>NC_088792.1:1109861-2309861 GCF_011386835.1 Chrysemys picta bellii | reverse complement strand
TCTTAATTATTCCCAACATTCTGTTCACTTTTTTGACTGACGCTGCACATTGAGTGAATGTTTTCAAGGAACTATCCACAATGACTCCAAGATCTCTTTCTTGAGTGGTAACAGCTAAGTTAGACCCCATCATTTTATATGTATAGTTGGGATTATGCTTTCCAATGTGCATTACTTTGCATTTATCAACATTAAATTTCATCTGCCATTTTGTTGTCCTGTCACCCAGTTTTGTGAGATCCCTTTGTAGCTCTTCACAGTCTTCTTTGGACGTAAGTATCTTGAGTAGTTCTGTGTCATCTGCAATTTTGCCACCTCACTGTTTACCCCTTTTGCACATCATTTATGAATATGTTGAATAGGACTGGTCCCAGAACAGATCCCCGGGGGACACCACTATTTACTTCTCTCCATTCTGAAAACTGACCTTTTATTCCTACCCTTTGTTTCCTATCTTTTAACCAGTTACCAATCCATGAGAGAACTTTCCCTCTTATCCTATGACAGCTTACTTTGCTTAAGAGCCTTTGGTGAGGGACCTTGTCAAAGACCTTTTGAAAATCTAAGTACACTATATCCCTTCAATACGCTGCAGAGGGGAACTCTGGGGAAATCCTGTAGCCCCGACAGAGCCAGACAGGGCCAGGAAGGCTCCTGTGGATGGTTAATTCCAGCCCCAAGAGATCAGTCACTCACCCAGGTTGAGTTGCATCCTAGATCTCACATCAAAGACAACGCTGGTAGCCAATTCTATAGTAAACTAACTAAAAGCTAATTAGCTCACAAAAGGAATTAGAGTTATTGAGAGGTTAAAGTAGCTAAAACATATGCACAGGGGAGTCACAGTCTACAATTCCAAATGGTAGCAGAGATGTAGTGACATGCCTTTTTCTCTCAGGTCTACCCAGAATAACTCTGGGGATCTCCATCTTCTTGTTGGGTTATTCTGCCCTGTTTGATTCCAAACAGTCCAGAGATGAAGGATCTTTTCCTGAGTCCATATTTCTAGCTTCTTCCCACATAAAACAACCTAAAATGTCACCACCCTGCGGGCTTGTTCTTTGATTAGTGGAGAGAGAGGAGCATGTTTAGATTCTTTGATCTCTGAGCATCACACACAATGACCACTTGCTTCTTTCTCATTTGATGGAGTATTTACTTCGAAGGGTAGACACAATGTAAATGTTTGCTACTACATTGTAACGGGATACAGATGTGGTCACCCCATCTCAAAAAAAGATATATTGGAATTGGAAAAGGTATAGAAAATGGCAACAAAATGATTAGGGGTATGGAACAGCTTCCATTTGAGGAGAGATTAATAAGACTGGGACTTTTCAGCTTGGAAAAGAGACAACTAAGGGGGGATATGATAGAGGTCTATAAAATCATGACTGGTGTGGAGAAAGTAAATAAGGAAGTGTTATTTACTCCTTCACATAACACAAGAACTAAGGATCAACAAAGGAAAGTAATAGGCAGCAGGTTAAAAACAAACAAGAAGAAGTATTTCTTCACATTGCTGGCCCATGATGGCATATATCACATTGGTAGATGTGCAGGTGAACGAGCCCCTGATGGTGTGGCTGATGTGGTTAGGTCCTATGATGGTGTCCCTTGAATAGATATGTGGACAGAGTTGGCAACAGGATTTGTTGCAGGGATAGGTCCCTGGGTTAGTGTTTTTGTTGTATGGTGTGTAGTTGCTGGTGAGCATTTGCTTCAGGTTGGGGGGCTGTCTGTAAGCGAGGACTGGCCTGTCTCCCAAGGGCTGTGAGAGTGAGGGGTCGTCCTTCAGGATAGGTTGTAGATCCTTGATGATGCGCTGGAGAGGTTTTAGTTGGGGGCTGTAGGTGACGGCTAGTGGCGTTCTGTTACTTTCTTTGTTGGGCCTGTCCTGTAATAGGTGACTTCTCAGTACCCTTCTGACTCTGACAATCTGTTTCTTCACTTCAGCAGGTGGGTATTGTAGTTTTAAGAACGCTTGATAGAGATCCTGTAGGTATTTGTCTCTGTCTGAGGGATTGGAGCAAATGTGGTTGTATCTTATAGCTTGGCTGTAGATAATGGATCGTGTGATGTGGTCTGGACAAGTCAGCGGCACTGCTATGGGTACCTGCATGGCCCCACAGTATGCCAACATTTTTATGGCTGACTTAAAACAACGCTTCCTCAGCTCTCGTCCCCTAACGCCCCTACTCTACTTGTGCTACATTGATGACATCTTCATCATCTGGAGCCATGGAAAGGAGGCCCGTGAGGAATTCCACCAGGATTTCAACAATTTCCACCCCACCATCAACCTCAGCCTGGACCAGTCCACACAAGAGATCCACTTCCTAGACACTACAGTGCTAATAAGGGATGGTCACATAATCACCACCCTAGACCAGAAAACTACTAAACACTATGCTTACCTACATGCCTCCAGCTTTCATCCAGACCACATCACACGATCCATTGTCTACAGCCAAGCCCTAAGATACAACCGCATTTGCTCCAATCCCTCAGACAGAGACAAACACCTACAGAATATATTGTTTACAAAATTTCCACCCAGAAACAGAAACAATGCCATATGACTTGGGTTGCCAGTCACAAGTTACGGATACTGACTAGTCAGAATGAACTGCTGGAGAACAACCAATGAGCTGAGAACTGTTCATCCAAACTGATCAGTGAATACTTACGAATAGTTATTTTTATGAACAGATTCTGATTTCTGTAAATGATTCCTTAAGAGAAGTAAGCTCTACATTTACCACCATATTGACAGCAATATCACAATTAATATAACACATCAACCCAAGCTTATTCCAACTCTTAGTCTAGAAGAGATCTAATAGCTGTAGCCAGAATCTTTAATGGAACCAACACACAATGTTCATACAAAACAAATGCTAAGAACTTCATTTACTCATGCTTTGTATGCATCCGCTGTAGGGTGTGAAAGTACAAGGTTGACTAAGAAGCTGATACAAATGGAAACTTCTGTGCAGAAAAAAATAGGAGGTTAAAGTGTTACAAAGCACTGAAACTCCATTCATCGCTATTGAAAAACTGGCAAAGTGGCAAGAGAAGGAGAAAGTAAAGTAACTCGATCATTATTCAAACCAGCATTTCATATTTGAAAACATATATGTGAATGGTTTTAAAACAGGGTCTGTTATAGTAACATCCTCATCAGCTCTTTCCCTGAGTTCACGTAGGTGTTCCTGGTAGCGGCTATTTATTTTCTCTAAATCTTTTTCCAGTTTTTGTCTCATGGCCTCCTGCTTTTGTTTCAAAGTGATTTTATCATGTGAGCTTCCTTTCTTTAATTCCTCATCTATTTTTTTACATTTCTCATCATGCTGAGACTTCACTTTTTTTTTCTTTCCATCGCTTCCTTATAAAATTCTCTGAGCATCTTGATTTTTTCTTGAAGTTTCTTCTGAGCATATTCATACATGGCATTAGTATAATGTGAGCCTCCATTCTGGTAAATCATCTTATCAGTCATTGCAATCAGCTCTGAAATCTGGGCTTCCTGCTCCTGTCCTTCTGCTTTGTTGTTGAAAGCGCAGCATCGATTCCCGCACTTTGCCATCAACTTCTGAAGATATTTGTCATTTAAACTTTTAAGATAATCATTTAATGACTGATCACCTAAGTCATCTTTTCTGGTGACCAAGAAGACCATGTACTCCACAGCTTTTCCCCCAAAAATGTAATGTATTCATTCAACTGTTTTTTTTTATCTTATTCAGTGAAATGACCCAGCTGCATTACCAGAACTATAGCATGGGGTCCTGGGGAGGAGACTACCACACGACGCTCTAGTTCTTTCAAAGTTTCTTTTAAAGGAATTTTTGTGTCAAAAAGACCAGGCGTATCAATGACTGCAATGTCCCTGCCATTCCAATCCCTTCTCTTCTTATTACATGTTGCTGTTACTGATTGTGCTGTGAGTTTAGACTCAAACAGATTCTCACCAAAGATGGTGTTTCCTGTTGCACTTTTCCCAGCTCCAGTTTTACCAACAAGAACAATCCGTAGTTCGGATTTCTCAGTGCACTGGCTGGCAGCTCTTGGGCCTGGAAGAAGTAAGTTTGACAATCTCATGGTAAAGATAATGAAGTAACAATGGGTGTGTTTGGGGAATTTCCCATTCTGTGATTATAACTATTGTAAGGCCTTAGTTAACTGGCATGGAAACATTTTGCATTTTGGAAAGGAGCAGTAAAGTGACAGCCTGTCACCTTTGGAGCCTCGGTTCAGATTTGAGTGAGTTCTAAGCACACAGCAGGCTTTGGGCTGGAGGGGGCCAGCGCAGGAATCAGGTGTTGTTTCTGGGAGGGATGCTGGTCTGGATCCTTATGTTCTGTTTTGGAATCACTGCTCACGGTGTGGTGTTGCCACCAGGTCTCATTAGCTCCCTGTCCAGCCTCTACTACATGTAGAGAGGAGCAGGGGTCACCAGGAGCCAGTCCAGGAAGGTGGGAGCGCCAGAAAAAGCCCAGGACAGGCTAGAGAATGGGCTCCCTGTTTAGCAGAAGATGCCCAAGGAGTTTAATTTGGACCTGACTTTCAGAGAAGTGGAGCATGCCCAGCTCCCCCTGACTTCAGCTGGAGATTTGGGTGCTCAGCACCTCTACAAATCAGCCCCTTTGTTTCATTTTTTGGGGTGATGAGGTTGAAAGAAAGAAAGCAAGCAAGAAAGACAGCATGATGGATAGGGATGTTTTCACGGAATGAACATGTGCAAGGTAACAGGCGGCCCCTGGATATGTCAAAGGGTGGCACCCTGGTACATCAGGACCAATATGTAACTTGTTTGTA
Organism: Chrysemys picta bellii; assembly: GCF_011386835.1. Classification (NCBI taxonomy): domain Eukaryota; kingdom Metazoa; phylum Chordata; order Testudines; family Emydidae; genus Chrysemys; species Chrysemys picta. The sequence continues at coordinate 2,305,040 of NC_088792.1, read as the reverse complement.
TTGGTGTATAAAAATGTATCTCAGAGGAAGTGTCTTTGTCCAGCCTAGGGGGCAGTGGAAAGTCCCACCACTGACTGAGCTGCGTCCCTTTGTACCCCTCTGATACTAGGCACACTGTAGTTGACCAGCACATCAAGCCTGGGAAACAAGCAGGGAGAACTGGAAGTCCTGGCACAGTCAAGGAACTATGATGTCATTGGAATAACAGAGACTTGGTGGGATAACTCACATGACTGGAGTACTGTCATGGATGGATATAAACTGTTCAGGAAGGACAGACAGGGGAGAAAAGGTGGAGGAGTTGCACTGTATGTAAGAGAGCAGTATGATTGCTCAGAGCTCCAGTATGAAACTGGAGAAAAGCCTGTTGAGTCTTTGGGTTAAGTTTAGAGGTGAGAGCAAAAAGGGTAATATCGTGGTATGCGTGTGCTATAGACCACCAGACCAGGAGGATGAGGTAGACGAGGCTTTCTTCGGACAGTTAACTGAAGTTTCCAGATCACAGGTCCTGGTTCTCATGAGGGACTTCAATCACCCTGACATCTGCTGGGAGAGCAATACAGCAGTACACAGACAATCCAGGAAGTTTCTGGAGAGTGTTGGGGACAATTTCCTGGTACAAGTGCTGGAGGAACCAACTAGGGGCAGAGCTCTTCTTGACCTGCTGCTCACAAACAGAGAAGAATTGGTAGGGGACGTAGAACTGGGTGGCAAACTAGGCAGCAGTGACCATGAGATGGTTGTGTTTGTAGTAAGAGGAGGCCCTGAGATATAAACCTTGGTATCAGAGGCCCAGTATGAGGCCTGAGGCCTGAACTAAAGTAATGGTCAAGACTTTGCTAACATAGAGCAAAGTTAAGCTGTGAGCCAGAGGCAGGCCCTGCTCACAGAAGCTGGCAAGGGAAAGGCTGATGCTGCAAGAAGAGACATACCTAAAAGGTACCGAACACCAGCTATCAGAACATTCACATACTTGTACATTCCACACACAACAAGGAACAAGCCGACCCATCCCAATGACAGGGTCAGAAGGGGAATATGATGGGTAGAGTTGTTTTGTTCAAACCAACATGTACAAGGTGAGAGGCGGCACCTTACTACGTAGAGGGGTCGTACCTTGCTGCGTAGAGGGGTTGCACCTCAATACGTCAGGAGTGAGTGTAACTTGTTTGTACCTGTGTATAAGAATGCATCCCTGAGTGGATATCTTTGTCCAGCCTACGGGGCAGAGGAAAGTCCCGCCACTGACTGAGCTGAGTCCATTGTCAAGGGAGCACATATGTACTGGCTAGCCGCACCTTAGCAGCACCTTGGACTTCATTTGCCGGGGAGCTGGAGACTGTGTATCTCTAAAGGCAATAAACCTGGCGGATGCCTTCATACCTTACTAGAGTCTCTGGTCATTGGGGGTTCTCTCGGGGTTTGCTGTGTCAGCGATCTGTGCAGAGCTGGGGCAGCACACAGAGGGAACACATGCATGAAGCCAATTAATATCAACATTAAACAAAGCAAAGCACCACACCGGTAGCATCTAACAACAGTGTTCAGGATCCTGACAAAAGGAAGAAAGGAAAGTAGCAAAACACGGACCCTGGACTTCAGAAAAGCAGACTTAGACTCCCTTAGGGAACTGATGGGCAGGGTCCCCTGGGAGGCTAACATGAGGGGGAAAGGAGTCCAGGAGAGCTGGCTGTATTTTAAAGAAGCCTTATTGAGGGCGAAGGAACAAACCATCCCAATGTGCAGAAAGAGTAGCAAATATGGCAGGCGACCAGCTTGGCTCAACAGTGAAACCTTCGGTGAGCTTAAACTCAAAAAAGAAGCTTACAAGAAGTGGAAACTTGGACAGATGACTATGGCGGAGTATAAAAATATTGCTCAAGCATGCAGGAGTGTAATCAGGAAGGCCAAAACACAATTGGAGTTGCAGCTGGCAAGGGCTGTGAAGGGTAACAAGAAGGGTTTCTACAGATATGTTAGCAACAAGAAGGTGGTCAGGGAAAGTTTGGGACCCTTACTGAATGAGAATAACATGATGTGGAAAAAGCTGAAGTGCTCAATGCTTTTTTTGCCGCGGTCTTCAAGACAAGGTCAGCTCCCAGACTGCTGCACCGAGCAACATAGTATGGGGAGGAGGTGAGCAGCCGTCAGTGGTGAAAGAACAGGTTACGGACTACTTAGAAAAGCTGGACATGCACAAGTCCATGGGTCCAGATCTAATGCATCCTAGGGTGCTGAGGGAGTTGTCTGAAATAATTGCAGAGCCATTGGCCATTATCTTTGAAAACTCGTGGCCATCGGGGAAGGTCCCAGACAATAGGAAAAAGGCAAATATAGTGGCCATCTTTAAAAAAAGGGCAAGTCATGCCTGACCAACCTGATTGCCTTCTATGATGAGATAACTGGCTCTGTGGATATGGGGAAAGTGGTGGATGTGATATATCTTGACTTTAGCAAACCTTTTGATACGGTCTCCCACAGTATTCTTGCCAGCAAGTTAAAAAAGTATGGGCTGGATGAATGGACTGTAAGGTGGATAGAAAGCTGGCTAGATCATCGGGCTCAACGGGTAGTGATCAATGGCTCCCTGTCTAGTTGGCAGCCGGTATCAAGCGGAGTGCCCCAAGGGTCGGTCCTGGGGCCGGTTTTGTTCAACATCTTTATTAATGATCTGGATGATAGGATTAATTGCACCCTCAGCAAGTTTGCAGATGACACTAAGCTGGGGGGAGAGGTAGATACGCTGGAGGGTAGGGACAGAATCCAGAGTGACCTAGACAAATTAGAGGATTGGGCCAAAAGAAATCTGATGAGGTTCAACAAAGGGCAAATAACAAATTATTAATAATAATTAATAATTAAAAAAAGGCAAGTGCAGAGTCCTGCACTTAGGATGGAAGAATCCCATTCACTGCTACAGGCTGGGGACCGACTGGCTAAGCAGCAGTTCTGCAGAAAAGGACCTGGGGATTACAGTGGGATCATTTCAGCCACCCAGTCCACACATAGGAACCAGCTCGGGTATTTATCTGGAAGCTAGGATTTATTTCTACTTCCATTCATTATTTGAATGGAAGCCGAGCCTGCATTATACACCCAGGATAATTTAGATTCACACCCTTGATAAGGAATCTCTTACCTGATCCAGTAGCTCCAGGCACTAGAGGGCTGTAGTTGAGGGAATAATACGCAGATTTACTTAAATGTTTACCTTTCTTTAGCGTTGAGATAGAACTCTCCTCACTTGGGTCACTCACAGCTCCATCCGCACACACAGCCGACACTCGGAATCTGTAGGGCGTCTCAGGCCTCAGTCCATCAATGGTACAGGACTCTGTTCTCTCTCCTGTCCTTCGTTCCAGCCATTTACCTTTCCCCTCCTGACTCGTATCTCCTGTCTTCTCTTTATATTCCACCTTATACTCCCTTATAATGACTCCTTCTCCAACCACAGTTGGACACTCCCAGGTGAGCGCAATGGCTGATGAGCCTACAGTAGCTGTTACAGGCTTCCCAGGCGGGCTGGTTGGAGAGAGCGTCTTCACAGGATCACTCACGTCGCTGCTCTCGCTGAGCCCTGGTTTGCTCACGGCAGCGTATCGGAACTGGTACTCGGTGTTTGCACGTAGCCCTGTTACTGTGAATGTCACTTGTGTGTTATTTACATTCACAGCCGTCCAGTTCTCCTGCCCTACAGTTCTGTACTCTGCCTGATAGCCGGATATCGCAGCCCTGCCATAGGCTGCTGGGTTAAACGTGAGCTGCACACGGTCATGTCTGATTCCACCAATCAGGGCTGGAAGAGGCTTTGATGGAGGCTCAAAGTTGGTGCTGTCCAGCTCTCCATCCTCATACAGGTAAATGGCAGTGCCTGGATGCTCCTCAACTGGAACAGAGGCCACAATGAACCGAGTCTTTTCTTGAGATTTATTGACATTGGTAAAGTCTAAGAAGGACTTTGCGAATTTTCGTGCTTTTCTTCTTATCTCTTCATCCTCAAACCACTGTTTGGAGTTTGATTTCTCATAGGGAGAACTGGTTGATGCTGATTCTTGATTTTTCTCCAGAAACTGTCCTTGAAGCCAAAAATTCAAATCTGATAAATATGCTTCTTTGTTGTGTAATGAAGTAAGTGTGAAAGACACAATAAAATCATGCTCAGGGCTGAGTACTATTTTTTCTAGTTCAGTCTTGGAGGATACGACTTCCACATTCTGTAGCCTAGTAAGGTAGGAATCCACTAAATTCATCTCTCGCTCCTTTGTATCCAGAAATTCATTGAGTCTCTGTGTATTGAACGGTGATTGTTCTTTGCTTTTTAAAATGTTCACCAGGGCCCCTTCCTCTGCTCCACCTCCACGGATAGCAGGTAAGATTCCTGCTAGTTGTTGCTGGAAAGTCTGTCTGTGTTGCTGACACAGGTCTTTGAATTGCTGGATTTTCTTTTTGATTTCGGGGAAGGTTATGGCAATTGGATTTTTCATCATGTCATTGCATCGCATGTCCAGTTCAGTCAGTTGCTCCAAGGCTCTTTGAGCATCAAAGATCAGTGTTAAGCTGATCTCACGCACCAGCCGAGCAGCTCTGGAATCCAGCTGCTTCAGCGGGTACAGCCAGACTCTCACCGGTACGGCCTTCTCCCCGCTGGCACCCAGCAGCTTCGGGAGAGTGGAATAAATTTTCATGGCATCTTGGAAATTAGTTGGATTTTTCTCAAGAGCAAAATCACCATGGAACTTGCAGTTAAAATTTTCAGCATTTAATTTTTCCTTGTCATCCATTTTGACAGCTCCTTCCCCTTCTATGGAAAACAGGGGTATCTTTTTCATCACAATCTGGAGCTTTCCCTCTATCTCACGTACATTCTCAGAAGAAGAAACTTCTCGATCAAACACAAAGAAAGCCTGAGCCCCATACAGCATAGCCGTGACCACATGGGTGGCCGTGCCTTGGTCAAATACAGCAGGATAAGAGACATTCTCTGGTCCTAAATGGCTCATAGTTAGGTGCTCAAACTTTGTTGTGGCAGAGTACTGGAGAGTAACTCTGGCCTGTTGTTTGGATTTTTTGGTGTCATTTAAGTATTTGGCAGATCCACTTACTTCAACCAACCCCCCCAGGAAACTAGCCTTCAGCGATGCTGTGACATTGAGGGCATTGGCCTTGTCTTCAATGGTATCGGATGCGATGATCTCACAGTTCATCCAGGGTTGTGGTTTTGTGTTTACATCCTTGAGAAGCCGTTCCCGGCCCCACAGCGTGATCCCTGGAATAGTAGAGACAAACACATGGTAACGTAACTGATAGATGCACAGGACACAGAGTCTATCCGTGGTTTAATTGTGTCTCATTTCTGAGATTGAAAAATAACGAGTGAAGGACATCAAGTAAACTGACCTGGTAACATACAAACATGCCAAGTCAAGGCTGAACTACGCCCCTAACAACCTTCCCTTGCCCCCGGCTTATTACAGGACTTTGGAAGACGTGATCTTCTCCGGAGTGACTGAGTTCACTCCCCCTTCAGGAGTACACTGTTCCAGGTAGCAAGTGCTCTAGTTATGATTGAAATGTCACTTCATTAGAAACATCTGGTTTATTTGATTTAAGAAGCTAGGAATTGCCACGTTTGACCTGATCCATGTGTTATGCTTATAAGAAGCACACAGGATTTTTTTAGGGGAAAAGGCAATACACCGCATTTATTGAAGATACAACAATTAGCATATGCATTCAATCACACCACACACACACACACTGTCCCGCCAGTCGATGTTATAGTTACCAGTCCAGAGTCTGGATCAATCTAGTGGCCAGCCAGGTTGATCACGGGTAGGGAGGAGCCGGGTTCCATTGGTCGCGACACGATGCTCGGTGGAAGTCTTGGCAGGATGAACCCAAAGTTTTATGGCAAAGCACCCTGTTTATATAGTGATTTTCCTTTCATGTTGTAATCAATTGTTGTTTGACGAGTGCTTGTTTTTTTAAATTGTGCTTCTGATTCTTTATCACCGCTATCTTGTCCCCATTGATAGGTGCCTGTCTCATCTTTAGAGTCATCAATTTGCCCTCCTTTGACATTTCAATAGGAAATTGCAGCCTCCTGGAGCCCTTGCGTTTGTCTCCAGTTTCTCCCTCATACATCTGGCTCAGCGATGGCCTTCACACTTATCTCTTTACACACACATTCCTCATTCACACACAAACCAGAATTGCTTTACACAGAACATTTTGAACAGGAACATCAAATTGCAATGCACAAGAACACAATCCTGGCATTCTTTTACTTATTTTAAAATGCTAAACCTACAACAAAGTGGTGACCTTAAAACGTCTGTTACTGCCTTGAAATCAGCCCAGACACAGATTTCAGCTGATGAATCTTTACCAAATGGCCCATTAGGCCATTCCTTCCTGCTATTCAAAAAGGGTGGCTGGCAGGATATGATCAAATCATACACCAATACATTTAATACATGCGACATTATTATTCTTTATTTTTTATTCTAAATTATACAAAATACAAACATAAAATCCTACTACCACATGTCCCCCTTTTGACCCCTCAAGAACAATTTTTGAGTGGGTCATATTTTATACAATTGTTTTATAGCAATATATTGAGAGGCAATTTGAGTTTGTGGTTGTAATTTAATAAACATTTTTTTGTTTAACAGCACATACAACACATTTCTAGCAAGCAAACTGTAGCGGGGTGGTTACCCTGCTCCTGCCCTGAAGGAGTTAAAAGCAGCCCTGGGTAGGGCTGTGGCTGTAAGAAAGCAGCTACTAGGCTGAATGGGGAAGCAGCCACAGCTGGGCCATGCCCCAATCAGGCCACAGCTGGCCCTATAAAAGGGCTGCGAGCCAGGAGCTGACAGAGACTCTCTCTAACTTTGAGAGGGAGAGACCTGGTTGCAGGGGGCTGAGAGAAGGTACCTGGCGGGGCGGGGGGAAGGCCAAGGCCAAGGGAGCTCTGGCCTGGAAACCCCCCAGGCTGCGGCCTAGTGGAAGGCCAATTAGGTACTGGGGTTGCAGGGGGCAGCCCAAAGGGGTAGGCAGAGGCAGCAGGTCCAACCCCCCCTTGCCTATGATGAGTAGCTTTTACACTGCAGTCCACCCCAGTGAGCGGGGGCTAGAGGGTGACTGGCAGTAGCCCACGACTGAGGCAAGGTGGGGATAGAGGGTTGGGGGTTCCCCTGGGTGGGGAGACCCTGAGACTGTGGGGGTATTGCCAGGGGGTAGCACCAGAAAGATGAGTGGCACTAGGTCCTGGGAGGGACACGGGGGCCAGTGGCAGCGGGACACCGGCCTGCAGAGGGTGCTCTGGAAGCTGGATGAGCTAATTCCCTGAGAGACCAGCAGGAGGCACTGCAGCGGTGAGTCCCGCACCGTGACACAAACACAGGACAATATTAGCACAACTAGTAATGCGTGAAACATAATAGACAATATGCTTTTAGAAGTTGGGGACCAGCCTGTAAAAATGTCGTACCAGTGACAGGCTGTTAGGTTTTTTTAGATTTAGCAATTTTTATTTGCATGTAATATTTGAATGACATGCCATTTATATGTCTTTGTGTTTATTGTAAAAACGGAGTCACCTTTATTTTTGACGACAAGTGATTAGTTAGATTGTGCCAATTTAGGCCAAGGGTATCAGAGAAATTAACTGGGGTGGCGGTTATAGTGCTCTGTGCTCTTTTATTTTTGGTAAATAGTACATGTGATTGCTAGTATATAATACATGGGCATTAAATTTATTTACGGGGGGTTGGCTAATACTTGCATTCTTCCAAAATACTGTTTCCCAGGATGTAACATACACATTGTTTGTCATACAAAACACGTCACATTTTTTAGATTGTTTCACACACATGTTTTTAATTATGTATTTTTGCTGCATGGTTTTGTGGTGACAGGTAGAGACAAGCACACCCATTTTTGAAGGCTTTATTCCGTACACTGTGGGTGTTTAATAATTTTATTTTATTTTTAGCCCACTGACCCATCACCCAGGGTAGCCAAAAGGATCCCCTGGTTAATTTTAGGAGTGGGCTTACTTCTTATATTTTTGTTTTCACAGACTGTTGGTGCGCAATTTTAACAATAATTTTACCTAATAACAGATTAGGCTTAACCATGCTGGAAACATACTGCATCCATTCATATTTGTAGGTGTTAAACAAGGACCTTTTCTGTTGTTTTAAAAGATGTGTTAATACCCAAACATTTCCAGATATTACCCAAAACATTTCATGTTCAAGTGATGCTAAACTAAGAATTTGCATTTTAGTACATTTTATGGTCATTTTATGGTACATTTTTTAACTTTATTTGTTTATGTAGCAGCTAAGAGGTGGTGTTTAGCCACCGCCACATATTTTATGTTGCTTTTAGATTTTTTTTTAGATTTATTTGTACTAAGTTTACAGTATTATTTGCCTGCTTGTAATGAGACTATTTTGTAGTTGTGACAAGGACCTTAACTTATTTTAATTACTTCTAGGTTTATAGTATTTATAATTTTTGCTTTAAATTTAACTTTTTTCGATATTGTGTTTACTACATTTTGTTTTGCTTGGCCATTGGAGTGTTGATGTGTTTTTATTTAGGCCATTATAATAGGAAGGGAGTAGGGCGAACATGCTACATTATTATTCTTTATTTTTTATTCTAAATTATACCAAATACAAATATAAAATCCTACTACTACACATGATCCATCTAGCCCAGTATTCTGTCTCTGACAGAAGCCAGCACCAGATCCTTCACAGGAAGGTGTAAGAAACCTACTGTATTGTTGGAAAATCTGCCCTCGTGCAGGTCTCATTGATCTCTAATGGTTAGAGATTGGCTTAAATCTTAAGCATGAGGTTTTATATCCCTTCCTCCACTTTCTTTTCATTGTTATAATCCTCGTATTCTTGATACCCATATAAAATTCCAGTCCCTCTAAATGTCTAATCCTGGCCTCCGGACACATGGCTGGTGAGACGAAGGCAGATGGGAGACTAAGGGAGTAGCCGGCTGAGTTTGCCAGAGAAGGAAGGCAGGGAGGTCGGGTTTTTCTTTAACTTGAAGGCACTGCACAAGGAAGAACCTGCAATGGTGCATTGCCAACACCTCTGCTAGCTCTTAATCTGCCGGCACCTGTGGGGGCCCTGGCCAGACAGCCATCCTGACTGGAGGCTTCTACCCAGATCCTCATCTTCACTTGCTGGGAATGCAGCCTGCATGTCCCTGCTGAAAACAGCCAGGCCGGGGAACCAGCTGGTGTGAGAGGCGTCTGTCTGGGGAGTCCCTCAGGGAGCAGGTAAGAGAGCTGCGGGAGGAGGTGGCTCATCTGTGTAGCATCCAGGAGCGTGAGGACTTCATCACCAGGATGCACTTGGAGACAGCCGGGATGGAGGACTCTAGCTGAGTCGGGATGACTACAGAGGCACCAGAAGAGGGAGGAGACCCGGCTGCTCTGCAGAAAGGAGACTGGCTGCTGGCCACCTTAGACAGTAGGCTGTGCTCCACCCCACCCCTGTCCTCCATCCGTCGAGGTCAAGAACTGGCACGTGCTGTACTGGCCACAGGAGGAGAGGAGCAGACCCCAATGGCTGAGGGAGAGGAGCCACCTGCTCCCAAGGCTGGGAGGCTCACGGCCCCCACACCCACCAGGAGGGGACGTAGGTGGCAGTGGTCTGGGCTCCCTGCTGAGAGGGATGGGAGCCTCCATTTGCTGACCTGACCTGACGTCCCAGGAGTTGTGCTGCCTGCCTGGAGCCACATCCCAGGTGTTATGGAAAGGTTGCCAAGGCTCGTCCATCCATCTGGCCACTGCCGCACACTGCGCATCTACGTGGGCACTGACGATACTGCCAGTCTGACCCTGCACAGCGACTCCTGGGCTCTGGGAGTGAGGGTGAAGGAGTCACGGTCCCATGTTGTGTTCTTGTCCTTCCTCCTGGTTGAGGTTAAGGGCCCAGACAGGGACGCGCGCATCCTGGAGATGATGCACGGCTGTGCGGGTGGTGTCAAAGGGCGGACTTTGGCTTCCTAAGTCATGGGATGCTGCTTCAGGAAGGAAATCTTAGTCGGGTGTACCCCATCTCTTCCCAGCAGAAGGGGTGGAGCATCTTCGAGCACGTGACAAAAGACCACAGGTAAGTATAAAAAAGTGACCTTCACAGTGGACTAGATGTTGCTGGGGTGAGGGGGAGGGGGAATGGAAAATTTAGAGTTGGGTCATAGGAGCAACAACAAACTGCCAGCTCTCCTGAACTCCTTTTTCCTTAGATTTTCTTCCCAGGGGACCTTACTTACCAGTTCTCTGAGTTTGATGAAGCCTGTTTGTTTTTTGTTTTTTGTTGTTGTTGTTTTTTTGAAGTCCAGAGGTGGAATCTGCTCCATATCTTACTTGTCTATACACAAATGCCAGGTGTATGGGGAACAGACAGGAAGAACTGGAAGTCTTAGTACATAAGCTAATTTATGTTTAATTGGCATCACTGCGATTTGGTTGGATAAATCTCATGACTAGAATATTGGTGCGTAGTGTGTTCAGGACAGAAAGGCAGCAAAAAAGGAAGGGGGGGTTGCACTATACATCAAGAGTATTTACACATATGCTGTGGTCCAGATGGAGGCGAGAGGCTGACCCAGTTGACATTCTGTGGGTAAAGATAAAAGGGGGCAGGGGAAAACAGGGGTGATGTTATGGTAGGGGTCTTCTATAGACCATCACATCAGGAGGAAGAGATGCATGAGGCATTTCTAGAGCAAATAACAGAAATATCCATACCACAAGACCTGGTAGTAACTAATAAGACATCTGTTGTAAAAGTAACACAACACAAAGTGTCTTGTTTCAGAAGGTGGAGCCATTTTAGACTTGTGTCACGGAGTCCCAGGGCGATGCTCTGGAACTGCTCCCCACAAAGCCAGTCAGGACTCTGGGGAGTCTCCTCTCCCATGGAGCAGACTGTCTTCAGGGCAAGAAGCTCACACGGCTTCACCTCCTGGGTCTCTCCTGGGAGCATTCAGCATATGCCCTTCCGTGCGCTTCCCACAGCGAGTCCGCCCCGGTGGGGTCCTGGGGAAGCCAGAGGGTCCTGCACCCCCACTTCGCAGTCAGACGTGACTCTCAGCCAGCCAGTAAAACAGAGGTTTATTCGATGACAGGAACACGGTCTAAAACAGAGCTTGTAGGTACAGAGGCGAACGGGACCCCTCGGCCGGGTCCATTATGGGGTTCAGAGAGCCAGACACCCACGTCTGCCCTCACTCCTAGTCCCCAGGTAGCTCCAACACTGAAACCTCCTCCAGCCCCCCCTTCTCCCGGCTTTGTCTCTTTCCTGGGTCAGGAGGTCACCTGATCTTTGTTCACCTTTAGCTATTTCCTTGGGGGGGGAAGGGGCCCTGGCCATTTGTTGCCAGGGAGACAGTGTCAGTGATTTATGCACGCTGGCCTTTCCCCACCACCTAGAGACTTAAGAAATGCATAGGGGAAACTGAGGCACCCACACAGTATTCAGAGGAAACATTAAGAACAGTCCCACTTCGTCACAACTTGATTCTGACTAAAAGGGAGGAATTAGTTGCAAATCTGAAGGTAAAAGGCAATTTGGGTGAAAGTGTTCATAAAATGATAGACTTTATTATTTTAAGAAAAGGAAAGAGTGAGAGGAGGAGAATAAGACAATGGACTTCAAAAAAAAAAAAAAAGACTTCATCAAACTCAGAACTGGGAAGTAAGGTCCCCTGGGAAGAAAATCTAAGGAAAAAGGAGTTCAGGAGAGCTGGCAGTTTCTCAGAGACAATATTAAAGCTACAATTGCAAACTCTCCTGATGTGAAGGTAATATAAGAAATATAGCAGGACAATATGGCTTCATGAGGAGCTCTTCAGTGACCTGAAAATCAAAAAGAAACCCTACAAAAAGTGGGAACGTGGATGAATTGCTAAGGAGGAGTACAAAAGAACGGTACAAGCAGACAGGGACTAAATCAGAAAGGCTAAGGCATAAAATGAGTTACACCTAGCAAGGGACATAAAAGGCAGTAAAAAGAGGGTTTTTTAAAAATATATTAGGAGCAAGAGAAAGACAATGAAAAGTAGGCCCACTATTTAGTGGGGAAGGAAAGCTAATGACATCGAGAACACAGAGGTGTTTAATACCTATTTTGCTTCAATCTTCACTAAAAAGGTAAATTGTGACCAGATGCTTAATACAATTAGTATTAATAATAAGGGGGAAGGAACACAAGACAGAATAGCAAATGAACAGCTTAAAGAATATTGAGAGAATTAGGGGTATTCAAGTCAGCAGGGCTTGACTAAATTCACCTTAAGGAACTAGCTGAAGCAGATCTTGGATCTGTCAGTGATTATCTTTGAGAACTCACGGCGGATGGGAGCCGTCCCAGAGGACAGGAGAAGAGAAGATGGCACCTGTCTTTGAAAGGGGGAAGAAAGAGGACCCGGGGAATTATAGAACAGTCAGCCTAACTTCAACACCTGGAAAGATACTGGAACAAGCTATTAAACAATCAGTTTGTGAGCACCTAGACGATAACAGGGTAATAAGGAATAGCCAACATGGATTTGTCAGGAACCAATCATGCCAAACCAACCTAATTGCTTTCTTTGACAGGGTTGCTGGCCTAGTGTTTAGGGGGAGAAGCAGGAGACATGATAGATCTTGATTTTAGTAAGTCTTTTGACACAGTCCCACGTGACATTCCCATAAGAAACTAGGGAAATGTGGTATAGATGAAATTGCTATAAGGTAGATGCATAACTCGATGAAAGGCTGTACTCAGAGATAGTTATCAATGGTTTGCTGTCAAACTGGGAGGATGTATGTAGTGGGGTCCTGCAGGGGTCTGACCCAAGTCTGGTGCTAATCAATATTTTCATCCATGACTTGGATGATGGGGTGGAGAGCACACTTATACAATTACCAGATGACACCAAGCTAGGAGGGGCTGCCAGCACTTTGGAGGACAAGATTAAAACTCAAACTGACCTTGTTGATTTCAGATCAATTCTCCAGTTTATAAAGATGAAATTCAATAAAGACAAATGCAAAGTACTACACTTAGGAAGGAAAAATCAAATGCACAAACACATGATGGGGAATAACTGGCTAGACAGTAGTACTGTGAAAAAGGAACTGGGGTGATAGTGGTTCACAAAGTGAATAGGAGCCCACAATGGGATGCAGTTACGCAAAAGGCTAATGTCATTCTGGGGGGTGTTAACAGGAATGTCATATGTCAGACACGGGATGTAGTCGTCCCACTCGTCTCGGCACTGGTGAGGCTTCTGCTGGAGCACTGTGTCCAGTTTTGGGTGTCACGTCAGTAAAGATGTGGACAAATTGGAGAGTCCAGAGGAGAGCAACAAAAATGATAAATGGTTTAGAAAACATGACCTCTGACGGTAGGTTAAAAAACAGGTATGTTTAGTCTTAAGAAAAGGAGACTGAGAGGGGACCTGATAAGTCTTCAGATATGTTAAGGGCTGTTATAAAGAGGACAGTGATCAATTGTTCTCCATGTCTGCTGAAGGGAGGACAAAGTAATCGACTTAATCTGCAGCAAGGGAGATTTAAGTTAGATAATAGAAAATGTTCTAACTATAAGGGTGGTTAAGCTCTGGACCAGGCTTCCAAGGGAGGTGTGAATACCTGAAGTTTGGGTCCCATCATGCCCCGAAGAATACCCTTCTAATGGGTCCCATCATGCCCTGAAGATCTGTGTAGAGAGGTCCCTTCTCACCGGGACCTCACCCCTCCCATGTGGAAATGGGGGGATGAACCAGCTCGGGGGCACTGTCCCCCTTTCCTAGGCCGACTGCGGTGCGGGGGGGGGGGTGCTGCACAGATACTGCAGTGGCAGGGGAGCAGATGGGGATTTTCTCGTTTCTCCTAGTGCAGCCCGGGCTGTAAGGAGGGTCAGCAGTACCCGGGCAGGTTTGGATGCCCTTTATTTTTCCCCAACCCAAATGTTCCTCAAATAATCAGGTTTCCGAGGGGTAGCCATATTAGTCTGTATCATAAGCTTATGCCAAATAAATTTGTTAGTCTCTAAGGTGCCACAAGGACTCCTCGTTCTTTTTGCTAAAATAAACAGGTGCCAAATGCTTCTTTTTCCTGAAACACTAAGTTGGGCCCCAGGCCCCCCCGGGGTGACAGTTACCTGGGATGAGGGAGTCGCTGCGGCAGTCGTACAGCATCCCCAGGTGGAACGGGCGGCCCAGAGCCGGCATCTCAATGGTGTCAGCTGACCCGGCCATTGTTCCACTCCCAGACGCTCTCCCCTCTGTCTGACCTGCAAGAAATAACTGGGTTACACTTACGTTTCTGGGGAGCAGATTTAGAATCGAGTCACTGGCTTCAGTCTTCAAAGTTTTTTCTGAACATTGCCCTGGTTGTAAAAGAAAGACGTATCTTCTAGTCTCCACAGGGGACAGGAGAGGAAGAAAGTCACTCAGATTTACCTCTCCCTTTTCTTACCTCAGATTATGAATTCTAAATTTTACATTTCAAAGGATTTTGTTTCTTTTAGCAAGAATGGGAAATAGTTATAATTTGACGTAATTTAGAGAGATGTGAACCACAAAGCAAAACACCTGTTGAATTTTGCAGCTCTCATGTGCGATCCCAGACGTGTTGAACGAATGCTGTGACATGCCAGCAAGCTGGATGTCCTGATAGGTGCTAAGCTGCAGCCCAGGAAGCCACAAATACCTGCTGCCCAATGGTTAAGAAGACACAGGCAACAGCTCTTACTTAACACAAGCCAGAGCATGCCTCTGAAGCAGGGGTGGGCAAACTACGGCCCGTGGGCCGAGCCGTTTTAAGCCGGCCCGCGAGCTCCCGCTGGGGAGCAGAGTCTGGGGCTTGCCCCGCTCTGGCGCTCCGGCCGGGGTGCCGGGTCGAGGTCCGCACCACGCGGCTCCCGGAAGCAGCTGCATGGCCCCGTTCTGAGGGTTGGGGGCCACTCCATGCATAGGAGCCAGAGAAGGGACATGCAACTGCTTCTGGGAGCTGCTGAGGTAAGCGCCGCTTGGAGCCTGCACCCCTGAGCCTCTTCCCAAGCCCCAACCCCCTGTCCCAGCCCTGATCCCCCTCCCATTCTCCAAATCCCTCGATCCCAGCACAGAGTACCCTCCTGCACCCCAAACCTCTCATCTCCAGCCACATCCCAGAGCCCTCACCCCCTCCCACACTCCAACCCCAATTTTGTGAGCATCCATGGCCCGCCATACAATTTCTATTCCCCGATGTGGCCCTCAGTCCAAAAAGTTTGCCCACCCCTGCTCTAAAGTCTAAATAAAACCATACCCCTTGCAGGCCTTGCAACTTGGACTAGAAAAGGAACATCAGCCAATAGATACAGCATACGGAAATCTCCCTATCCGAGACCATTCCCAGAAGAGAGTGAAAGGGAATGCCTCCATTTCATGTCTCTTATCTTACAGAACCACAAGCCACCCACCAAGTGTCTTACTGTAACATGTTTCCCTCAGATTTCAGAGTGGTAGCCATGTTAGTCTGTATCAGCCAAAAGACTGAGGAGTCCTTGTGGCACCTTTAGAGAATAACAAATTTATTTGGGCATAAGCTTTCATGGGCTAAAACCCACTTCGCTGAATGCATGCAATGAAAAATACAGTAGGAAGATATATGTATATACAGAGAACAGGAAAAAATGGGCGTTGCCATACCAACTATAATGAGACAAATCAATTAAGATGAGCTATTATCAGCAGGAGAAAAAAAAGTTTGTAGTGATAATAAGGATGGTCCATTTCCAACAGTTGACAAGAAGATGTGAGTAACAGTAGGGGGAAAAATTAGCATGGGGAAATAGTTTTACTTTGTGTAATGACCCATCCACTCCCAGTCTTTGTTCAAGCCTAATTTAATTATCAGAACAGACCTATGAAGACTTTAAATAGATTCTGTTTACAAGTCAGGAAGTTAAGAAAAGGCTTAAAGACAGGCTTTCGTGAGTTTACATTGCCCTCTCCTGGACACATACAAATAGTTCTCCTCCCCAGACCTGTCCTCAGAAAGATGCATCACCAGCCCGGTTGCTCCCTCAGAATGTGCAAGTATCCAACAGAAAGGTGACAACATTCGCACCTGACCTGTTTTGGGTAGGATCCACCTCTCCCTCTGCACTTCAATGGGAAACAACACACATGTAAAGATTGGATCTACACAGCCAAAGCAAAGCAGTAACCATAGCAACCAGGGTACCAAAGATCAATGCTCCTGCCATGAAGAAACTGCCTTGAGTTCTGACGACATGGGATGTGCTCACTTCTATCAAAGTGAATCACCTTAGCCTGCGTCTAACACTTGGGAATTCTCTTTAACCACGTCCTTCCTGGACAAAATCCTTGGAGAAATGTGGGCCTATTCCTGCATTCCTACCCGAAACCCCGGCCTGGAGAAGGAGGTTACTTTCCTGAAGAAACAAAGACCCCGAGAAATCCATTGTTCTCAAATGATCGTTGTCTCCAAACTGAATGGCGAGAGAGAACTATCCTGCTTCAATAGAGAGAGTGGGGGAATCAGTATTTGTTCCTCTCAACAAACCCCTAGGCAAGCTCTGGGCTCTGAAGGGAGACCAGGAGTTCTGTGGGGAGAGAACAATGATTTTCTAGATAATTAACCACTTGGACCAAACTCCTCTGTTCTGTCATTCCAGGCTCTAGTACCGGTGGAACCCTTTCGAGGCAAACAGAAGTTGAACTTAACTTCCATAGGAATATTGCCAAACTGCTGTTCCAAATAACTGAGAGACAGACTGTGAATATGGCCAAAGAACCAGAAAACTGACCACTGTCAGTATTGCAGAAATCTAAAAGTCCTTTCTATGATGGCAAACTAGAACGTGGTACTTAGAACTGCGAGCTGTTACTCCTGGGGGAATTCTGCCCCACGGCCAGGCTGGGCAGCTTGGGAATCAGACAGAGGCGTAACACACACAGACCAGTGGGCCACCAATGCATGTGCAGAGCTCTACATATCTGCACCCAAATTAGTGGATGAGGGCTACTTATATTCATAGAGTCTAAAACCAGAGGAGACCACGGTTATCATCTAGTCTGACCTCCCGTATAACACAGGCCAGAGAACTTCCCTGAATTAATTCCGGTTTGAACTAGAGCAGAGCTTTCAGAAAAACATCCTATCTTGATTTAAAACTGACAGTGATGAGAATCCACCACGACCCTGGGTAAATTGTCCTCACCGTTAAATGTGTGCCTCATTTCCAATCTGAATCTGTCTAGCTTCAACCTCCAGCCATTGCAGCATGTTATATCTTTGTTAGAATGAAGAGACATTATCAAATATTTGTTCCCCATAGGCACGGCTCCACTAATTAGGTGCCTGGACCCTGGAGAAGACACACATGTAAGGTGAGGTGGTGGCCTTGGGGGGAATAGGGGACAGGTGGGAGAGGGCAGTGGGGTGAGAAGAGGGGGTGGGGGGAATTTGGGATGTGCAGGGCTGCGGTGGCCAGAGAAAGAGGTGACTTTACCCAACTCCAGGGCTGTGGCTGCTGGGGAGAGACAGCCTTCCTTCCCAGCCTCAGCTTGGGGGCTGCCGTGGCGGGGGAGAGACCCTGTGACATTCTATACCTTGGGGGAGCGTACTGTAACCCCCATATTCCTCATTTTCATATAATCGTGATCTCACATATAAAGCATGCCTGTAAGGTATCAGGGGAAAGGTTATGATCTGCTGAAAGTCATTTCTCTATCCATACATGTGTATCAGTAATGCATGTGAAGTTATGAGAATTGTGTTGTATGGTTGTCACTAAAACATGCTGTACGTTGGGGAATCAGCCATATTAGTTCCCCAGAGGCAACAGCAAGGAAAGTAACCAACGCCTGGGTGGGGCGTCAAACAACCATCAACAGCCATTGTCCAGCAAAGGAGCTACAATGCAATGACTCCCCTGCATGAGGCCACAGCAGGGGAATTGCTCAACCTTGCTTGAAGAAACAACAAGGAAGCTGGTGGCACCTTAAAGACTAACAGATTTATTTGGGCATAAGCTTTTGTGCATCTGAAGAAGTGAGGTTTTTACCCACGAAAGCTTATGCCCAAATAAATCTGTTAGTCTTTAAGGTGCCACCAGACTCCTTGTTGTTTTTGTAGATACAGACTAACACGGCTACCCCTTGATACTTGCTTGGAGAGACTCAGCAATGCCCCCAGGCATGCCTGGACTTGTGCTCCCCAAGCACATGGACTGAGGGTATAAAACAGACAGTGTGGATACATAACTGGGCCCTTCTCCTACCCACACCTTCACTGCAAGCAACTAAGACACTGATAGGAAGACAAGACTCCAACAGAGGAGATTGGCCCAGGTTTAGGAACAAGTCTGTATATTAACGACTGCAATATCCAGTGGGGTGAGGAAAAACTGCTTCATCTAGATGTTGCCCAGTCTAATAGGGTTGAGAGTTTAGGCTGCGTGCTTATATTTTCTTTTCCCTTGGTAACCACACTGACTTTTTGCCTATCACTTATAATCAATCTTTGTAGTTCCTAAATCTGTTTGTTTATTCTACCTGAAGCAGTGCATTCGGTTTGAAGCGTGTCAGAGACTCCTCTTGGGATAACAAGCCTGGTACATATCAATTTCTTTCTTAAATTGACAAACTCATATAACTTGCAGCATCCAGCGGCCATAACTGGACACTGCAAGATGGAGGTTCCTAGGATTGTGTGTGGGACCGGAGATATTGGCTAGTGTCATTCGGTTGCACAATCCAAGGAGCAGTTTACACGCCAGAGGCCGTGCGTGAACAGCCCAGGAGTGGGGGTTCTCACAGCAGAGCAGGGTAAGGCTGGCTCCCAGAGTCAAGGATTGGAGTGACCTAGCAGATCATCGGTCCAGATAACACCAGAGGGGAATGTCACACACCCCTCCTTCCCAGCCCTAGCTCAGGGACAGCCGCGGTGGGGGAGAGAGGGAGAGACCCCCCCTCCTTCCCAGCCCCAGCTCGGGGGCTGCCACAGCAGAGGAGAGAGAACACATCCATCGCATTAGAAAGGTAAGACTATTGATATTAAATATGAGTTGTGTGCTTTTATTTGTAGAACAAAAAACAATTAAATATTATAAAGGTTTTTTATATAGTGCTTTACAATAGTTAGCTAACAGTACAAACAACATTTGGAAAGATTATTAAGTGGTCGGCCAAGACCCTCAGCAATTTTCAAGTGGTCTGTGGGGGAAAAAAAAAAGTTTGAGAACCACTGCTTTAGTCGTTCTCGTGGTTCTTCTCTGAACCCTCTCCAATCTATCCACATCCTCTGTGGACACCAGAACTGGTCGCTATTCCAGCAGTGGTCACACCAGTGCCAAATACAGAGGTAAAGCCACCTCCTTACTCCTACTTGATAGTCCCATTTTACACATCCCAGGATGGCCTGAGCCCTTTTGGCCACAGCATCCCACAGGGAGCTCAGGTTCAGCTGATTGTCCACCATGACCCCCAAATCGTTTTCAGAGTCACTGCTCCCTGGGATGGAGTCCCCCATCCCGTAAGTGTGACCTGCGGTCTTTGTTCCCAGATGTCTACATTTACATTTGGCTGGATGAAAAAGCATCCTGTTTGCTTGTGCCGAGTTTACCAAGCAATCTCGATCGCTCTGTATCTGTGACCTGTCCTCTTCATTATCTACAGCTCATCCAATCTGCGTCATCTACAAACTTTACCAGTAGTGATTTTATTTTCTTCCAGTTCATCGATATAATTTTTAAGTTGCGTAGGGCCAAGAACCAATCCCTGTGGAACCCCACTAAAGGGCACCTGCTCAAAGATGATTCTCCATTTACAATCTCACATTCAGTTAGCCAATTTTTAATCCATTTAATGTGTCCCATGTTATTTTTGTATTCTAGTTTCTTTTAATCAAAATGTCATGTGGTACCAAGTCAAATACCTTACAGAAGTCTCTTTCCATCACCACTATTACCTTTATCAGCCAAACTTGTCATCTCATCAAAAAAGATATCCAGTTAGTTTGATGGGATCTGTTTTTCAAAACCCCACGTTGACTGGTATTAACTACATTACCCTCATTTAATTCTTTATTAATCACGTCCCATATCAGCCTGTAATTACCAGCCTGTCTATAGTGTGTGTTTGTTTGTGTTTGGGGGTACTTGCTGTGTGCTGAGCTTGGGTTTGTCAGTCTGGTTGGTTGGTTGGTTGGTTGAAGGACCATGTGCTGTGGCTGGCAGTTGGAAGCTGTGAGCTTCAAAGGAAGGTCTGAAAGCTAGAAGCCTCTGGTAAGTGGCTGAACCTTAATCAGTGGGCGGGGCATTCACATAACCCAGGGCTTTATAAAGCAGCGTACAAGCGACCAGGGAGCTTTTGCGAACAGGGGCTGCTAACAGGGAGTTTCGCAAGGTAGATTGGAAGGGGAGAGGGAAGAGAGCGGGAGTCCCTTTATTCCCCTTAAAACCTACAAACCAAACTACATTCAAAACCTTTTGCTTAAACAACCCTTTCATTAACTAGGAGACAACGCAGGCAGAAGCCCAGCTGCAGAGTGGGGGCTATCCAGTTTATTGCGCTGCATACATATATTGCATGTATGATTACCTGCCCTGTGGGCGGGTGGCGTATGTGTGCATTCGGTGCAAGGAGCTCCTGGCCCTCAGAGACCACGTACGGACTTTGGAGGCCAGGGTGGTGGAACTGGAGGAGCTAAGGGAGGCAGAGAGGTATGTTGATGGGGCTTTCCGGGACACTGTAGATTTGTCCCACCTCCGGTCAGACAGCCCCTGCGCTGTTGAGGAGGATGAAAGGCCCAGGGAAGCAGAGCAGTCAACGGGAGCAGAGGGAAACCTTCCCATAGTTGGGACCCTCCTTCCAGACGGTGCTGGGGTTGCCTCTCGCACTGAGGTTACCTCTCCGGGGGAGGGAGCTCCAGTTGCTAGGAAAAGGCAGGTGTTAGTAATGGGCGATTCGATCATTAGAAACGTAGATAGCTGGGTTTGTGATGACCGGGAGAACCGCACGGTGACTTGCCTGCCTGGTGCAAAGGTTGCGGATCTCTCGAGGCATCTAGATAGACTTATGTGTAGTGCTGGGGAGGAATCGGTGGTCGTGGTACATGTAGGTACCAATGACATAGGGAAGGGTAGGAGAGACGTCCTGGAGGCCAAATTTAGGCTGCTAGGGAAGAGACTGAAATCCAGGACCTCTATGGCGGCATTCTCAGAAATGCTCCCAGTTCCACGCGCAGGGCCAGGTAAGCAGGCAGAGCTTCAGAGTCTCAATGCGTGGATGAGACGATGGTGTAGAGAGGAAGGGGTTTACATTCATTAGGAACTGGGGAAACTTCTGGGATGGAGGAGCCTATACAGGAGAGATGGGCTCCACCTAAACCAAAGTGGAACCAGACTGCTGGCACTAAACATTAAAAAGGTTGTAGAGCAGTTCTTAAACTAGGAGATGGGGGAAAGCCGACTGCTGCAGAGGAGCATGTGGATCGGACAGAGACTTCTCTTAGGGGAGAGTCTAATGATAGAGAATCTCCAGGTTATAGTCAGGAGCAGAGGATGGAGGAGGATAATGTAAGGGCCAGATCAGATGAGAAACATTCACATAAAAAAGAATCTGACACATCAGAAAAGGGCAGACAAATAAACAGTGACAAGTTTTTAAAGTGCTTGTACACAAATGCTAGAAGTCTAAATAATAAGATGGGTGAACTAGAGTGCCTTGTGATAAAGGAGGATATTGATATAATAGGCATCACAGAAACCTGGTGGACTGAGAGCAATCAATGGGACACAATCATTCCGGGGCACAAAATATATCGGAAGCATAAAACAGGTCGTCCGGGGGGGGGGGGTGGCACTATATGTGAAAGAAGATTTTTAATTCATTTGATTCTACATTTTAAGTGAATCCACATGTTCCATAGAATCTCTATGGATAGAAATTTCATGCTCTAATAAGAATATAACATTAGGGATCTATTATCGACCACCTGACCAGGACAGTGATAGTGATGATGAAATGCTAAGGGAAATTAGAGAGGCTATCAAAATTAAGAACTCAATAATAGTGGGGGATTTCAATTATCCCCATATTGACTGGGAACATTTCACTTCAGGACGAAATGCAGAGATAAAATTTCTCGATACTTTAAATGACTGCTTCATGGAGCAGCTGGTATGGGAACCCAGAAGGGGAGAGGCAACTCTAGATTTAGTCCTGAGTGGGGGTTAGTTAAAAAGAAGTTAAAAAGTACAGTGACTAAAGTGAAATCCCTGCAAGCTGCATGGGCACTTTTTAAAGACACCATAATAGAGGCCCAACTTCAGTGTATACCCCAAATTAAGAAACACAGTAAAAGAACTAAAAAAGAGCCACCGTGGCTTAACAACCGTGTAAAAGAATCAGTGAGAGATAAAAAGACTTCCTTTAAAAAGTGGAAGTCAAATCCTAGTGAGGCAAATAGAAAGGAGCATAAACGCTGCCAGATTAAGTGCAAGAATGTAATAAGAAAAGCCAAAGAGGAGTTTGAAGAACAGCTAGCCAAAAACTCCAAAGGTAATAACAAAATGTTTTTTAAATACATCAGAAGTGGAAAGCCTGCTAAAGAACCAGTGGGGCCCCTCGATGATAGAGATAGAAAAGGAGCGCTTAAAGATGATAAAGTCATTGCGGAGAAACTAAATGGATTCTTTGCTTCAGTCTTTACGGCTGAGGATGTTAGGGAGATTCCCAAACCTGAGCCGGCTTTTGTAGGTGACAAATCTGAGGAACTGTCACAGATTGAAGTGTCACGAGAGGAGGTTTTGGAATTAATTGATAAACTTAACAGTAACAAGTCACTGGGACCAGATGGCATTCACCCAAGAGTTCTGAAAGAACTCAAATGTGAAGTTGCAGAACTATTAACTAAGGTTTGTAACCTGTCCTTTAAATCGGCTTCTGTACCCAATGACTGGAAGTTAGCTAATGTAACGCCAATATTTAAAAAGGGCTCTAGAGGTGATCCCGGCAATTACAGACCGGTAAGTCTAACGTCAGTACCAGGCAAATTAGTCGAAACAATAGTTAAGAATAAAATTGTCAGACACATAGAAAAACATAAACTGTTGAGCAATAGTCAACATGGTTTCTGTAAAGGGAAATCGTGTCTTACTAATCTATTAGAGTTCTTTGAAGGGGTCAACAAACATGTGGACAAAGGGGATCCAGGGGATATAGTGTACTTAGATTTCCAGAAAGCCTTTGACAAGGTCACTCACCAAAGGCTCTTATGTTAAGTAAGTTGTGATGGGATAAAAGGGAAGGTCCTTTCATGGATTGAGAACTGGTTAAATACCGGGAACAAAGAGTAGGAATTAATGGTAAATTCTCAGAATGGAGAGGGGTAACTAGTGGTGTTCCCCAAGGGTCAGTCCTCGGACCACTCCTATTCAACTTATTTATAAATGATCTGGAGAAAGGGGTAAACAGTGAGGTGGCAAAGTTTGCAGATGATACTAAACTGCTCAAGATAGTTAAGACCAAAGCAGACTGTGATGAACTTCAAAAAGATCTCACAAAACTAAGTGATTGGGCAACAAAATGGCAAATGAAACTTAATGTGGATAAATGTAAAGTACTGCACATTGGAAAAAATAACCCCAACTATACATACAATATGATGGGAGCTAATTTAGCTACAATAAGTCAGGAAAAAGATCTTGGAGTCATAGTGGATAGTTCTCTGAAGATGTCCGCGCAGTGTGCAGAGGCGGTCAAAAAAGCAAACAGGATGTTAGGGTCATTAAAAAGGGGATAGAGAATAAGACGGAGAATATATTATTGCCCTTATATAAATCGATGGTACGCCCTCATCTCGAATACTGCGTACAGATGTGGTCTCCTCATCTCAAAAAAGATATACTGGCACTAGAAAAGGTTCAGAAAAGGGCAACTAAAAAGATTAGGGGTTTGGAACGGGTCCCATATGAGGAGAGATTAAAGAGGCTAGGACTCTTCAGCTTGGAAAAGAGGAGACTAAGGGGGGATGTGACAGAGGTATATGAAATCATGAGTGATGTGGAGAAAGTGGATAAGGAAAAGTTATTTACTTATTCCCATAATACAAGAACTAGGGGTCACCAAATGAAATTAATAGGCAGCAGGTTTAAAACAAATAAAAGGAAGTTCTTCACACAGCGCACAGTCAACTTGTGGAACTCCTTGCCTGAGGAGGTTGTGAAGGCTAGGACTATAACAGCATTTAAAAGAGAACTGGATAAATTCATGGTGGTGAAGTCCATTAATGGCTATTAGCCAGGATGGGTAAGGAATGGTGTCTCTAGCCTCTGTCTGTCAGAGGGTGGAGATGGATGGCAGGAGAGAGATCACTTGATCATTACCTGTTAGGTTCACTCCCTCTGGGGCACCTGGCATTGGCCACTGTCGGTAGACAGGATACTGGGCTGGATGGACCTTTGGTCTGACCCGGTACGGCTGTTCTTACATTCTTATGTACCAGGTTGTCCCATTTACCCTTTTTATACAATGACACAACTTTAGCATTCCTTCAGTCTTCTGGTACTTCCCCCGTGCTGTAAGAGTTATTGGAGATCAACATTAAGAGCTCAAGTATCAGAGGGGTAGCCGTGTTAGTCTGAATCTGTAAAAAGCAACAGAGGGTCCTGTGGCACCTTTGAGACTAACAGACTAAGAGCTCAGTGAGCTCCTCAGCCAGCTCTCTTGAAACTCCTGGATGCTCATTATCCGACGTTGCTGATTTTAAAAATGTCCAACTGCCGTTGTTGCTGTTTAACTCTTGCTGCCACATTTCACAGCCGGTTAACCTCTCAGGCCAGGCCTAGGTTTGGTGACTTTCCTGCATAAAATCCTGGACTGGGGCAGCTGCAGCGCTTCGTCCAGCAGAGGGAGTCGGGGCTGCATCCACGGCCCTGGGAGACACCACAGCTGCACCTCCCAGCCCAGAAGACGGGGAGCTCTGGATCCCCCTTCTCTCTCCCGACCTGGCAGAAGCCCTGAGGGAGACCCCACTCTCAGCTTACACAGCCAGCCCCTAGACACCACACAGCTCTAGCTCCACACACACCGCTCCAGGTCACAGCCCCCTTACATCCCGGAGATGTAGCGCTTCCGGCAGACATCTGAGCTCTGCTTTGGGCTAGATGAGCTGAGCGCGGTAGGAAAAGAATGGGCAGCATTTCCAAAGGACATGC
Organism: Chrysemys picta bellii; assembly: GCF_011386835.1. Taxonomy (NCBI): domain Eukaryota; kingdom Metazoa; phylum Chordata; order Testudines; family Emydidae; genus Chrysemys; species Chrysemys picta. The sequence goes on along the minus strand of NC_088792.1, from coordinate 2,279,778 downwards.
CCGTGTGAGGAGTTCCCACATCCTCCTGTAATCCGGGTCAATGGGTCTGAGGAACGAGGGAGCCAAACTTGTTGCCAGGCAGATGAGAGATGGGGAAGGCTGCAGGTGCTTATAGACGGGTATTTTAGCAAACAACCAGCCGCCTAAGCCACTGCCAACTATTGCGATGGACTATCAATGGTTTTGCTTATTGCCAGGAATAGTTATTTAGTAGATCTTTGTAGTAACTTAGCTTAATGACGGCAAAGCCAGAAGGGAGGAGGGATGAACCTGACTCTCTGTGCCCTTTTCTTGATGGGCAGGGGTGAGCATCTGTGAAAAACAGGCCAACACCTGCCAGACTAAAGGCTGGAAACCATAAAACCACATCCAGTTTTGACTTTCTTTGTAATCAGCAATTGATTCCATCTGATCAGCTATGTAACACCTTTGATTGAGATGTCTTTGTAACTGTGGGATATAAAAGGGGAATTGTGGGTCGCTATTCCCTGTATAACATCAATACAAATTAACCCTCTCTCTGCTACCCTGTCAGCTACAGCCCGTGGCCAGACTCATCCCAGCGCTGGCACTGCGGCTGGTGCAGGGGGGTGGCTCGTACCCTCAGGGCTGTCTTAACTTGTGCCCTGCTTCAGTGGTTCCTCTGGGCCATTGCAGAGATGTAAGAACGCCCCTGTCATGTCTCCTCCAACCCCTGGCGCTCCCCAGAACACCCGTGACACCCCTCTGTGCTGGGGTCTTGGAGAGGGGGCCCAGGGGCTCTCTGGGGTGGGGGTTTTATCCGAGTGACTGTACATTATAGAAACAACAAGGAGTCTGGTGGCACCTTAAAGACTAACAGATTTATTGGGCATAAGCTTTCGTGAGTAAAAACCTCACTTCTTCCGAAGAAGAAGCTTATGCCCAATAAATCTGTTAGTCTTTAAGGTGCCACCAGACTCCTTGTTGTTTTTGTAGATACAGACTAACATGGCTACCCCCTGATACTTGTACATTATACGGCACCTTTGAACCTGGTCCTTTGTCCATCTCCCAACTAGTGTATCAAAATCTCCAGCGTCCCTGATTCACCTCCTTCCCCTCCAGTCTGTCACCAATGTTGCTGCGAAAGTCACCTCCCTCTGCTTCCTCTCCAGGCGCATTCTCTCCTCCTCAGTTCCCCTCACTGACTTCTGCTCTGTTACCACGTCCAATCCAAGCGCTGTGGGCCTGAGCCCCATTGCCCTGCACCGTGTCACTCACCCCAACGCAAAGGGGATGTAAAGCTCTGGCCAGTGGAATGAAAGTGCTTCACCCCCCAGTGTGCACTGGTGTAATTCACTTCACAAAGTGCCGGGCGACAGGAAATCAGAGCCCCTGAGTGAAACCCGCGGGTTCTATGTATTGTCCCCCTGTAACCTGCTGCCTTGGGTTCATCTCTCGCTCTCGCTCTGTGGCTCTGGCTCGCTGCGTTCTCTCACTGCCCAGTCCTATGTTTCACCTCTCCTCAGACAGCTCCTCCGGATCTCACCCCCAGACCAGGTACGAATCCTGCTGCTCCTGCCTCCACAATGTCTGTAAGATCCAACCTTTCCTCTCCAGCCGGACAGCTAAACCTCGTCCTCCCCGATCATCTCTGACTGCAACCTCCTCCTCTCTGGCCTCCCCGATACCCACAGCACTACTCCCAAATACAAAATGCTGCTGCCCTGATACTTCCCAGCCTGTCATTCTGACCAGACGACTCCCTCTTTCAATCTCTCCACTGGCTCTTCCCTACTTCACTCCATGTGGTTCAAACGTCCTGTCCTCCCCTTCACAGCCCTGCATAACGCCAGCCCTGTCTGCATCCCTGACTTAGTCCCTTATCACGTCCCCCGCTATCCCCTCTGCACCACCAGGAATGCCAGTCTCAGAGCCCACTCATCTGCTTCTGCCAAACCAGCTCCGTGCCTGCTCCCGTGATACCCTCCACTCTGGGAATGCCCTGTCCAGCCAGCTCACCGAGTCGTCACCCGCTCCTCACGTTTCCTTCCAGGAGTCCCACAAGGAGTCAGTGAACAACACTGATTAGAGCTGGGCCGGCCTTAGGGAAAATGGCACCCGGGGCAAACTTGCATTTTGCTGCCCCTGGCCCCTATAGGCTCCCCAGACTCCCCCCTCCCTTCACCCCTAACCCCTGCACTGTGCCCCCTTTGTCCCTAACACCTGCCCCCTCCTGTGCCCCTAATCCCAGCACTCCCTTCCTGCACCCTGAATCCCTACACCCCCTTCACCCCTAACCCCTGCTCCTCTCCTGTGCCCTAACCGCTGCACTGTGCCCCCTTCACCCCAATCCCTGCCCCCTCCTGCACCTCTAACCCCTGCATCCCCTCCTGTGCCCATGTGGGGAAACTGACCTGGATGCATGGAGCAGCCGGCATTGCTGCTCGCTCACCCCCTGCACTGCTGCTCCTCTGCCCTGTGCACCCCTAGAGGGTGGTGGGGGGGAGCCAGGAGCGATATCGGGGCTCCCTGCAGCCAGGTCACTTTCCCTGCCAGGGCTGCGTAAGGAGAGGGCAGGAGAGCAGCAGCTCCTGATGCCTCAGCACAGCCCAGGTTGGGAACGTGACCTGGATGCAGGCAGGGCTGGATTTCCACCTTACACGCCCCTACGCACAGCATCTTTAGGGTTACCATTCGTCCGGATTCTGCCGGACATGTCCGGCTTTTTTGAGTTAAAAATAGCGTCTGGGGGGAATTTGTCAATGTCCAGATTTCCCCCCCATGCAGAGCGTGCGCGGCTTGCAGGGCAGCCGGCCGGATCGTGCCACTCGCACAGACTCCGGCAGCCTGAGCCCTTCCTTCACTTCCCCCTCCTCTCCCTGCAACTTGAGACCAGTCCCCCCTCTCTCTCCTTCCCCCACTCCCCCCGGCATTCGCAGATCGCCGGCCGGCCGTTCGCCTCGGCCTCCGGCAGTCTGGAGCTCCGACCCTGCTCCCCTCCCCACCCGCGCCACGCTGTGCTCCCCCCACCGCCCCTTACCAGGTGCCGCCCCAAGCATGTGCTTGGGTGCCTGGTGCCTGGAGCCGACCCTGCTCGGGCCTCCGGCCGTCTGGAGTTCCGACCCTGCTCCCCTCCCCCGCTGCCGAGCGCACTGCTCTGCAGCATGGTAAGGGGGCCGGGGGCCAGAGAAGCGGCAGGGAGGTTCGGGGGGGGTAATCAAGAGACAGGGAGCAGGGGGAGGGTTGGATGGGTTAGGAGTTCGGGGGGGCTGTCTGGGGGTTGGGGGTGTAAGGTTTTGGGCAGTCAGAGTACAGGTGGGGGGGGTCCCAGGAGGGGAGAGTTAGGGGACAAGGCACAGGGAGGCTTAGGTAGGGGGTGGGGTTCTGGAGGGCAGTTAGGAGCAGGGGTCCCAGGAGGGGGCAGTCAGGGGACAAGGGGGGGGTTGGTAGTTCGGGGGGGGCTGTCAGGGGGCAGGGGTGGGGAGAGGGATCGGAGCAGTCAGGGGACAGGGAGCAGAGTGGTTCAGATGGGTCGGGAGTTTTGGGGGGGGGGCTGTCAGGGGGTGGACAGTGGTTGGATGGGGCGTGGGAGTCCCAGGGGTCTGTCTGGGGGCAGGGGTGGGGATAAGAGTTGGGGCAGTCAGGGGGCAGGTAGGGGGTAGGGTCCTAGGGGGCCAGTTTGGATGGGGGGAGGGTCTCAGGAGGGGGCAGTCAGGGGACAAGGAGCAGGGAGGCATAGGTAGGGGGTGTAGTCCTGGGGGGCAGTTAGGGGCAGGGGTCCCAGGAGGGGGCAGTCAGGGGACAAGGCGTGGGGGGGAGGGTTGGGAGTTCTGAGGGGGTGGGAAGTGGGAGGGAGTGGAAGGGGCAGGGGCGGGGCTAGGGCAGGATGGGGGCGGGGCTAGGGCGGGGCTCCTCCCGTCCTCTTTTTTGATTGTTGAAATATGGTAACCCTAAGCATTTTCAGCACCTCCCCCCACCCCCGTCTACACCCGACCTTCGTGTTTTCCTCAAAAAATAAAAATGTCAACGTGTAGGTGCCCCTAGAATGGATTTTTTAATCATACTGCTTGCCACAGAAATCCAGGCCCTTCCACACCCAGAAGCTTCCCGCCATCTAACACTAAACACACACTCTCCGGCTCAGTTAAATAATAGAATTCTGACAGTGGAGAGAAAAGGCAATTTAGCAGCACCCTACACTTATCCCACAGATTTCTGTTCATAATTCACACCCCAGCAGCTGGCTCCCGCCCCTGAGGCCCTAGAAAACAGGCCAGTCCCAGGGCTGACAGGCTCAGACACATTCCTGGAGACCAGAAAAGGACGAAACAAAGAATTCTGAAGTTTGTACAAGCCAATATAATTCAATTCTGACAAGATATTCGCCTCGGTCCTTACCTGGTGGACAGATTCTCTGGCTCTAATAGGCAGGAGAGTTCAGAAAACTTCAATGCTTTTTCCAATGCCTTCACACAGAATTTCCCCAGGAAAGGAAATGAGCAAACCTGAAAGTGAAACCATCATCCCCAGTTGCTGAGTTTCTCAAAATACACTCAGCCATAGACACACCCATCCCACTGAGAGCAGGGATGTAGAAGCTATTGAGATAAAAATTCTGTTTGAAGAGGCCCAAATCACAAGATCACCAATAAGCTAGAAGGGTCACACTCCCAAGCCCCTGGTCAGGAAAAGGAGAGTCACTGCAGTGTTGGGGGGATATCAAGAGATTACAAAGTCTGATAAAACAGTGATAATGGGAGACTTCAATTGCCAGCACATAGAATCATAGAATATCAGGGTTGGAAGGGACCTCAGAAGGTCATCTAGTCCAACCCCTGCTCAAAGCAGGACCAATCCCAACTAAATCATCCCAGCCAGGGCTTTTTCAAGCCGGGCCTTAAAAACCTTCAAGGAAAAAGATTCCACCACCTCCCTAGGTAACCCATTCCAGTGCTTCACCACCCTCCTAGTGAAAAAGTTTTTGCTAATATCCAACCTAGACCTTCCCCACTGCAACTTGAGACCATTACTCCTTGTTCTGTCATCTGCTACCATTGAGAACAGTCTAGATCCATCTTCTTTGTAACCCCCTTTCAGATAGTTGAAAGCAACTATCAAATCCCCCCTTATTCTTCTCTTCTGCAGACTAAACAATCCCAGTTCCCTCAGCCTCTCCTCATCAGTCATGTGTTCCAGCCCCCTAATCATTTTTGTTGCCCTCCGCTGGACTCTTTCCAATTTTTCCACATCCTTCTTGTAGTGTGGGGCCCAAAACTGGACACAGTACTCCAGATGAAGCCTCACCCTGATTACCACTACAAAAGTGATTTTCCTCCTGCTGATAATAGCCCACTCTAATTGAATTGTCTTGGTAAGTATTGGTAAGGCAATCCCCATCTTTTCATGTACTCTGGATGTAAGCAGAGTCAGGATAAGCTCTACGCTGACATCTGGTGGTGAATTATGGCGAGTGGAAAAGAACTCCAGGGGCTGATCTTGTTTGCATAGGCACACCCACCCGCCTGGCATGAAACAACAGCAACTCAAAGTGGTTACTTTGGCTGGTGTCGGATCCCCAGTTTCTCTGTTATTGGGGCAGGAAGAATAAAGTTTTGTTACCCTGATTCTGTGAATCAAGGCCAGTGAAACTGTTGTATGACAGAGGGACTCACCAGTAACTAAGTAGCACTTGCTAGACAAAGGGCATGGGTTACAAAACCCAGTGATTTGTGAGAGGTTGGGGACAGGTATGTGTACCTGATGGTATGGGTGCCTTTTGGGGGCCTGGCACACCAATTGCATTATTCCCTTGCTCCACTGTTGAATAGCATAGCTAAGTTTGGTTCCATTAAGAGTCTAGCTAGCAGTTGCTGAACTGAATTCACTTTGGGCCAATGGTGCACCAGCATTGGGGCTCCCTAACCATAAGCTGAAATCACTAAAAGAGTAAAATTGCTGAGCTGAGATCACTGAGTGCTGTGTTAACCACTGGGGGAGCCTGAAGATATAGTGCTAAGCAGCTGGCAGAGCCGAGCAGTTTGTGGGACGGTTGGAGCGGCCCATGGAACAGCGAGTCGAGTGGTGCAGAGTGGAGCTGAGCCATTTGCGGGGGCAGCTGGAGTGGTTCATGGGACGGCTGGTGGAGTGGAGCAGCTGGCAGAGCTGAGCAGTTTGTGGGTCGGTTGGAGCGGCCCACGGAACGGGGAGCAGAGCGGAGCAGTTTGCGGGGACAGCTGGAGGAGCGGCGCGGCTAGTAGAGCGGAGCCATTTGTGGTAAAGACTGCAGCAGAACTCCACGGAGAGGTGGGGCAGTCGGCCTCGGACCACGTAAGGTGCCCCTTAACATCCTTTGTGCCCCCCCCATTTCCGCCCAGGCTGGGGGGATAAAACTCTGCAGATAAACTTTTGAACTCTGGGGCGGCACTGACCAGGGACAGAGACTTTGGGGTTGTTGGACTTTGGTGTGATTGGACTTAAGACCCCGAGGGAAAAGGACACTGCCAAACTTACTTGGAGGTGGGTCTTTTGCTCATGGTTTGTGTTATGAATCCTGTTTGTGGTGTTTCCCCAACATAATGCCGCATTGTTTCCCTCCTTTATTAAAAGGCTTTTGCTACACTCAGACGCCATGCTTGCGAGAGGGGAAGTATTGCCTCCTAGAGGCGCCCGGGGGGGTGGTATGTAATTATCCCAGGTCACTGGGTGGGGGCTCGAGCCGGTTTTGCATTGCGTTATTGAAACGGAACCCCTAGATACAGAACCCGGCCCTTGTTGCTGCCAACTCAGAGGGGCAGAAGGGTTGCATGTGTATATATATATTATATATATCTTCCTACTGTATTTTCTACTCCATGCATCCGATGAAGTGGGTTTTAGCCCACAAAAGCTTATGCCCAAATAAATGTGTTAGTCTGTAAGGTGCCACAAGGACTCCTTGTTGTTTTTATTCTTATAAGACTAATAGTTTTGATCAAAATAGATAACATACAGGTGAATTGGCTTGGTCTCCAGCTATAAATTGGTTAGTTTTTAGCTATTGCCTTCAGTACTGGCAAGAGATGGCCCCTGGTTTGCCTGCGTCACAAAATTAACCAAATGTTTGGAACAATACAAACATACATGCATGGAAGAAGCTTACTGAAAATACAAATATTCAGTGGGAAGGAGAAACCTAGGAGCTGTACTGCTCAGAGAAGCAGGGTGTTCAGTAGTAACGAATACTAATCCTGCACTATGGAGACATTGGGCCAGGTCCTCAGTTGGTGTAAACCTATGAAGTCAATGAAACTTTGCTCATATGCATCAGCTGAGGATCTGGCCGATTGCGTACTCCAGTGGATCTAGGGCAGTGCTGAAGAACTGGAGGGATTGTATAATCAACTCTGGGTTTCAGTGTAGCCAACACTCATGGTTTTATTGCAAGTCTCATGTATTGGATGCTTTTCTTATAAGCCCCAGCTCCAGGAGTCATGTCAACGTGCGAATCTCAGCTAGTGCTCATGGCTTTGCAGGGAAGCTTGGACACATGACCCATCTGCCTCTGAGGCTACGTGCACACAGCCTGCGGCAGCAAATCTCAGCGCCTGGGCAGACTCAGGCTCGCGTTACAGCTCTAAAATCAATTGCATCGAGATTCGAACTGGTGCTTGGGCTCTGAAGCCCTCCCCCTTCCCTAGGCTCCAGAGCTGCTGTAGCGCCAGACCTGTGAGTCCGAGCTGTCGACCTGGGGTCTGCAATTCACTGCCGTGGGCTGCCCCTCACGGTGTAGACGCACCCTTAAAGGCTCACAAACCCGGCAGCAAATAAAAGAACCAGCCGTTTGTGGGTGTGAATTTCCAGGATTTTTAAGGCAATCGCATCCTTTGGAGGACTTGGCTCGCGCATTTTGAACACTCGGGGTTTGTGACACGGGGGTTTGTACTTTCTGGGCTCTCAGGAGGCAGCACGGTGTCCTCTCCATTCCCCTTACCGATGGGCCACGGGAGCAGTGACTGGCTCACCACACTGCAGGAACCGGCCTGTTTTGGCCAAGCACATTATATTCACTTTTATCAGACCAGCCTAACAACAAGCCGCCCGTCCATTCTCTTGCTAGTTGGCCTGTTCATTTCAGAGTGCCGACAGCCAAATCTAATTATAGGGGCAGGGAGGCTGCAGCCCTGACCAGCTGGAATCCGTCTCAGTGAGACAGGCAGCCGCACTGTCTGGGTTTTAATTTGTAATCCTTTATTTTAAGAAGCCTCGTCAGTGCACGGTGCCAGGACCTGCCATTGGGCCGGGGATTTCAGACTCCATCGACACCAGCACGCTACAGTCTGTGTTATACCAGTGCGATACACTCCGCTCGGCCTGAGCCGAGGAAACAACACCAGAAATCCCAACCATCCTCTGCACCAGCAAATCCTTCCAGAAAGGACTACAACTCCCAGGAATACCCTGCGAGAGCCCAGCTCTCACAACAGAGCAGGCTGGGCGAATTAAACACAGCAACAAGGGAGACCAGAGCCCCGTCCTTCCCCCCAGCAAAGCCTCTGGAGATTATGCTCTAAATCCAGCATCTATTTGCTCTCCAAGCAGGGACCAATCACCCCCTCCCCAGCTCAGCTGTGTTTCTGTTTGCTGTGCTGCTTCCCCTGTTGCTTTACTGAGCTGAGCACAAGCTGGGGTGTGAGGCTGAGTGTGCAGCCATGATGCGATGCAGTGAGAGCAGAGAGCAAGCAGGCATGAGGAATGCTAAGAGAACTGAACCCTGTCAGAGAGTGGTCTGGAGCCTTCGGTATTTTCCAGTTCTCTGCTGAGAAACCCAGTCTGGCCAGAGGAAGGGGAAGCAAGGAAACGCCTGGAGAGGTTTCTGCTCAGGTAGGAGTCTTACAGTGATCTTGGGGCTAATCCAGCTTTCATTCAAATCAATGGGAGTCTTGTTGTTAGGAGCAGGACCGAGCATCACTAGCTTAACCACATCCAAATGTCGTAAAATCTCTGCATGGCAAATCAGTGCAGCGAAGAGAAATTTGTTTAAGCGTTTGCTGCCCATGTGATGACTAATAACTAGTCAGGATCAGACTGCGGCTCAGTTATGTCGGGCAAACTTGGAGTAAGTCCCCTGCCTTGCTTTCAAAAGAAATAGCCCAATTCACACTGAGACCAGACCGTGGCCCGTGCTAGTTTTAGAGAACTTAGAAGCTGTAAAACAAAGTGATGAGTCAGGTCCTGCTCTTGTTTATACCCATGTCAATCTGGACTAACTCCGCTGATGTCAATGGAGTTACTCTAGCTTTACAAGCGTGGAATTCAGAGCAGAGTTTATTAAGGCTTCAGCTCTGGAGAGGCACTGCGCACCCACAACACCCACTGAATTCAGTGCAGGTTCTGAGCATCCCTGTGAGTTTGGTCCAGGATTAGCAATCAGAGGGTCTGATTCACCTCTCACTTCCCGCAGTGCAAATACGGAGCAGCTCCACTGACCTCGCTGCTGTAAAATGGGTCTAAGTGACTGGAAAAACCAGGCCGAGAATTTTTGCAAGGGCCAGAGACATTCCTGCTGAACATCTCTGCCCAGCAAAGGGAGCTGGCTGGCACCAACGGCGCTGGCCTTTGGTGTCTGTCTGACAATTATTCTGTTTTATTGTATTGCTGAGGGGCTTGGGCCGCAAACACTCCAATTTAATGACAGCTTCAATTCTTCTAGCAAGAGGAACAACATTTTCTGCCCCTGTTGCTGCCAGGGAGATAGATGTAAGCTGTTATTCAAGAAAAAGCCCCGGTGGAGAATTAAGTCTATAGTTCACCTTATGGTGAAATGATTTCGAATAAAACTCTGGCCTTAATTCCCCCCTTTGTTGTAAAAAAGAAAATAACCCGAAGAGCAGCTACATCTCCCCAGGCTGAAAGAGGGGCTCCACTGACACCCGAGACTGCTTTGTGGTGGGGTCAGACCCGCATTGGGGTCTCAGTTGATGGTGTGTAACTGCTAATACTATATATGATGTAAGAAGTTCAAGCTTGCATTCCCAGTGTGCTCCACCCCCCATCCCCCAATTGACTTTCATTCTGGGCAAGCAACAATTGCCAAACTAGGCTCAAATTATTCCGATTTCATTCTCCCCCATTTCAGCAGCGGAAGGTCTCATGTTTTCAGGCTTATGAATATATATGCTTCATGTTGGGACAAGTGTATTGCCATCACAGTAACCTCCAGAATTTCTTTCTTCTCTAGTACCTGAAGAATCCACGAACAAACAGGAGCAGCATCATACAGAATACATTGAACTGCAGGGAACAGCTTCAGAAAGACATGATGAGGATGGTTTTTAGGGCTGTGATAATGGGCCAAGCGGCAGGACCTGGTGAAATCTGAAAGCAAAGAGGAACCTAGGAGAGAAATCCACTCCTGGTGAAAGAAGACCCAGCACACTTGCCGATATTAGACTATGGAGACTATGTGATGTGGGGAGAGACTCCCAGAGCAGAATCTTCCTAATGCAGCCCCCACTAGACAGAAATCCTATGTGTCTGTACAACTCCTAGCACAGTGGGGCCCTGACCAGGTTAAGTATCAGTGTTAAATACTAATACTAGAAATACCTTTCCTGTACCATAAGCTGGCGGGGAAGGAAGATGCTCAAAGCCCCGCAGAGCCCTGACCCAGACGACAGGCCATACAAGTGCACTGAGTGCGAGAAGTGCTTCCGGCAGAAGAAGATCCTCAAAGCCCACCAGAGCATCCACACCGGAGAGAAACCGCACATGTGCACCGAGTGCGGAAAGAGCTTCCGGCAGAAGAACAACCTCCGGAAGCACCAGTGGATCCACACCGGCCAGACGCCCCACCAGTGCGCCGAGTGCGGGAAGCGCTTCAGCGAGAAGCAGCGCCTGCGGAAGCACCAGAAGACGCACACGGGGGAGACGCCGTATGCCTGCACCGAGTGCGGCACGTGCTTCAGCCACAAGCATAACCTGAAAACCCACCAGCGGGTGCACACCGGTGAGACGCCCTACAAGTGCCCCGAGTGCGAGAAAGGTTTCAAACAGCAGAACCACCTCATCAGCCACCTGCGCACCCACCGGGAGGAGAAGCTTTACAGGTGCACCCAGTGCGACAGGTTCTTCAGGAAGAAGCCCAACCTGCTGAAGCACGAGAAGAGCCATGCGGGGGACAGGCCCTACTGCTGCAGGGACTGCGGGAAGACCTTCAAGCAGAACAACCACCTGGTGAGTCACCAGAGGACCCACGCCGCAGGCAGCCTCTACATATGCACCGAGTGCGGGAAAAGCTACAGCCAGTGGGCGCATCTCACCACTCACGAGCGGGCCCACGCCAGGGAGGGCCAGCTGACCTGCAGTGAGTGCCGGTGAGGGCTTCGCAGAGACAGTCTCAGAACACACAGAGGAGAGACCATCAGTAGGACGAGCATGGTACAGCTTCGTGGAGCAGATGACTAAGAAAAGACCCGGAAAATCAACACTTTACCCATTTAGATGATATACTTTTGTTCTGAGTTTGTACAGGGCCTACCACAATGAGCCCTGGTCCATAGCTAGGGTTGTAGGCACTCCAGTAATACAAATAATAAATCATAATATACACAGTAGTGAATAGGAGAGCTTCATCGTGAAGCCAATAGGATGGTACATAGCAGAGAATCATCCACGCAGGAGAGGGACTCTCTAGGTGTAATAATTACTAGACAATTTCAGCAATAAATCTAATCCTAGTAGGACAGATGACTCTCTGGAGGACAGACACCATGTGCATTATGTGGAAATCTGAGTAGCAAGAAGTGTGCTGTTAGAATAGATACATGGAGCTGGATAGAGTGTCACTAATGAGTCCTCTATGCCCTTGCAGGATTGCTAGCAGAGAGAATGAGTATCATTTTGTTAAAGTATTTCTGCACAATGCATCATGAAATAAGATGGCTACATGCTGCATTGTATGTAGTTACATGATGGTCATTTTGTTTTTGTCCAGAATAACCATCAGGTTTACACACAATTGTTGATCAGTTTTCCAATTAACAGCCTGTTTTCCTTTTTTGTTTATTCAGGAGTTTCTTGGTTTGCCCCAGAACGTTTCCATTTGCATGACTTTCCAGCCCATCCTTTTAAAAACACTGTCTGTTCCCCATGGATAAAGTTCTGCCTTATGTTTTTTCCCCAAAGATACTGAATTCAATTCCTTGTGGTGTCTGTTTTATGGAAAAACAAGGGGAATGAACGAAAATTGCTAACATGAGATTCTGCAGAGACCAACGTATGATGTGCTTAGTTCATCCCACTGGAACATGGATCAGTGCTGCACCGGTCGAGATCCATTCAGAGAATTCTTGTCATCCAGGAGTGAAGCGAGTGAGAGGGTTTCTGGGCTTCTGGTGAGACATGGTCTATGATGGACACAGCTGTGACATGACGTGGCTTCTCCTGCCATTCTAGGCCCTGATCCTGGGAACATGCTCATGTTTAACCTTTAGCACATGAGCCGTCCCTTTGAAGTCAGGGGACGATTCACCGGGTTAAAGCCAAGCACTTGTGTAAGTGTTTGAAGGATCAGGGCCCTAATATGTTAACATATTTTTTCCTTTCTGAGACTGGAAATCTCATTCGAGCCTGGGAAGGGAAATAGAAACAAAGGGATGAATTTTTAACTGTCCCAGCAAAGAACAGGGTGAACAATAATTTGAGGTGAGTCATTTAAACTCAAGGGCTATTAAAGGGCTCATTGAGCTGTATCTATTGTAGAACAATCCCAGGATCAGAGAAAAGATAAATCAGTTTTAAGGGCAATAGGGACCATTCAACCATCTAGTCTGATCCCCTGTATACCGTAGGCGAGAGAATTTCACCCAGTTACTCCTGTACTGAGCCCAAGGATGTTTTCAAGGAAGACAGACCATCCTGATTTGAAGTATCAAAGAATAGTGAAATCCACCACTTCTCTGGGTAATTTGTTCTAGTGTTAAAAATTCGTGTCTCATTTCTCATTTGAATTTGTCTGGCTTCCGCTTCCAGCCATTAGTTCTTGTGACGACTTTCTCTGCTGGATTAAAGAGCCCACTAGTACCTGGTATTTTCTCCCCAGGAAGGTACTTCCATGCTGTAACCAAGTCTGCTCTCTAGCTTCTTTGTGATAAATTAAACAGACTGAGCTCCTTAACACTCTTGTGAGAAGGCATTTTCTACAGCCCCTGAGAACCATTTTTGTGGTTCTTTTCTGCACCATCTCCAATTTTTGAACATCCTTTTTAAAATGTCAGTACCAAAATTGGACATAGTATTCCAGTACCGGTCTCACCGATGCTGTGCGCAGAGGTAAAAATTACCTCTCTATTTCTACTCACTGCTCCCCTGTTTATCGAAGGATCACACAACCCTTTTGTTTGCCGCACCGGGAGCTGATGGTTAGTTGTTTGCCCAGCTGACCCCCATGTTTTTTCAGCGTCACTGCTTCCCAGGGTACAGCCCGCACTCTGGTATGGCTTGCTGTGACCAGGGCATTCCTGGGCTCACTACCAGCCACGGCTGTATCCCCAGTCAGGTGCAAAAGACAAAAGGGGTTGAGTTAGCGGTCACCCCTTTCCAGCAGGGCACCACCGGCAATGGTGTTCCTCAGCAACACTCAGCCAAGTCACTGGTAGCAAACCAAACAATCATCCCGTCAGGCCTACTTTTCCTCGGGGAGGCTCTGGCAGGCACGCTGCCTAGTCAATACCTGGCCCTAGCCAGACTTCTCTGGCTCACAGAGTGAGAGCTGGAGGTCTGCTCTTCCTCCCAGCCAGTTCACAGCTGAGCTGGGCTCTCCCGCTGCTGTCCAACACCTATTGCAGGGCTGAATGGGCCCACGCAGCTCCTTAACACTCTCCAGCCAGCGTGGGCCATGTGTACCCCTTCGCACCTGCATTCCCCGTTCCTGGCTGTATGACCTCACGTGTGTAGTTACCAAGGATGTATTTCTCAAATATGAATATAAAATCCCCTCAAATTTCCACCCTTTCTTCTTTGATAATCAAACACTGCTACAAAATCACCCCAAATGTTTGAATTTATCAAATATGGACATAAAATCTCCTCAGATTTTGATCTGTTTAGCTATCATTATCAAGTATCAATATAAATGGTATTTTAGATTTTTGCCATTATCCAATTTTCAAATGCTGATAGAAAATTTCCTCAGATTTTGGCCCTTTTAATTCTATACTACTATAAAGTCACTTCAGATGTTGCTACTTCTCTTAATAATCTTATTGAATACCCTTAGATTTCCCATTTGCTCTTTCGAATTATTTAATATTGATATAAAATCTTCTCACCCTGCACCAGTTTCCATCAGATTTTTGAACAGTGATTAAAATCTCCTCAGATTATGCCACTTTTCATCCAATTTTCAAATATTGACATAACCCCCCCTTAAATGTTCCCTCTCTTTCAGTTATTGAAGAATGATTTAAAACAGCCCTCAGATATTGCCCCTTGTCACTAAATATCAAATACTGATTTTAAAAGCCTCAATTTTTTCCCATTTTCTCCCCAATTCTCAAACGTTGGTATAAAATCCACTCATGCTTTGCCTCTTCTCTCTAATTATTAAGTATTTATATAAAATTGCCTCTGTTGTCTATCTAATTTTCAAATATAAATATAAAACTCCCTCAGACTTGGGGTTTCCCATCCTGTCTAACTGCAGCAATGCCTCTTTGTTTTGGAGGGAAACTGCTGCCCTGAGTTTTCCACTCAGAGGGGCCCTTGCTCTGGATTAACTGCACTGAGGGGCTGACACTGAAGTACTGGTGTGAGTGAGACTGGAACCCGGGGCTGCCAAGTGCCAGGCCCTTTCTGTGACACTCGTGCGCTGGGCACCGCGTCACGTCAGCCGCAGCCTGGCAGGACCCTCGCACACTCAGCCGGGCCGTGGACAGCAGCTGCAGTTCCTGCTCCTGGGGCCCCTGGCACTGGATTTGAGGCAGCCAAGTGGTCTTGTTGCCTCTCGGCGCTCTCTGCCGCCCCACTCTCTGGCCCTTGGGGAGGAGGTGTAGCAATGGTAGTGGAAGGTGATAAGCAGGGGGGACCTGGGGATCAAGGGAGGGAAGAGAAGAGGGCTGGAGAAGGGGGAGAAAATGGGGCTGGGGCAGAATGAAAGAGGCTGCCCCAGGTCCCCCATTCCCTCAACAAACGCCTGGTTCCCACTGCCCCCTAACAACCCGCCAGCCTCTCCCTCCCAACCCACACCGCCCCTGCCAGGCTCTGCCATTGCCTGAAAACCTCCAAGCTCATCTCTCCTCCACCCACAATCTGTAACCATCACCCCCTGGGATTGCTCTGACACCAGCCCGGCTCCCTGGCAGTGCCTGGGGGCACGTCTAACCAGGCCTGTGCTGCGAGCCCATATGACTCTAACGGCCGGAGGGGTCTGATGCCAACCAGCTCCAACACTCCACGCTCCTGCCGGGGTCCCCAGACGCCCCTTCTAACTCCTCACAGTCACACTGCCCCTTGCTGGCCCACAACTGCTCAGTAAAATCACCGCAAATCCCTCTTCCACGCTCCCCCCACCTCAGCAGCCCCTGGCTCCCCTCAGTACCTCCTCCCTATTGGCTCCCCAAGCACCCCTGGTTCCTCTCCAGTTCCTGCCTATCCCACCCATGCTCCCCCTGCTCGGGGGTTCCCTGACTTGGAATCAGTGACGATCGGTCACCAGTGTCACACGTGGGGCTGCACCAGATTTTGCAGCTGTGGGAATTGGGCACACTGGGCCCAGCTCTGCTCTCTGTGATAGCCATGTAAATCCAGAGTAACCCCACTCACGGCACCAGAGTGACTCCAGGTTTACACCAATGTGCCTGGGAGTGGAGTTCTGGCTCGTTTGCTGGGCAGGCAGCATGTGTCTGAATCCCAGCCCCTGAACCTAGGGCAATCCTTGTCCCTTTCACTCCTTGTCCCTTTCGCTCCAAGCCAGAGGAACTTTAATCATGGGATTGGGCCCATTGGACTTTGTTTCAAAATAGGGGTAAAATCCTCATTAGTTTAAACAGTGTAAATTCTTGTATCTCCCTCTACATGCTTAGGGGCCAGCATCATTACAGCGAAACCAGTGGCTGAACTGGGGTTATTTATGAGGTTAGTCTGGTGGGCTGGGATGGGGAAAACTACTTCAGAGTCTGTGCTTCAGCAGCATCTCCGAGACAGTTGTTTTCAGAATAGTTCCTCTGTTAGAAAGGTAAAATCAAGAGCACAGAAAACTCCTGATTCAACAAAGCTGGAAAAACAGCAGGGTCAGAGTTCACAAGCTCAAAAACAGTCGAGAAAAAGTGTCATATGTAAATAGATTTTTTTTTTTAATTAACAATGTTTGTAGTAGCTGCCACTCCATGAGGGTTGCTGTATTGGCCTGTTAATACACATCACAGTTGGTTAGAGGCATTCAAACGCCATGTACCTGAGGCAAGTACTGTATTAAAAAACCAATAAAATCCACCTTGTTGTGCATTAATGCTGAATCATAACCTATTCACCATACTGCACGGGTTGATACTAACTAATTCAGGCAGAATGGACTCTTAGGGACCTATTATTAATCCAATTATTTGTTCGGCGAGAGACAGCTTGTTTCTTACTAATGATCTTTTCTTTTTAGTACAGCAGATGATGCCGTGTTGAATGGAAAACAAAACAAAAATCAGCATAAAACTTGAGAGAACAACTGAAAGAAGATACTGTCTGAAATAGATACGAGAGAGAGGTTCGCAGACCTGTGTAGTTGAAGAGCTTATGCAAAGTGAAAAATAAGAGGAATCACACCAAATATCAAACCAGATAAATCAAGTTCAGCAAACTCTAACATGACAGAAGAATCCAGGACAAAGAACCAAAAGCTTCCTAATTCTGGGCAGAGAGACCAGACCAGAGAACAACAACGTAAATATACTGAAGAACTAAAGACACAATCATACTCCTCACTCTGTGGATTATCCAAATGGAAGAGAAACCATTCAAGAGCTCTGAGTGTGGGAAAATCTTCAATCCAAAATGAAATCAAAACACACAAGGCAAGTCACGCAAGGGAAAAAAGCCATCAACACGTACTGAATAATGGGGGAAAGCAACATACCAACTAGAACTGGTCTGAAATTTTCCAGCTGGACAACTGTCAGTTGGAAAATGTTGATTCAATTAAATGAACATATTGATTTAATCAAAAATTTCAATTACACTTTATCCAAACGTTTTGTTTTGATTAGCTCAAAGTTCTTTGTTTCAATCATATAAACTATATTATTCATTATATTACATTATGATATGATATTTGAATACAGTGGAAACAAAGTGCTTTGATAAGGTTGTTTCAACATTTCTGAAACAACACTAGATCTGAAGCAGGCAGCCCCGTCTCTGAAATAGTTCTGATACTCAGCTCCTATGTTAAACTGATCTCTGATCTCTGCATGGCCTTTATAGTTGTGCCCCTCATGTGACGTGTGCTGAACTAAGCCACAGGCTGGTACCCGGAGCATCCGGCTCATCCCTGAGCGGGCACTTGGCATGGACCAGAAGCTGATGTGGGCTGCAGCAGCTGCCCAAGATCTCCGCACCTAGTTACCACCCACAGGGCTGCTGGGAAATGTAGTTTATTTTTTACATCAGCGATCAAGAGAAAGAACAGGAAACTACAGCAATTGCACGCGACAGCAATTCCTCCCAGGAAGTGGTGCAGTGCAAGCCAGTCCTGAATGCGTAGCCAGGGATGGAGCTCAGAGCATCTGGCACCGTGCTAAGGATGGTCTGAATGAGCTCACTCTGGGAATATCCCTTCCATAGATCTACCTTCCCTTATCTCCCAGCCTTCCCCTCCCCCAGCCCCCAACAGCCCTCCCTCTCGGTCCCTTTGTTCTACCCTTGCACTCACTGTAGCCCTTAGGACAGTCAGACACTGCAAGAGGCAGGAGAGGAAACAGGATCTCCTAACCCTGACAGAGAAGAGAGATCTGGGAACTCACAGCAGTTATAGCTTCATCAGGGAACCGGACAGGAAAACACCTGGTGGGATTTCAGCTCAGGTAGGACACTGACTTTCTTGTGTTTGCACCTGGACCATAATGACACAGGACTGAATGACGGGCTCTGTCTGGGGAACTGAGCTAAAATCTCTTCCATGTGTAACCTGCCTTTAACAGCTGCATTCCAGGAGAGCTTTCTGCAGGGGACCGGGAGGCGCAGGGATGGGTAATGGGCTGTAGACATGTTCTAGCTCTAAGTTGCTAGTTAAATCCAGACCAAGGTGGTGGTGACTGAAAGTTGCTGCCATCTGGGGCGGTTTGCTGGCCTCGCTGTTATGGGTTCTGGGGATCTCAGTGCAGTTCCCAAAGGATGGGGGTGGAGTTCTCCTCCCCAAGCCTACCATCACACCTGGCCCATCGCAGCGGAGCCACTGTAGGCGGAACAGTGGCTCTGAAACTTTCCACAGGACTGTCCCCCTTGCAGGAGTCTGATTTGTCTGGCGTACCCCCACGTTTCACCTCACTTGAAAACGACTTGCTCACAAAATCAGACATACAAATATGGAAGTGTCACAGCCTCAGTTACTGACACATTGCTGACTTTCTCATTTTTACCATGCAATTATAAAATAAATCAATTGGACTATAAATATTGTACTTACATTTCAGTGTAGAATATACCAAGCAGTATAAATAAGTCTTTGTCTGTATGAAGTTTTAGTTTGTACTGACTTCACTAGTGCTGTAAAACCAGGCAAATGTCTAGATGAGCTGACGTACCCCCTGGAAGATCTCTGCGTCCCCCGGGGTACGCGTCCCCCTGGTGGAGAACCACTGGAATAGATGATGGAGAGTCCCCTGCAGCAGGCAGGTTCCCTGCAGTTCATAGTTAAGGCACGTGGGGTGGCCCCTGTGGGAAGCTGATCTTGCTGCTGTACCCGTCACTGGATGAACCCAGGGTTCCAGTCTCTGGAGTTGTCAGGCGAGCGCCTGTCACAAGCAATGTGTATGTAAGCAGCTGGCTTTTATCCCACACACTTGAGCACACGAATTTTGCTGCCGATATAGATTGTTTGCTACTCCAGGCAATGGAAACATCACTGACAAATATTTCTATACAGCACAAGGGGCCAACTGTCTAATCGCACAATCCCAAACACCCTTGCCTGCCCCTGCCCCTGCCCCGCCCTTTCCCTGAGGCCATGCCCCTGCCCTGCCCCTTCTCTGAGGCCCCACCCCCCGCTCACTCCATCCCCCCTCCCTCCATCGCTCGCTCTCCCCCACCCTCACTCACTTTCACCAGGCTGGGGCAGGGGGTTGGGGTGTGGGCTCTGGGCTGGGAGATGGGGTTGAGGGGTTTGGAGTGTCGGAGGGGCTCCGGGCTGGGGCAGGGGGTTGGGGTGTGGGCTCTGGGCTGGGAGATGGGATTGAGGGGTTTGGAGTGTCGGAGGGGCTCCGGGCTGGGGCAGGGGGTTGGGGTGTGGGCTCTGGGCTGGGAGATGGGGTTGAGGGGTTTGGAGTGTTGGAGGGGCTCCGGGCTGGGGCAGGGGGTTGGGGTGTGGGCTCTGGGCTGGGAGATGGGGTTGAGGGGTCTGGAGTGTCGGTGGGGCTCAGGGTTGAGGCAGGAGGTTGGAGTGCAGGAGGTGGTGTGGGCTTCAGGAGGGAGTTTGAATGTAGGAGGGAGCTCAGGGTTGAGGCAGGAGGTTGGGGTGCAGGAGGGGGTATGGGCTCTGAAGGGAGTTTGGATGCAGGAGGGAGCTCAGGGCTGGGGCAGGGGGTTGGGGTGCAGGAGGGGGTATGGGCTCTGGAGGGAGTTTGGGTGTGGGAGGGGATTCAGGGCTGGGGCAGGGGGTTGGGGTGCAGGAGGGGGTATGGGCTCAGGAGGGAGTTTGGATGCAGGAGGGAGCTCAGGGTTGGGGCAGGGGGTTGGAGTGCAGGAGGAGGTATGGGCTCTGGAGGAGTTTGGATGCAGGAGGGAGCTCAGGGCTGGGGCAGGGGGTTGGGGTGCAGGAGGGGGTATGGGCTCTGGAGGGAGTTTGGATGCAGGAGGGAGCTCAGGGCTGGGGCAGGGGGTTGGGGTGCAGGAGGGGGTATGGGCTCTGGAGGGAGTTTGGGTGTGGGAGGGGATTCAGGGCTGGGGCCGCCAGGGGTTGGGGTGCAGGAGGGGGTTGGGGTGCAGGCTCCAGCTGGGCGGTGCTTACCTAGGGCAGCTCCCGGAAGTGGCCGGCATATCTGGCTCAAAGGCAACCAGGTGGCTCTGCGCACTGCCCCTGCCTGCAGGCATTGCTGCCGCAGCTCCCATTGGCCACAGTTCCTGGCCAATGGGAGCTGCAGAGTCGGCACTCGGGGCAGGGACACCGCGCAGAGACCCCCTGGCCACCCCTGCGCCTAGGAGCTGGACATGCCAGCCACTTTTGGGAGCCGCACGGGGCCAGGGCAGGTAGGGAGCCTGCCTTTAGCCCTGCTGCGCCCCCCACCGGACTGTTGGCCTATTAACATTTCCCAGATGGCTTTCAATAGCCGCCGGGAGATTGAGGCCGATTCCAGGAAACTCCCAGCCAATCGGGGAGGGTTAGCAACCCTAGCTGCTGGTGTCAGCAGTGTCTGGCATTTGTGTTCTCCAAAACGCAGCGGGCGTTTGAGGGAGCGATCAGGGATGTCAGGGTCTCCTGGTCTTGGGAAATACGAGACAAGAAATTTTAACCTAATCGTAGTGTGATGCTCTTTGGGCTCTGCCGTGGCTTTTAATGCCACAGCATGGAATGGGGCTAAAAGTGAGCTTACCATGAGCATGTGTGTTCCAAGCTATAAACACGTTTGTACACTGTAGGAAGCCATTGCTTTTGCTTTAAGAAGTATGGTCGGTTAATTGAAGAGGTGACAATGAGAGGTGTCTGAAATATGACACAAGGGAAATCTCTATACCCATTGGTCCAAATTACCGCAGACTCTCAAACATTACACGCGAGAGGCAGACTGTCAACGTAGCAACAACAGTGAAGAATAGAACATTTTGGAGTCCTCATTGTGAATAAAAGTTTTCTGGATTATTTTTCCATTTGACAATAGCACCATTACTAGCAACAAAATAATTTGCTTTTTCCATTTTCATTACAGTGGCTAAAAGGTCCACAAGTGGAAACTAGAGAAGAGAAACACCATAAAAATATAAAGCAACTGGAGGAACAGGAGTTTCTGAGAGAAAGATACAAAGAGATGTTTTCTGGAGCAGTGCTAATGAGAGAAGCTGAAAGAGCTGGAGGAAACTGAGAAAGAAGAGGAAGCCAGCAGAAAACAAACCAGAAACATTCACTACCGGTGAAAGAAGTTTCAACAAACTCAGCAGCATTGTTAAGATTCCCAGTGCCGTGCACACATATCTGGTACACATACAATAATCACAGACACCACAGAAAAAAACATATCAGTTTGGGGAAAAAACTTCTGGAGAGTTCACAGAATTAACAGAGCTGGTTGAATGATATGAAACATATTTTGGAGACTGGAAGCTATTAATTTGGTTCCATGTTATTCCTGCAGTCACGTTATTTGCTATTCACCATATTTGAATAGCCATCAGGGATTTGTGAAAATGTCTGCGCATCGCCAAAGTTTCATGAATTTTAACTCCAGTGATCACCTGTCCAAAACTTCATCCTGGGAAATATATTTTTCATTATTTATTATTCATTATTTTTTTATTTTAAACGTTTCAGCCATCCAGTCAGGGAGCAGAAACAATCCCATGTGACCTAGGTTATCCGTCAAACCCCCATGAATAATGAATAGTAAATAACTTGTGGACAACCCATAGACTGAGATTTATTTGCACAGCCCCTCTGGTGAATACATGCACATTGCAGAGTTGTTCAGGCACAGAAGAAAGGGCTGAATTCACAGCCCAGGCCGTTTGCAATGACCCATCGTTCAGCCAGCCCTGTATGTGGGCACACGAATGGCAACACCATGTTCCAAGCTGCCCAGGTTCTCTGTGGGAATGAGAAACCCTATAAATGCACCGAGTGTGGGAAAGGCTTTGGGCAGGAGAAGATCCTCCGAGAGCACCAGCGAATCCACACAGGCGAGAGGCCGCACAAATGCGCTCACTGCGGGAAAAGCTTCACCTGGAGCACCAGCCTGATCAAGCACCAGCAGATCCACACGGGCGGCAAGCTGCACGCCTGCACCGCGTGCGAGAAGAGCTTCCGGTGGCGGCACAGCCTCCTGCAGCACCAGTCGGTGCACACCGGCGAAAAGCCGCACACCTGCGCCCAGTGCGGCCGCAGCTTTGTGGAGAAGCAGGCGCTGAAGAAACACGAGAGCATCCACACGGGGGAGAAGCCCTTCACCTGCAGCGAGTGCGGGAAGAGCTTCCGGCAGAAGGGCAACCTGGTGTCGCACGAGCGGAGCCACCTGGAGGAGAAGCCGCACCGATGCCCCGAGTGCGGGAAGTGCTTCCGGGAGCAGCGCTTCCTGGCCACCCACCAGCGCACCCATACCCAGGAGCGGCCCTACCAGTGCGCCCAGTGCCAGAAGCGCTTCAGTGCCAAGCAGGGGCTCCGCGTCCACCAGCGCCTGCACACCGGGGAGCGGCCCTTCCACTGCCCCCTGTGCGGGAGGAGCTTCACCGAGAGGAAGAACCTCAACAAGCACCAGCGGACGCACAGCGGGGAGACCCCCTACACCTGCGGGGAGTGCGGGAACAGCTACACCCAGAAGTACAGCCTGAAGGTGCACCAGCGAACCCACAGCGGGGAGACCTCCCACACCTGCAGCGAGTGTGGGGAGAGCTTCAAGCAAAGGAACCACCTGGTGAGCCACCAGCGGAGCCACAAAGCCGGGAGCCTCTACATATGCGCCGAGTGTGGGGAGAGCTACAGCCAGTGGGCGCATCTCACCGCCCACGAGAGAATCCACCCCCGGCAGAGCCAGCCCGCATGCACTGAATATCGGTAACAGAGGCAACGTATCTCAGAGCAGGCCAAGGATCCACACGAGAGCCCACATCCATACACGAGTTAAGGGCCCCGGCAGCGCCCCAGGTGTCGAGCATTAGCCAGAGCCATTCTGAACCAGAATGCTTCCCAGACAGGTATCAGTACGTCTGGACCTCCCCGTGTTTCCCTGTCTCTCTAAGGACCCGATCCAATCAATGGGAACCTTTCTGTTGACTTCAGTCAGGATTGGGTCTCAGTTGTGTAGACTGGGTAGAACATGCCATAAACCATTTTACAAGCCAACTAGGTAACAGTGATAAGCATCATGCAGCATTTACGTGGTCTCTAGATTCGCAGGTACTTGTAAACATCAATTAATTAATTGAGGCAGAGTCCTAGTCTAGGATGCCGTGTAGGTCCGCCAGTTTGTAACACAGCCCGTAGGGGGCTGGGGATCCATTTGGAAATTGTGTTCACGCCTTCCTGGGACAATTTTATTTCAGAAGAGCTCTGTCTAAAATGTTTTCCCTCTCAGGCAGCAGGGCCAAAGAAACAGGCCACAGAGAATGCTTCGCAGAGCCAATCCTGCTCCCGTTGAAGTCCATGGAGAATTTGCAATCGAGGCCTTTATGTTTGCGGTCTGCGCACAATGCACTTGGAGTAGAAATTGCACACTTTAAAGGGAAGTGATTCCATTTCTATGGCTGGATCCCCTGGCGGCAAACATAACACCAGCACCTTCAGAAAAGGACAGTTGGTGAAAGAAATTCTGGGGGATCCTGGCAAGGATGGACCCATGACAGGCATCACTAACCTCCCTACTGGGTATAGTTGAAGTCTTACATTTAAAAAGCTAATGCCCTCAAGGGACAGGCAGTTTGAGACGGGCAACAAACCCAAACGCACAAAATACACCATACAAAAACCACCAGCCACAACTAACAAAGAGATTCCTCCAATAACACAATGTTGTTAATGTATGATTGGCTCGCTCATCATGAATGGATGCTGGTATTCCAGTGGGGAAGGAAGCACCCAGTCCCGCCTATTTCATGGAAGAGTTTGAAGGGGACTTGCTGAATTTAGCTACCAAAGTTCACCCTTTCCACGTAGAGAAATACCACATGTATGCACCACTTGCTGGAGGTGCAGGTCTTGGTGGGCTATTTATCAATGACCCTGCTGGACACGAGGGATGGGACCAAGTTCTGGCAGTCATTGGGCAGCAGAAAGATTAGCTTGAAGCACATGCTAAGATGTTCATTCTTCCAGATTTAAGTCCAACCACAGCAAATGGAAGCAAAAGTCTTGTGGGTGAGGACACAAGCGTTTCCATTCTGTTTCCTGCCAATGCATGGGTAATTCTTAACAAGTCCTTTACCTGTTGGGACATTGGGTGATGAAATTGGGTGCTGGGAAACACCACACAAGGCAAAGCCAGAGAAAAGGAGGGTTTGAAAGGTGACCCGGGAGATGAATGAGCTGTAACTGTGCCATTTGTATGACACACACTCAGGCTGTGAATGCTGGCTTTCTTAGAATGTATTACTATTATTTATTATTTGCATAATGTCAGCAGGTGCTGAGCAGTTTACAGACAGCTATAAAGGAAAGGCTTTGCCTCGTTGATTTTACAGTTTAGAGTTCCTGTCTACTATATGGTCCTTAATGCACAAACATTAAAATCAGCACCAAGAGTTGTTGATGTCTGTTCCTTACCATTTAATTGTGGTGAGATAGAAGCTACTCAACCTATTGTTTTGTAGAAAGATGTAGCACAGAATTCTCTTTAAATGTGGTACTGATTTTCAAATGTGGTAAGGAGAGTGATCTTGGCAGTTCAGGTCTGTATCTCATAGCCCTAGTAAAAACAGTAAAACATAAGAGAAAAAAAAATCACTGATCAGTCACAAGGAACAGAGCCATGAGCAATAACGAGCATGGGTTAATTGTTATGAGGAATATGTTAGGCACAGAGAATGTGTCTGGCGTTGCACAAGACACAAATCGGTTGTCTATAATTAACCGTAACCTGAGGCACTGATGGTCTGTAAGGCAAATGTAGAAAAGATGAGATGTATTAGGAGATTTTCTGTGAAAAGAATAAAATTTGCTGTACAAACACAACTGGCAGAACAGCAAATTAGTGGTTAAAGTGACTGCAATAAATCAGAAATGTGAAATATATTTGAATTTTAGTCAAACATTTGATTCTGTGACTCACAAAATTTTCTTTGAAAAGTTAATTCATATTGGATTGAAAACCGGCTGGAAGACCAGTCAGTCTAACCTTTCTATGTTCTTATTATGGTTCCCATCACTGGGGTATTTTCACAAAGAGTAATCAGAAATGGTCATGTAACCAGTTATACGGAGGTGTCTCACAGGTTTTACAGGAACTGGTGAGAGGTCCTGTTTTAGTTAACATCTCAGTCCATGATCTGAAAGAGGAGGTGACCAGCACACAAATGAAATCTTTACATGATACCAAATTGGAAGGAGTTGCAAACATCAGACAAGACATGGAAATAATCCCAAGGGTCCTAGTGGCATTAGAGACCTGGGCAGGAAATAACTAAATTAAGATCAACTTGGAAAAAAAGCAGTTAGAACATGTCAAGGAAAGTAACCAGAATCTCATGTACACAGTGGGGAAGGAGACACCTGGGAAGCAGAAATGGCTGGAATGGACCTAGGTGGAGTTCCAAAGAGGATGGAGCTCGGCTATTCTCAGTGGTGGCAGATGACAGAACAAGGAGCAATGGTCTCAAGTTGTAGTGGGGGAGATCTAGGTTGGATATTAGGAAACACTATTTCACTAGGAGGGTGGTGAAGCACTGGAATGGGTTACCTAGGGAGGTGGGGGAATCTCCATCCTTAGAGGTTTTTTAAGGCCTGGCTTGACAAAGCCTTGGTTGGGATGATTTAGTTAATATATGGAGATATATCTATCTCCTAGAACTGGAAGGAACCCTGAAAGGTCATAGAGTCCAGCCCCCTGCCTTCACTAGCAGGACCAAATACTGACTTTGCCCCAGATCCCTAAGTGGCCCCCTCAAGGATTGAACTCACAACCCTGGGTTTAGCAGGCCAATGCTCAAACCACCGAGCTGTCCCCGCTTGGTGTTGGTCCTGCTTTGAGCAGAGGGTTGGACTAGATACCTCCTGAGGTCTCTTCCAGCCCTAATATTCTATGATTCCAGGTCTGACAGTGGTCAGCAAATTAGACACATGATGTGGCAGCAAAAAGTTATGTTCTGCATGCAATTGTTAGCACTAGTTTTCAAAAATCAAATGGGAAGAAAATTCCAAAAAAGTGACCTGCGCATCAGTTATCAGTTATCAGGGGGTAGCCGTGTTAGTCTGTATCTACAAAAACAACAAGGAGTCTGGTGGCACCTTAAAGACTAACAGATTTATTTGGGCATAAGCTTTCGTGGGTAAAAACCTCACTTCTTCAGATGCAGCATCTGAAGAAGTGAGGTTTTTACCCACGAAAGTTTATGCCCAAATAAATCTGTTAGTCTTTAAGGTGCCACCAGACTCCTTGTTGTTTTTATCAGTTATCAGAGCATTTCCTACTGGTCCTTGAAGAGTTCATGTTACAATGTTTAAATGGGCTGGGAAGTTCTCGGATAAAGGCCCATGGCCACATGTCCATAGACGCCACCACGACCAACTCAGCTGCACTCCTTCAGCACTGGGGCTCCTCAAACCCAAGAACACAGGGATGGCCCTGAGAACACCATAGCCCTGTGGCTTTCCCCCGTCCCTGGCTCCAGACACACACTAGAGGGCAGTGGTGCACGGACCTGCTAGCCTGATACTGCACAGTTCTCCTTACCTGTGAGCTGAGGCTGGTAATTTCTTTCTAGATAGTGATGTGGTTAGAAGAAAATTCTCAGTTTTGTTTGGGATGGGGTTTTTGTTGTTGTTTTGCTTTGTTTAATGTAGTTCCTGGTTCTAGCAGCCATGTGGATGCCAGGTGCTGGGCTCTTGGATTGGTCCCCTGCGCCCAGGCCGGCAGGGGCTGGGTTGTGGCATGCAGAGGCAGTACACTTACCTGCACTGGTAGAGCATGCCTTGCCTCTTGAGCCCAGACGTGCAGTCCTGTCCCAAGACAGCTCTGGCCAGAGTGGGGCCTTCCAAGGGTCCACAGGAGGGAGTAAAAGAGATGAGCTGCAGGATGGGCTCAGAGGACCACACGCTAGGTTATGCGACTAGCTGAGAACTGTCCTCTCCCCCTCAGGCCATAGGCATACGGACTGGGCCGATCCATGGGGTTAAAAATCTCTTCCTCCCATCGCCGGGAAAGAAGCCAACAGTTCACTGATTGATCTCCGGGCAGGCCGTGAGGCTCAGTACACGCAGAGAAATACCGGACCCCAGCTGGCACCAGGGGGCTCATAGGGATCAAACCAGACCTGTGCGAGGAGCTGGGGCACATGGAGATGCCACTCTCATTAGCTGCGGCGGAGTCCTTCATCTTAGGTCCAACGGGATTGTGTGGAAGAACTACTCCAGTGGGAGGAGATTAGGTGACAAATTCAGAGCCTGCAATGAGTTACTGAGACTGGCGTTCTCATCGCATTAACAGTGCCACTGGTTCAGCGAGGACATGGGAAATGCACACGTTCACCTAGCACCCCTTGGTTCTGCTGTTTGGGAAACCCAGCGGATTAGTCTTTGGCACATACGTTAGGAGGGAGGTCTCTGATCTCCTGAAGCTCCACCCTGAAGGCAAGTGATCTCTGAAGAAACCCAGTTTATTGTGTGGATCTCTTCCTTTCGTCTGAATAAATCCCGTTTGCCCCCTGGCGCTGCCTGCCAGGGCCCTTGAACATGCAGGGACAAGCCCCAAGAATACGGCTATGAGATCATTACCGAGCAGAGGTGTTGGGCAGCAGGAGGGAACTGATGGAACAGAGAAAGCTGGGAGGGCGAGAAGGGCTTGTTTCCTGCTCCACCCTATATCTGTTCTGGGTATCCCCTGTCTTGGGGAGAGGGCCTGGTTTGGTTAACCTCTCCGGGAATGCTCTGGAAGAGGAGGTGATCAGCACACCCGTGGATGGCGTCCCTATGGGGCCTTGAGCTCTGCTGGAGAAGATCCCATGGGGAGGAGGATGTGAGGTTGGCATTTCCCCCACCCAGCATCCCTCCTCTGCCAACCCCACATCCCTTATGCTCATGGAAGCAGAGGGGAGGAACTGGACCTAAGTCTCTGTGAATTGTTGCAGTGGCCTTGAGCTCTGAAAATTGAGTACGTTCCCCGTGCCCACAGGGCCTCCCACGTGCTGATGGGACGCTGCTTCTGACAGCCAGCGCCGCTCCAGGGATAAAGGTTTCCCCCTGGCTAAGTGCATGTGATTGTCTCCCAAGCCCCAGTGACCACCACAGTCTGCTACTGCCTCAAGCTAATAGTGAATGGTGGTTGTTTTCTTTAGCTGAACTGGTAGAAGCCAGTGGTTTAAGCGCTGAAGTTCCTGGGCCGTGAGAGTGGGGATAGCCGTATTTATGCAGCCAGTTCGTTACACCTAACCGGGGGCTGATGCTGGAAAATCATGGGTGAGCCGTGATCAGGACAGATTTTCACCGAAATCAATCATCACACAGCGGAGTTCCTTTCAAAACACACCTTCCTTTATTGATCTCTAGCATTGCAGCTACAGTACCAGAGAGACACCCCATCATTTCCACCCCCACTTTAATAGCTGCTTCCCCCCAGGATTAACCCTCACCAGACACGCCCCTCCCCTACACCCTCCTGTCTTAGTTTCACATCCTTTAATCAACCCATCTCTACCACCCCTTCTGCCCAGGCAGGGATCACTACAAGAATTCAAACAGAGTTAAAGACCCAGGATCCTCTATAGAAATACGAGCCATCATGTGCCTCTTAATCAGGAACACGGCACTTTCCAGTCATAGAAATGGTACCCGCGCATTCCCAAAGAGAAACTTACCCAGCCAATCCTCTGGGGTTACAGACAACATTTAGATTTATTTTTTTTAAATAAAGGGTGTTGGGAGGGTGAGGATCTCAAAAACCTCGTACCGATGGGAGTGTTTGCATGAATCTCTGACAATGAGATACACGTGCTCTCTCATCCAGGGTGGGTACCCTATCCCCTGGTAGGATGAGGGTTATCATATTTGCTCCTCGGTCACTAAGGCCTCTGACCCTGATCCAGCGAAGCACTTACCTCTTGCTTAACGTTAAGCCGGTGAGTGGTCACCCTGACACCAATGCATGTGCTAAAGCGCTTTGCTTGATCAAGGGCATATTGAACCTTTCTGCTCCTATTCCCACTGACGACAATGAGAGCCTGTCCATTTATTTCAACAGGAGGTGGACTGGGCCCTAAAGTCTGATCGCTGATGTTAATCTCTGGCTGTATCAGCTGTTATGACTTGAAATCCATGGGTTAATTCTACCCCAGAACAGCTCCACTGAAATGACCCCCCTCCTCCCAGATGTTTAATATTCCCCTGTGGCACTGGGAACCCAGTAAGGATATGCCCATGGGGAGACCCAGAAAGTGAAAATGGCTAGAAACTAAAACTGACCAATCTGGTTTCATTGTCCAGGCAGAGTGACATGTAACAATGAGCAAACAGCAGAAAACTATGAACGGAAAATTCATTTTTCCAAACCATTTCTGTTTTACTCATCTGCACGTCTGAGAGTGACACAGGCAGGAACTGTCTGTGTTGGACATCTCTTGCGTTTTATGCTGACTGCACTGACGGCCTTTTCCAGCAGCTGCCTCTCCCAGAGGAAACAGACTGAATTCTTGCCCTCCTCACATGCAGCAGAAACTTGCCTCCTTTTGGAACATTAATGAAACCTTCCCCTTCTGCCCAGAATCTTCGGGCATAGAACAGAACATCCCAAACCCAACCAGAAAGGACCAGAAGAGACTAGAACAGGAGGTGGGAAATACCACAAAGGGAAAAACAGGGATGCAATTACATGCCACTGGCATAGCAACGCTCCTTGAACTGGCCTGTAACAGCAAACAGGGAGCAAACACTCCAGTGCATCCACTTGGTGATTTCTTGCTGTCCTGTACAGCACGGGGAGCGAACAAGATTTTTCCAACATACATGACATTTGTATGATGTCTCTCCTTGTGTTTTAACAGAATATTTTCCCACCTTCAGGAGGTCTCAGGCTTATATTCAGAATTACAGATTCACAGAATTTAAAGCCAGAAGAAATCACTGTGCCCCTCTAATCAGACCTCCTGCACCGGCCAAGTCACAAAACGATACCCAGTGATTCCTGCAGAGGAGAGAATTATTCTTAGCTTATCTTTGCAGCTCCCTAGTTCTCCAGTTCTGGGTAAGTGACCTCACTCATGCAGATTTATCTTGTGAGGAGCGTACCTGCCCTCGGGGCATTTAAATGGTCTCCTCTGGTATGGATTCTCTGGACTATAATGCGGTCACTGATAGCTAAGGCGTGTCCCAAGCTCAGAGCAGGTAAATGGGGCCCCTCCTTTGCGGATTTTCTCAGATGTCACCAGGAACATCCTCAGACCAAGCCTCTCCCACATTCAGTTCATTGGGATGGTCTCTGGGGTTTTGGGAGCCTGCTTCTCCCTGAAGGTTTTCCAGCAAGGACTATAGTCGCTTAGTCTCTGCTCCATGCAGGGTCCCTGATGATTTAGCAGAAATCTCTGAAGTTTTTTTTTTTTTTATTACGGTAATTAGGAGGATAACACAGTTTCTGTGGGGTGGATGAGATCCTGCTTCAGGTGCCACCTTCTCTCCTGTGTGGTTTCTAGGAGAGGTGGCTGTGGGATGAAGCTTTTCCCACATCTACAATGTATTAATATTTCACATGAGTCATGAGATCCTGCTTCTTTTTCACACTCATCCTTCTCGCTCCCTGGATAAAGGAACACATTCAGAGATTAATTCATGCACTAGTGGAAAATTTCCAACTACCCGGATAATGCAAACAATACGGAGCACAAATAAACAGAGCTTTACGGGCCAGCGCCAGGGCCAAACAGCCCAGAGCGAGAGCTGGGTGGGGGGAAGCCGGGCAAACATGACTGACAACGGCTGTAATGTACACGGCTTTGCAATGGTCACAAGGCGCTATTAATTCAGCCAAGGGCTGGGATGGTGCTGCCACATCTGCTTTCTCTGGGCGCACCCCTCTGCTCTTTCCACTGGCACCAGCTGCCCTCACAGCATTCCCCTAACTCAGAGCAGCTGGTACCTTTGTGCTTCCGCTATCCCAAAAGGGGCTGCAGCAGAATCAACCAAACCTCCCAGCTGAGGGTATTTAACCAACACTCCACGGGCCGTGTCTAATTGGCAAAAAGTGAGTGCAGCTGCCCTAATCCTTAATACGGAGGAGGGGCTTACGGAGAACCCGGATCCTAGCATGCCTGGCCTCGACTTGCTCTGAGCAGCCAGGCCAACACCGTATGGAAGACCAGGGCCACCCTGTAGAAGACTGTGGCCTGCAGTGATCCCAGGGCTGAATTTTGGCCAGGCCAGAACTATGGGCTTTAAGGTCCTGAAGGCTGCAATGCTCCAAGACGGAGAGAAAGTGAAGGGAGCTGTTCCTAGTTTTCAGGGGTGCTGGGCATTCACAGCTCCCATGGGAGCCAGCAGGAGTGGGTGTTCAGCACCTCTGAAAAGCAGGCCAGCCAGGTCTGATCCTGCAAGATGTCAGGCGTCTCCAATGGAGGCTGAAGGGTACTGACGGGACTCAGCCCTTCACAGGATCAGTCCCTACAGCAGCAGTAAAGAACTTCGCCGTGAGTTTCCCTCATTGTTTAGCTCATCTGCTCCCAAGCACAGGGAGCCGAGTGAGCAGGGACAGGGAGCTGGGAGAGGGACGTGGGTGGAGAGTGCCTCGCTGGAGGGCGAGGCCATCACCATGGAGCCAGGGGGCTGGGACTTGGGATTCCTTCTGGGGCTTCTACATGGGGTGGACATGAAGAGCACGAACCTGACTGGCCAATGGAAAGAGGAGTTGTAAAGGGAGCCCCAGAGTCAGTGCGTGAAGACAATCAGTCTCCCCTGTGGGGACTCCGGGGTGTATAAGGAGCGACTCCGGACACCCAGAACGTTCACATGGCGTCTCTGCCGTTCAGCCTCTCACGTGCAGTGCAGTCCCGGGCCCCTCCGGGAGCTCCCAGCGGAGTTCAGAGCTATCCGCTCGGTAAAGCTTTTAACACGACGTCAGGCTCATGTGAGGGCTTTGTCTCCCAGGTGGGTTCTCTGGTGCGTAGTCAGGTTTATCTTCTGCGTGAAGGTTTTCCCGCACTCGGGGCACGTGAAGGGGGTATCCCCGGTGTGGATTCTCTGGTGGATTTTCAGCGAGCCTTTCTGGCTGAAGCGCTTCCCGCACTCGGGGCAGGCGAAGGGTCGCTCCCCGGTGTGGATGCGCTGGTGGGTGACAAGGCCGCTCTTGCAACTGAAGCTCTTCCCGCACTCGCCGCAGGGGAACGGGCTCCCCCCTTGGTGGGTCTTCTCGTGCGTCACCAGGAACGTGCGCTGACTGAAGCTCTTCCCGCACTCGGTGCACTGGTAGGGCCTGTCCCCGCTATGGGTCCGCTGGTGGCTGGCCAGCGTCTGCTTCTCCTTGAAGGACTTGCCACAGTCGCTGCATTCGTAGGGCCGCTCCTCCGTGTGGGTCCTCTGGTGGTTGAGGAGGAACCGCTGCTCCCGGAAGCTCTTCCCGCACTCGGGGCAGGCGAAGGGCCGCTCCCCGGTGTGGATGCGCTGGTGGGTGACCAGGTTCTGCTTGAGGCTGAAGCTCTTCTGGCAGACGCTGCACTTGTAGGGCCGCTCGCCCGTGTGCGTGCGCTGGTGGATGATCAGGTTGTGCTTGAGGCTGAAGCTCTTACCGCACTCGGGGCAGATGTAGGCCCGCTCCCCCGCGTGGTTCTTCTGGTGCCGGGTCAGGCTGGGCTGCTGGTTGAAGCATCTCCCGCACAGAATGCATTTGTACTCCCGCTCCTCCGCCTGGCTGTGGATTACCAGATTTCTCTCATCGCTAAAGCTTTCGTCGCAAGCCGGAAACGCGAACGGCCTGTCTCCGGGGGGGGACGTCAGGTGAGTCATGAGATCCTGCTCCTGATCCGCACTCATGGGACCGTCATCTCCTGGGTAAACAAACACACTGCAGATATTAACCCAGGCCCCGGGGGGAAAGAGCCATGAACACACCACTGAACGCTCACCAGTCTCCTCACTCCTCACAGCATCAACAACCATTAACTCTGCCTGAAGACAGCTGGGTTTTATTATTATTAACCACACCCCCGTTCCATTGATTTCTCCACTTCTACTCGGAATAGCCCCAGTGCCGTTGACAAAGATAAACGGATACAGAGATTAACGGGATCACGCTGAAATGCGGCCTCCTCTAGGGTGGAATACAGGAGCCCTAAAACACCGCACAACAATGCTACACAACAGCTGAGCGCTCAAAATGAAGAATCCAATTTCAGCTGCGGGGGAATTTAAATAAGGACAGTGTAACCGATCGAGTCAAACAGGGCACTGACTCTTACCAAGTGTGCCCTGGCCCCTGTAATGACGATCAGTGATCAGGGCCTGACTGTCTTTTATACCTCACCCGAAGGATGGTAACTATAGCAACAAATAGTAGGGTGGTATTTATTCAGTACTGGAGTAGAGGGAAGAGTGACATCTGTTCAATCTCACCACTTGTTCCTACCACATCTGTGTGTTCCTGGAAGGTCTCCAACTCTCCTCGCCTGATTGCTTAATGGGACGGCATGATGGGATCACAGCCCAAGGTGATCTGGCTGATGGCTGGGGGGTTCCTCATTGTTTGAATACGTTGCAACCAGAGGGAAGTTGTCCCTTTGCATGAGGAGCCTTGGTATACTTAGGGTGACCAGATTGCCCGATTTTATAGGGACAGTCCCAGTTTTGGAGGTCTTTTTCTTATATAGGTTCCTATTGCCCCCCACCCCGTCCTGATTTTTCACATCTGCTGTCTGGTCACCCTAGGTATACACTAAAATAGCTGAATGAGGGTGCCCAAAATTTCCCCAGCAGGTGACTGCGTGGAGACCCAGGAGTCCAAGTGATGAATGTCCTTTCCACAAAGTGAGGCTGGTATCAGCCAAACTCCCCCTTCATATTGCAGCCCACAGAGACAAGTCCCAGCATGCCAGGAATCAGGGCCCTGTGCAGCCCGTAGTGCCCGGCGCTGTGCTCCGCATGTAGACAGGGCAGGCAGCGTGTTACATCCCCAACAGCCAGGGCCAAATGTTCATTCGCTGAGCCCCACCGCGGCCCGACGAGGCGTTAACCTCCTTCTCCAGCGAGCCAGAGGCGAAGTGACTTGCCCAAGGTCGCGCAGCCAGGCAGTGGCAGAGTGTGTACTCACTAGGAGCAAGGCAGAGGTTGACACTCCCTTGTGCCGGCAGCCTCTGGGACAGCAGGGGCCGCGCCCGTGGGTCTGCAGCGTGGGCTCCGCCTGGGGAAGAGCCGTGTGAATGCACCGGCGTGTGCTGCCCCCCAACACCCATCCACCCACCCGCGTTCACCCCGGTACAGCCCCGCCCCCACATCCCCGCCGGGCCCCGGCCACGCGAAGCAGCAAGTCGCGGTCCCCCTCCCACGCGCGTTTCGTTCTGCGGAACACCCTCGCGAGCGCCCTTACCCGGATCCGATTTCACTCCGGCGTGGCCGCGCGCGGACACTGCCCCGGGCCGGGACCCGCAGGAGGTTTGTGTACAACCGCCCAGCCCGGGCTGGTCCCCGGGAGACAGGGGCTTGGTCCCGGCCGGGTGCGACTCCCCTGGCTCCCTCGGTGCAAACGGGACGGGAACTGGCTGGGAGCGTCCGACCGGAGCGGAGTCTGCGGGGCCTGCCTCGGTGCGGGGCGCCGGGCTGCAATGCGGAGCTCGCTGCGTCTCGCTTCGCTTTCCACGCGTGCCCCAGCCCCGCTCCGCGCACGGCGGCAGGACGCCCCGGGCGGGAGCGGCCGGAGTCACACCGCACGGGCTAGTGGCCAGGCGGTGCCGGGAAATCAGCTCGCCCTTGGCGAGTCACGCCGAGCCTGCGCCATTGTGCGGGGCTCGCAGCCTTGCAATGCATCCCTGGGAGCGGCTGGAGCACTTCCTGCCAGGGAAGGGGCTGCCCGCGATTGCGGCAATTTCCTGTTTGATCGGGGGTGGGAACGGGCTGACAGGCCTCCGCCATGGAGAGGAGACTGGCCAGACAAACCCCGGCCCCAGGATCGGGCCGGGGAGCAGAGCTCGGGGTAGTGTCAGCGCTTCTCTCGCCCCACAACAGAAGTTGGTCCAATAAAAGATCTCACCTCCCCCACCTTGTGTCTCTCGTCTCCTGGGCCCCACAGGCGACAACACCACTGCAGACACACGTCTGTCCTCTATACGCCTCTGTATCCCCCCAGACCAGCCCCCTTCCCGGGCTCAAAGACAGTCTGGTCACCGTGTGCGGATGAATCCAGGAAGCGACCTGCAAAGGGGTAAATGGGTTTGTGCCTTTTTTTAAAAAGTGCATGATGTATAAAAAAAGGCATTTCCCCCCTTGCTTTTTACATTAGAAATGTAGGTCTTGTTTAATCTGTTTTTTCCCGGAAGACTCTATGGATGACTAGAAAACTCTGAATGGCTGGAGATGTTCAAATACTGTGAAGATGAGGATGGTATAAAAAGACAGACGGACAAACAGAACTAGACTTAGGGCACTTCATTCAAGTGACCCTTGATTCAGTGAGTGGGGAGATCATTGTTATTCAGCACATTTAAAACACTTTGGGTTTTGTTTGCTTTTGTTGACACGCTTAGATGCCCGAGAAACACTTGGAAGAACGTTTATCTTTGTTAAAAATTCAGCCCTGGCCCCGATCCCTTCTGTTAAGGGCTAGGGAAATTCACAATCCTTAGTGGCCCCCTCTGAACACTGCTGCTAACACCTTCCCGCTTCAGGTCACCCCACTTCATCCAACCCCGCTCTGTCCCCCCACTGGCTCCCCCTTCTCCACGGCAGCCAACACCAGCTTCTTGTCTTTCCCTGTAAGGCACTTTGTGACTTAGCCTCACGCTCTCTGATCTGGTATTTCACCCCACCTTCGCACTGACAAATAACCCGGCCTTCGCCGTCCACCACTCCGCTTCGAGCCTCAGACATGCCTGTGCTTTCTTCAGTAGAAGTTCCCCAGCAAGATCTGCCCAGCTACCAGCCTCTGCCTGTAAATCCCTTCCGAAAACTCCCCTCGGCTGCGGTGCCTACAGCGCTCTGCCGGCTGACACAGGGCGGGGAGAGAGGATGAAATGTACAGACAAGGTCAGAGGGCAGCTTGGATGTTGTATTTATAGCTTCCAAGGCCAGAAGGGACCTTTGGGATCATTTGGTCCGACCCCCTGTATAACACAGGCCAGGGAACTACCCCCAAAATAATTCCTAGAGCAGAGCTCTTTAGACAAACAGCCTGCCTTGGTTTTATAATGACCAGTAATAAGATAATCCACAGGACTAAATGGTGGTGAATCATCCATGATCTAATCGTATCCACGGGTTTATAACATGCCCATCACCGGAGTATCTAAGCAAAACCAATGCACTTGATATGTAAAGAAACCTGTACCGAGCCCTTTTCCCCAAGTATGTTTGCACCTGCAGTAAATAGTGCCAGGATGTTTGCACCACACACCAGTCTGGGTGCACGTACTTCACTCTCTAAATGCTACAGTACCTGCCCCCAGTTAAAAGGTGCCCACCAACATCGGAGGGTGGCCCTGAAAAGCTGTGCCCACATCAGAGGCTCATGCAAGTGGCTCCATTGGGGGCTGGAGGATCAGACGAGGGTGACCAGATGTCCCGATTTTATAGGGACCGTCCTGATCTTTGGGGCTTTTTCTGATATAGGCGCCTATTACCCCCCACCCTCTGTCTCGATTTTTCACACTTGCTGTCTGGTCACCCTAGATCAGACCCCTAGTCTCTGGTTACTTATTCCCAAATGTAAAGAGACTGGTTTGTAATGCAGAGGGGAGGGGCTTTGCTGGCAGTCACGTGTGGGAAGGTTTGGCACAGCAGCCCTGCAGAAAACAAAGGGTTTGCATGACCGCTCCGTGGGCTGATGGGAAGTGTAGTTCTCCCTCTCTGACAAGGTTAAAAACCATCTGTGCTGTGATCCCAGGCAGCTCCAGTACCTTCGGGGAAGGACTACAGCTCCCAGGGATGCCTTACAGCTCGGCAGGAGTAAAAGCCTTACAATAGATGGGGCTCTGTGGGTCTAACACAGCACACGTGACCTCTGTGGGTAACTGCCTTATTCCTCAGCATCCTCAGTTTGTCAGTGTTTGCTTTAAAAAAACAACCTTATAGTCCTGCTGCAGATCTCCCCCTTTCTCTTTTCTCTAATCTCTCAGTGCCTTTCCTGGTAGCTGCTGAAATCAGACCAGAGCCCCTCTGCGCTGGCAGCCATTAAGAGAGAAAAACCAGGATCTCTAAATACTGATTGATAAAAAAGACCAGATCTGGAGTCCTCCTTATCTGCTGAGTTCCAGCCCAGACAGCCCATCTACACCCGGTGCATCCCAGCCCCAGAGGGGAATGGCTGAGGAGATCTCCGCTCAGGTAGGACATTTACCCTGGACATCGTGTTTGCAGATCAATTATAAACACCCCGAAGAACCTGTCAGGAAGCAGACTGCGATCTCAGTTACGCTGGTGTAAATCCAGAGCAGCTCCACTGAATTAAGTGGAGTGGCTCCAGATTTACACAGAGAGCAGAATGTGTCTCTGTGTCCTGATAAAAAGAACAGGAGTACTTGTGGCACCTTAGAGACTAACAAATTTGTGTCCTGATACTCAGCCTGGCTGCAGCGAGGGTGACCAGACAGCAAGTGGAAAAATCGGGACAGAGATGAGGGGTGATAGGCGCCTGTATAAGACAAAGGCCTGAATATAGGGACTGTCCCTATAAAATCGGGACATCTGGTCGCCCTAGCTGCAGCCTGCAGGTTTCTCAGTCCACAGGTGGAGACTTGGATTTTGTTCTACTGGAGCAGTGTCTAATGAAAGGGTAAAATGCCTCTCTCTGCTGGGGCTCCGTTATCAAGTCATAGATTCCCAGGCCAGGCGGGACCGTTCGTTGTAATCAACTCCTCTGACCTCCTGTGTAATACAGGCCAGAGAATGGACCCCAAATAATTCCTGGAGCAGAGCTCTTAGACCAGCGCTGCCTAGGAGCATGGAATAGACACATTTGCACTGCCCCCATCTGCCCTACACAGCAAAGCGGTGCCGGGCTGTCATATCTGAGGGGTCTGTCCTGCAGCACCACATCTCTCTACAGAGCCGGGGAGGTGTTGTAGCTGTCAGCAGGTGCATGTTCCATTTGAAAACATGGCCTGAGATGGTTGAGACGTGCACGCGGGCTGAAGAACCTCGTTTTAGAGATGGCTCATGGAAGGGGATTATCTAGAGTCTTAGCCCAGGTCTACACTAGTGGGGGGGTCGACCTAAGATACGCGTAGCTGAAGTCGGCGTATCTTAGGTCAACTTACCTGGCCGTGAGGACAGCGGTGAGTCAACCGCTGCTGCTCCCCCGTGGACTTCGCTTCTGCCTCTCGTGAGCTGGAGTTCCAGAGTCCACTGGGAGCGCGATCGGGGATCGATTTTATCGCGTCTACACTAGACGCGATAAATCGACCCCCAATAGATTGATCACCGCCGATCCGGCGGGTAGTGAAGACCTGCCCTTAGACTGGAGCGCAGGTTAGAGGCTGAACCAGGACTAGCGGGTTATATTCAGCAGCACGGAGCCCGGCCGTTCTTGTGGGATTTCATCCCCAAACAGCAGAGACCTCACGAGAGCAGCTGCTCTCAAGGCTTGTGCCACATGAGGCCAAAATCAGGTGAGAACAGGTTTCCGCTTTAGCCAGGACAGGAAAATAAGACCCTGCCAGGTTTAGAATCCAACTAGAGTCCGTATCAGCCCCTCCGCTTTGGAAGGGGTTTGGATCGTAGGCTCTGCAGCGTTAATAGCTGTTGTACTGGGGAAGAGAATTAGAAAAATAACCCAGGGTTATGGTCACCTAAATGTGTAACTGCTCTGCGCAGGCTGGGCATGTTCTGTGGAGGAGCTGAAAGTAACGATCCGTGCAGACAAACCATTCCTCGGCAAGGCAGCGCCATGTATTGGAGATAACCAGCGCTGTATTTGCACCCACAAGACACACCGTATGCCTGTAGCTAGTTGAAGGGCAAATGGCAGTTTTCAGGAAGGTACGTGCCGCACAAGGGTTCCAGAACCGGGCAGTCTCACAATCCCGTTATAAACCCTCCGGTTCCCGGAATTTGTTCCCCTGTTTCCCACTTAACACGCTGTTAACCCCTGTGCGCGCGCACATGCACACACAGCAGCTTTTAACCTCACACCGATACCATGGCCCTTCCCGTTCCAGGAGGGCACTGAGCGGGTCGCTGTTTGTGTTTCAGAGCCTGGTAACGTTTGAGGATGTCAGTGTCTATTTCTCCCCGGAGGAGTGGGAGATTTTGGAAGAGTGGCAGCGGGAGCTTTACCGGGATGTCATGAGGGACAACTATGAGCTTCTGATCTCAATGGGTAAAAATCAACAATCGTTTTGCCTTTGCTTTTCGGATAGCCTGATTCTGGGCATGTCTGGGGTGACTTCAGTTTATCAGTTTGGACCACATTTTTAAGGGTTTGATTTCAATGGGTTAGGCCCGTAGGTGCTTTTGAAATCCCACTAGGTGCCGATCTGCATCTTTAAGCATCTGGATATCTTTAAACATCTGGCCCTTTCTCTTTCTCCACCATGGTGACGCTGTGGGCCTGATTCTGAGCTCAGTTACGCTAATGTAAATCTGGGGTAACTCCAGTGCGGTCCATGGAGACTCACCACTGTAAACGTGGGTTAAGTGAGAGCAGAATCGTGCTCCGTGAATGGAAACAAGGCAGTACCATGCCTCTGCTCTGACCCACTCATCTGGAAATGGGGGTGAACAGTGAAATGGCAAAGTTTGCAGATGATACAAAATGATTCAAGACAGTGAAGTTCAAAGCAGACTGCGAAGCGCTACAAAGGGACCTCACAAAGCTGGGTGACAACAGGGCAACAACATGGCAGATGAAATTCAACCTTGACAGGTGCAAAGTAACGCACACTGGGAAAAAATAATCCCGACTACACATTTATAATGATGGGTTCTCAATTAGCTGTCACCACTTAGAGAGATTTTGGAGTCTCCATGGATAGTTCAGCTCAATGTGCAGCAATGGTCTAAAAGGCTAACAGATTCATGACCTATGAAGGAAGGCTGAAAGAATTGGGTTTGTTTAGTTTGGAAAAGAGAAGACTGAGAGGGGACATGATAGCAGTTTTCAGGTATTTAAAAGGGTGTCATAAGGAGGAGGGAGAAAACTTGTTCACCTTAGCCTCTAAGGATAGAACCAGAAGCAATGGGCTTAAACTGCAGCAAGGGAGGTCTAGGTTGGACATTAGGAAAAAGTTCCTAATGGTCAGGGTGGTTAAACACTGGAATAAATTGCCTAGGGAGGTTGTGGAATCTCCATCTCTGGAGATATTTAAGAGTAGGTTAGA
Source organism: Chrysemys picta bellii (assembly GCF_011386835.1). NCBI lineage: Eukaryota > Metazoa > Chordata > Testudines > Emydidae > Chrysemys > Chrysemys picta. The sequence continues at coordinate 2,239,281 of NC_088792.1, read as the reverse complement.
TAAATGTCTATCAGGGATGGTCTAGACAGTATTTGGTCCTGCCATGAGGGCAGGGGACTGGACTCAATGATCTCTCGAGGTCCCTTCCAGTCCTAGAATCTATGAATCTATGAATTGTTAGGGACTATTCGGAAAGGAATAGAAAATAAGGCAGAACATTTTACATACCATTATGTAAGTCCCTGGTGCGCCCACACCTGCTATACTGTGACCAATTCTGGTCGCCCCATCTCAGAAAGGACACAGGGGAACTGGAAAAGGTTCAGAGAAGGGCAACAAAGATGATCAAGGGTATGGAACAGCTTCCATATAAGGAGAGACTAAAAAGATTAGCGCTGTCATCTTAGAAAAGAGACGACTCGTGGGGATATGATAGAGGTCTATAAAATCATGACTGGTGTGGAAAAAAGTGTTATCTGCCGTTTCCCACACTACAAAAACCAGGGATCACCCAATAAAATTAATAGGCAGCAGGTTTAATACAACCAAGAAGTACTTTTTCACATAATGCACAATTAACCTGTGGAACTCATTGCCAGGGGATGTTGTGAAGGCCAAAAGTATAACTGGGTTAAAAAAAGAACTAGATAAGTTCATGGAGGACAGGTCATAGAATCATAGAATATCAGAGTTGGAAGGGACTCAGGAGGTATCTAGTCCAACCCCCTGCTCAAAACAGGACCAATCCCCAACTAAATCATCCCAGCCAGGGCTTTGTCAAGGTCCATCAATGGCTGTTAGCCAGGATGTGCACAGATGCCAAACCATGCTCTGAAGTGTCCCTAGCCTCTGTTTGCCAGAAGATGGGTGGATTACTCCAGCTGCCCTCTTCTTTACAGTTCCCTGAAGTTCTGGGGAGCCATTGTCAGAAGACAGGATACTGGACTAGAGGGACCGTTGGTCTGACCCAGTGTGGCCGCTCTTATGTTCTTAACTGCTGACTTGTGGCTTATCCCTCCTCAATACATTTTTATGAAAAATGCCCTCCTACTTGGTTTGTTTTGCAACTTTTTTTCTGCAAATCATCATCGCTCTAGGTGATGCGTGCAGTAGAAATGCCTAGTCGTTCATTCATTCATTCATGCATTTATTCCAGTGCTCGCTCTCCTGGGGCAGCCAACAAACTCACCACCGTCCACCTGAACAAATATTCTCTTAAATATTCCTCTGCATTGCTGCACAGCGGAGGTACTCTCGCTTTGTTGCTGCACCCCTTCTCCACAGGAGTCACATAACAGCCCGCCCCAAAACTCCCGCCCAACTGGGGCAAAAGTAACTCACCGAGCGGAGCAGGGGGCTCACCCGAGGTCGGGGCAGGACCTGGCTGGCTACGTCTCCAGAGACCGTGTGCTTCCGCCCCCCTGCCCACAGCCTTTAGCTCCTGCAGCCTCCGGAGGGTTTAAAATACATGGTGCTGGGGCCGGTCAGGCATGTGGGCCAGGGCAGGACAGCTGCGGGGACAGTGCTCAAGGAGTCCCCAGCAGCCCGGAGGGGGAGGAAGAGGAGAGCATCAGACTGCTGCCTGGATGGGGTGGGGCTACACTCCCCCTCCCAGCCCAAGTGCTGGGGGCTTCCTGCGTGTTATTTTTCCACATTTAAAATCCAGGGTCCTGAGCTGTCAGACATTTCGGACCAGGCGTGGTGCGTACTCCCTGGAAAGCAGTGGAATGACTCATGGCAGTAAGCACTACTCCCTGGAGTAAGTTGTTTGCAAGAGGAAACCCTTACACACAGAGTGCTTACGTTCGGAGCTGGCGTAGCAGCCACAGCTCCACTGGCGCCAGGTGTAGCAGAGTGCGACCGGGCCCCTTGGCTCCTGCCTCTGCTGGGTCCACAAAGTCACTCGGCGACCCTGGGGTTAGTAACCGCTGGTGCCGTTTATTTGCAGGCTTGTTCCCACCACCGTTTCACCATGTACAGTTCGCCCGTCACCATCTGCGGGCAGGAGGGAATCGCCACCTCGCTGCTTCCGTTCCCTGTCTTTTCTCTTCCTTCCCCTGAGGCTTTTATACAGCCCCAGGGTAATTGGGCGGCAGCTGTCTCTGCTTCCCCAGATAGGGCCAGGTTATCTCCAGCCAGCTCTCATGTATTCCCCTAAACGGGAGCTGGCGTGACAGAGGGTGTAGGCCCAGCCGGCCCTTTGCCCAGCGCCCTGTCACACCAGGGGTGTTATAATCACTCGCATCAGGGGTGACTGTCCCTTATTCACACACACTGCGACTGGGACAAGTCTCAGTGGAACCCAGAAGTAGAACATTCAAAGTAACAGAGGGGCAGAGGGGTGGGTGGTGATGTGGGGTCCTACAGGGCAATGTACCGTGAGGGAGACAATACGAGGGATTAAAAGCCCCTGTTTATTCTCAGAGCAGGTACAGCCTGGACTGCAGCATTGCCAGATCCCCACCACCACCCCTACCCGTCTGCACCAGTTTAGAGCGGGTCATTGTTAGGTGAGCCCTTTAGACACCCCACTTAGGACCTAGCAAAGACTCAGTTTCTCACTGTAAAACCCAGGTCACCTGGCTGCGGCTAGCCCTAGAGGGACTAGCACAATTTAAATACACCCCCTTTTTTCTCAGTCTAGGCCCTAAGGGGGAGAGGGAAGTCACGTCTCCAGCGCCCACTCATTCCTTGGCCTCTCTCATGAGATGGGTAGGGGTTGCTGACGAGCATTCGCTGTGATGGTGGGTTTTATAATAGGGGCGCCACTAGGTACCGGAAAGGGACGCTCCAGCCCACCCACACAGCGGCGTCTGTGCACCACTGTCCCAGGCCACGTCCACACCAGTGACCTGGCAGGCATGTTGCCCATCACCGGCCAGTCCCCCTATGTGGGGCCACTGTATTCCCACGCCATGGATCACGTTGCCAGCCAGGCTTGGCTGATGGCGAGTAGGTCCCAGTCTGCGGCAGTCCAGGTGAGAACCCCCTCCCCATTGAGTCCCATTGCCATGTGAGGCCTGGAAGGGGATGGCGCCATCTCACCCGCTTCTCTTCCTGGTGAGAGGGGTGGCGAGGCCCAGGAGCTGCAGACGGCACCCACCCAGACTCCTGGTTTCCCTCCGATTTAGGGCACTGTCTCCCAAGTGGTTGCCATGGCACTGGCTGTCTAGGGTATCGGTCCTGAAGGATGCAGGGCAGCGCGATGGATACCCCGATGCTACGTAGAGGGCTGTATCTCTGTGTCCAATCGGGGGTGGGGAGGGAGGGCAGCCCGCTAAGCCAGCTCTCTGTGGTGGGAGAGCTGGGCGGGGTGGAGAGGCACGTTAGGCCCGGTCTCTGTGTCCCAGGAGGGCAGCCCCAGCTGGAGGGACGCCCCTGGGGGATGAGAAGGACTGGGCCGAGTGGAGAGATGCTCCCTCAGTGGGATGGGGGGGACACACCCAAAGCGGAGGACCCTCCTGAGGGGCAGGGAAACCCACCCTTGGGAGGGAGTAGGAAGAGTGGGGCTTGCAGAAGCAGGACCCTCCCTGGGAGGGGAGTTTTCACCTTGCCAGGGGGCTCATTCACTAGGAGGAGGGGACCTTGTCAAGGGGCCACAGAAGATTCTGAAGCCTGGGAGATGCAAAAGGAAACTAACTGGGTCTGCCTTGCGCTCTCAGCAGGTCATTCTGTTATGAAACGGGACCTCCCGCCACGGACCGAGCGAGGGGAGGAGCCGCCCCATCCCAGGGAATGGAGCGACGCAGAGGAAAAGGGGACTCCGCAAAGCTGCTTCACAGGTGAGGGATCAGACCTGCTCCAGAAACGCTCAGGTGTAGGCCCAGCCGGCCCTAGCCAGCGGAAATGGGCTCACAGCTTCCTAGGGTGGAGTTTCATTTAAACACGAAACTTTGAGGACTACTCCACCGGTTCTTTCTTGGCGGATGCAGACAGGCAGAGAAGGAATGAAGCCAACATTCCACAAGGTCTTCAGGTTACAGGGTGTCTCTTCCGAGCGTCAAGTTTTTACCTCTTAGTTGTCACATCTTGGTGGGCTGAGCTCTCAAATGCCATTCAAAGATTTTGTTCACCTAGAGCTTGTTGAATTTTTTGCTACAAAATTAGCACCTCGTTGGTTAATCTCGCTCTCAAATCCATCCTCCGTTTCTTCAAATGGTTCGTTATTCTCTGGGCAGTGGGGGCCTGTCATTTTCAGGCTGTTGGCTGTTTGCCAACTGTCTGTTTCGATGATTTCTATTCATTATTAGTGCTTCTTATAGTGCTGTGGGGTTGGGCAAATTAAGACGCATGATATTGTGTGTGCTTCCTGACTGGGAGAATTGCAAATAAGAAATCAAGAATAGCCTATGATTAAGATCACACGTTCTGGTACAGATTTTCCTACTCAATCTTTTCTGTGAAAATTTTTGGAATTTAGGATAATTTTTCCAATACAGCAGAATCTCAGAATTACGAACACCAGAGTTACGAACTGACCAGTCAACCACACCCCGCATTTGGAACCAGAAGTACACAATCAGGCAGCAGCAGAGACATAACCCCACCACCACCACCACCACCACCAAAGATAGTACAGTCCTGTGTTAAACGTAAACTACTAAAAAAATAAAGGGAACGTTGAAAAGAAAAGATTTGACAAGGCAAGGAAACTGTTTCTGTGCTTGTTTTGTTGAAATTAAGATGGTTAAAAGCAGCATTTTTCTTCTGCACAGTAAAGTTTCAAAGCTGCATTCAGTCAGTGTTCAGTTGTAAACTTTTGAAAGAACAACCCTAGTGTTCTGTTCAGAGTCACGAACAGCCTGCATTCCCGAGGGGTGCGTAACGCCGAGGTTCTGCTGTATGTGACCGTCATCTTAATCTTCATAAGTAAACAGTGGTATGACCCTACGGCTCATTGCAAACTGATGTGACCTGACAGCATTTTTTTTAAATCTATATTTCATACATGCCACCTAGTATTAAAATAGTAAAGACGATCATGTGATCTGTAACCAGCAAATTCTAATCAATCATGGAAAGAATGGAAGCAGCGTGTATAGTGGGAGTAAGGTCTCCTGAGTTGTGTTCCCAGCTTTCTGTCACTAACCTATTGTGTGACCTCTTGATCTCACTGTGCCTCAGTGAGCCACTCTGTAAAACGGGTATGATACCAGTACTGCTTACCTACCTATCTCACAGCATGGGTTTTGGGGACTAGATAATGCCTGTAAAATGCTTTGAGATCCTAACATAGAGGCAACATCCTGTTGGCATGACGACTTCCTACAAAAGTTCCAAATCTTTTAAACCTTGTAACTGTAGACATGGAGGTGGTACAAGGGGCCTATAACCAGTGCTGCTGTGAGACACACCTTCATGGGGTTACACTGGAAATCAGAAAGAGTTGATATTAGAAGTTTTACCTTCCCTTGCAATAATATTCTGAACTCTCGTCTCTGTGTTGTAGATGATGAGAACTTTACTATAAAATCAGAACCACCTGAGCCCTTACCAGAGAGATCAGAAGAGAATCTCTCCATGTCTCCAGACTGGAGAAACACCTACAAGATCCAGCGCAAACCACAAAGGCAACAGATGTACCATGCAGGAGCCAAGCATGAGAAGGTAACTATAAAATTAGAGCCAAGTGAGTCCCCATCAGAAAAGTCTGAAGAAGATCTTTCCACGTCTTCAGACATCTACAGGATCCAGTGCAAACCAGAAAGGCAGCAGATGAACCCCACCAGAGCAGAAAATGAGAAACTTACTGTGAAACTAGACTCACCTGAACTATCACCTGAACAGTCCAAAGACACTGTTCTTGAGTCTTCAGATTGGGACAGCGTCTTCGGGATCCCTTGCAAATCAGGAAGGCAGCCGGTGAGCCCCATTGAAGCGACCCATGAGACCTCCGCTATAAAACTGGAGGTACCGGACGGATCATCAGAAACAAGCCCAGAGAATGTGACCGTGAATTCAGACTGGGGGAATGTCTGCAGGATCCCGTGCAAATCACAAAGGCAGCCGAGGAGCTCTCTAGGGGCTGAGGCTGAACAATCCGGCTTTGGCAACATAGAGAATTTTGCACTTTTCCAAGAACACCTGAAGAGAGAAATGCCATACGTGTGCATGGAATACGAAGACAACTTTGCGGATCAGGTTGGCCTGGAACCACACCAGGGAAAGCTCCCACTGGAGGCTCCATTTAACTGGACTGGTTGTGGCAGCGGCTTTGGGCCCATGTCCCTTCTCATGACTCATGAGAAAACCCACATAGGAGTGAGGCCGTACATCTGCACGGAATGCAAGAAGGGCTTCAATCACAAACAAGACCTGATACGGCATTACCGTATCCACACGGGAGAGAGACCCTATCAGTGCACTGAATGCGGGAGAAGCTTCGTCCAGAAAACGCACCTTATAACGCACTTCCGAATCCACACGGGCGAGAGGCCGTTTCCATGTACCGAGTGTGGGAAAAACTTCAGGAAGAAAACCCACCTGATGCGGCACCAGAGGACTCACTCGGGAACCCGGCCGTTTCCCTGCTCTGTCTGCCAGAGGAACTTCAGCCACAAGCAAGATCTCGCCAGGCACCAGCAGATCCACACAGGGGAACGGCCGTTCACGTGCACCGAGTGTGGGAAGAACTTCGGCTGGAAGAAGAATCTCATCACCCACCAACGTATCCACACGGGGGAGCGGCCTTTCAGCTGCGCTAAGTGTGGGAAGAGCTTCAGCTGGAAGAAATACCTCATCACGCACCAGAAGACCCATGAGGAGAAGAGACTGTACAACTGCCCTCACTGCGACAGGAGCTTCTGCCAGAAATCCGTGCTCAGCATGCATCAGAAGACGCACCTCGAAAGGCGAGCCTACACCTGTGCCGTTTGCCAGAGGAGCTTCGGCCACAAGCAGGACCTCATAAGGCACCACCGGATCCACACCGGAGAGAGACCCTTCACCTGCAGTGAATGCGGGAAGAGCTTCAGCCAGAAGACTCACCTGGTGACCCACTTCCGGATCCACACGGGCGAGAGGCCGTTCCTGTGCAGCGAATGCGGGAAAGGGTTCAGCAAGAAAACCCACCTGATGAGGCACCAGCAAATCCACACAGGGGAGCGGCCCTTCAGCTGCACCCAGTGCGACAAAGGCTTCAGCTGCAAGAAGAACCTCCTCACCCACCAGCTGATCCACTCCGGGGACGTGATCCTCTACGCCTGCGCCGAGTGCGAGAAGAGCTTCACCTGGAAGAAGAACCTCATCACCCACCAGAAGATCCACGCGGGGAAGAAGCCGTTCGTCTGCACCGAGTGCGGGAAGAGCTTCAGCCAGAAAACCCACCTGAACACCCACCAGCGCATCCACACCGGAGAGCGGCCCTTCCCCTGCGCCCAGTGTGGCAAGGCCTTCAGCCAGAAGTCCATCCTCATCACCCACCAGAAGACCCACCTGGGCAGCCGGCCCTACGCCTGCACGGAGTGCGAGAAGAGATTCAGCCACAAGCAGGACCTGAAGCGACACCTGAGGATCCACACAGGAGAGAGGCCCTACGCGTGCACCGCGTGCGGCAAGAGCTTCAACCAGAGGACGCACCTCATCACGCACTACAGGATCCACACCGGGGAGAGGCCCTTCCCCTGCGACCTCTGTGGGAAGCGCTTCAGCAAGAAAACACACCTCATGAGGCACCAGAGAGTGCACGCCGCGGTAAAGCCGCACATGCGCAGACTCAACGTGGGGGCCATCTCCATGGGGAGCCAGATTTCGGTCTCGGTTGGAAGTCCTATCTCGCTTGGGGATGCGCTGAAGGAGGAGACCATATACGTTTACCAGCTGTGAAAGACGAGCAACGCTAGACGCCTGCCCAACGGAGCTGAGCAAGGAAGGTGCAAAGAAGCAGCTTCTTGTAAAATAACCACTCAGAATCCAGACGGGACTGAATGTGAGAAAAGCTTCACAGCGGGGCCACGTGCCCGGACCCAGTACGCAGCAGCAGGTCCAGTCTAACCATCCAGCTCCCGTTCCCACCAGCAAATACGCACGGAGCAGAATCCACATCTATTTATCAGGCTGAGGTCTGCAGAGAAACGTTAGAGCACCCAGGGACCAGCCTAGCGCTGGGACCCTAGGGGAAAGGTTCGTCTCCTCTCGAAGGTTCATTAGTGGCCTCTCATAAAGAACATGCTTTGGCCCAAATTTGCAGCCAGTTGCCTTAGTTGCACCTGCAGAAGTTGAATGCATCTCTCTGTGCCCCGAAAAGTGCATCAGCCTATACAAGATGAGCAACCGCATGCACAAAGCATGTTTGGGGTGCACACAAACACTATGTGCTCCCAATATTTGCCAGCACAGTTACAGAGTCCCCTGGGAAACACGCCCCTTTGTGTCCTGGGTGTAAGAACGTCCATCACAACTGGACATTTTAACGGTCACAAGACAGTCCACATAGCCATTCACTGGAATCTACGGGGAGGAATAGAAGCTTCACTACTAGGTCCTGCTTCAGTCTGCTCTGCAGATCTGAACCAGGAGAGCAAAGACAGGCCTGCAATGAATGTGTGAAAAGCTGCTATCGATGTTTATATGTAAATCTCCAATGGGATCATCGCAGGAATCAACAAAGCACAAAGACTGCACGCAATTGTACAGTAACCCCTGAACACGTGAGAAATGGGGGGGGACAGTGTCCGGCGTGTAGAACGGTTTCAAAAGAAGAGGAGTAAAGGAATAACCAAGATACCCTGTTATCTCCTCTGTCAGCCACTCCCCCTGCACCCCGTCTCTGCAGGGTGGCAGAGGGCACTGAACGTACGTTGGCAGGAAGCCGTAGTGGGAAAGAGTTTTAACAGAACCATCATTTCTCCTTCTTGAACTGCTCCTGGAAACACTGGCGTGTATTTCAGTGGAGCATCAGCACGTGCTGCAGTGACCAAACCAGGGGCTTTCCGTTCAGCCGGGGGGAATGTCTACCCAGCTCTTCTCTCGTTCGGCTCGCACATCCGCAGGGGAGATTCAGAACTGGGTGCACCAGGAGAATCTGCACCGTCTGCTTCCCCACAGGCACCCAGGGCTGTTACTGCAGGTGTCAGCTCTAGCTGCCAAACCGAGCGTGCTGAGTATCAGACACGCTCCCCCAGTCTAGCCAGGACACACTAACAGGGCTTAAATCTGGCCAGAGCAGAGCTCCGGGAAATATTTCCAAGCCCCAGCGCCACCCTGCGGCATGGAGCCCCCGCCCGCCATATGGGACTGAAGCCCTGAGCCCCGGCGCGCCCCTTTCCCACACCCCTGGTGCAGCCGAATCCCAGAGCCCATCACCCCGCCACAGGGCAGAAGCCCCGAGCTCACCCTGCCAGCCCAGCGGCTGGAGCCCTGAGCCTCCCCTCCAGTCCACTGGGCCCTGGAGTTTTTATAGCATGGTGGGGGCGGGCATGGGGGGCTCCGGGAAATAATCTATGAGAAGTTAAGTTCTGCCCACTAATACTACAGCCTCTGCAACACGGGATAGCAGAGACTTTGGTGCCTAACCTACAGCACGATGACTTGTTCATCCACAGAAGCAGAGAATGATCTAAAGTCGCATTCAGTGTCCTGCATAAATACAGGTCCATTGGTGTGACAGTGATGGTACGACTGATGTTACTGCACTTACCTCTCCCGGGCGGTCTAGGGGCCAGAGTCTGAGCTGTCCAGCGTCTAGGGGCTTGTCTCTTCTCCCCACATCGCTGTAGTATCTGAATCCCTCCAAGTAAAACCAACCCCCCTTTTGCCGCCATTGGAGGGTTTTAAGAGCAGGTTGGACAAACACCTGTCAGGGATCGTCTAGATAATACTTAGTCCTGCTGTGAGTGCCGGGGACTGGACTAGGTGACCTCTCGAGGTCCCTCCCAGTCCTGTGATTCTATTTCTTTCTTCCGTCCCTGCTGGCAAGAAGCAGGTTTGGTGGACACACACACACACACACACACTGTGGAGTAAATAAAGAACATGGGTTTAATTTTGTGCAAAGGTAATATACATGGGGAAAAGTGACTGTAGAGCAGGGGTGCTCAAACTGGGGGTTGGGACCCCTTGGGGTCATGAGGTTATTATGTGGGGGGGTCATAGAATATCAGGGTTGGAAGGGACCTCAGGGGGTCATCTAGTCCAACCCCCTGCTCAAAGCAGGATGAATCCCCAACTTTTTTTTTTTTTTTAAATCCTAGATCCCTAAATGCCCCCCTCAAGGATTGAACTCATAACCCTGGGTTTAGGAGGCCAATGCTCAAACCACTGAGCTATTCCTCCCAGTCTTGTGTCAAAGGCTGACTTTCAATAGATCGTAGCGAGGTAGCTGCTCTGCTACACATGAAACCCTGACCCAGAATCAGGTCGTCTATGAATGATTTAGCACCAGGTTCCCCACGAACATGCGGTGCGCAACGGGTGAGAGGCGGCTCCCTTCTGTCCGCACTCCGGTCCCGACACGAATGGCTCTCCGCACCGAGCCCTACCCCCCGGAGGGGGGGGGCGGCTATCCGGGGCCAACCGAGGCTCCACGGCGCTGCCATATCGTTACGTTTAGGGGCGTTCAGTCATAATCCCACAGATGGTCACTTCGCCCCATTGGCTCCTCAGCCAAGCACATACACCAATGTCTGAACCTGCGGTTCCTCTCGTACGGAGCAGGATTACTATTGCAACAACACATCATCGGTAGGGTAAAACTAACCTGCCAGCCTCCACCCAAACCCCGCTTTGCCTCCAGCATTTATAATGGTGTTAAATAGATTTAAAAGTGTTTTGAATTGATAAGGGGGGTGGCACTCAGACACTCGCTGTGTGATGGGGTTACCCAGTACAAACGTTGGAGACCCACTGCTGTGGAAAACCAGTGAGCTCAGCAAATACCTGCCTTGGTTTCTAAAGGCGGCGCCGAGTGAAAAGGCAGGAAATCCCCTTCTGTTCCTACCTATTGTAACAGTCACCGACGAGCTTCACGTACCACGCTGAACCTGCAGCACCAGGGGCTGGAATTTGCTGCTCATTGTAATTGGAGCGAATTTGATCTGGACCCCACTGAGGTCAATGCGCTCTCCCCCCCCCCCGAGCATACACTCGCACCATGGCACACGGGTCTGGGGGGGTGACAGCCTGTGACAGGAGCCATCACGGCCTCAGGGGCAAATAGACACATTGTGAAATGAGCCAAGTCCCCAGACAGCTCAGGGGGTGGGGTGGGGGAGACTGATTTATTCTGTATGTTGTACACCAGTCTTGAATTAAACTCTCCAGAATCTGTTAAAATAACATTACGAGCAAACACACCTCGTTAAGAGTCCTGGGTGATCGGCCGCCCCTTTGTGTCTGGCTCTGAACCTCTGGCCACCAGTGACTTAATTCCCTCGGCCTCGCTCCCTATGCGGCACTTCCTAGGGGCAGGGCCACCCTCGCAACACTGCCGCGGTTCAGCTGCCCCGTCTCGGTGGAGAGACACCAGCTCTGCCGCTGGGCGGGGTTCTCTGCCTGACAGGCGGCAGCTCAGGCCATGGGAGAACTCGCGCACTGTCTGCACTGGGGGTGAGCTCCGTTTAACTGCACTGTACAGGGGGTGGATTTTCACCCCCCTGAGCGACGCAGTTACACTGGCCTCATGTCCTCGTGCAGACCAGGCCTTAGATGTAAGCTCTTCAGGGCAGGACCCACCGGTTTGCTATGTCGGGCCAGGGCCCAGCACAAGGAGGCCCTGTCTCTAGTTACTATCACAAGATAAATGATGAACAATGAAGTAGGCGTGAGACAGGCACACGAGGTGTCAGTGACTCCCAGATATGGTCTAACAGCACAAGACCAAGCCCCAGAAGCAGCCATGTCAGGCCTTACCGCTGGCTTAGCGCGTGGGGCTGCTACCGTTAGCTCAGTTTCACTTTAATGCTCTGAACGGAGGCACGGTTCTGTCCTAAAGCCAGCGGGTGCGAGGGAAGACAGTCCGACGGGAGCGTTACAGTCCCACAGGGTTTTATTCATGGGGTTTGGCTACCGTTACTCTCAAGCCTTTGGCCCCCTCAGCAGCGTCTCGAGGCAGCGTCCGTACTAAGGAGTATAAAGAACAACCACAGACTTATTTACCGGGGGAGTCACTCGGCCGGGGCGAGCCTGGAAACCAAAGGCAGAGGCTCAGGATGTGGTGGATAAGGCACAATCCCGTCTGCTGGACATCTTCAAGCCTTCGGCATTACATGGTTTTGGAGGGGCAGGTGAGGGCGAGGTGACTGAGCTGAGAAATACGACTGCCGGGTCACCGCTTGGTCCTTTTGTGCAAACCGTATGCGACAGCCCCAGCTCAGACGATGAGGGAGGTGATCTAACCACTGTGGCCTGCAGCTCCAGAGCGTCTCGTACGCCATGTGTCCCATACGGTGTAGCGTATATCGTGTGTCCCTACCAAGTAGTGAACAAGGGAAGGCGTGACAGCAGTGCCTCCTTCCCCGTGCGGTACGACCTGTGGAATGTCCAGCCTGGCAATCCTTGCACACCCAAACTCCCACTGGCATGCAGGGTGCACCAGAAATGCAGGCCCCCCGTCTATGGTGTCCTACGTGTGAAGTCTCAGGTCACAGACTGATTTCACAGGGGGTGCCCGGGTGTGGCAGGAGGCAGAGTTCAGCTCACTAGTGTTAGACAAACGTGCTCCCATTGCAATCTCTCCTATGCCCTTGCTCAGCTCCCCCCAGCCTACAGGAGCTCTTGTCTTCACAGCCTGCGTGCTCCGGTGGCCTCTGTCCCCTTCGTGGATCCTCTGGTGTTTCAGGAGGTGCTGCTTCTGGGCGAAGCCCTTTCCGCACTCCCCGCACCGGTGGGACCGCTTCCCCGTGTGGTTCTGCTGGTGCCATGTCAGGTTGGGCTTCTGGGCGAAGCCCTTCCCGCACTCCCCGCACCGGTGGGGCCGCTTCCCCGTGTGGTTCTGCTGGTGCCATGTCAGGTTGGGCTTCTGGTGGAAGCTCTTCCCACACCTGCTGCATTTGTACGGCTTCTCGCCGCTGTGGGTCCGTCTGGGGATGTTGAGGGACAACCACCAGCTAAACCGCTTGCCACACTCAATGCATACGAAGTGTCCCTCGGCTGGGTGCATCCTGCGGTTGGACCTCTGAGCAACCTCATCCTGGCAGCTCTCCCCTGACCCGGCGGGGGACCATTCTCTTGTCTCCTTCCCAGTGCCCTCTGTGACCTTATAGACACCTCAGTCCCCAGTGCCTTCCTCCACCAGCCTGGCTCCCACAGGCATCTTCTGATTCACTGTCACTTTACACTGGTTTGCGCAATTCCTTCTTCTGGCAGGACACTGGAAAATATTCTCCTTTTCTGGGAGCATCTCCTGGGCTTCTGCCTTCTCCACATGGTCCTCATGTTGCATCTCTTTCTTGATGTTCACAGGCAGAACTTCTGCGATATTAAAGAAAGTGAGAGCGAGATCCACACATTACTTCATATGCTGGTAACAAAGGAAAACTCCACTGTTAAGAAACATTCACTTCACAAAGAAGTCACCAGAAGAACTTGTTCCAACAGCAAAAATATACTTCACACACCCCTGAGTTATCATACAAGATCAGCTGGCTTCCAAGCACTTACTCTTCTGAATATTTACTGAGCCGGAGAAATGGCCCAAACTGTCACAAATCCCCTTTTATTCACACTGCCTCGTTACTAATGCAGGGCACCTGGGATAAGGGGAATGCAGACACTTTTCTGGACGGATGGGAGGGATTTTTAAGGTAATCTGGAGCATTTTAGCTCTTGGTCTCTGGTTCTCTGCAGCCCAAGCAGGTCGTAGTGCAAGCTGTTATGTGGAAGCTGTTTGACAGCCTGTGTGAAAGGAGCTGAGGGTGGACAGGTCTCCACATCACAGAAACCACCCCCACGGCCTCCATGACCTGCCCTTGTTGGCAGTCTCAGCACAGAGACCAAGGAGCAGCTGGGCCATCAAGACCCATCAATCTCCCTCCTAGGGTTGATGCCCCCAAGACCCAGTGGGTGCAGGCAGACGAGGGGAAGCTTGCAGTGGTGTTGTGTACTCTGCAAGGCTCCGGCCGCAGCTCCTGTCGCCAGCCCCACACACAGTCAGGAAAGGAAATGGCCCTGTTGCCGGCACAGGGGCCCGAGGACAGCAACAGTGGGGTTCGTTCCCGGAGTGCTTCACGCCAATAAACATACCGGGGTGGAGAAACAATCAAAGTTTATTTGAGATCTCAAAGTGGTGCAAGGAGCCAGGCAAGTCTCAAATCGAGCACACCAGCAAAAACAGTTTCTCTCTTCTTTATACATTTTACAACTAAGCCCCCACTCTCTCCCCCTCTCTACCACCCCCCCACTCCCCCTCCCCTCTCTACCGAAGGCATGTTTATACATTTAAGCAACTAAATCATTCTAGGGCTATAAATCTAGCTTGTTAGTAACTTCTCCCTAAACACTTATTTGGTCCTGTTTGCCCTTAGTTTATTACCCCTTCCCCAGCTAGAAACATGCAAACCTCATCATTATTGTTTGGTACCTGAAATGAGCAAGGTCGTAATTGCTAACTAGCTATTTACACATTCCAATTCCTGTCCTTGGTTGTTAAGGTCGATTAGAGTTAAACATGGAAGAACAGAGTTTAAACATGGAAGAACTCTGGCTCAGGCAGGCCTAGTAACCCCAACAGCCCTTTGGAGGCCCTGTGTTCATGCTCCTGTTTGGGCAAACTTACACTCCGGACTTCAGTGGAGCAGCTCCAGATTACAGGGACTCCGTCCATTTTAATTGTTTTGAAGTTCACTAATTCGGAAAACATCACTGAGTTTCCGACAGAGCCCCGTTAAATGGCATGTGCAGAATTTGTCTTTTAAAATTTGTTTCAAAAATTCGTAAGGGTCTTTTAAGCAGGGTGAGGGCGTGATCACCAACCATGGTCAGACCTTTCTTCCTCCCCCACTGCCATACCCACAGGCCTGCCTGCCGTCGCGCTAGGCGCCGCTTCGCCACCCCCAGACAGGCTAGGGAGCAGTGTGCACTGAGCTCCGCCAGTCCGGGCATGAGAGGGATGTTATCATCCCAGTGCAGCGGTTCTCAGACTTCAGTGCACCCTGACAACAACAATTACTACACGGCCCCAGGAGGGGACCAATGACTGAGCCCCCACCCCCACCCCCCCGAGACCCACTGCCCGAGGCCCGTGCCTGGGGCAGGGAGGGCAAAGCGAAGCCCAAGGGCTTCTGCCCTGGCCAGGGGCATGTAACCTTAGCCCTGGGCAGCCGCAGTGGGGCTTGGGCTTCAGACTTGCTGAGGCCCAGGGCCAACACCGGCCTTGGTGACACCATTAAAATGGAGTCCTGACTCAGTTTGAGACCCCCTGTCCTAGTACATAAGAACATAAGAATGGCCGTACCGGGTCAGACCAAAGGTCCATCTAGTCCAGTATCCTGTCTATCGACAGTGGCCAATGCCAGGTGCCCCAGAGGGAGTGAACCTAACAGGCAATGATCAAGTGATCTCTCTCCTGCCATCCATCTCCATCCTCTGACAGACAGAGGCTAGGGACACCATTCCTTACCCGTCCTGGCTAATAGCCGTTAATGGACTTAACCAAAATGAATTTATCCAGTTCTCTTTTAAATGCTGTTATAGTCCTAGCCTTCACAACCTCCTCAGGCAAGGAGTTCCACAAGCTGACTGTGTGCTGTTTGAAGAAGAACTTCCTTGTATTTGTTTTAAACCTGCTGCCCATTAATTTCATTTGGTGACCCCTAGTTCTTGTATTATGGGAATAAGTAAATAACTTTTCCTTATCCACTTTCTCCACATCACTCATGATTTTATATACCTCTATCATATCCCCCCTTAGTCTCCTCTTTTCCAAGCTGAAGAGTCCTAGCCTCTTTAATCTCTCCTCATATGGGACCTGTTCCAAACCCCTAACCATTTTAGTTGCCCTTTTCTGAACCTTTTCTAGTGCCAGTATATCTTTTTTGAGTTGAGGAGACCACATCTGTATGCAGTATTCGAGATGTAGGCGTACCATCGATTTATATAAGGGCAATAATATATTCTCAGTCTTATTCTCTATTCCCTTTTTAATGATCCCTAATGTTTGCTTTTTTGACCGCCTCTGCATCTGCGCGGACATCTTCAGAGAACTATCCACGATGACTCCAAGATCTTTTTCCTGACTTGTTGTAGCTAAATTAGCCCCTGTGGTGGGGCGATTGCCCCACACCCAGAGAGGGTGGGCTGCAGCAGGCCTAGGCGCCTGCGCAGCCGCCCAACCAATCAGGGAAGGGCTTACAGAGGGCCAATCAGAAGCCAGATTGGGGCCAGCCAATCAGGGCCTGCCTCAGCCATATAAAAGACTGCCCAGAGCAGGAGCAGTCAGTCTGTCCCAGGCCTTCAGAGGGGAAGGGCCGTCTCCAGAGCTGGGAGGCCAGCACCACGGACAGCGCAGTGCAGGCCAGCCTGAGAGAGTGGGAGAAGGCCCTACTCCATAGCCTGCTAGGCGGCAGGCCTGGGAGGAGGAGGCCTAGCGTAGCGAAGGGCTGTTGGGGAAGCGGTCCAGAGGGATAGTCAGAGGAGGAAAGAGAAGGAAGACAGGGAGACTGTCACCCAAGGGCCTCTGGACCGGGACTCAGAGTAGTGGGCGGGCCTGAGTCCCCCCCCTCTTTTTCCCCCCCTTTGTTTGCTGTGCTACCCCACGCACAGCCACGGGCCGCAGGGAGCGGCCGGTCAGAACCACACCAGGTCCTGGACGGTGAGGATCGGACTCGGAGGTGTGGGGCTGTTGTTTACCCCCTCCCCCCGGAAGGGGGTGTGAAGAGGCAAAAGGGACACTGTTGGAGGACAGTGCTCCGGAAGAGGACTCCGTACATTGAGGGTGACGCAAGTCCGCGCACCCCACGCAGGTGGAACGACAGGCGGGACACCAACCGAAGGGGCGCCCTACTGGTTCGAGCTAGTTCCCCAAGACGACCAGGAGGAGGCGCCACAGCGGTGAGCTACTACCCTGTCACAGCCCCCATCATATTGTATGTATAGTTGGGGTTATTTTTTCCAATGTGCATTACTTTACATTTATCCACATTAAATTTCATTTGCCATTTTGCTGCCCAATCACTTAGTTTTGTGAGATCTTTTTGAAGTTCTTCACAGTCTGCTTTGGACTTAACTATCGTGAGCAGTTTAGTATCATCTGCAAACTTTGCCACCTCACTGTTTACCCCTTTCTCCAGATCATTTATGAATAAGTTGAATAGGATTGGTCCGAGGATTGACCCTTGGGGAACACCACTAGTTACCCCTCTCAATTCTGAGAATTTACCATTAATTCCTACCCTTTGTTCCCTGTCTTTTAACCGGTTCTCAATCCATGAAAGGACCTTCCCTTTTATCCCTTGACAACTTAATTTACATAAGAGCCTTTGGTGAGGGACCTTGTCAAAGGCTTTCTGGAAATCTAAGTACACTATGTTCACTGGATCCCCCTTGTCCACATGTTTGTTGACCCCTTCAAAGAACTCTAATAGATTAGTAAGACACGATTTCCCTTTACAGAAACCATGTTGACTATTGCTCAATAGTTTATGTTTTTCTATGTGTCTGACAATTTTATTCTTAACTATTGTTTCGACTAATTTGCCCGGTACTGACGTTAGACTTACCGGTCTGTAATTGCCGGGATCACCTCTAGAGCCCTTTTTAAATATTGGCGTTACATTAGCTAACTTCCAGTCATTGGGTACAGAAGCCGATTTAAAGGACAGGTTACAAACCTTAGTTAATAGTTCCACAACTTCACATTTGAGTTCTTTCAGAACTCTTGGGTGAATGCCATCTGGTCCCGGTGACTTGTTACTGTTAAGTTGATCAATTAATTCCAAAACCTCCTCTAGTGACACTTCAATCCATGACAGTTCCTCAGATTTGTCACCTACAAAAGCCGGCTCAGGTTTGGGAATCTCCCTAACATCCTCAGCCGTGAAGACTGAAGCAAAGAATCCATTTAGTTTCTCCGCAATGACTTTATCGTCTTTAAGCGCTCCTTTTCTATCTCGATCATCCAGGGGCTCCACTGGTTGTTTAGCAGGCTTCCTGCTTCTGAGGTATTTAAAAAACATTTTGTTATTACCTTTGGAGTTTTTGGCTAGCCGTTCTTCAAACTCCTCTTTGGCTTTTCTTATTACATTCTTGCACTTAATCTGGCAGCGTTTATGCTCCTTTCTATTTGCCTCACTAGGATTTGACTTCCACTTTTTAAAGGAAGTCTTTTTATCTCTCACTGCTTCTTTTACATGGTTGTTAAGCCGCGGTGGCTCTTTTTTAGTTCTTTTACTGTATTTCTTAATTTGGGGTATACATTGACGTTGGGCCTCTATGATGGTGTCTTTAAAAAGTGCCCATGCAGCTTGCAGGGATTTCACTTTAGTCACTGTACTTTTTAACTTCTGTTTAACTAACCCCCTCATTTTTGCATAGTTCCCCCTTTTGAAATTAAATGTCACAGTGTTGGGCTGTTGAGATGTTCTTCCCACCACAGGGATGTTGAATGCTATTGTATTGTGGTCACTGTTTCCAAGGGGTCCTGTTATAGTTACCTCTTGGACCAGCTCCTGCGCTCCACTCAGGACTAAATCTAGAGTTGCCTCTCCCCTTGTGGGTTCCCGTACCAGCTGCTCCATGAAGCAGTCATTTAAAGTATCGAGAAATTTTATCTCTGCATTTCGTCCTGAAGTGAAATGTTCCCAGTCAATATGGGGATAATTGAAATCCCCCACTATTATTGGGTTCTTAATTTTGATAGCCTCTCTAATCTCCCTTAGCATTTCATCATCACTATCACTGTCCTGGTCAGGTGGTCGATAATAGATCCCTAATGTTATATTCTTATTAGAGCATGAAATTTCTATCCATAGAGATTCTATGGAACATGTGGATTCACTTAAGATTTTTACTTCATTTGATTCTACATTTTCTTTCACGTATAGTGCCACTCCCCCCCTCCCCCCCCCCGGACCACCTGTTCTGTCCTTCCAATATATTTTGAACCCCGGAATGATTGTGTCCCATTGATTGCTCTCAGTCCCCCAGGTTTCTGTGATGTCTATTCTATCAATATCCTCCTTTAGCACGGGGCACTCTAGTTTCCATTTGATTGGAAAGGCAACTGACCTTCAGCCAAACAATGAAGCTGGCCCCACACTCAAGGTGGTCTCAAGCCCAAAGCAAAGCCGGACTAACAGCAGAGAAGCAGGGTTGTTTCTGTCACGGGCTCTCCGGTGTGACGTGTAACAAAGCACGTGCAAAGCGCTCAGAGGGAGATGAGGTTTTCCAGAGGACAGCGGCTCCTGGCGTAACAGAGCTTTGAACTGATCACCGTTCTCTCCCGCACTCCATTCCTAATGAAACCTGGCAAGCAGGCGCTCAGCCCAGGCAGGTTTTTCACAGTAACAAGGGTTCGAGTTGTAAATTATAGGAACTGCAAATCACAGGAAGCCACCAACTAGGCTGTTGTAGTTAGGATGACCAGGGTTTGAAAACAAGCTGTGGCCAATCTATGCCCCGCAGTGTGACCGGCTTGTTTGGAACAAGCAACAGAGGGTCCTGTGGCACCTTTAAGACTAACAGATGTATTGGAGCATAAGCTTTCGTGGGTGAATGCCCACTTTGTCAGACGCATGTAATGGAAATTTCAGAGGCAGGTATAAATATGCTGGCCAGAATCAGTATGGAGATAACGAGGTCAGTTCAATCAGGGAGGGTGAGGTCCTCTGCTAGCAGTTGAGGTGTGAACACCAAGGGAGGAGAAACTGCTTCTGTAGTTGGCTAGCCATTCACAGTCTTTGTTTAATCCTGATCTGATGGTGTCAAATTTGCAAATGAACTGGAGCTCAGCAGTTTCTCTTTGGAGTCTGGTCCTGAAGTTTTTTTGCTGTAAGATGGCTACCTTTACATCTGCTATTGTGTGGCCAGGGAGGTTGAAGTGTTCTCCTACAGGTTTTTGTATATTGCCATTCCTGATATCTGACTTGTGTCCATTTCTCCAGACTAACACGACTACCCCTCTGATACTTGTTTGGAACAGTTTGCGAATGCCTGAGCAAGATTAGAAATGAGTCCACAAAGGGAGGAGTTTTTATCCTGGGAGCCTGGCTGATGAGTTGGGGGGCGGGGTCCAGTGTACGTGCAGCTACTCAGGGGCCCAGGACACTTTCCCAGAGCCCCTTGGACATGCTGGGTGGGGATTCCCGAGGGCTCTGAGAACCCAGAGTTACAAACACTGGAATCACAATCTGACCGGTCAACCCCACCCCGCATTTGGAACCAGAAGTTCACAATCAGGCAGCAGCAGAGACACACGCAAAAAGCAAATACAGCACAGTGCTGTTTAAAATCAAGGCAAAGTTTAAAAAAAGATTTGACAAGGTCAGGAAACTGTTTCTGGGCTTGGTTCATTTAAATCACAATGGTTAAAAGCAGCATTTGTCTTCTGCACAGTAAAGTTTCAAAGCTGCATTCAGTCAATGTTCAGTTGTAAACTTTTGAAAGAACAACCCTAGTGTTCTGTTCAGAGTTACGTACAACCTGCATCCCCGAGGGGTGCGTAACTCTGAGGCTCTGCTGTAAAATGACTCTGAGGCTAACCCAGGGCAGCGGAAGCACATGGGACCCACGATTAGTGCCGGGGGCTAGCAGGCTCAATGGATTCCATTAGCCTCGGACAAACCCGTCTCTGCTGGCTTTACTTTGTCCAAGCAGCGGCTCCGTGGCTCTCACTCACCCATGCAGACGTTTTTCGGCATTTCCTTCTCTGTGGAGTCCCTTTGATGCAGGGAGCCCAGCTCCTCCCTCCTCTCCATCCTCGGTATTGGGCTGCTGGGTTCCCAGGCTGGAGGTCCTGGCCAGCAGGGAAAAGGTCATTCAAACGGAGGGAAGAGGCTGCCCTGGCTGGGGACAGAGGGCCCCAGAAGCAGCAGCACGGGGGTGAGCCTGCTGGGGTCAGGCCGGCAACTGTTTGGTTCCAGAAGGAGCCAACACGAGTGACCCAGCGTCTGCCCAAGTGGGTGGAGAGCAGTAATGGAACGACACCCCCCCGCACAGCCTCTGCTACGCTCCCTCTCACGCCCCCGCTGCTCTGAAATGACACCCCCAGCTCAGCCCCTACCACCGCCACACCTCACCTCCAGCAATGCAGAATGAACAAAATACTGCACAACCTGCCTGCACAGGGCAAGAGCTGGCGTGGGGGTGGCACCCTGCTCCCCTGGGGAGGTGGCATGGCCCATGGAAACTCCAGGGTTCATCCCTCGGTGTGACACCCCATTTGAGTGCAAAGCCTCTGCATGGGTTTGTACAGCGCCAAGCACACCTACATCAGCGTATCACCAGCACTGCCGTATTTGTGGTGCTGGGGGGCCAGGCTGGGGGCTGCACTGGGACAGCCCATGGCACTATGTGCAGATATGCGGCCTGTCACAGACCGAGGATTCACTGCACCTCTGCCCCATGGGGTCTCCTTTAGGTCTCAGCCCTCCAGGACCCACATCCCTCTCCCTCCAGACCAGGAGTTTAGACTTGCCACCCCCTCTTGCAATTCACGATGATTATCCCAGCAGCTCTGACCTTGCATTGACCTAGCTGTGGTCATGTCTTCACTTAAATCTGGCTCCTGCCGATGTGCGTGCCTCTCTGTGCCGATTCAGTCCCACTGCCCCCCCGAGCGGCGTAGAGACGCGATTCAGTCCCACCGCTCCCCCGAGCAGCATAGAGACACGCTTGATATAACTAGGTCAACGCAGTGTCCGTGTAGACACGGCATTGCTCACATCAACTGTTACTGGCCTCTAGGAGCCTCCCACAATCCCCCACGCTGACAATAGAACTGATACAAGCGCTCCCGGTGGGCACACGCACCGCCGACACAAGGAGCAACGTGTGCACACGCACAAGCGATGTAATAACTGCAGTGCCGTGTGCCCACGTCAGTTAGGTCGATGCAATGGTGGTATCTCTCTGCTGTGATTTGCAGTCATTACCCGCCACTGAGTTAGGTCAGTAACCGTCCCCCATGGAGCCAGAGTGCAATCCCCAGCTCCGGAGATACAGAGAACAAATGGTCCATGTGCCCCTCCCAGTAGAATACACCATTGAGCTTTGCACGCTCCCACGGGCTCCTTTCTGGCCCAGCGGCTGGTGTGGGACAGCATCCCAGGAGCACATGCTGTACGTTGGGCTGTTTACAAGTTGGACAGTTAAATGCGGGAAAGGGATTGTTTGCAAAGTGCTGTTTCTAAGACTAAAGTCGAGTTGAAGTATTTTAGAGGCAGCTTATATCTACCGGCCTTTATTATTGTTAAAGATTTATATTACAGTAGCAGCCAAAAGTCCAAGCAGGTTCCCTGCCCTGGAGAGCTTTCTGCTAACTGACTCACCCTGTAGCACCCATAAGCTGTGGTCCTGGGGGGGGCGACGGTGGCGACAGAGGCACCGGATTGGCTAGCAGGACGGGAGACAGGGATTCCTGAGTTCTAGCCCCTGTTCTGACACGACTCTCCCATGGCCTTGGTGGGGAATTCTCTAAGGCACTTTGTGGAGGAGCTGGGTGTCCAATTCTGAATGCTCAGAAAACACAGGGAAGTGTGGTCTAGATGAAATCACCGCAAGGTGGGTGCACAACTGGTTGAAAGATCAGACTCAAAGAGGAGCTATCAATGGTTTGCGGTCATAGACTCAGACTCTAAGGTCAGAAGGGACCATTATGATCATCTAGTCTGACCTCCCGCATGATGCAGGCCACAAAAGCCAACCCACCCACTCCTGGAAGAATTCTCTCCCTTGACTCAGCTGTTGAAGTCCCCAAATTGTGGTTTAAAGACTTCAAATCGCTGAGAATCCTCCAGCAAGCGACCCCTGCCCCATGCTGCGGAGGAGGGCGAAAAACCTCCAGGGCCTCTGCCAATCTACCCTGGAGGAAAATTCCTTCCTTCCTTCCTGTCAAATTGGGAGAGCGTATCTAGCTGTGTCCTTGGGTCTGGTACTACCCAATATTTTTATGAATGACTTGGATAATGGAGTGGGGAGGATGCTTATAAAATCTGTGCCTGGCACCTAGCAGGGAGGGGTCACAAGCACTTTGCAGGACAGGATTAGAAATCAACGACCTCGACACATTGGAGAACTGGCTGAAATCAACAAGCTGAAACTCAGTAAAGACAAGTGCAAAGTGCTACACGGAGGAAGGAAAAATGAAAAGCCACAGCTACAAAGTGGGGAATAAATGGCTTAGTGGAAGCGCTGCGAAGAGGAGCTGGGGGTTATGGTGGATCACGAATTGACTACCTCATGCAATGGCTAAAGAGACTCATCTCCGAGCAGGGCGTATTAACAGGGGTGTCGGTACGACACGGGCACTATTTGTCCCACGCTTCAGGCCTCAGCCGGAGAATGTGTCCAGCTCTGAGTGCCACCGGTTAAGAAGGATGTGGACAAATCAGAGACTCCACAGGACAGCAACAAACATGATAAAAGAAAAACTGACCTATTGGGAAAGGTTAAAAAACCTTGAGAAAAGACGACCGCAGGGGCTGGGGCCCGGAAACCAGTCTTCAAATATGTAAGAGGCTGTTCTGAAGAGGATGGGGATCAATTGTTCTCCATGTCCACTGCAGGTAGGACAAGAAGTAACAGGTTTAATCTGCAGCAAGGGAGGTTTAGGTTCGACATCAGGAGAAATGTTCTAACTCGCAGGGGAGCTCAGCTCTGGACACGGCTCCAAGGGAGGTTGTGGGATCTCCGTCACTGGAGGTTTTTAAGAACAATTAGAATCATAGAATATCAGAGTTGGAAGGGACCTCAAGAGGTCATCTAGTCCAACCCCCTGCTCAAAGCAGGACCAATTCCCAACTAAATCATCCCAGCCAGGGCTTTGTCAAGCCGGGCCTTAAAAACCTCCAAGGAAGGAGACTCCACCACCTCCCTAGGTAACGCATTCCAGTGTTTCACCACCCTCCTAGTGAAATAGTTTTTCCTGATATCCAACCTGGACCTCCCCCACTGCAACTTGAGACCATTGCTCCTTGTTCTGTCGTCTGCCACCACTGAGAACAGCCGAGCTCCATCCTCTTTGGAACCCCCCTTTAGGTAGTTGAAGGCTGCTATCAAATCCCCCCTCATTCTTCTCTTCTGGAGACTAAACAATCCCAGTTCCCTCAGCCTCTCCTCATAAGTCATGTGCTCCAGACCCCTAATCATTTTTGTTGCCCTCCGCTGGACTCTTTCCAATTTTTCCACATCCTTCTTGTAGTGTGGGGCCCAAAACTGGACACAGTATTCCAGATGAGGCCTCACCAATGTCGAATAAAGGGGAATGATCATGTCCCTCGATCTGCTGGCAATGCCCCTACTTATACAGCCCAAAATGCCGTTAGCCTTCTTGGCAACAAGAGCACACTGTTGACTCATATCCAGCTTCTCGTCCACTGTGACCCCTAGGTCCTTTTCTGCAGAACTGCTACCTAGCCTTTCGGTCCCTAGTCTGTAGCAGTGCATGGGATTCTTCCGTCCTAAGTGCAGGACTCTGCACTTGTCCTTGTTGAACCTCATCAGGTTTTTTTTGGCCCAATCTTCTAATTTGTCTAGGTCCCTCTGTATCCGATCCCTACCCTCTAGTGTATCTACCACGCCTCCTAGTTTAGTGTCATCTGCAAACTTGCTGAGAGTGCAGTCCACACCATCCTCCAGATCATTAATAAAGATATTAAACAAAACCGGCCCCAGGACCGACCCTTGGGGCACTCCGCTTGAAACCGGCTGCCAACTAGACATGGAGCCATTGATCACTACCCGTTGAGCCCGACGATCTAGCCAGCTTTCTATCCACCTTACAGTCCATTCATCCAGCCCATACTTCTTTAACTTGGCGGCAAGAATACTGTGGGAGGCCGTATCAAAAGCTTTGCTAAAGTCAAGGAATAACACATCCACTGCTTTCCCCTCATCCACAGAGCCAGTTATCTCATCATAGAAGGCAATTAGGTTAGTCAGGCACGACTTCCCCTTCGTGAATCCATGCTGACTGTTCCTGATCACTTTCCTCTCCTCTAAATGTTTCATAATTGATTCCTTGAGGACCTGCTCCATGATTTTTCCAGGGACTGAGGTGAGGCTGACTGGCCTGTAGTTCCCCGGATCCTCCTTCTTCCCTTTTTTAAAGATGGGCACTACATTAGCCTTTTTCCAGTCATCTGGGACCTCCCCCGATCGCCATGAGTTTTCAAAGATAATGGCTAATGGCTCTGCAATCTCACCCGCCAACTCCTTTAGCACCCTCGGATGCAGCGCATCCGGCCCCATGGACTTATGCACGTCCAGTTTTTCTAAATAGTCCCGAACCACTTCTTTCTCTACAGAGGGCTGGTCACCTTCTCCCCATGCTGTACTGCCCAGTGCAGCAGTCTGGGAGCTGACCTTGTTCGTGAAGACAGAGGCAAAAAAATCATTGAGTACATTAGCTTTTTCCACATCCTCGGTCACTAGGTTGCCTCCCTCATTCAGTAAGGGGCCCACACTTTCCTTGATTTTCTTCTTGTTGCTAACATACCTGAAGAAACCCTTCTTGTTACTCTTAACATCTCTTGCTAACTGCAACTCCAAGTGTGATTTGGCCTTCCTGATTTCACTCCTGCACGCCTGAGCAATATTTTTATACTCCTCCCTGGTCATTTGTCCAATCTTCCACTTCTTGTAAGCTTCTTTTTTGCGTTTAAGATCAGCAAGGATTTCACTGTTTAGCCAAGCTGGTCGCCTGCCATATTTACTGTTCTTTCTACACATCGGGATGGTTTGTTCCTGCAACCGCAATAAGGATTCTTTAAAATACAGCCAGCTCTCCTGGACCCCTTTGCCCTTCATGTTATTCTCCCAGGGGATCCTGCCCATCTGTTCCCTGAGGGAGTCAAAGTCTGCTTTTCTGAAGTCCAGGGTCCGTATTCTGCTGCTCTCCTTTCTTCCTTGTGTCAGGATCCTGAACTCGACCATCTCATGGTCACTGCCTCCCAGGTTCCCATCCACTTTTGCTTCCCCTACTAGTTCTTCTCTGTTTGTGAGCAGCAGGTCAAGAAGAGCTCTTCCCCTAGTTGGTTCCTCCAGCACTTGCACCAGGAAATTGTCCCCTACACTATCCAAAAATTTCCTGGATTGCCTGTGCACCGCTGTATTGCTCTCCCAGCAGATATCAGGGTGATTAAAGTCTCCCATGAGAACCAGGGCCTGCGATCTAGCAACTTCTGCTAGTTGCCAGAAGAAAGCCTCGTCTGCATTTGGACCAACACCTGCTGGGGACAGTCAGAGAATACTTGTTCCTGCTCAGTGTGTGTGTGTGTGTGGGGGGGGGGGGGGGGGGGGGGGGGGGGGGCGGTTGGATGAGATGACCTCTTGAGGTCCCTTCCAACCCCACATTTCTGTGATTCACAGGGGACAATCCGCAGCAGACCATGGGCACGGCTTGCTCTTCAGAACTTGCCCTGAGTCCCAGGAGGCCAAGCTGTCTGGGTGCCCAGCCCTCACTTGGGCGCCAGTCGCTGGCATTCCCAAACCCAGCTCCCACCTGAGCACCTAGGTGAGCACCCAAGCGGCTGCCTGCACCCACCCAGGCTTTGGGAAATATCAGCCTTCACCTCATTCTTCCCAACTGTAAAATGGGCGTAACAGCCTGCAGGGAAGCTGGTGAGTACGAGAGCATTGCACAGCCAGCGTGCTATGTAAGAGCGAAGCATTGTTACAACTCAAGGCAGCCTTACTCTGCTGGAGGGTCCCCATTGTCAGTTCAGGTGCTGGGAGAGTCCAACACAGGCTATTTCGCAGGGTTCCCTTAGCTTCGGAGCACAAACCCCCCTGGCCACGTGCCGCGATGCTTCACCACCTCCGCCCCGAGGCGGCTCCAGAACTCTCCCCTCCAGCTCCCCTGGGAAACAAACCCCCCCAACACCCCCACAGAAACACGCCGCTCCTTACTGCTCCGCACGCTCCTCCTACACTTCACTGCTCCAGCTGCTTCCCCTCGCAGCCCAGGGCCTCGCACGGGCACCAGCCAGCGCTTTGGGCCGTTTGCGGTGTTTGCAGAGAGGCGCCCGGTGCTGGGGTGTCTGCTCCCTGCAGCGCAGCAAATCCCAGATCCTCACGCAGCCCCCCGGAGCCCCTGTCACTTATTTACCCACACCGGGGTCCTGAGCCTGCTGCCAATGGGAGGTTTCCCCTTAACTGCAACAGGAGCAGATTCAGGGCCTGCCTAAACCTCTGTCCCCTAATAACCTCCTCGGCAACATCCCTCCCTCTCCTCCGGACGCCCCCGGGGCCCCGTCTGCAGCAGCGATCTCAGCTCCTCTCCTCCTCTTGCTCTGCCTGATCTGAGCACCACCTTTGGGACTCTCGACCCCAGCGACCAGCGTTACCACGCCGACCGTCGTCCGCCTGTCCTGTGCCTGCCTGGCCGGAGGTGCCCCTGAAAGGTGAACTGCAAAGTAGTTTTAACCATGTAGGGCTGCGTGGCGGAGAAAGGGCCTGAAAGGTTTGGGTTTTTAAAAGGCCGCATTTCAGCTTCTTTCTCCCCCCCTTAGGACGGTCAGCTCCCTGGTTTTGCTGGAGAACTCCTTGGGGATCTCAGAGGTGTAGTGTCATCGCCCAGGCTGATGCAGGGACGCGCGTGGAGCTCCATTCTCCGAGGTGCTCGTTAGGACCACTCCTCCACCAGCAGCTTGGCTTTTACATGTACCCTGCAGCAGGTACTTCTGGGCATCGCGCGGAAGGGAGAAGGGGCACAACCCCCACTTTGTTTTCCTTTGCAGGTCCTCTTCCCCTGCAGTGGTGAGCCCTGAGGCACCACGCGGGATAGTGTGACGTCCTTCTTGCTCTTCCCCAGCGACACCCCAGTCCTTCTTCAATCTGTCTAGTTACCCATATGCCCCCGTCGCTACAGGGTCTGGGCTTCACAACCAACCCCCCTGAAAAGCAAGGCAGGATTGTTACCCCCATCTGACCCATGGAGAACTAAGGCACAGAGATGCTATTACTTCCCCAGATTCACACAAGAAGTGCACGGCAGAGCTAGGAATATGACCCAGCTCCTTTGAGTCCCAGTCCTGTGCCTTCACCCACCACAAGACCAAGCTTCCTCTCTGCCTCTAGCTTATCATGTGGCAGTGAGTTCCACGGGTTAATTATGCACCGTATAAAAATTTCCTTTTATTCCCTTTCAGTTTCATTGGGGGGGGTCCCCTCATTCTTCTGTCACAGGAAAGTGTGAATGGGATTCACCTTCTCGGGACCAGTCGTTATTTTGCGTATCTCTATTGCATTCCCTCTCATGTGACTCCTCTGTAAACAGGTCTAATCGTACCAATCCCTCTAACCATTTTCATTGCCCATCTTTGGAGTCCATCTGCTTCGGCTTTTTTGCTCTCTCACTTAACCCCCCTATGTTTTCTGTCACCTCTGATGACCACCTTTTTGTCCTCCTTGATATTTATTCTCATCACCTGAATCCTCAGGTCAGTGCCCCTTTGCAATGAAACCTGGGGCTCCCACCTGCCTGAACCTTTCTCCCTCTCCTAGATTCTCCCTCTGCATTACAGTCCCCACATCTGGAATCAGCTCCCCGTGGAATCCCCTAAGCTGACCGGTCACCAATAGGAAAAGCAAATGCAATACCCATCTCCCGCTCATGGCACTTTCCTGACATTCTGTATCTAAGCAAACCTGTCCCCTGCTTGGCTGCTTTTCTTACCCTGCATTTGTAAAGGCTCCTTTTCATCACAGGCAGCGGGCGGGACCCTGTGCGAAGGGGCTGCAGCGTTATAGAACGACCATCTAGTTCACTGTTCAACTCAGGTGATGGAGCCGATGATCCAACCCCCAGAGCATGTGTGTGGGGGGGTTCTTCTGCTCTCCAGCAGTTACCAAGGGAAGTAAAGTTTCAATAATCTCCATTGTTCACACCTGTTTCTCTCCACTTCTGCTTCAATCCATTGCCCATGCAGAGATGCACAGACATCAGGGCATTGGCCACCCACACCCAAATGCAGCCGGCATCGTGACCCGACCTGGGCAAGCCCCTTGGCCCTGGAGCTGGGAGCTGGTTTCCTCTTCTCCTGCCCCAATTTTAATCTGGTTGATCAGGAGGCAACCTGGCCTCCGCCCCCTTCCCAGAGGAGTGGGACTGACCCTGCCCCCTATTTGCACCGACTACAACAAAAGTTTCCAAGTGGAGGGGAGCTCACGGGAAGGTTTGGCAACCCCACAAGGGCATCAGTCACTCAGCTCCGCAAGCCAGGCCATCCGGGGAGCCTGACCGAGGGGGGCAAAGCTCTGGTCCTGCCTGTGCAATGCAGAATTCATGCAGCAGCAGGTCAGGAATCCTGTCGAGCGGAGGAGATTATAGAGAGATGCACCCCTCATATCTACATAGACCCACACCCCCACTCGCATTGCTGGAGACAGGGGCTCCAAAGAGCATCCCAGAAAGAGAGAGAGAGAAAATACTTTTGCACTTTGCCGCTAAAGGGGAAAACGCTCAGGGCCTGGGCTCAGGAACTGTTTTCCTGGCTGACAATTGAGTCCTGCCTGTGCTAGGCCTGGACTCTGGCCCTGACAACCCAAAGGGCCAGAGCAATTCAAAGGTTTGCTCTGGGGGGGGAATAAAAAGCAGGCAGAGTTGAGGGTAGCGGGAAGGCAGCTGCCATTGGCTCCTTTTCTCAGATGAGCCAAACCCTCCTATTGCAGGGGCCGGTGGGAGGCGAGGGGGCGGCTGACAGCTCTGAGGAAGGGCCTTTGTTCTCAGGGCCCAATAGCCAGGGGGTTCCCCAGCTCCCTGGTCAGCCACAGCACTGGGAAGTGATCGAATTAACCCCAGCATCTCCAGGAGCAAACAGGGCTCAGCTGGGCCTGGAGAAGAGCACCCAACCCTGCTGGTGTTGGCTCGGGATACCAGCTCCGGCACTGAGACGCGGGCTGGGACACTAGTCATTGTACCCATTGTACAGCACCGTGCACATCTGCAGCTCGGTGACGG
This sequence comes from Chrysemys picta bellii, assembly GCF_011386835.1. Lineage (NCBI taxonomy): Eukaryota > Metazoa > Chordata > Testudines > Emydidae > Chrysemys > Chrysemys picta. The sequence continues at coordinate 2,209,292 of NC_088792.1, read as the reverse complement.
TGTGTCGTGCGGCAGCATCGCGAGTAGCTAAAATGTCCAGTTCTCAAGCGACAAGGTGAGGGAGGTCATGTCGTTTAGTGCAGCGACTTCTGATGGTGAGAGCGTTGGTGCAGTAAGACGTGACCTCCCGCACCGGGCCCCTCTCAGATCCTGGGGCCAACATGGCTCCAACTTCACCACAGCCAACAGCTCTCGCGTGACAGCGCCCGTAATGCAGGAGTAAAGCGCAGGGACGGAAGATGGAGCTGACACACCCGAGCACTTGCAGCCTGTTTCCTTCCCTCTCTCTTCAGCCTCCTTGGGTGCGTCTCCACAGCAAGTGGCACCCCCTGCCGCGGGGTGTCAGAGCCTGGGCTGCAGTCGGAGACTTGCAGGGCTCGCACTGTGGCTCTAAAAATGCCCTGTAGCCTTGGGGCTCTGATCCCCAGGGAGGTGTGGTGGGTGCAGAGCCCGCGCTCCAGCCCAAGCCCCAAGGCTACGGGGCTATTTTTAACATGGTAGCAGGAACTCCGGGCTCAGGAACTTGCTGTGTAGACGCCCCCTTTGGCTCACGGGTGCAGCACAGTCTGTGTCTTGCCACATCTTCCCAGCTGGCCGTGTTGATGTTGAAAGTTTTCCAGTCCCGTTTGGAAACATCCTTAAACCTGAGGCGAGGCCAGCCCTGTGGCCTTGGGCCATGGCCAGTCTCCTTACAGGAGATCCTTTGGAAAGCGTCCATGCGGGCAGATGTCCTAGCCAACGGAGACGTCTGTGGTGGAAAATAATAATTAAACTTGACAGTTTTGCTTTCTCGTGTACTTCAGTGTCAGTCATTTTGGTTCCCACTTGCCATTTAGAAGACGGGGAAGGTACTTTGCTTTCTCTCATGCCTGCTATAGGCTGTCCAGGTCTCGCTCCCACCAGCTTCCGGAAGTGGGATGCGGGGGCCGCCCCACACAAGGGAGAGCGGGTTGAATTAGACCAGTGATGCTCAGACTGAGGGTCCTGAGCTCCAAGTGGCTCTTTAACGTCTCCTGCGGCTTGTGGCAGCGCATGATATTAAAACACCGTGTGACTGAATGATTAACCAGTCCGGAGACTTCTACTGTGTGATTAACCAAGTGTTGATAAAATAATACATGGTCAGTCATTTTGCTGTGGGAATAATACAAATATAGAAAAATAGGCACGGACCCCTGGCCCTGCCCCAATTTCACCCCTTTCCGCCAAGTCCCTGCCCCACTCCTCCCCCAAGTGCGGTGCGTCCCCACTCCTCCCCCTCCCTCCCACAAAGTCGTAAGTGCTGCCAAACAGCTGTTAGGCGGCGGGCAGGAAGCGTTGGGAGGGGGAGGAACGGGGACGCCACGCTAGGGAGAGGAGGACGGGGCGGGGGCGGGGGGAGCTTGGCTGCCAGTGGGTGTGAAGCACCCACTAATTTTTCCCTGTGGGTGCTCCAGCCCCGCAGCACCTATGGAGTTGGCACCTATGTATATAAACTAAATCTTTCCGTCATGCTGTTTCAATAGGACTATACAGCACTATAGTAAATGAAACAATGAATTCACACGACTGAAACTCTGGGTAATGCAGATGGCTAATTTGGCTCCTGCACCACTGAGGTCTGAGTATCACTGAATTAGGCCAATTAACCTGATAGGCTGATTGATGAGGGAGCCCCACTGAGAAGGAACAGACAGGGCTGGTATAAAGACAGGAAGCTGGCAGCAGAAGAGAGCTGCAGGGGAAGTGGCCAATGGGAGCCGGCGCTCAGGGCAGGGGCAGCACACGGAGCCTCTCTGGCCGCCCGAGCCTAACAGCCACAGGGACATTCCAGCCGCTTCCAGGAGCCGTGTGGAGCCAGGGCAGGTAGGGAGCCTGCCTTAGCCCTGCTATGCCACCGACTGGACTGACCGGAGCCGCCAGGGTCCCTTTTCGCCCGGAGGTTCCAGTTGAAAGCCGAACTCCTGGCAATCCTAAGTGGCATGTGGGCTGGACCTGGCTGAAAGACTAATCAAAGATATGAGAACTGGCAATGGGCTGGGCTGGGCAAAACTACCACCTGTGGTATCTCGGGCGCAGGGCTAGCGATCTTCTTATTAGCTTCCTTGTCACGAATGAAGTGTGTAGGTGCTACTAGGAACATCAGAACAGCCACACTGGGTCAGACCAAAGGTCCATCTAGCCCAGTGTCCTGTCTACCGACAGTGGCCAATGCCAGGTGCCCCAGAGGGAGTGAACAGAACGGGGAATCATCAAGTGATCCATCCCCTGTGGCTAGAGTTGCCAACTGTGTAATCACACGAACCCAAATGCCCTTGCCCTGCCCCCTCTCTGAGGCCCCGCCCCTTCTCTGAGGCCCCGCCCTGCTTACCCCATCCACGCCTCCCTCTGTCGCTCACTCTCCGCCCCCCACAAACTCATTTTTAGCGAGCTGGGGTAGGGGGTTGGTGCATGGCGGGGCTGCGGTCTCTAGGCGGGGGCCAAGGGGTTTGGAGTGCGTGAGGGGGCTCCAGGCTGAGCCTGGTGTAGGGGATTCAGGGGCAGGAGAGGGTGCAGGGTGCAAGTTGTGGGAGGGAGTTTGGGTGCTGGAGGGGGCTCCCAGGCTGGAGCAGGGGGTTGGGGTGCAGGCTCTGGGAGTTTGGGTGCTAGAGCCTGCTCAGGGCTAGGGCAGGGGATTGGGGTGCAGAAGGGGGTTCAGGGTGCCCGTTCTGGCCGAGAGGCGCTTACCTGGGGCCGCTCCTGGTCAGCGGCTCAGCGGGGCTAAGGCAGGCTCCCTGCCTGCCCTGGCCCCACGCCGCTCCCAGAAGTGGCCGGCACATCTCTACACCCCTGGGGGCAGGAGCTCCGCACACTGCCTGCGCCGTAAGCACCGCCTCCACAGCTTCCATTGGCCACACTTCCTGGCCAATGGGCGCTGCACAGTCAGTGCTCAGGGCACTAGCTGTGTGTGGAGACCCCCTGCCCCCTCCCCCCAGGGGCCACAAAGATGTGCTGTCCGCTTCCGGGAGTGGTGCAGGGCCAGGGCAGACAGGGAGCCTGCCTTAGCCCCACAGTGTTGCCGGACTTTTAGTGGCCTAAAATCTCTGAGTTTGGTGTCATTAGCCTCTGGGAGATAAGGTCTAATTCCAGGAGACTCCCGGCAAAACCGGGAGGTTGGCAACCCTCCCTGTCGCCCATCCCCAGCTTCTGACACCATCCCTGCCCATGCTGGCTAATAGCCACTGATGGACCGATCCTCCATGAACTTATCTAGTTCTTTTTTTAACCCTGTTATGGTCTTGGCCTTCACAACATCCTTTGGCAAGGAGTTCCACAGGTTGACTGTGCGTTGTGTGAAAAAATACTTCCTTTTGTTTGTTTTAAATCTATCTATTAATGTCATTTGGTGACCCCTCGTTCTTGTGTTGTGTTTCTCCACACCAGTGAAGATTTTATAGACCTCTATCATATCCCCTTAGGCGTCTCTTTTCCAAACGGAACAGTCCCAGTCTTTTTAATCTCTCCTCATACAGACCCTGTTCCATACCCCTGATCATTTTTGTTGCTCTTCTCGGTTCCTTTTCCAATTCCAACAGATCTTTCTTTGAGATGGGGCGACCACATCTGCACACAGTATTCAAGATGTGGGCATACCATGGATTTATCTAGAGGCAACATGATATGTTCTGTCTTGTTATCTATCCCTTTCCTAATGGCTCCTAACATTCTGTTCACTTTTCTGACGGCCGCTGCACACTGAGCGGACGTGTCCAGAGAACACTAAGTGGGGAGCAGTTGTAATTTTCAGCGAGGACCAGCAAATAGCACAGGGGTTATTCAGGTGTAAAACCTGGGAAGAGAATAACTAAACGAGAGCCATCTGAGACCATGAGACATAGCAGCTTTGGAGCAAGCGCACTGCACCCCTGGCACCACACTGCGCACTGCACCCCCACACACCACACTGCGCACTGCATCCCCCACAGCACCACACTGCGCACTAACCCTGCTGCATCTTAGGAGGTATCTAGGCTACTTTACATCCGTGCAAGAGGCTGATCCACAGGCAGTTTGCAGCTCCCCCCGTCCCTTCCCCAGCCATGCCATGCACCAGACTCAGCCACTCTTTCAATCACTTAACCAGTGTCTCTGCCAAGCTGCCTAGGACACATTCATCCCAGCCCCAGGAGCAGCGCTCAGCCGGACAGCAGTGGTTCTCCAGCCAACCGCAGGGCTTGACTTGCCCTAGGATAGCTCAGGGTCCTGGTATCACCATGGACATTGCACGAGGAGGACGGATGTTTGTCCCTACATTTTGTGGCTGAGGAACAGGTCAATGGGCCTAATGCTGCAGGGTGTCCAAGAGCTCCAACCTCCCTGCCCCACTGCTCGGACAGACACCGAGACGCCAATACACAGAAGTTACGCTGAGCACCGAGGAGAGCTAGGAGCTCTATGGACACCCGCCTCTCTCTCTGACCAGCCACCCAAGAGCAAAGGTTTGCAGTTACTGCTGGCCTGGCCTGAATTCGGCCTAGAAGCGAGAGGCTGGAACCCACTCCCCTGATCCGGTTCCCCTCTGCGGTTGTGCCTTGCTCCCCAGCAGGCCATGAAACCAGACAGGCATTTCCACAAACACAGAACTCACCGGCTGCCCCAAAGCTTTTATTTTAAATGAACGTTTCGGGGGGAAATAGACCCCCCCAGGCTCTGAAAGACGGCATGAGGGCGGGGCTGGGTTAACAAGGATGGTGACATGGGCGTTTCCCACCAGGGACATGCCATGAATACACAGCAGCAGCATGAGGAGATGGTGATGAAAAGGCTGCGGGTACACGGCAGGTTTGACTTCATTCTAGAGAAATGGACCCCAACCATGCTAAGCAACTGTGCCAGCCCGCACTATCCAGCAGCCTCCCGTCCCTGCCAGTCCCATCCCACTGGCTGCCTAGCCAGGTGTGTTCTAAGCCAGAACGCACAGTCCTTACCAGTCCTCCAGGCTCTGCCTGCCTACCTCAGGGTGCTGACCCCCAAGGAACTGACATGCCACCTCCAGACCATGAGCTCCATGGCAAGTGGAAACGCACGCCTGGCCCAGTGGCAGACAATGGCAGCACATCAGGACTTGTCATGGGACAGGGCAGGCCTAGATTACCAACCACAGGGGGCTGAAACGCCCATTCCTACAGCTGTAACCTAGTGAGTGCCCACGGCAAGTGCAAACACGCGCAGTTATCGTGGGTATTAGCGCAGCACCAAGAGTGCCCGCCCCGAAGAACTTCCTCTGAAGGCACAAGTCCATGTCACGCCCAGCGCTAACCAACATCCAGAGCAGGACGCGTCCTCACCAGTGCAGCTCAGTGGCTGGGAACGAAGCGGCTCCATGCCCACAAGTGAGAGGGAAGCGGGGAGATGGCTGCAGGAACGGGGTGCACACGGCTCTCCGTACTTTAGGGTGGAAGCAGCCCAGTCCCGTTTGTGGAGTGTACAGCCTTTCACTCCCCACCGCCTGAGGCAGAGTCCCCTCCAGAGCACCGCGCTCCATGAACCCTGCTGCACAGCGGTGCCTGGCTGGCATGCCGGGGGGACTTGCGGATGCTAGACAAGAACGAAAGGAAGCAACACACTAGTTTGTTCTCACCCTAGCCAGCCGCTGCTGCTGGGAGGGGCCCAAAGCTTCAGGAGACGTCAGCACCGAGACAGAGCGCGGTCAGGTAGCAAAACACAAGGTGCAAAAAGCCCCAGTGGGTTCCGTAGCCAGCTCCCCCCGGCGCTCCTGGGAGCTATGTAAGGTCAGTGCGGGAGAAAGGCACTGGCCTAGCAGCCCTGCAGCCCGCCGTCCCGGTGAACCAGTCAGCAGGTATGGCAGGGCCCTGCAAGCTTCGCATGTGCACACGCCCATGTCCCAGCCCTGCCCCAGCAGAGCAGCTCTGGGGCTCAGCGGAGGCCAGGGCCAGTGGCCCGTCCTGCCCGCGTGCGGGGACTGCCCAACAGGACCAAGTGTGGCAATGGCTGGTGGGAACCGCTCTGAGACGGTCACACAAAGGGCTCCTTTCCCTCCGCCTGTCCCAAGCTCCTGCAGCCGGTGCTTGTGACAGCAGGGACTGGTGCCCGGGCAGAGATGGCGCAGCGCAGGCCCCACCTCACTGTCACTAAGTGAAGATGTGATTTGGTCCCCCCTGCCCCAACCAGCCCTGGCTTCTTCTTTCTCATCACTTGGTCCAGTTCACCCAGCCACACCCACAGGCCAGGCTGTCCCCTCCCCACCTCTGCTCACTCATCTGCAGCAGGCACTTCAGTCCCCACAACACCCCGCAGCAGCAATCCACGCACAGGCGGTGCCTTCGCCGCCGGCGCAAGGGATCCTGGGAAGGCCTGAGCGCCAGACGCTGCCTGGGAATGCACAGCCCTGGGGACGGCTTTGGGGGCAGCTGTCGGAGCCCGGCCCATTGCTGAGTGACCGACCTACCCAGGTGATACCCCCTTAGCTGTTACAACCTGGGGGACTGCTGGCTGTGTTTCCAGGTAAGGAAGAGAACTTAAGAGAGGGTCACCACACGCGCTGTCACTGCTGCAGGCCAAGCTCAGTGCACACACCAGGGTCCCTTCATCCCTCTGTTCCCCACATGCTCCCCGGGTGCCACTCTCCCTTCCCCCTCTAGTACAGGGGCTCCCTGTTACAACCCACAGCCTCATGCTAGAGGCCGTGTGCCCCCCATTCTGCCCTACACAATCTGCCAGGGGCTGTGTGTGTGCCCCATGTCCCCCTCCCATGCTACTGTCCCCCCAGCCACGGGCTCTGCGTGCCCCACCCCCCCAGTCCTCCCGCCATTAGTATTTCTTTTCTTCCCATCTGGGACATACGACTCATGGTGTCGCCATGTTACTGCTGGGACGACGGGCAGAGCGTAGCTGGGAGTATCATGCTGGAACATGGCTCTGTTCTCCACCGTGGAGCTAATTACACACCTGGCCGAGACTGGTGGCTCAGCTAAGCCGGTACCAGGGCTCCCTGTGTCCCCCCCCACTGCCCCTTCTGGTTTTCAGTTCTGAGCTGACGGGCGGTGGCCCTGCCATCAAGCTGAGCTCTGCCCCAGCACGCAGCTTCTCCTTCCCGCTCCCTAACAAGGGCATCTCGTCCTCGTGGGGCCCCCACTGCTTTCAGACCGACTGCAGCCTTCTCTGGGGCTGGGCCTCCTGCCCCTCCCCCCGGGAAGTGCTGGGGAGGGTGGGGACGGACGCTGTTACTGTGTCTACAGGGGCTGGAGCTCGCAGCCCAGGCGGCCTTTCACTGCCCTGCAACTGGCTCTGGGGGGGATCCAGAACCCAGCAATACCCTCGGTACAACATACGCCCAGGCTAGCTTGGATCGTAGCTTCCAAGAGCCGCCCCCACCCCACATTTAGCTCCAGGGAGGCGAGAGGGGAGAGCTCCACGGGCCGTTCCCGCCCAGGGAGTCTCTTTCAGGGTTTGGTTTCCCGGGACACTCGCCGCAGCGTCCCAGCCTGCCGGCTTGCTGCACCCTCCCCTCGCTCTGCTCCCAGCAGTACTCGGCGTCTCTTCGCACCCTGCAGCAACGTGTGCTGATCAACCTGCCGGCTTGCCCGCTGTCAGCAGCCGTGTCCTCTCTGAAGTTCGGTGTGTGCAGAATGAAGTCAGATCTGGCTTCTGGCTGTACCGTTCCCCAGTCCGCGTCTGGTGTTGGGGGTGCGGCAGCAGCACGGGTTAGCCCCCCGTTCCCAGATCCCAGTCACCATACAGCTCGCCGATCCGGCGTACGCTCTACTCATTCCGGCTCGCCCAGGGAACGGGTGCTCTCTGGTGCACACGCAGAGCTCTCTGATCTTCGAAGCTCCTGCCACCCCCACTGCATTGACACCACATCTCTGCTTGCTTGGCTTCAGGAGCTCCCTGCCGTGGGGGATGTGGTGGCTGAGGCGCTCTCTGCAGGCCAAGCGCATGTGGGGCCAGTCCCCACCGCGGCGCAGGGTGAAGGTGTCCCCGTGGGGGAAGTTTGCGTGGTGCTGGGGGAAGCGTACGGTCTCTGCTGGGAGTGGGTTCTGCGGTGAGTAAGGAGATTGGGCTTCTGGCTGAAGGTCTTCCCGCAGTCACCGCAGCTGTAGGGCCGCTCCCCGGTGTGGGTGCGGTAATGGGTCACCAGGTTGGGCTTCCAGCTGAAGCCCTTCCCGCACACGGTGCAGGCGAAGGGCCGCTCGCCGGTGTGAGTCCGCTGGTGCGTGAGGAGGTTGGGCTTCTGGCTGAAGCTCCTCCCGCACTGGGTGCACTGGAACGGCCGCTCCCCGGTGTGGGTCCGGAGGTGCGTGACCAGCGTGACCTTCTGCCGGAAGCATTTCCCACACTCCGGGCAGGCGTACGGGCGCTCCCCACTGGGCACTCGCTGGGGGAGCTCCAGGGCGACGTGTTCCTTGAAGGGTTTCCCGCATGGGGAGTGGGAACAGCACCTCTTTCCGGCGTGGGCCTCCATCAGATCCACGCTCGGTGGCCTTGCGGGAGGTCTCTCCCCAACGTGGACACGCTGGTGGATCTTCAGGGACATCTTGCCCTTGAAGCGCTTGGGGCACTGGGTGCAGGCGAAGGGCCGCCGCCCCACGTGGGTTCTCTGGTGGGCGAGGAGGTTGGGCTTCTGGCTGAAGCTCTTGCCGCACTGGGGGCAGGCGAAAGGCCGCTCGCCCGTGTGGGTCCGGTAGTGAGTCACCAAGTTCCCCTTCTGGTTGAAGCGCCGCCCGCACTGGCTGCAGGCGAAGGGCCGCTCGCCCGTGTGGAGCCGCTGGTGCGTCATCAGGTTGGCTTTCAAGCCGAAGCTCTTCCCGCACACGTCACACCGATGGGGCCTGTCGCCCCAGTGGCTCTCCCGGTGCTTTGCCAGCTGGCTGTGTTGGCTGAAGCTCCGCCGGCACTCGGGGCACGTCCAGGCTGTCTCCCCCACCTGCGCATCCGGCTGGGCTGGCAGGGACAGCCGGGGCCTGAGGCCTTTCCCGCGTTCTGGAAGCGGATACGGCTGCCATCCTGCGTGGCTGCCCTGATGGGCAACGAGAGCCGGCCAAAAGCTAAAGCTGCTCCCGCACTGGTTACAGATGAAGGGCCGCTCTGCCCCGGGGGCCGCGTGCGCCGCGTCGCCAGGGCCCAGGCAGGGTTCCAGGTGTCTGAGGAGATGTTGGTTCAGGCTGAGGCCTCTCCCATACTGGGCGCTCTCGCAGGGCCTTTCCCTGGCCTGGCCGGGCTGGTGCTTCAGAAGAGCCGCTTGTGGGCAGCTTTCCCCACACTGCACGCACAGGAAGGGCTGCTCTGCTGAGGGGGTTTGCTGGGGCAATGGGATATGCGGTTTCTGGGGGAAGCTGCTACCACAGTCAGTGCACGTGCACAGTGCCTGGCTTCCGGGGATCTTCTGGGCCGGCACTGGCTGAGTGGGGTCGCGCTGGCTCTCCTGCTCGGCACCTGTGGGCTGGAGCGGCACGGCGGGGGGACTGTGGAGTGGGATTGGCTCTGCATTCCCACAGGGTCTGGGCTGGCTCAGGCTGTGGGTTCTCTGGTGTGCTTTCAGGGACACCTTGTCCTTGAAGCACTTCTGGCACTCCCCACACGGATAGGGGCGTGCATCCGTGTGGGTGCTCTGGTGAGTCACCAGGTTGGTCTTCTGGGTGAAGCGCTTCCCGCACTGGGGGCAGGCGTAGGGCCGCTCCCCGGTGTGGGTCCGGTAGTGAGTCACCAGGTTGGTCTTCTGGTTGAAGCTCTTCCCACACTGGGCACAGCTGAAGGGTCGCTCACCCGTGTGGGTCCGGTAGTGAGTCACCAAGTTGGGTTTCTGCGTGAAGCTCTTCCCGCACTCGGGGCATACGAACGGCCGCTTTTCCTCCTGGTCTCCCTGCTGTGCTGGGGACTTTGGCTTCCCCCCAAGCCCGCCCCACTGCGGCGGCTTCTCCCCCACGTGGGTTCTCTGGTGGGCAATGAGATTGGCCTTCTGGCTGAAGCTCTTCCCACACTGCGTGCAGGAGAAGGGGCGCTCCCCGGTGTGGATCCGCCGGTGAGTCAGGAGGTTGGGCTTCTGGCTGAAGCTCTTCCCGCAGTCTGGACACCTGTAGGGCTTCTCTCCCGTGTGGATCCTCTCGTGCGTGATGAGGCTCTGCTTCTGACGGAAGCGTTTCCCGCACTCGGCACACTGGAAAGGCCCAGCCCCTAGCTGACGTACGACGGCGTCTGAACACTTGCTGAAGCCGGCTGATTCTTCCATCTTGATCCTGGTCTGGTTTCTCTGCTGCCTCTTGGATACCAGCTGCCGACTGTGAAACGAGCCGTCGGGACTGTCACAGACCACGGGGGACAACTCCAAGTCTGCAGCAAAGCTCTCCGAGTTCTCTTCTTGCTCGACTGCGTTCACACCCCCGTGCTCTGCTGGATTACAAAGAGAGAGTGACGGCATGAACTCATGGGCCTTCCTTGCCAGGTGTAAAACTCAACAGAAACCAGCAGCTCCGAAGGCTGGGCCCAGACTGTCCCCAGCTGAGGGCAGCCTGCAAGAACAGCAGAGGCCGCAGCCAACTGGCACAAGGCAGAGCAGACTGCAGCTGGCCTCATCTTTGCTATGGAACTGCAGCCCCGTGAGACAACAGGTCCAGCAAACCGCCCCCTGAGCTGATCTCAGCCTCGCTGGAAGGGGAGCCCAGAGCAGAGCCCGTCGCTGCTCTCACTCACCTACGCAGGCGCTTCCCAGGATCTTGCTCTCCTCCACTTTCTGCTGAGCCTCGATGTATCGCTCCTCCCATTGCTCAAGCCGGAAGAAACCATCGGGCTTGAAAAATCCGTAGCCTGGTGGAGGGGATAGAGGATGTCATCAGGTACGGTTAGGCGCATCCAGTGCCAACACCACTGTGCTGGAGACCGTGCATCTGCTACTTCACAAATCAGATAATTAACCCAAGTCCCAGGGGAACCTCTGTCTTTATTCCAAGCCTCTGCTGCCTAATGTGGAATTAAAGATACCGGACAATGCAATCAGCACACCCCTGGCTAGCCCTCCTCGTCCTCACCACTGTCCTGGGGGCGACTGGCAGACAGAGGAGAGCAGATCCGGCCAGGAAAACAGTGAGCTTTCAACGGATCTTCCAAATGTTTGTTCTCTGTTGGTGCCTTTCAACCCAGAATCTCAAAGCCCGGAACGCGTGTTAATGAATCCCATCTCCAGCCTGTCTCCTGGGAGGCAAGTCTGGATCACTAGCCACACTCTACTGATGGAGAAACTGAGGCCCAGGAGGTTAAGTGACCTGACCCAAATGTGCACAGTGGGTCAGAGTGACAGAGCTGGGATTAGAACTCGGGAGCCTAGACTTGTCCTTTGCCTTGTCCACTAATCCTCCCTGAACCGCTCAACCAAAGGGGAGGGGCCACAGCCAGATGTCATTCAGGACTGGTGCAAACCCATGACTGACACGTCCCCTGAACCTCTAGCAAATTCTGTCTCATCTGATCTGAGTGAGTAAAGACATGGAAGGATTAAGCCAGTGGCGGTTTCATCTGCTTCTCTCGACCTCGTGTGCTGCTAACCAGCTGTTGTGCTGAGCACTCACCTGCGCAGGGATCCGGTGGACGCTCTAAGCCACCAGAGATCAGCTGAACCCCCACACCTGGTTGTTCCCCTCGTTCAATCCGGAACAAGAGATTGGGTTTGAGAGCCGGGTGGCCTGGTTCGGGGGGGAAAATATTCCTGTTAGCAGGTGCTCGACCACTGCTGCCCGCACTGAAGTCAATGGGAGCCGGGGCTCGGTCCCCGCTGCATTGCTAGCTGGCACTGGGTGGAGGGACACGGCTGCTCAGGGCACGGCTACAGTCAGACACCGGAGAACGGAAAACGGCACAATAATACCCAGCCCCTCTAGTGCCTGGGGAGGAATAAGTCTCCACTGCCCACTCAATCGCCAGTGTCTCATGCAAGATGGACAGTGACAGGGCCAGGCTGGGGGTGGATTTTAGGAGGTGGCCTAAGAAGTGGCCTGAGGCCCTCCAAATAATTTCATGAGGGTCTCTCCAAAGAGGCTCAGATGACAATGACCTTGGAGCAGCACTGACCTGGATTTGAACTGGTGATGCCGCGAGAAAAGGTTCCACAGCCCAGCTCCAGTTCGCTGTGCCATCCCGCCCCCTCCTTTGAGGGGTGCGATTCTTCGGACATGGCTACACCCAGCCGCCAGGCCAGCCTCACTGCCTTGTGTGGGGGATGGGGCTCTCAGAGCCTGCAGCAGGGGTCCAGACTGATCGCTCTTCCGCGTGGAGCTGCTTTCGCCTCAGGAGGGGAGGGACAGAATGAGGAGGGAGACGAGGCGCTCCCTAATGCCCCACCAACCAGCCAGGTACATCGCAAAGAGGGTGAGCCTCTCCAGCACCCCTCACGGCCACACCCAGAGCCACCCACTGCCCTGCCAGGGAGGGCTGCATAGTGGAGCTGCGAGGAAGCAGAGAGCCTGGCTCCTGGCAGCCCCAGGACAGTTTCCCTCAGCTCCGGGCTCACAGGCTGGTGAGAGAGAGTGAGGCAGACAGCAGTGGGCAGCGAGTTTAGTGACACTCGTCTGGGGCTGGAGGGAAGAGCTCTGTCCCATGCACTGGCCGGACCATCTCTGCTTTCAGGGATTTGAAGAAGGGAAGGGCTCCTCAATCAGTGACAGCGGAGCCCGCCCAGCACTGTCCCCTGACCGAAGAGTTATATTTACATCAGCACTCTCCAGCCCTTTTACTGCCTGGCATCTCACCTCTAACCTGTGCACCAGACAGTCCTCACCCAGCGAGGTGACCAGCGCGTAGTTCTCCCTCCTCACGGCCCAGTACAGCTCCCTCGGCCATTCCGCTAACGCCGCCCACTCCTCCGGGAGAAACAGATCCTGCCGTCCTCAGACGTCACCGGCACCTGCAACAAGAAGCCCCCACTCAGCACTGCCTGCTTCAGCAGCACAGCCGTCACCCACCCCGGTCTACTGGGCAAGGCCATTGTGTGCTGGCCGAAAGGGGAGAACAGGCTGTGTGTGCCAGGCACTCGTCCCGGGCGACATGGCTGAGTACAATATGGGTGGCTGGTGGTACCACGGCTCCTGCCTACCTCACCGTGCCGCAGAGGTCATGTCAGAGAGCAGAAGGTTCTGTCTGGAGGAAGGAGCTTGGGATAGCTGGGGTAGGAATGGACAGGGGACACGCCTGTGAACAAACTGCTGGCAGGCAGCATCTCACATATGGGAGTGGCTGGAACAGGGGACTGGGAGTTCTACACCCAGCTCTGCCACTGATTCACTATGTGACCTTGAGCAAGTCACTTTCTCTGCTGTGCCTCAGTTTCCCCATCAGTGAATCTGGGATACACCGCATCCTCCCTCCCAGGAAAACCGTCAAGCTGTATTTCTTACTGTAGGTAATGTCTCTAGCTAATAGAGCCCAGAACCAGAGAGAAAGCTGGGCAGGAGGAGAGGGGGCCCAGAAGGATCCTGGACTCCCGGAAGTACAGTGACTAAGACCCAGAGGGCTCTCAGGAGAGATGAGGAAACTGAGGCAGGGTCTTGCACACAGCTGTTTGTTACTTCTCCATAGCTGTATATCCCTTGTGCTCTGGGTATGAGTGAGGTGTGTGGAGTTCAGAAATACCTTTGCAATGTCTGTGTTACTGTAGGGTTAACCTGTAAACCAGAGTGCCCGGGCGGGCAGAGCTTCAATGCTGGGAAGACTTGGGGAATCAGCGCTGGTCTTGGGGCCTAGGGCAACTGGAGCGCAGGGTTCACACCTCCAGGAGGGGGTACCAGACGGGTTGGGACCCCAGACGTGTGCCAGGCATACAGACAAGGTGTGGACACTGCGCAGACTCAGCCTGTTGAACAGTTCATCAGGCTATTACAGCAGCCCGGTTCCTGTCCCCAAGGGGCAGGGCGCTCAGCCAGGAGTGCGCAGGAAGGCACAAAGTAACAAGAAATGGGGTGACACATTGTTAGGTCTCCAACTCCCCCAGCAAGTGTCCAAACCCCACCACAAAACCCTCACAGAGCAACAAGGGATCAAAGGCAGCCCCCGCCCACCACAGCACCACCTTCCTCTCTTCTGTGATGGGAGGAAATAGAAAGCAGAATGAACCCCTTCCTGTTTGCAATGTGTGTGCCCAAGACAGCCAGCAGTCAGGCAAGCCTCTGGCACCCTGCAGTTCCCCAGCTGCGGCCTACCTGGGCAGCACCCCCTGCAGGCACTTTCCCATCGGAGACGCCTCGGTGGAAGATGCCGTGGCTCCCGTGTGGAGGATGTGAGGACGAGATCCTGTCCCTTCACCTTTTACTGGGATTGGTAAGTCGAATCGTCCCTTCTCCCAGCTTCTTCGAGCGGCTGCTGCAGATCCCTGCACTGACAGCAAGGAGAGCTAATAAGCCGGGGCTGGGGACAGGAGAGAGGCACAACCCGAAGGCTGGGAAGCTGCTCAGAGAGAGACTTGACCGACACGGTCATCCCACCTCTCTCCAGCCATCTTAGGGAAAGAGTTCAGCTAAGCCCAGGCTCTGTATTGAATTCACAGCGCTCCTGTTATTGCAAACTTCCCCAAGACCAGCCCGCTCAGCGCTCCTGGGACTTGTAGTCCATGCTGGCGAGAGGATGCTACCACACGTGAGTGCTGCCTAGCCTGCTTCACAGGACACAATGGGGGAGGGGAGAGAAAACTACAGCTCCCAGCAGCACCCGGTACAGCATGAAGACAGCCTGTCCCTCTCCAGTCCCTGATAACAGTGATAGCAGGGCCCCTTTATCCCAGCCCACCAGCTCGGCTAGACACACAGCCCTGAAGGGTAGCACTGCAGGAAGCAGGAATGCAGAGTGCACATCGGCAGACCCGGATTTCCCCTCCTCCCATCGTTTGTTTCAGTAATTCAGCAATTCCTGGCCCTAGTGCTATCCTGTGGCTGAGAGTTCTACAGGTGAATTATGCACCAATTACTTCTTTTGATGAGTTTTAAATGGGCTGCCTTTCCAGTCACTGAACGGCCCTTTGTTCTTGCAGTGTAGGCGGTGATAAAGGAGAGCCCTGATTTACCTGTCTATCCAGTCCTTTCTTTGTCTCCTCCTCTCTACACTGAACTGTCCCAGTCTTCTCAATCTCTCCCGGCCCCCATTTCATCTCTATCCCCTTCCTATCGCTGCGCTATCTTGTCTGAGAAAGGGGGACCAGCACAGAATGCAGGATTTGGGGGGCAGGGAGATGTATAGGATGGCAGCACTCCGGACAAGAGCCCCACCCCTCATTCGAAGCTGCCAGAAACCTTCCCCAATTCACACACTACAGCCCCCTGCCAAACCTTTACAAAGTAGCCAGTGTTTGCGTGTGTTCCAACTCTGACTAGCTAGCACATGAAGGGTTAAGTCTGATGTGCATGACAACTGCACTCAGCCCCTGATTTTCGGAGGGGTTGGCTGGTTATCAGCTCCCCACTGGAGTCAGGAGAGCTGCACGCCCCCCAGTGCCTGGCCCTGCGCGCTGACAGAGAACATCCCATTTCTAAAGCGCTTGACCATGGTTAGCCGATCCTCAAAGCACTCCCACGTAGCAGGCAGTAACGATGGGAAGTCACTTTCCCCAGGCCTTGCAGCCGGTGAGTATCAGAGCTGGGATTCAGACCCAGGCAGGCCTGGCCCCCGGGACCCAAGCTGACCCTGCATTTGAACTGTTGTGCCTGTCCCAGATGTCCGTAGTAACGAGGGAGGAATTACCTCCAGTCTCCGCTCGTTATTTTTCTCCCTGGCAGCAGAGGAGCCTTGCTGTAGCTAATCCTGGAGTGCTGTCGTGTGCTCCTAGCGGGCAGAGCACCTGCTTTACGTCGCAAACGCCATTAGTTCCACTTTTCTGGGGCGGGAGCATTTACTGAACACTCGTCGTCTCTTCTACCCTCTCTGTGTGGAGCTTTCTGCACTTTCCTCTTCATCTGTGCCCACATGCTCTGCTCTGAAGGGAAACGTTCGCCCCGGGCTGGTGCTGGAAGGACATAGCACCCTGCAGGAAAGCTACTCGCTGGGAAATGTTGCATAACCACAGACCAGAATTTGAGCTGAGAAAACAGGCTTTGAACTTCAGCACCTTCAGATGCTTTAAAATCCATGTTCCTCCTGGTTCCCTAGAGCATTCAAGGAACGGGAGGGCAATATGGATACCAGCTAAGCTATGCAGCC
The DNA here is from genome assembly GCF_011386835.1 of Chrysemys picta bellii. Taxonomy (NCBI): domain Eukaryota; kingdom Metazoa; phylum Chordata; order Testudines; family Emydidae; genus Chrysemys; species Chrysemys picta. The sequence goes on along the minus strand of NC_088792.1, from coordinate 2,193,143 downwards.
TCGGGGAAGTGTCGGGGAAGAAGTTTCATGCCAAGTGCCATCAGGCCGGTTAGACACTGGTGACTGGGAGTGGCTGAGGGACTTCCACACTCCTCTCCTCTGATGCACCCCCAGATGTATTGGGCCACAAATTCTAATAAAAGCCCCCCACCACCACCACCTCGCCAGCTCCATTAGTGCTGTGGCAGCTCTTGGCGAGACTCTGGGCCAGGCAGAACCATTCTCAGAACTCGGCTGGTAAGACAGGAAGCAGTTAAGGAAACTCATTTGGATCAGTGGTTCTCAACCTTTCCTGGCAACTGGAGCAGTGCACCAGAGTAAGGAGCCTGCGATGATCTCACCCTGGTGAGGATCGGCGAGTTCCAGCAGCGTAGGGTCCGCATGACAGCAGAATCAGGCACTCGGACCTCTGCGGCACAGAGAGAATCATCCCCCATTTACAGATGGGGAAACCGAGGCACAGGAAATTACTTGGTCAGCACTACTCAGGAAATCAGGGCAGAGCTGAGTTTGGAACCTGGGCATCCTGACTTCCAGTCCCCAGCTCTCGTCAGTAAGCCACACTCCCCCCTGAAACAAGTGAGGCATTGCCCAGCCCACACCAGGAAGCCCTGTGTGCGCACCCCAGTCCCACGAAGAAGCCAAAAGGAAGGGAAGAGGCCGAGCCTGCTGGAGGGGCCATTGGAACGTGGAGAGGAAAACTGCCCGGGAACTTTGCAACGAAACCAGAGAAATCCCTCCGCTGGCCCCTCGTTCTATTTACAAAGACAACAGAGCTGGGCTTCCGGTGCAGAGGGGCCTCCCGACTGGCAGGCAGCCAGGGACAGGTTTGGCTCAGGGAGGGAGGTGTCAGGAAGGCAGGAGGGGATGGGGTCAAGCCTCCACATTAGCACTGCAGGGAGCACAGAAGAGGAGAGACCCAGGGGCCACTGTACACCCTGCCTTCACTCCCTTATAACTGCTGGGAGGACCACTCCTGACCCACCCATATCAGCTGAGACAAGCAATGGTCATGGTTAGGATAGAGATATTCAGGCCTGTCTGCAAAGGCCTAGACTTTCAGAATTTAGGTGTATTCTTATCACGTAGCTAGTTATAGAGGCATAAAAGAAAGAATCAAAATCACTGTCTGTCTGTGTAAGGGCCTTCTCATACTGTGACAGTCTGAGGCTCTGTTCTTAGGCTGAGGCCTTGGGCTAAGCAGCAGGGGCAGCCATAAACTGGGAAGTGAACGGTCACATCCTCACATCCCAAACCAGTCACATGGAAATAAGGCAATCTGGGGCTGTTAGGAATCCAATCCTGTCCTCATATTCCTGTCACCTCCAGAGAAAGGGAAGAGCCTAGAAGATTAAAAGGAAACTTAGTTTGACAGCAGCATCCTGTCTGGCAAGAACTCACTTCTCAATAGCTGGGATGTGAAATCCTCATTTCTGTGTTGTTCTATCACTGTAGTCTCCACTTCCCTATTGTTTGTCTGTATAATCTCTGTCTGGTTCTGGGATTGTTTCTGTCTGCTGTATAATTCATTTTGTTGGGTGTAATCCAATTAAGGTGGTGGGATATAATTGGTTAAATAACCATGTTACAATATGTTAGGATTGGTTAGTTAAATTTCAGTGAAATGATTGGTTAAGGTATAGCTAAGCAGAACTCAGGTTTTACTATATAGTCTGCAATCAATCAGGAAGTAAGGGGGGAATGGGAACAGGGACTTGGGGTGGGGGAATTGGAACAGGGACACAGGCAAGGCTCTGTGGTATCAGAGCTAGGAAGGGGGACACTGAGGAAGGAAACTGGAATCATGCTTGCTGGAAGTTCACCCCAATAAACATTGAATTGTTTGCACCTTCGGACTTCGAGTATTGTTGCTCTCTGTTCATGCGAGAAGGACCAGGGAAAAGTGAGAGGGTGAAGGAATAAGCCCCCTAACAGTGCTCGACCACCTCACATAAAGACATACACGGAAATCATTGCTTTACCCACCCAGAAAGCACTTTCCAAGGCATACATGTGATAGCCTCTTGATGTGGGGGTGTTGATGGGCTTTTCCATCCCACAGTGCCCAGTGCTGTGCTGGGGGCTGGGTGGGCGCTTGAAGCGGGTGGGGGTAAAAGCTGCCCTTCATTCAGGCTAAATGTAAGAAACAATTAAGTCCTTTATGGAATAAGATGGCTGAAACAATAGGAGCAACCACCCAAAACACAGGCCATATGCAAGGAGCTGAGCATTTGCGGGGGGGGGGGGGGGGGGTGATATTGCTGTGATGGAGCCATGCATGCGTGGAGGGAAGCAGTCAGAAACACCAGAGAGGCACACACAGAGAAGGCAGCAGGGAAGTACCAGAGACAGCCAGAGAAGCATTTGTAGCATGACCTTCAGAGAAAGCTCTTGGGCAGAGTGCTAGCTGGAAAGGGGCTTGGAACCATGAGCAAAGAAGCTCTCTCCAATTGTTTGATTCCTGCTGTGTTCAGGGAGACAGGACTTTGCATACTCTTTGTAGATAAATAGGGATGCATCAAAGAAATGCCTGATTCCATCGATTGCTCTAATAGAAACAATCCACAAGTCCCCAGATATTGGCTAACCACTCAGATCAGAAAGGGTGACACTCGGAAGCAGGCTTAGGCCATCTGAGTAGAACAACTAAACCCTTGAATCTACAAAGAGAAAGTGCACTTCCCCCCCATCCTGCTGCCTGACACCCAAGCTCAGCCACTTTAGCTCCTTCAGCAATTCGAGTTGTTTCCATATTTCGTTAAGCACAGGGGGATGTTGGACAGTAAGGGTCAATCCAAGCTGAAAGCGCCTGAAAGGAGACTCGAACACAGGATGTGTTTTTCACAGAGGTCCCAGAGCAGTGAGACTGAGCATCTTTGCAATACAAGGCTGTCGCTACTAGCAGCCAGAGACTGGCAAACAGTCAGTGCGTCTTTGAGTCTCCTTCAGCCCATCCCCTCAATTCAAGTCAAACAGAACTAGCACTGCAGGGAGCGGGTTGGACAAACATCAACAGAGCTGAGCTGAAAGCTTGTTCCCAGCTATTACCGAGATTGTTACAGTCGTCCTCCGTCCTCCACGGGCCATGGCACGACGGTCCCCTACAGTCCATTTACAGAGCTAGTGTGTAATGTCCTGTCTAACGGGGCTCCCGTCCCGTCCCTTCCCTTAGGACAGCGGTTCTCAACCAGGGGGACGCGTAGCCCTCAGAGTACACAGAGATCTTCCAGGGGTACATCAACTCATCTAGAGATTTGCCTAGTTTTACAACAGGCTACATAAAAAGCACTAGTGAAGTCAAATTTCATACAATGACTTACTTATACTGCTCTATATACTATACACTGAAATGTAAGTACATTATTTATATTCCAATCCATTTATTTTATAACTTTATGGTAAAAATGAGAGAGTCAGCAATTTTTCAATAATAGTGTGCACTGACACTTCAGTATTTTTATGTCTGATTTTGTGAGCAAGTAGCTTTTAAGTGAGGTGAAACTTGGGGTAGCAAGACAAATCAGACCCCTGAAAGGGGAACAGTAGTGTGGAAAGGTTGCGAACCACTGCCTTAGGAGATGGGTTTACAGGCTTGTCACGGATACGCTAGGGGATTTTCCTTGATATCTACCCTTAATTTCCCTTTTCTCCATTCCAGCCCCTGAGTCCCAGTCACTTTCCCACCCTGGCAGCAGCCTGAGTAATTCCTCTGCCAGCGCAACTCCTAACTCACCTCATCACGGGGCAGTTGGAAGGGATAAAACTAACCTCAACCGAGCCTCTCCCCACACCCGCCCCCTCCACCCAACCTAACCCAGTTCCTTCCACCCCGCCTCTCCCCACCCCCGCCCCCTCCACCCAACCTAACCCCACCCCCTCCACTCAGCCTCTCCCCACCCCCGCCCCCTCCACCCAACCTAACCCCACCCCCTCCACTCAGCCTCTCCCCACCCCCACCCCCTCCACCCAACCTAACCCCACCCCCTCCACTCAGCCTCTCCCCACCCCCGCCCCCTCCACCCAACCTAACCCCACCCCCTCCACTCAGCCTCTCCCCACACCCACCCCCTCCACCCAACCTAACCCCACCCCCTCCACTCAGCCTCTCCCCACCCCCGCCCCCTCCACCCAACCTAACCCCACCCCCTCCACTCAGCCTCTCCCCACACCCGCCCCCTCCACCCAACCTAACCCCACCCCCTCCACTCAGCCTCTCCCCACACCCGCCCCCTCCACGCAACCTAACCCCACCCCCTCCACTCAGCCTCTCCCCACACCCACCCCCTCCACCCAACCTAACCCCACCCCCTCCACTCAGCCTCTCCCCACACCCGCCCCCTCCACCCAACCTAACCCCACCCCCTCCACTCAGCCTCTCCCCACACCCACCCCCTCCACCCAACCTAACCCCACCCCCTCCACTCAGCCTCTCCCCACACCCGCCCCCTCCACCCAACCTAACCCTGCCCCCTCCACCCCGCCTCTCCCCACCCAACCTAACCCTGCCCCCTCCACCCCGCCTCTCCCCACCCCCCACACCCTCCACCCAACCTAACCCTGCCCCCTCCACCCAGCCTCTCCCCACACCCACCCCCTCCACCCAACCTAACCCCGCCCCCTCCACCCCGCCTCTCCCCACCCCCTCCACTCAGCCTCTCCCCACCCCCGCCCCCTCCACCCAACCTAACCCCACCCCCTCCACTCAGCCTCTCCCCACACCCGCCCCCTCCACCCAACCTAACCCCACCCCCTCCACTCAGCCTCTCCCCACACCCACCCCCTCCACCCAACCTAACCCCACCCCCTCCACTCAGCCTCTCCCCACCCCCACCCCCTCCACCCAACCTAACCCCACCCCCTCCACTCAGCCTCTCCCCACACCCGCCCCCTCCACCCAACCTAACCCCACCCCCTCCACTCAGCCTCTCCCCACACCCGCCCCCTCCACCCAACCTAACCCCACCCCCTCCACTCAGCCTCTCCCCACACCCGCCCCCTCCACCCAACCTAACCCCACCCCCTCCACTCAGCCTCTCCCCACACCCGCCCCCTCCACCCAACCTAACCCTGCCCCCTCCACCCCGCCTCTCCCCACCCAACCTAACCCTGCCCCCTCCACCCCGCCTCTCCCCACCCCCACACCCTCCACCCAACCTAACCCCACACCCACCCCCTCTACCCAGCCCCACACCCCAACTCCCCACGTGGTCGCCAGACACCCCCCGCCAGTGCCTCCGCACGTCACGGCAGCGGCGCTTACGTCACCCTGTGACTCCATTTTGTGGCGGGAACACGTCATCGCGCATTGTTATGGCAACACAGTCCAACTCCCGCGCTAAGCCCTAGACCCGCATCACCGCGGCGGCCGCCCAGCCTCGCGGGATGACGTCACGTCGGAACGTAATGACGACGCCGCGCGGACGCGCTCACCCTCAGCCAGCTCCGTGGAGACGCCGCAGCTGAGCGCGGCCCCGCAAAGGATCACGGGAAAGCTAGGAGCCAGACATCTCGCGAGAACGCGCGGGACTTCACGCACCGCGCGAGAACGGGACCACACGGCGTGATGGGAGATGTAGTTCCGGGCCCGGCAGGGCGCTGCCGGGAGCTGAGAGAGCAGGAGGGCCAGCGCGGTGTTCTGGAGAGGAGAGGAGCCTTGACAGAGACGGCTAGAGCGCCTCCCCATAACACCATAGAGTCCTGCCAGAGCGCCGCTCCCCGGGCACCATAGAGACGTGCGCGCATAGCGCCACTCCCGGGGCACCATAGAGTCCTGCCAGAGCGCCGCTCCTGGGGCACCATAGAGACGTGCCCGCATAGCGCTGCTCCCATGGCACCATAGAGTCCTGCCAGAGCGCCACTCCCGGGACACCATAGAGTCCGGCCAGAGCGCCGCTCCCCTGGCACCATAGAGACCGTAGAGACGTACCAGAGTGCCCCTCCCACAGTACCATAGAGACGTACCAGAGCGCCACCTCTGCCAGTTAGGGAGCAGAGAACTGAGCGGCTGAGGTGGAACCCAGGCGTCCTGACTCCCTGCCCCGCCTGCTCTAAATTAGGGTCTCCAGGTGTCCGGTTTTTGACTGGAAAATCTGGACGAAAAAGGGATCGGGCACTGTCTGGTCAGCAGACACTAAAAGTCTGGTTACCAGAGTAACCGCGATCAGCCTTCCTGCCGAATGGACGGGAAGACCTGCAGCTGCTCGGCTGCTGATGGAGAGCCTCAGCGGCAGCTGCAGCTACAGCTTTGGGGGAGGGATAGCTCAGTGGTTTGAGCATTGGCCTGCTACAGCCAGGGTTGTGAGTTCAATCCTTGAGGGGGCCACTTAGGGATCTGGGGCAAAATCAGTACTTGGTCCTGCTAGTGAAGACAAGGGGCTGGACTCAATGCCCTTTCAGGGTCCCTTCCAGCTCTATGAGATAGGTATATCTCCATATACAGGGGCCCTCTCACAGCCTGGGGTGTTGTGAGATGCTACCGGTGTGGTGCTTCTGCTTTCTCCTGTTGATATCACTCGGCTGCGTGCGTGTGTTCCCTCTGTGTGCTGCCCCAGCTCTGCAGATAGCTGACACAGCAAACCGGACGAGAACCCCCAATAACCACAGAGTATAGTAAGGTACAAAGGCACCTCGGCCAGGTTTATTGCGACCCTGACACAATTTCAGTTCCCCGTAGATTACTTAGTCTACCGGGCATACTGCTAGAAAGTGCCGCTCGGCAATGGACTCAGCTCAGTGGCGGGACTTTCCACTGCCCCCTCAGCTGGACAAAGACACCACCCCAGGGATACATTCTTATACACAGGTACAAACAGGTTACACATCACTCCTGACGTATTGAGGTGCAACCCCTCTACGTAGCAAGGTACGACCCCTCTACGTAATAAGGTGCCGCCTCTTACCTTGTACATGTTGGTTCGATCAAAACAACTCTATCCATCATTTTACCCTTTTGCCCCTGTCATTGGGATGGGTCGGCCTGTTCCCTGTTATCTGTGGAATGTTCCGGTATAGTGTATCTTGGTACCATGTTTATACTGTAACTATGCTAAATGAATATATATTTATGCAACATCAGCCCTTTCCTTGCCAGCTTCTGTGAGCAGGGCCTGCCTCTGGCTCACAGCTTAGCTTTGCTTTATGTTAGCAACGTCTTGACCATTACTTTGGTTCAGGCCTTAGGCCTCATACCGGGCCTCTGATACCAAGGTTTATATCTCAGGGCCTCCTCTTACTACATTCCCCCACTTTTTGTCTTTTTACGGGGAGGATGTTTACCCATCGTCCCGGAAAAGCATAATGCATGGACTGAGGATAACCTAGTGGGCTAAACACTTATATGGTTACCTTCTTTTACTATTCATACACTTATGCCCCATCTGTCTTTTTAGTCTGCACATTCCCTCGTACGACTGGCAGACAGATTTTATTATCCAATTATTTTTTAGTCCCTTATGATGGGCCTGGGAATGTTAGGCCCGGGACCATGACTGAGGAATGTAGTATTATGATTGAGCCTTAGAGGCACTCTCAAATAATTAATATATATCAATTATATGGATATGGCATATATATTTGGAGTGTGTATGGGCATATATGTATAGTATGTATGTGTACATATGATACCCCTTATATCCAAGCATAACCATGTTTTTCCAGTCCGGTGTTGTACTCTGGCCCTTTTACTTCTGTGACACAGATAGAAACACACTCCTATTAGGGCAATTCCAGTTATCACTTGTCTCATCATTAGTAGTAGGCTGAGTGTTTTGAAATATTGGAATAGGGATTGTGATAGTGTGTCTCACAGTGCTATGTATATAAGAAGTAAAACAGAAATTTGGAGTAGTGTGTGACGAACTGGGCCTGTTCTCACTGTGGTCTGTGAATGCTGACAGGGGAGTGGGGCTGGGATAGTCTGCATTGGAGGATGGGATCTGCCCGAGGGCGCATACCTGAGTGTATAACATGAGAACCCAGGAAGGGGTTGAAGGCCAGGTGACTCCTGAGCCCGGGAAACTGAACAAAGGCTGTGGGAGGGGTCGCTGAGGGGAGAGTGCTGGAAGCGAGCTGGAGAGATGGCTGGGAGACAGAGATGGCTCTGACCCCCCCGAAGGGGGGTGGGCTGGAATGCCCTGGGACCCCAAGCTGGACTTAACTGAGGGGGTCCTGTTGTCTGTGCCTGCAAGACCTGTCTTGGACTGTATTCCTGTCATCCAAATAAACCTTCTGCTTTACTGGCTGGCTGAGAGTCATGGTGAATCGCAGGAAGCCAGGGGTGCAGGGCCCTGAGTCCCCCAATACTCCGTGACAACTGGTGGCAGCGGTGGGATCTACTGCACCCCGTGGACGGCGCTTCCTGCAGTAAGTGACTGGGGAGCAGTAAAACGAAGGGGGATTGACGGGGACCAGGCCTGCTGAAGAGTGGGAGAGAGATGGTTATTACCCCTGGGAGTGTGTGACCAGCGAGAAGGACTTTTGCAGTAACAGGGTCCCCCGGGGGGATCGCAGCGAGTGGTCCCAGGGGCGGAGGAGTCTGCAGCTCGACCCTGGCAGAGAGGCGGTGACCTCGAGAAGGGCTGGCACACTAGGGGTCCCCCTGGGAACTGTGGGGAGCTGTGAGCACACAGGCCGGTGAGTGGCCAGCAGGAAGATGTATGCCAAGCGGCTTAAGAGCAACCTGGTGGAGCTGTGCAAGCAGAGGCGGCTGCGCATTGGGAGGCTCACCAAAGAACAGCTCATTGCCCAGCTGGAGGCGGAAGATCGCGCGAATGAACGGATCCCTGTGTCTCAGGGAAGCAGCCTGGCAAATGCAGCGCAGGCACCAGTGTCTGTCCCAGCTGGGAGTGGTCAGCCAGCTGCTGAGGGCTTCCCGAGACCCCTCCTTCCTATGCCTAGGGGAAGGGTGGGGAGGAGCCCAGCAAATACCGAGGGCGCCGTGACCCCCCTGGCCAGCAGGGGATCCCCCCGGCGAAGCCCGCCGGCCAGCAGAGGATCCTCCCGGCGACGTTCGGCATCCGTGGAGCGGAATTGGCTGGAATGGGAGAAAGAGCTAAAACTGAGAGAGCTGGAGGATCGTGAACGACAGAGACAGCATGAACGGGAGGAGAAAGAGAGACAGCATCAGCGTGAAGAGAGACAGAGACAGCATGAACGGGAGGAGAATGAGAGACAGCGTCAGCATGACCTGGAACTGGCGAGATTGAAGGGCAGCGAACCCCCGGCTGCGGTGAGTGAGGGGGGACCCAGGACTGCACGGAGCTTTGATAAGTGCATCATGGCCCCATACAAGGAGGGGGAGGACATGGATGACTTCCTGGAGGCCTTTGAGACGGCCTGCGAGCTGCACCGGGTTGATCCCGCGGACAGACTCCGGGTCCTTACCCCCTTACTGGACCCCAAAGCCGTGGCATTGTACCGCCAACTGGGAGAGGCAGAGAAAGGGGACTACGAACTATTCAAAAAGGCCCTGCTACGTGAGTTTGGGCTGACTCCTGAGATGTACCGGGAAAGGTTCCGGAGTCAAGATAAAACCCCTGAGATCTCATATCTGCAACTAGCCGTCCGCATGGAAAGATACGCCAGCAAGTGGGCTGGTGGGGCCCAGACGAAGGAGGACCTGATTAAACTGCTGGTACTGGAGCAACTGTATGAGCGGTGCCCATCCGACCTGAGGCTGTGGTTGGTGGACAGAAAGCCAGAGAACCCGCGACACGCAGGGCAGCTGGCTGATGAGTTTGTAAAGAGCCGGTCAGGGGGTAGCAGGGAGGAGCCCCAAAGGAACAGGCCCGCCGCGATGCAGAGAGAGAGTCCCCCTGGGACCTCCCAAAGGGGGAATATGGGGAATCCCCTCCCACGGGGAATGCCCAGCGTCAGGGACAACCGACCGGCTCGAGGGGACCCACGGGACATGAGCTGCTATTACTGCGGCCGAAGAGGCCACGTTCGGGCCCAGTGCCCCAAGCTCAAAGACAGACTGAGCAGACCGAACCCGCACCGGGTTAACTTGGTAGAGGCCCAGACGGACGAGGGGCAGGCTTCTCATGCAAGAGGGGCTGGCAGCTTATCAACTGCTCAAGAAAGAGAAGGGCCCCAGGCCAGCTTCTCTGGGGGGCCAGATGCTCCGGATTCAAAGTTCTCCGTTTACAGGGTTGGCGCGGGGCTGTCCCTGCGGAGCAAGTGCCTTGTTCCCCTGGAGGTGGATGGGAAGAAAGTTTATGGATACTGGGACACGGGCGCAGAGGTGACACTGGCCCGGCCCGAGGTGGTGGCCCCAGATCGGGTGGTGCCCAACACCTTCCTGACCCTGACCGGGGTGGGCGGGACCCCATTCAAGGTTCCCGTAGCGAGGGTACACCTGAAATGGGGGGCCAAGGAGGGCCCCAAGGACGTGGGAGTGCACCACCATTTGCCCACTGAGGTGTTGATGGGGGGGGACCTAGAGGACTGGCCAAGCAGCCCCCAGACCGCCTTAGTTGTGACCCGCGGTCAGAGCCGGCGAGGGGCACTGCGCCCTGGCCTTGGGGGGGGTGCCTTGCCTGAGGCGCAGGACCCTAACCTGGTGGGGAGGGAACGCCCAGGGACACGGCTCAGGGAGGCTGCAGCTTCGGACCCAGCGGGCGAGAAAGAGCAGGTGGCCATCCCTGTCCCAGCTGCTGAGTTCCAGGCCGAGGTGCAGAAAGATCCCTCCTTGCGGAAGATAAGGGACCTGGCCGACCTAATGCGGTACAGACCATGGGACGAGGTGGCCGGAAAAGGTTCCTGTGGGAGAAGGGGTTCCTGTACCGAGAATGGGCTCCCCCAGGGAAAATGGAGTCAGGGGGGATCAGGAGGCAGCTGGTGGTACCCCAGAAGTATCGCCGCCAGCTGCTGTGCCGGGCCCATGACATTCCCCTCTCAGGGCACCAGGGAACCTGGCGTACCCAGCAGAGGCTGCTACGGAGCTTTTACTGGCCTGGGGTCTTTGTTACTGTCCGACAGTACTGCGGATCCTGTGACCCCTGTCAGAGGGGGAGGAAGGCCTGGGACAAGGGGAAAACAGCTTTAGGACCCTTGCCCAGCATAGAGGAGCCTTTCCGGAGGGTGGCCAAGGTAAAAAGGGCGGCTCTAAACCAAGAGAGCCCAACGCACAGACCTCCAGACTGGAGCGCTGGGAGAAGACCACAGCCCAGTTGGAGCCCCAGAGGTATGGGGGTGGGAAAAGGGCACAGGCCGCATAAACCTTCCCACATGCGAACTGCGAGTGCCATCAAGCACCCCCGACCTAAGGGGGGGCGTGAGACTGGAGGGGCCTGGTGTAATTCTCACCAAGGAATGGGAGGGATGCGGGGGCATCCATGGGAACGGGGGTAGGTTCGAACTTCCCCAGGTCACTGGCTAAAGTGACCCTGCTCAGTTCGGTCTCGAAGGGGGGAGAGATGTGACGAACTGGGCCTGTTCTCACTGTGGTTTGTGAATGCTGACAGGGGAGTGGGGCTGGGATAGTCTGCATTGGAGGATGGGATCTGCCCGAGGGCGCATACCTGAGTGTGTAACATGAGAACCCAGGAAGGGGTTGGAGGCCAGGTGACTCCTGAGCCCGGGAAACTGAACAAAGGCTGTGGGAGGGGTCGCTGAGGGGAGAGTGTTGGAAGTGGGCTGGAGAGAGGGCTGGGAGACAGAGATGGCTCTGACCCCCCCGAAGGGGGGTGGGCTGGAATGCCCTGGGACCCCAAGCTGGACTTAACTGAGGGGGTCCTGTTGTCTGTGCCTGCAAGACCTGTCTTGGACTGTATTCCTGTCATCCAAATAAACCTTCTGCTTTACTGGCTGGCTGAGAGTCATGGTGAATCGCAGGAAGCCGGGGGTGCAAGGCCCTGAGTCCCCCAATACTCCGTGACATAGTGACACTACTACTGAGGCCTTTATATATAAATATATTGTAATTAGTTACTAGCCAGGACTGTCCATTCATGTTATAGGTTACCCTTACTGCTAGTTGTCACCCTCTGGTTAGCTTCACTGGGCAGGAAATAAAAGTGGCCAGCGTCTCTGTTCCATTGGTTGCACAGGTCTGCGATACACCAGTAGTTGACATAGATCCAGTTGTTTCTTATGGATGCTGTCTTCCAGATAACCTACTGAATTGACAGTAACCAATGTATCGAATAGCGCTGTGTCAGGATGTAGTATTGTACCCAGACACTGAACAAGATTGTTTTGAATAACATGTGCCTCAGTTAGGATGCAGTGTCGCTGACCCAAATTATGACTGGTACTAACAGGCAATTTGTTTACCTAATTTGTAGTTACTGTGTAACTTTTTGTTTGTTTACCACATTGTTTTTTCTTTGCCTTCACGTTGTTTGCTGCCATTTGTTTGTTGATTTTTACCTGTGTGTTGGTTAAACAGTTTAGCAAGGTTATGTATATTGTAAATGTTGTACAGCAATAATACAATTCAGTAATAAGACAACAGTACAACAATAATATAGTAGTACAGCAATAATAGAGTTGTTTTTACATAGTAACCAAGTTGAAATTAAATGATGGCTTATCCTGGTCCAACTAGTGGTTTTTAGCTGATTGTTAACTTAATTGTCCATATATGGTAGATCGAGGTGTATTTAACCAGTCTCTTATTTATAAAGCACTTCATTTTTCTGTTCTTGATGCTTGGGGGTTTCTTCACTGTATACTGATATCATCTGGTGTCTTCAGGGTGTGATATTTTCTGGTGTCTTTGGTCTGTGGGATGCAACTTAAACAGCTGGTTAGTTAACATAATAAAAGATTTTTGCTTGTTTCTTTTTTGTTTTTGTTTTCAGTAACCCAAACTTAATACACAGTTTAACTTAGTTTGTTTACAGTGTAATAAGAACAATGTAATAGGGACCGAGCCTTTTATAACACAAGCTATACTTTTGCAATTGTTGTATAGACATTCATTTTCATTTAAAGTACATTACTGATATTTTTATACGAAATGTAATGTTTAACGGCTAAAATAAATGCTCACAATCTTCCATGAGAAGGTGTATTGCTTTCCCTTGCTGAACAATTTGTTTCAGCAAAGGAGTTAACAGAATTTTTACCAAGCTTTTTAGAGTTAATTTGCTTGTGATACCAATTTCACTTTTGTTAACAGTTTAGAAGCACAACTTTAACAACCACTGCTTCCCATTAACATAACATAACAAAAGAAAAGCATAAAAAATTAAACCAACTATAAAATTAAACCAAAATAAATTTTGAATACAGTACTTTGAGGGTATTTGAGGGTATACTTTCATGATGCTTTGTTATGTTTGGGAGCCAAAGGTGGAAACCTGTTGAAAACTTGGAAACCCGTTGAAATTGTTTGGTTAGCTTTATGCATACATTGTTATTTTAAAACATTTTGGTTATGACATTCTTATAACTATATTTAAAAGTGCAAACGAGTTTATAAAAAGCCCAAAAAAGAAATTAACATTTTGTTAATATTACTTTTACCTTAATGTTGAGGTTTCCCCTTTTATTTGTTATTCAAAGGAAAAATGTAAAAAAAATCTTAAAAAACAAAACAAAATTGTGATTGATAAGACAATATTTTTTGTTTGCAATTGCATTATTTGTTGAGGCAGAAATATATGTACATATATTTGTAACTGAAACCTTTTTGAACTTTGCACAAAAAATTGGTGTTAATACTACTATGATTATACCTCAACCATGATCTTAAAATAGTGTGGTACCACATATACATAAATTTTTAAAAGGGTATAAAATTGACTTTTGTTGCAACAAAATAAAAATAATAAAAAATAGTCATGTGACTCACACAACATACAACACAAAACAACACACATGACATACAGGACAAACTTACAATTAACAACAAATGGCGCCAGAATTCTATTTATAACTATACAAAATAAGGCCAAAAAAAAATAAAAAAATAAAAAATAAAAAATAAAAAGGGTTAAACATTTGAATAACAAAATTATTTCTTTATTTAAAACTTGTAACATAAATTGGTAAAAAATATATTACTATTTGCTAAATGTATTGTATTAATTTGGTAACAAGGAATTTTGCATTACTTTATATTTAACATTATTTTAAAACTCTGCTATATGGAAATAAAAAACGCCCATGTTTCAAATATTAGTGAGTGGTTAGAATTAGAAGCAGAGTGTGCATTTCTGTTGCTTGGCAACCATATCTTCAAGAAAGTTAGGAATAATTCCAGCTGTTGCATTCTTGAAGGGTTAAAATACTTAATTTACTGGATTTATTTAAAGTAAAGTTTTTACCTTGTTTTCTTTTTGTTTCTTGTTTATTCTGTTTTCAATTGCTGTATTTTTTGGAGGTTTCTGTAAAAACTATAACTTTTAACTTTTAAAACAAAGAGAGAGAGCAGAATTGAGGAGAGGCGGGGGAAAGGGAGGGGTGAAGAGCAACCTAGGAAGGTAGCGAGACCTGAGCCAAGAGAGATTAACTCTATCAAAATATTTGAAAGTACAGGCAGCAGCAGCAAGTTTAGCAAACTAAGAAAGCATATAAAGGACAAACCTTAACCGGTATGTAAAAATATTTGAGAAAGACGATTCTATTTTCAGATATGAGTGCGGAGTGTGGTTCTGTGGGTCAAAGCAGTTGGGAACCTGCACAGTTAGGAACCGCGCCCCTGGTTTTTATCCTGGCTTTGAGAGGAGAATGGGGGTAGTTACCTGCTCTTGTAAAACCTGAATTTGTTCCCCCCAATGTCTGTTGCTTTTGTGTGCATGCGAAATGGATGGCGGGAGTGCCCTTTTTTGCTGCAGTTAACTGGTTTTGGGCAAATCCATGTGTTAATGCATCAATTCTAGGTGTTAACCCACTTAATTTTGGTTTTATACTTTGAAATGTTTTTTTATTTACTCCCCTGCGATCGAGTCGCAGCTCCTGTCTCCTAATGTGCTCTGTGAACTGTTCCATATTTTCCTTCATCTGATTTACCAATTCTGTGAAAGTATTATGTGCTACTCTTTCCCTCTGTATGTGTGTATATATATCTCCTCAATATATGTTCCATTCCATATGCATCCGAAGAAGTGGGCTGTAGTCCACGAAAGCTTTAGTCTCCAAGGTGCCACAAGTACTCCTGTTCTTCTTTCCCTCTGTGCACTTACTTGTCCTGTTCTGACAGGCACCAGTCTAGGTCTCAGTTTAAGTTTAACTGGAACCTGGCTTTTAGCATAAGGTGGTGGTTGCAATGCAGTGGACCCCGTTTCATCTTTTAGTTTTACTAGGACCACCTTTTTCCACTTCTGTCCCCATTCTTCAGGCACAGGGGAGCTACCTGAAGCCTGCTGTTTACCACCAATATTTATAACAAGGGACGGCACTTTTTGCTTCTGCAGGTTTTCTACAGCTGTTTCCAATTTTTTATTTTCCTGCTTTACTTGCTCGAGCATATCATGAGTTTGGACCGCCTGTTGCCGTGCTAACAGAGCCTGGGCTTTCCAGTGCTCAACTGCCCGGGTTACCTCTTCTACTCCTCCTGTTTTTTCTGTGACTTGTTTGACCAGCATTCCAGCATGCTGTCTGAGCCGTCTCACTGCCAGAGACATGAGTTTCAAAATTCTTGCTTTTTTACTCTTATTACTGTTTCTCAGAGCTTCGGTTTCTACCATCGCTCTACATAAGCCAGTCCATGTTTCCCCACTCTCTTTTTTAAATTCATATGGACCCCCCTTTACTGGCAATCCAGCGGGTCCAAGAGTTATCAAACTCCGTGGGGATCATGAGGGAGGGAATAAGGGGGTTCCCTAGCTCGAGGTTTACTGCCATGTTAGATAGCGATTCTTACCACGGCAGTTTTGTTTACTCACCAGATCAGCGGTCGGGGTCACCAGTGTTGTGAGATGCTACCGGTGTGGTGCTTCTGCTTTCTCCTGTTGATATCACTTGGCTGCGTGCGTGTGTTCCCTCTGTGTGCTGCCCCAGCTCTGCGCAGATAGCTGACACAGCAAACCCGACGAGAACCCCCAATAACCACAGAGTCTAGTAAGGTACAAAGGCACCTCGGCCAGGTTTATTGCGACCCTGACACAATTTCAGTTCCCCGTAGATTACTTAGTCTACCGGGCATACTGCTAGAAAGTACCGCTCGGCAATGGACTCAGCTCAGTGGCGGGACTTTCCACTGCCCCCTCAGCTGGACAAAGACACCACCCCAGGGACACATTCTTATACACAGGTACAAACAAGCTACACATCACTCCTGACGTATTGAGGTGCAACCCCTCCACGTAACAAGGTACGACCCCTCTACGTAATAAGGTGCCGCCTCTCACCTTGTACATGTTGGTTCGATCAAAACAACTCAATCCATCATTTTACCCTTTTGCCCCTGTCATTGGGATGGGTTGGCCTGTTCCCTGTTATCTGTGGAATGTTCCGGTATAGTGTATCTTGGTACCATGTTTATACTGTAACTATGCTAAATGAATATATATTTATGCAACATCAGCCCTTTCCTTGCCAGCTTCTGTGAGCAGGGCCTGCCTCTGGCTCACAGCTTAACTTTGCTTTATGTTAGCAAAGTCTTGACCATTACTTTGGTTCAGGCCTTAGGCCTCATACTGGGCCTCTGATACCAAGGTTTATATCTCAGGGCCTCCTCTTACTACATGGGGATGTAGCTCCGGCTGAGGAGGGGGCCGGCCTGGGGCTGGGGAGCGCCCGCAGGTTCGTGCCAATGCTGCAAGCAGAGTGGGCGAGGGGAGGGCAAGCTCCGAGCACACCGGAGCGGTGGCGGATTGCCAACTTTCTAATCACACAAAACTGAACACCCTTGTCTTGCCCCTGCCTCCCACTCACTCCATCCCCCCCACCTTGCTGTCTCACTTTAGATTTTCATTGGGCTGGGGCCGAGGGGTTCAGAGTGTGGGAGGGGGCTCAGGGCTGGGGCAGGGTGATGGGGCACAGGAGGGAGTGAGGGGTGCAGGCTCGGGGTGGCACTTACCTCAGGCGGCTCCTGGAAGCAGCCAGCATGTCCCTGCAGCCACTTGGCCCAGGGGTGTCCAGGGGTCTTTGCGTGCTGCCCTCATCTGCAGGTGCCACCCCTGGAGCTCCCATTGGCTGCGGTTCCCTGCAAACCGGACTATTAACAGCCGGAGCCACCAGGGTCCCTTTTCAACGGGGTGTTCTGGTTGAAAATCGGATGCCTGGCAACCCTCGTGGGAAGGAAGGGGGCAACCTGCTACCTGCTGGGCGTGAATGTTGGGAGAGGAGCCGTTAGGAGAGCAACCCCTGGCCAGTCTCTGCTCGCACCCCACTGGCTGCAGAGGGGCCTGGGCTTGGCACGTCGCATGGGACCACTTCCCCTGAATTGCCAGGCTGGGCTGCCAATCCCAGCTCCACACATGGCGCAATCACCACCCAGGTAGGAGCCTGGCCACCCCCCAGCGCCGCTCCCTGGGAACTCGGGCGCCCGCTCTCTCTGGCACTTTGCAGCCAGACTACCCCAGCCGCAGCTGAGGTAGCCCAGGAGCCAGGGCCCCAAGAGCCCCTCACCGTGGGGTGCGTAGGAACCAGGAGCGGAGGCTCCTTAAACACCTCGGGAGAAGAGGGAGACCCCGGAACCAATATTTCTGTTCCATGTAAGTTTTCTTCAGCCTGCTAGGGTTAGCGGGTGTTAGCGGGTCACGGCTTCCAGGGGTCAGCTACAAACAATGGGGCAAGTTCCCCAGACGGAAGCAAGCAGCCCCCTCCCCCTGTTCCATGGACCCCAACAGACACGGGATGCCTGGGTGTGTTTAGGACCATCCTTGCCTCGGTGCTGGAGGGGAGAGCTGAGAGTCAGGACTCCTGGGTTCTCTCCCGGGCTCTGGGAGGGGCATGGAGAGTAGTGGTTAGAGCAGGGGGGCTGGAGCCAGGACTCCTGGGTTCCATCCCCTGCTCTGGGAGGGGAGTGGAGGCTAGTGGGTTAGAGGGGGGCTGGGACTCAGGGCTCCTGAGCTCTATTCCTGGCTCAGAGAGGGGAATGATGTTTTGTGGTTAGAGCAGGGAGCTGGAGCCAGGACTCCTGGATTCTATTCCCAGCTCCTTCACAGACTTCTTGTGTGACCTGAGTGAGTGGCCTATGGAGAGAGCCTCTCCTGCCCCCCATAGGTAACTAGTGGGGTGGAAGAATGTGGCAGTCCCCCAGCTGGGCGGGAGGGGATGAGTGAGTGGAGGGCAGGACTTTGGAGCAGGGGGCGGCGCCTCAGGGGCAGGGGGCAGAGCAGTGGTGTCCAGTTTTCAGAAATTGGAAAGTTGGCAACCCTAGTTCTAACCCTCTTCACTCCCAGTGGCGGGGATCCCCCTGTTATCACCCCAAGCATTCTAAAACGTGAGTCAGGCACCCCCAGGCATGGGATTGGCTTAAATATCATGGGAATATATTTTGAAATAATAAATGTGCTCTTTTATTTGCCATCTCATTTCTGAGCTTTTAGGGTGCACGCGGGTCGTGTTTTCCAGCTTTTCTCTGCAATGGTGAGGACTAGAAACTTACTTTTTTTCTGAAATGAAAGCTGAGATTCTCATGTAATAACATGGCTCTGTCGGAGAATAACAGAGTTCTCACTCTTTGGTTGGGTACAGCAAGTCAGATACTTTATTTTCTCTCTATCAGTTGCATAGAGGGAGAGAGCTAGGCAGGTCCCTCAACAGGTAAATAATTACAGCAAGCGTTTATACCTTTTGTTACAATAATGAGCAACAGCTGCGTTTTGTTTATACATAGGTCATTCTGATATCTTGTTTTGCTCACTAATGTAGACTCTTAGTCTACATTCCATATTATCTACACAAGGTCGCAGCAACTTCTCACACAGTTCTTTCCCACTCGCCTCACACAATCCTCGCTTCTACAAATCTCGCGTTATTAGGGTTACAGTTAGCCTGACTCTTGCTAACGAACTGTCATGCATTGCAATCCCCTTCCTGTCAGTTCTTTCTCTGCTTCCACAGCTCCAGGAGCTGGGGCTTTAACAAAATCCACCAGCTAGTGTGAAACTCAATGACATCGGGAGCATTGGCAACACTAGAAATAGAAACCAGGAGTCCCAAGTATTATTTCCTGCCCCACCCCCACACACCTTCTAACCCACTAGCCTCCCGCCCCAGGTGTGAGGGTTGCAAATCCCCACTCTGCTTGGGCGTCAGTAATGCCATTCAGGTGCTCCACAAGTCACAGAGACCTGAGCTCCAGCCCGAGTGGGGAGAAAGTCTCCGGATCCCCTGTGGATGTTTTTTACGTGTCCGTTTGAAGTCTGCACCTGTGGTGGTGATACTAGGGGCACAAACAGCTAATACATTTCAATCAAAGCCTCCAGCCATAGGCGGCGAGTTCGATGGGCCTGCGGTGCCCGTGCTCCACCAATATTCAGCAACGTGGGCCCGGCTCCACCAGTGTTTGGGCTGATATTTTCAGAGCCGTCCTGTCCATAGGATGGACCGGGGCAGCCTCTCCTGGCCCCATGCTTCGGGGGGCCCCGTGCTTCAGGGGGATGCAGGGTCCAGGGCAGCCTGCGGGGTAGCGGGGAACCTGGCGCTGGCAGCAGCAAGTGACCCGGCCCCAGCCTGCCCTGCTCCGCCCAGTCCCCACTCCTTCCCCCAAACCTCTGCCCTCCCCGGCTCTTCTCGCCCCTGCTCCGCCCCCTCCTCACCTCTACTCCACTCCTTCCCCCAAACCTCCGCCCCCCCGGCTCTTCTCGCCACTGCTCTGCCCCCCTCCTCACCTCTACTCCGCCCCTTCCCCCAAACCTCCGCCCCCCCCGGCTCTTCTCGCCCCTGCTCCGCCCCCTCCTCACCTCTACTCCGCCCCCTCCTCACCTCTACTCCACTCCTTCCCCCAAACCTCCGCCCCCCCCCGGCTCTTCTCGCCCCTGCTCCGCCCCCCTCCTCACCTCTACTCCGCCCCCTCCTCACCTCTACTCCACCCCTTCCCCCAAACCTCCGCCCCCCCGGCTCTTCTCGCCACTGCTCTGCCCCCCTCCTCACCTCTACTCCACTCCTTCCCCCAAACCTCCGCCCCCCCGGCTCTTCTCACCCCTGCTCCGCCGCCTCCTCACCTCTACTCCACTCCTTCCCCCAAACCTCCGCCCCCCCGGCTCTTCTCACCCCTGCTCCGCCGCCTCCTCACCTCTACTCCACTCCTTCCCCCAAACCTCCGCCCCCCCGGCTCTTCTCGCCCCTGCTCTGCCCCCTCCTCACCTCTACTCCACTCCTTCCCCCAAACCTCCGCCCCCCCGGCTCTTCTCGCCCCTGCTCTGCCCCCTCCTCAACTCTACCCCGCCCCCTCCTCACCTCTACTCCGCCCCCCCCGCTCTTCTCGCCCCTGCTCCGCCCCCTCCTCACCTCTACTCCACTCCTTCCCCCAAACCTCCTCCCCCCCAGCTCTTCTCGCCACTGCTCCGCCCCCTCCTCACCTCTACTCCACTCCTTCCCCCAAACCTCCGCCCCCCCCAGCTCTTCTCGCCACTGCTCCGCCCCCTCCTCACCTCTACTCCGCCCCCTCCTCACCTCTACTCCGCCCCTTCCCCCAAACCACCGCCCCGCCTCTTTCCGGCTTCCGTCCCCTCCCCCAAGCGATGCCGGGAGCAGGGCGGGGCCGGCTGGGGCCAGGTCACTCGCTTCTGCTGGTGCCAGGCCCCTGTAGACAGGACGGCTCTGCTCTTACCCGTTCTGGGCACCACCAAAAATGATACAAACCTGTCGCCCATGCACCCAGCCCCACTTTAACTGTACTGGGCTAGCTTTAGAAATGCTCCCTGATTCCCCGGCTGTACTCCCTGTGCAGTCACCCTCCCCCTGCCTCTCTTTCAACCCGGCCAGGGGCCAGGGAATCAGCTGGGAGCACATCTGGGGGCTAGATTGGTTTGGTGGCAGTGTGGAGTGGGGCCCGGAGAGAGGAGGTCGGCTCGGAACACTTTGAAGGCGGGAGGAGAGTACTTTAAGTACTTTACGAAGGATTAGAAGAGCAGCGCGAGGGTTGAGTCTGGTTGGCAGGGAGAAAGTGGGATCAGGGGCTGGGGGGGCAGGCTACGGTTAGGGGCGTGGGTGAGGCACAGAGCAGGGAACAGCTGGCTTCAGTATCTAAGGAGAAGTATCTCCGCTGCCCCCGCCCTCCCCAAGCGCTCAGACTCTGTGCTGAGAATTCAACTCTTCGAATCATTCGGAGAAACACTGAACTTCAAACCAGCTCAACCTTCAGCATTTCCAACCCCTGCTCTCTGTTCCTCTGTTGCCTAATCCACCTGCCCTCCCAGCCAGTGACCCGATGCCACGGGGCCCCTGCCTGCCTGGGAAAGGTTCCGCTCCGCCACACGGCTGCTCTCTCGGGGTGGAACATCTGTCAGGTTTCCGATAAAACGTAGCGACCAGAATGGACATACAAACTGATCCAGCCGTGGGGGCTGGGAGAGCCAGCGCCAGGGACGGACACAGCCCGGTTCCCCAGCTTGTAGGGAGCAAGATGGACTCAGTGGGACCTGCCCACGCTTTGCTCTGAGCTCCGTTCTCGTCACAGGGCGGGGGTGGGGAAAGCCTGCGGAGCCCCCTGTGGGCAGCGCCCCTAGAGCCAGAACCCCTGCAGCTCTCAGAGCTCGGGGCGCCCGTTGGGAAGAGGGACGGAGGGACGGCCTCGGGTCTGGGAGTTCGGTTCCTTTCTCTGCCATTCGCTCGCTGGGCTGCAGGGATAGTGACCGTGACGTGACCCCGCCCCCCCTCACTCAGTATGCGCTGCCCCGGTGCCCTGCGCTGGGCGATGCCCCTGGATTGCAAAGGGCTGTGAGGAGGAGCCAGCCCGGGGGGGTCCCAGCACCAGGCCGGGAGCAACGGGACGCAGAAGCTGAACCTCTGTGAGTCTCTTCCCATCCTACCTCCTGAGCGTCCCCTCCCCCACCCCAAACACACCCCTGTCCCTGGTCACATGGGGGCTGGGTGTGGGGCGAGCTGGCAGGGCGGTGGGTCTCTGCATTGCGGTGACCCGCAGGGCGTGCAGAGCTTCCCCCGGACACAGCCGGGAAGAGGAGCCAAGAAAGGATGTGCTCTGGCTCCAGGGACCTGCGGCTGCAGCACCGATGGGCTCGTTCAATCCGGCCCTAGAGGCGAGATGGGTTTAGTGACCAGCCACAGGACAGAGCTTCCAGACCACCAGGAACTGGGCATCCCGTTCCCCTGGCTCGCCCTCCCTCCTGCCCCACCCCACGGCCGGGCTGTGCCAACTTTGCCTGCCTCTCTCCAGCAGCTCCCGACAACAAATCGATGACCGAGATTGCAATGGGCAGGGTGCTGGCCGGGGCAGAGGGAGGAGTAGGGCAGCTTCTGGGGAATTAGTTAATGGAAGACTAAGATCAACAGAGGGGAGTTCTTGGGGTGGGGGAGAGGGGCAGACGGCTCCCTGGGATCCATTCGCCACCCGCACAGATGAAGGGGCTGCTAGTTCTGGGCTTGGGCTTGGTGGCCCTGGCTGCGGCTAGTGAATTGACGCTGCAGGAGAGGGTGGTGGACTTGGTGCTGGAGGATTTTCACAAGAAATTGGTGCGATGGGTGTACAAGAAACAGGCCGTGGAAGACGTCACTGAAACAGTGAGTGCGTGAGAGCCGGCGACGCGTTGCTGTGCGCTGAGCTGCTGAGTCCCTCCCCAGAGGTGGCTGCTTCGCAGTGATGGGGGAAGCGATTCCTGTCTACCCAGCCTGTGGGACGAAAGGAACGTGGGACTCTCATGGCTGAGAGCCCCTCTGGGTGGGTTTGCGGTGGGAGTACACAGTGCCCATGGGTGAGGACGGAGGAGGTCTGCAGAGACTGGCTGGGGGCAGGGAAGGGGAGCTGTGGGGAGGACTGGGTTTGGGTACAGGGAGGGGGGTGGATGGCGGTGGGCAGGGGCCTGGGGATGAACTGGAGCTCTGCAGAGCTTGGTGCAGACACAGCCATGCTCAACACTCCCAGTGGCCCATGCGTCGTGCATCGCCTGGGGGGACAAGGCCGGCTAGGGGAGAGGGCAGGGCGGCCAGGGCTCTGCGCAACCAGAATGGGGAAAGCAGGACGGAGCCTGGCCCCGCGGAGCTGCTCACGGCCCCGCAGGCAGCGCGAGGCGGGCATCGGTCGGGAGAGCTGGTTCCAGCTAACGGGGCTCAGCGTCCTGGCCCGGGGGAGCTAGGCTGGGCTGCGGGCACCTGGCCAGCCTTGTCAGAGGCGAATGGGCATTGCCCTGCAGAGCTCAGCTACACATGAACTGTGCCCGGCCCCCCAGAGGGGGCAGCCAGCGGCAAGCACAGGGTGCGGGGCACTGCCGGGGGTCTAGGAGTGGTGACGTCCCAGTAGCCCCGCCCCTTTGCTCCCCAGGCTCGCCCCGCCCCTCCCCCTCCTGAGGGGGGACCCCAAGCCCACCCGCTCCCCTGGGGTCCAGTCCAGGGCTGCGCATTGGCAGCTGCTGGTGCTGCTCACAATCCCTCGCTGCCCCTCCCTGGGCTGTCACCCGCTCTCCCGGGCGCTCCAGGGCCTGCTGGACCTTCCTCCCACGCTGCGGCCGAGCTCGGGCTGGCTGCCCACAGTGCCCGGCCTCTCCGGTGGCAGCTTTTCCTCCCGGCTGTGCCCCTCGGCCCCCCCGGAGACGTAACCCACCAGCCGTTGGCCCCTTCCCGGCTGCTGCGGCGTGGGGCGAACCCCCCACACTCCAGCACAGGCCGCGGGGCGCTCAGGGGCTTCTCCCAGGCTCCTCTGCGGACACCGCTGCTCATGGGCGCGGGCGCGTTGGACGTCCTGTCAGACTTGGGGGCCGGGAGCGGCACGAGGCAGAGGGAGTCTCTACCAGCCCCTCCGTCGCCTGGGGTGACACTGCCCCTCACAGGGTCGCGCCATGGCGGGTGAGTGAGGCTGTATCCCAGAGGCGGCTGGTTGGTGCAGGCCGCGTGCCCAGGCCCCTGGCTCTGTGCTGGGCTGGAGTCTCCAGCGCACCCGAGCACTGGCTAGTCACATGAGCAATGCACAGTCCCCTTAGCACGCAGGGCGTTTCCTCAGGGCCCTGCGCGTCCCGGGGAGCCTCCACCCCCCTCGGCAGAGGGAGCCCGGGGCTCTCGCAGGAGCTGCCAGCGGCGCTTTGCTGACCCTGGTGTGACGATCTGGGACTGTTCTTAATGTGGTCTGAGTCCTGAGTGGGGAGTATTGACCTGGGAAGGTTGCAGGGGCTGTCTGCATGGGGGATGGGAGACTGGCCTTGAGGGAAGATA
Source organism: Chrysemys picta bellii (assembly GCF_011386835.1). Lineage (NCBI taxonomy): Eukaryota > Metazoa > Chordata > Testudines > Emydidae > Chrysemys > Chrysemys picta. Next base: position 2,168,921 of record NC_088792.1, on the reverse strand, counting down.
CCTGAGCATGTAACATGAGACCCCAGGAGGGGTCTGGGGCCAGGTAACACCTTTGCCCGGGAAATGGACAAAGGCTGGGGGAGGAGCCGGGGGAAGGTGAAGTAAGAGCGCTGGAGGGAGTTTCAGTTTGGAGCTGGCTGGGGAAATGGAGAGGAGCCCAGATGGGCTCTGGTTCCCCAACAGGGCTCTGGTCTCCCTTCCCCCCTCCCTCCAGATGGACCTAACTGAGGGGGTCCCTGTTGTCAGTGCCTGCAAGACCTGTCTTGGACTGTATTCCTGTCGTCTAAATAAACCTTCTGCTTTACTGGCTGGCTGAGAGTCATGGTGAATCGCAGGGAGCCGGGGGTGCAGGGCCGTATCTCCCCCACACTCCGTGACACCTGGTTTCTCTTTGGTTCCAGGAGTATCCGGCGGGGCCCTTTGTGCGGCTGCGGGTCAGGATCCAGCAGACCCAGTGCCGGAACCAGCCGGGGAGCAGACAGGACTGCGCCTTCAACCGCAGAGGGGTGAGCGAGGGGCCAGCCGCCTCCGACCTCTGTCTGTCCGTGGGGCTGGGTCACTGCTCTGGAGGGTCATTTCCTCCCCCTCCACCGGGGAGCGGGGTTGCGGTGACGCTCTCCCCGACCCGGGAATGAGGTGGGGGGCAGCCCCCAGCTCCGCCGGGCCCCAGGGAGGAGTGCAGAGCGAGGGAGCGTGCGAGCGGCAGGGAGGGGCTGAGCGCTGGCACGCGGCTGAGTGTGCGCGGAGCAGGGGAGCTCAGCTGCATGGTGGGGGCTGGAGGCGGCTGCCCGCGGGGCAAGGTGCTGGGCTCCGGTCCCTGCTCTGCCAGGGACTCCCCAGGGACAAGTCACCATGTGGCTCTGGCTGTGCGAGGGACACAGACTGGGGAGCGCAGCACCTACAAGGATTGGGGCAGGGGTGCGGGGGGGGGGGTGCACCGACCTGCGGGTGCGAGGGGGAACATCCCCCGCGGTGAGGGAGGGGCACAGACGGCCCTGGGGACACGTGCAGCAGGGGGAGCTGGCGGGGCAGAGCTGCTGCATGTTCTCGGCAGCCCCCGGGCGCTGCCCACGGGGCTGGAGGCTTCACTTGGTCCCTCTCTCCTCAGAGGAAGCAGATCTGCCTGGCTTGTGTCAAGTTTGACTCCCGCAGCGGGGGAAAGGTGCTGGGTAGCTACACGCACTGCAGGATGGAGAAGCAGCAGCCTGAGAAGGTGAGTGCGCCCGCGGGCAGGGATCGGGCGCAGAGCCGCTCTCCTGGGAGCAGGTGCTGGGAAAATCCGACATGTCGGCAAGGGGCCTGGGAGCTGTGCTGGGTGAGGCCAGGCGCAGCTGGGCCATTCCACCCCCCAGGTCCCACTCCCAGGTGCAGCATGGGTCTGCGCACAGGGGATGGACAGACACCTGTGCTCCTGGTAGATGCCAGGACATGCACATGCTCACGACATACACACAGACAGGCACATGCATGCAGCACGTGAGCACCGAGGCTCAGCGGTTCCATGCTCTGTGCAGACTGATGGTGCCAACAGCGCTGGGCCCAGCCCATGCCCCCGGGGTGCTGCTTGGGGCTGGATCCGCACCAGCTCCCTGGCCGGAACCGTGGCCACCCTGTGACCTGACGCCTCTGCCCCTGCAGGAGATGGAGATGAGACAGGAGGAGGAGTGCAGGACTGTGCAGGAGATGGGCGAAGTGCGCCACCGTATCGGCATGTATGGCTTCTCCAAAGAGCTGCCGTCCTAGCCACCTCCACATCCACAGCATGGTAGGACGGGCACCTCAGGCAAGGCCCTGGGACCAGGTGGGGGCTGGGCTGCTCATGGTTCCCTTCGGGGGCTCTGGGCTGGGCAGCAGATATCTCCCCCCTCCGGCCGAGCCCCCCTGCAGAGCGCTCTGTGCCCGCTCCCCTTGGGACTGATGCCCTTTGACCCACTGCTCTCCCCAGGGGCTGATCCCACAGCCCAGCAGAGGGCGCCAAGTTGCACCATAGCGGGAGGGGGCGTGTCCAGCGCCCCCAAGGGGGACCAAGGGCAGGCACCAATGGGGCAGGGGTTTCCGGGGTCCGGCCTCGGCTGCAGAGACTCGGGCTCACCCAAGGCAGCGGTGAGCAAGTGTTCCGGTCTGGGCGCTGCTCGCTGGCTGTGGAGCAGTGAGTTTGCTGGGCTCGAGTGAGTCCTTGGGGGTGGGTCCAGGTCACAACCAAGCCCCCCCCCCCCCCCCCCCCCCCCGTCGCCCGCTGGCTGGCAGCCCCAGCAGAGGCCAAGGAGCAAATGGGCCCCGGAGCAGCGCAGGCTGGAACATCACGGTCTGTGACAGACGGACGGGTGTGCCCTCGGAGCTGAGCTCAGAGCACCCCCATGGGGGCCGGAGTGCCAGCCGGCGGGCATGCCTGCGGGCCCCTGGGTGCGGAAGGGGTGCCCTCGCTCCTGCCCCAGGCAGCCGCTCCCCAGGGCCACAGCTTGGCTCTCTGCGAACGTGAACCACTCGGCTGCTCTGACGCGGGGCGGACGCCTCCTCCAATCTTAGAAACGAACCCAGCCTGGAGAGCAGTGGGGTGGGGATCCCCCAGAGCCCCCAGCCGCAATGCTAACCCCATGGCGTCTTCTCTTCCCCTGGCCAGGGCGGGGGCATCTCTGGCGCCCCCCACCCGTGGAAGGACGCTGCTATCGGCGCTGCCCAGCGGAGACCCGGCTACCACCCCTGCCCGTCAGACACTGCGCCCGCTCCAGCACCAGGCCGGGCAGAGCTGCCTGGCCAACGGATCCTGCTGCTCCTTCCCCCCACCCCCGCCTCGCTCAGCTCCATCGCCCGGCTGTTCATCCCCAATAAAGCCAGAGCCCCACTTCGGAAGGGCTGTGCTGTTATTCAGAGGGGCTGCCCAGTGGGCCCCCCAGGGTATTTCTCGGGTCAGGGGGATATGCTGGGCCTGCTCCCGCTGCCCCGGATTGCCCCCATGGGTCGTCTGCTCCAGCGCATCGTCTCCTGCCTGCCGTGGCCGGGCAGCCCGGGAGTCTGTCACCCGCTCCCCCACCCGGCTGGGTCCCCGGGCTCTGCCCCGCCTCGCTCGGGGGTGGAGCATTTAGCTGGGTGTGGTGCCCCCGGGGTGTGGAAATCACCCCCTGAAGCACCCTCGCGAGTTTTACGATCCAGCCGCCAGGAAGCAGGAGGGTGCTGGGGCGAAGGACCAGGCCAGGCAGGCAGCACGTCATTGAACTGCTTGTAGGCCTCCTCCATGATGGAGCTGCGCCGAGCTGGCCTCCGCTCCCAGTAGCCCTCCTCCACCCAGGGCAGGGCCGCGCCCGGCGGCTCCGGGCTGCCCGCCCCGCCGCTGCCGCCCCGCTCCAGGGAGCTGTCCAGGTCCCTGCAGAGCTGGTAGAGCTCGCTGCCGCGCCCGGAGACCCGCTCGCCGTCGACGGCCTTGAGGCCGGGGAGCAGGTCCCCCAGGGCGCTGCGGTAGGCCCCGGAGGCGCAGACGGGGTTGCTGAGGCGGGCCCGGGCGTCGTGCAGACGCAGGCTCTCCAGCCGGCGCAGCCCCGCCAGGCACTGCAGCTGCTGCAAGTTGCCCAGCAGGTTGCCGGCCACGTTGAGGCTCTGCAGGCTCTCGCAGGCGCCGAGCGGCTCCAGGCTGCAGACGCGGTTGGCCGAGAGGTTGAGGACAGCCAGGGACTTGAGGGCAGCCAGGGGGCCCAGGTGGGAGATGGCGTTGCCGGAGAGGTCCAGCCACTCCAGGCTGGCGCACTCGCCCAGGCAGCCCAGCTCCGAGATGCCCAGGCCCCGCAGCTTCAGGGATGGACTCCAGGGCGAACTCGCCCGTCTTGGCCTTCAGCAGCTGGGCGGTGACCCTGACGTTCTCGCCCTCGTCCCCCTTCTCCGCCCAGGGCTCCATCGCGGCCGGGCCGCCGCCCTACGGCTCAGGCAGGGCCCGAGCGGCCCACAGCCACTCAGCCACGGCGCGGAGAACCTCTGCACACCCCGAGCTGGGCCAGGTCCGGGAAAGCGCTTTGCCCCTTCCAGGCGCCTCTGCCCCAGGGGGCCCCCTGGAGCCCGCTGCCCGTGCGGCCACGCTGGGTCACGCCGGCAACGCGCCAGCCCCTGGAAGGGAAGAGAGACGGGATCAGGACCCTGCCCAAGCCCAGCCGCCTCCTTCCCGCCAGCAGCCCCCTCCGCCAGCAGGGCCGGAGCCCCCTTGAACCCCGCCCCTGCACCCAGCTGGGCGCTCCGGGCGGCTCTGTGGCCTGCTGGCCCCTGGTGCTGAAGCTGCCGTCTGTGGTACTAACGCCCCCACACGCACCCCATGGGTCAGGGGTCTCCCTGGCTTCTTCTGTGTCCCCTTCCAGCCCACGCCATGGCCGGAGCCCCGGCTGCTTTGATTGCCAGGCGCTGGGACTCCATTCCTGCCCCCTATTGATCTCGGTGTTTAGTACAGTCACCGACAGGTCACGGCTCCCTGCATTTTTGTTTATTGCCCCTGAGTTTTACTAAAACTAACCGTGACAAAATTTTACCCTTAGGAATGGGGCATCAGCAATCTGCCCTGGATCTGTGCACACACACACTGCACATGCCGATATACAGATACACACCGTGCACACACACACACACTCATACACAGACACACACCATGCACACACACACACACTCATACACAGACACACACCATGCACACACACACACACTCATAAACAGATACATGCCGTGCACACACACACGTACAGATACACACCATACACACACACACACACACACACACACACAGATCTCCACACACAGATACACCCTGTGCACACTCACACCGATACGCCCAAGCACTCACATACACATCATGCACACACCCAGATACACGCCGTGCACACACACACACTCATACACAGATACATGCCGTGCACACATACTCATACACAGACACACACAGACACACATCTGCACACACAGATACACCCGTGCACACTCACACCGATATGCACCATGCACACTCACATACACATCATGCACACACCCAGATACACACCGTGCACACACAGATACACACGTCTGCACACACACACAGATCTGAACAGATACACCCTGTGCAAGCTCACACACACAGATCTGCACACACACATATACCCACTGTGAACACACACACACAGTGCACACAAAGATTTGCACACACAGAGATACACACTTCACACACAGCTCTGCACACGCACCCAGATACACACATTGCACATGCATGCATACACACCGGTCACACTCAGATCTGCACATGCACACACATACACGCTGCTGTCAAAGTCAGACTCAGGACTCACAATTTGTCAGACCACTCTGTTTATTAGCAAAAGGCTCAAACCACCTTATTTATACAGATAAAAGGGTGTGAAATTAACAAGATTACAAAGGGAGCAGAACTGATAAATTTACCTGGGGCTAGACACACATATTTTATTTCCTTATTAACTCTCACCAATCTCCTGTTAATGTCCCACCATCAGCTTAAGTGGACCCATTGTTCAATACCTTAACGTTCCTCTTCCTGACAACTTTATCTTAACATTCCTCATTCCTGCTTACAGGAACATACAACATTTCTTTAATTCATTCTACTTCTACAATAGAATTCATTCTACTTTCACGCTGCACAGTCACACAGACGTGTCCTGGGTCTGCTCACACATGCTGCACACTTGCAACATGCATGCACCATACATGTTCACACACACACTGTGATGCTCATAGAAACACAGACAGGTAGGTCTGGAAAGAGATGGGCAACTAGCCAGCCCCCTGCACTGAGGCAGCACACAGGCAAGCCTAGACCCTGACAGGGGTTTGTCCAACCTGTTCTTAAAACACCTCCAGTGATAGAATCTTTCCCCTGATCTCTCACCTCCATCCCCCTGGTTGCAGATTAAGCCCATTGCTTCTAGTCCGACCTCCAGTGGAGAACTGGTCACTGTCCTCTTTATAGCGACTGAGACCAAACGGCCCACGGTCAGGAGCCACACCGAGCGCAGCAGGGCCCATAGGGGAGCTGTACCGTCCCCCTTCAGCCATCTCTGCCCCACAAGGGCCCAGTGGCCGCACCGCGCCGTGCACCCGGCCTGGCGTACCCCGGAGACGGGTGGGTGCCCCGCTGCCTGTATCTCGGAGACGGTCTCTAAGCTGGCGGGGTCCCCTCCTCCCCACTGCTGCTGCCCGCGCTGTCGTTCTCCGAGCAGATGAGGGGCAGCGGGGGGTGTCACAGAGTGTGGGGGAGTCAGGGCCCTGCACCCCCCTTCCTGCGATTCACCGTGATTCTCAGCCTGACGGTGAAATGGAAGGTTTATTGGACAGTAGGACAGCAGTCTACAACAGAGTTTGTAGGTACAACCAGGATCCCTCAGTCGAGTCCTTCTGGGGGAGGGGGGCAGGGAGCTTAGACCCCAGAGACTTGGGGTTCCCTGCATTCCACCACCCAGCAACAAACTGAAACTAAAAAACTCCTCCAGCCGCTCTCTTCCCCTCCCCCCAGCTCCTCCTCTCCGTTATCCAGTCTCCTGGCCAGAAGGTGTCAATTCTCCCAACCCCCCCCTTCCCTCCGGCTCAGGTTACAGCTCAGGTATCTTCCTGCAAGGGCAGTCCCCCATCCCCAATGTAACTCCCCTGCTCCATCATATCTCTCCCCCCTTGGAGACTGAACTGAGCGGGGTCACTCTGACCAGTGACCTGGGGAAGTTCAGGGCCCCGTCTCCGGGACAATGCGTCCGCTATCAGGTTGTCACGTCCCTTCACATGGACCACGTCCATGTCATAATCCTGCAGGAGCAGGCTCCACCTCAGGAGCTTGGCGTTGGCTTCTTTCATCTGGTGCAGCCAGGTCAGGGGAGAGTGGTCAGTGTGCACGGTGAAGTGTCGCCCAAAGAGAGATGGCTCTAGTTTCTTGAGGGCCCACACCATGGCCAGGCATTCCTTCTTGATGGCCGTGTAGTTCTGCTCCTGGGGTAGCAACTTCTTGCTCAGGTACACGATGGGGTGTCTCTCCCCCTTTTCATCCTCCTGCATTAACACCGCCCCCAGTCCCGTGTCTGAGGCGTCGGTGAACACCAAAAAGGGCTTGTCAAAGTCTGGGTTTGCCAGAACTGGGCCACTGACCAGAGCCTCCTTCAGCGCCCGGAGAGCCTCCTGGCACTCCTCGGTCCAGACCACCTTGTCTGGCTTCCCCTTCTTGCACAGCTCAGTGATGGGGGCGGCTATGGAGCTAAAGTGGGGCACGAACCTTCAATAGTACCCCGCCATCCCAATAAAGGCTTGGACCTGTTTTTTGGTTTGGGGAGCTGTGATGTTATGAGCAATATAATATCTCATTGAAAGATGACAGAGCCAGAAAGAGTTAATTAACTCAAACTAACCTGACCCAGGGGTGAACCTAAAGGACTGGTTAGGAAGATATGTAAATGAATAGAGCTATGAAATGCAAGTCTATATTGTTAGAAATCTCAAGGAGAGATGTTTGCTCAGGTCTTGTGATGTAAGCAAACAAGTCTTGTCTATTGCTATAACTTTAATTCAAAGATCAAAAAGGAATATTAACATTTATGATCATACTTGAGTGAAATAGTATTATTGTCTCTATGTCTCTTTGAAGTTTGTGGTAACCTGTATCTGAACTGTTTAATGGATAAATTACCCTGTGCTAATTGCCAGGATGTTTGGCAGAAGGAGAGTTAAGCCTATTGTTTTCTCAGGCCAAAAGGCTGCTGGAAATGTATAAGAACCCTGGGACACGATCCTGCTTCATCTCAGATCTGCTTTGGGTTTCAAGATGGGGAAACCATAAGCCACAAGGATTGAGATCCCCAGTCACTGACTAGAGTCACCCTGAATATGGACATTGGACTATAACCTCTGGACTATTTCTAAAAGGACTTTTGGCAACTACAAGCTCATCTCTGCTATGTATCTAAACTTCAAGAATTGAATTCAAGTCTGTCAGTACATTGATCTTTTAACCAACACTCTCTCTCTTTTCTTTTTAATAAATTTTAGCTTAGTTAATAAGAATTGGTTATAAGCTACTGTGACGGGGCAAGGCCAGATGGCTACAGTAAAGTAGTGAGGAACAGGTATGTTAGCCCCAGGCTAAACAAATCCCTGGTACCATGGTAACCAAATGGCAGTTGCTCCAGGTTAATCAAGACACCTGGGGCCAATTAAGATCCTTCTAGAAGGCAGTGGAGACAGCTAGATTGACTGGAACACCTGAAGCCAATCAAGGACTGGCTTGAACTAGTTAAAAGCCTCCCAGTTAGTCAGTGTGGGGTGGGTGGCAGGAGCTATAGGAGGGAGCTGTGCTGTTGGAGGAATGAAGTAGTACTAAGCCGTACCAGGTGCAAGGAAGGAGGCCCTGAGGTAATTGTGAAGAAGATACTAAGTGGGGGCTGTTGTGGGGAAGTGGCCCAGGGAATTGTACACATCCTATTTCGAAAAAGTCAGCTTCCATAGCTGCTAATTTTAGGGTCCCTGGGCTGGAGCCCGGAGTAGAGGGCGGGCCCAGGTTCCCCCCCTGAATTAATCACTGAGACTGGGAGACAACAGAGACTGTGCGAGGGAGGGCTGCTTCTCCTCACCTCCCTGGTTGGTTTATGATGAAAATGGCTCAGTAGACTGTGACCCTTGCCTCTAGAGAGAGAAGGGCTATGTGGAGGGGCACAGTGAGCCTCTGAGGTTAGCAAAATCCATCAGGAAACGCAGGACCCACAGAGTCAAGGACAGAGCTTTGTCACAGCTTATATTTTGGGTCAGATCTAAGTTATAATTGGACCTGGGTGTGTGGCTGATCCTTTGGGATTGGAAGAACCTTTTCTTCTATATGAAGAGATAAGATTTTCCGTAATCATCATCATATCTGACGTGTGTGTCTGGATGGAGGCCTGAGGCCGGGCACTTTAAGGGAACTGCGTTGTTTGGACTCTGAGTAACCAGTGAGGTAATACAGAAGTTGTTTTGTGCTGGTTTGGTAAATCTAAGTATTGGAATATCCAACAGCTTCTGGGGGTTGTCTGCCCCGTTTTGTTTGCAGTTCACCCTGATTGAGTGACCTCAGCTGGCTCCCATGGGCAGCACCATCAGAGGAGCGGGCCAGTCTCTGATCACCTCCACTTTGGCTGGTTCTGGCTTTAGGCAGCCGCTCCCCACCCGGTGACCTAGGTAGGATATTTCAGCCATCCCCACCTTGCACTTCTCAGCCTTTACGGTCAGCCCAGCCTCCCGGAGTCTGTTTAGCACTTGTCTAACCTGGGACACATGGTCCTCCCAGGTCTGGCTAAAGACACAGATGTCATCAATATACGCCACAGCAAAACTCTCCATTCCCCTCAGTAGCTGATCCACCAGGCGCTGGAAGGTGGCCGGCGCTCCCTTGAGGCCGAAGGGCAGGGTCAGGAACTCATAGAGCCCCAGAGGGGTGATAAAGGCCGATTTCAGCCTGGCATCTGCATCCAGCGGCACCTGCCAGTAGCCCTTTGTAAGATCCATGGTGGTAAGGTACTGAGCACCTCCCAGCTTGTCTAGGAGCTCGTCAGGCCTGGGCATGGGGTAGGCATCGAATACAATGATGGCTTTAAGCTTCCGATAGTCCACACAGAACCGGATCGACCCGTCCTTTTTGGGGACCAGCACCACCGGCGAGGCCCAAGGGCTGGAAGATGGCTGGATCACCCCCAAAGCCAGCATGTCCCTGACCTCTCTTTCCAGGTCCTCGGCAATTTTCCCTGTGACTCAGAAGGGGGGGCATTTTATAGGTGGGTGCGATCCTGTCTGCACCCGTGGACAGTCAGATTAGTGCATCCAGGCTGGTTGGAAAACAGCTGTCGGTACAGATGCAAGACCCCTCTGATCTCAGATTGCTGGGCCAGGGTCAGCTGATCAGAGAGGGGAATTGTTTCCAGGGGGGAGCCAGTTCCTGTCTCGGGAAATAGATCTACTAAAGGGTCATCTCCCTGCTCCTCCCACTGGCCACACACGGCCACCACAACATCCCCCCTGTCATAATATGGCTTCATCATATTCACATGGTACACCCAGCGGTGGTGTGCCCGATTTGACAGCTCCACCTTTACCTCATTTAGTTGCTCGACAACCGTAAAAGGGCCTTCCCAGGCGGCCTGTAGTTTGTTTTTTCTCACGGGGATAAGAACCATCACCTGATCCCCGGTGGCGTAGGCGTGGGCCTGCGTCGTGCAGTCGTACCAGACCTTCTGCTTCCTCTGGGCTCTGGCCAGATTCTCCCTGGCCAGGCCCATGAGTTCAGCAAGTCTTTCCCAGAAGGCCACGACATACTCCACCACCAACTCTCTCTTGGGAGTGGCCTTCCCCTCCCATTCATCTCTCATCAGGTCTAGGGGCCCCCTTACCCGCCTTCCATATAACAGTTCGAAAGGCGAAAATCCAGTAGACTCCTGGGGTACCTCCCTGTACGCGAACAGCAGGTGAGGTAAGTGCTTGTCCCAGTCCTGCGGGTGCTGGTTCATAAAGGTTTTCAGCATCATCTTTAGCATCCCATTGAACCTCTACACCAGCCCGTCGGATTGGGGGTGATACGCTGAGGCCCAGTTGTGCCGGACCCCGCATTTCTCCTACAAGCACCGGAGTAGGGCTGACATGAAGTTGGACCCTTGGTCTGTCAAGACTTCCTTGGGGAACCCCACTTGGCTGAAAATGGTCAGCAGTGCATCTGCCACATTGTCTGTTTCAATGGAAGACAAGGACACTGCCTCAGGGTAAAAAGCAACAGAGAGTCCTGTGGCACCATTAAGACTAACAGATGTATTGGAGCATGAGCTTTCGTGGGTGAATGCCCACTTCGTCAGATGCATGTAATGGAAATTTCTAGGGGCAGGTATAAATATGCAGGCAAGAATCAGTCTGGAGATACCGAGGTTAGTTCAATCAGGGAGGGTGAGGTCCTCTGCTAGCAGTTGAAGTGTGAACACCAAGGAAGGGGAAACTGCTTCTGTAGTTGGATAGCCATTCACAGTCTTTGTTTAATCCTGATCTGATGGTGTCAAATTTGCAAATGAACTGGAGCTCACCAGTTTCTCTTTGGAGTCTGGTCCTGAAGTTTTTTTGCAGTAAGATGGCTACCTTTACATCTGCTATTGTGTGGCCAGGGAGGTTGAAGTGTTCTCCTACAGGTTTTTGTATATTGCCATTCCTGATATCTGACTTGTGTCCATTTATCCTTTTACGTAGGGACTGTCCAGTTTGGCCAATGTGGAGTTCACTGGCCATCACCTACAGTCCTCAGCTTAAACCTCTCCAACGCATCATCAGTGATCCACAACCCATCCTGGACAATGATCCCTCTCTTTCACAGACTTTGGGAGGCAGGCCAGTCCTCGCCCACAGACAACCCGCCAACCTTAAAGCATATTCTCACCAGCAACCACACACTGCACCATAACAACTCTAACTCAGGAACCAACCCATGCAACAAACCTCGATGCCAACTCTGCCCACATATCTACACCAACAACACCATCACAGGACCTAACCAGATCAGCTACAACATCACCGGTTCATTCACCTGCACGTCTACAAATGTTATATATGCCATCATGTGCCAGCAATGCCCCTCTGCTATGTACATTGGCCAAACTGGACATTCACTTCTTGGCCCCCCATTTCAGGTGTACCATCGCCACAGGCACCTTGAATGGGGTCCCGTCCTCCCCCGTCAGGGTCAGGTAGGTGTCGGGCACCACCCGATCTGGGGCCACCACCTCGGGCCAGGCCAGCGTCACCTCTGAGCCCATATCCCAGTTTCCACTGACCTTCCTCCCATCCACCTCCAGGGGAACAAGGCACTCTCTCCGGAGGGACAGCCCCGCGCCCACCCTGTAAACCAAAAACCCTGAGTCTGGAGCATCCAACCCCCTAGAGGAGCTGGCCTGGGGTATTCCTCCCTTCTTAGCAAGTGGTACGCTGCCAGCCCCCCTTGTCTGGGAATGCTGCCCCTCGTCCGGCTGGGTCTTTACGCAGTCAAACCTCTGTGGGTTGGGTCTGCTCAGTCCGTCCCTGAGCCTGAGGCACTGGGCCTGTATGTGACCTCTTTGGCCACAGTGATAGCAGCCCATGTCCCATGGGTCCCCTCGAGCGGGTCGGATGGACCTGACGCCAGGTGTTCCCCTTTGGTGGGGGTTCTCCATATTTCCCCACTGGGAGATCCCATGATGACTCTCTCTCTGCATTGTGGAGGGCCTGTTCCTTTGGGACTTCTCCCTGTTATCCCCTGCCCGACTGTTCACAAACTCGTCGGCCAGCTGGCCTGCATGCTGCGGGTTCTCTGGCTTCTGGTCCATCAACCATCGCCACAGGTCGGATGGGCACTGCTCATACACGTGCTCCAGTACGAATAGGTCAAGCAGGTCTTCTTTAGTTTGGGCCCCAGCTGTCCACTTGCGGGCATACCCCTGCGCCCGGTTGGCCAGTTGTAGGTATTGTGACCTCACGGGTTTTACGCTGACTCCGGAACCTTTTCCGGTACATCTCAGGGGTCAGCCCAAACTCGCGGAGCAGGGCCTTTTTGAACAGTTCATAGTCCCCTGTCTCCACCCGTTTCATTTGACTGTACACCTCCACGGCTTTGGAGTCCAGTAAGGGGGTGAGAAACTGGAGCCTGTCTGCAGGGTCAAACCTGTGCAGCTCACAGGCATTCTCAAAGGCCGTCAGGAAGGTATCCATGTCCTCCCCCTCCTTACGCTGGGCCAGGAAGCACTTATCAAAGGTCTTTGCAGTCTTGGGTCCCCCCTCACTCACTGCAGCTGGGGCCCCACTGCTCCTCAGCCAGGCCAGCTCCAGCTCGTGCTGACGCTGTTTCTCCTTCTCCTCCAGATCATGCTGACGCTGCTTTTCCCGTTTTTCCCGCTCCTGCTTCAGTTCTTGCTGCCTTAACTTGAGCTCTTTCAGTCTCATCTCCCATTCATATTCCAGCCGCCTCAGCTCCAGGGACAGGGAACGCCGCCGGGACGATCCCCTGCTGGCCACTGGGGTCGGGGTGTCCTCGGTATTCGCTGGGCTTCCCCCAACCCCTCCCCTAGGTATAGGTAGGCAGCGTCTCGGGATGTCCTCGGCAGCAGTCTGCTCCCCCCCCAGCCATGTCAGGCCCCGGGGCCCACGCTGCATCCACCGGGCGGCTTCCCTCAGGGACAGGGCTCGGTTCATCCAAGCGATCCCTCTCCTCCAGCTGGGCAATGAGCTGTTCTTTGGTGGACCTCCTACTGCTCAGCCCCCTCTGCCTGCACAGCTCCACCAGGTCGCTCTTAAGGCGTTTAGCATACATCCTCCTGCTGGCCACTCGCCGGGCTGTGCTCTCCGCTTCCCACCGTTCCAGGGAGACCCCTAGTATGCCAGCCCTTCTTCAGATCACCACCTCTCTCCCAGGGTCGAGCTGCAGACTCCTCCGCCCCGGGACCACTTGTTGCAATCCCCAGGGGGACCCTGTTACTGCAAAAGTCCTTCTCGCTGCTCCCACACTCCCAGGGGTTAATCGCCCCCTGGAACCATCTCTCTCTGACTCTTCAGCACACCTAATCCCCGTCAATCCCCCTTTGTTTCACTGCTCCCCAAAGTGCCGTCCATGGGGTGCAGTAGATCCCACCGCTGCCACCAGTTATCACGGAGTGTGTGGTAGTCAGGGCCCTACACCCCTCTTACTGGGATTCACCATGACTCTAAGCCAGCCAGTAAAATGGAAGGTTTATTGGACAATAGGAACACAGTCTACAACAGAGCTTGTAGGTACAACCAGGACCCCTCAGTCAAGTCCTTCGGGGGGGGGGGGGGCAGGGAGCTTAGACTCCAGAGACTTGGGGTTCCCTGTGTTCCACCACCCAGCACTAAACTGAAACTAAAAAACTCCTCCAGCCGCTCTCTTCCCCTCCTCCCAGCTCCTCCTCTCCTTTGTCGAGTCTCCCGGACAGAAGGTGTAACTTCTCCCACCCCCCTCCTGGCTCAGGTTACAGCTCAGGTATCTTCCTGCAAGGGAAGTCCCCCATCCCCAATGTAACTCCCCTGCTCCGTCACAGGGGGTAGTCGGGGAAGTTCCCCAGGTTGGCTCTCAGAAAGATGAGGTGCTCCACACCCAACCCCCGCCTCTCTTTCAACCCGGCCAGGGGCCAGGGAATCAGCTGGGAGCACGGCTGGGGGAGCTGGGGGCTAGATTGGCTTGGTGGCAGTGGGGAATGGGGCCCGGAGAGAGGAGGTCGGCTCGGAACACTTTGAAGGCGGGAGGAGAGTACTTTAAGTACTTTACGAAGGATTAGAAGAGCAGCGCGAGGGTTGAGTCTGGTTGGCAGGGAGAAAGTGGGATCAGGGGCTGTGGGGGGCAGGCTACGGTTAGGGGCGTGGGTGAGGCACAGAGCAGGGAACAGCTGGCTTCAGTATCTAAGGAGAAGTATCTCCGCTGCCCCCGCCCTCCCCAAGCGCTCAGACTGTGCTGAGAATTCAGCTCTTCGAGCCATTCGGAGAAACACTGAACTTCAAACCAGCTCAACCTTCAGCATTTCCAACCCCTGCTCTCTGTTCCTCTGTTGCCTAATCCACCTGCCCTCCCAGCCAGTGACCCGATGCCACGGGGCCCCTGCCTGCCTGGGAAAGGTTCCGCTCCGCCACACGGCTGCTCTCTCGGGGTGGAACATCTGTCAGGTTTCCGATAAAACGTAGCGACCAGAATGGACAAACAAACTGATCCAGCCGTGGGGGCTGGGAGAGCCAGCGCCAGGGACGGACACAGCCCGGTTCCCCAGCTTGTAGGGAGCAAGATGGACTCAGTGGGACCTGCCCACGCTTTGCTCTGAGCTCCGTTCTCCTCACAGGGCGGGGGTGGGGAAAGCCTGCGGAGCCCCTGTGGGCAGCGCCCCTAGAGCCAGAACCCCTGCAGCTCTCAGAGCTCGGGGCGCCCGTTGGGAAGAGGGACGGAGGGACGGCCTCGGGTCTGGGAGTTCGGTTCCTTTCTCTGCCATTCGCTCGCTGGGCTGCAGGGATAGTGACCGTGACGTGACCCTGCCCCCCTCACTCAGTGTGCGCTGCCCCGGTGCCCTGCGCTGGGCGATGCCCCTGGATTGCAAAGGGCTGTGAGGAGGAGACAGCCCGGGGGGGTCCCAGCACCAGGCCGGGAGCAACGGGACGCAGAAGCTGAACCTCTGTGGGTCTCTTCCCATCCTACCTCCTGAGCGTCCCCTCCCCCACCCCAAACACACCCCTGTCCCTGGTCACATGGGGGCTGGGTATGGGGCGAGCTGGCAGGGCGGTGGGTCTCTGCATTGCGGTGACCCGCAGGGCGTGCCGAGCTTCCCCCGGACACAGCCGGGAAGAGGAGCCAAGAAAGGATGTGCTCTGGCTCCAGGGACCTGCGGCTGCAGCACCGATGGGCTCGTTCAATCCGGCCCTAGAGGCGAGATGGGTTTAGTGACCAGGCACAGGACAGAGCTTCCAGGCCACCAGGAACTGGGCATCCCGTTCCCCTGGCTCGCCCTCCCTCCTGCCCCACCCCACGGCCGGGCTGTGCCAACTTTGCCTGCCTCTCTCCAGCAGCTCCCGACAACAAATCGATGACCGAGATTGCAATGGGCAGGGTGCTGGCCGGGCAGGGGGAGGAGTAGGGCAGCTTCTGGGGAATTAGTTAATGGAAGACTAAGATCAACAGAGGGGAGTTCTTGGGGTGGGGGAGAGGGGCAGACGGCTCCCTGGGATCCATTCGCCACCCGCACAGATGAAGGGGCTGCTAGTTCTGGGCTTGGGCTTGGTGGCCCTGGCTGCGGCTAGCGAATTGACGCTGCAGGAGATGGTGGTGGACTTGGTGCTGGAGGATTTTCACAACAAGAAATTGGTGCAATGGGTGTACAAGAAACAGGCCGTGGAAGACGTCACTGAAACAGTGAGTGCGTGAGAGCCGGCGACGCATTGCTGTGCGCTGAGCTGCTGAGTCCCTCCCCAGAGGTGGCTGCTCCGCAGTGTTGGGGGAAGTGATTCCTGTCTACCCGGCCTGTGGGACGAAAGGAACGTGGGACTCTCATGGCTGAGAGCCCCTCTGGGTGGGTTTGCGGTGGGGGTACACAGCGCCCATGGGTGAGGACGGAGGAGGTCTGCGGAGACTGGCTGGGGGCAGGGAAGGGGAGCTGTGGGGAGGACTGGGTTTGGGTACAGGGAGGGGGGTGGGATGGCGGTGGGCAGGGGCCTGGGGATGAACTGGAGCTCTGCAGAGCTTGGTGCAGACACAGCCATGCTCAACACTCCCAGTGGCCCATGCGTCGTGCATCGCCTGGGGGGACAAGGCCGGCTAGGGGAGAGGGCAGGGCGGCCAGGGCTCTGCGCAGCCAGAATGGGGAAAGCAGGACGGAGCCTGGCCCCGCGGAGCTGCTCACGGCCCTGCAGGCAGCACGAGGCGGGCGTCGGTCGGGAGAGCTGGTTCCAGCTAACGGGGCTCAGCGTCCTGGCCCAGGGGGGGCTAGGCTGGGCTGCGGGCACCTGGCCAGCCTTGTCAGAGGCGAATGGGTGTTGCCTTGCAGAGCTCAGCTACACATGAACTGTGCCCGGCCCCCCTGAGGGGGCAGCCAGCGGCAGGCACAGGGTGCGGGGCACTGCTGGGGGCCTAGGAGTGGTGACGTCCCAGTAGCCCCGCCCCTTTGCTCCCCAGGCTCGCCCCGCCCCTCCCCCTCCTGAGGGGGGACCCCAAGCCCACCCGCTCCCCTGGGGTTCAGTCCAGGGCTGCGCATTGGCAGCTGCTGGTGCTGCTCACAATCCCTCGCTGCCCCTCCCTGGGCTGTCACCCGCTCTCCCGGGCGCTCCAGGGCCTGCTGCAGCTTCCTCGCATGCTGCGGCCGAGCTCGGGCTGGCTGCCCACAGTGCCCGGCCTCTCCGGTGGCAGCTTTTCCTCCCGGCTGTGCCCCTCGGCCCCCCCGGAGACGTAACCCACCAGCCGTTGGCCCCTTCCCGAACCCCCCACACTCCAGCACAGGCCGCGGGGCGCTCAGGGGCTTCTCCCAGGCTCCTCTGCGGACACCGCTGCTCATGGGCGCGGGCGCGTTGGACGTCCTGTCAGACTTGGGGGCCGGGAGCGGCACAAGGCAGAGGGAGTCTCTACCAGCCCCTCCGTCGCCTGGGGTGACACTGCCCCTCACAGGGTCGCGTCATGGCGGGCGAGTGAGGCTGTATCCCGGAGGCGGCTGGTTGGTGCAGGCCGCGTGCCCAGGCCCCTGGCTCCATGCTGGGCTGGAGTCTCCAGCGCACCCGAGCACTGGCTAGTCACAGTGAGCAATGCACAGTCCCCTTAGCACGCAGGGCGTTTCCTCAGGGCCCCGCGCATCCCGGGGCTCTGGCAGGAGCTGCCAGAGGCGCTTTGCTGACCCTGGTTTCTCTTTGGTTCCAGGAGTATCCGGCAGGGCCCTTTGTGCGGCTGCGGGTCAGGCTCCAGCAGACCCAGTGCCGGAACCAGCCGGGGAGCAGACAGGACTGCGCCCTCAAACGCAGAGGGGTGAGCGAGGGGCCAGCCGCCTCCGACCTCTGTCTGTCCGTGGGGCTGGGTCACTGCTCCGGAGGGTCATTTCCTCCCCCTCCACCGGGGAGCGGGGCTGCGGTGACGCTCTCCCCGACCCGGGAATGAGGTGGGCGGCAGCCCCCAGCTCCGCCGGGCCCCAGGGAGGAGTGCAGAGCGAGGGAGCGTGCGAGCGGCAGGGAGGGGCTGAGCGCTGGCACGCGGCTGAGTGTGCGCGGAGCAGGGGAGCTCAGCTGCATGGTGGGGGCTGGAGGCGGCTGCCCGCGGGGCAAGGTGCTGGACTCCGGTCCCTGCTCTGCCAGGGACTCCCCAGGGACAAGTCACCATGTGGCTCTGGCTGTGCGGGGGACACAGACTGGGGAGCGCAGCACCTATATGGATTGGGGCAGGGGTGTGTGGGGGGGTGCACCGACCTGCGGGTGCGAGGGGGAACATCCCCCGCGGTGAGGGAGGGGCACAGACGGCCCTGGGGACACGTGCAGCAGGGGGAGCTGGCTGGGCAGAGCTGCTGCATGTTCTCGGCAGCCCCCGGGCGCTGCCCACGGGGCTGGAGGCTTCACTTGGTCCCTCTCTCCTCAGAGGAAGCAGATCTGCCTGGCTTGTGTCAAGTTTGACTCCCGCAGCGGGGGAAAGGTGCTGGGTAGCTACACGCACTGCAGGGTGGAGAAGCAGCAGCCTGTGACGGTGAGTGCGCCCACGGGCAGGGATCGGGCGCAGAGCCGCTCTCCTGGGAGCAGGTGCTGGGAAAATCCGACATGTCGGCAAGGGGCCTGGGAGCCGTGCTGGGTGGGGCCACCCCCAGGTGCAGCATGGGTCTGCGCACAGGGGATGGACGGACACCTGTGCTCCTGGTAGATGCCAGGACATGCACATGCCCACAACATGCACACCGACAGGCACACGCATGCAGCACGTGAGCACCGAGGCTCAGCGGTTCCATGCTCTGTGCAGACTGATGGTGCCAACAGCGCTGGGCCCAGCCCATGCCCCCGGGGTGCTGCTTGGGGCCGGATCCGCACCAGCTCCCTGGCCGGAACCGTGGCCACCCTGTGACCTGACGCCTCTGCCCCTGCAGGAGATGGAGACGAGACACGAGCAGGAGTGCAGCACAGTGCAGGAGACGGGCGAAGCGCCCTACCATCCCGGCGTCTTTGCCTTCTCCAGAGGGCTGCCGTCCTAGCCAGGGCGCCTCCCCCACATCCACAGCATGGTAGGACGGACACCTGCAGGCAGGGCCCTGGGACCAGGTGGGGGCTGGGCTGCTCATGGTTCCCTTCGGGGGCTCTGGGCTGGGCAGCAGATATCTCCCCCCTCCGGCCGAGCCCCCCTGCAGAGCGCTCTGTGCCCGCTCCCCTTGGGACTGATGCCCTTTAACCCACTGCCCTCCCCAGGGGCTGATCCCACAGCCCAGCAGAGGGCGCCAAGTTGCACCATAGCGGGAGGGGGTGTGTCCAGCGCCCCCAAGGGGGACCAAAGGCAGGCACCAATGGGGCAGGGCTTTCCGGGGTCTGGCCTGGGCTGCAGAGACTCGGGCTCACCCAGGGCAGCGGTGAGCAAGTGTTCCGTCTGGGCGCTGCTCGCTGGCTGTGGAGCAGTGAGTTTGCTGGGCTCCAGTGAGTCCTTGGGGGTGGGTCCAGGTCACAACCCGCGCCCCCGTCCCCCCCCCCCGCCCCCGTCGCCCGCTGGCTGGCAGCCCCAGCAGAGGCCAAGGAGCAAATGGGCCCCGGAGCAGCGCAGGCTGGAACATCACGGTCTGTGACAGACGGACGGGTGTGCCCTCGGAGCTGAGCTCAGAGCACCCCCATGGGGGCCGGAGTGCCAGCCGGCAGGCATGCCTGCGGGCCCCTGGGTGCGGAAGGGGTGCCCTCGCTCCTGCCCCAGGCAGCCGCTCCCCAGGGCCGCAGCTTGGCTCTCTGCGAACGTGACCCACTCGGCTGCTCTGACGCAGGGGCGGACGCCTCCTCCAACTCCCAGAAACAAACCCAGCCTGGAGAGCAGTGGGGTGGGGATCCCCCAGAGCCCCCAGCCGCAATGCTAACCCTATAGCATATCTCCTCTTCCCCTAGCCAGCCTGGGCAACTCTGGGACCCTCAACCCGCGGAAGGACGCTGCTATCGGCGCTGCCCAGCGGAGACCCGGCGACCACCCCTGCCCGTCAGACACTGCGCCCGCTCCAGCACCAGGCCGGGCAGAGCTGCCTGGCCAACGGATCCTGCTGCTCCTTCTCCCCACCCCCGCCTCGCTCAGCTCCATCGCCCGGCTGTTCATCCCCAATAAAGCCAGAGCCCCACTTCGGAAGGGTTATTCAGCCAGGGGCTGCCCAGCCGGCCCCCCAGGGTATTTCTCGGGTCAAGGGGATATGTTGGGCCTGCTCCCGCCGCCCCGGATTGCCCCCATGGGTTGTCTGCTCCAGCGCATCGTCTCCTGCCTGCCGTGGCCGGGCAGCCCGGGAGTCTGTCACCCGCTCTCCCACCCGGCTGGGTCCCCGGGCTCTGCCCCGCCTCGCTCGGGGATGGAGCATTTAGCTGGGTGTGGTGCCCCCGGGGTGTGGAAATCACCCCCTGAAGCACCCTCGTGAGTTTTACGATCCAGCCGCCAGGAAGCAGGAGGGTGCTGGGGCGAAGGACCAGGCCAGGCAGGCAGGGACCTGGGGGACAGAGCCGGGGCGAGGGGTGCAGCCCCCAGAACTCACCTGGGCAGGGGCTTAAGAACCCCAAGCTTATCAGGCCCCCCTTGTGGCAGGGAGGTCCCGCAGTCCAGCTCGTCAGAGGACAGCTGGGGTGCCCCCGGCTCTACAGACTGGGCACAGAGGCAGGGGCCAGGGAGCAGACAACACATTTATTTCACAGGCAAATCTCTTCACGTGGCACCGCGGCACTTCCACACTGGGCAGGGCCAATGGTGCCGGAATGGGCAGTTCCCAGGCCTGCCTCCCCTTGGTCGCCCATGGCTGTGTCCCCTCCTCCCCCTGAGCCCGGAGGATCGTCCCACCCCTCCCCTTGGTCCTGCCCCCCAGGAAGCAGGCTGACCGCTCCTTCCTCCCAGCGGCTCAGGGACACTTGCCGCAGTCAGCGCTAGGGCTGGTCCTGGCCTCTGCTCCTGTCTAGTCCAGCGTGCAGGGCACCGCTGCCCACCTGCCTCCGCGCCAGCGGTCCGACGGGCTCCTGCCAGCCTCGGATGGAGGAAAAATCCCATGGGGTCAGCTGTGCACCATCCCCAGTCCCTGGCAGGTCTCAGAGCAATGTGCCAGGGCACGCACCAGACGGGAGCCCGGCTGGCGTTCCCCGGCGGGGGATGCTGCCAGGGCCCCACACAGCTGGCAGAGCTGCCCTTCACCAGCAGACTGGGGTTCAAACAGACTACAGGTCCCCCCGCCTCCTCTCTGCCACCGGGGTCAGCCGGCCGGTTCTCGCGCTGGCACTGGGTTGGGAGGGACAACGGGGGGAGAGGGAAGGTGCTGCCCTAGTAAAGGGACGGGTTCCCCCAGGACCCTGGCCGGTAGGGACTGAACGCTGGGCCCTGCTGGCAGCTGGCGGGCTGCCTGCGGGAAGGAGACTCAAAGGGAAGGATGTGGGGGGGTCCCCTCCCCAAACCCATCACTGCCTCTGGCCCCCACTGGCCCCGTGAGCTGAGAGGCCAAGGAGCGAGGGAGTGAGCCATGGGGCAGGCGGGGCCGGTGCCCGTTGGTGGTGGGCCGCTTGCCCTGAGCTGCCCGCACGGTGCCTGCTGGTGGAATTGTCTCCAGGGCCGCCAGCCCGGCTCCTCTCAGCAATCTGAGAATTAAGCCCAGGGTGGAGAGAGCTGGGGGCGGCCCTGAGGCCTGAGGGGAACTGGCGGGGTGCTGTGGGGAGATCTGGAAAAGCCCCCAGGCTCGCCGGCGCCCAGCACTCCACAGGCCCCGCTCCAGGGGCTCCCACGCACACCGGTGCTGGGGCTCCATGGCTGGGCCCATCGGCTCAGACCCAGGTGCGCCTCGCTGCAGGGCTGGGCCCCTCCGTCCAGTCGGCTCCTGGAGCCCCTCTTGCTTGGGCCCCAAACTCCCCTCTGGCTTCGGGGCAGAGTCAGATCAGCTTGGGATGAGGGGCCGGGGCCAGCGCCCCAGGGCCTCAAGCCGGCTGTGGTCAGGAGAAGAGGAAGGCCGGGGGCGGGGGCACACAGGGGCCGTCATTCTGTGGGTTGCCGTCCAGGCAGGCAGGGCACGGGGCTAGAGGGCAGGGGGCTTTGCAGGCGGAGACTCGGGCATGGGCCTCCGTGGAGCCGGGCGATGGAGGCAGATCCCCAGCTTCGCCCCGGCGGGCGGCTCAGAACACGTAGGAGCTGGGGTCGCTGCGGACGCTCAGGGCCCGCTCCGCCTGGGAGATGGTGTCGTCCGCCCTCTCGCTCAGCTCCCGGCACTCCCGCAGCACGTCGTTGAACTGCTTGTAGGCCTCCTCCATGATGGAGCTGCGCCGAGCCGGCCTCCGCTCCCAGTAGCCCTCCTCCACCCAGGGCAGGGCCGCGCCCGGCGGCTCCGGGCTGCCCGCCCCGCCGCTGCCGCCCCGCTCCAGGGAGCTGTCCAGGTCCCTGCAGAGCTGGTAGAGCTCGCTGCCGCGCCCGGACACCCGCTCGCCGTCGATGGCCTTGAGGCCGGGGAGCAGGTCCCCCAGGGCGCTGCGGTAGGCCCCGGAGGCGCAGACGGGGTTGCTGAGGCGGGCCCGGGCGTCGTGCAGACGCAGGCTCTCTAGCCGGCGCAGCCCCGCCAGGCACTGCAGCTGCTGCAAGTTGCCCAGCAGGTTGCCGGCCACGTTGAGGCTCTGCAGGCTCTCGCAGGCGCCGAGCGGCTCCAGGCTGCAGACGCGGTTGGCCGAGAGGTTGAGGACAGCCAGGGACTTGAGGGCAGCCAGGGGGCCCAGGTGGGAGATGGCGTTGCCGGAGAGGTCCAGCCACTCCAGGCTGGCGCACTCGCCCAGGCAGCCCAGCTCCGAGATGCCCAGGCCCCGCAGCTTCAGCAGCAGGATGGACTCCAGGGCGAACTCGCCCGTCTTGGCCTTCAGCAGCTGGGCGGTGACCCTGACGTTCTCGCCCTCGTCCCCCTTCTCCGCCCAGGGCTCCATCGCGGCCGGGCCGCCGCCCTACGGCTCAGGCAGGGCCCGAGCAGCCCACAGCCACTCAGCCACGGCGCGGAGAACCTCTGCACACCCCGAGCTGGGCCAGGTCCGGGAAAGCGCTTTGCCCCTTCCAGGCGCCTCTGCCCCAGGGGGCCCCCTGGAGCCCGCTGCCCGTGCGGCCACGCTGGGTCACGCCGGCAACGCACCAGCCCCTGGAAGGGAAGAGAGACGGGATCAGGACCCTGCCCAAGCCCAGCCGCCTCCTTCCCGCCAGCAGGCCCCTCCGCCAGCAGGGCCGGAGCCCCCTTGAGCCCCGCCCCGGCACCCAGCTGGGCGCTCCGGGCGGCTCTGTGGCCTGCTGGCCCCTGGTGCTGAAGCTGCCGTCTGTGGTACTAACGCCCCCACACGCACCCCATGGGTCAGGGGTCTCCCTGGCTTCTTCTGTGTCCCCTTCCAGCCCACGCCATGGCCGGAGCTCCGGCTGCTTTGATTGCCAGGCGCTGGGGGGGGAGGGGGAGAGAGCGCAGCGGGGGGGCGCAGGCACTAGGAGGCCAAGGCTGCAATGATTGGCCTGCAAACGTGTGCGGGGTGCAGGTGGGGAGGGAGCAGGAGAGGTGGGGGAGGGGCGTTTCCATCCCAATGAAGCAAAAGGGGGGGTTGGAAATAGGGAATTAGGGAAACAGGCCGTCTGCAGCCTGCCACCGCCAGTGGGCCAGGGAGAGCGCGCGGGGGGTGGGGGAGCTTCCGCCACCAACCCCTGCCCCCTGCGGGGCTGGCGGGAGCCCGGGAATGCACATGCACACCGACGTGTGCAGAGCCAGACACGCCTGTGCACACGGATGTACACGCGTGCATCACACACACACAGGTGTGTCGCAGAGCGACATAGCTACATGAATGTATATGGGGCGCTCACAAGGATGAACACAATCACATGCACACACACGGATGCACACGTGGATGGCCGCACACACGGAAACGGATGAACACACACAGACACGGACACACATGCTCACCCCCCACGCTGCATTCACAGGACCCGAGCCGTGCCGCCCCGTGTCCCCCACCCGCAGCCCCTCACCTGGCGCAGCCGCCTGCTCGCTCCCGGCCGAGCCCTTCATGGGGCGGGTGCCCCCCCCGCAGCGTTGCCATGGCAACAGGGGCCGTGGCAACAGCTCCCGGGGCGGGAACATTTAAAGGGCCAGCAGCACGTTCTGCAAAGCGGGGGCGAGGCGGCTCCGCGGGACCCCGCTGGGGCCGGTGGCTGGAAGCACGACCCTGCAGCCCCTGCCCCGTGGGGTCCCCGGGCACCATTGTCCCAGCGCTGCAGCCAGCTCCAGAGCAGGGGGCTCTGTGCCCCCAGTGGCTGCGCCCCCGCTGGAGCCGGGGGTGTTGGCCTATGTCACGGAGTATTGGGGGGACACAAGGCCCTGCCCCCCCGGCTTCCTGCCATTCACCATGACTCTCAGCCAGCCAGTAAAGCAGAAGGTTTATTTAGACGACAGGAACACAGTCCAAGACAGGTCTTGCAGGCACTGACAACAGGGCCCCCCTCAGTTAGGTCCATCTTGGGGTCCCAGGGGCACCACAGCCCCGTTGGGGGGGGGGTCAGAGCCCTGTCTGGGCTCCCTCCATTACCAGCCAGCTCCTGACAACTCCAACTCCCTCCAGCATCTCTCACCCAGCCTCCCCCCAGCTCCTCCCGCAGCCTTTGTCCAGTTTCCCGGGCAGAGGTGTCACCTGGCCCCAGCCCCCTCCTGGGTTCTCACGTTACATCCTCAGGTATCTTCCCTCACTCCCATCCCCCCCGTGCAGACCGTCCCAGCCAAACTCCCCACTCAGCATTCAAAGACCACATTCAGAACAGACCCAGTTCGTCACAGCCTATTAGTCCTCGTCGTCCCCCACCCCGGACTCCATTCCTCCCCCCCATTTAGCCCTGCTCCCGGTGTTTACTACAGTCATGGACAGGTCAGGGGCTCCTTGAATTTTTGTTTATTGCCCCTGACCTGTCCCTGAGTTTTACTAAAAATAACCATGACAAAATCTTACCCTTAGGAATGGGGCATCAGCAATCTGCCCCGGATCTGTGCACACACACACTGCACATGCCGATATACAGACACACACCGTGCACACACACACACACTCATACACAGACACACACCATGCACACACACACTCATACAGATACACACCATGCACACATATACGCAGATACACACCGTACACACACACACCTATCTGCACACACAGATACACACCATGCACACACACACACCCTGTGCACACTCACACTGATACGCACCATGCACACTCACATACACATCATGCACACACCCAGATATACACCGTGCACACACACATCTGCACACACAGATCTGAACAGATATACCCTGTGCACACTCACACATGCAGATCTGTACACATATACCCACTGTGCACACACACACAATGCACCCAAAGATTTGCACACACAGAGATACACACTGCACACACAGCTCTGCACGCGCACCCAGATGTACACATTGCACATGCATGCATACACATCAGTCACACACAGATCTGCACATGCACACACATACACGCTGCACAGTCACACAGACGTGTCCTGGGTATGCTCACACGTGCTGCACACTTGCAACATGCATGCACCATACATGTTCACACACACACTGTGATGCTCACAGAAACACAAGCAGGTAGGCCTGGAAAGGGATGGGCAGCTAGCCCAGCCCCCTGCACTGAGGCAGCACAAGGCAAGCCTAGACCCTGAAAGGGGTTTGTCCAACCTGTTCTTAAAACACCTCCAGTGATAGAATCTTTCCCCTGATATCTCACCTCCATCCCGCTGGCTGCAGATTAAGCCCATTGCTTCTAGTCCGACCTCCAGTGGAGAACTGGTCATTGTCCTCTCTATAGCGACTGAGACCCAACGGCCCACGGTCAGGAGCCACACTGAGCGCAGCAGGGCCCGTAGGGCAGCTGTACCTTCCCCCTTCAGCCATCTCTGCCCCACAAGGGCCCAGTGGCTGCACCACGCCGTGCACCCGGCCTGGCGTACCCCGGAGACGGGTGGGTGCCCCGCTGCCTGTATCTCGGAGACGGTCTCTAAGCTGGCGGGGTCCCCTCCTCCCCGCTGCTGCTGCCCGCGCTGTCGTTCTCCGAGCAGATGAGGGGCGGCGGGGGGTAGTCGGGGAAGTTCCCCAGGTTGGCTCTCAGAAAGACGAGGCGCTCCCCGCTCTCCCCCTGCGGGGGACGCCTCTCGGAGAAGGGGCTGTCTGGGGCGGTGAAGATGCGCTCGGAGAAGGCCCCCGAGGGTGGGCAGGACAGGTAGAGCATGGCCACCTTGGCCAAGGCCGGCCAGAGCCAGTGCCGCTTCTCCCAGTACCCCAGCGGGTCCTCCCGGGCCCCAATGGTCTGGTTGTCGCGCAGGTACCTCTCCACCATCACACAGGCCGAGTGGTTCTCGGTGGGGAGGGAGGCCCCGCGGCCCTCAGACGCCAGCAGCCCCACGCTCTCCAGGTGCTCAGTCAGGGTCTTCTCCTTCTGGATCAGTGGAGGCACCGCGGAGCTCGGCCCCCTGTCCCGATGGGGCTCCCCTGGCCCCATCTCTGCCTCCCGGGGCTGTGGGGCCGTGTCCACGCCGAAGGCCTTGCCGG
Source organism: Chrysemys picta bellii (assembly GCF_011386835.1). Classification (NCBI taxonomy): domain Eukaryota; kingdom Metazoa; phylum Chordata; order Testudines; family Emydidae; genus Chrysemys; species Chrysemys picta. The sequence goes on along the minus strand of NC_088792.1, from coordinate 2,142,660 downwards.
GCTGGATGTTCCAGGGGGAGGAAGGGCAGCCGGGGGGTGAGGCCAGGAGCTCCTTGACCTTCCGGACAAGCAGCTGCTTCCAGTGGTCGAGGTCGGAGCCCAGCGGCAGGATGGCGTCCATCCTGCCCTTGAAGCGGGGGTCGAGCAGCGTGGCCAGCACGTACTCCGGGCGGTGGAACATCTCGCTGATCCGGGGCTCGGTGGAGAGCTGCAGGGCCAGGCTCTCGGCCAGGCGCACGGCGGAGCCAGCCCCCTCCCCGGCCTGGCTCTCGAAGCGCAGGCGGATCTGCTGGAGGAAGATGTGCAGGTAGCGCACCTGCGGCAGCACCTGGCTCAGTGAGGCGTTGGCCGCGCTCGCCTCCCGCACGGCCATCTCGAAGGGCTGCAGCAGCTCCACCAAGCTGCGCATCAGCATCCACTGGGCGGCGCTCAGGCCCAGGCCAGCCTCGCCCATCCGGCGCTTGCCCACGTACTCCTGCACAGCCGGCTGCAGCGCCAGCAGCCGCTCCAGCATGTAGTAGGTGGAGTCCCAGCTCGCCGTGGCCTCCTGCTTCAGCCGGCGCGGGGCCAAACCGTGCTGCCGCTGCAGCTCCGCCAGCCCCCTCCTGGCCTCCGGGGAGCGGGCGAAGTGGGCGCAGATGGCGCGGGCCGCCCCCAGTGTGCCCTCGACGCTGCGGTGGAGGCGCAGGAAGCCCAGCACCAGCTGGCTCAGGCAGTGAGCGAAGCAGGGGATGTGGGTGTGGCCGCCGTCCTTCGCGGCCCGCTCCACGCCAGGGCTGCCGCCCGAGACCAGGAAGCCGGGGCTCAGGGAGTTCTGGGCCAGCCACAGCTGGAGCTGCTGGGCCAACACCCGCTGCACGCCACCCAGTGCCTGCTCCTCCTGCAGCGCTTGCACGCACAGCACCGCCTGCCTGCGCTGGCTGCATGGCTGGCGCTGGCCTGACTCCGAGCGGGGCGCCAGCCAGTGCACTGCCAGCGCCAGGTACTCCCCTGCCGGCCCCTGGGCCCACACGTGGGCGCTGAGGTGCACCTGGCTGACGCTGGCCTGCTGCAGCTCCAGGGCCAGGCCCAGGCCGACCGCCTGGCACAGCTGGGGCACTGCTTTGCGGGAGAAGAAGGCCGGCGAGGGGATGCGGTAGCGTGGGTCAGCCTGAGCCATGAACCGGTGGAAGGGCTTGGCCGAGACGAAGGAGCAGGGCAGGGCCATGCCACACAGCAGCTCGGCAATGCTGCGGTTCCAGGCCTGCGCCTGCGGGTGGTTGGGGGTGTATTTGCCGGGCACGTCCCCGCCCCGCTCGGCCAGGCCGGCTTGGTTCTTGCTGGGGGGCAGCGGGGTAGCTGGGGCGGGCAGGGCTTTCTCCGCCTTGCCTTCGGGAGGTGCCTCACTCTGCCAGCTGTCACAAATGGGAGCTGGGGCCCCGCCAGGGCTGACGCAGGGCGATCTCAGGGGGTCCGACGCTGCGGGCGATGTCAGAGACGGGTCCTCCACGGGCTCCTCGTCCTCCGCCAGCCCCAGGCTCAGCCTCTCGGACCGGGCGCTGCCGGGAGGGGTGGCAGGAGCGCCAGCAGCCCGGCCCCGCCCCCACTCCAGCGGGTGCTTGCCCTCCAGGTGGCGCATGAGGGCCGAGGTGCCGAAGTGGCTGCCCAGTTTGCCGCGGCTGACGCTGGCCTGGCACAGGGTGCAGATGGCCCGGCACACGTTGCTGCAGTCGATGTAGAAGAACTGCCAGACGGCTGAGGTGGACTTGCGGCGCTTCGTGCCCGGTGGCACCAGCGGGTGGTTTGGGAGGCTGAGCTGCCCGGACTTGGGGAGCCCCTGGCCCACTAGCATCTCCAGGTAGGGTGTGGCCAGGTCCGGCTTGGGGTGCCCCGCTTGGGCGCTGCCCTTCATGCCCCTCTCCCTGCCCTGGGGGAGCAGCTTGCTAGTCTCGCTGCTTTCCTCCTCGCTGGACTCTGGGGAGGAGTCAGTGACTGCCCTTCCCCGCCCCTCCTCCTCCTCCTCTTCCTCACTGGAGTCGCTGATCACGTACAGGAAGCGGGGGGCACCCTGGGGCACTTGGGGGGGCGCCCTGCTGAGGGCTTGGGCAGGGGAGCACAGAGCATGGCTGGTGCCAAACACAGTGTCCTCCGAGGGAAACTCCTTCGTCACCTGTTCTTCCTCTTCCTCCTCATTCTCCTCCTCCTCCTGGGCCCTGCCCCCTGCTCTCTTCCTCTGCCCCCACTCCAGCGGGTGCTTGCCCTCCAGATGGCGCTTGAGGGCGGTGGTGTTGTAGTGGCCCCTCAGCTTGCCGCGCCCGACGCTGGCCTGGCACAGGGTGCAGATGGCCCGGCAGGGGTCACTGGCGTCCGGGGAGAAGAACTGCCACACCTCGGAGGTGGTCTTGCGGCGCCGGGTGCGGATGGGGAGGCTGAAGGCCGGAGGTGCGGGGCGCTTCGCTGCCCATCCCTCCAGGAGAGCCTTGTCTACACCCAGCACAGAGGAAGGGGGTTGCCAGCCGTCCGTGATGCGAGGCTGGCTGCCCGCACCTCGGGGGGCCAGCTCTGCCTTCCTCCTCTCATGGTTCCCTGCCCCACAGGCCGCCATGAATCCCAGCATGCCGCCCTCATGGCCCTCCTCCTCCTCGTCGCTAAACTCCAGCTTGATCTCGATCTCGGGGATGTGCTCGTGGTCGGGGCCCAGAGGCAGATGGCGGAGGTGGGCATCGGCAGCGCTGGCTATGGCGAAGGGGAAAGCGCCCGCGGCACGCTCTGCTATGGCCCGGGGCAAGGTGGCACAGACGCCAGGGCTTGGCATGGCCGAGCCGCCGTCTGTTCTCCGCTTCCGCAGCTTGCTTTTCTTTACCGGCAACATGCCTAGCGAAAAGGAGCAGGTTCGGGGAGGGAAACACCCGGGGGTCAAAGGCAGCTGGCGAAGCAAGTGGTGTCACCCTGCCCCATACCCGCCACGCCCGGCCAGGCCCTCTCCTCCCCCTCAACAGGAGGAGATTCGCTCGTTGACAGCGGCTGAGATAGGTGCTGCAGGCCCAAAGTAGGGCGATGCTTTCCGAGCCGGGGGAGAGGCAGTGTCCTGTCCGCGAGCGCAGAGCTCAAAGCTGCACTGGTGGCTGGGGTAGGCTGCCAGAGCGGCCTCGGGACTACCAAGGCCACCAGAGGCAGGGCTCTAGGGGCGGGAGGCCGCCGGCCGCAGCGGCTCGTTGATTTCCAGGTAGGTAGCGAGTCTGCTCACAAAGAACGCTGTTAATTCAGGAGTTCATTCCTAAGACCTCAATGGCTCCTCAGCCTCTCCGCCTGGCTGCCCCCGTCCAGGTGTCCGTCCACAGGAAGCCACGGAGCTACAGCTGCTGTTACCCACTTGTTCTGGGTGAGGCAGCGCGGGGGCGCCTGCCTGGGGTCTCTGCAGCAGGGCTCTGGGTGTCCGGGCCAGGCCCACGCATCCGGAGCTGGGAGCCCGGCTCCTCAGGACACGCCCAGGGGGACACAGTGCTGGGAAGATGGAGAATCCACCCGTTCTGGACCTACAACAGCAGAAAGGAAGCTCAGAATCCTACAGAGAGCAGCTGCCTGTCGCTGCCAGGTCAGGCCAGAGCACATAATAATGGCCAGACTGGGTCAGACCAAAGGTCCATCTAGCCCAGTGTCCTGTCTTCTGAGAGTGGCCAGTGCCAGGTGCCCCAGAGGGAATGAACAGAACAGGGAATCACATAGTGATCCATCCCGTCGCCCATTCCCAGCTTCTGGCAAACAGAAGCTAGGGACACCATCCCTGCCCAGCCTGGCTAATAGCCATTGACGGACCTATCCTCCACGAACTTATCTGGTTCCTTTTTGAACCCTGTTATAGTCTTGGCCTTCACAACATCTTCTGGCAAGGAGTTCCACAGGTTGACTGCGTTGTATGAAAAAATGTTTGTTTTAAACCTGCTGCCTATTAATTTCATTTGGTGACCCCTAGTTCTTATGTTATGAGGAGTAAATAACACTTCCTTATTTACTTTCTCCACATCAGTCATGATTTTATAGACCTCTATCATATCCCCCCTTAGTCGTCTCTTTTCCAAGCTGAAAAGTCCCAGTCTTATTAATCGCTCCTCATATGGAAGCTGTTCCATACCCCTAATCATTTTTGTTGCCCTTTTCTGAACCTTTTCCAATTCCAATACATCTTTTTTGAGATGGGGCGACTACATCTGCAGACACTATTCAAGATGTGGGTGTACAATGGATTTATATGGAGGCAATATGATATTTTCTGTCTTATTATCTATCCCTTTCTTAATGATTCCCAACATTCTGTTCGCTTTTTTGACTGCCGCTGCACATTGAGTGGATGATTTCAGAGAACTATCTACAATGACTCCAAAATCACTTTCTTGAGTGGCAACAGCTAATTTAGACCCATCATTTTATATGTATAGTTGGGATCATTTTTTCCAATGTGCATTACTTTACATTTATCAACATTGAATTTCATCTGCCATTTTGTTGCCCAGTCACCCAGTTTTGTGAGATCCTTTGGTAGCTCTTCGCAGTCTGCCTGGGACTTAACTATCTTGAGTAGTTTTGTATCATCTGCAAATTTTGCCACTTCACTGTTTACTGCTTTTTCCAGATCATTTATGAATATGTTGAATAGAACTGGGCCCAGTACAGATCCCTGCGGGACACCACTATTTACCTCGCTCCATTCTGAAAACTGACCATTTATTCCTACCCCTTGTTTCCTATCTTGTAACCAGTTACCAGTCCATGAGAGGAACTTCCCTCTTATCCCATGATAGCTTACTTTGCTTAAGAGCCTTTGGTGAGGGACCTCGTCAAAGGCTTTCTGAAAATCTAAATACACTATATCCACTGGATCCCCCTTGTCCACATGAAGCAACAGAGAATCCTGTGGCACCTTTAAGACTAACAGATGTATTGGAGCATAAGCTTTCGTGGGTGAATGCCCACTTCCAGGACTCTCTGTCGCTTTTTACAGATCCAGACTAACACAGCTACCCCTCTGATACTTTTGTCCACATGCTTGTTGACCCCCTCGAAGAATTCTAGCAGACTGGTGAGGCATGATTTTCCTTTACAAAAACCATGTTGACTCTTCCTCAACAAATTATGTTCATCTATGTGTCTGACAATATTGTTCAAACTAGTTTCAACTAGTTAGCCCGGTACTGTAATTGCTGGGATCACCCCAGAGCCCTTTTTAAAAACTGGTGTCATATTAACTACCCTGAAATCATTTGGTACAGAAGCAGATTTCAATGATAGGTTACCGACCCAGCTCCTGCAGACACACCAGGGTCACCAGCTTGATTCGAAAGAATTACAACACTGGCAAAGCTAAGCAGCACCAGGCTCCGCTGGGACAGATGCTGGGAGCTCTCGGGCTTGTCAATTGGGGCGGGTCACTTCTCCCCAGGTTCTCCCACTCGCGGTCCCTCCTCCCCGCTCAGCACTTCTGTGGTTTATTCTCCCAGTCTCTCACCCTCATCCCATGAAAATCAACACCTCCCCTGAATCCACACTTGTCCCCATCCACCGGGTCACCGTGTCTCGCTCACACATGCTCACACACACTCACACCGCCCCGCCTTGTGCTGCCTCTCTCACCCCCCCCCCAGCACCTCCCCTGAACCCGCTCCCTCGCACACCCTCCAGTACTCTCCCACCCCAAAGCCATGTGGTGCCCTCCTCTGTCCACGCCCCTCCCCAAATGTGCTCAGCCCTTCTGCTCCCAAATGCTGCTCCCTGCTTGCCTGCCAAGCTGAGCCGGGGGGTCCATGGAGACATGGGTCTGACCTGGGGGGTGCAGCAGTGAGCAGGACGGAGGAGAGGGGTTCTAGCTTCTCTGTCCCGGTTGCTCTTTTGTCAAGTGCAGCAGTTCTCGAACTGTGGGTCATGACCACCAGGGCTGGCTTAGACTTGCTGGGGCTCGGGGCCAAAGCCCAAGCCTCACTGCTCAGGGCCGAAGCTGAAGCCTGAGGGATTCACCCCTGGGCAGTAGGGCTCAGGTTACAGGCCCCCCGGCTGGGACGGGAGCTTTGAGCCCTTCCCTGCCCAGGGCAGTGGGGTTCAGGCTTCTGGCCCCCTTTTTGTTGTCAGAAGGGGGTCGCGGTGCAATGAAGTTTGAGAACCCCTGGTCTAGCGGATCTGCCAGGCAGGAGCCTCGGGGCTGGAGAGGAGAGAGGGGAGCGGGCTGGGAGCCACCCAGCCACCTTAAAGCTGCCTATGGGTTATTTGTGCAGAGGTCTGGCCTGCCTCCGTGTGCTTCACAAATTTGTGGGGAACGGCCCCTGAAATGCAGCCACCTCTGGGGAGCAACCCAGCAGCCTTTCTACTTCCACAGCTCTGCTCAACAGCCTAGAAGGGGTGTGGTCCCCCAGGAGCTAAGCACCCGCGCCTCACGCTGCTTGCAATGGGAGCTCAGCAGCCTGCAGGCCCAGGCCCATCGGAATTAGCTGAGCTGGGACGCCCGGATTAACCTCCGCAGCCTTAGAAAAGAGCCTCCCAAGAGATAGAGCCCCCGCCCCGCTCCCCTCGCCCCCGCCCCGCTCCCCGCAGCCCTCGCCCCCCGCCCCGCTCCCCTCGCCCCCCGCAGCCCTCGCCCCCACCCCGCTCCCCGCCCCGTTCCCCGCAGCCCTCGCCCCCCGCCGAGCCCCCACCCCGCCCCCCGCAGCCCTCACCCCCACCCCGCTGCTCAGTGCCCCTGCCGAGCCCCCGTCCTGCTTCCCGCAGCTCAGCACCCCCCGCCAAGCCCCCACCGAGCCCCCGCCCCGCTCCGCTCCCCGCAGCCCGAGCCCCCCGCCGACCCCCCACCCTGCTCCCCGCAGCGCCCCCTAGCCCCGCCGTGGGTCACTGCGCCCCCTGCCGAGCCCCACTCCCTTCCCAGCCTTTGCTCTGGCCTGAGCCCCCGCCCCCTTGGGTGCCGGGTGCCCAGGGACATGGGGGGGGGTCCCCTCCTCCGCTCCCAGCCCAGAGTCGCCCCCTCCCCTTACCCTGCAACAGCAACAACGCTCCGCCGGCTCCCCCTCCCCTCGCCCGGCCTGCTGACCCCGCCCCCGCCGGGCCAGTAATAAAGATGGCCGCCAGCTCCCATTGTTTGCAAGGGGCTCTGAGCTCCATTGCCCTCTCTCAAAATGGCCGCCCCGCTCTCCTCTACGGGGGGGGAGGGGCGGAAGGAACTGCAGAGGTGATGGACAGCTCCCTTCTCGGGGGGAGGGGCGGTGTGTGGGGGGCCCGCCTGAGGGGAGCGCGGACCGACCCCCCCCAAACCGCCTCTGCACCCCCGCCTGAGGGGAGCACGAACCGACCCCCCCAAACTGCCTCTGCACCCCCGCCTGAGGGGAGCGCGGACCGACCCCCCCAAACCGCCTCTGCACCCCCGCCTGAGGGGAGCGCGGACCGACCCCCCCAAACTGCCTCTGCACCCGCCTGAGGGGAGCGCGGACCGACCCCCCCCAAACCGCCTCTGCACCCCCGCCTGAGGGGAGCACGAACCGACCCCCCCAAACTGCCTCTGCACCCCCGCCTGAGGGGAGCGCGGACCGACCCCCCCAAACCGCCTCTGCACCCCCGCCTGAGGGGAGCGCGGACCGACCCCCCCAAACTGCCTCTGCACCCGCCTGAGGGGAGCGCGGACCGACCCCCCCAAACTGCCTCTGCACCCCCGCCTGAGGGGAGCGCGGACCGACCCCCCCCAAACCGCCTCTGCACCCCCGCCTGAGGGGAGCGCGGACCGACCCCCCCAAACCGCCTCTGCACCCCCGCCTGAGGGGAGCGCGGACCGACCCCCCCAAACTGCCTCTGCACCCCCGCCTGAGGGGAGCGCGGACCGACCCCCCCAAACTGCCTCTCGACTCCCACCTGAGGGGAGCGCGGACCAGCCCCCAAACTGCCTCTGCACCCCCGCCTGAGGGGAGCGCGGACCGACCCCCCCAAACCGCCTCTGCACCCCCGCCTGAGGGGAGCGCGGACCGACCCCCCCAAACTGCCTCTGCACCCCCGCCTGAGGGGAGCGCGGACCGACCCCCCCCCCAAACTGCCTCTGCACCCCCGCCTGAGGGGAGCGCGGACCGACCCCCCCAAACCGCCTCTGCACCCCCGCCTGAGGGGAGCGCGGACCGACCCCCCCAAACCGCCTCTGCACCCCCGCCTGAGGGGAGCGCGGACCGACCCCCCCAAACTGCCTCTGCACCCCCGCCTGAGGGGAGCGCGGACCGACCCCCCCAAACTGCCTCTGCACCCCCGCCTGAGGGGAGCGCGGACCGACCCCCCAAACTGCCTCTGCCCCCGCCTGAGGGGAGCACGGACCGACCCTCCCAAACTGCCTCTCGACTCCCACCTGAGGGGAGCGCGGACCGACCCCCCCAAACTGCCTCTGCACCCCCGCCTGAGGGGAGCACGGACTGACCCCCCCAAACTGCCTCTCTGCCCCCGCCTGAGGGGAGCGCGGACCGACCCCCCCAAACCGCCTCTGCACCCCTGCCTGAGGGGAGCCCGGACCGACCCCCCCAGACTGCCTCTCGACTCCCACCTGAGGGGAGCGCGGACCGACCCCCCCAAACTGCCTCTGCACCCCCGCCTGAGGGGAGCACGGACCGACCCCCCCAAACTGCCTCTCTGCCCCCGCCTGAGGGGAGCGCGGACCGACCCCCCCAAACCGCCTCTGCACCCCTGCCTGAGGGGAGCCCGGACCGACCCCCCCAAACTGCCTCTCGACTCCCACCTGAGGGGAGCGCGGACCGACCCCCCCAAACCGCCTCTGCACCCCCGCCTGAGGGGAGCACGGACCGACCCCCCAAACCGCCTCTGCACCCCCGCCTGAGGGGAGCACGGACCGACCCCCCAAACCGCCTCTGCACCCCTGCCTGAGGGGAGCGCGGACCGACCCCCCCAAACTGCCTCTGCACCCCCGCCTGAGGGAAGCATGGACTGACCCCTCCAAACTGCCTCTCGACTCCTACCTGAGTGGGGTGTGGTCTCACCTCTGGCAGTTGTGGGGTCAGGGTCTCGGGTAAATGCTCGATGGGCCCTCCAGCTATGAACTCATGGGGCTGGCAGTGGTACAGGGCCAGGCTGTCTGCCCAGCGCCCACCCCAAACAGCCAAACGGCCATAACCCCAGGTGCCCACATGAGGCTGAGTCAGGAGGGGATCCTCTCCCCGCCCCCCTGCCAGAGTCAGGGGCAGCTCTCAGACCCAGCCCACCCCCACCCCTCTCTCCTGGACCAGCGAGCCCCCAAATCCAGGACCCCTTCACCTGCTGCCGATCGTGCCTCGACTACCCCACCCCAGACACACACACACCCGGCCTGGCCACCCTCCGTCCCCAGTGCCCCACAGAGCGGGAGAATGCAGGGAGACTGGCTGCGCCCCAACACTGCTCTGGCCCAGAGGTGCAGACGACACTGGCGTATGTCTCCCCTTCCAGATGGCTGAGGGCAGGGTTCAGGGAAGGCCGAGCTGGCTGCACAGCTCTGACCCCTGCTTGCTTGACTGGGCCTAACGTACCCTTGGGGCCATCCTAAGGGGTTTGTGCCCTGTGTGCCAGCCCTGCAGTGCGGTCTCAGTCCTCGGGGACCCCCCACCAGCTGTGCCCGCCAGGCTGGGACAGGCCAGTCCTTGCTGGGTGAAGATAAGGGACTTAGTGCCATGTTTTATTTATTTCTGTTCTTGACTTTGAGCACCAAGCCACCTGCTCCATCCCACAGAGCCTCTGCTCTGCTGTGACAATGCCTGTTTTCCTTAAAGCCCCAGCTCCTGGAGTCACGTGGATCTCTGATGATTTCAGCCTTCATTCTTAAAGAACAAGTAAGTTTCTACCCCTCCTGGCTATGGAGAAAGCTTCAAAATGTGACCCTAAGGGCTCAACAAGCAAGAGGCAAATCAAAAGAATGCCAAATCTATTATTTTGTACAGAATCTCCCGCTTTTAAAGCCAATCTCTTGAGTTTTGGTGAGCCTGACTCATGATTTTTGACCATTTGGGATTGGCAATACTGCCGTAGTTAGAGCTCTCACCCAAGTTCAATTTCCCTCTCCATCGGAGGAGGAGAAAGGCTTTGAACAGGGCTCTCCTAAGCAAGCCCTAACCACTGAGCTATGGAGTCGCCCGATGTGAGGCTCCAACAGTCTCTCCTGTGAAGCTTTTCCACGGTGGATAAAGAATGACCGAGGGATTAGAACGGGGGGCTCAGGGGTGTGCCCTGAGCACTGGACTACATACAGAGTCACTCTCTCTCTGACCCAGTTACTATTAAGTATTTTTACATGGGGGAACAGTCACTGGGCTAGAGCGAGAGAATGAATTAATGACTAGTCCAATGAGCCCACCTTACCAAGTGCTCCAGCTCGGTCTGTATACCTGACCTGTGCCCATCATGACTGACCACTCTGCCAATGTTTGTGGTGTCATCTACAAATGTTACCAGCAAAGGTTTTCTCTTTTCTTCCAGACGCTTGAGAAAGGTATTGAATAGCATTGGGACAAAACAGACCCCAGGAGAAACACCCCCAAAGGACGAGGATTCTCGTTTGGTATTACATTCATGATCTCTCAGGTAGCCAGTTTTTAATCCATTTAATATGGGCACATGGATTTTGTATCGTGCTAGTTTTTTTAACAGAATGTCATGTGGGACTCAGATAAAAGCCATGCAGAGGTCATAGCTATATTATGTCATCAGTTATCTTTATCAACCACACCTGTAATCTCATCAAAAAGTGATGTAAAATGTGTGTTCCATAAAACCACGTTGATTGCCGTTAGTCACGCTGCCATCCTTTCAGTCTTTGCTGACTGCATCCCAGAGCAGCCTTGTCATGATTTTGCCCAGGATCATTGTCAGGCTAACTGGTCTAGAGTCACTCGGCTCATCCTGTTTGGCGTCATTTAAATTTTTAAAATATTTGCACAACAATAGCATCTTTCCCAGTCTCCGGAACTTCCTGGGTATTCCACAGTTTTGTTAAAAATCAACATCAGTGATTGAGAGAGCTCTTCAACCCATTTTTGTCATATGCTTGGGTGCAAGTTATCCGGTCCTGCTGATTAAAAAATTAACTTCAGGAGTTGCTGTTTAACAACCTACAGGATTCCTGTTGGAATCGAAGGTGTTTCCTTATTACTGGGAGATATGAATACATCATCACGCTTCATTCCAAATACAGAACAGAAATATTGATTCAAATACTTCTGCCTTTCCTGCATCAGGATTGTCTATTTTAGCATCCTGACCTGGTACTGGACTTATACCATGGTTAGGATTTAATTTGTTCCTGGTGTACTTCATGAATTCCCTTTTTTGTCCTTAACTGCCCTGGCCATAGATTTTTTTCACTGCTATGCTGAGTTTCCCTCATTATCTGCATTTTCCTAATGGTTGGTTTGTGTTCATTGCTATCAAATTCCCCATTTTTCCATTTGTTATGTATTATATTTTTATTTTTAATAGCTAATTTCACTTCCTCTCTTAATGAGGATGTTATTCTTTTTTAACTGAAGAAGCCTTCATACATGATTGCAGAATTGTGGGGAGCATTTAGCATCTAATACAGCATTCCTAAGAAGCTCCCAGTTATCATTCAGCCCTCTTCACACCCCACACCCTCATTGCCTTGAAGCCTCCTTGTAATCTCTCTCTCCAGTAAAATACCCTGGAATTTCCTGGACACAAATACATATTTTAAATTATAAGTGTTGATCTGTCAGGCGGGCTGGATGGTTTCCAGTGAAGCATCCTCCATTTCCACTGAAGTTCAAGGCCAGAGATCTCCCATACAAAGAATGCCGTTTTACAGTCCTTTCCCTTTGGTTTGTAAGGCTGGCATGGCAGAAATTCTGTCCTGAACAGCATCTGTCAGACACTTGGGTTTTCTAACACTGGACGAAGGCCTCTTTGGATTGCTGTTGATTTCCTTGAACACCTCCAGCAGGCTGCAGGGGATGTTGCAGTACCTTGCAGACATGCTCCTCACACCACATTTCTGTGGGTTAGCCTCTCTTCCGTTCGCTATTACAACATGACCAGTGAAATGCTCAGGGCAAAGATGGATACTTTAAAAGTGAATCCCTTTGGACAGCACCGGGTGTCTAACCACAGTTTCTCACTCGGAATACAGGCCTCAGCCCTTTACGGCTCAGGGACTGGGGGGTTTCCTCCCTACACAAGTGAGTAAATCTGGAGTCAGCTCAGTGCGTCACACGATGGGAAAAGCTTAGCTATGGAATGGCAGGCGGGTGAGCCAGGTTTTGGAAGCTGTGAGAGGAGCTGCCTGTCTGCGGGAGGAACCGGCATCCTGTCTGAGATGTGACACTCAATACGGGAGAGTGAAAGGGAGTTCAAGTGCCCAGCAAGGCCTGTGAGCTCCAGCTGGACTGTGTGTGGTGTGCTTTCCCCAAAGTGCCTCACTGTGCAAAGTTCATATGCACTGAATCGCAACCATGTGACACAGGGGCTGGCGCTAGCCAGGGTAGAGACCTCTGTGTCTGGAGCTGGGAGAGCAGGCTTCTTGTCTGCTCACACCCACCCATATGGGTTTGTGCATGGTTGGTCTAGGCTAGATCAGAGCTGTAGCATGGGGCTTTGTTACCGATGACCCGGTGGCAGTAAAAAAAAGCGGAGTGTGGGCCCACGGCAGGCATCAGGCCTCCTCCCATCTTGGTACCATCCCACCCTGCAATGGGGCTGAAATGAAGCATTGTACCCCCATCACAATGCCAGCCCCCCTGAGGCTCAGAGGGAAATGAACCCGCTCTGAGCAGCCTGCCGTTCAAAGGGGGAAAAGATTTGCCCAACTAGATCTAAGTTTCTAAAGTCTTGATAAAAGTTGGCTCTAGTCAGAATAAAACCATCTAACATCCCATCACAGCCCATTGGGCATATTTACCGCTAATAGTCAAAGATCAATTAATTGCCCAAATGAGGCTATCCCATCATACCATCCCCTCCATAAACTTATCACGCTTAGTCTTGAAGCCAGATATGTCTTTTGCCCCCACTGCTCCCCTTGGAAGGCTGTTCCAGAACTTCACTCCTCTGATGGTTAGAAACCTTTGTCTAATTTCAAGTCTAAACTTCCTGATGGCCAGTTTATATCCATTTGTTCTTGTGTCCACATTGGTACTGAGCTTAAATAATTCCTCTCCCTCCCTGGTATTTATCGCTCTGATATATTTATAAAGAGCAATCATCTCTCCTCAGCCTTCTTTTGGTTAGGCTAAACAAGCCAAGCTCTTTGAGTCTCCTTTCATAAGACAGGTTTTCCATTCCTCGGATCATCCTAGTAGCCCTTCTCTGTACCTGTTCCAGTTTGAATTCATCCTTCTTAAACATGGGAAACCAGAACTGCACACACTATTCCAGATGAGGTCTCACCGGTGCCTTGTATAACGGTACTAACACCTCCTTATCTCTACTGGAAATACCTCACCTGATGCATTCCAAGACCGCATTAGCTTTTTTCAAGGCCATATCACATTGGCGACTCGTAATCATCCTGTGATCAACCAATATTCCAAGGTCCTTCTCCTCCTCTGTTACTTCCAACTGATGTGTCCCCAGCTTATAACAATAGTTCTTGTTATTAATCCCTAAATGCATGACTTTGCACTTTTCACTATTAAATTTCATCCTATTACTATTACTCCAGTTTACAAGGTGATCCAGATCTTCCTGTATGATATCCCGGTCCTTCTCTGTATTGGCAATACCTCCTAGCTTTGTGTCATCTGCAAACTTTATTAGCACATTCCCACTTTTTGTGCCAAGGTCAGTAATAAAAAGATCAAATAAGATTGGTCCCAAAACCGATCCCTGAGGAACTCCACTAGTAACCTCCTTCCAGCCTGACAGGTCACCTTTCAGTATGACCCATTGTAGTCTCCCCTTTAACCAGTTCCTTATCCACCTTTCAATTTTCATATTGATCCCCATCTTTTCCAATTTAGCTAATCATTCCCCATGTGGAACTATATCAAATGCCTTACTGAAATTGAGGTAAATTAGATCCACTGCATTTCCTTCGTCTAAAAAATGTTACCTTCTCAAAGAAGGAGATCAGGTTGGTTTGGCACAATCTACCTTTTGTAAAACCATGTTGTATTTTGTCCCAATTACCATTAACCTCAATGTCCTTTAATTACTTTCTCCTTCAAAAATTTTTCCAAGACCTTGCATACTACAGATGTCAAACTAACAGGTCTATAGTTACCCAGATCACTTTTTTCCCTTTCTTAAAAATAGGAACTATGTTAGCAATTCTCCAGTCATACGGTACAACCCCTGAGTTTACAGATTCATTAAAAATTCTTGCTAATGGGCTTGCAATTTCATGTGCCAGTTCCTTTAATATTCTTGGATGAAAGATTATCTGGGCCTCCCAATTTAGTCCCATTAAGCTGTTTGAGTTTGGCTTCTACCTCGGATGTGGTAATAGCTACCTCCATATCCTCATTCCCATTTGTCATCCTACCATTATCCCTAAGTTCCTCATTAGCCTCATTAAAGACTGAGGCAAAATATTTGTTTAGATACTGGGCCATGCCTAGATTATCCTTAACCTCCACTCCATCCTCAGTGTTTAGCGGTCCCACTTCTTTGTTTTCTTCTTATTTAGATGGCTATAGAACCTTTTACTATTGATCTTAATTCCCTTTGCAAGGTCCAACTCTACATGGCTTTTGGCCTTTCTCACTTTATCCCTGCATGTTCTGACCTCAATAAGGTAGCTTTCCTTGCTAATCCCTCCCATCGTCCACTCCTTGTAGGCTTTCTGCTTTTTCTTAATCACCTTTCTGAGATGCTTGGTCTACAACTCCTGCCTATGATTTTTTTCCCCTTTCTTGGGATGCAGACTTCGGATAGTTTCTGCAACTTTGACTTGAAGTAATTCCAGGCCTCCTCCGCCTTTAGATCCACAAATTCTTCAGTCCAATCCACTTCCCTACTTAATTTCCTTAATTCTTTAAAGTTAGCCCTTTTGAAATCAAAAACCCTAGTCCCAGATCTATTTTTGTTTATCCTTCCATCTAGTTTGAACTGAATTAGCTCATGATTGCTCGAACCATTTCTTCTATGAGGTCCTCACTACTCACCAAAACCAAATCTAAAATGGCATCCCCTCTTGTTGGTTCAGCAACTACTTGGTGAAGGAATCCATCAGCTATCGCATCCAGGAAAATCTGAGCCCTATTATTATTACTAGCTCTTGACCTCCAGTCTATAGCTGGGACGTTAAAGTCTCCCATGATCACACAATTCCCATTAGTGTTAACTTCATTAAAAAGATTAAAGAGGTCTCCATCCATGTCCAAATCGGATCCCGGCGGTCTGTAGCACACCCCAAGCGTATCTCAGGGGAGGCTCTAGTAGCTTTCTTCCCCAAAGTGATTTTTGCCCAGACAGACTCTGTCTTATCCATTCCATCCCTTATTTCTTTACAATCTACCTCATCATTGATATACAATGCTACTCCACCACCATACCCTTCAATATCTGTACTCCAGTCATGACTACTATTCCACCATGTTTCTGTTATCCCTATAGTATCTGGTTTCACTTCCTGCACCAGTAGCTCTAGTTCCTCCATTTTGTTACCTAGGCTCCTCGCATTGGTGTACAAGCATCTTAATTTTTGCTGTTTGGCTTCGCTGTCTGGTTCCCAGCTGTGCCCCCAGGGCTGCCTTTGCTCACCTCATGCCACTAGCACTCTCCACCCAAATGTCATCAGCTCTGCACTCCCTGCTGAGGCGTTTGCAGTGTCTGCTGCCCCTGCAGGCTTCAGGGAGTGACCAGGCTGAGCAAGCCACAGGGTCTGTGTCCCCAGCTTCCCCCCCAAGTGTCTCGCTGGGGGGCTTGGCCAGCTCTGTGGGCAGAGCAGCTCCCCCCTCACAGCCCAGGCTGGGCAAGGTCCCCTCCCCTGTCAGAAATGCAGCCAGATAGTTCCCCTCCCCTATCTCCAGGACTCGGATTGTGCGGCCTGCATCGCCCCTCTCCTGCCTATGGAGCTCAGCCGCCTTCCCCCTCAGCCTGTGGATGGAGGGCACTGGCCCTGTGTCCACCCCACACAAGGGCTGAAGGGGTAAATTAGGCCAATTAACCTGTAGACCACACCTGGAGGAGAGCCAGGGGGTGCTAAGGCCTAACTTACTGATGAAGCCCAGCTGAGGGAGGAGCTGGGCTGCGTTTATAAAGCCAGGAAGCTGGCAGCAGAAGGTGGCTGCAGGCTGCATTCACTCCCAGGAAGAGCCACCTACAGTTACTCCCTCTGAGGTGAGAGGTGGTTCACCCAGAGAAGAGGGGGACCAGAAGCTGTAGGAAGGAGCAACCAGGGCTGAGGGACAGCAGACCAGTTACTAGGTACAGGGTCCCTGGCCTGGAAGCTGGAGTAGTGAGTGACCCTGGTTTCCCTACCGGTTGCTAGGGAAGTGGCACCGTCAGGACAGTGCCCGAGAGGACGGCCTGGGACTGGTTGTGTGGAAGGACTTTGGGTAACCCCCAGAAGGGGAACCACGTAGTGACCTGGCCAGAGAGCCGAGTCCAGAATAGGTGGCTGCAGTTCCTGGAGTGAGAGGGGCCGCAGGGTGAAACAGGGTGAAGACATCGCCAGTGGAGGGTGCAGTGCCTGGCACAGCTAATCCCTAGGATGGCCAGGAGGAGGCGTCACCAGCAGTGAGTGCACCCTGGCAACACAGACATGCTCCCCTGCTGCCCACCAGGCCTGGCACCAAGCCCCCCTCAGCCAGGAGCTAGGGGTGACAAACCAAATCCATGAGCATGATGAGTGATTTCTGCTGCATGCCCCAGACAGGGTTCAGGTTCCCACTGGACAGTCCCTGCCTCAGTGAGCTCATGTGCCATTTCCACGCCTGCTACTGCTGCCCAGCGCCGCTCGGTCTCTGCATTGTCTGGCAGCCACGACAGGGATGTCCGTACCACAGATTCAGGGAGCCGGGGGGGGGCGGGGGCAACCTGCTGCCCACAACAGGCCTATCTCTGCCCTGCCTAGGAGATCCTGGGTCAGGGTTCGGGAAGAGGGAGCAGCCTGCACAGCTCAGGGAGGCTCTGCGCCGCCCTCCCTCTGCACCCAGTCATTTCAAGCTGGGGAGGGAGGGAGGAACAGGGCCCTGCTGAGCTGCCCCTCCTAGACGGAGGGGAGGTCCTCCAGGGGTGCAGGAGGAGCAGAGCCGGAGCTGACGACTTCTGCGGAGTTGAGGGGGCAGGAAAGGCGCAGAATAAGCTGATGCGGGGACAGAGTGGTGCAGAATGAATGGAAGTAGAATGGGGACAAGAGCAGGTGGGGACAAAATTAACTCCTTGGCAATTGTGCTTTGCGGGGAGAAACTGGCAGGCCTCCCAGCATGGCTGTAATTGGTGTGATTTCACCAAACGGGACATGAACTCTTTTTTTTGTTCCAAAGCTATTGGAGGGTACAGTGGGAACTTGTAAGCAGGCCCCTCTCGGCCCCAGCTTCCTCGCTCTGTGACCATCTCGCCGTGGACCGAAGCAGGTCTCACTGATTGTTCTCAATGCCCAGCCTCTCTTCCCACCCTGGAGGGCTCCCCAGAAACCCCCCGAGATGGGTGTGAAGAAAGAAACGCCCGGCTCGCAGCACTAGCCAGGCAAAGGGCTTGAGTTTCGTCTTTAATTACAGAGGGACGTTAACATTCAAATGCCCCTTCGCTTGGGGGTCCCCTGCTGTGCCCCCTCTCAGGTAGAGAACAGAACACCCCCCCCCTCTTCTCGCTTGCCCACAGTTCTTGCTGGACCAGCGCTGGGTGCCCTGGCCAGCGACTGGGGAAGTGAGCAGGCTGAGAGGCCAGCTTCCAACCCATCTCCAGCACCGTTCGAGAACACTGTTTATGGCACCATTTGGCTCAGGGGAATGGTATTATCCCCCTTTCCAGCTTAGGAATGATTCAAGGAGGAGTCCTAACCCCGTCTCCTGCCTGGTCAGCTCCCCAGGCGGTGTGAAGGGCTTGTCTCGCAGCAGGTGGATGATGGACAGGCTGAGGCTGAGGGCAGCTGCGCCCAGTGGTGTCCCTGCCCGTGCCCATGCGGGCTGGGCTGTCTGAACCGCGCGCTGGGCTCTCAAGGCACGTCTGGATCAGAAGTGGGTCTTGCTGCAGGACACTCAGGCAGCTTCTCTCCTGTGGCTTCCCAGCTCTCTCTCTCTCTCTCCCATCCCATCCATACGCCGGAGAGCTGGGATTGAGGGCGAGTGACAGAACCGTGTGGGTGGGGAGCCCCAAGTGGGCATGGCAGGGCCGGGCTGAAGTGAGGATCTAGAGAAGGACTGCGATGGCTGGCTGTCAGGAATGAGGGGCACCAGCAGAGCTGGTGGGGGAGGGAGCCCCTGGATTAGCAGGGGGCTGCAGGTTGAGTCTGAAATGCATGAGCAGAACCAGGGTGACATGGAAGGACTGGAATACAGGGGGTTGGTGTGGAGGGGAGTTGCAGAGCAGTGTATGTGGGGGAGCCCAGGGCTGGGATAGCACGGCGGGGAGGGGGATTACAGGTTGGCACTGACAGCACAGCACCTGCCCGCACTTTGTCCAGCTCAGAGCAGAGTAACTGGTCCCTCGGAGTGGTGAGCCGTGCGAGTCACTAGTCCCCCACCACTAGAGGCAGGCTGCCTGCTGGCTCAGGGGGTCATGCACAGCCCAGGCGCTGTCCCTGTCCCTCTGCAGGGGGGCAGCGTGGGTACGCTCATGCCTCAGGAGATGCGTCTTCCTGCTGAAGCTCTTGCCACACTGGGTGCAGATGTAGGGCCGGTGCCCCGTGTGCACGGCCTGGTGCCGGACCAGGTTGGTCTTGGAGCTGAAGCGCTTGCCGCACAGGCTGCAGCCGTGGGGGCGGGTGCCGGTGTGCACGGCCTGGTGCCTCACCAGGTGGGACTTGCGGCTGAAGCCGCGGCTGCACTGCTCGCAGATGTAGGGCCGCTTGCCTGAGTGGGCCTTGGTGTGGGCGATGAGGTTGGGCCGGGAGCTGAAGCTGCGGTCGCACTGGGGGCAGGCGAAGGGGCGCTCGCCGGTGTGGACGCGGCGGTGCCGCACCAGGTGCTGGTTGTGGGTGAAGCTGCGGCCGCAGTCGGGGCAGGCGAAGGGGCGCTCCCCGGTGTGCGTGCGCTGGTGTGTGGTCAGGTTGGGCTTGTGGCTGAAGCTCTTCTCGCAGTAGGCGCAGGCGTAGGGCTTGAGGCCCATGTGGCTGCGCAGGTGGGCGGTCAGGTGGCGCTTGTCGCTGAAGCCGCGTCCGCACTCGGCGCAGGAGAAGGGCCGCCCCTCCAGGTGCAGCCGCTGGTGCGACGTCAGGTTCTTCTTCCAGCTGAAGCTTTTGCCGCACTCGGGGCAGGTGAAGGGTTTCTGCTCCGGCGAGGACCCTGGGGGTGGCACTGCCACTTCTGGCAGCCTGCAGGGGGCACTTGTCTCCAGCTGGGCCAGTGCCCCCGGCTCTGGCTCCGGCTCCGTGTGCACGCGCTGGTGCCGCACCAGATGCTGCTTGTGGGTGAAGCTGCGGGCGCACTGGGCGCACTGGTAGGGACGCTCCCCGGTGTGGATGCGCTGGTGCCGGATCAGGTGCGTCTTCTTGCGGAAGCTCCGGCCGCACTCGGCGCAGGGGAAGGGCCGCTCCCCGGTGTGCGTCTTCTGGTGCGATCCCAGGTGGATCTTCTGGCTGAAGCAGCGGCCGCACTGGGCACACTGGTAGGGGCGCTCGCCCGTGTGGATGCGCTGGTGCCGCGTCAGGTGGGCCTTCTTGCTGAAGCCCTTGCCGCACTGGGCGCAGGGGAAGGGCCGCTCCCCGGAGTGGGTGCGCTGGTGGGCCACCAGGTTGGGCTTCTGGCTGAAGCTGCGGCCGCACTCCCCGCAGGCGTAGGGGCTCTCCCCGGTGTGTACCCGCTGGTGGAGCCGCAGTGTCAGCTTGTCCTTGAAGCGCCGCTCGCACTCGGTGCAGCCGTACGGCTTCTCGGTCAGGAGCTGCCACTGCTGCAGGGCCAAGCCCGGGAGGTCGCCGTAGCTGCCGTAGTCCTCCAGGCTCGGCCTCTCCAGCTTGCACGCGCCCAGGTAGCCGTGGCCCCCGTCGGGGTGCAGCAAGCCGCTGCCCTGCAGCTGCCCCGACAGCAGCGCCTCCGCACTGAGACTCGCAGGCCACTCCTCATAGTCCTCCTCCACCTTCACCGTCCGGATGAGCCAGTCATCTGCCCGGGGAGAGAGAGATGGAGAATCAGACAGCCCAGCACGTCGGGTAACCCACCGACCCCCAGCCATGTCCCTGGCTTCTTCAGGGACAGAACCACGCCCAGCAATTCCAGTACCTCCCCCTGCTGAGTTACCGGAGCTGCTCCCGCGGCCCAGCGAGTCCTGAGAACCAGGGCCAGGGATGTGAGCGGGCCCTGAGTGGTCCCCTCGCTCGCCAAGGGCTGACTGAGCTGTGGAGACCTATCTCCTAGAACTGGAAGGGACCCCGAAGGGTCATCGAGTCCAGCCCCCTGCCTTCACTAGCAGGACCAATTTTTGACCCAGGTCCCTAAGTGGCCCCCTCAAGCTTGAACTCATAACCCTGGGTTTAGCAGGCCAATGCTCAAACCACTGAGCTACCCCCCCCCCCAGAGACTGAGCGCCTCTCACCGCAGGGCTGGGGCACATTGGCAGCGGATGGTGCCAGGGAGTTTGCTTGGCAGATACGGGGGGGTGGGGGGGTGGTCTCACCTGAGAAGCTGCTCTCAGGGCCTTTTCGTCCTTCCAGCCCCATCTGCTCCCCGCCACCATGCTGCTGCTGCTGCTCTCGCTCACCTTGCGGGACGATCTCGGGCTTGGGCACTACGGATCCTGTCAGAGGGAGAGAGAATCAAGCCCAGATTCCCCCACGCTTTAGGAAGTGTCACAAGCAGCCCAGGAGTGGCTGGCTGCACCTCCCTCCAGCTCCCTCGGGTTTTATAAAGTCGCCCCTCACCCGTGGTGTCAGGGCACCTGCAGGGCAGCAAATCCTGGCTCTGGTGGCCCAAGAGGAGAGGGGAGTCCCACCGCCCCCCCTGCGAATGCCAGCAGAGGCTCCCTCCTGCACACAGCCCGGGGCTACCCGTAGCCGGCAGCAGCACTCGGAGAGAGGCAGCCCCGTAAGCCACCGCGACCCGAGCCAGTAAGCGTTTTGTTGGGCCAGAGCAATAGCCTAAACTGCCTGCAGCCAGGGCCAGGCAGCCAGCACCAGCGCCACGAGCCCCCAGCTCCAGTCTCCGGCGCAGCCCCCCGCAGACGCCTGCCAGGCGCGAGAAGGGCTCCTGCTTCCCACAGGAAAGGATGCAAACCTCAGGCCGAGCACCAGCGATGACAAGTCGCTGCAGCTGGGGTTCACCAGGACCTCCAGGCTGGGAGAGCAACAACCGTGCCCGGATCCTCCTGCCGCTGACACGGCTCAAGCACTGGTCAGTCCACATCCTTACTCTGCTTCCAGGACCTGGAGCATCTCGCTTGGGAAAGAGCCCTCCCCATGCCCCTCACTGACCTGGGCTGGCGCTGCCAGGGGCCTCCCTCTGCTCTGCCTCCCCAGGAGCCTTGGCACGAGGCTCTTCGGCTTGCTCAACCCGTGGGACAATCTCGGGTTTGGCGACGGGGGACCCTGCATGAGACACAACAGAGGCTGCTGGCCACGTGCAGGGCAGGCCGGGCCACCCGCCGGCTCTCGGGCACAGCAAACCCAGTCGCCCCAAAGCTGACGGAGGGTACGTTTAGGAGAGGAGTCCGGATAGGGCCTTACTCCCTGCGGAGAGAACGCTCCTGCACAGTGTCACTGGGCTGGGGTCGCAATGGCTTCTGGGAGCAACAACTCCACGCACCAGAGGGCCTGCCTGTTTGCAGCCAGTCGAGAGCCCCCGACACTGCCGGTGCGCCATTCACCAGCCCCCCAGGGAATTTAGGGGGAGGTGCCCCTCCCCGGAGCACTCCCTGCGCAATGCAGGGCACACACCGCAGGCGGGGGCTGCTTTTACCCAGAGCAATCATGGCATCATAGTTCTCCCTCATTCTGCTCCCGGTGCCGCTCTGCCACTGCTCCAGAAGGGAAGGGCGGTCCTGTCCTCACGCCTCGCTGGGACCTGCAACAACAAGAGACGCCCGCCCATCAGAACACGCGGCTGAGTGAGGAGCATGCTCAGTGGGGAGACCCCGGAGAACACACCCCAGCGCATCCCAGGGCTTTGGAAACGTCCCCGTGGGCTAATCCACTTCAGCTCTGGGCAGCATCACAGTCAGGGCTCGGTGCGCTCTGGGAGAAGCTGGGCCTACATTCTGCAGCAGCTTCAAATACATTTGGAACCGGAGCTTTCTGGGGACTCAGGGAAGAAGCTGAGTAACGCAGCGCAGCTTCACGCTCTATATTTGGATGTTAAATCCACTTTGCTTCATGCTGTCCCCACACACTCAGTTTTCAACGTGCTATCGAATCCTGGAACGAAATTACAGAACGGCTTTGCAGACATCTTCCGGGGGGAAGCTGACGGTCTCGGTCGCTGCGTGAGGGGCAATTGGCAGCTGGGAATGGGTGGAAGATTGATTGACAGTGTGGAGTCAACACATCGGCTGGACGCTTCTGCCCAAATAGTTAGCACTGTTGGGTTATTACTTGCCATCTGTAGGGTTCAGAGTTAACATCCCATTGAGATGAATGGGGCAATCCACACTCGTCCAAGCTAATGTCCCTTAACTCAGGCGGACATCTCTGCACGGCTTACACTTGACTCAAGCTTTCAGCGTTTCATTTGTTGCTATGAGGGCAAGAATCGTTTTTAAAGTAGGGCTGAGCTGCTGAGCCCAAATCCGCTCACAGGGCGGATGTTAGGATTAGGACGTCCATTGTGCCTTAGATGTTCGTCTTCAGGCTTGGCTCCAGGCCGCTAGGGACGCCTTTATCATTAGGATGCGGGATCTGCTTGCAGCCCTGTCCCCATCTTCTGGGAAATGAAAACTCTCGCTGGCATTAAACAAGGGATTGTGTGCGGCGGCATCACGGGGAGAGCAGACAAAACCCGCCTGCTGGGACTCAGTGATTCAGCTGGCCCAAGTGATCCATGCTCTGCTCCCTGTGTGCCTCGTGCCCCGTCGGGTACGTCTACACTGCAATAAACCCGTGGCACCGAGGTTCAGGCTGCAGGGCTATCACACCGCAGTGCAGCTGTTCTGGTTCAGGCTGGAGCCCAGGCACTGGGACCCTCTCACACTGTGGGATGTCAGAGCCCAGGCTCCAGCCCGAGCCTGGATGTCTACACAGCCTCGCAGCCCGCGCCTGGGCCAGCCGTGCCGCAGGCCTTTCACCGCGATGCACACGTACCCTTAGCGACTCCTTTTTACTCCTGAGTTGGGTGGGCTCCGCAGGGCCGAGAGAGGGGGCTGCATCCTACTCTGGCTCGTGCTCCAGTGGCAGCGATGGTGGGCGAGGAAGAACGGCCCAGCGGGGCTGTCAGAGCCCAGGCGGGCAGCTCGGGCTCTGAGCACACGTGGTCTGGGGCTGGCCGTGTCTCCTTAGCGTGCTAGCACGGGGCTGCGGAGGGAGGACAGCTTGGTGGGCTGCGTCGAGATGGACGTGTCCTGTCGGCGTGAGGGGGCTCTGTAGAGAAGACAAGGCTAGTGAGATGGCGCTGCGGCGTTCTCTCCGAGGCCTGTCATGGGCGCAGCACCTTAGCGAGCAGGTGCCAGCTTCCACAGCCACAGGTTTCTCTCTCCCGCAGGCCTCAGTTAACCCCTTCCTAGCCGTGTTGGCTGGCTGTGGTGTCCCCTTAGCTCACAGGGCTTCACGCCCCACTCCAGACAAGGCACGAGTGGCTCTTCAGTCTGTGCCTGGGCTCCCGCTGGCGTCTCCCTCCAGCAAGGAATCGCACCCCTGGGCTCAGCCCTCCTGAGATCGTCCCAGCAACTGAGGTGTCTCCCGCGGGTGCTGTCCCTCTTCCCCCTGCCCATGCAGTCTCTCCCCTGCCCTCCCCCAGCTGCCCAGCTCTTCCCTCTCTCTGGGCTGACTCTATCCCCTCCTCTTCCTACCCAGCTGCCTCCCCCTCCTCCCTTTCCCCTGCCACATGGCCTGGCCTCCCCTCTCCCTCCGCACAGACCCTCCCCCCCCCCCGACTCTTCCCCCCTCCCCTGCTGCACAGCCTCCCCTCCCCCCAGACTCTCCTCTCTCCCTCTGCACAGACCTCCCCCCGGCTGCACAGCCTCCCCTCCCCGCCCAGACTCTCCCCTCCTCCTCTGCACAGACCCTCTTCCCCCCCTCCCCTGCTGCACAGCCTCCCCTCCCCCCAGACTCTCCCCTCCCCCTCTGCACAGACCCTCTTCCCTCCTCCCCTGCTGCACAGCCTCCCCTCCCCCAGACTCTCCCCTCCCCCTCTGCACAGACCCTCTTCCCCCCCTCCCCTGCTGCACCGCCTCGCCTCCCCTCCCCCCACTCTGCACAACCCTTCTTCCCCCTCCCCTTCCTGTACAGCTTCCCTTCCCCTTCTGTGGAGGCTTCCCCTTCCCTCCCCTCAATTCTTGCTTCATCCCGCCCTCCTCTTCCTGCATCGTCTCGCCCCCTCCCCCAACTCTGCCTAGATTCTCCTCTTCCCCCCATCCTGTCTCCCTAGAACTTCTCCCCCCCTTCTGCCCCTCCCCTCCTCTCTAATCTCCCGCCCCTGCCTGGATGGTCTCCCCCTCCCATCCCGTCTCTCCCTTTCCCCCACACTCCCCCCCAGCCCCATTGTTAAGCCCCCCCGCGGGCAGAGCACAGGGCGCAGCGGGGGACCCAGGAGTCCGACTCCCCCCCGCTGCTGCATCGAAGAGGGGCAGGAAGCGGCACTGAGCTCTCCGCGCCCATCACCGCGGCATCGGGCGCCCCCTGCTCCAGCTGCCCCCCGCGCAATTCGGCCCCACGCGTGTCCTACCTGCGCGGCAGCCCCCACGGCCACGCGTGGCCCGGGACCGCGCCTGGGCAGGGGAACGAGGTCACCCCCCAGGCCGGGGGGCTGCAGGGCCCCCTGCTCCCTCCTGCCGGAGCCGCGCCAGCCACGAGCCGGGCTCGCAGGCGCCCGGGCAGCCCGGCTGGGGGAGCGGCTGGGCTGGCTGCGCCGGGCACCCTGGGAGCTGTAGTGTTCCTGCGGGGCCCCGCGGGGCCCGCGGCAGGGCGGGGACTACATCTCCCAGCAGCCAGCGCGCCAGGAGACCGCGCCAGCTGGCTGGGGTGCAGGAGAGAGCGGCCGAGCCCGGCGCTGCACACCTGGGGGCAGACTCCGCTGCCCCTCTGCGGAGAGCCGGCCGTGCTCCCTTTCTCCCTGCCTGGCCCCACGTGCCCGCGGCGTTGGGGGTCCCAGGAGATGAGAGAGACACGGGGGCGGAGGTCATGTCCTTTACTGGGCCAGCTTCTGGGGGGGGGGACAGCCCCGCCCTGCAGCCCCGAGCTCTGCTTCGGCTCTCGGGAAGGGGCTCTGAGCGGCACCGAAACGCAGGGCTGTTGCCAGGGCCCATGCAAGGTGGAGTTCAAACCTCTGCCCCATAGGACAAACAGCTGTCGCTTCCCCCAGCGTGTCCGGTGTACAGCGCCTAGCCCGCTGGGGGCCTAGCCAGGAGCCCCGCAGGGGAGACCCCCCCACACCCCGGGGGAAGCGCAGGACTGGGGGCTCTGCCACTCTTGTGCGACGTGGAAAACGCCCCAATTCAGTCATTGGCCTAACTAGCCGGAGCAGCGCTGCCCACCCACGCCAGGGCAGAGTCACACCTGGGTCTGAGCCCGTGTCCGTTTGTCATCTCCGTCCCTGAGCCGGTGGCAGGCTGCTCTGTGGTGCCAGGATCAGGTGCCCTTTTGCGAGGGGACTCCTGACTGTCTCTGTGGTCTCCTTCCTTCAGACACTGCAGCAAAGAGTCTCCGTCTTCATAGCTCCTCTGTCATGCTGCACGTCTCTCCTCCCTGCGTCCGGGCCGTGCCATGTGCCTCCCGATTTCCAGCTCTAGTCTGGTCAGTGACTCAGTGCTTGGCAAGAAGCCGCCTTAGTTCCTACCTCAGGGTGGTGAGGGGCGGCCGTGGCCCCGCCCCACAGAGCAGCTGGGAGGATGTTGCTAAATGGCCGTAAGGCAGGCCCAGCTCTGGCTTCTGTCCGGGACTTGGCTACGCTGCCCTTCTGGGGGAGCCTCTTGGGGAACCGGGGTGTCTCCCCCCCTGGGCTCTCGTGCACTAGCCCAGTGCTGCTGGGGTCTGGTGGCAAACGCACGGTTTTTGGTTAAACCCCCTTTTCCCCGGCACTTCAGACAGTTCCCGGAACTGTCCGATCCGCCATGGGCTTGGGGAAGGCTTCTTTTTCACACCCTAAACGGAGAGCTAAATCGCCCCAACGACGGGGTCCCTGCCATGTTCCCCAGAGCTGGGCAGGGGCACAGCCTGGTGTTGGCAATGCCAGCCGCAAAGGGAGTGATTCTGGCATGGCCGGATGGAGGACAGAGATCCTGCTTACTCCTTAGCGGTAGCTTACCAGTCCCTGGACGTGCCATTGGCCTCAGCTGTTCTCTGGCTGTAGCCAGCTCAGCTTGTGCTGGGACTCCGAGCCAGCCAGCTGCAGGGCAGGTTAGTACCTGGGGGACCCCCAAGGGGCCCTTAGAATTGGTGCTGGGGACTCGGTAGGGAAGAAACAACATGCTGGGTGGTGCTGCCTTTTGGAGGAGACCCAGACGGCACCAGGATCGCGTTCAGAATCAGGAGTCAGATCCCCCAGATCAGGAGATGGTAAAAAAAAGATGAAAGCATGTGGTGTGGTCTGTCTTGTGTGTTTTGAACTCCTGCTGCTTCCCTGTGCGTGTGCATGTGTGTGTGCACGTGTGTGTGCGTGTACATGACAGAGAGAGAGAGAACTGGTGTTGCCACCACTGCTGGGCTCTTTCTGCTCCCTACTTCCCCCACTCGGCATGAGAGCAGGGTCAGCTGTTCCCTCTCCCCGTCCCCTACCCCAAAACTCCTCCTGGCTGGCGAAGGGGGGGGAGAGTGCTGTGTGTCTCTGCAGCAGTCCTGATTGGCTGCTCTTCCCCAGGAGGCGGGGAAGTGGGGAAGGCAGCCAATCACAGAGCAGTTCCCTACCCCAGGCCGTCAGAAAGGCGTGAATGGGGGAGTTTCTGGCCTCACTGGGGCACTGGATCCAGCAGGGGCTGGCGGTGCATCACCTGCCATCGATGCCCAAGAGTTAGCAACACAGAGCGCGCGCCCCGAAGATACAGAGCCCCTGTGCGCTGCTCGGGGTGGATTCTGCGTATCCTCTGCTCTCCCCGGAGGGGGGGAATTCCATCCCTTTCTGTCCCGTTCCCCCCACCCCCGACTAGACAGGACAGGCAGCAGTCCCACTCCCACCGTGCGCCCCGCCTACATCCGGTATTCGCTTATCCCCCATACTCCCCTCCTTTCCCTCACATCCGCCCTCTCTGCCACGCCACGTTCCCCTGAAATTGCACACTGTCTTCTCCCATCCCCCTTTCCTGCTTCCCATCTCCCCTGGGCACCCCAGACATCCCTGGCCTGTGCCCTCACCCAGTGCTGCCAGCTTCTGCACTGTGGGGGCCCTGGACTGAGGTGAGTTTTGTGAGAATCTCGGCTCTCATGGGGGGGGGGAGGTAATGTTCTAGCCCTCCTGGCTGTGGAGAAACGCTTGGGAGCGTGAGCCAAGTTCTCCCTGCAGACTCACACCAGAGGGCCCAGCAGGGACCCCCACATTCATCATTTCTGAAGAATCTCATGATTTTGGGGGCCTGACTCATGGTTTTAAAACACGGGTTGGCGAGACCATGAACCCATCACCCTCCCTGCTGCCCCCGCAGTCTCGTTCCCAACACTTCCCGGTTCCCCGGCCGGCCCCTCCCATGGCCACGTCTTCCCTGAGAGCGATGTGGCATCTGCTTGGGAACAACAGGACGCGGTGCCCAGCGGTGCTGAGGGCCATCTGTGGCTTCTGCTGCCATTTTGGGGAAAGGCCAGACTTGGGGAGGTGGAGGCAGAAATCAGAAATTCACGAGAACCCTTAAAAAAACCCCAACAAGCCAGGAGTGCGCGCCGCCTGATAGCAGGGTGAGAGCTGGCAATGCTGGGCCAGAGGGCTGTGTGCAGCCCCCAGCACCACGGGACCCGATCTGCCAGTGGGACCTCTGGGTGCTGCCGCAACATACACAACAAATCACAGCTTTCAGAGTAGCAGCCGTGTTAGTCTGTATCCGCAAAAAGAACAGGAGGACTTGTGGCACCTTAGAGACTAACACATTTATTAGCGCATTAGCTTTTGTGGGCTGCAGCCCACTTCTTCGGATGTAGCCCACAAAGCTTAGGCTCAAATAAATGTGTTAGTCTCTAAGGTGCCACAAGTCCTCCTGTTCTTTTCTTAACAAATCACAGCAACCCTTCGCCCGCCTTTGCATTGTAAGGGGTGAGTGAAAGTTATCAGCCCCCCTGGGCCGTGGGAAGCAGAGAATAGCCAGAGTGCAGCGTGCTCCCTCTCTGCATCTCACCCACCCCCTTCCGCCCATCCCCTGCCCCCCGGCCTGGCCAGTTTTTAAGCACCCGGGCTGGTTTCTGTACTGCCTGGCTGGTTAGCAGATTCCTGGGCCGGCTTGATTCCCTTGGGGCATGTTGGCGCGCTCTCCGGGTCACAGCCCCACAACTTGGGCTGCCGCGCCGGGCCAGGACAGCGTAAGGAAAGTGAGGAAAGAACATAAAAATGCGCAGACTGTCGTGTGTGTGCGCGCACACTTGGGTGGCCAGTGGCCGGGTTTTGCCGGGGATGGGGGTGGCCAGTGGCCAGTTTTTGGTTGGGGTGGGGATGACTGGCAGCCGGGTTTTGTTGTGGGGGGTTGGGGGGTGGCCAGTAGCCGGGTTTTGGCAGCAGAGGGGCAGGCGGGATGGGAGTCAGGTTTTGTTGGTGGGGGGGTGGCCAGTAGCCAGTTTGCCTATGTCTGGGAAGAGGCTGCCCTGGGGCTGGAAGCCGGACCAGCGCAGGGCCCTGAGGGCAGTTCTGCACCCCTAGGGAGGCTGGCGGGGATGCCAGGGGGGGTCTCAGCGAGCCACATCCACCCACTGAACGTGCCCAGAGTGGCCTTACTGAGAATCAGGCCCTGGGGGGTCGCTAGGCAGTGGAGGGAATGCAGCCATGCCCAGCCGCCCCGGGCTGATGGGGAGGGACAGACTGGGGAGAGGCAGGAAGGGGGCTAGGCTGGGGGGACACACGGGGAGGTGAGCGGGGTTGGGGGGGCCCATATGCTTCCCTGTTAATATGGCTACGCAGGGCTGTACGGAGACGACTCAGGATGGAAGTGGCATTGCAGGGTGTCACGGACTCCCAGGTCATGCCCACTCTTGGCCCCGTGCGGTCCGTGGGGGGTGCCCCTTTCAGTGCGACAGCCCTTCTCGGGGGTCCACTCTCTCTCGGAGTCAGGCCCCTCCACCTCCTGGAGCCGCACCTCTCTGAGCCTTAGCACGTCTGTCTCTGCCGTGGGCCCCCTCGGGGAGTCCCCTCGCTCTGGACCCCCAGGGCCTCCACCCCCCGAAGGGGTTGATGCAACCCTGTTCTCTAGACCGGAGTGACTCTCAGCCAGCGTCACACAGGAGGGTTTATTGAGGGTTGAACACGGCACAGGAAACTCTCCGGGCCTCAGGCCTGGCCTCCCTCAGCCCAGCACATCCCAGTCTCCCTGCATCCAGGTGGGCTCTGCCTGCTCCCCCTCTCCAGCCCAGAGCCCCCCTGCTCCCCGCTGGGCATCTGAGATCCCAGGTCCCGCCTCTGTCCATTGTCTTCTCTCCAGGTAAACAGGGTCATAAACCTGGGTCTCCTCTCCCCTCTTCTGTCCTCTGGCTGGAACCGGCTGGTTAGGTCACTGGGGTCCTCTCTCCGCAGCCCATTGTCCGCCCACTGGCCAGAACCGGCTGCGTCTCCTCAGCTGGGTCTCCGGGTCACCAGGTCACTGGTCGCTGGAGTATCCATCCTCCCGGCCATCGTCTGGGTTCCCAAGTCCTCTCTCCGGTCCTCTGCAAAACACACTCCCTCTCCCCTCACCGCGTTAAACCAGTAACACCCAGGGAAACTGAGTCCCACCCCCTCTGCATGCAAACCATTGAAACTCCACAGAAAACAAGAAACCCCCCCACTTCGTCACACAGGGCAAGGAGCAGACACGCCTCTCTGCAGGGCCCTAGCAGGGCCTGGTGCTTTGCAGCCTTTCCCTGTCCCGAATTGCTTCCAGTCTCAGCTAATACGCCAGGCACTGAGGACGGGGCCCGGGTGGACATTAGGGACACTGCTCTGGGAGGGAATTACTTCCAAGGAGTCGAAGGAATCTAGAGCTGGCCTGGCATCCGCCCAGCTCAGTATCCCATCTCCAGCTACGGCCGGGATCAGCTGCTGCAGAGGAAGGTGGGGGAAATCTGGGCTAGCCAGCCCCTAGGGGCACTCCTGGGGGAGCCCAGGATTGAGGGGCGGCAGCAGAGCTGTGGGTGAGAGCCCAGCTCTGGCCTAGTCCGCGGCTGGTGGCTGGCACTGAGGGATCTCACCAGAGCAGTAAGTTTCAGGGGAATCGTCCCCTCTGGGGTGAGCCCCATTCCACCCCGACCTTGCCCGGGGGGCGTGGTGAGCGAGGTCTGGTGGGGGGATCATGGTGCTCTGATTCTGTCCTTACCCTCCCCTGCCCCAGGAGTCTGACCCTCTCCCCCCCTTCACTGAGGGAGGGGGCAAAGCCCTGCTCCGGCCTCGGACATTCTTTGTGGGGATGAGCCAGAGCCCAGGACGTGAGGATAAGGCAGATCCGGGTCTGGGACGGGCGGCTGAAGGGGAAGCCAGCAGGGGCTGAGATTCCAGCCCAGCAGCTGGGAAATCCCCAGGCCACATCCTAGTTACACGCGCGAGCCCCTGTTCTGGGCAGGCAACATCCTGGAGAGCCCCCACGCCTGCACCAGCACTCCCAGCTGCCGCTCCCCCACCCTGCCCACGAGAGGGGAGGTGGCACAGAGCTCTGCTTTCAGGGGCCTGCCTGCCTCCCCAACGCCCCCGTTCCTTCCCTGGGAAGCAGCTTGGTCCGGTGGTTAGAATAGGGGGCTGGGTGCCAGGACTCCTGGGTTCTCTGCCGGGAAGGGAGTGGGCTCTGGTGGTTGGAATAGGGGCTGAAGCAGCAGGACACCTGGGTTCTCTCCGTGGTGCCAGGAAGGGAGTGGGCTCTGGTGGGTAGAATAGGGGCTGGGCGTCAGGGTCTCCTATTGGCAGGTGGCTGATCACTGTGTGACCGTGGGGGGGTCTCTGCCCTCCTGTGCCTTGATTTCCCTACGTGGGAGGTGGGACCCCTGTACTTCCCTGGGGGCTGGGGAGCTCCCTGTTTGCGAAGGGGGTTGTGCACGTGTCCCCTGCTCCACACATGCTCATTGCAACGGGCTGTTATTATCCTGGCTGTCCCCCAGGGCCCCTCACTCTGAGCTGCCGTGGTGCAGCTTTGCATGCTGGGACTCGTAGTCTCTGGGGCCCACATAGCCCAGGACCTGTGGCCATGGCAGGTTACAACCGAGGCCCAAGGAGGCTGCCAGACGTGTGCGGGGAGAACGGGAGCCGTTAGTGACGGAGAACCGCCTAGGTCCAGCTGGCTCCTCTGCCAAGCCCAGGGCATGGCTGGTCCCTGGGGCCGCGCCCAGTGACTGTCACGCACGGGGCCCCCACCGCACCCTGGAGACAGTTGGCCGGCTGGGAATCACTTTGGGGGCTCAGGCCATCCCATTCCTCGTCTCTGTTCCCCCTGGAGCTCCCCTGGACCGTTTCCCCCCCCCGGGGGAAACACCCTTCAGGCAGCTCCCGGCCGTCCCCAGTAAGGGCACGGCCAAGCTCGGCAGGTGCCCCCCGCCCAGAGACCCGCGGGGCACAGGGCTCCGTACCCGCCGGCCAGGCCTTGGCTCATCCCCCCACGTGTCCCCTGCGAAGTGTGGGCTGGAAGACCGTGGCCCCCTGTGGCCCATGGGGAGGGTGGGGGTGGGGGGTTTCCGTCTGAGTGGGCAGAGCGAATCCACGCCGGAGCAGCTGTGTTTCCCGGGGAATTCTCCAATCCGGGCTCCTCCGCTGGCTTGAGTCCGGCTAAGCCGACAGGATATAAAGCCTCCCCCGGGCTGCTGCCGCCCCACTCCAGAGGGGAAGAGTCACCCAGGGATGTGGCCCTAGGCGCAGGGAGCGGCTGTGGGGAAGGCAGACCCAGGTGAGAGCGCTGGGGCTTTGGGACTGCAGGAGACTCAGGTAAGGGGGTTTCAGGTGCACGGGGATCCTGGGGGCTCAGAGCAGGTAGGGGTGGAAAATCCTGGGGAGATTCCTGCCCGGCTCCCACCCCTTGGGGGGGAGGGATAGCTCAGTGGTTGGAGCATTGGCCTGCTAAACCCAGGGTTGTGAGTTCAATCCTTGAGGGGGCCACTTGGGGATCTGGGGCAAAATCAGTCCTTGGTCCTGCTAGTGAAGGCAGGGGGCTGGACTCGATGACCTTTCAGGGTCCCTTCCAGTTCTAGGAGATGGAATATCTCCATTCATTAAATTAAAAGCCTCTGAAGTGAGATGTGTGAGTTCCCCACGCTGCAGCCTCCACTCTCATCCTGCCCAGCCTGGCTGTGGGCATCCCGGGTACTTCCTACCCTGGTGTGAGCGTGGGGCAGAGCAGGGATCCACCTGCCTCGGGCCTCGGTCAGAGGAAGCTGCAAAACACTGTGTGGCGACAGTTCTGGACTAGCCTGCCCCTAGGAGAAGCTGCTGCCTCCCCATAGCACTTAGGGGTTGGCAGGAGGGTTTCTAACCTTTCTAAATCGTTGTGCTATCTAACGTAGCTGTGGACATTATTCACACGAGCGTCTAGTCAAATCCTTTGAACCCACCGAAGCTCTTGGCCTCAGTACAGTCTTGTGGCAGTGGGTTCCAAAGGTTAACTATGTCTGGTGTCTCTAGAAGGGCCAATGTTTCCATAGCCCACGGTGTGCTGGCAGGGAAAGTCCCAGTCTGGAGCCCCTCGAGGGAGGGGAACATTCTCCACTGCTGGGTGGGAGCCAGCGGGGCCTCCCGCAGTACCGGGGTGGGAGCAGGGCCGGCTCTAACTTTTTTGCTTCCCCAAGCAGCAAAAAAAAGCGCCGCCCCACCCCCCGCCGAGCGCCACGCCGCCGGAACCCCCACCCCGAGCACCGCGCCCCGCGCCGCCAGAGCCCACCCCTCCCACCGAGCGCCGCCAGAACCCCCACCCCGAGCACCGCGCCCCGCGCCGCCAGAGCCCACCCCTCCCACCGAGCGCCGCCAGAACCCCCCCCCGAGCCCCGCGCCGCCAGAGCCCACCCCTCCCACCGAGCGCTGCCAGAACCCCCCCCGAGCACCGCACCCCGCGCCGCCAGAGCCCACCCCTCCCGCCCCGCGCCGCCAGAACCCCCCCCGAGCGCCGCGCCCCACGCCGCCACCCGCCGAATGCCGCGCTGCCGGAGCCCCCCCCCCCCCCGCGGAATGCCGCACCGCGCTCCCCCCGCCGCCCCTTACCAGGTGCCGCCCCAAGCATGTGCTTGGGTGCCTGGTGCCTGGAGCCGACCCTGGGTGGGAGCACTGCAAGCTATTCCCCTCGGAGAGGTGCAGTACTTGCAGCGCTGCGAGAGAGCGGCGCGACTACACTCGCGTTTCACAGTGCTGCCGCGTCCTGTGTGTAGCCAAGGCCTGTGTTAGTGAGAACAGCCACAGCAGGTGAACGCCCCCGGCTGTGGTGGGCGAACGCTGGCCATGCTGGGGCGGAGGTGTCCTGGCCATCTGGCCGCTCTTTGGTGCCTTCTTCCATCTGGAAAAGCTCCAGCTGCAGGCAGGGAGCAAAACACCCCTGTGACCAGCCGCACCCCCCGAATCACAGAGAATAGCTCTGACGGGGTCGTGCTGAAATGCCTTGGTGTGACGGGCTGGACCAACCCTGAGTAACAAACCCTGGCTCGTGGGGAAGGGCGGGTCTCAGCACTGGGAGAGCCCTGGCCATTCCCAGCCTGGCTCAGGGGGTCTCCGCTCCCCGTGGAGCCCAGGCTCGGGGGGTCCCCGCTGGATGGTTTGCTGTGAACGTTGGCCCGGCCGGCCCCAGCAGAGTGGGGGGGGTCTGTGCTCCCCCCCGCTCCCAGTGAGCCTTTCTGTCTCCCCAGGCTGCACTCGGCGACGGAGAGACTGGCTGCGGGCCATGCCAGGCGCAGCTCGGGGCCGGGGCCTTTGCCCTCCCGCCGGGGAGCTGATGGGGACGCTGCTCTGGCTCTCGCTCTGGGTGCCGGCGGCGCTGGCTGAGGGGTAAGGACGTGTTTCCTGCAGCCGGCCCAGGGCTCCTACCGGAGCTGTTACACCCCCGCCCCCAGGCCCTGCACCAGGAGGGCCCCTGCACGGAAGGGAGCAGAGCTGCGCCCCAGTGCATGGGGATGTGGCCCCCCAAGCGGCCCTGCCTGCCTGTGATCCCCGGGGCCGGTCCCCGCAGGTCCACGCTGCGCCGGGGTCAGTGGGGGGATGGGAAAAGCGTGAGTCCTCTCGCATCCCTCAGGATAGCGGGGTGAGGCAGTGGCGGGGGCAGGGTGAGGGTTAGTTTAGGGGGCCCCTGCTCCCCCCCTCAGCTGAGCTCCTCCCCCTCCCCGACTCCAGCCAGTCCCAATGCCTCACAGCCTCCCCCCACCCATCCCCCGCTTCACCCTCCGCTGCTCGCGGGGCAGTCTGGTAACCCCATGGCAGCCCCCCCTCCCCCGGGACTCCAGTGGGGCGGGGGGGAGGCTGGGAAGCCAGATCCCCGCACAGCTGGGATAGGGGAGCCAGGCTCAGCGCAGGCCTGGGGTGCACGGGGGGGGCTCCGGATCCGCTGGGACTCCTGGTCAGAATTGGCCGCCTGAGGGCCGGTGTTGCAACCTGGGGGCGGGGTGAGAAAGGCTGGGTCCAGCGTCCTGGTTTAGGGGATTGGGGGTTCAGGGTTGTGGTTCGGGGATCCAGGGCTCCGGTTTGGGGGTTCAGGGTTGTGGTTCGGGGATCCAGGGCTCTGGTTTGGGGGTTCAGGGCTCCAGTTTGGGGGAGCTGGGTCCAGGGCTCCGGTTCGGGGGTCGGGCCCGTTCCTCGTTCGGATGCCGGTGCCGGTGCCGTTGCAGGCGCTGGTGCGAGAGGACGGAGCGGGTGACGGAGGAGGAGGTGGTGAGCCCCCGGCGTGAGCAGGCGGTGCCCTGCGCGGAGATGTACCACTACAACCTGGCGGGCTGGCGCATCGACCAGCACAGGATGCGCCAGGCCTACGGTGGGGACTATGCCCAGGCCGGGCCCACCACCTCCCTGTGCTACATCTACAAGTGAGTGGGCAGGGTGAGTGGGGGGGCAGGCCAAGCAGGAGCTGCCAGCGGGGCAGAGCAGGCAATGCTGGCGGGAGGTGGGATCGGGGAGGCCAACAAGGAACTGTGACGGTGCTGCCCTTGGGAGCCAGCTGAGGTCACTCAATCAGGGTGAACTGCAAACAGACCGGGGCAGACAAACCCCAAACGCTGGTGGTTATTCCAATGCTTAGATTTACCAACCAGCCCAAAACAGCTTCTGTGTTACCTCACTGGTTACTCAGAGTCCAACCAACGCAGTTCCCTTAAAGTGCCCGGCCTCAGGCCTCCGTCCAGACACACCTGTCAGATATGATGATGATTACTGAAAATCTGATCTCATCATATAAAAGAAAAGGTTCTTCCAACCCCAAAGGATCAGCCACACACCCAGGTCCAATTATAACTTAGATCTTACCCAAAATACACGCTATAGCCAATTCTTATTCACTAAGCTATAATGTATTATAAAAGAAAAGAGAGAGAGTGCTGGTTAAAAGATCAATGTACAGACAGACTTGAATTCAATTCTTGAGGTTCAGGTACATAGCAGAGATGAGCTTGTAGTTGCCAAAAGTCCTTTTAGAAATAGTCCAGAGGTTAGAGTCCAATGTCCATATTCAGGGTGACTCCAGTCAGTGACTGGGGATCTCAATCCTTGTGGCTTAAGGTTTCCCCCTCTGGAAACCCAAAGCAGATCTGAGATGAAGCAGGATCGTGTCCCAGGGTTCTTCTACATTTCCAGCAGCCTTTTGGCCTGAGAAAACAATAGGCCTAACTCTCCTTCTCCCAAACATCCTGGCAATTAGCACTGGGTAATTTATCCATTAAACAGTTCAGATACAGGTTACCTCAACCTTCAAAGAGACATAGAGACAATGATACTATTTCCCTCAAGTATCATCATAAATGTTAATATTCCCTTTTTGATCTTTGAATTAAAGCTATAGCAATAGACAAGACTTGTTTGCTGACATCACAAGCCCTGAGCAAACATCTCCCCTTCTACCTCTAACAATGCAGACTTGCATTTCACAGCTCTATTCATTTACACATCTTCCTAACCAGTCTCTACAGTTCAGCCATGGGGCAGGTCAGTCGGTGAGTTAATTAACTCTTTCTGGCCCTGTCACCTTCCAATGAAATATTATATTACACTCATAACGTCACAGGAACCAAGGGAGATTCAGCCCAGGCATGACTCCCGCAGCATCTCCCCTCTCTGTGACCCCGTCTCTTCTCTGTGCCCCCTTCCCATGTCTGTGCCCCCACCCCCTCTCTGTGCCCCCCGTCTCTTCTCTCTGCCCCCACCCTCTCTGTGCCCCCACCCCATGTCTGTGCCCCCATCTCCTTTCTGTGCCCCCATCTCTTCTCTCTGCCCCCGCCCTCTCTGTGCCCCCCATGTCTGTGCCCCCACCCCCTGTCTGTGCCCTGTCTCCTTTCTGTGCCTCCCATCTCTTCTCTCTGCCCCTGCCCTCTCTGTGCCCCCCACCCCATGTCTGTGCCCCCTCCCTGTGCCCCCGGCCCCTCTCTGTGCCCCCCATGTATGTGCCTTCACCCCTCTCTGTCCCCTCATCCATCTCTGTGCCCCTCCACGTCTCTGACCGTGTCTCTCCCGTGCCCGCCAGGCCCCCGGACACGAGGCCCGTGGTGTGGAACCGCACGGTGCGAGCCTGCTGCGAGGGCTGGAGCGGGCCCCACTGCACCCAGGGTGAGGAGCCTGCCAGAGCCGGGCCCAGCGCGTTGGGCTGGGGCAGGCAGGGGCCAGGTTCAGGGTGGGGGGAGCTGGGCACAGGGTGTTGGGTTGGGGCAGGCGGGGGCTGGGTTCGGGGTGGTGAGATGGGCACAAGGTGTTGGGCTGGGGCAGGCGGGGGCTGGGTTCTGGGGGGGAACCGGGCACAGGGTGTCGGGCTGGGGCAGGTGGGGGCCGGGTTCGGGGTGGTGAGATGGGCACAGGGTGTTGGGCTGGGGCAGGCGGGGGCTGGGTTCTGGGGGGGAACCGGGCACAGGGTGTCGGGCTGGGGCAGGCGGGGGCCGGGTTCGGGGTGGTGAGATGGGCACATGGTGTCGGGCTGGGGCAGGCGGGGGCTGGGTTCAGGGGGAGCCGGGCACAGGGTGTCGGGCTAGGGCGGGCGGGGGCTGGGTTCAGGGGGAGGGGGGAGCCGGACACAGGGAGTTGGGCTGGGGCAGGAGGGGGCTGGGTTAAGGGAGGGGAGCTGGGTACAGGGTGTCGGGCTGGGGCAGGCGGGGGATGGGTTTGGGGGGGGGATGGGCACAAGGCGTTGGGCTGGGGCAGGCAAGGGCTGGGGTCAGGGGGGGAACCGGGCACAGGGAGTCGGGCTGGGGCAGGCGGGGGGCCGGGTTCGGGGGGGGGTGGGCACATGGTGTCGGGCTGGGGCAGGCGGGGGCCGGGTTCTGGGGGGGAACCGGGCACAAGGTGTTGGGCTGGGGCAGGCGGGGGCTGGGGTCAGGGCAGGAGCCGGGCACAGGGTGTTGGGCTGGGGCAGGCGGGGGCCGGGTTCTGGGGGGGAACCGGGCACAAGGCGTTGGGCTGGGGCAGGCGGGGGCCGGGTTCTGGGGGGGAACCGGGCACAAGGCGTTGGGCTGGGGCAGGCGGGGGCCGGGTTCGGGGGGGGAACCGGGCACAAGGCGTTGGGTTGGGGCAGGCGGGGGCCGGGTTCTGGGGGGGAACCGGGCACAAGGTGTTGGGTTGGAGCAGGCGGGGGCCGGGTGAGGGAGCCACGGGCTGAGCTGCCCTGCACCCTTGGGAACGGGCCCAGCACAACGCCGTTGTGATTAGCCCCCGTCCATGCGGCCCCACCCCCAGAGGGAGCCCTGAGGCCGCGCCAGGTGCCACAGGCAGGGGGAGCGTCTCCGGGCTCTGACATCTCTGTCGCCACCGGAGTCCTTTGGAGACGTAGGGAGGCTCCGGGGTCGTTGGGGGACAGCGGGGGCCCGATGGATCGTGACCCAGGGCCTGGGGCCTGGCCTCGTTGTCCCCTGACCGGTGTCTGTCGCTCTCCCCCAGGCGAGGGCTTCCCGGGGCTCTGCTTCTCCACGTGGCAGTGCCAGGCCGGCCTGGGCACCTGGAACCTGTCCCTGCTGAGCATGGCCGAGTGCTGCGGGCGCCCCTGGGGCCGCAGCTGGAAGAACACCTCCTCCGATCTCTGCCTCAGTTGCTCCGCCCTGCCCCTGCCAGGTGAGTGCTGGCTCCGGGGGCAAGGGGCACTGCCCTGCGTGCTCCTCCCATTGCCAGGCCCTGCTGCATCCACCTGGGGCAGTGCCCCTGGCCGCTGGCGACCCAGCCAGTCTGTGGGGCCATGGCAGCCCCCGGGAGAGGGCTGCTCCCAGCATGCCTTGCTCCCTGCCCCACAGGGGTGCTGAGGAGCGAGACCCTCACCCCCCCCGGGCAGCAGAGACCCTCAGGAGTGACCCCAGGGTGCCCCTGGCATGGTCTATTGCCCAGCCCTGGGCAGCTGAGCTCTGACCGACCCTCCCAGGGGGGCGAGTCGTAGTCCCCCACGCCAGGTCTCCCAGAGGCCAGTTACTGGGTGCCCCCCAGCCCATGCTGTCTCTCCTCGCCCCAAGGCAGCTCACAGTGGGTCCCGGTTCTGGAGTTCTGTGTGTGTCACCGGACCGGGACGTACCCGCTGGCTGATTGGTCCCCCTGTTCTTCCGCAGGGGACCTGCCGGCCCCCTTCCTCCTCCGGCCCTTGCCCCCCACGGCTCTGCTGGGCCTGCCCAGGCCTCGCCACCGCCTCTTCGCCACCTGCGTCACCTGGGCTGGCTTCCACTACCGCAGCTTTGATGGGAAACATTTCCACTTCCACGGGGACTGCACCTACAGCCTAGCCGCTGCCTCTGACGGCACTTGGG
Source organism: Chrysemys picta bellii (assembly GCF_011386835.1). Classification (NCBI taxonomy): domain Eukaryota; kingdom Metazoa; phylum Chordata; order Testudines; family Emydidae; genus Chrysemys; species Chrysemys picta. The sequence goes on along the minus strand of NC_088792.1, from coordinate 2,103,467 downwards.
CCGTGGATATCTCCGGCAGCGGGACCTGCACACCACCGCACTGCCACCGGGTACGGGGTCTCGCCGGGGTCCTCTGGGACAGCAAGGGCCTCAGGCGGGGGTGGGGAGAGACGGGAAGAAAGGGAGAGGAGGTGAGAAAAGAGCAAGGAAGAATGTGACGGGTTCGGTCACAGAGACCCCCTTGGGACTGTCACCCAACGTGCTGAAGTTACCTCTGAGTCCATTTTCCCTGCTAGTTTGGGACTCCAGAACCCTGCCTTGTGGAGCCAGACACGCTAGCCTGCTACAACCCAGACCCAGGGTCCAGACCACACCCCCAAAGCTACAGGCTTAACTGAAAACAGCTTAGCAGGTTACCTGCCTCCAGCACCCAGACACCCAGTTCCCAATGGGATCCAAACCCCAAATAAATCTGTTTTACTCTGTAAAAAGCTTATACAGGGTAAACTCATAAATTGTTCGCCCTCTATATCACTGATAGACAGATATGCACAACTGTTTGCTCTCCCAGGTTTTAATCACTTACTCTGGGTTAATTAATAAACAAACGTGATTTCATTAAGTATAAAAGTAGGATTTAAGTGGTCTGAAGTAATAAGAGACAGAACAAAGTAAATTACCAAGCAAAATACAACAAAACACGCAAGTCTAAGCCTAATCCATCAAGAAACTGAATACAGGGAAATCTCACTCTCAGAGATGTTCCAATAAGCTTCTTTCAGAGACTAGACTCCTTCCTAGTCTGGGCCCGATCCTTTCCCCTGGTACAGTCCTTATTCCAGCTCAGGTGGTAACTAGGGGAATTCTCATATCTGCAGTCCCCTTTGTTCTGTTCCACCCCTTTTATAGCTTTGGCCCAAGGCAGGAATCTTTTATCTCTCTGGGTCCCCACCCCTCCTTCTAAATGGTAAAGTACCAGATTTAAGATGGATTCCAGCATCATGTGACATGGTCACATGTCCTGTGAGATGCCCCAGCCTCCATTCTTCCTGGGCTGGCCCACACATACACAGGAAGGCTTGCAAGTAAACAGCCATTTACAACCAATTGTCCTGGTTAATGGGAGCCATTAAGATTCTAAATCACCATTAATGGCCCACACTTTGCATAATTACAATAGGACCCCAGAGTTAAACTTTATATTTCTAGTTTCAGATACAAGAATGAGACATTCATACAAATAGGAGGAATATATTCAGTAGGTTACAACCTTTGTTATGATACCTTACAAGAGACCTTTTGCATAAAGCATATTCCAGTTACATCATATTTACCCTCATAAGCATGTTTCCATAAAACATATGGATGCAACGTCACAGAGAGAGAGAGCCAGAGGAGGGGATAGAGACGCACCGAGAGCGGGCTGGGGGTGGAGGGAGATGCCAGGGAGAACCCGGAAAGCAGATCGGGTGAGGAGGGGCTGGTGGAGGTCACCTACCCCCCTGCTCCGCAGAGCTTCAGGCCAGAAGGACCTCACAGGTCTGCCTGGCCTGAGCCCCACGGCTTGTGTCTGGCTAGAGCGTCTCTCGGGGAAGTAGCCAGTCTGATGGGCAGCCAGCGAGGGATGGAGACCCACACTGCCTGGGGAAGCTGGTCCCAGTGGCTCATCCCCACGCTGTTAAAGCCACGGGCCATGTTCCGCAGTCCCCCACTAGCTCTGCGTGCCCCTGAGCTGCCATCTCGCTCACTCCTCCCTGCCTCCCCCGCAGGCACTGCGCATGCTCTTTGGGCTGGACCTGGTCGTGGCGCAGGGCCGAAACGTCTCTGTGAACGGGGCTGAGGTGCTGGAGGGGGAGCCGCTCCTGCAGGACGGTGAGGGGGACAGAGAGCTCTATGGGGCCAGCACGCGGCACGCAGGGGCTTCTGATCTGCCCATCTGCCTGGCAGAGCCCTGGATACCCCAATGTCCTGGGCTCCCTGGGCTCTCCCCAGGCCTGTCTGTCTCCAGATGCTTGGTGCTCAGCTCCCCTGACACCTACTGGGGTCCACCTGTGCCCAGTGCCCGGGCAGAGCTGGTGGGAGGAGAGGTCTAGCAGGGCTCAGGGAGCCTGGGACTGGCTGCATGGGCCCCAGGGGGGGACTGCTAGGGCCATGGGGCAAGTTAGGAGGAATGGGATGGAATTAAGGGACACACAGAGCACCTAGGCCATGTCCGGGCGGGAGCAGCCCGACAGTCCATCACCCAGGGCTCTGACCAGACCAGCCCTGGGGCTCCCAGCCCCTCCTGGAGATGATCCCACCGCTGGCTCCATCTCCCTGGTAGGGAGGCCCCGACATGCAACCCATGCGCCCATTGCTCAGACCCGCCCCGTCTCTCTGGGCCCCGGCCGGCAGCCAGGCCCGTGGCTCTGCTGAGCTGCCCCGCACTCTTCCGCCGCAGGGATCAGTGTCCGGTGGCTTGGTGACTTTGTCTTTGTGGAGAGCGGCCTGGGCGTGCGGGTCAAGTCTGACGGGCGCGACACAGTGTATGTGACGGTCAGCGGGGAGCTGCGGGGCACTACACGTGGGCTCTGCGGGCTGTACAATGACGACCCTGCCGGTGAGTGCAGACCTGCGGAGGCAACCCGCCCTGCTCAGAGCGTGGGGCCGGACCCCCTGCCTACTGCGCACTGCCCCCAACCCACCCTGCTCAGAGTGTGGGGCCGGGCCCCTGCCGACTGCAGCCCGCCCCTGAGCTGCCATCTCGCTCACTCCTCCCTGCCCCCAACCCGCCCTGCTCACCGCGTGGGGCTGGGCTCTCTGCCGACTACGCCCTTCCCCGGGTACCCGAGACAATTCCATCTTCGCTAGCCCTGCTGGGAGTGTGTCTCCCTCACAGCACTCAGCCCCCCTGCTAGGGCAAGGGACATTCCCGTCCCCTGCATCCCCATAGCGGGGCCCCTGCCCTGGTGCAGCAGGATCCAATCTGCCATCCTCCGGCCCTGCTGGGTGAGGGGCCCCCAGCTCGCTCCAGGGGACGGGACGGTCCTTGCACCCCTGAGGCTCTTCTCTCCTGGGCCTGCCTGTGTCTTGGTGACAGTGCCCCCCAAACAAGCCCTCCCACTGCCCGTGCGTCTCCCCTGGGGCAGAGCAGGGAGTGGACACCAGAGCCTGTTCCCCGCTTGGGCTGGTGAGCGTGGGGTGAGAACTGAGGCTGGAGGTCTGGCAGCGGGGGTGTCCCCCTTCTCATGCCCACCCACCAGCAGGGGCGGTTTCCTCTCCCCACATCCCAGCACCTGTTTTGCTTGCAGATGACTTCCTGCGGGCAGGAGGGGATGTGGCCACCTTCGCCGCCAGCTTCGGGAATTCCTGGAAGGTTCCGGATGCCAGCCCAGAGGTACTGGGGAGGGGCCCTGCTGCCGTCCTCTCCCACGGCTCAGAGGGAGGGGGAAGGCGTGACACCCCCCGGGGCTCCGCTAGTGCCCAGAGCCCTTTGCCCCCGTGCAGCGTGTTCCTGACCCTGGCAGGAGCAGCCCAAGCTGCGGTGTTTGCGGCGGCCGGTGGAGATGCTTCTCCCGCACAGGAGCAATGCGTGCTCAGAAGGGGGAGTGCCCGGGGGCTGCATGGGGTGAGCTGGGGGGGCTCCCCCGTGCGGCTCTGGGGGGCGCTGGGCTGAGGATGGGGGTGCTCCCCACCATGCAGCTCTAGGGGACGCTGGGCTGATGGCTGGGGCTGGGGGTGCTCCCCCCCATGTGGCTCTGGGGGGCGTTGGGCTGATGGCCGAGGCTGGGGTGCTCTCCCCATGCGGCTCTGGGGGGCGCTGGGCTGATGGCTGAGGCTGGGGGTGCTCCACGCCGTGCAGCTCTAGGGGGCACTGGGCTGATGGCTGAGGCTGGGGGTGCCCCCCCGTGTGGCTCTGGGAGGCGTTGGGCTGATGGCTGGGGGTGCTCCCCCTGTGCGGCTCTGGGGGGCGCTGGGCTGATGGCCGAGGCTGGGGGTGCCCCGCCGTGCCGCTCTGGGGGGCGCTGGGCTGATGGCCGAGGCTGGGGGTGCTCCTCCCATGCGGCTCCGGGGGGCGCTGGGCTGATGGCTGGGGGTGCTCCTCCCATGCGGCTCCGGGGGGCGCTGGGCTGATGGCTGGGGCTGGGGGTGCTCCTCCCATGCGGCTCCGGGGGGCGCTGGGCTGATGGCTGGGGCTGGGGGTGCTCCTCCCATGCGGCTCCGGGGGGCGCTGGGCTGATGGCTGGAGCTGGGGGTGCTCCTCCCATGCGGCTCCGGGGGGCGCTGGGCTGATGGCTGGGGCTGGGGGTGCTCTGGCACTGATGGGGTTTCTGCTCTGCCCGGGTGCAGCTCCCGTGCCAGGACGCGGCAGAGGCGGGACACAGCTGTGACGTCGCGGAGGCCAGCGCCGTGAGGCAGGAGGCGGAGGCCGTGTGCCGGAAGCTGCTGGCCAGCCCCTTCAGCCAGTGCCACTCTGAGGTCAGGGGACGGCAGTACCCACCCCCCGGCGGGCAGCCGGGGGCACAGACGCCTCCTGTGCCCCCTGGCACTCGCTGACGCGGCCTCTCTCCCGGCAGGTGGACCCGGGCGGATTCTACGAGGCCTGCATGTACGCGTCCTGCCAGCATGGGGACGCGGGGGCCGGGCGGCGGGAGGCCGTCTGTGCCACCTTTGCCAGCTATGCCCGCGACTGCGCCCAGCAGCACGTCTACATCGACTGGCGGAGGCCCGGGTTCTGCGGTAGGGGCCAGTGCGCTCCCCGGCGGGCAACTCCACTGCCGGGCCCACTCCGGCACCACGGACCCCTTCCCCCCCGCTCTGCCCCCCGCCCTCACGCATGCCACCTGCCACAGACCCCACGCCCTCCCCTCGCACCTTGGTCCGATCCAGCCCTGGGTCCCCACATACCCACACCCTCACGCCCAGGTTCACCCCCTGCATGCTCAGGAGACGCTCAGCCGCCCAGGCTGCCCACCCGTGAACGCCCTGGGCTGGAAGGGCCTGGTGCGTGTGTAGGAGGCAGGGAATGGGGCTGCCCTCTCGTGGCGAGGCCCATGGGTAAGAGACCCACTACCCCGTCAGCGGGGAGCAGCTCCTCTCACTCTGGCATTGCAGCCTGCGTGTGGGGAGCAGCAGCCCCCCGGGGCTCTCCTGGCGTCTCCCCACATGTGCTCCTCTGACGTGGGCGACAGGGCAGACGTGCTCCCTGGGAGCCCGCGCCCAGCTGCCCGGCAGAGGGGGCACTGCCAGCCCGGGCCTGAGGTGCCGTGTGTCTGCCCCGCAGAGAAGCAGTGTGGCCAGGGGAAGCAGTACTCGGACTGCGTGTCCTCGTGCCCGGCCAGTTGTGCCGCCGTGGGCACCGGCGAGGAGGGGCACTGCCGGGACGAGTGCGTGAGTGGCTGCGAGTGCCCGCCGGGCCTCTACCTGGAGGGGGGGGCCTGCGTCCCTGAGGGCGACTGCCCCTGCTACCACCGTCGCCAGAAGTACGCCCCGGGGCAGAGCATCCGGCAGCGGTGCAACCAGTGGTGAGGAACACCCCCATCCCCTCTGCCAGCTGGGCACTAGTGTGGGCACCGGGGAGGGGCAGCCCCTGGGTAACCCCCAGCCAGCCTGAGCCCCTGCCCTGCACTGCCAAGGTGGGCTCGTCTCTGCTCTGCCTGGGGCAGCTGCTGGCGCCGTCCCGTGCCAGGCTGGAGTGTGGCGATCTGCGGGGACGGCCCGGGCTCCGCGGGCCCCTCAGTGATGGAGCGGGGCGGAGGCCCCGTCTCACAGCTCAGCCAGCCCAAGGTCCCACCCCGCCCGAGGGGAGGACAGCATTGTGTGGGGAGACCCCACCTCCTGGGGAATCACTGGGGGCCCTTCTCCCTCGCCCAGGCAGCTGCACCCCACTTTCCCATACAGCGACACCCCGGGTATGTCCCCAGCTCCTGTGGGGTACCGCCCGTGAGCTGCAGAGGAGACCCACGGAGAATCAGCCCCGGGGGGGGGGGGGGCAGTGACTGAGCAAAGCTACTTGAGTGGAACCAGAGAGACGGGTGGCAGCTGGAACATGACACCCCGGGAGCTGCTGGGGACCCCTGGGTGGGAGCCCAGGCTGAGCCACACCAGGCTGGAGAGTTCCCTCCTGGAGATGCCCCCGTCCCTGTCCAGCGGGCCCAGGCACCAGCAGCAATGTCCCAGAGTGCATGCCGTGGCCCAGCGTACGGCAGGGGGCCCAGCCAGCCATGGTGACCCTGTGCCCCTCTCTCACCCCTGTCCCTGCAGCACGTGCCAGGGTGGGCGCTGGCACTGCTCACAGGACAAGTGCTCGGCCGAGTGTGCTGTGATCGGGGACCCGCACTACGTGACCTTCGACCAGAAGCGCTACTCCTTCCACGGCGTCTGCGAGTACATCCTGGTGCAGGTGAGGGGCCAGGCTGCCGGGGGAGGGGGGATCTGGTGCCTGGGGAGCTGCCGTGGGGCCTGGGGAGCCAGGGGAGGGGGATCTGGTGCCCGGGGAGCTGCCGTGGGACCTGGGGGGCCAGGCTGCTGGAGGAGGGAGGAATCTGGTGCCCGGGGAGCTGCCGTGGGGCCTGGGGGAGGGGGATCTGGTGCCCTGGGAGCTGCCGTGGGACCTGGGGGGCCAGGCTGCTGGGGGAGGGAGGAATCTGGTGCCCGGGGAGCTGCCGTGGGGCCTGGGGGAGGGGGATCTGGTGCCCTGGGAGCTGCCGTGGAACCTGGGGGTGAGGGTGAGGGGTGATCTGGTGCCCTGGGAGCTATCATGGGGCTGGGGAGCCAGGCTGCCAGGGGGAGGGGGGATCTGGAGCCCTGGGAGCTGCCGTGGGGCTGCGGAGCCACGCAGGGAGTGCCCGGTGTGCTGGGCAGGAAGTGAATCCCAAGGCATGCGGAGCCTGGCCACTCAGTGTTGGTGCAGCTCTGGAGAGACCCTCTAATAACAAACCAGTGCAGAGCCCCTCGCCCACAGCCCAGCCCACGCAGTGCCCTCGAGAGCGGCAGGCAGGTCCCATCCCCCTCGGCCAGGGGTGCGTGGCAGGGAAGGGCTGGGGAGCCGCCCTGGGGGCGCGTCGCTGGCCCTCACAGGCTGGGGGACCGTTGCCTGGCAGGACTTTGTGGACTGGAAGCTGCTGATCACGGCGGAGAAGGTGGCGTGTGGGAGCCAAGGGGCCGTGAGCTGCCTCCGGGCCCTCACGGTGACTGCGCACAGGACGTCCGCCCGGCTCCGCACCACAGGTCAGCTGGGGCTGCGCCGGCAGGGGGAGCGGCTGGCACAGGGGTTTCCCCAAGAACTGAAATTGGGGGGTGTTCAAATTTACGGGGGGGTGTCAGGGCCGATGGGATATATAACAGTGATATGAATAAAGTAAATGTTTTGTTAGGATAATGCAAATTTAACATAAGGATAATGCAAGTTACACCAAAACACATAACAGGTCTAGATTTCTAAAAAAAATATACATTTTAAAAAAAATGTATTTAATTTAAATTGTCTTTTGAAAAGTAAGCCCTCATGGGATAAGAGGGAAATCCTCTCATGGATCAGTAACGGGTTAAAAGATGGGAAACAAAGGGTAAGAATAAATGATCAGTTTTCAGAATGGAGAGAGATAAATAGTGGTGTCCCTGAGGGGTCAGTACCGGGACCATTACTGTTCAACATACTCATAAATGATCTGGAAAAAGGGGTAAACAGTGAGGTGGCAAAATTTGCAGATGATACAAAACTACTGAAGATAGTTAAGACCCAGGCAGACTGCGAAGAGTTACAAAGGGACCTCACAAAACTGGGTGACTGGGCAACAAAATGGCAGATGAAATTCAATGTTGATAAATGCAAAGTAATGCACATTGGAAAACATAATCCCAACTATACATATACAATGATGGGTCTAAATTAGCTGTTCTCACTGAAGAAAATGATCTTGGCGTCATTGTGGATAGTTCTCTGAAAATATCCACTCAATGTGCAGCGGCAGTCAAAAAAGTGAAGAGAATGTTGGGAATCATTAGGAAAGAGATAGATAATAAGACCGAAAATATCATATTGCCTCTATATAAATCCATGGTACACCCACATCTTGAACAGTGTGTGCAGATGTGGTCACCCCATCCCAAAAAAGATATATTGGACTTGGAAAAGGTACAGAGATGGGCAACTAAAATGATTAGGGGTATGAAACAGGAGGAGAGATTAAAATGACTGGGAATTTTCAGCTTAGAAAAGAGATGACTAAGGCGGGATATGATAGAAGTCTATAAAATCTTGACTGGTGTGAAGAAAGTGAATAAGGAAGTGTTATTTACTCCTTCACATAACACAAGAACTAGCAGTCACCCAATGAAATTAATAGGCAGCAGGTTTAAAAAAAACAAAAGGAAGTACTTCTTCACACAACGTAAGTCAACCCGTGGAACTCTTTGCTGTGAAGACCAAAAATATAACAGGATTAAAAAAAGAACTAGATAAATTCCTGGAGACTAGGTCCATCAGTGGCTATTAGCCAGGATGGGGAGGGATGCAACACCATGCTCTGAGTGTCCCTAGCCTGTTTGCCAGAAGCTGGAAATGGACAACAGGGGATGGATCACTTGATGATCACCTGTTCTGTTCATTCCCTCTGAAGCACCTGGCATTGGCCACTGTCAGAAGACAGGATACTGGGCTAGATGGACCATTGGTCTGACCCAGTATGATCATTCTTATGTACAAATTAATTATAATAATTAAAATGTTTAGTACAGAAACTCCCCAACATAACGACCTCTCAAGATAGCAACGATGTGAGATAACAACCTTGGCAAATAATGCATTTTACAAATCTTGGCCTACTAGGAAACATATTTATATAAGTTTCCATTCCCAGGCACAAATCTAGCATTCTGGAGCAAAGTCACTAAAATAGAGTCCAACAATCAAATGTTTATTTAACGTGTCCCTCCCTTTTCCCTCCACCGCACCGCACTCACTGGTGTTGTCCTTGGTCAGTGGAGACTCAGAGTTCAGAGGTCACGTGAGTTCACCTCCCAGGTGGGGGGCAAGAAGGCACCTTGCTCGTTCCTCCAGCTGCTCACTGTTCGTTCTGGCCACTGTTTGTTGTGTTTGTTGTGCCACCGTTCACTCCACCACCCTGTTGCCAGTGGCCCTGTGCCATCACCTTCTGCTGCCACCTGCCACTGTGACCTCTGCGAGTTGGTCTCTTGAGGTTTCACCAGCTCTCAGTGATTTCAGCTGAGCTCTCGGGGCGGGGAGAACCTCGCTGCTAGTGATGACTGGGCCGTCCCTTCCACAGAAACACTGTCCCCACAGCAGGACTAAGCACTTAGCCCTGATTATCAGTGAGTTCAGCTGCAGTGGTCACTTAACAGAACAAAAGACTATCTATGGAGCCTCAACAGCTCTGTCTTTAACCAGTGGAGAGGGACAGGTCCCCACCCTCTCTCTTGATGCCCTCAATCAGCACAGGCTAAGTACAGTTCTACTGCCCTTTACTCAGACAATACGAACAACAACATTTCATCCCCCCCCCCTCCCCGCATTCAAGTGATTTGTAACCCAACCCCAGCCAAAATCTATCCCTTGGGCGACACAGCTCTGTTTGCTGGGTAGGTAGATTAGGTGTGAATGTAAACACAATCTGGTCCTGAAGCCGTTCCCCCCAGCCCCAGCTCATCACTAGCTGTCAGGGAGAGTCAGTTAGACTTCGCTTACAAATCATCATTTGGCCAACGTCACCGGAATGAATGCACCGACATTGTCATAAAAACAACAGCTGTAGAAGGAAGCTAGTCTATGCTCATACTTTTCAAATCTATGATACTTTTTCAGATACACGTATTTGATCATACACTGTATGTGCTTTTAAAGTGTGTATTAATGTTTCAATTTCAATTCAAATTTCCTAACAGTCACTAAATTGGCATGTAACTAGTTCACAAAACTGGGGGGTGTTGGGGAAATTCAGGGGGGTGTAGGGAAATCACTGGGGTGGCAGCCCCTTGCAGAGACGGGCAGCCTGGAGGGATCAGGGGATTGCAGGAAATGGGGCACCGGCTCCAATCCGGCCTCAGGTTGGGGGGGCTGGCTGGCGTGGGGCTGGCTCTGATCTGCCCAGGGCGGTGCGGGGGAGAAGCTGGCAGGTGGTGGGTCAGGGAGTGGGGTCGGGGGCCTCTTTCTCTGTCCAGTTCTCCCTTGCCCCCCTCCTCTCCCATCTCCTCTCTGGCCCTTTCCTGCTGCAGGGGATGTGGCCGTGAACGGGCAGGAGGTGGCCCTGCCCTTTGCCAGCGCTGACCTGAGCATCCGACGGGCCTCGTCCTCCTTCCTGCTGCTCCAGGCCTTCGGGGCCCATGTGCTGTGGGGGCTGGAGCTGCCCACCGCCTACATCACCCTGCAGCCCGGCTTTGCCGGCAAGGTGAGCCCAGCACGCTCCTGCTGCCCCCCGGGAGAGTCCACGGCTCTGAGTACCGGGAGCGGGACCCGAAGCCTCCCAGGCCCGGTCTCCAGTGACTGGCATCGCAGACCCCGGGGTGAGGGAGGTGGTGGGTCTTAGCCCCATGCCCGGCAGAACAAGAGTCCACGTCCCCACAGCCCCCCGCAGGCCTGGCACCAGCCGGCCTCCCTGCTGCATGTGGGGAGGGGGAGCTCCCTGGCTGCCCCCCAGCCCCTTGGGGTTCTGGGCTGGCACCCTCACCCCCCTCCCCCGGCAGGTGCGAGGCCTGTGCGGCACCTACAACTGGAACCAGCAGGACGAGTTCACCACCCCCGCCGGGGACGTGGAGCCCAGCGTCGCCGCCTTCGCAAACAAGTTCCGGGCGTCGAGCGAGTGCCCCACGCTCGGCTCCTTCGCCTTCGACCCCTGCGGCACCTACGCCCAGCACAGGGAGTTCGCCGAGGTCGCCTGCGCCGTCCTGCACGGCTCGGCCTTTCAGGTACCCCCCCCCGGCGGAACCCCTGAGACCGCGGTGCCGGGCACCGGATCTGGGGGGGTGCGGATCCAGGAGTGTTCGCCGTGTGCCTCTGGCACGGGTGTGGGCCTGTCTGGGGTGTGTCTGCCCTGAGGAACCCTGGTCACCCCATGTCTGTGTCACGTGTGTCACGTGTCACGGGACTGGCCCTCTCCACGTGTGGCTGTTCGCACATGCGCTGTCCGTGTGCCCGTGCATCTGTGGGGCTGGTTTCTGAAGTGCCCCCTCGTGCTCTGCCCCCAGCAGAGGCCCCCGCAATGGAAGGGCCTGGAGCCCGGGTGGCTGCTCCGAGCCCCTGGGTGACGCACCCCCTGCCCTGTCCCACAGCCCTGCCACGACCTGGTGGAGCGGGAGCCCTACTACCAGCTCTGCCTCTACGACGTGTGCGGCTGCGCGGCCGGCGGGGACTGTCTGTGCAGCGCCCTGGCCGCCTACGCCAGGCAGTGCGCCCAGGAGGGGACGCCGGTGCCCTGGAGGAACCAGACCTTCTGCGGTGGGTGACGGCCTGGGCGCGTGTCTGGGGAGGGGAGCCCTGCCTGGCTGGGTGGGACAGCCTAACCGGGGCAACACGGACGGAGGATGGGGCTGGGTTATGGGGAATGGGCAGGGGGCTGGCACTGAAGAACAGACAGAGCTGGGGGATGGGCTCAGGAGAAGGGGATGGGTGGGGGATGGGCACTGGAGAAGGGTCGGGGGAAGGGATGGCCACTGGAGGTGGGGTGGGGGATGAGTGCTGGAGATGGGGTGGGGGATGAGTGCTGGAGATGGGGTGGGGGATGAGTGCTGGAGAAGGGGCAGGGGAAGGGATGAGTGGGGGATGGGCACTGGAGAAGGGGCAGGGGAAGGGATGAGTGGGGGATGGGCACTGGAGAAGGGGCAGGGGAAGGGATGGGCACTGGAGATGGGGTGGGGGATGGGCGCTGGAGAAGGGGTGGGCTCTGGAGAAGGGTCGGGGGAAGGGATGACTGGGGGATGGGCTCTGGAGAAGGGTCGGGGGAAGGGATGAGTGGGGGATGGGCGCTGGAGATGGGGCGGGGGAAGGGATGGGCACTGGAGATGGGGTGGGGGATGGGCGCTGGAGAAGGGGCGGGGGAGGGGATGGACGGGGGATGGGCTCTGGAGGATTGGGGTTGGGGAACGGGGCAGGTCTCTCTGTGAGGAAGTTGGAGGTTCCTGCACTAAGGCCCCTGCCCCCCTCTCCCTCTCCCCACAGCGGTGCCGTGCAGCGGGGGGCAGGTCTACCAGGAGTGCAGCGCCCCCTGCAGGAAGAGCTGTGCCGAGCTGCGCCTGGGGGAGGCCAGCTCCTGCCAGGCCCTGGCGCTGTGCGTGGCCGGCTGTACCTGCCCCGAGGGACTGGTGCTGGACGACAGCGGGCAGTGCGTCCCGCCGGGCATGTGCCCCTGCGAGCACGGGGGGGAGACCTACCCGCCCGGCAGCACAATCCACCGGAGCTGCAATGCCTGGTGCGTAGCCCTGCCCCCTCCCCACTGCGCTGGGCATGGAGGGGGCCGCACCGCGGAGCCGCCTGCCCCAGCACCTCCCGCCGAGCTGGTGGGGAAGGCTATGGGCCCAGCTCCCCAGCACGGCCCGTGGCTCTGCGCCACCGAGTCAGTGCCAGGGGAGAGACGTCTTGCGGCTGCCAGCAGCCCAGTCCCACCAGCACCCAGCCCCGAGCGGGACGTGGAGACTGGCTGGCTCAGGGGGGCGGGGAATGGGACACGGGGCCTTTCCCTGCTGGGGGGCGCTGGCTCCCATCCGGCCCCAGGGCAGGGACTGGTTCAGGGGGGTGGGGAATGGGACATGGGGCCTTTCCCCGCTAGGGGGCGCTGGCTCCCATCCGGCCCCAGGGCAGGAACTGGCTCAGGGGGGCGGGGAATGGGACATGGGGCCTTTCCCTGCTAGGGGGCACCGGTTCCCATCCAGCCCCAGGGCAGGGACTGACTGGCTGGCTCAGGGGGGTGGGGAATAGGACATGGGGCCTTTCCCTGCTAGGGGGCACCGGTTCCCATCCAGCCCCAGGGCAGGGACTGGCTGGCTCAGGGGGGCGGGAATGGCACACCGGCCCAAGTCAGACTGTAACTTGCTGTCCGGTGGTCCCTGTGGGAAAACCCTCCAGCACAGCAGGCTCGAACTGCCCCAGCAGAGAGCACAGGCAGACAGGGCCGAGGGCCTGCCCTTCCCTCTGCCCCTAGACGGGACCCCTGTGGGCAGGGCTGCCGCCGGTGCTCAGGGGTGGGGGGAGAGGAACCCAAACCGCCTGCAGCTGCTATTGCAAGGAGCCATGCCGGTGCCTCTGGGGCCCGATCCTTCCCCCTCAGGATAGGAGTAACTCCTGCTGCCATCCCTGGGGGCTGCTTGTATCCTGCCGTGGGAGAACCTGGCCCCTGCAGGCTAGTCATAGCGTGTGCACATGCGGAACTCACTGCCACAGGATCCGGCGAAGGGCGAGGACTTAGCGGCATTCAGAGCTGGGTTAGAGCTTGCTGAGAGAGAGGCCCGCAGGGATGCGCTGGGCCAGTGTTCCCAGGGCGGCAGCCCTCGTGTGTCGGGGCCGGAGCTGCTCCCCAGCTGGGGGGAGGAAGGAATGGTCCCCGTGCACCGTGTGGGGAGAGGAGGGCAGGAGAGCCGTGATTGGGGGGATGGGGGGCGCCCTGCTCTCTCCCCTCAGATTGGGTGAGGTGGTGGTAGGAGATGTCTGATGAAATCACCCTATGGCCTGTTTCTGATGGCACCACAGGATAGGTTGATTTCATTGAATGTCTCTGCCACATGACGCCGGCTCTCGCCCTACACCTGGCCTCAGCCACAGACCGTCCACCACGCTCCGGGAGGGGCCTGGCCCCGGGGGGTGCACACAGCAGGGAACCCCAACCCCCGGCAGGGGAGTCCAGGGAGCCTGGCAGCTGCCTGGCTGGGCCCTTCTGCCAGCCTGTGACTGGGATCTCACCAGCTGTCACGGAGAGTGGGGGAGTCAGGGCCCTGCACCCCTATCTGGGATCCCCCGGGACTCTCAGCCAGCCAGTAACACGGAAGGTTCATTGGACAGTAGGAACGCAGGCTACAGCAGAGCTTGTAGGTACAACCAGGACCCCTCAGTCAAGTCCTTCTGGGGGGTTCAGGGAGCTTAGACCCCAGCCTGGGGGTTCCCTGCGTTGCACCACCCAGCCCAAACTGGAACTAAAACCTCCTCCAGGAGCTCTCTCCCCCTCCCCCCAGCTCCTCCTCTCCTTTGTTCAGTCTCCCGGGCAGAAGGTGTCACTTCTCCCACCCCCTCCTGGCTCAGGTTACAGCTCAGGGATCTTCCTTCCCATCCCCAATGCAACCCCCCTGCAACGTTCCCAGGTGAAATCCGCCCGCTCCCTGCTCTGCTCCCTGCTCCGTCACACCAGCTAAGGAGGGTAGAGCCAGGTCACTACTTGGAAGGGAGATCTCCTGGGGGCTGCAGGGAGTGGCGCTCTCCCCTTAGTCAGTGTGTGATGCAGGGGCTCGGTAGGGGTGCTGGGGAGTGGGGCGGGGGCTTGGCAGGGGGCTCTGGGCCATGGGGAGTGGGGTGGGGGCTCGGCGGGAGGCGCTGGGCCGTGGGGAGCGGGGCGGGGGCTCGGCAGGGGGCGCTGGGGAGCGGGGTGGGGGCTCGGCGGGAGGCGCTGGGCCGTGGGGAGTGGGGCGGGGGCTCGGCAGGGGCCGCTGGGGAGCGGGGTGGGGGCTCGGCGGGAGGCACTGGGCCGTGGGGAGTGGGGCGGGGGCTCGGCAGGGGGCGCTGGGGAGTGGGGTGGGGGCTCGGCAGGAGGCACTGGGCCGTGGGGAGTGGGGCGGGGGCTCGGCAGGGGGCTCTGGGCCGTGGGGAATGGGGTGGGGGCTCGGCGGGGGGCGCTGGGGAGCGGGGCGGGGGCTCAGCAGGGGGCGCTGGGCCACGGGGCAGGGGCGCAGTGGGGGGCGCTGGGCTGCAGGGAGCAGGGCGGGGGCTCAGCGGGAGGCGCTCTCCCCTCAGTCAGTGCTGCCCATGCTGTGCTAGGGGCGCTGTGCTGCCCTTAGGGACCCCCAGCGCTTTTTGGGATGGCGAGAGGACCGGCTGGCTCCCAGGAGCGCAGGGCAGAGGGGGCCCGGTCACCTGACCTGGGTCAGGGGTATGAAGGGTGACCCCCGGTCCTGTGGCCGGGGCTGGGCTGCCCTGACTCCGGTGGCTCTGGTGACACCCTATAGAGCCTGCGAAGGGCAGGGGGACCCCAGCGGCTGTGAGGTGCCCACGGGGTGCATTACCGGGACTTGTGGGCTGCCCCACTCCTGAACCAGTGCTTGGGGACGTGCCCGTTCCAGGGCGGCGCTGAGTCTCATGGGACCTGGGCTGGATTTGTGCGGGGCGCTGCCGTGCTCTAGCTGGGAACCTGGGGGGACGCGCAGGGCCATGCAGGGGCACGAGCGGAGAGTTGGTTTTCACGTAGGAGCCGCCGGAGTGCATCAGTCTGGTGTCCTGCACCGAGTGTGGCCAGTCCCAGCTGTGTCCGGGGTGGTGCCAGGACCCCCCAGTGGGCCGGGCGTGAGGAACGCTTCCCCCTAAAGCCTCCATCCGCCGTGGAGGGTTTGATCCCTTCCCTTCGGTCTCCGGGCGGGCGGGCGGGTCGCTGCGGGTGGGCGTTCCCCTTACCCGTGGCCCTGCCTTGCAGCGTCTGCGTGAACGGGCTCTGGAACTGCACTGACGACAGCTGCCCCGAAGCCGCCTTCTGCCCCGGGGAGCTGGTCTACGCCTACGGGTCCTGCCTGCGCACCTGCGCCACTGCCGAGGGCAACCTGAGCTGCCCGGGGCTCTCTGCCGGCTGCGTCTGCCCGTCAGGCACCGTCCTCCTCGTGAGTCTCTCGTCCCCCCCCAGGCTCTGCCCCAGCCTGTGAGCAGTGGGCCAGGCACGAGGGTGGGGGGGGGGGCAGTCATGGACACCGGGCTCGGGGCTGCGCCCCCAGCTTTGGGACGGTCTCTGGGAGGCTCCTTCACTGGGCCAGCTCCCCAAGAGGTCCCGCTCTGCCTCCAGGGTGAGCCACGCGGCCTCACCGCCCCCTAGACTGGCCCTCTGGGCCTGCAGCCCCCCCTCCCCCGTGAGCTCTGAGCAGCGAGTCCCCCGGAGACGCCCCTGAGGGAGACTCGGCCGCTCGCAGGAATCAGGGCCCCTTGCCCAGCCCCGGCAGGGACACTGCCAGCACGGGCACAGCCGGGTTCAGTCGTTAGCGGGCGCCCGGCCTAGGGGTCTTAGGGCAGCCCGGGGCAATGAAGGGCGAAGCAGGGTCCATCCTGGCCAGCCCCGAGCCCAGCCCCGAGCCCAGCCCGGCTGTGGGGAACCCTGGGGTCCGGATCCGTCTGTCTGTGCGGCCTCGTTGGTCAGACTCCAGGTGAGAGCCCCGACTGCTTCCCGCAGCCCCATGTAACCCCCCTCCCGCCCTCCCAGCCCTGGGTTCTCCGCCGGGGATCCTTGTCCAGCCCCCCTGCAGAGCCGGGGGGGTGGGGAGAGTCTGGCTCCCACTGGGTCTTGGTTGCTAGGTGTCAATATCCGGGCAATTGGATTTGCCGTTGTCTTCTCAGGAGCTCCACTGAGATGGGGACCAGGCCCAACCAGCAAGGGACACCCACAGCCCCTCCCCCCCCCGCCCCACTGGTAACAAAGCTGCACACAGGGGAAACTGAGGCACACATGGGCGCTCAGAAACATGACAAAGCATTCCCATGTTGTGGCGGAGCCGGGGGCAGAGGCAGAGGCTGAGCCCCTTGGGCAGGGGAGTCGCCGGGGAAGAGGAAATCTTTCACCTCCAGACACCTGGGTTGACCCCCAGCTTGGGCTCGAGCCAGAGAGGAGGTGGGCTGGATCCCCCCTTCCCCTCGCAGACCTGCCCAACCCAGAGCGAGCTGGGCCACCCCCACCCTGCCCTGGTCTCCTGGGAGCTCTGGGGCCTCGAGGCCATTCTCAGGCTCCCCTTCCTCCTCCCAGAACGAGCGCTGCGTCTCCCCGGATGAGTGTCCCTGCCACCATAACGGGAGGCTGTACCAGCCCAACGACACCATCGCCAAGGACTGCAACACCTGGTAAGGGCACCCAAGCATCCGACGGCCCAGCCTCTCCTGGCTGGCGGCCCTGACCGGGGGTTGCCATGTGGAGCGGGCGGGAGGTGGTGTGGGGCTGGTGTGGGGGGCAGGGCTGGGGCTCGCGCAGGGCTAAGGAGCGAAGTGGGATGTGCCAGAGCTGTGCCTAGGGCTGGGGGTGCTGGCAGGATCTGGAGTGGTGGCAGGGCCCAGGGCTGGGGGTGCTGGTGGTGCCCAGGGCTGGGGGTGCTAGCAGTGCCCGGGGTTGGAGGTGCTGGTGATGTCCAGGGTGCTGGCAATGCCCAGGGTGCTGGCGGTGCCCAGGGCTGGGGGGCTGGCGATGCCCAGGGTGCAGGCAGTGCCCAGGGCTGGGGGTGCTGGCGATGCCCAGGGCTGGAGGTTCTGGGGTGCCCAGGGTGCTGGGGATGCCCAGGGTGCTGGCGGTGACCAGGGCTGTGGGTGCTGGTGGTGACCAGGGCTGTGGGTGCTGGCGATGCCCAGGGTGCTGGCAGTGCCCAGGGCTGGGGGTGCTGGGGATGCCCAGGGTGCTGGCGGTGACCAGGGCTGGGGTGCTGGCGATGCCCAGGGTGCTGGCGGTGCCCAGGGCTGGGGGTGCTGGGGATGCCCAGGGTGCAGGCAGTGCCCAGGGCTGGGGGTGCTGGCGATGCCCAGGGTGCTGGTGGTGCCCAGGGCTGGGGGTGCTGGCGATGCCCAGGGTGCTGGCGGTGACCAGGGCTGGGGGTGCTGGCGATGCCCAGGGTGCTGGCGGTGCCCAGGGCTGGGGGTGCTGGCGATGCCCAGGGTGCTGGCGGTGACCAGGGTGCTGGCAGTGCCCAGGGCTGGGGGTGCTGGCGATGCCCAGGGTGCTGGCGATGCCCAGGGTGCAGGCGGTGCCCGGGTATGCAGGGTGGCTGAGCCCCGACACCCCTCTCCTTTGCTGTGCAGCGTGTGCCAGAGCCGTCGCTGGCAGTGCAGCAGCCACCACTGCGCGGGCACCTGCCGTGGCCACGGGAGACCCGCACTACGTCACCTTCGACGGGCGGCCCTTCTCCTTCCTGGGGGACTGCGAGTACGTCCTGGCACGCGAGGGCAGCGGCCTCTTCACCGTCACCTCCGAGAACGTGCCCTGCGGCACCAGCGGCGTCACCTGCACCAAGTCGGTGGTGGTGGTGATCGGGAACACCGTCGTGCACCTGCTAAGAGGTGGGGAGCGGGGGCAGAGCCATGAACCGTTCCAGGAGACGTGAGCACGAGGGTCCCGGCTGGCCCCTGGGCAGGCCAGGCCAGAGCCAGGCTCTCCAGGCCAGTGTGTCCCAGCAAGTAGCAGCTTGCGGGTTCCCAGGCCAGGCTCAGTTCGTGTCTCTCATTGGGGCCCCTCTGCACTGGCTCCCTGCCCAGCTGCTGCTGCTGCCCCACAAGCCCCACGCGGACCTGCACCCGCCGGCTGGCAGCCACAGCCGGCTCCACACGCGGCTCTGCAGGTGGGTCCTGCGCTGCTTCTGTGCGTCCGGCTAAGGCCTCTCTCAGCAGCCATGCGGGCGCTGCTTCCAGCCACTGGAGTCCGGCCACCTCCTGGCAGGGCTCAAACCAGGACCCTGCCCCTCGCCTGGCCTGGAGGAATGGGGTGTGCACTGAGGAGGGAGGGGATGGGAGTTGTAAGTTCCCTGCTTAGCAGAGCCATCAGAGTGCAGTGTATTGTATTGTATTGTGTTGCAGTGCAGTGTGATGCATCACAGTGTTGTGTGGTGCATTCCACCATTGCATTGCAGTGTGGTGTGCTACATTATACAGAACTGCAGTGCGGTGCATTGAATTATATTGCAGTGTGGTGTGTTACTGTAACAATGCTGCCTCGGGTGGGACACTTCTGAGAGTATCAATTCAGGACAAATTGCTTAACACAGGGCAGTTACAGCTCAAGGCTGGGGTCCTTTGCACACCCAGGCAAACCAAACCAGCCCGACAGAGAAGACTTCAGTCTCACCCCACTGGCTAACCGCAAGTCACACAAGCAATTCCCTCAGACACTCCAGTTTCCCAGTATTACCACCAGTGCCACTCGTTATGGGGACAAATGGTTATGAAAACCAATACCCCAGTAAAAGAAAAAAGGTTCTCCTGATCCCAAAGGACCAAGCCCCAGACCCAGGTCAAATGATAACTTAGATCTGACCCAAAATACACACTATAGCCAATTCTTATTAACTAAACTAAAATTTATTAAAAAGAAAAGAGAGAGAGTGTTGGTTAAAAGATCAATCTACAGACAGACTTGAATTCAATTCTTGAGGTTCAGATACACAGCAGAGATGAGCTTGTAGTTGCCAAAAGTCCTTTTAGAAATAGTCCAGAGGTTATAGTCCAATGTCCATATTCAGGGTGGCTCCAGTCAGTGACTGGGGATCTCAATCCTTAGGGCTTAAGGTTTCCCCCTCTTGAAACCCAAAGCAGACCTGAGATAAAACAGGATACTGTCCAGGGTTCTTATACATTTCCTGCAGCCTTTTGGCCTGAGAAAACAATAGGCTTAACTCTCCTTCTCCCAAACATCCTGGCAATTAGCACAGGGTAATTTATCCATTAAACAGTTCAGATACAGGTTACCACAACCTTCAAAGAGACATAAAGACAATAATACCATTGCACTCAAGTGTCTTCATAAATGTTAATATTCCCTTTTTGATCTTTGAATCAAAGCTGTAGCAATAGACAAGACTTGTTTGCTGACATCACAAGCCCTGAGCACACATCTCCCCTTCTACCTCTAACAATGCAGACTTGCATTTCACAGCTCTATTCATTTACAGATCTTCCTAACCATGAGTTCAGTCATGGGTCAGGTCAGTCTGTGAGTTAATTAACTCTTTCCGGCCCCGTGTCACCTTTCAATGAGATATTATATTACATTCATAACGTCACAGATACATTGCGTTGCATCGCAGGGCAGTGCGATGTGGTGTGTTGCATCATAGAATGGTGCGGTGCATTGCATCGCATCATGGGTTGGTGCCTTACGTTGCATTGCAAAGCGGTGCATTGCGGTGCGTTGCATTGCAGGGCATGGCGTTGCATTGCATCTGAGGGTAGGTCTACACTACCCGGTAGTTCGGCGGCAAGCAAATCGAACTTCTGGGTTCGACTTATCGTGTCTTGTCTGGACGAGATAAGTTGAACCCGGAAGTGCTCGCCGTCGACTGCGGCGGCGAGAGGAGTACCGCAAAGTCGACGGGGGAGCCTGCCTGCCGCGTGTGGACTGAGGTAGGTTCGAACTAAGGTACTTCGAATTTCAGCTACGTTATTCACGTAGCTGAAGTTGCGTACCTTAGTTCGAATTGGGGGGTTAGTGTAGACCTGCCCACAGAGTGGTGTGGTGCATTGCATCATGGGGCAGCGCAGTGCCGCATGGTGCCGTGCGTTGTTCTGCACCGTGCAGTATTTCCCAGGCTGTGACCTGTGCAGGGCCCTGCGGCTGGCGGGGAGCTCCCCAGACACTGACTGTCCCGCTACGCTCTGATTTTCTACCTGTGACCAGGAAAGGACGTGACAGTGAACGGAGTCTCAGTGCGGCCCCCAAAGACCTACAGCGGGAATGGCCTGACCCTGGAGCGAGCTGGCGTCTTTCTCATCCTCATCTCCCAGCTGGGGCTCAGCGTGCTCTGGGACGGAGGGTGAGGCCCTGCCAGGCGGAGGAGGCGGGTCCTTGCCAGGCGGAGGGGGCGGGGGCCCTGCCAGGCGGAGGGGGGCGGGTCCTTGCCAGGCCGAGGGGGGCAGGGCCCTGCCAGGCCGAGGGAGCGGGTCCTTGCCAGGCGGAGGGGGTGGGTCCTTGCCAGGCCGAGGGGGGCAGGGCCCTGCCAGGCCGAGGGAGCGGGGTCCTTGCCAGGCGGAGGGGGTGGGTCCTTGCCAGGCCGAGGGGGCAGGGCCCTGCCAGGCCGAGGGAGCGGGTCCTTGCCAGGCGGAGGGGGGTGGGTCCTTGCCAGGCCGAGGGGGCGGGGACTCTGCAGGTGGGACATGGGAAGCACATGGCTTGTTTCCCTGATGGCAACCTGGGCTGTCACCTGGGCCCTGCTGCCCTTCCGTGACTCCTGGAAATCGGTGAGAACGGGAACTTCTTCTTCCATCTGATCTGCCCTGTGGCCGGGGCAGGGTCGCTCCTTGTAGTCTGTGCTCCAGGGCTCTGCCCAGCCTAGTCAGAAACCTCCCTAGCCATGGGGCTGCCCCCTGCCTGTTCTGTCTGGTGCATCTCCCTGCCGGGAACTGATCTTTATCCTTGCCGTACAGGCAGGGGCACCCAGCCGTCCCCCCGCTGCAGTGAGATCCTGGTGGTACCCTGGAGTCAGGCTGAATTTCCTCCAGAGCCTGGGGGGCGGAGGGGCTGGAGGGGATGGGGCTCCCCCCCGCCCCGATGGAGCTCCTGGAATGCAGAGCTCCCATCCCTCCCCCCAGCAGAACCCCAAGCCCACTGCCCTCTGCCCCCCGCAGGCACTCGGGTGTACGTGAAACTGGAGCCCCGGTACCAGGGCCGCGTGGCGGGGCTGTGCGGGGAATTTTGACGGGGACACAGAGAACGACTTCACCAGCCGGCAGGGCGTCGTGGAGCCCACCTCTGACCTGTTCGGCAACTCCTGGCGCGTCAGCCTCCTGTGCCCCGAGGTCAACAACGAGGACTTCGAGCACCCCTGCACCGTATGTCCCGGAGCTGGCGGGGGAGAGGAAACCTGTGCCAGCAGGGGAGCGCTGTGCTGGGCCGAGGCTGGGGCGCCAAGGGCTGGAGTGGGGCAGGGTGGACGGGACGCGGGGGCGTTGTGGTGACTGGGAATTCGGGGTGCGGACGCGGGGTGCTGCGGGGGCTGGGAAGTCGGGGTGCGGGACGCGGGGGTGCTGCGGGGGCTGGGAAGTCGGGGTGCGGGACGCGGGGGGTGCTGCGGGGGCTGGGAAGTCGGGGGTGCCGGGACGCGAGGGTGCTGCGGGTGGCTGGGAATTCGGGGTGCGGACGCGGGGTGCTGCGGGGGCTGGGAAGTCGGGGTGCCGGGACGCGAGGGTGCTGCGGGGGCTGGGAATTCGGGGTGCGGACGCGGGGTGCTGCGGGGGCTGGGAAGTCGGGGTGCGGGACGCGGGGTGCTGCGGGGGCTGGGAAGTCGGGGTGCTGAGCTGCAGGGGTGCTGTGGCGGCTGGGAATTCGGGGTGCGGGATGCGGGGGTGCTGCGGTGGCTGGGAATTCGGGGTGCGGGGACGCGAGGGTGCTGTGGTGGCTGCGAAGTCGGGGTGCTGAGCTGCAGGGGTGCGGCGGTGGCTGGGAATTCGGGGTGTGGGGGACGTGGGGGTGCTCTGGCGGCTGGGAAGTCAGGGTGCTGAGCTGCAGGGGTGCTGCGGCAGCTGGGAAGTTGGGGTGCCGGGACGTGGGGGCGTTGTGGTGGCTGGGAAGTCGGGGTGCGGGGACGCGGGGGCGTTGTGGTGGCTGGGAAGTCGGGGTGTGGGGACGTGGGGGTGCTGTGGCGGCTGGGAAGTCGGGGTGCTGAGCTGCAGGGGTGCTGCGGCAGCTGGGAAGTCGGGGTGCCGGGACATGGGGGTGCTGTGGCGGCTGGGAATTTGGGGGTGCTGAGCTGCAGGGGTGCTGTGGCGGCTGGGAATTTGGGGTGCGGGGACGTGGGGGTGCTGCGGCGGCTGGGAATTCGGGGTGCGGGACGTGGGGGTGCTGCGGCGGCTGGGAATTTGGGGTGCGGGGACATGGGGGTGCTGCGGCGGCTGGGAATTCGGGGTGCGGGACGTGGGGGTGCTGCGGCGGCTGGGAATTCGGGGTGCTGAGCTGCAGGGGTGCTGTGGCGGCTGGGAATTTGGGGTGCGGGGACGTGGGGGTGCTGCGGCGGCTGGGAATTTGGGGTGCGGGGACATGGGGGTGCTGCGGCGGCTGGGAATTCGGGGTGCTCACATTCCCATCTCTGGTTCCCAGGCGAACGCTCACCGTGGGACCTGGGCCCGGAAGCGCTGCAGCATCATCATGCAGCACCTCTTTGCCCCGTGCCACGAGGAGGTGCCCTGCCAGCAGTTCTACGACTGGTGTGTCTTCGATGCCTGCGGGTAGGTGCCGGGGGCTGGGCTGGCAGGGGGGCAGGCTCTGGGGCCTGGGCGCTGAGCGCTGGCGAGAGAAGCTGTCCTGGATCCACAGGCCCGGTGCTCTGGTGCGGCTCTGGAACGGGTCCCTGGGAGGACCCCTCTGTGTGTCACCCCCTCAGGGTCACACTCTCACAAGGGTCCACCCCTCAGCTTCCCTGCCTGCTGGACACGTCCATCGGGGTCGGTCCCAGAGCTCTCTGACTTCTCTTTAGACCCAGTCCAGGAGCTTCCAGCCCCCCTGGCCCCTCCCCAGCCATTTGTCCTCC
Organism: Chrysemys picta bellii; assembly: GCF_011386835.1. Taxonomy (NCBI): domain Eukaryota; kingdom Metazoa; phylum Chordata; order Testudines; family Emydidae; genus Chrysemys; species Chrysemys picta. The sequence continues at coordinate 2,080,151 of NC_088792.1, read as the reverse complement.
AGCTGGTCTCTCTCTGTCACACACACACACACACACACACACACACACACACACACACACACACACACACACACACACACACACACACACACACACTGGGAGGGCGGCTGTCTATGGTCGTTTGTTGCTAGGTGCCAAATGTCCGGGCAATTGCAATGGGCATTGTCTTCTGGGACTGTCCATGGGCGTGGGGCCCGAGGCAGCCCGGCCCTCTGGGGCTCTCACTCCGTCACAGGCGGCAGGGCTCCCTGCTGTTCCCTGCAGCCCGTGGTCTGTGCAGGAGTTTGGGCTGAGAGCCGGGCAGCGGGTGCTGGCCTCCCCTGGCTCTGCTCAGGCGGCCCTGGGGATCGTGAGGGGCTCAGGGACCGGCGTGAGGGATGCTAGGGAGGGAGCAGGAGCCCCTCTGAGGCTCGGCGATACCAGCCCGGCTCCTAGAGAAGAGGCAGGGGTCCGAGTTTGTGTGTCCCTGGGGGGGTCTGGGTGCACGGGGGGAGCTCCGGGCTGAGTGGACCCCGGTTGGCTTCCCCCTGCCCTCAGGTCTGAGCATGGAGTCCGGGTTCCCCTCCCCTTCCACGGGCTGTAGGGGAGCCAGGCTGGACACGGAGATGAATCCCCCGCCCAGGCCCACCCACATCTGGCTTGTGAGCAGTGTCCCACCCAGCCGTCGGCTGCACCCCTCCCCGGCTGCTGGCGGCTGACGCGGCGCCGTGTGTTGGCAGGTGCGACTCCGGAGGGGACTGCGAGTGTCTGTGCACAGCCATCGCCGCCTACGCCGAGGAGTGTAACCAGCGCGGGGTCTACGTCCGCTGGAGGAGCCAGGAGCTGTGTCGTGAGTCCCCCCCCCACGCCCCGGGGCTGAGCCTGGAGAGAGGGGCTGGGCGGTGTGGGCCAGGATGGGCCGGGGCTCCCCCAAGGGCTCACAGCCACGGGGTCCATGGCAGAGCGCGTCCAGCCGCGGGGATCCGGCTAGCTGTCAGGGCTGGAGAGGGGGCGGGACGGGGGGCGCCTCAGCAGAGCCCAGGCCCTGGGGTTTTGCCCTCTCCCCCCACCCCTGCCCCAGTGGGTGGCAGCAGCAGCTTTCCCAGGCCAGGCTGGAGGCGGCAGGGCCCTGGACCCGGGGTGGGGGCCGTGTGCAGCGTGTAGCCCCCGGAGAGCCAGGCTGCCTGGCCGGTGGCCGTGACCCCCGCCTGTGTCTCCCTGCCAGCCATGCAGTGCGACAACGGGCTGGAGTACGAAGCCTGCGGCCCCGCCTGCCCCCAGACCTGCACGAACTTCGGCCTGGAGCCCCCCGAGCACTGTGATGCCATCTCCTGCGTGGAGGGCTGCTTCTGCCCCGACGGGCGGGTCCTGCATGGTGAGCGGCTGGGGGCACGGCGGTGATGGGGGCAGGGCGGTGACGGGGCGTTGGGAATGTGGCGGTGATGGGACCGGGGCAACAGGGTGCTGGGGGCAGGGCACTGATGGGGGTGCTGGGAATGTGGCGGTCATGGGGGCGCAGGTGGCACTGTGGCGACACGGTGCTGGGGGCAGGGCAGTGATGGGGGCACTGGGGTGGCTGGGGGCAGGGGCGGTGATGGGGGTGCTGGGAATGTGGCGGTCATGGGGGCGCAGGTGGCACTGTGGCGACACGGTGCTGGGGGCAGGGCGGTGATGGGGGTGCTGGGAATGTGGCGGTGATGGGGGCGCTGGTGGCACCGTGGCGACAGGGCGCTGGGGCAGGGCAGTGATGGGGGCACTGGGGTGGGCTGGGGGCAGGGCGGTGATGGGGGTGCTGGGAATGTGGCGGTGATGGGGGCGCTGGGGGCAGGGCAGTGATGGGGGCACTGGGGTGGCTGGGGGCAGGGCGGTGATGGGGGCAGGGCGGTGACAGGGCGTTGGGAATGTGGCGGTGATGGGACCGGGGCAACAGGGTGCTGGGGGCAGGGCAGTGATGGGGGCATTGGGGGTGGCTGGGGGCAGGGGCGGTGACGGGGGGTGCTGGGAATGTGGCGGTGATGGGGGCGCTGGTGGCACCGTGGCGACAGGGCGCTGGGGGCAGGGCAGTGACGGGGGCGCTGGGATGACTGGAGGTTTGGGGGATGCAGTGAAAGGGGCGCTGGGGTGTGGGGAGACGGAGCCTGTCCCAGGTGTGACTCAGGGCCTGGGATGGGCCACACTGAGTATGCCCCACTCAGGGCAGGCTGCCAGAAATGGGGAGACAACCCCCAAAACTGGGATTTATTCTGGGATTATTCCAGGGGGAGGGATAGCTCAGTGGTTCGAGCATTGGCCTGCTAAACCCAGGGTTGTGAGTTCAATCCTTGAGGGGGCCACTTAGGGATCTGGGGCAAAAATCTGTCTGGGGATTGGCCCTGCTTTGAGCAGGGGGTTGGACTAGATACCTCCTGAGGTCCCTTCCAACCCTGCTATTCTATGATTCACCGAACCGGTAACAAAAAGCGACTCGCTCTGGAGTCACCACATTGGTTCACAAGCAGCCAAAACCACAGTCCCCCTTCAGCGTTCCAGCCCGGGGCTCCCAGCCAGACAGGGCTCGTGTCCTGAGAGGTCACTGAAAGCCCAATTCACCACGTGAGAGGTGCACCCAGGCCCAGGGACCGGACACTTCCCTCCAGCTCAGTGTGTCTCTCAGGCCTTACCAATATCACGCTGCCAGCCAGTCCTGAGCGAGCCAGCTAACGATTTATGAAGAAAAGCAGAGCAGAGAGCGATTGGCTGGTTAACGAATCTCACGTACGTGTGATTTGCAGTGATGGAGCAGGCCGCTGGCTTGCAAAAGTCTCTCTGGCAACTTCCAAAAGATTGGCTGGGTCTCAGTCCGTTGTCCGAAATACCCTTTTTGGAAATGCCCAGAGCAGGAAAGAGGCAAAGCTGTGATGTCACAGCCCAGGTGCATGGGAAGTTACTGGCCCAAGATGGAGTCCAGGGTCACCTGAGCATGGACAGTTACTGGTACAAGATGGAGTCTTAGGTCACATGGCCTTGCGGGGTTTGCTGACGGAGGGGCGGCCACTGACCCCGGGCTGCCTGAGGCCTCCGCAGGAAAGGCCAGCTGGGCGGGAGGAGTTTCTCCAGTGGCCCGTTGTGAGAATGGAGTGTCCTTCATCAGCCACCAACAGCTCGCTGGCTAGCCCCGATGTCAATCTCTCTGGGGGTGTCACCCGGGAACAAACACCGGTTTGAGATACCGATGCACAGCCAATATTCCTCCTTCCCATACCCAGCTGACACACGCATCACTTAGCAAATCGTAACTCTTCCGGTGATGCCTTACGTGATACACTTTGTACAAGATTTGAGTGATAGAGGGGTCACCTTTCCTATACACAGCGTCCCAGCAGGTCTGAGGGATGCTGCCTCTCCAGCCCGGTGCCCCTTGGTGCCACACTGTGCCAGCCCCGGAGCCGGGATGCCCAGGACTCCACACTAGTTCAGAAGCAGGCTGTGGGAGACGCCGCTGCCCGCTCTGAACGCTCTGGGGATGGGCTCTCACCCCCCAGAGCTCAGGAATGGGGGGGGGGGAGGCTGTCTCTCTCAGCGCTCCCCTGCAGCCCTCTCGGCCGGGGTGTGGGGCCCTGAGTCCCCGAGCACCTGGGGTTGGCAGTGGTAATGTGGGGGATCTCCAGGGCCCGGATTGCATCGCTCTCCCGCTTGCCCCAGCAGATGGCAGCTGCATCGACCCCCGCCGAGTGCCCCTGTTTCTGGGAGGGCATCTCGTTCCCGGCGGGCGCTGTGGTGAAGCAGGAGTGCAAGAACTGGTGAGTGCAGGCTAGTGCCCTGCGAGCCGTCTCCCCTGGGCCAGCTCCCTCCTGCCCATCTTCCAGGCCTGCCTCCACCAAGCGCCCTCGAGCATCCGGGGGGCATTGCCACAGCCCAGGGGGCTCCCCCGCCAGCCCCATGCCCCTGAGGTGATGGCCAGGAGAGGCCATGGGCAGCTCCCCCAGGGGTAGGTGAAGGGCAGCCATCCCCACCTGCCAGCTGGGAGCTGTGCCCTGTGTCGAGGGGACTGCTGTGGGCTGTTACGGATGGCCAGGTCCCAGCAGATCCCATAGAGCCCTCCCCGGGCTAGATCGGACTCTCTGGGCACTGCCTGCCCCACCCTGTGACATCCCCACCCCCTGGGGAGGCAGTTCCCCCAGACACACACACAGGCGGACAGACATCACTCCGGAGCTTTGCTTCCGCTCCGTGGCGGCCCTGACGCCCGCTCTCCCTCGGCCCCGCAGCACGTGTGAGGCGGGGCTGTGGCAGTGCGATGCGCCCACGGAGCCCTGCCTGGTCCCGCCCCGCTGCCCCGAGGCGGAGTTCGCCTGCCGCACGGGCGGGCGCTGCGTGCCCAGCGCCTGGGTTTGCGACAACGAGGACGACTGTGGGGACGGCTCGGACGAGTTCTGTGTGCCCAGCTGTGCCCCGCAGCAGTACCAGTGCGCCAGCGGGCAGTGCGTGGCCTGGGGGTACCGCTGCGACGGCGCCGCCGACTGCCTGGACCACTCGGACGAGCGCGACTGCCCGGCGCCCGGCTGCGCCAGCAGGAGTTCCGCTGCGCCAACGGGCGCTGCATCCCCCGGGCACACGTCTGCGACGGGGAGCTGGACTGTGGCTTCGCCGACGAGTCCGATGAGGCTGGTGAGTGACGGGCCGTGGGCCGGCCTGGAGCGGCAGGGCTAGCGAGAGGCAGTGCAGGCCACCCCACCTGGCCAGCGGGCTATCGAGCCAGGCCCTAGAGCCTGTGTGCTGGGGCCCATGAGAGGGGCAGAAAGGTAGGTGAGGTGATGCCCCGCCTGTGCCCCTCTGGAGATCCCCAGGCAGAGGTCCCAGCCCTGGCCGCTCTGCACGCGGGGCTCAGAGTACGGGGCCCTGGCGGGTGAATCACTGGGGGGCTCCCGGAGCGGAAGGCAGAACAGGCCCTGCATGGTGAGTGACGGGGGGGGCTGATCCCATGGCAGAGCGTGGGGCCTGCTCCCTCCTGTCGGTGCCACCGGCTCCCGGTAGCTGAGTGCCCGCTCTCCGTGGAGACCCCCTGGGGGACCCGGGCCCCGCTGCCTGTGGAGACCCCCGGGGGGGACCTGGGCCACGCTCCCGGTAGCTGAGTGCCCCGCTCCCTGCGGAGACCCCAGGAGAGCCTGGGCCCTGCTCCCGGTAGCTGAGTGCCAGGTTGCCAGACATGTGCCGTTCCCCGGGGAGCCTGGTGCAGGGATGTGGGCTGTCCCGGTGGGAGGAGTCTGACCCCGTCTGGCCCCGCAGGCTGCAGCCCCCCGTGTGGGGCTGGGGAGTTCGGCTGCGCGGCGGGGCGGTGCCTGCCCTATCTGCATCGCTGCGATGGGCACGAACGACTGCGGGGACTTCAGCGACGAGCGGGAGTGTGTGTGCCCCCCCGGTGACTTCCAGTGCCCGGACGCGCTGTGCCTGCCGCCGGCCCTGGTGGTGTGATGGGAAGAGGGACTGCCCGGCTGGCACCGATGAGTCCTTCTGCCCAGGTGAGCCGCTGGCCCACCGCCCCGCATGGCTCCTCTCTCCCCCACGCTGGCCTCCCCCTTGGCTGTGCTGGGGCCAACCCACCCGCCCAGGGTCGACAACCCCCTCGCGAGGCCTGGCCTCGAGCCCTGCTAGGGACCATCCTCCATGGGCAGCCACCCCTTCACCACAGCCGGGACGGCCACCCCTCCTGCACCCCTCAGAGCCCCGCCATGCCGCCGTGCAGGCCCTGGAGTGAATGCCCTGCTCGTGAGGGGGCCAGGCTGCCGGCCCGAGAGCCTGGATCCCGCTTGGGAGCCGAGTGTGGGCAGCAGTGAGAGGTGCCAACCCGCCCGCCAATGCGCCTCCCCCTGCGCTGGGGCCTGCGCTGGGAGCTGCCCTTGGCCGGGTGGCAGTGGGTGACCGGGCAGCCCCTCTGAATTCTGCCCGCTGCAGGCCGGGTGACCTGTGCCCCGGGGCAGCTGCCGTGCCCGGACGGCTCCTGTGTCAGCCGGACGCGGGTGTGCGACGGAGACTGGGACTGTGGGGACGGCTCTGACGAGAGCCCAGCTCGGTGCCTGACGGCGCGGCCCAGCCCCCTGCCCACGGCGCTGCCCGTGACTCTCCTGCCGCCGGCCAACCGCGACCGCCGGTGAGTGGGCCAGGGGCTGCCGGGGCGGGGGACTGCCGCTTTCCGCACTCTGGCCAGTCAGCGCCAGTGGGGCACAGATCCTGCCTGCTCTCCCACTGTGCCCCTGCTGGGAGCTGCCCCCACAGCCAGTGACCAGCCAGTACCCCCCAGCGCCCCCAGCCAGGCACTCCCCCCACAGCCGGCGCCCTGCCCCCTCCCCACAGTGCCCCCCAGCCGGGCACTCCCCCACAGCCGGCGCCCTGCCCCTACCCCACAGCGCCCCCAGCCGGGCACTCCCCCCACAGCCAGCACCCTGCTTGCTCCCCACAGTGCCCCCAGCCGGGCACTCCCCCACAGCCAGCACCCTGCTTGCTCCCCACAGTGCCCCCAGCCGGGCACTCCCCCACAGCCGGCGCCCCTGCCCCTACCCCACAGTGCCCCAGCCGGGCACTTCCCCACAGCCGGCGCCCTGCCCCCTCCCCCACAGTGCCCCAGCCGGGCACTCCCCCCACAAGCCGGCGCCCTGTCCCCTCCCCACAGTGCCCCAGCCGGGCACTCCCCCACAGCCGGTGCCCTGCCCCCTCCGCACAGTGCCCCAGTCGGGCACGTCCCCCCACAGCCGGTGCCCCACCGCTTCCCCACAGCGCCCCCTGCTGGGATCGAGGCGTCGACGCAGTAGGGGATGAGGCTGCTGCTGGGGTCCTCTCCCCGTGGTCTCCCTGTAGGACCCAGCCCCCCCCCCACGCAGGACCTAGCCCTGAGGGCTCCCTCGGTCTCCCCTCACAGCGCCCCCGTGCGGCCGCTACGAGTTCCATTGTGGCAGCGGGGAGTGCCGGCCGCGCGGCTGGGTGTGCGACGACGAGGCCGACTGCCTGGACGGCAGCGACGAGCTGGTGTGCAACCGGACCTGCGGCCTGGACCAGCACACGTGCGCCGTCAGCGCCGAGTGTATCCCCTATGGGCAGCTGTGCGACGGCATCCCCCAGTGCCGGGACCAGTCCGACGAGAGCACCGACAACTGCGGTGAGTCCGGCGCCAGCCCTGGCTCCACCCGTGAGACCCAGTCCCCGCCTCCCGGGGGCCTTCCTCCAGCCCCCGCTCAACCCAGCTCCCACCTCCCGGGGCCCTTCCTCCAGCCCCGCCCAACCCAGCCCGCCCCTCCCGGGAACCCTTCCTCCAGCCCCGCCCAACCCAGCCCCCGCCTCCCGGGGCCCTTCCTCCAGCCCCGCCCGACCCAGCCCCCGCCTCCCGGGGCCCTTCCTCCAGCCCCGCCCAACCCAGCCCGCCCCTCCCGGGACCCTTCCTCCAGCCCCAGCCCAACCCAGCCCCCGCCTCCCGGGGCCCTTCCTCCAGCCCCGCCCAACCCAGCCCGCCCCTCCCGGGACCCTTCCTCCAGCCCCGCCCGACCCAGCCCCCGCCTCCCGGGGGCCCTTCCTCCAGCCCCGCCCGACCCAGCCCCCGCCTCCCGGGACCCCTTCCTCCAGCCCCGCCCGACCCAGCCCGCCCCTCCCGGGACCCTTCCCCCAGCCCCGCCCGACCCAGCCCCGCCCTCCCGGGGCCCTTCCTCCAGCCCCGCCCGACCCAGCCCGCCCTTCCCGGGACCCTTCCTCCAGCCCCGCCCGACCCAGCCCGCCCCTCCCGGGACCCTTCCTCCAGCCCCGCCCGACCCAGCCCGCGCCTCCCGGGGCCCTTCCTCCAGCCCCGCCCGACCCAGCCTGCGCCTCCCGGGGCCTTTCCTCCAGCCCCGCCCGACCCAGCCCCGCGCCTCCCGGGACCCTGCTCCAGCCCCGCCCGACCCAGCCCGCCCCTCCCGGGACCCTTCCTCCAAGCCCCGCCCGACCCAGCCCCCGCCTCCCGGGCCCTTCCTCCAGCCCCGCCCAACCCAGCCCGCGTCTCCCGGGGCCCTTCCTCCAGCCCCGCCCGACCCAGCCCGCCCCTCCCGGGACCCTTCCTCCAGCCCCGCCCGACCCAGCCCGCCCCTCCCGGGACCCTTCCTCCAGCCCCGCCCGACCCAGCCCCCACCTCCCGGGGCCCTTCCTCCAGCCCCGCCCGACCCAGCCCCCGCCTCCCGGGGCCCTTCCTCCAGCCCCGCCCGACCCAGCCCCCGCCTCCCGGACCCTTCCTCTAGCCCCGCCCGACCCAGCCCGCGCCTCCCGGGGCCCTTCCTCCAGCCCCGCCCGACCCAGCCCCTGCCTCCCGGGACCCTGCTCCAGCCCCGCCCGACCCAGCCCCCGCCTCCCGGGGCCGTTCCTCCAAGCCCCGCCCCACCCAGGCCCGCGCCTCCCGGGGCCCTTCCTCCAGCCCCGCCCGACCCAGCCCCCGCCTCCCGGGACCCTTCCTCCAGCCCCGCCCGACCCAGCCCGCGCCTCCCGGGACCCTTCCTCCAGCCCCGCCCGACCCAGCCCCTGCCTCCCGGGACCCTGCTCCAGCCCCGCCCGACCCAGCCCCCGCCTCCCGGGGCCGTTCCTCCAGCCCCGCCCCACCCAGCCCGTGCCTCCCAGGGCCCATCCTCCTCCCCTCGCCTTGTCCCTCGCCGCCTCCGGGCCCCTGTGATCCCCCAGCTCCGGGGCCAATCCGACAAGAGCACTGACAACTGCGGTGAGCCCGGCGCCAGCCCCGGCTCCGCCCACGAGACCCAGTCCCCGCCTCCCGGGGGCCTTCCTCCTCCCCTCGCCTTGTCCCACGCCGCCTCCGGGCCCCCTGTGACCCCCCCAGCGCTGGCTCCAGCCCCACCCATGAGACCCAGCCCACGCCTCCCAGGGCCCTTCCTCCTCCCCTCGCCATCTCCCTCGCCTCCCTGCCCTGGGCCCCTGTGACCCCCCAACGCAGACTACTGCCTCCATTCCTCTCCTCCCTCCCAATACCTGCTATCCAGCCCCCCGACCCCAGCTGCCCCGTTTGGTCCGTTGGGTGAGTGGGCCAGGCCGTGGCTTTGGCACCCCGGCCAGTCAGCGCCAGTGGGACAGGGCGTTTCAGTCCCTCGGCTCTGAGCCCCCCGTCGATGGTGACTGGGCCCCACGGAGCTGGCGCAAAGTGCCCTGCCCTGTGCTGGCTGCTGACCCATGCCCAGCCCGGGGCCCGGCTACGCCCGCTGCTCAGAGCCGCGCTCGGAGACGGTGGCGCTCTGCGGGGCAGACAAGGCCGCCTGGGGGTCCCCTCCGCCAGAGCCCAACTGACCACAGACCCCACGTCTGGCGAACGCGCAGAGTGAGCCGAGGGCACGTGCTGAGTCCTCAGCGCAGGCCGGTCGCACCTATGCCTTGGGGTCCCTGGTGTAACCCCCCGCCCCCCTCCCCTCACCGAGCTGGGCTCCGATTCGGGCACAGAGCCAAGCCTGCTGAGTGGGCAACAGCCTCCGTTCACTGGCCTGGGCCCTGCCCACTCGGCTTTACACTCTGGCCGTGGGGCCCCACTCGGTGACATGGGCAGGTCCTGGCTTCGGGTCCCACCCGCCTGCACCCCTAGTGCTGCCCCCTTCCCCCCCCGCCCCAGCCAGCGGCAGACACCCCACCCGCCTGCACCCCTAGTGCTGCCCCTCCCCCCCCCGCCCCAGACACCCCACCCGCCTGCACCCCTAGTGCTGCCCCTCCCCCCCCGCCCCAGACACCCCACCCGCCTGCACCCCTAGTGCTGCCCCTCCCCCCCCGCCCCAGACACCCCACCCGCCTGCACCCCTAGTGCTGCCCCTTCCCCCCCCCGCCCCAGCCAGTGGCAGACACCCCACCCGCCTGCACCCCTAGTGCTGCCCCTCCCCCCCCGCCCAGACACCCCACCCGCCTGCACCCCTAGTGCTGCCCCTCCCCCCCCCGCCCCAGACACCCCACCCGCCTGCACCCCTAGTGCTGCCCCTCCCCCCCCGCCCCAGGCAACGGCAGACACCCCACTCGCCTGCACCCCTAGTGCTGCCCCTCCGCCCCGCACCCTAGAGCAGGGTCACTATGTCTCACTATGTCCCCTTCCTTCCCTGGCAGGATCCACCGAGATCCCACCCTGCCCGGGGCTCTTCGTCTGCAACAACCGCATGTGTGTGAACGTCTCCCGGGTGTGCGACGGCTCGCCCGACTGCCCCCAGGGCGAGGACGAGCTAGCCTGCGGTGAGGGCGGCTGGGGGGGATCGCATGGGCCTGGGGTGCTCCCAGCAGCACATCTGTTGGGATGGGGGCTGCTCCAGGCTCTGCACAGGCCGAACACATGGGGGGGGGGGGGCGGTTGGCAGAGTGATGGGATGATTGGTCTGAGCCAGCACAGGGGGGTCACGGGGCTACATGGGCACATTGATCAGAGCTTGTACTGCAGGGATGCAACGATGCCAACTACATGGGCCATGGCTGTAATGGGCCCATGGCTGTAATGGGCACAGGGGGGAGCGGGCGGAGGGCCGTGGCTCTGATGGGCACGGGGGGGAGCGGGCGGAGGGCCGTGGCCGTGACGGGCACGGGGGGGAGCAGGCGGAGGGCCGTGGCCGTGACGGGCACGGGGGGGAGCAGGCGGAGGACCGTGGCCGTGACGGGCACGGGGGGGAGCAGGCGGAGGGCCGTGGCTGTGATGGGCACGGGGTGGGCGGGCGGAGGGCCGTGGCCGTGACGGGCGCGGGGGGAGCCGGCGGAGGGCCGTGGCCGTGACGGGCGCGGGGGGAGCGGGCGGAGGGCTGCTGCTCTGCTTGGCGGATCCGCTGGGCCTCTCACTGCCCCCCATCCGCCCCCTTGCAGAGCACCACGTCCCCGCCGGGAGAGAGGAACCAGACGGTGGGGCCCTGCACCGAGTACTCGTGTGCTGAGGGCAAATGCATCCCCTTTAAGCAGGTACGGCTGGGGCTGGGCCGGGGGCAGGGGGCTGCAAGACGCTGGTGTGTGCGGCTGCTGGCTCAGCCCTGCCCTGGATCCGCTCCCCTGCCTGCGGGGCTGGGAGGTGCTGCCCGATCGGGGCGTGGCAGAGGGTCCAGGGAGGAGGAAGGGCAGTGCCCCTGGGTGAGCTGGGCATAGCCCCTGTGCCCTGGCCTGAGACATGCAAGCTCCCTGCCTAGCAGTGCCCAAGCTGTCCCCTCCTTTCCCCTGCGCCTGCCTCAGTGCTCCCCCCCACCCCTGCCTCCATCTGCACCACCCTCCCCCGGGTGAGGATCGTCCCTCAGGCTCACGCCCCTTCTCGCTATGCTCCCCTCACCAATTCATCGCACCCCTGGCACCCAGCAGCCTCATTCCCAACTGCTGAGACAGCCTGGGGGCTGCCGCGCCACCCTCCTCTGCCCCCGCCAGCCTGCCAGGCATGCCTAGGCCCACATCTCCCGTCCTGGCCCTTCCATCCCTGCTGCCACTCTCCACAGGGCAGAGCTGGCTGGATCCTCACAGCATGGGACAGCTGCGCCACCCCGCCCTCGCCTCCTGGTGCCAGTCCAGAGTGCCCCCTAGTGCCCGCTGCTCTGTCCGCTCATATGCTTCTCCCCATATCAGCTGGTCTCTGCTTCTCTCACCCGCCCATACTGCCTGCCCTGTGCCCTGCCCTGTGCCCTGCTCCCTTCAGTGGTCTCTGCTTCGCTCACCCACCCATACTGCCTGCCCTGCCCTGTCCTGTGCCCTGCTCTCTGTCTCCCCCCCCCATCACTGTCGCCCCCCCAGCTCTGTGGGTCTCTGCCTCTCCCCGGGCGGCTCAGTGTGGTCTCCCGGCAGGTGTGTAATGGGCTGGCGGATTGCGCGGATGGCAGCGAGGCCTCGGGCTGGCTGCCCTCGGACGAGCGGGACTGCGGGCTCTGGAGCCCCTGGGCCCCCTGGAGCACCTGCAGCCGGTCTTGTGGGACGGGCCTGCAGATCCGCAGGCGGGTCTGCACCAGACGGGCCAATGACGTCCTGCGCCATTGCCACGGCGAGGAGACGCAGGCCCAGCAGTGCTTCGCCCTGGCCTGCCCAGGTGAGACTGGGCCGGGGGCGGTGTCCGTACAGCCGGGTGTGGGGTGAACACAGGGGTGTCCGTACAGCCAGGCGTGGGGTGGACAGAAGGGTGTCCGTACAGCCGGGCGCGGGGCAGACAGAAGGGTGTCCGTACAGCCGGGGCGCGGGGCGGACAGAGGGGTGTCCGTACAGCTGGGCCCAGGGCAGACAGAGGGGTGTCCGTACAGCCGGGCGTGGGGCGACAGAAGGGTGTCCGTACAGCCGGGCGCGGGGCGGACAGAAGGGTGTCCGTACAGCTGGGCGTGGGGCGGACAGAAGGGTGTCCGTACAGCTGGGCGCGGGGCAGACAGAAGGGTGTCCGTACAGCTGGGAGAGGGGCAGAGGGGTGTCCGTACAGCCGGGCGCGGGGCGGACAGAGGGGTGTCCGTACAGCTGGGCCCAGGGCAGACAGAGGGGTGTCCGTACAGCCGGGCGCGGGGCGACAGAAGGGGATGTATCCAGAATCACTGCAGCCCCACGCAGGCGATACGGGAGGTACTCCAGCTGGTGCAGTGCGTGGGCGGGGCTGGTCTCACCTGCCCTCTCCCCTCTGTGCCCTGCAGTGGACGGCGCCTGGAGCGAGTGGGCGACGTGGGCGAACTGCACCCAGGACTGCCGCGGGGTGGTGGTGCGGCGCCGGGAGTGCATCGCGCCCCGGAACGGGGGCCGGCACTGCTCCGAGCTGCCCGGAGCCTCGCCTAGCACGCTGGAGATCAGTGAGTCCGTGGGGCCGCGGCCGGGGTCCCCTGCTCCAGGCATGGCCGGCATCCACACTGGGGAGCGGCTCTATGGGGCGGAGCAGCTCTCTGTGCTTTCCCGTGGCCTGGAACTCGCCTGAGCCCACAGACGCCGTCTGTCCTAGATCCTTCCTCGCTGCCCAGGCCACCCTGCCCATGAGTGGGTGTCAGGGGCCCTTGGCCCCCCAGAGCCGCTCTGCGTTGCTGTTGGCCCCAGAGCTCCCTCTGCTCGGGGGGGGGGGGAGCGGGGGGGCTTCCTACGATGCTGCCACCATGGCCCAGAACAGCTGCTCCTGGCAGCCGGCTCCCGAGAGGGGTCGAGCCCAGCCTGGCACCGTGGCACCTCTGCCGCACCCCTGGAGCTCCCAGGGCTGGGCTGTGGTGGTGGGGCTGGGTTTGGTGCCAGGGCAGTGAGTGAGCTAACCGTGCTCCCCGGTGTCTCTCTGCAGAGCCCTGCCAGCTGGAAGGCTGCCTCAACGCCACCGCCTGCCCCGCAGGCCTGGTGCGCAGGCTGTGTGCCCCGTGCCCCATGTCCTGTGCCGATCTGGCCAGCAAGGGCAAGTGCAAGAGGGACAGGCCCTGCAGCCCAGGTAGGGCTGTGAGGAGCGGGGGCTGGGTTGGAGGGTGGGGACAGGGTGGGAGGGCTGTGAGGGGTGGGGGCTGGGGTGAGGGGATGGGATCTGGGGGGGCCGGGTGGGAGGGCCGCGGGGGGTCCAGCGGATGGGCAGTGCGTCTGCCTAGCAGCACTCACTGCCCACCTATCCTAGGCGCGTCTGTAGCTCGACCAGGCCGACCCCTGTGGGTCTGCACTGGAGCAGACGCTGGCGCCACGAGCCGGAGGGTACTGGGCAGTGTTTGAGTTGTAATGAAAGAGGTGCCGGGGGCTCTGAACCGCCAGGCCCAGAGGTGCCGGGGCTGTGAACTGCCAGGCCCAGAGGTGCCACATCTCAGCCCTGGCACAAATTAACCACCAGTACTGGGTGTGGCTCAGTGCCAGTGTTACTGTAGCCCTGGGTGGGGTCCCCGTGGAGATCCCTCTGCCCTATAGAGTGGTGGGGCAAAGCTGCTCTGACCCCTCCGGACAACCCAGGGCCTGTCCCCGCTGGGGCCTGGGCCGGGCGTCTGCATGGCCGGCAGTGGGGCCGAGGGAGCGTGTGCCCTCACCCGCCCCTGTGCTCCCCCCGCAGGCTGCTGGTGCCCGGAGGGGCTGGTGCTGGACAGCGAGCAGCGGTGCGTGCGCCCCCGGGAGTGCCCGTGCCTGGTGGAGGGCGTGCGCCACTGGCCCGGCCAGCTGGTGAAGGTGAACTGCCGCATCTGCGCCTGCCAGGACGGGCAGATGAAGCGGTGCCGGCAGAACCCCGAGTGCACTGGTAGGTGGGGCTGGGCCCCGGGCTCCCCGGCTCTCCCCCTCCATTCCCGAGCCTGCGGGTGGCTGGTTCCTGGCTCGCCTGCGTCCCACTGCCCCTGGCTGCGGGGGCTTGTCTCACGCCCCCTCCCTGTGTCTGTCTCTAGTTAACTGCGGCTGGTCGGCCTGGTCTCCCTGGGGCGAGTGCCTGGGCCCGTGCGGTGTGCAGAGCATCCAATGGTCCTTCCGCAGCCCCAACAACCCCAGCAAGCACGGCAACGGGCGTCAGTGCCGGGGCATCTACCGCAAGGCGCGCAGGTAACGCTGAGGGGACGCCGGGGCGGAGCTGGGCCACTTCGAGGGGCTCCAACGGGGCAGCCGCTCTCTGCAGGGGCTCGGCATGGCCCTCGGGCGGCTCGGCACGGGCTGGGTTAGTTCAGAGGAGCCCCTGAGCAGCAACCTGGGCGGTGGGCATGGGCCTGGGGGGGGCCGGCAGTGGGCATGTGTTACCGCACACTCCCGGGCTCCCCCTTTACCCAGTTCCTAGGGCTCCGGGCACACTCCTCTGCGGGGGGCTGCAGGGCCTTTTCCCAGGGAAAGCCTTGTGCAGTAATAGCCTGATCCTCTATCACCCATCACCAGCAAGAGTAACACGCTAAGCCTACAGCACCAAGCTCCCCGGTCCTGGTCTGGCAGCGGGACTTTCCCGGCGAGGTCGGTCTCGTCCTGGGTTCTGGCCGCTGACCTTCCCATCGTGCTGAGGATTCGTAGCGGCTTTGATCTTAGGCTGTGTCTTGGGGCTGAGTTCTTCTCCTTCCCGCTCTTTCCTTCTCCTCCTTCTTCTTCTTCTCTTCCCTTTGTTGCCTTTCTTTTTCCTTCCCAGCTGCTCCCCTTGGACCCCAGTTTATATAGTGAAACTTGAGTCCTGCTTAGCTGCACCTTAACCAATCATTTCACTGAAGTCTTACAAAATCATTCCTGACCAATCCTAACATACTGCACCATCATTCTTGACCCTGTCAGACCCCACCACCTTGGTTGATTTAAATCTTGTCAAATTAATTATGCAACAGCCAGAAACAATCAAAGCACCAGACAGATAAACCAGAGAGAAGTGGGGACCATAAGGACAAAACAATACCGAAGTATGTTGTACTTAAAGTACTGCACAGGATCTTTTCAGGGGGAATAAGGCAAAACGCCACATTTATTAGTAATACGTGTATTCATTAACACTGTATCATATGCATATAATATATTACACTTACACTCACACACACACACAAACACACTCCGTCTTGTTGTTACCAATTAGTTGCTCCCCTTAACTTCACTGGCCAGGTGAGTTAGATGGGGGAGGGGGTGGAGCCGGGCTTCTGCCCATCCGGATCGATGCTCCCATGTTGACAAGACGAGACCCGGGGTCCTCTGCAAGACACCTCACTTTTATAGCAGCTTTCCTCTTATGCAAATTTATACCAGATTCAAACTCTGTGTCTGTGTCCATTGGTCCTTTGTGCTGCTTTCTTCTGAGTGTTGCCCCAATGCTGCAAAGAGGGTGTTTCCAAAAGAACAGGTTTCAGAGTAGAAGCCGTGTTAGTCTGTATCCGCAAAAAGAACAGGAGTCCTTGTGGCACCTTAGAGACTAACAAATTTGTTAGAGCATAAGCTTTCGTGGACTACAGCCCACTTCTTCGGATGCATATAGAATGGAACATATATTGAGGAGATATATATACACACATCGTTCACCTGCACATCTACCAATGTGATATATGCCATCATGTGCCAGCAATGCCCCTCTGCCATGTACATTGGCCTATCTCCCCTTGTAAGTATTCTCTCCCCTTGTAAGCATGAACAGGTGGGAGTTGTCTTACCAACTCTGAGAGGCCAATTAAGTAAGAGAAAAAAAAAACCTTTGAAGTGATAATCAAGCTAGCCCAGTACAGACAATTTGATAAGAAGTGTGAGAATACTTACAAGGGGAGATAGAGTCAATGTTTGTAATGGCTCAGCCATTTCCAGTCCTTATTCAATCCTTTGTTGATTGTGTCTAGTTTGCATATCAATTCTAGCTCTGCAGTCTCTCGTTGGAGTCTGTTTTTGAAGTTTTTCTGTTGTAATATAGCCACCCGCAGGTCTGTCACTGAATGACCAGACAGGTTAAAGTGTTCTCCCACTGGTTTTTGAGTATTTTGATTCCTGATGTCAGATTTGTGTCCATTAATTCTTTTGTGTAGAGACTGTCCGGTTTGGCCAATGTACATGGCAGAGGGGCATTGCTGGCACATGATGGCATATATCACATTGGTAGATGTGCAGGTGAACGAGGTGATGGTATGGCTGATGTGATTATCGTTCACCTGCACATCTACCAATGTGATATATGCCATCATGTGCCAGCAATGCCCCTCTGCCATGTACATTGGCCTATCTCCCCTTGTAAGTATTCTCACACTTCTTATCAACCTGTCTGTACTGGGCTAGCTTGATTATCACTTCAAAAGTTTTTTTTTTCTCTTACTTAATTGGCCTCTCAGAGTTGGTAAGACAACTCCCACCTGTTTATGCTCTCTGTATGTGTGTATATATATCTCCTCAATATATGTTCCATTCTATATGCATCCGAAGAAGTGGGCTGTAGTCCACGAAAGCTTTCCACATATCTATTCCAGTGACATCATCATAGGACCTAATCACATCAGCCATACCATCAGGGGCTCGTTCACCTGCACATCTACCAATGTGATATATGCCATCATGTGCCAGCAATGCCCCTCTGCCATGTACATTGGCCAAACCGGACAGTCTCTACGCAAAAGAATTAATGGACACAAATCTGACATCAGGAATCAAAATACTCAAAAACCAGTGGGAGAACACTTTAACCTGTCTGGTCATTCAGTGACAGACCTGCGGGTGGCTATATTACAACAGAAAAACTTCAAAAACAGACTCCAACGAGGGACTGCTGAGCTAGAATTGATATGCAAACTAGACACAATCAACTCCGGTTTAAATAAGGACTGGGAATGGTTGAGCCATTACAAACATTGAATCTCTCACACTTGTTATCTAACTGTCTGTCTGTACTCGGCTAGCTTGATTATCACTTCAAAAGTTTTTTTTCTCTTAATTAATTGGCCTCTCAGAGGTGGTAAGACAACTCCCACCTATTTATGCTCTCTGTATGTGTGTATATATATCTCCTCAATATATGTTCCATTCTATATGCATCCGAAGAAGTGGGCTGTAGTCCACGAAAGCTTATGCTCTAATAAATTTGTTAGTCTCTAAGGTGCCACAAGTCCTCCTGTTCTTCTTTTTTCTAATAAATTTGTTAGTCTCTAAGGTGCCACAAGTCCTCCTGTTCTTTTTCCAAAAGAAGGTGCTTGCTTCTAACCCCCGAGGCTGTCGGTATGTCTGCTTGTCTTCAATGAGCCCACTTGACACGTTTTATTGTCCTTGGGTCTGGCTCCCAGCCCCTCGCCAACAGTTGAGGCTGTCTGGAGGTGCTGCCTTCCATGCCTTGCTCATCCACACCTCATTCATTCAACAGGGCAATTGATTAAGAGTGGGCGGGGGGGGGGGGGAGAGCTCTTGTTCTACTGCTAGCAAAAAGAAATTTTTCTTTTATCTTATTCTATCCTTAGGGGCTATAATATTATACCAAGGGCAATGCAAAGTTTCTAAATGAGGCTTTGATACAAAGTCCCATGAAAACAGAGGTCACACGTGACCCACCACAAGGTTATATGAAGAGGCACAATGTAAAGTCATATGAAAATTATTAGAGATTTATCTACAAGTAGGGATTTCACCCCACAGCTGTGGAGAAGCGATTCCTGGCCAGACAGAACGCTGTCTCCTTGCTCAGCTGGGGATGGTGGGTGCTATTAGGAGAGGCACCTTCTTCATAGCCCGATATGACATTGATTTACTGTAATTTAGATGGAATGTGGGGATGTGACTTTCTGCTTCTTGGCTCATGGCAGCTTCCCACCTAATATGGCTGCAGAGAAAGGCCTCAGACCTTACATATGGGGACTGAGGGGGTAGGGGTGGGTACTGTGCAGTGGGCTCTGGGTATGGAGCTGAGTGTGGGCACCGGGCTCTTGGCATGGGGGCTGGGGTGGACACTGGGCTCTGGTAGGAGGCTGTGGTGGGCACTGGGTAGGGAGCTGTGGTGGGCACCAGGCATTGGGCTCTGGGGGTAGGTACCAGGCACTGGGCTCTGGGTAGGGGGCTGTGGTGGGCACCAGGCAGTGGGCTCTGGGTAGAGGCCTAGGGGTGGCATTGGGTAGGGGGCTGGGGTGGGCAGTGGGCTCTGGGGGTGGGCACTGGGCAGTAGGCTGGGTGGGCATTGGGCAGTGGGCTCTGTAGAGGGCTGAGGTGGGATCTGGGGGTGGGTACCAGGCACTGGGCTCTAGGTAGAGGCCTAGGGGTCGGCAGTGGGCTCTGGGAGTGGGGTGGGCAGTGGGCTCTGTAGAGGGCTGAGGTGGGCTCTGGGGATGGGCACCAGGCACTGGGCTCTAGGTAGAGGCCTAGGGGTCGGCAGTGGGCTCTGGGAGTGGGGTGGGCAGTGGGCTCTGTAGAGGGCTGAGGTGGGCTCTAGGGATGGGTACCAGGCACTGGGCTCTGGGTAGAGGCCTAGGGGTCGGCAGTGGGCTCTGGGGGTGGGGTGGGCAGTGGGCTCTGTAGAGGGCTGAGGTGGGCTCTGGGGGTGGGCACCGGGCAGTGGGCATTAGGTGCCAGGCACTCTAATCAGGGGACTGGACTTTAAGCCCCAGTCCTTCCCTGCTGGCGCTGTGCCCCCAGCCAGCTCTAACCGCGCCCCTCTGCCTGCCCCTCCCCGTGCAGGTGCCAGACAGATCCGTGTGAGGAGTGCGAGCACCACGGCCGGTCGCACCCCATTGGCGACCGCTGGCGATCGGGACAGTGTCAGGTGTGCCAATGCCTGCCCAACCTGACGGTGCAGTGCTCCCAGTACTGCCCCTACAGCACCGTGGGGTGCCCAGAGGTGAGCCCGGCACCCAGCCCTGCGCTCTGAGGCCCAGTCACCACGGGGGTGCAGCCCCAGATGCTGGGAGCTGGCGTTGCTGGAGAAGGGCTGTGGGCACGGTTGGCTGGGGGGGGGCAGGGCGAGGTTTGGGGGTTCATGGGGACTTGAGGGGTCTGAGCGTGACCCTCCCACGGCGTCTCCAGCTCAGGGCAGGGCTGGTTGGAGCCCCAGCGAGGGGCTGTGACGGAGCCAGGCTGCCCTGCGGCGTGGGCACTGGGCTGGCACCCCAGAGAGCTCCGAGGCTCAGGCTGGTTCCAACGTCTCCCCACAGGGGCGGGCGCTGGTGGAGGGCAGGGGTGAGGCCTGCTGCTACTGCGCTGAAGCGGGTGAGTCCTGCGCTGGGGGGAGCCGGGTGGGGTCGCAGGGCCCGTGGCTCCATGGCGTTGGGGGGGCGAGGGGGCAATGCTGCTGTGCTTGGGCCATGGTGCTGGGAGGAGTCCAGGGGCGGGTCGCGGGGCTCCATGGTGCTGGGGGGGTCCGGGGTGGGAGGGGTTGCAGGGCCCGTGAATCCATGGCGCTGGGGGGCAGGAGGGGAGGGACTCTCACAACACATGCCCCAGCCAGTCCCGGCGCCCCCCGTCCATCCCGACCTGGCCACCCCCCCCCCACCCCCCCGCCATGCTGATGCCCCTCAGACCTGACCTGCAGCCCCCCAGTAGCCGGTGCTGGTCTGGGCGGAGCGTGGGCTGTCCCCAGCATGGGGCCGCCCATGGGGCGGGTTCTGCAGCCCCCCACCCGGGGCTCTCCTGAGATGTGCTGCCCCTTTCCCCTGGGATGGAAGGCAGTGGGGAGGGGGAAGGGAGGGACGTGGGGGACTCCTGCCCCCAGGGCTGTGCGGGGGAGCTGGGCGGGGGCCGCGGTGTGTCAGGCACAGAGTGGAAGGGCCCGAGGCAGAAATCCTGTCACCCTGCTCAGGTGAGAACAGGACCAGCGCGCCTGCTGTCCAGACGGCCGGGCCCCCGGGCACCACCCTGGCCAGCCCGGCTGCCTCCACCAGCCCTCCTCTCATCACCTTCCCGCTGCCCCCTCTCGGAGGTAAGTGCTGACTCCACGGGCCCCCGGGAGCTCCCCCACGGGCAGCGTGTGCGTGGGGGTCACTCGGACAGAGGCTGGCGGGGTCTGGGATGGACTCGATGGGGCCAGGTCGGTCTCTGACTCCCAGCGCGGGGCAGGGGCACCTCCTGAGTCAGGCCTGCTGCCAACCCCTGCGCCCGGCCCGGCTCCCTTGGGTACCTCGGCCAGTCGCAGCCGCCTGCCTCTGCCCCAGCGCACGCAGCAGCGCCCGTGACCCCCGTCTCTGTCCGCCAGACCGGTGCTACGGCCCCCTGGGCTTGGCCTCCTTACCGGCCAGCTGCTTCACAGCCTCCTCCCAGCAGCCGGAGAACCCTGCCCACGCCGGGCGCCTCAACCGCGTGCTCCCAGGCTCGGACCTGCAGGGCTGGGGGCCCCAGGCAGAGGTGTACCACGAGCTGCTCTCCAAGCCGCCCTACCTGCAGGTGGATCTGCTGGAGCCCAGGAACCTCACAGGTAGGTGCCTGGCCTGGCACGCTCCAGCCCCCGGCCTTCCCTGGCTTCCGGGGGGCGCAGGACACCCCAGAGCCCCATGGCAGTGCTGGGGGGCTGGTGCCAGGCTGCACATCCCCTGCTGCTCGGTGCCCTGCGCTGGGCAAAGTGCGGTGCCAATTCAGAGCCCTCGGCAGCCCAGGCCCCGGTTACCTCCTGCGCCACCGAGCCGGGGCATCACCCTCAGCCCTTGGCGGTTGGCTGTGGGACTCCCTGCCACTGGACAAGAGGCTGAGCCGTCCGGCTGGCCAGGCCAGGGCTGGCAGCGCTCGCTCCTGCTCTCCAGGTGAGCGGCTGGGGATGATCCTTGGAGCCGATCTCCACACGATCCTCGGCGATCCCGACAGACCGACCGTGTGGCGCTGTGCAGCCGGGGTGCCAGGCCCTGCCGGGGCTGGCATCAGATCCGCCCCCCCATAGCCCTGCTGCCGAGGGGCAGCTCTCGGCTCACAGAGTCTGGGTCTCCCTGGCCCGTACCCCGGAGAGCCCCGTGTCTTGCAGGGGCGCTGAGCTGTGCTGTTCTCCTCCCCCAGGGGTGGTGGTGCAGGGGGCAGGCTCCTCGGACGCCTACGTTACCAGCTTCTTCCTGCAGTTCAGCACGGACGGGCTGAGGTGGCACGAGTACCGGGAGGTCTCTGCGGACGCCCAGCCGGAGCCCAAGGTACCTCCCCGAACCAGCCCCCCAGCAGCCGTGCGGGGCCTCCGGGGGAGGTTGGTTTGGGGGCTGTCACAGCTCCACCGGCCGGTGCTCCCCGGCGGCTCTGGAGCGGTGGCTGGCCCCTGGGAGGACCCCGTTAGAGCGTTGCCCCCTTAGTGTCACGCTCCCTCGCTGGCATCAGCCCCCGACCCCTCCACCCCGCCTCCTGGGACAGCAGCTCTGAGCCTTCAGCCCCCTCAGCCAGCCCACTCGAATCGCACCCTGGGAGGCTTGCACCCCCGCAGGGACCAATGGCCTGACCCCTTGAGACTCAGTGCCTCTCGGCAGCGGGGTAAGAGCAGGAGGGTTATTAGATGTTGGACGCCACAGAGACCGTCCGTGGTTAGCACAGAGAAGGGGAACGTTACAGCAGGGTCCTGCGGGGTGTGACCAGAGCCCAGGTGCGCTCAGACCCCTCTGTAGAGTCCCCTCCCTCCCCCCAGTCCAGAAGTGTGTCTCCAGCCGCCCATGACCCACAGGTCATCGCCCCCCTACTCTTCAGTCTTTGTTCCTCTTCTTCCTCCACAAACAGGGCTGCCCCTCTCCTCCTGCCTCACTCTTTGATCCTGGCTTCCTGCAGAGGGCTAGGGTCCTCAGTCGCTAGGTAACAAATCACTGGGCTGTTGTCTGGGCCCAGGCCCCACATGGAACTCTGGATTCTTCTACAAAGAAAACACGTCCCCCCCCCAGCTACTCATGCAGTGCTTAGGGGAAACTGAGGCACGCACACTGCATACAAAATATTCTGGAAAAATCCTACTTCATTCCAGGGGTCTGCGCCCCTGGGGGCGTTGTTACGGACTCACAGACCGTGCCCACTCTTGGCCCCTTGCGGTCCGTGGGGGGTGCCCCTTTCAGTGCCACAGCCCTTCTCGGGGGTCCACTCTCTCTCGGGGTCAGGCCCCTCCCTCCACCTCCTGGAGCCGCACCTCTCTGAGCCTTAGTACGTCTGTCTCTGCTGTGGACCCCCTCAGGGAGTCCACTCGCTCTGGACCCCCGGGGCCTCCACCCCCGAAGGGGTTGATGCAACCCTGTTCTCTAGACCGGAGTGACTCTCAGCCAGCATGAAACAGGAGAGTTTATTGAGAGTTGAACACAGCATAGGAAACTCTCAGGGCCTCAGGCCTGGCCTCCCTCAGCCCAGCACATCCCAGTCTCCCTGTATCCAGGTGGGCTCTGCCTGCTCCCCCTCTCCAGCCCCGAGCCCCCCTGCTCCCAGCTGGGCATCTAATACCCCCGGGCCCAAACCCCGCCTCTGTCCATTGTCTTCTCTCCAGGTAAACAGGGTCGTAAACCGGGGCCTCCTCTCCTCACTTCTGTCCTCTGGCTGGAACCGGCTGGTTCGGTCACTGGGTCCTCACTCTGCAGCCCATTGTCCGCCCACTGGCCAGAACCGGCTGCGTCTCCTCAGCTGGGCCTCTGGGTCACCAGGTCACCGGTCGCTGGGGTATCCATCCTCCCCGCCATCGGCTGGGTCCCCACGTCCTCTCTCCGGACCTCTGCAAAACACACTCCCTCTCCCTTCCCCTCGTTAAACCAGTAACCCCCAGGGAAACCCCCTCCGCATGCAAACCATTGAAACTCCACAGAAAACAAGAAAACCCCCTGTGACAATGCGGTTCTGGCGGAACCCAACTGAGAGTGCCAACTCAGGACAAATTGCTCAAATAGGGCAGTTACTGCCCAAGGCTGGGGTTTTTTCCATCTCTAAGGCAAACCAAACCAGCCAGACTAAGAGGACTTCAGTCTCACCCCACTGGCTAACTGCAAGTCTCACAAGCAATCTCCTTAGACACTCCAGTTTCCCAGTATTACCACCAGTACCACTCATTATGGGGACAAATGGTTATGAAAACCAATACCCCAGTAAAAGAAAAAGGTTCTCCTGATCCCAAAGGACCAAGCCCCAGACCCAGGTCAATATACAAATCAGATCTTACCCACAAATCACGCTGTTGCCAATCCTTTAGAATCTAAAATCTAAAGGTTTATTTATAAAAGGAAAAAGATAGAGATGAGAGTTAGAATTGGTTAAATGGAATCAATTACATACAGTAATGGCAAAGTTCTTGGTTCAGGCTTGCAGCAGCGATGGAATAAACTGCAGGTTCAAATCAAGTCTCTGGAATACATCCCCCGCTGGGATGGGTCCTCAGTCCTTTGTTCAAAGCTTCAGCTTGTAGCAAAGTTCCTCCAGAGGTATGAAGCAGGATTGAAGACAAGATGGAGATGAGGCATCAGCCTTATATAGTCTTTTCCAGGTGTAAGAACACCTCTTTGTTCTTACTGCGGAAAGTTACAGCAACATGGAGTCTGGAGTCACATGGGCCAGTCCCTGCATACTTTGCTGAGTTACAAGGCGTATCTGCCTTCTCTCAATGGGTCCATTGTATAGCTGATGGTCCTTAATGGGCCATCAAACAGGCTAGGCAGAGCTAACACCAGTTTGTCTGGGATGTCACCCAGCAGCATAGCATAAGTTTGAAATACAGACAGTATAGAGCCAATATTCATAACTTCAACTACAAAAGTGATACACACATATAGACAGCATAATCATAACCAGTAAACCATAACCTTGACTTAGACACCCCATTTGACCCCCTTTATACAAGATTTGCGTGCCACTACAGGACCTTGGTTGCAACAATGATCTATATGGTCCCAGATTATATCAATAACATCACACCCCCCACTTCGTCACAGGCGTATGTGAGGCGGTGGCTGTGTGAGCATTTGGATATGCAGGAACTTCTGTGCGTGCGAGTGTCTTTGTGTGTGTGCACATGCTTGGGGTGTGTGCACACGTGTGTGATTGGGGGGTGGGCATGCATATCATAGAACCATAGGACTGGAAGGGACCTCGAGAGGTCATCAAGTCCAGTCCCCTGCACTCACACCAGGGCTAAGTATTATCTAGCCCACCCCTGACAGGAGTTTGTCCAACCTGCTCTTAAACATCCCCAGTAATGGAGATTCCACAACCTCCCTGGGCAATTTATTCCAGTGTTTAACCACCCTGACAGGTAGGAGGTTTTTCCTAATGTCCAAACTAAACCTCCCTTGCTGCAATTTAAGCCCATCGCTTCTTGTCCTGTCCTCAGAGGTTAAGAAGAACAATTCTTCTCCCTCCTCCTTGTAACAACCTTTTATGTGCTTGAAAACTGTTCTCATGGCCCCTCTCAGTCTTCTCTGCTCCAGACTAAACAAACCCAATTTTTTCAATCTTCCCTCATAGGTCATGTTTCCTAGACCTTTTATCATTTTTGTTGCTCTTCTTTGGACTTTCTCCACAGGCGTGTGCATGTGTTTGGGGTGTGTGTGTACGTTTGGGGCCTGTGCGTGTGTTTGGAGTGTGTGTGTTCGGGGCATCTGTGTGTGTGTGTGTTGGGAGGTGTACGGGGTGTGTGCATGTGTATGTTTGGGGCGTGTGTGTGTGTTAGGAGGTGTTTTGTGTGTGTGTGTGTGTGTGTGTGTGTGTGTGTGTGTGTTGGGAGGTGTTCAGGGCGTGTGTGTATGTTTGGGGTGTGTGTGTGTGTGTGTGTGTGTTAGGAGGTGTTTTGGGTGTGTGCGTGTGTGTGTGTGTTGGGAGGTGTTCGGGGCGTGTGTGTGTGTGTTGGGAGGTGTTCAGGGCGTGTGTGTGTGTGTTGGGAGGTGTTTTGGGTGTGCGCGTGTGTGTGTGTGTGTTGGGAGGTGTTCGGGGCATGCGGCGTGTGGGGCTGAGCCGGCCGGTTGCTCCCCTGCAGCTGTTCCTGGGGAACGCCGATGACTCCACGCCGGTGGTGAGGACTTTCCAGCGCATGGTCCGTGCCCGGCACGTCCGCATCCTCCCCCACGACTTCCACCACGGGATCTTCCTGCGGGCAGAGCTGCTGGGCTGCGAGAGAGGTACTGCGCCCTGGCCCCTCCCGGGGGTGGGGGGGGTCCGGAGAGAGGCAGGGGAAGGTGGGGGGGGGCAGGGGGCAGGTGCGGTGAGGGCGCCCCCTAGGGTTGAGGGTTGTTTTCTCAGGGCGGACGCATCTCCAGGGACTGACCCGGAATTGCCTCATCCCGCTCCCCCCCCCACCTGCTTTTCTCTCTTCCCTGCCCCCAGTGCCCCCTGGGGCACCGACTGCACCACCGGGCCCGAGGCCCTGCCGGACCGGGGAGTTCCAGTGCCGCAACGGACGCTGTGTCCCCGCTGGGCCCCGCGGCGCCGTGTGCAACGGACTCGACGATTGCGGAGACTTCTCGGACGAGCTGCGCTGCGGTGAGCGGGGGGGCCAGCCTGGGGGGCAGGGCGGGGCCGGGGCCGTCCCCGCGGGGCTCAGGGAGGGTCCTGGAGACCTGGCCTGTCCCACGCTGGCTGGGCAGTGGCTGTTGAACAGCTGCCAGGGGTCTCCCCAGAGGGGGCAGCATCTTAGTGCTGGGGGAGGGAGCTTTGCAAACCACCCCCGAGGCAGCTGCAGCTCAGGTCTGGGAGGGCGAGTCCCGTCCTGTCAGCCGCTGCCTCCCAGCCCAGAGGGAGATGCCTATCCGTGGTGGCAGAGCAGTGCCCACAGACCAGGCGCTCGGAGCTGCAGCCACACGCTAGAGAGGGAGGGCCTGGGCTAGGGCGGCCAGACACAGGAAATGTCCCCCCGGGCCTTGGCCTGGAGCCTGGGAAAGGCTGAGCCGGGCTGGCCTGTGCAGCCTCTGCTCCCGTGCCTGCCCGGAGAGCTCCCTCGTCCCAGCACCGTTACCAGCCCCGGCTCTGTGCCCCCTCGCAGGGACAGCCCCGTCCGTGGGGCCCTCTGCCCCCTGGCGCTGCCCCCTCTCCCACTTCCACTGCGCGCTGTCTGACGGCTGCATCGACGCCTCCCGGCGGTGTGACGGCATCGCCGACTGTCCGGACGGCACCGACGAGGCTGGCTGCGGCGTGTTCCCTGTGGGCACAGCCAGGTACCGCGTGGGGCAGAGGTGGGGGTTGCCTGGACCTCTGTGACGAGGCTGTCGGAGACAGGGACGTGTCGCGAAGACAGCTGGCGGGCGTGCAGCGAGGGGAGCGGGGCAAGTCCAGTCGGCCCATCCTGGGGTCAGCGTGGGAGCGAACCCTGCTGCCTGCCCCAGGCCTGGGCCTGAGCCGTGGGGCCCCAGCCCTGCCGCTGGGAGGAGATTCCCCAGCTGGGTCCATCCCAATACCCCACCCAGGGACCCAGCCCCCGTGGCCCCTGGTGTACCTACCACTCCCCAGGCCCCGCTGGCCAGCAGGGGCATGTTGTCCTGTGCACCCTGGCTCTGCAGGGCTCTCCTGGGGGGCTGGTCTGACGCCCCCTCCTGGGAGCCATGCCCTGACTCTCTGAGTGGGCAGGCCTGGGCCAGGGGTTCCCCCAGACCGGTGGAGAGGGGCTGCCCCATGCCCCGGGACTGGAGCCCCCAGAGGCAGCTTTCCAGGGGGGGCACCACTAATTCACCCCTTTGCTCTGGTTCTCTCAGCAGCTGGGCCCCCGGGCAGCCCTCGCCACCCACCGAGGAGGTGAGAGAGCCTGCAGCGGGGGAGGGGAGGGGAATCTCCCAGCTGCCCTGTTAGTGTGTTAATGACCTGTCCCCACGCCCCCACCCCAGCCCTGCCTTGCTGGGCTGCCACCAAGGGGGGGCCTCTGTGGGGAGGGGAGGGGATGGCAGCAGGGGTGGGGGAGGGGGGAATGAATGGCTGGAGGGGGAGGGGAGGGGAGCGGATGGCTGCAGGGGCGGGGGATGGGCTGGCGATGGGGGAGGGTCCCGATCTCTCGGTGCCCGGGGGTGCGGGGGGTCACAGACTGGTACCTGACTGGGCAGACTGGGGGAGGGGCGGGCGACCGGACCGGCCGGGGGCAGCCGGGGTAACGGCTCTTTCCCTGTTGCAGGTGTCCCGGGGCACAGAGGGCTGGCTATTCCCTGGAGACGTCCTCCCCACCCCCACAGGTACTGCCCTCCCCCCATCATTGGGGGCCCTCCCGGGGTTACCCACCGCTGGGGAGGGGACACAGGGGCACGGGGCACGGCCGCTCTGAGCTGCCCCATCTCCCTGCAGGTCCCTGCAGCGAGCCGCTGGGCCTGGACGACGGCAGGGTCCGCTACCAGCAGCTGAGCGCCTCCTCCCACCGGGACAGCAACCCCCCCGACGCCGGGCGCCTCAACATGGTGCCCAACATGTGAGAAGCCCCCTCCTGCCCGGGCGTGGGGGTGGGAATGCGGGAGGGCCCCTCCTGCCCGGGCATGGGGGTGGGAATGGGGGGAGGGCCCCTCCTGCCTGGGCATGGGGGTGGGAATGGGGGGAGGGCCCCTCCTGCCTAGGCATGGGGGTGGGAATGGGGGGAGGGCCCCTCCTGCCTGGGTGTGGGGGTGGGAATGGGGGGAGGGCCCCTCCTGCCTGGGCATGGGGGTGGGAATGGGGGGAGGGCCCCTCCTGCCCGGGCGTGGGGGTGGGAAGGGGGGAGGGCCCCTCCTGCCAGCGGACACAGGTCCCCCCGTGGCTGGCAGGAGATGGGCGCGGTCAGGCTGGCGGGAGCGGAACTGACCTTGGGATGTGGTGGATTCTCCGTCTGTGACGTTGGGGCTGGACGTGTTTGGAAAGGCTCTGCCCAGCCCGCGCCTGGCCCAGGGCAGGGGTTAGCTCAGGGCAGTCCGAGCCGATCCCCGCCATCACTCTCAGGCGACGTCCGCGGTGCAAGCAAGGGCTGGGGTCCCCCTCGTGCAGCCGAGCTGGTGCCAGCCGGAACAGCCGTGGCAGTGCATCCTGCCGCTCTCACTCGGCCCGGCTCCGCCAGGCCCCCAGCCGCACCCCGACTGGCGAGCAGGGCCTGACCCCCGGGCTCGGAGCGTAGACGTACCCAGGAATGGATGGGAGGGTCTCAGCCCTGGGAGGGGGTTTCCCTGCCTGTGGAGTGGGGCTCGGATCTGTGGGTTGGGCTCTGTCCCTGCAGCGTCTAAGGAGAGGGGCCGGAGGGCGACCGAGGTCCCTGTGCTCTGAGTCACACGTGGGTTCCAGGTGCTGCGACCTGCCCCCTTTGCTGCTGGCGGGAGGGGAGCAGGTGCCCTGGGGGGGGTCATGCCCCATGGGAGCTGCGGAGCCCCCTGAGGAACGGAGCCGTCAGGTGGCAGGGCCCTGGCGTCAATCGATCTCGGTTGGCGACTCCCCACCCCGGGGAGTCTGTGCCCCTCTCGGTCAGGGCTGGCGCTGGGCCTGCCCCATCGTTTCCCCTCTGCCCCTCCCAGACTGAACATCGAGCCGGGCTGGAGCCCTCTGGAGACCGACCGCAGCCCCTACTTCCAGGTGGACTTCCTGTGGCCCACCTTCGTCAGCGCACTGATCACGCAGGGCGGCCCGGCGGCCGGGGGCTACGTCACCAGGTACCGCCTGCAGTACAGCCACGACGGTGTGCACTACCGCAACTACACGGGGGCAGCGCCCGGCGCCGCGCCCCCCCAGCCGGCTCAGGTACCTGCCCGTGCCCCCCGGGGCCCTGCCCACTCCCCCCACCCCAGGCATCTGCCCGTGCCCCCCAGGCCCTGCCCGCTCCCCCCACCCCAGGCATCTGCCCGTGCCCCCCGGGGCCCTGCCCGCTCCCCCCACCCCAGGCATCTGCCCGTGCCCCCCGGGGCCCTGCCCGCTCCCCCCACCCCAGGCATCTGCCCGTGCCCCCCCCGGGGCCCTGCCCGCTCCCCCCACCCCAGGCATCTGCCCGTGCCCCCCCCCGGGGCCCTGCCCGCTCCCCCCACCCCAGGCATCTGCCCGTGCCCCCCGGGGCCCTGCCCGCTCCCCCCACCCCAGGCCGCTGGGCCTCCCTAGGCAATTTATTCCAGTGTTTAACCACCCTGACAGTTAGGACGTTTTTTCCTAATGTCCAACCTAGACCTCCCTTGCTGCAATTTAAGCCCATTGCTTCTTGTCCTGTCCTCTAGCTAGGCCGTGTGTGTGGCACAGGTGCCCTGATGCAGCCTACGAGCTCTGCAGTGTGCCCTCATCTCCAGTGCCAGCGTGCCATGCTCACCGGGTACCGCGCGTGCCCTGCCCAGTCAGTGCCCAGGCCCAGGGGCCCTTCGGGGCGGCATTTAGGGTCTCTCCAGCCAGGCTGCATCCTGTCACGATGGAGCACTGCATGCTGGGACCCGTAGTCTCCGGGGGCTGCTGTTTCCTGCCCCAGAGGTGCCACCCTCAGGGGCCTGGCAAGTCACCAGCATGGCCCTCGGCTGAAGCCTGAGATCTGAGTGCAGCCCAGAACCAGACCCCCCCCTCGGTCATCCTCCGAGCCTGCCCCCTCCCCTCCCACGCCAGCTGGCCGTGGGGACAGAGCCTCTCCCCTGCCCTCGCTCCGGCCCCGGGCTGACCGCTCCCTCCGCGTCCCTCGGCCAGGTACTGCAGGGCAACTTCGACAGCCACACGCCGGTGCAGCGGGAGCTGCGCCCCCTGATCCTGGCTCGCTACCTGCGGCTGCTGCCTGTGGAGTATCACCGGAGCATCCACCTGCGCATGGAGGCGCTGGGCTGCCCCTGGAGTGAGTGCTGCTCCCGCCGAGATTGGGGGGGGGCTGTGACCCTGCGGGGCCGGGACAGGGAGCAGGGGGGTCTGTGACCCTGCGGGACCGGGACAGGGAGCAGGGGGCAGCCTGTGACCCTGCGGGGCCGGGACAGGGAGCGGGGGGGGCTGTGACCCTGCGGGGCCGGGACAGGGAGCAGGGGGGTCTGTAACCCTGCGGGGCCGGGACAGGGAGCAGGGGGCAGCCTGTGACCCTGCGGGGCCGGGACAGGGAGCGGGGGCGCCCGTGACACTGCAGGGCCGGGATGCACCCTAGAGACCAGCAGGTACTTGTCCCCCCCCACCCCTGCCCTATGGAGCCTTCTCTGAGCCCTTTCCATCTCCCCAGCCCCCATCTCCCAGCATGGCCAGCTGCGGGTGCCTCTCCCACATGGCCAGGCCCTGGGCATGACAGGTGGGGCCCGGAGCCTTCCCCGCTGAGTTCTCTGGTCTCTGCCCCGAGTCCAGCCTCTGCCCCGGGGAGCCCGAAGTGCACGGGTCTGCCTGAGGTCGGGGTCACCGGGACCAGGGCCTGCTGCTGGCGGGGGGGGATAGGGGGGGCGGCCCTCGGGGCGCTGTGTGAAGCCCCCGCAGCTCTCTGTGATGGCAGGGCTGGCTGCAGGGCCTTCCTGGGCAAGCGGGGCTCTGCTAGGTCGGAGGGCAGGATGGGGAGACTTAGGGAGCAGGACAGGAGATCTAGGGGGCAGGAGGGGGGGACCAGGAGCAGCTCAGCGAGCACCATGGCCCTCCCACTGATCAGTTCCTTCCTCTCCCCCAGGTGCTGCTCCTCTGGGGACCAGCCCCACCTCCGAGCAGCCCCCGCTCCCCACGGCGACTCCGGTCCCAGGATCCCGGATCCCCAGCACAGTCAATGAGAGCAGCGAGGCCAAACCCACGGGCCAGCCAGAGGGCACCACGGCAGCAGGTGAGAATGGGCCGGGAGCAGGGCAGAGACGTGGCACCAGGCTCTGGGTCCCCATTAGAGAGCAGGAGTGCCCTAGTCCCTGGAGACAGACAGGCCTGTCCCATCCTGCCAGCAGCCCCACAGTCCCCAAACCAGCCCTGCGCCCTGCTGCCCCAGGGGGCGGTGTCACGGATGCCCAGGGTCGGGGCTTCCAACCCCAAAGGGTCAGCCACGTACCCAGGTTCAATTATATCTTAGATCTGACCCAAAATACACGCTATAGTCAATTCTTATTAACTAAACTAAAATTTATTAAAAAGAAAAGCGAGAGAGTGCTGGTTAAAAGATCAATCTACAGACAGACTTGAATTCAATTCTTGAGGTTCAGATACATAGCAGAGATGAGCTTGTAGTTGCCAAAAGTCCTTTTAGAAATAGTCCAGAGGTTAGAGTCCAATGTCCATATTCAGGGTGGCTCCAGTCAGTGACTGGGGGTCTCAATCCTTGTGGCTCAGGGTTTCCCCCTCTTGAAACCCAAAGCAGATCTGAGATAAAACAGAATTGTTCCCCAGGGTTCTTATACATCTTCCAGCAGCCTCTTGGCCTGAGAGAATAAGCTTAATCTTCTGTCTCCCAAGCAGCCGGGCAATTAGCACAGGGTAATTTATCCATTAAACAGTTCAGATACAGGTTACCACAACCTTCAAAGAGACATAGAGACAATAATACCATTTCCCTCAAGTATCTTCCTAAATGTTAATATTCCTTTTTTGAGCTTTGAATCAAAGCTGTAGCAATAGACAAGACTTGTTTGCTTCCATCACAAGCCCTGAGCAAACATCTCCCCTTCTACCTCTAACAATGCAGACTTGCATTTCACAGCTCTGTTCATTTACATCACTTGTGAGTTAATTAACTCTTTCTGGCCCTGTCACCTTTCAGTGAGATTATAAACGTTTGATTAAGATGATGTGAGCGGTCTATTACATTCATAACACCACACAGGCGGGACTGGGGGGAGGCTGGGCAAATGCAGGCGGGGCTGGGAGGAGACAGGTGGGGCTGGGCAAAGTCAGGGTGACTGTCCTGGCCTGTCACTGATGCGTTTTCTCTCTCTGGCTCACCCAGGGAAGGAGCCGGGCGCCCCGACGCTGGGGCCGACAGGGCCTGCTGGGGTCACGCACAGCCCTGGAGCAGCTGGCCCCGAGGTGCCCCACCTGAGCACAGCTCGGCCTTGGTGGAGCCCTGGGACGCCCGGCCTCGCGGAGGAATCCAGGCGCTCCGGTGCCCCTAGCGTGGCAAGCCCAGAGCCTGGGCGCCCGGGGGAGACACCCACCTCCTGGTCCCCAGGGACTCCTGGGCTCTTCTGGGCAGGGACAACCTCTCCGGAGACCCCACGCCTGCTGGGCCCCACGCTGCCGGGCATGGCGGCTGTGACTGTGTCGGCTGCAGGTCCTGGGCCTGGCCCCACGGGGCTGCCTGGGCTGCACACCGGCCCCTCCCAGCCCGGCAGGCCCGGGCTGGCCACCACTCTGGCTGGTAAGCAGGGGGCAGCTGTTTGGTGCCGGTGCTGGGGGGAGGGCAGGGCCAGGGCTGGGAGCTTACTGGAGCTTGCCAGCTGAGCCGGGGTGGGCGTGGGCTGACCCCCCAAGGAGACCCCCAGCCGTTGCAGGGAGTGGAGCTGCTGACCCCCGCGGGGAAACCCTGCCCAACATTACAGCTCCTGGGCTCTGTAAGGCGGGCATTACCCACGTGCCCCGGCCTGGGCACCTCCTGCTGCTCCGAATTCCCTGGACCCTGCCTGGCTCCGTGCCTCTGCAGACAGCCTGTGCCCTCCAGGGGAGCAGGTCTAGACCTGCCGGGATCCAGCCCCCCAGCGGTGGGGCAGAGCCACGTGTGAGGGGCTGCTGGGGGCAGGAAAGCTCTGCGCTGGGCACCCCTCAGGGGGTTCAGTGCCAGCCCCCCAGCCCGTGTGTTCTTCCGGCAGGGCTGCCCTTCCCCCGACTCCTCTGCACTCAGGGCCAGTTTGCCTGCGAGGTGCTGGGCTGCGTGGAGGCCGCCTTCGTGTGCGACGGGCAGGAGGACTGCCTGGACGGGTCGGATGAGTGGCACTGCGGTGAGTGGGGAGAGGGATGGGGCCAGACCCATGGCTCAGCCAGAGGGGCCCCGCCCTGCCTGGAACTGCAGCCTGGGGGGTCCCCGCGCAGCCACCCCGCACTGGAGCTGGACGCCCTGCATTTGATCCTCCCAGCACCCTTGCCCCTGGCACAGACCCACAGGAGGGGGGCTAGGGCCCCAGCTTTGGAACGGTCTCTGGGAGGCCCCTCAGTGTGCCAGACCCGGCTCCTGCCCTGTCCCCCCCCCCACACCCTCTTTTTGTTTGTGTTCCCAGGCCTGGCCCTCCAGGCTCCTCTGCTCTTTGTTCCCCAGCTGGGGGGGGGGGGGGGGAATCCAGGGTTGTTAGTTGCTAGGTACCAAATGTCCCGGTGATTGGCTTTGCCATTGTCTTCAGGAATCCTCCATTGACCTGGCCCCCAGGTGGGAGCCGTATCTGCTTCCCTGGGCCTCTGGGAAGAGCCACCAGCCCTTTCCCACCACCTGGGGAAACTGAGGCACCCACCATGTTCATACAAAACGTTACAGAAAATTCCAACTCCGCCACCCCCAGGGCTGCTTGGGGGCCTCTATGGAGTACGTGGGGCTGTCAGTCCCACTCCTGGGGCCCGTGGGGTTCAGCCTCGAGCCCCCTTTGTGAACTGATTGTGTGGGGCTAGTGGCCACTCCTGATGTGGGCAGGAGATAGACCAGGACCAGCCCAGCGGGTCACACGTGGGCCAAACGCTGGCGGCTGGCCCAGGAGCTGCCAGGCCGGGCTCCCGGGGGCTGGAGGCGGGCGGCTCCTCGCTGAGCGAATGGGGCTCAGTGCCTGCGGGCTGGGGGCACTGGGTTAGCCCTGGTGGGTGGCAGCTGCGGGGCCAGGCCAGACGCTCCCCTCACTTCTCTCCTGCCGCCGCCTGTCTCTGCAGGAGGCCCCACCGCCTCGGCCGTCCCCACCGCCACGCTGGCCTCCCCGACCGGGCGGCCCAGCGCCTGCTCCGCCAAGCAGTTCTCCTGCGGCAGTGGGGAGTGCCTGGCCCCGGAGAAGCGCTGCGACCTGCACTCGGACTGCCAGGACGGCTCCGACGAGAGCAGCTGTGGTACGTGCCGGGCTCCTGCTGCGGGCGCTCGGCCCTGGGCACGTCCCCCTGGCACCTCCCAGCGACGCTCGGGGAGCTGCCTGAACCTCGGAGCAGGGAGCCAGGCCCCTGCCCTCCCACTGGCTCCATCTCCAGCCGGCGCCAGGGGCCAGGCTCCCTCATTCCCTGGCAGATCCTGCCCATGGGAGCTCTGGCGGCCCTGAGGTCAGAGCCGCGAGCCCCAGCCTGCATGGCTCCCGGATGGGGCCCCGGGCTAGACACGGCTAAGCTGCGGTCCGGCTGGGGAATGTCCCGGGACGCGGGGGGTTGGCCGGAGCCCTTGGCACCCCTGTCTCTAAGGCCTGTCTCCTGCCCCGCCAGTGGACTGCATCCTGTCTCCCTGGAGCGGCTGGAGCGAGTGCAGCCGGTCGTGCGGGCTGGGCGTGACCTTCCGCCGGCGGGACCTGCTCCGGAACGCCCTGCCCGGGGGCCAGTGCGAACGCAACGAATTCGACAGCCGCTCCTGCTTCCTCCGGGCCTGCCCAGGTGAGACCCCCCAACTGCCTCCCTGGGGAGCAGAGACCCCCGTCCTGCCCGCCGCGCCCCCTGGGGAGCAGAGATCCCCTCCCAACCTGCCTCCCTGGGGAGCAGAGACCCCCATCCCGCCCACCGTGTCCCCGGGGGAGCAGAGACCCCCATCCCGCCCACCGCACTCCCCAGGGAGCAGAGCCCCCCCCCCAACCTGCCTCCCTGGGGAGCAGAGACCCCCGTCCCCCTGCCGTGCCCCCTGGGGAGCAGAGACCCCCCTAACCTGCCTCCCTGGGGAGCAGAGACCCCTGTCCTGCCCGCCGCGCCCCCCGGGGAGCAGAGACCCCCCCAACCTGCCTCCCTGGGGAGCAGAGACCCCCATCCTGCCCACCGCACCCCCCGGGGAGCAGAGACCCCCCCAGCCTGCCTCCCTGGGGAGTAGAGACCCCCGTCCTGCCCGCCACACCCCCTGAGGAGCAGAGATCCCCTCCCAACCTGCCTCCCTGGGGAGCAGAGACCCCCATCCTGCCCGCTGCGACCCCTGGGGAGCAGAGACCCCCCCAACCTGCCTCCCTGGGGAGCAGAGACCCCCATCCCACCCACCGCGCCCCCCGGGGAGCAGAGACCCCCCAACCTGCCTCCCTGGGGAGCAGAGACCCCTGCCCTGCCCGCCGCGCCCCCTGGGGAGCAGAGATCCCCTCCCAACCTGCCTCCCTGGGAAGCAGAGACCCCCCATCCCGCCCGCTGCGACCCCTGGGGAGCAGAAACCCCCCCAACCTGCCTCCCTGGGGAGCAGAGACCCCCATCCCGCCCACTGCGCCCCCCCAGGGAGCAGAGACCCCCCCCAACCTGCCTCCCTGGGGAGCAGAGATCCCCGTCCCACCTGCTGAGCAGAGACCCTCACCACACCCCCTGGGGAGCGGACCCCCGCCCCACCTGCTGCGCCCCCCGGGGAGCAGAGATCCTCACCACACCCCCTGGGGAGCAGACCCCCGCCCCACCTGCCCGCCCCTCTGCACAGCCCCTTGCAGCTGGGGACGGAGGCTCAGCCCCCTGCTCAGAACACAGCACAGCCCCCATCTGCTGGGCCCCACGGCCCAGCCCTGTAGCTCGGGGCCAAGCCAAGGGCTGCCAGGGTGTGGGCCCCACGCCTGCCCTGCTGGACCCACCCAGCCGCCCTTCCCGGCCCCTGCACTTGGCCTGGCTGCTGTTGGAGGCGTCGGGGCAAGGTGGAACCCCTCCAGTGCCCCTCACTGTGTGGGACTGTCCCGTGGGGAGCTGCCCCCAGCCCTGCGAGCATCGCTGGTGGCCGGTGGCAGGGCGTTGGGCCTCGCCTGTAGCAAGGCCAGCCAGAGAGCCGGAGGGCAGGGGGTGGGGAATCCGGCGTGGGGCCGGCCCAGTGGGGCTGAGAGCAGGCCAGGGCTGCCCAGCTCTGTGCTCACCCCCTCCCTGCCCCTTCTCTGGGCCAGTGAACGGCGCCTGGGCCCCCTGGGGCGAGTGGTCGGACTGCGACGCCGAGTGCCGCGGCGGAGTGCGGAGCCGCACGCGGAGCTGCGCCGACCCCCCGCCCAAGAACGGGGGCCAGCCCTGCCCCGGCGACGCCGTGCAGACAGAGCCCTGCAACCTGCAGCCCTGCGGGGATGCCCGCGGTAAGGGGGTGCAGGGCCGGGGGGCAAAGGCGGGGAGGGGCTGGGGGGGGTCGGGAGAGACTAGGGCCCATGGGTATGCGTGGGGAATGCAGGGAGAGGACATGGAGTGAGTGGGGGGAGGGTGAGTGTGAATGGGGGGCTCTGGGAGGGGTGGGGGGAGGGGGCCTCCTGCCTGAGTGCCGTGCGCCCCTGCAGACTGCGGCCCCGAGATGGTGCACGTGCAGGCTGAGGACTGCGAGAGGGGCCTGGTGGCACCGTGCCCCCAGTCGTGCCGGGAGCTGAACGCTGAGAGGAGCTGCCAGAGCCATTGTGTGGAGGGTGAGTGGCGCTGGGGGGCGGCGCTGGGGGGCGGCGGGGCATCAGCGAGAGCCCAGGGGCCCTGGCCAATGGCACTGCCCTTCACACTCCTGGCTGTCACCCGGCCTGGCCCCCTCCCCATCCACCCCGGCCCCTCAGCCAGCCGGGCTTGAGTCTGCCCCAGGCCTGGGGGGCGATGGCTTCGGGTGCCCTCGGTGCACTGGTGCCGCTCCACAGAGCCGCTGGCAGCAGGGCCCAGGCTCTGCGCCAGCCCACGGGAGTCCTGGGGCTTCTCTCCTGGCGGGTGACTCTGGGTCCCTGCTGGGTGACGCGATCCCTGGGCGCCGAGGAGCCACCAGGCCCCAGCCCGGGCCCCCTGGCCTCACGGCGTCCGGCTGGCATTGGCAGGCTGCCGGTGCCCCCCGGGGCTCTACCTGCAGGAGGGCGGCTGCGTGAACATCAGCCAGTGCCACTGCGACTTCAGCCAGGAGCGGCGCCTGCCCGGGGAGATGTTCCTGCACGACAACTGCAGCCAGTGGTGAGTGCCGGGGGCTGGACGGCCCCTCGCGGGCATTGGCCCTGCCCGCACTGCCCCCCGCTTGCCCACGCGCGCTGCTGCATCCACGTGCTGCTCGCCTGTGCCCACTGCCCTGCTCCCTGCCCTCGGCCTGCTGCACGCTCTGCCCGCCCTGACGGGACCTGGGCTCCTCACCCTCGGCTCGCTCCGCACGCGCCCTCCCCTTGCCAGTGTGCCCACAGCAGCCCTCTGGCCCCCAGCGTGTTACACACCAACCGGTGGCTGGGAGCGAGTGCAGACACACCCCTGGGTGCTCCCCGACTGCCCTGCCCTGTAGCGCTGCAGCCCCATGGCTCTGTGGCGCTCGCTGGCTCTGTCCCCTGGGCTCTGGCGGGGCGGCCAGCCCTGCCGAGTGCTGGGGGCAGCCTCTGTGCCCAGGGCTGCTGGAGTGCGGGTCACTGCTAGGCCTCACTGCAGCCCCGGCCGGCCGATGGCCCTGCGGCCCCCCTGAGTGCACTGCACAAGCGGCTGGGAGCCCTGGGCCCAGGCCCCCTGACCCTGCGTCTCCTCTCCCCAGCGTGTGCCTGGACGGGGTGGTGACGTGTGGACGACCTGGCCTGCCCCGTTAACTGCGGCTGGTCGGCCTGGTCCCCGTGGACACCCTGCGACCGCAGCTGCGGAGTCGGCATGCGGGAGAGATTCAGGTGCGGAGGGGGGAGCGCAGGGACCCCGCCGGGTGGGCATCACCCCGGGACCCTCGCATGGCAGGGCCGAGTGCCCATGTTTGGGCCGGCCTCTCAGGTCCTGCACGGTGGCCTGTGACACCCTGGGTCTCGCAAGCTGTGCTGGGCTAGGACGGGAGACCCCCAAGAAAACCAGATGCCGCAGGGCTGGAGTAGGGGCTCCGTAGGGCACACGCAGGGACTGCTGGCCTCAGTGCTGGGCTGGGGTGCCATACTGGAGGGGCTCGACAGGGGTGGTCTCCTGTCACAAGCAGAGCGGGGGCGGGAGCTCGGCAGGGGGGCCCTGGGCTGCGGGGAGAGGGACGGGGGCTCGGTGGGGGGCGCTGGGCTGTGGGGCGGGGCAGGGCTCAGTAAGGGGTGCTGTGTGGGAGGGGGCTCAGTAGGGGGCGCTCTCCCCTCAGTCAGTGCTGACCCCAGTGCAGCGCTAGGGGGTGCTGTGCTCCGGGGTGTGCCGGCTTTCAGTGGGGATTTCAATCTCTGCGGTGACCCCTCGGTCACCTCCAGGCTGCCCCGTCCGTGTCGCTCGAATTCTCTTGCTGGCCCCGTGGCCTGGCTGGGGGCACGGCCTGTGCTTCCCCTCCCTGGCACGGGGGCAGCGATTCCTGCGGGGGTGCCTCGAGACGCCAGCTCGGTCTCCCCGCTGCCGGGAAGCGGGATCCTGTGGGAGGAGAATCAAGGTCCCCCGTCACTGTGGCGTTGCCGGAGGACCGTAGGCTGCAACGCCCTGGCACCAGGCAGTCGTGTCCCGTGGGGCAGCGCCCGGCTGTGCTGCCCCCTGCCCATCACTCTCCCTAACTACCTCCCCCTCCAGATCCCCCACCAACCCAGCACCTGCCAACGGCGGAGCCCCGTGCGAGGGGGATGCGCAGCAAGTCCGCGAGTGCCACACGGCCTGTGTCTCCGGTACGTACACCCTGCCCGGCCCCGGGGCAGCCTGCGGGGAGGGGACAGGGACCCTCGCTCCGGCCGTAGGGCAGCACTCCTTCTGGGGGCGTGCAGAGCATCATGGGCGTGTGTGACGATGCGGTTCTGGCGGGACCCAACTGAGAGTGTCAGTCCAGGACAAATTGCTCAAACAGGGCAGTTACAGCCCAAGGCTGGGGTTCCTCCACCTCTAAGGCACCAAACCAGCCAGACTAAGAGGACTTCGGCCTCACCCCACTGGCTAACCGCAAGTCTTATAAGCAATTCCCTTAGACACTCCAGTTTCCCAGTATTACCACCAGTGCCACTCGTTATGGGGACAAATGATTATGAAAACCAATACCCCAGTAAAAGAAAAAAGCTTCTCCCGATCCCAAAGGACCAAGCCCCAGACCCAGGTCAATATACAAATCAGATCTTACCCGCAAATCACGCTGTGGCCAATCCTTTAGAATCTAAAATCTAAAGGTTTATTCATAAAAGGAAAAAGACAGAGATGAGAGCTAGAATTGGTTTGTGATGGAGCAGGGGAGTTACATTGGGGATGGGGGATTGCTCTTGCAGGGAGATACCTGAGCTGTAACCTGAGCCAGGATGGGGGTGGGAGAAGTGACACCTTCTGCCCCGGAGACTGAACAAAGGAGAGGAGGGCAGAGGGGAGGGGGGAGAAGGCTGCTGGAGGGTTTTGGTTTTTAGTTTCCAGTTTGGGCTGGGTGGTGCAACGTAGGGAACCCCAAGCTGGGGTCTAAGCTCCCTGAACCCCCCAGAAGGACTTGACTGAGGGGTCCTGGTTGTACCTACAAGCTCTGCTGTAGACTGTGTTCCTGTTCTCCAATAAACCTTCCGTTTTACTGGCTGGCTGAGAGTCCCGGGGAATCCCAGGAAGAGGGGTGCAGGGCCCTGACTCCCCCACACTCCGTGACATGGTTAAATGGAATCAGTTACATACAGTAATGGCAAAGTTCTTGGTTCAGGCTTGCAGCAGCGATAGAATAAACTGCAGGTTCAAATCAAGTCTCTGGAACATCCCCAGGTGGGATGGGTCATCAGTCCTTTGTTCAGAGCTTCCGTAACCTGGTCTTAGACACCTTATATGGCCCCCTTTACATAAGATTTGGTGCCACTACAGGACCTTGGTTGCAACCGTGTTCTATATGGTTCCAGTTCAAGTCAATAACGTGACAGCGTGGAACCCAGGCGTCCTGGCAACTCTGCTAGCTGGCGTTAGATGACAACTGGCCCAATCCTCCCATTGTGCTGCCAGCTGGGGACAGAACACGCCCGGCCTGGCCCCCCGCCCTGTCCTGGGGCACCAGGGCCTGAGCCCGGGGCCCGTCCCTGGGGTTTGTCCATAGCCCCCGATGTCACAGCCTGATCAGCCCTGTCTGTCCGTCCCCCCCCGTGATCCCCAGAGCCCGCCGGCCCCTGGAGCGACTGGACGCCCTGGTCCCCCTGCTCCAAGACCTGCTTCTACGACGTGGACCGTGTCGGGGTGAGGAAGCGGTTCCGTCACTGCAACGACACCGGGGAGGGCGCTGGGCGATGCCAGGGGGCGCCCGTGGAGGAGGAGCAGTGTGACACGCCGCCCTGCCCCGGTGAGAGCCCAGCTGGGGGGATGGCCGGGCGGGAGACAAAGGGCTAGAGCAGTGTCTAAGGGGGCTTGTGGGGGCAGTCCTCAAGGAGGGTGGGGTTCCATGGGTGGGGTTCTAGGCTCTGAGGAGGGAGGGGAATCCATGGGGGCAGGGTTCTAGACCCCGAGGACAGAGGGAGCTCAACGGGGCGGGTTCCAGACCTCTAGGACGTAGGGGTTGCTTTGGTGGGGACAGCCTGCGAGGAGGGATGGGAATCCATGGGTGGGGTTCTAGACCCCAAGAACAGAGGGAGGTCAACGGGAGCAGGTTCCAGAC
This sequence comes from Chrysemys picta bellii, assembly GCF_011386835.1. NCBI lineage: Eukaryota > Metazoa > Chordata > Testudines > Emydidae > Chrysemys > Chrysemys picta. The sequence continues at coordinate 2,039,578 of NC_088792.1, read as the reverse complement.
TGCAAGGACAGAGGGGTTCCTTTGGTGGGGGCAGCCCGCGAGGAAGGACGGGGAATCATGGGCGGGGTTCTAGGTTCTGAGGAGGGAGGGTTGCGTCAGTGGGGGAGGCACCCCCCAAGGATGGCCGGGGTTCCCCAGTTGGGGGTGACATCCAGGCTGACTCCCACGAGGCCCCTGGCGGGGCTGGGGCAGCAGATGCCAGGGCAGGGCTTGGAGTGGCAGCTGGGAGATTCCCAGTGGGTTTGGCAGAGCCCCTTTTGGGGCTCCCCCCTGCCCTGGGGGAGCAGCGTGGTGCCGAGGGGACCCCCCAGACCCGGCTCCTGGCCTGCTGAGCTCGTCAGGCCATGCCCTCTGCTGTCCCCTGGCAGTGGGAGGCGTCTGGACCCCCTGGACGGCCTGGTCCCGATGCTCCGCTACCTGCGACTCCGGCGTCCAGACCCGCAGCCGCACCTGCTCCAACCCGGCCTACGGGGGCCCCGAGTGCACGGGGCCCCTCGTCCAGACCCGGGACTGCAACAGCCAGCCCTGCCGAGGTACTGGGGGGCTCACCCCGAGGGGCCGGGCGCAGGGCCTTGCCGAGGTACGGGGGGGGCCACCCCGAGGGGCCGGGCGCAGGGCCCTGCCGAGGTACGGGGGGGCCACCCCGAGGGGCCGGGCGAGGGGCCCTGCCGAGGTACGGGGGGGCCACCCCGAGGGGCCGGGCGCGGGGCCCTGCCGAGGTATGGGGGGGTAACCCCAGGGGGCCAGGCGTGGGGCCCTGCCGAGGTATGGGGGGGTAACCCCAGGGGGCCAGGTGCAAGGCCCTGCCGAGGTACGGAGGGGTCACCCCAGGGGGCCGGGTGCGGGGCCCTGCCGAGGGACGGGGGCGTCACCCCTAGGGGATGGGCACGGGGCCCTGCCAAGGTACGAGGGGTCACCCCTGGGGGCCAGGTGCGGGGCCCTGTCGAGGGACAGGATGGTGATGGGGGGGCTGACCCCTGTTACCTGGGGGTCTCTCAGCTGCCTGCCAGGGCCCTCCACCTGCTGCCCCGTAGCGAGAGCCCTGGGGCCCCGCCACGGCTCTGTCTCACCCCTCTCCCCTCACAGCGCTGTGCCCCGCGCCCATGATCTACCAGACGGCCGAGGAGTGCCGGCGAGGAGGGGGCGCCTGCCCGCGGCTCTGCCTGGACCAGGGCGCCGGCGTGGAGTGCGCCACCCGCTGCTACCCGGGCTGCTACTGCCCCGACGGCCTCTTCCTGCAGAACGACAGCTGCGTGCCGCGGAGCCAGTGCCTGTGCTATCACCAGGGGGCGCTCTACCAGCCGGGCGACACCGTCCCCCACGACGCCTGCAACAACTGGTACGGCGCCGGCGTCCGGGGGGCCAGGCCCTGCTCCTCGGGCAGCCGCTCCCCACACCGGGCACGAGCCCTGCGCCCGCTCCGGGGTCCCTCCCGCAGCCAACCTGCTGGGACGCCCCAGGGCCTGCTGCGGCTGGGTCTGGGGAGGGTCTCCGCGGGGTGTCACGCTGAGCCTCTCCCTGTCTCACTTGCAGCACCTGCGTGGCCGGGGAGATGGTGTGCAGCACGGAGCCCTGCCCAGGTAATGCCGCCCCCACCAGGCCCTGCCCACGCTGGGTCTGCGAGCACCAGGGCCTGGGCGGGACAGGGGCTGAGTGGGGAGGCCCTGCACAGTCCCGGGGAAAGAAGGGTGGGTCCCCAGCAGACAGGGCCCCTCACAGACCTGCCCCCCGGATGGGCACGGCCGAGACTGACGGATGCTAGGACCCTGGTGGGTGGGCTGAGGGCAGAACGGTCCCCACCAGCCCGGGATAAGCGTAGGGATGGGGTCCCCAGGGCTTTGCGTGGGCAGGGGGCGCGGTGCCCACGGGGGTCTAACCCTACCGTCTCCCCAGTGCACTGTGGCTGGGGCGGTTGGACCGAGTGGAGCTCCTGCAGCCGCAGCTGCAACGTGGGCACCCGGCGGCGCTACCGCTCTGGCTCCGACCCGCCCGCCGCTTTCGGGGGGCGCGACTGCCAGGGCCCCGGCGTGGAGGTCGAGTTCTGCAGCCTGCAGCCCTGCAGGGGTGAGTCGGCCAGCAGCTCCCAGCCCCGCCCGCGGCCCGAAGGGACTTCCCCGGGGCAGGGGGCTGGGGGTGCCCAGGGACTGCAGCCAAAGCAAGGGCAGCGCCCCGGAGTGAGCTTCCCACAGCGAGTCCGCCCAGGCGGGGTCCTGGGGCAGCCAGAGGGTCCTGCACCCACACTTCGCAGTCAGACGTGACTCTCAGCCAGCCGGGAAAACAGGTTTATTCAATGACAGGAACACGGTCTAAAACAGAGCTTGTAGGTCCAGAGAACAGGACCCCTCGGCTGGGTCCATTCTGGGGGGCAGTGAGCCAGACACCCCCGTCTGCCCTCACTCCCCGTCCCCAGCCAGCTCCAAACTGACTCTCTCCAGCCCCTCCTCCTCTGAGCTTTTTCCTTTCCCGGGCCAGGAGGTCTCCTGATTCCTTTGTTCTCCCACACCTTCAGCTGGCACCTTGCGGGGGGGGAGGAGGGGGGCGGCCATTAGTTGCCAGGAGACGGAGTGTCGGTGATTTATGCACACTGGCCTTTATCCCACCACCTAGAGACTTAAGAAATGCATAGGGGAAACTGAGGCACCCACACAGTATTCAGAGGAAACATTAAGAACAGTCCCACTTCGTCCCAGGGGGTCTCTGGGGTGCGTGTGCCTGAGCTGCCCCCTCTCTCCAGCAGGCTCTGGGGCCGAATGGGGTCCCTGGTCGGAGTGCTCCGTGCCCTGCGGGGGCGGCTACCAGAACCGCACACGGGGCAGCACCGTCCTGCACCGGATCGAGTTCACCACCTGCAACCTCCAGCCCTGCGCCGGTGAGACACTGTCCGTCTGGGCCGCAGCCTGAGCTAAGGAGAGCTGTCCAGCCCCGGGCCCGCGTCCTCTGGGGCCGTGCTGACCTCCCCGCTCAGAGCTGCAGCCAGAGCGCCTGGGGAGCATAGGGCCGGACAGACTGGGTCAGCCTGAGGCCCCCCGGCCCAGCCCCGGCCCTGCCAGGGGCCGGATAGCGGCTGGGGATAATCGCAGCCCAGTCTGTGACAGAGCTTGGCTGCAGCGCTGAAGCAGCAGGTTTCATTTCCCTTCCCCAAAGCGTTTATCACTGCAACAAGCCTGACTGGGTTTGTTATCCCTGGAAATGGCCGGCCCCTCCCGAATCTGGCTAAGCACTCGGCCTCGGGGCTTTCATGCGGCAGTGAGTTCCACAGGCTAATCCTGTGTTGCAGAAAAAAGCATTTCCTCTGATCAGTTCTGAATTTAATGTAATGGGACGTCCCCGATTCCTGCGCTAGGCATCGGGGAAACAGACGCCCCCGGGCAGCCCTCCCGAGCTGAGTTGCTATTTTATATGCAGTGTTGGGGTAGCCGTGTGGGTCCCAGGATCTGAGAGAGACAAGGTGGGGCAGATAATAGCTTTTACTGGGCCAGCTTCTGCTGGTGAGAGACAAGCGTTCGAGCCCCACCCAGAACTGTGTGTGGCTGGGAAACTCTCCCCGACAGAAGCTGGTGCAATAAGAGATCCTACCTCGCCCACCTTTTCATTCTTCATTGTATAGATTTTTCTCCCGGCCCCTCTGCTCCATCCCCTCCCCAGTTGCTCCAATCTCTCCTCGTGGAGTTTTTCCAGGCTCGTTAGCGTTCTCGTCGCCTTTCGCTGGGCCCTGGTCTCTGGGACGGGGTGCCCGGGGCGGCCCAGGGGCAGACGAGGCAGGGATTAGAATAGTCTCTGTTATTCCCCATCCCTGTCCTTTGCCACCTGAGATCACGTCACTTCTTGAACGGCAGCTGTGCCCCGAGCCGAGGTCCCACTGCTGCCCACAGAGCGGGTCCGTGTCCTGGGCTGCTCTGGTTAACGGGACCCTCTCCAGCGTGCAGCTCCGTGCTGTATTGACAGAGGAATCCATTGGGGTCTCGCTGGGCCTGCCTCACTTGCAAACGTTGCTCTGCCCCTGCTCACGCCCGCACCAGATCACCCAGGAGCTAGGCCGGAGCCTGAGTGACCCCTTGCTCCTGCTCCCTGCCTGGGCTCTTGGTGGTGGTAAAAGCTGTGCCCTGGGAATTGTTTGGGGAAGGTCTCTGGCCTGGGTTTGTCACCGACTCCTGCTCCCCACCTCGAGCTCTGCCAGTGAGTCCCACAGAGCCGGGCTCTGGGGGAGCCTCGTTCGCTCTGCAGGGACCGACGCGCCCAGCCAGGACCTGCAGCGACCCTCACCCAGCGTAGGCCCAGCTGCCGGGTTTGTCAGTCACCTGACACAAGGCCTGGGGGGCCCTGAGCTAGCCCGGGGGGGGTCAGTTACAGCAGAGCCCGTCTGGCCAGCCCAGCTGCTGTGACCCCATGGCCAGGCTCTGGCCCTCGCCAACTCCTTTCTTGCTCAGCGCCCAAGTGAGAGAGCTCCGAGCTCCTTATCCCCGCACCTCCCAGCCCTTGGCTCTGGAGCTGGGTCTTCCCTGTCAGTGACCCCCCTGCCCCCACCTCTTAGCCTGTCCTGAGAGCAAACTTCATCCTTTTCTCCTGCCAGGCAGCCGGGCACAGTATAGGGGAAACTGAGGCACACGTGGGCTTAATATAAAATATTACAGAAAATTCCCACTTCGTCACAGTGCTCTCCGGGTCCGACTAGATGCTCATAACAGCCTCTTCTGGCCACAGAGTTTATGACCCAGCGCAGCACAGGATGACAGGCTGGAAGTGGGCGGGGCGTCTCTGGTTAGTTCTGGGGTGGGAGACCTCCCACGGGGACCAGCTGCTGCAGGGCTGGGGGGGGAAGTCTCAAGGAAACCAGCTGAAGGGGGGACCAAGGGACCTGGCTGATCGAGGGAGTCGGTGGCGGGCACCAAGGGACCAGCTGCTGCAGGGGGGCAGTAGGGGACGCTCTCCCCTCAGGCAGTGCGGACCCCGGTGCCAGGGCCCGGTGGGGTCCCTGCTGTGCTGCTCTACCCATGCGTCCCACTGTCTCCCTGTCCCCAGGCGAGGTGCCCGGCGTCTGCCCGGAGGGGAAGCTGTGGCAGGAATGTGCTGATGCACCGGCCTCCTGTGCGGAGCTGAGCACGGAGCCCCCTGCTGACAGGCCCTGCCACGCTGGCTGTTACTGCCCCCCCGGCACCGTCCTGCTGGTGAGTGAGCGAGAGCCCCCCTCACCCCAGCGCCGCCTCCCCAGCTGCGGGCACCTGGCCCAGCACAGAGCTGGGAGGGCCTGGACAGGCCATGGACGATTCCTCTGTCCCGCTGTCCCGGCTCCGGCAGGAGCTCGCTCTCCTCCCCGCGGCCCTGGGGCTGGAGGAGGTCTGTGCCTGACGATTATTGGGGGGCCCGTGCCCCTGCTTGCCCCCTGTGCCTGCCCCTGCCTGGAAGGGACCTCAAGCAATCACCGCGGCCAGCCCTGTGCACTGGGGCAGGACCGAGTAACCCTAGCCCAGCCCTGACAGGGGTTTGTCCAGCCTGTTCTTAAACACCTCCAGTGACGGGGATCCCACCTCCTCCCTTGGTGCCTGGTCCAGAGCCGAGCTCCCCTGAGACCTAGAACGATTCGCCAGCGTCGCACCGAACTCCCCCTTGTGCACATTAACCCATTGCTGCTTGTCCTGCCTCCAGCGGGCAGGGGACCCCGTCCTCTTTGTAACCCCCCCTCCCTGCCTCCAGCGGGCAGGCTCTCATCAGCTTCCCCCTCAGTCTTCTCTTCTCAAGACTTCACCCTCCCCTCACCCGCCAGGTTTGCTAAACCTTCAATGCGTTTCGTCCTCTCCTCTCAACTCTGCAATTTGGCCACATCTTCCCTGACGTGGGGTGTCTAGAATGGGACCCAGGACCTCCCGTGTCACACATCCCACTCCTGTTCACACCCCCTGAGTGAGATTAGCCCGGTGCACGCCTGCGTCACACTGGTGACTCTGCTCAGCGTGTGAGCCGCTCTAGCCCCCAGCCCCTCTCCAGCAGCGCGGCCGCCCAGCCCATTAGTCCCCATCTGGTCACGTCATTTTTCTTTCCTAAGTGCAGTAATTTGCACTTGTCTTTATTGAATTTCAGTTTATTGATCTCACACCAATTCTCCAATTTGTCGAGATCACTTTGAATTCTAAGCCCGTGTCACCCCTCCCAGCCAGCGTCATCCGGACCTTGTACTAGCATCCTCTCCTCTCCCTTAGCCAAGTCACTAACGAGAATATTGCCTGGTCCCGGTCCCAGGACTGACTCCCTGTGTGCCCCTGAGCCATTGCTACCTGCTCTCAGTGCGATCTTTCAGCTAGCTGTGCGCCCAGCGTCCCGTCATTTCATCTTGTTTCTGGCTGAGCGTGCTCTGTGCTGTGCCCTTTGCTTCCAGAATAACCAGTGCGTGGCGGAGTCGGAGTGCCCCTGTGCCGAGGGCGGAGTGCTCTACGCCCCAGGAGATGTGGTGCCCAAGGGCTGTGAGAACTGGTCAGTGCCCTTCTCCAACGCTCCCCCTCCCCGGGTCGGTTCCTTGGTGCTGCGGCTCTAACCGGTTGCTCTCTCCCCTGCCCAGCTCCTGTGAGGCCGGCCGGATCTCCAACTGCTCCCGGGTGGCCTGTGGGGACGGTGAGAGCTGGCGCTAGGGCTGGGGAGTGCAGCGCTGGCCGCTGACCCGGCCCCTGGCCAGGGAAACCAGGCAAAGAGGCGGGAACTGGACCTACCCCGTGAGGTCCCAGCCCAGCGTCCAGCCCACAGCCTGAGCCATCATCCTGGGTGACACCAGCACGCCCCTGGCCCCGTTCCTCCACGAGCCCCGTTGAGCCCCTGGCCTGCCGGTGGGCTGCTGGATGGAGACCCTGACAGTCCCGGTGACACTGGGGAGGGGTGGCATATGCCTGTTGGCATCTCACCCGGAGCCCCCAGCCCCTCCACGTCATGCAGCGGTGGGTGGCTGGAGCCCATAACGGCATGAGACACCGAGGGGCTGGCCCCATTCCCAGTGCTGCTCCCCATGGCCGGCAGACCAAGGCCGCCCCTCTGGGGGCTGCGTGTCCCAGGCTTCAGGCCAGGGCTTTGCCCCATGGGGAGGGGCAGCAATGGGGGGCTGCCAGTTTCCGGGGCCCTGTTTGCTTGGCACGCTCTCGGGGTGTGGGGCAGCCTCTGACGGTCACCCCATTTCCTCCCGGGCAGTGAGCGGCGGCTGGTCGGACTGGACACCCTGGAGTGAGTGTTCAGCCTCCTGTGGGCTGGGGCTCCAGACCCGGTACCGGTTCTGCACGGCCCCCGCTCCGTCGGGGACCGGACTGCCCTGCCTGGGGCCGGAGCGCGAGGAGCAGCCCTGCCACGTCCAGCCCTGCTCCAGTGAGTGTGCCCCCAGCCCTGCCCCAGTGAGTGTGCCCCCCCGCCCCAGGAGAGCCCCCCCCACTCCAGTGAGTGTGCCCTGCCCGCCCCGGGAGAGTCCCCCCCACTCCAGTGAGTATCCCCCCACCCGCTCTGGGAGAGCACACCCCTCCCCGCCCCGGTGAGTGTGCCCCCGCGCGCCCCCCACCGCGCTCCAGTGAGTGTGCCCTCGCCTGCCCCGGGAGAGCCCCCCCGCCCCACTCCAGTGAGTGTGCCCTGCCCGCCCCGGGAGAGTCCCCTCCACTCCAGTGAGTATCCTCCCACCCACTCCGGGAGAGCGCCCCCCACCCCGCCCCAGTGAGTGTGCCCCAGCCCGCCCCCCGCTGCGCTCCGTGAGTGTGCCCCATCTGCCCCGGGAGAGCCCCTCTGCCCTGCCCCGGTGAGTGTGCCCCCCCCGCCCCAGGAGAGCCCCCCCCACTCCAGTGAGTGTGACCCGCCCGCCCCGGGAGAGTCCCCCCCGCCCCGCTCCAGTGAGTGTGCCCCCATCCGCCCCAGGAGAGCGCACCCTGCCCTGGTGAGTGTGCCCCCGGCCGCCCCCCACCGCACTCCAGTGAGTGTGTCCCCCCACCCCTGGAGAGCCCCCCCACCCCAGTGAGTGTGCCCCCCGCCTCGCCCCAGGAGAGCGCTCCCAGCCCCGGGAGAGCCCCACCCCACTCCAGTGAGTGTCCCCCCCACCCGCTCCGGGAGAGCACACCCCTCCCCGCCCCGGTGAGTGTGCCCCCGTGCGCCCCCCACCGCGCTCCAGTGAGTGTGCCCTCGCCTACCCCGGGAGAGCCCCCCCCACCCCACTCCAGTGAGTGTGCCCCCGCCTGCCCCGGGAGATCCCCCCCCCGCTCCAGTGAGTGTGCCCCCATCCACCCCGGGAGAGCGCTCCCCGCCCTGCTCCAATGAGTGTGCCCCTGCCTGCGCCCCGCCCCAGTGAGTGTGCCCTCGCCCGCCCCAGGAGAGCGCCCCCCACCCTGCCCCAGTGAGTTTGCCCCAGCCCGCCCCCTGCTGCGCTCCGTGAGTGTGCCCCAGCCGCCCCGGGAGAGCCCCCCCGCCCTGCCCTGGTGAGTGTGCTCCCGCCCGTCCCGGGAGAGCCCCCCCGCCCTGCCCCAGTGACTGTGCCCCCTCCCGCCCCGGGAGAGCGCCACCCCCCCTGCTCCAGCTGATCCCGCGGGGGCGTCCCGGTGCCAGGAGTGACCCCAGGGTCTCTGTCTCTGCTGCCACCAGCCTGGGAGGAGGGGCTGGGAATGGCCCTCGGGGGCTGCAAGCGGCTGCAGATCGCCAGCAGCCTCCTGGGGTGGCGTGGGGGCTGGTGACACGTGCCCAATGCTGGAGGGACCCTGGCCGGGGGACGGAGGCTGGGTGAGGAATGAGCCTTTCCCCAGACACACAGGGTGCCCCCAGCCAGGCCTAGTGCCAGGGGAGGGCGGGGTCCTGACCCCCACGGCTCTGCCCTAGGGAGCGGCGGCTGGAGCGCGTGGAGCTCCTGGACCGAGTGCACCAAGAGCTGCGGCGAAGGGCTGCGGAGCCGGGCCCGAGCCTGCGACAGCCCCACCCCGCTGGGCCACGGCGACTACTGCGAGGGGCCCCCCGCCCAGGTGGAGGCCTGCCACCCAGGGCAGTGCCCAGGTACGGGGGGGGGGGGGAATCCTGGAGCAGGCAGCCCTGCCGGAGCCTGCCATGGGGAGGGCACTATCCCTGTGGGGGAAACCCCCGGCCCCCTCCCATGGCCAAGGGATGAGACAGCAGGGGAAGCTCTGTACAAGCGCCGCAGCCTCCTGGGGCTTCAGCAAACGGGGGTGCCTCAGTAGGGGGCGCTCTCCACAATGCCCTAGCATGGTGCTGCGGGGAGCGGGGCTGGGGCTTGGTGCGGGTGCTGGGCTGTAGGGAGTGGGGTGGGGGCTCGGTGGGGGGCGCTGGTCTGTGGGGAGCTGGGTAGGGGCTCGGTGGGGGCGCTGGGCTGCGGGAGGCGGGGGCTCAGCGGGGGGCGCTGGGCTGCAGGGGGCAGGGGCTCGGCGGAGCTGGGCTGCGGGGAGCAGGGTGGGGGCTTGGCGGGCTGGGCTGTAGGGAGTGGGGGGGGGGGCTCGGTGGGGGGCGCTGGTCTGTGGGGAGCTGGGTAGGGGCTCGGTGGGGGCGCTGGGCTGCGGGAGGCGGGGGCTCAGCGGGGGGCGCTGGGCTGCAGGGGGCAGGGGCTCGGCGGAGCTGGGCTGCGGGGAGCAGGGCGGGGGCTTGGCGGGCTGGGCTGCGGGGAGCGGGGCGGGGGCTCGGCGGGGGACGCTGGGCTGCGGGGAGCAGGGCGGGGGCTCGGTGGGGGGCGCTGGGCTGCAGGGACTGGGGCGGGGGCTCGGCGGGGGCGCTGGGCTGCGGGGGGCAGGAGCTCGGCGGAGCTGGGCTGCGGGGAGCGGGGCGGGGGCTCGGCGGGGGACGCTGGGCTGCGGGGAGCAGGGCGGGGGCTCGGTGGGGGGCGCTGGGCTGCAGGGACTGGGGCGGGGGCTCGGCGGGGGCGCTGGGCTGCGGGGGGCAGGAGCTCGGCGGAGCTGGGCTGCGGGGAGCAGGGCGGGGGTTCGGCGGGGGGTGCCGGGCTGCGGGGAGCGGGATGCGGCTGGTGCCCCCCGGTGTGTCACTCCTGACCTAGGGCTGTGCTGCGGGGGGTGCCCGGGCCGAGGTGCGGCCCGCTGGACCGTGCCAGGCTCCGTATGCCACATCCTCACCCCTGGCCTCTCCCCGTCTCCCCAGCTCTGGACTGCGCGGCCGTGCAGGGCTCCATGTACAGCCGCTGCGGCCCCTCCTGCCCCCGCTCCTGCGACGACATCTCGGTAAGGGAATGAATGCCCGGTGGCCCTGGGAGTGACGGGGCCGCCCCACCCCGGCCCTGGATTCTGTCCCTGCACCCCTGTGCTCCAGGCCTGGCTCCTCTCCCCTGCCAGGCCGGGCTGCTCCCCTTTGCCAGGGCCCGGGGTGCCTCTTTCCCCTGGGGGCACTGTGCTCCCTCCATACCCCCTGCTCTCCCCTCAGGGCCCTGTCCCACGGCGGGCGAGGCTGAGAGGTGCACTGGGCAGTGATGGGGATATTGTCACCTGCTGGGAATCCAGCCTGTGTGTGTCCTCGTCCCCCTCCCTGCCCGGCAATGACCACGGGACTCCATAGCCCCCCCGCCCAGGGATCTCCTCCTCCCTACCCCCACCGTGACGCTCTCTCTGCTCCCAGCACTGCCTGTGGAGCTGCGAACCCGGCTGCTACTGCACCAGCGGCAGGGTGCTGAACGCCAACGGCTCGGCCTGCGTGGAGAGGCAGGATTGCACCTGCCTGGACCTGCTCACCCAGGAGAGGTACCTGCCGGGGGAGACCGTGGCCCACCAGGACGGCTGCAACAACTGGTGAGCGAGACGGGCGGGCGGGGGGCGTTATAGGGGGGCAACTGCTGTCAAGAGCCGCCCGCTGGTCCTGTCATGCCCAGTGCATGGGGTCGGGGCAGAAGGGTGGGGGTCCTAGTGGGGCAGTGAAACCAGGAACAGGGGGAGGCTGTGGGGCAGGAGATGCAGAGGGGATGCCCAGGGGCTGTCTCCTGGTGGAGGTGGGCGTGCTGGAGGTCCCCCGTGACTCCGTCGCAGCCCTTGGCGGCCCCCCCCCGCCATGCCGCGGTCTCACTGCCGCTCCGCTCCCTCCCCAGCACCTGCACCAAGGGGGCGTTGCTGTGCACCAGTCTGCCCTGCCCTGGTGAGTACCCAGCCGGCCACTGGCAGCCCTGGCATGGGGCGGGACCGAGGGTCGCTGGGGGATGGAGAGGGGCCCACGGGGTAATGGTGCCCCCAGGGGTGTGATGGGAGGTGCAGAGGGGCCTACGGGTGGGATGGAGAAGGGGTGCCCTGGGGGTCGCGATGGGAGTGGGGTGGGGTCTAGGTATGGAATGGGGGGCCCTGGGTGGGGAGGGGAGGGTCCCAGGCTGCACACTGATTGGGTGGCAGGTTTGGAGGGGACGTGGCCCCTCCTGTGGCTCTCTTCCCCTTGTTCACCTCCCGGGGGGGGCAGAGGAGAAGGTGCGGGGCGGCGAGAGGAGTAAAGCGGGGGGGCAGCCAGGGGAGAAGGGGGGCGAGGAGGTGGGGGTGGTGAGAGGAGAAGGTCGGGGGCGGCGAGAGGAGTAAAGCGGGGGGCAGCCAGGGGAGAAGGGGGGCGAGGAGGTGGGGGTGGTGAGAGGAGAAGGTGGGGGGCGGCGAGAGGAGTAAAGCGGGGGGCAGCCAGGGGAGAAGGGGGGCGAGGAGGTGGGGGTGGTGAGAGGAGAAGGTGGGGGGCGGCGAGAGGAGTAAAGCGGGGGGCAGCCAGGGGAGAAGGGGGGCGAGGAGGTGGGGGTGGTGAGAGGAGAAGGTCGGGGGCGGCGAGAGGAGTAAAGCGGGGGGCAGCCAGGGGAGAAGGGGGGCGAGGAGGTGGGGGTGGTGAGAGGAGAAGGTGGGGGGCGGCGAGAGGAGTAAAGTGGGGGGCAGCCAGGGGAGAAGGGGGGCGAGGAGGTGGGGGTGGTGAGAGGAGAAGGTGCGGGGCGGCGAGAGGAGTAAAGTGGGGGGCAGCCAGGGGAGAAGGGGGGCGAGGAGGTGGGGGTGGTGAGAGGAGAAGGTGCGGGGCGGCGAGAGGAGTAAAGTGGGGGGCAGCCAGGGGAGAAGGGGGGCGAGGAGGTGGGGGTGGTGAGAGGAGAAGGTGGGGGTGGATAGAAGGGGGCGTAGGCTGCTGCGAGAGACCCCCTGAGCACCCCTTGCTCTGCACCCCTCTCCCCAGTGGCCGGAGGCTGGTGTGACTGGTCCCCATGGACCCCCTGCTCCCGGACCTGCGGCAGCGAGGTGGTGACGCGGTACCGTGCCTGCGCCTGCCCCACGCCTCAGCACGGGGGGGCCGAGTGTCCTGGGGCGCAGGAGCGTCACGGGGACACCGGCACCCAGCTCCAGCACAAGGAGTGCCCCTCGGCTGCCTTCTGCCCTGGTACGGCCCTGAGCCCGGACAGCGTCCCTTCCCCGCCCCCTGCCGGGTACGGCCCCGAGCCCGGCCGGCGTCCCCTCCCCCCGCCGGGTACGGCCCTGAGCCCGGCCAGCGTCCCCTTCCCGCCTCCCGCCGGGTACGGCCCCAAGCCCGGCTGGCGTCCCCTCCCCCCGCCGGGTACGGCCCTGAGCCCGGCCAGCGTCCCTTCCCCGCCTCCCGCCGGGTACGGCCCCGAGCCCGGCCGGCGTCCCCTCCCCCCGCCGGGTACGGCCCTGAGCCCGGCCAGCGTCCCTTCCCCGCCTCCCGCCGGGTACGGCCCCGAGCCCGGCCGGCGTCCCTTCCCCCCGCCGGGTACGGCCCTGAGCCCGGCCAGCGTCCCTTCCCCGCCTCCCGCCGGGTACGGCCCCGAGCCTGGCCAGCGTCCCTTCCCCGCCTCCCGCCGGGTACGGCCCCGAGCCCGGCCGGCGTCCCCTCCCCCTGCCGGGTACGGCCCTGAGCCCGGCCAGTGTCCCCTCCCCCCGCCGGGTACGGCCCCGAGCCCAGCCAGCATCCCCTTCCTGCGCCGGGTACGGCCCTGAGCCCGGCCGGCGTCCCCTCCCCCTGCCGGGTACGGCCCCGAGCCCGGCCGGCGTCCCCTCACCCTGCTGGGTACGGCCCTGAGCCCGGCCAGCGTCCCCTCCCCTTGCCGGGTACGGCCCCAAGCCCGGCCAGCGTCCCCTCCCCTTGCCGGGTACGGCCCCAAGCCCGGCCAGCGTCCCCTCCCCTTGCCGGGTACGGCCCCAAGCCCGGCCGGCGTCCCCTCCCCCCGCCGGGTACAGCCCCGAGCCTGGCCAGCGTCCCTTCCCCGCCTCCCGCCGGGTACGGCCCCGAGCCTGGCCAGCGTCCCTTCCCCGCCTCCCGCCGGGTACGGCCCCGAGCCCGGCCGGCGTCCCCTCCCCCTGCCGGGTACAGCCCCGAGCCCAGCCGGCGTCCCCTCCCCCCGCCGGGTACGGCCCTGAGCCTGGCCAGTGTCCCCTCCCCCCGCCGGGTACGGCCCCGAGCCCAGCCAGCATCCCCTTCCTGCGCCGGGTACGGCCCCGAGCCCGGCCGGCGTCCCCTCCCCCTGCCGGGTACGGCCCCAAGCCTGGCCGGCGTCCCCTCACCCTGCCGGGTACGGCCCTGAGCCCGGCCAGCGTCCCCTCCCCTTGCCGGGTACGGCCCCAAGCCCGGCCAGCGTCCCCTCCCCTTGCCTGGTATGGCCCCAAGCCCGGCCGGCGTCCCCTCCCCCCGCCGGGTACAGCCCCGAGCCCGGCCAGCGTCCCTTCCCCACGCCGGGTACGGCCCTGAGCCCACTTCTCCTGCCTGGGTACATCCTCAGCCTCCTCCCCTCCCAGGTATGGCCCCTGTGCCCACTCCCCCTGCCTGGGTACTGTCCCAGAGCCTGCTCTGCCACCACAGGTACCACCCCAGTGCCAGCTGCTACTGCTCTGTTATGGGCCCTACCCTGAGCCGACACCGTTGTGACGGGTTGGATCACAGAAACCCCCTTGGTGTTGCCAACTGATGTGCCAAGACTACTTCTGCCCCTGCTTTCCTGCCCTCCCAGCCTGGGACTTCAGTGCCTGCCTGGTTTGAGCCAGACCCGCTAGCCTGCTGCAAACCCAGACCCACATCCCCTAACTGCTGTAGGCTTACCTGAAAGGAACTTACAGAAGTGTTCTTGTCTTTAGCACTCAGAAGCCCAACTCCCAGTGGGGTCTAAACCCAAATAAATCCGTTTTACCCTGTATAAAACTTATGCAGGGTAAACTCATAAATTGTTCGCCCTCTATAACACTGAGAGAGAGAGATGCACAACTGTTTGCCCCCCACCCCCAGGTATTAATACATACTCTGGGTTAATTAATAAGTAAAAAGTGATTTTATTAAATACAGAAAGTAGGATTTAAGTGGTTTCAAGTAGTAACAGACAGAACAAAGTGAATTACTAAGCAAAATAAAATAAAACATGCAAGTCTATGCCTAATACAGTAAGAAAACTGAATACAGATAAAACCCTTACCCTCAGAGATGTTCCAGTAAGCTTCCTTTTATAGACTAGTCTCCTTCTAGTCTGGGTCCAGCAATCACTCACACCCCCTGTAGTTACTGTCCTTTGTTCCAGTTTCTTTCAGGTGTCCTGGGGGGTGGAGAGGCTATCTCTCGAGCCAGCTGAAGACAAAATGGAGGGGTCTCCCAGGGGTTTAAATAGACTTTCTCTTGTGGGCGGAGACCCCCTCCTCTCTCCTATGCACAGCCCGGCTCCAAGATGGAGTTTTGGAGTCACATGGGCAAGTCACATGTCCATGCAGGACTCAGTTTTTACATGCAGCAGCCATTGCCCACATGGTATCTTGAATGTCTCCAGGTAGACTTCTTATGTGGATTGGGGCCTTCCAACATCCATTGTTCGTTAAATGCTTCTTGACTGGGCACTTAACTTGCACATTCCTTTCTAAAGAAGCTGACCAAATGCCTTACTAAGGTTATTTAAAATCAAACCAGTACCCAGCCAATATTCATAACTTTGAATACAACAACGATACATGCCTACAAATAGGAGGAATAGATTCAGTAGATCATAACCTTCACAGAGATATGTTACATGGCATATGTAGCATAGAACATATTCCAGTTATGTCACATTTACATTCATAAGCATTTTCCATAAAGCCTTATGGCGTGCACCGTCACAACCATGTCCCCCGCCCAGGTACGGCCCTGGCCCCGAGACATCCTCCATCCCTCCGGTATCCCAGCCCCAGGGCAGGGTCCCTGTGTCACTCTGGCCCGTAGCCCTGCCCACCCCGGGGGTTTATGGCAGGCCGAGGGCAGCCGAGGCTCAGGGAGCCGGGCTCACCTCTCTGGGGCTGGTTTGCAGTGGACGGTGGCTGGAGTTCCTGGGGGCCATGGTCGGCCTGCGCCGCCTGCGCCGGGGAGTCGACACGGAGCCGGGAGTGCAACAGCCCCCCCGCCCGCTTCGGGGGCGTGCCCTGCCCCGGAGAGGCCTGGCAGAGCCGCGCCTGCCACGATGGAGACACGGTGTGTGAAGGTGAGAGACCGGCCCAGGCGCCGACCCCCTACCAGTGACCAGCCACCTGGCCTGGGCCCCAGCTCTGCCCTTGCCCCCGGAGCCCTCCCTGGTCCCATTGGCACAAGGGGGCACCGCGCTGGGGCACGATGCCGAGCGGGGCCCTGCCATGCAGAGGTGCGCCCAGCCCCAGGCAGCGTTCTGCCGTGGGAAATGGGGCTGAGGCCCCCTGAGAGTCATCGCTGGGCCTGGCATGGCCGCCCAGCCCCTGTGTGATCAGCTGCCCCTCACCGACTCCTGCTCCCATCCCGCCACACCCCCTCAGAGCCCCCCAGCCTCTGTCCCTTCCCGGGGTCACCTGGCCTGGCCTGGCCCCGCACCTTGGCCCCCTGACCCCGGCCCGGCCCCCTCGCTGCCAGGGGCGTAGCCCACATGGCGGCAGCACCTCCAGGGCCTGGCCGTGGTGGCCAGAGCAGGGGCCGGGCCCAGGGGCTGACCGGGCAGCAGGACCCACGGGGCTGGGTGGAGCCCTGGAGTTCCTGGGGAGCCTGGCAGCGTTCATGGTGCTGCGATGCGACCCACACCGGGGGCAGGGGGTGGGAATGCTACCCTAGCAGCCCAGCTGCTCTGCGGAGACCCGGCTGGCGGCTGCCCCCGCCCTGGGCAGCCCTGCCTGCTTCATCCTCACCCCTGCCCCCGCACAGGGCTGATGGTGTCACGGACTCACGGGTCGTGCCCACTCATGGCCCGGTGCGGTCTGTGGGGGGAACCCCCTTCAGTGCGACAGCCCTTCTCGGGGGGCCACTCTCTCTTGGGGTCAGGCCCCTCCACCTCCTGGAGCCGCACCTCTCTGAGCCTCCAGCAACCTCTGCCAGGGACCCCTCAGGGAGTCCCCTCGCCCTGGACCTGCCGGGGCCACCACCCTCAGAGGGAATAATGCTCCCGCCTCCCCCCGCCCCCCGAGCACTGTTCTCTAGATCAGAGCAAGCATAAAACAGGAGGGTTTATTGAGAGTTGAACACAGCACAGGAAACTCTCCGGGCCTCAGGCCTGGCCTCCCTCAGCCCAGCACATCCCAGTCTCTCTGCATCCAGGGGGGCTCTGCCTACTCCCCCTCTCCAGCCCAGAGCCCCCCTGCTTCCCAGCTGGGCATCTGATACCCCCAGCCCCAGGCCCCCGTCTCTGTCCATTGTCTTCTCTCCAGGTAAACAGGGTCGTAAACCTGGGCCTCCTCTCCCCACTTCTGTCCTCTGGCTGGAACCGTCGGGTCACTGGGTCCTCACTCTGCAGCCCATTGTCCGCACACTGTCCAGAACCGGCTGTGATTCCCGAGCTGGGCCTCCGGGTCACCTGGTCGCTGGGGTGTCCGTCCTCCAGGCCATTGGCTGGGGTCCCAAGTTCCCTCTCCGGTCCTCTGCCATCCCTCTCCCCTCACCTCGTTAAACCAGTAACACCCAGGGACACTGAGTCCCACCCGCTCGGCATGCAACCATTGGAAAACCAAGAACCCCTCCCAGTTAGTCACAGATGGCTAGAGCGGCCTGTGTGGCTGCGTGATTCCCTTGCCGCTCCCTGTACAGCCCGGGCATCGGCTGTGCTGTCCCCAGTACCATGCCTGGCAGCGGCAGTCCTAGAGGGCGAGTGGCCCGCGCCGTGGGCTGGGCGCTGCCGGGTTTGCGGGAGGGGTGACCCCGGCTCTCTCCCCACAGGCTGCGGTGGGGGGCAGGTGGCCTTCGCCTGTGGCAAGCCCTGCCCCCGCTCCTGCGAGGACCTGCAGGCGGACACGGCCTGCCTGGACAGCCCCCAGTGCCAGCCCTCGTGTGGCTGCCCCGCTGGCCGGCTCCTCCAGGACGGGGCGTGTGTGAGCCTGGCGCAGTGTCGCTGCAAGTACCACAACGGCTCCCTGGGTGAGTGCGGGGCTGGGGCTGGAGGGGACGGTGCACCCAGGTAAACCTCCACGGCCCGGGCAGGGGGGGTGCGGGGAGGGTACAGGGGGCTGGGCGAGGGGGTGCAGGGAGAGTACAGGGGGCTGGGTTAGGGGATGCTGGGAGGGCGTGGAGGGCTGGGAGGGAGAGATACAGGGAGGGCACGGGGGGCTGGGCCAGGGATAAAGGGAGGGGGGCTGGCTGGGGGATACAGGGAGGGGTGGGCAGGGGAGGGTGTGGGGGGCTGGCCGGGGGATAAGGGAGGGGGCGGGGGGCTAGGCGGGGGATACATGGAGGGGGCAGGGGGGGCTGGGCCGGGGAGGTTGTGGGGGGGCTGGCTGGGGGATACAGGGAGGGCGCAGGGGGCAAGGCGGGGGTTACAGGGAGGGGGAGGGGGACTGGGCAGCAGAGGGGGATGGGGCTGGGTGGGGGATAGAGGGAGATGGCAGGGGGCTAGGCGGGGGTTACAAGGAGGGGGAGGGGGCTGGGTGGGGGATAGAGGGAGGGGGCAGGGGGCTAGGCGGGAGGGGGCAGGGAGGGTGTGGGGGGCTGGGCCAGGGATACAGGGAAGGTGTGGGGGGCTGGACCGGGGATACAGGGAGGGGGCAGGGGGGCTAGGGGCTAGGTGGGGGATACAGGGAGGGCGTGGGGGGCTGGGCAGGGGAGGGCGCAGGAGGATAGTAGGGGGGCTGCGTCTGTGGCTCTCCAGGAAGGTGACGCCCCGGCCCATCTCTCCGCAGAGGGTCCGGAGCAGCAGCCCCCCTCGGCCTGGGCTGGCCCCGTGCCCTGGGAGTACGCGCAGCCTGGGCAGACCGTGTACGGGCCCTGCCAGAACTGGTGAGTGCTGGGCTCTGTGGGCACTCGGGGCCCCTCCCCAGGCATTCTGGGGGCTGGAACGGGGCTGGCGCTGCCCACATCCGTCCTGGGTAGCAGAGCCCCAAACCCCCATCCCCAGGGGGCTGCGGGTGGCTCTGGGGACTGGGAGCTGCTGGGCCTCGGAGCAGACTCGGGGCAGGTGCCACCTGGCAAAGCCCCTCACTGTGACCCACTCTCCAGGGCCCCGCCTGGCATCTGGCCAGAGGTGGCTGAGTGAGCCGAGGAGACGGACCCTTCCCCAGGCCTCGCAGAGCTGCAGCCCCTGCCCAGGGCTCTGGGGCAGTGCCCGGGGGAGGGGAGTCCTGGGTGGGTCATCGGAGCTGGGCTCTGGGGCAGTGCCCAGGTTTTCTCCCCCAGCCAGGGCACCGGGCGTGCGGGGCTCTCGTCTCTGGCTGCCCAGGGCTGGGGCAGGGGTGTTGGATGCAGGTGCAGTTGGGGGCTGCGTGCCCAGGGGGCAGCCCCTGGGTGGTAACGCGCTCTCCCCTCCCCACAGCACCTGCGAGGACGGGCACCTGCAGTGCCGCGCCGACCCTGCGTGCCGGCTGGACGGCGGCTGGGGGGCCTGGGGGCCGTGGTCGCCCTGCCCCGAGCGCTGCCAGGAGGGCCCCCAGTTCCGCTTCCGAGAGTGCGAGAACCCGGCCCCCCAACACGGGGGCAGGGGCTGCACCGGGGACAGCCAGCAGCAGCGAGCCTGCCACCAGGGCGAGCCGCCCTGCCGAGGTGAGAGCCGGGGCGAGGGGCGCTGCGGGGGGCGCTGCGGGGGTGCTGACCCCCAGGCCCCAGCACGTTGGGGAGCGGGGTTACAGGGCACATCCCAGCTGCTCCTAGGCCCTTTCTCAGTGCAGTGGGGTCACGGTGGCACCTACAGTCCCTGACCGAGCCGGCGGTGCCGGGGCCTGTCCCTGCCTGGGACGTCAGAGCTGTGCCCCAGGAGCAGAGACCTGGCACGGGGGCGCCGGGAGGGCCGGGGCGGACGAGTACTGGCGGGGGACAGACGATGCTGGCTGTGAGGGGCCCATTGTACCCGGTGTCTGTGCCCTGCCCCCCGCAGAGGAGGCGCCGTGGAGCGACTGGTCCCCGTGGGCCCCCTGCAGCGTGTCCTGTGGTGGGGGAGAGCAGATCCGCACACGCCACTGTCGCCAGCCGGCCTGCCAGGGGCTGGCCGTGCAGAGCAAGACCTGCCACACCCAGGTCTGCCTCGGTGAGTGACCCTGGGGAGTAACCGCCCCCCCCCCGGCGAGTAACCGCCCCCTCGGGGAGTAACTGCCCCCCCTTGGGGAGTAGCTGCCTTTGCCCCCCCGGGAGTAACCGCCCCCTCGGGGAGTAGCTGCCTCTGCCCCCCCGGGAGTAACCCCCCCTCGGGGAGTAACTGCCCCCCCCTTGGGGAGTAGCTGCCTCTGCCCCCCCGGGAGTAACCCCCCCCTCGGGGAGTAGCTGCCCTTGTCTCCTGCCACCCCCTCGCGGAGTAACCGCTCCCAATACCCCCCATGGGGATTAACTGCCCCCCACTGCCCTCTCTCCCTGACCGGCCCCCCTTCCTCGGGGAGTAACCCCCCCACTGCCCTGTCTCAGTGAGTAGCCCCCAAAGATAGCCCCCCGCGCCGCATCTGCTGAAAGTGCAGGGCGGGGGCGGCAGGTGGGAGGAGGGCCAGGGCTGGCTCTGCAGCGGGGGGAGGGGGACAGGACAGCCCCCTCCAGCTCTGGGGCACCCTGGGCCCCACACTCACTCCCAGGCCTCGAGCCCGGGCCCGTGGGGCAGCCCGCAGGGAGCTCAGGCCTGTCTGTCGCCCTCCCCACAGAAGTGGGCTGCCCGGCGGGGCGCCTGTACCGGGAGTGCCTGCAGGAGGAGGGCTGCCCCTACAGCTGTGCCCACCTCACCCGCCAGATGGACTGCTTCTCCGATGGCTGTGAGGAGGGCTGCCACTGCCCGGCGGGCACCTACCAGCACCACGGAGCCTGCGTCCAGGTCAGGCGCCCGTGGGCTGTTCCCTCGCTCTGCAGCGGGGCAGAGAGCAGCATGGCATGGGCAGCGCCACTGAGCTTCCAGCCCATGGCACTTGAGCTAAGTCGCGCCCCAGTGCATTGTGGGGGGGAGATACGTGAGCTAAGCCATGGCCCGGTGCATTGTGGGTGGGAAGAATACGTGAGCTAAGCCACGCCCCGGTGCATTGTGGGTGGGGGGATACGTGAGCGAAGCCACGCCCCAGTGCATTGTGGGGGGGAGATACGTGAGCTAAGCCATGCCCTGGTGCATTGTGGGGGGGGAGATCCATGAGCTAAGCCATGGCCCGGTGCATTGTGGGTGGGGGGAATATGTGAGCTAAGCCACGCCCCGGTGCATTGTGGGTGGGGGGAATACGTGAACTAAGCCGCGCCCCGATGCATTGTGGGTGGGGGGAATATGTGAGCTAAGCCACGCCCCGGTGCATTGTGGGTGGGGGGAATACATGAGCTAAGCCACGCCCCGGTGCATTGTGGGTGGGGGCATACGTGAGCTAAGCCACGCCCCGGTGCATTGTTGCGGGGGGGGGGGGGGATACGGGAGCTAAGCCATGCCCCGGTGTATTGTGGGGGGAGCATACGTGAGCTAAGCTGCGCCCCAGTGCATTGTGGATGGGGGGGAATACATGAGCTAAGCCACGCCCCGGTGCATTGTGGGTGGGGGGAATACGTGAGCTAAGCCATGCCCCGGTGCATTGTGGGTGGGTGATACGCCCCAGTGCATTGTGGGGGGGATACGTGAGCTCAGCCACACCCAGTGCTTTGTGGGTGGGGGGATACGTGAGCTCAGCCACGCCCCAGTGCATTGTGGGTGGGTGCTAAGTGAGTTAAGTGATGCCCCAGTGCATTGTGGGATATGTTTGTGGGTGCTCCCTGGCTGCGAGCTGTGCTGGCCACATGCGCAGGCCCCCGTGGGGGCAGGAACAGGCGGGTTGCCCAGGAGGAGTTGGCTGGCGAGGCCGTCCCCGGCTGCGGGCACACGGGGGCATGCACCCGGAGCCCTGCAGCATGGGGTCGGCTCGCTGGGGTGTCTGCGGCTGTTCTCAGGTGCCCGTCCAGCAGCACTAGTCCATGCCAGGGCAGAGGTCCAGTCCCTGCGTTCTCCATGCCGGAGGGGCCCCTGCCCCCCAAGCGACCACCGCAGTTTTTGCCTCCCGTGCAGGAGTGCCCCTGCCTGGTCACCGAGGAGACCCTGCAGGAGCTCCAGAACCATTCAGCAAACGCCAGCGCCCTCCCGGCCGTCCTCACCGCCCAGGGCCGCTGGGTCTCTCTGGGCCAGGAGGTGCAGCCCCACGACACGATTCGCTCCGCCTGCAGCACCTGGTGAGTCCGCCTGCGCCACGGCCCCACCCCGGCTGCGGGGCTGTGTCGGCCATGCCGGCGCCGGCTCTGCAGGGGGCTGCACCGGGCCTAGCGCCGGCGCTCCAGGGCAGCAGTGTCTGGGTGTGGCCCTGTTCCCTCCTTCCACCCCCAGCGCTGGCCTGAGAGCTGCTCCTCCCAGGGCAGTCCCGCGGGGGGCTGAGCCGAACCCCACACGCCTGCCCCAGGACTGGGATGGGGAACGGGGCCAGTGGCTGCCTACGCCCGTGGCTGGGAGCACGGCCAGCCTGATCCCACGGAGCCGCCTACACCCTGGGCCCGTGACAATGTGCTGAGCGGCCAGCGAGAGCGGGAACAGGCCCCGGGAGGGCGACCCGCTGAGCTCTCTGGGTGCATCCCTCTCCCAAGGGACCGGCTGCATGGGACCTGCAAGCCCCATTGCAGAATGTGGGGCCGCGTGGGGCTTGTGCTGCTGGAACGCGGCTGGCTTAGAAGGGAATTTGCAGGGTCGCTACGCTGGGAGCTACCAGCCCAACCCCATCCACCCGGCGCTGGCTCTGGGGCCGTGGACAGTTCTGGGGGGTGAGCGCTGTGTGTAGGGCGGCCCTAGAGAGTGGGCTGGGCCAGGGCTCGGCACGGCCCCACCGCTGCCTTTCCAGACTCGAGCCGTCCTGGGAACATCTGCTGCTGTGCCCGGGCCGTGCCCCGAACTGCCCCTTCCTGGGACTGCGGGTCCTTGCTGCTCTGCTCCCCGGCTCTGCGGCAGGCCCATCCCCCTGCGTCTCTGCTAGACCCTCCCCCCCGGGGGCTGCCCTCTCCTGATTGCTCGGACCCTGCCCGTGCCGGGGCCGTTCTGATCTCCTGCCCGTTCCCTTCCAGCACCTGCCACAATGGCCAACTGAACTGCTCCTTCACCCGGTGCCCGCTGGACGGCGGCTTCGCGCCCTGGAGCCCCTGGACCCCCTGCTCCGTGAGCTGCGGGGGGCTGGGGCACATGACCAGGGCACGGGGCTGCACCAGCCCCCCTCCTGCCAATGGAGGGAAGGACTGCGTGGGCCCTCGGACTGACATCAAGTACTGCCAGACACTGGAGTGCCCAGGTGAGAGGGCGCCTGGGGGCTCTGCAGACCCACTCTCCCCTGTGCCCCCGGATTCCCCGCAGGGGCAGGCGAGACGGGCAGGGCTGGCCGTGTCCAGCTGCCCCACCATGCCACTGGCAGTTAGCTCGCTCCACGGGATCCCTGGGGGGTAGTTGTGAATGCTGGGCACTGCCCGGAGAGGGCCCGACGTGGGAACATTAGAGCCCCCACCCGGTGAACAATCAGCTCTCGGGCTGGGGGAGGCACTGCCCGCTCTGCTGCCATGCGCGGTGCTCAGCAGGCTTGCCCGGAGAGCACAGCAAGCGCCACCCGGGCCCCGTGGCTTTTCAGACATGGTTCGTAGGCGCCAAGTGCCGGAGAACCCGCCCCAGCGCCGCCCCGGTGGAGCTGCAGCGGCTCTGGTAGAAAGAGCCGGGCGTGGAGAGCTGGGCGCGGTTGCAGGTACCAGGTGCTGGAGAACCCGCTCCGTCCCCGCCCTGGCAGAGCTGCAGCGGCTCTGGTAGAAAGAGCCGGGCATGGAGAGCTGGGCGTGGTTGCAGGGACCAGGTGCCGGAGAACCCGCTCCGTCCCCGCCCCGGCGGAGCTGCAGCGGCTCTGGTAGAAAGAGCCGGGCGTGGAGAGCTGGGCGCGGTTGCAGGGACCAGGTGCCGGAGAACCCGCTCCGTCCCCGCCCCGGCTGGGCCCAGGGTCACTCCCTTCACCAGCAGAACTCCTGCTGTTTCCAATGGGCAGCGTCTGACTCAGCTCCAGCCGATGGCTGTCCTTAGCCATGAACATCTCCCCCCTCGGCTCGCAGACATCGCCTCCCGTGGGGTTCTCCTGGCCGTGAGCCGGGCCCTCGCCACCCCGCTCCGGCTGCGCTGGCTAGCAGAGGGGCTAGTGCTGCTGGCGGAGCTCCGGCGGGCGTGCGAGGAAACTGGCAGCCGCAGAATCGTAACTCTCCCTTCTTTCTTCTTTCCTCCCCAGTGACGCCTGGTGCCACAAAGGAGCCTGTCCCCAGCGTGCCAGGTGAGGGGAGGGGCGGGGGGCGCCCAGGGGCCGTGCTGGGGCTGGTACAAACACGGGGTCGGAGCGGGAGCCTTGCCTGCGGGCCCCTCTTCCCCAGGAAGGGGAGAGTGCACCGGGCTCCACCACCTGGGGAGGCTGCACCCGTCCGCTGACCCTGCGGGGCCCCCCTCGCCCACAGCCTGCGGCTAAGGGGTGATCCCCATGCTGCGCGCCGCGCAAAGCTGCTGGGCTGGGCTGGGCTGGGCTCCGGCTCCGGCTCTGGGAGGGCAGGGCGGATTAGTGGTTAAAGCGGGCGGGGGAATCCAGGACTCCTGGGTTCTACCCCAGCTGAGGGCAGTGGGTTCTAGTGGTTAGAGCAGTGGAGTGGGAATCAGGACTTCTGGGTTCTACCCCCGACCTGCCATTGGCTTTCTGTGACCTTGGTAAGTCCCTTCCCCTCCGGGCCTCAGTTTCCCCTGTAACAGGGCTGGGTTCCTGCTCCCGCAGGGGTGGGGTCTGGAAGCGGTTTGAGGCCCTGAACAGTGAGTTAACCCTGGCTGCCCCCTTCCCCTGCGCTTCAGGCTCCGAGGAGGGCTTCAGCCTCTGGTCCCCGTGGAGCCCCTGCTCCAAAACCTGCACCGATCCCGAGTTCCCAGCCACCAAAACCCGGACCCGGGGCTGTGCGGGAGGAGCCAACTGCACCGGGGAGTCGTTCCAGGAGCGGGCGTGTAACCTGCCCCAGTGCACAGGTGAGGCGTCCGGAGGGGGCACGGAGCTTGCCCCGGTGCACAGGTGAGGCGTCCGGAGGGGGCACGGAGCCTGCCCCGGTGCACAGGTGAGGCGTCCGGAGGGGACCTGTAACCTGCCCTGGTGCACAGGTGAGGCGTCCGGAGGGGGCACGGAGCCTGCCCCGGTGCACAGGTGAGGCGTCCGGAGGGGCACGGAGCCTGCTCCGGTGCACAGGTGAGGCGTCCGGAGGGGGCACGGAGCCTGCCCCGGTGCACAGGTGAGGCGTCCGGAGGGGACCTGTAACCTGCCCTGGTGCACAGGTGAGGCATCCGGAGCGGGCGTGTAACCTGCCCCGGTGCACAGGTGAGGTGTCTGGAGGGGGCACGGAGCCTGTCCCAGTGCACAGGTGAGGCGTCCAGAGAGGGCGTGTAACCTTCCCTGGTGCACAGGTGAGGCGTCCGGAGAGGGCGTGTAACCTGCCCTGGTGCACTGGTGAGGCATCCAGAGCAGGCGTATAACCTGTCCCAGTGCACAGGTGAAGTGTCTGGAGGGGGCACAGAGCCTGCCCCAGTGCACAGGTGAGGCGTCCAGAGAGGGCGTGTAACCTGCCCTGGTGCACAGGTGAGGTGTCCGGAGCAGGTGTGTAACCTGCCCCAGTGCACAGGTGAGGTGTCTGGAGGGGGCACGGAGCCTGCCCCAGTGCACAGGTGAGGCGTCCAGAGAGGGCGTGTAACCTTCCCTGGTGCACAGGTGAGGCGTCCGGAGAGGGCACCCTACTGCACAGTGAGAGGCCGGGCGGGGGACCCTCTCACCCCATGGGCAGGGCAGGGCTGGGTGTGGGGAGCGGGGTGCACCACAGCCCCGGTCCATGCTCTGCCCAGCTAGGAGAGTGCCTCGACGGGCCACGAGTGACGGGCGAGGAGCTGGGGCACCGACCAGCAGCCGCTGGTAGCGGGCCAGCGCAGGGCAGCGTGGGATCCCCGGGGCTGGGCAGCTGGGCAGAGAGCAGGGGTTGCTCCAGGGTGACGAGTGCACCATCGCCCCAAGTGCCCTGAACTCCCCTGCAGGGAGCCCCCAGCTCGCCCCCTGCTCCCCCAGCTCGCCCTGTCCAGCCCCCACCGGATCACCCACAGCTCGCCCTGAGCTCCCCCTCCCTGCCCCCAGCTCACCCCATCCAACCCCCCCAGCTCACCCCACACCAGGCCCCGCTCACCCAGCCCGAGCCCCCTCTCCCTGCCCCCTGCCTCACCCCACATCCAAACCCCACAGCTCACCCCCACATCAGGCCCCGCTCACCCAGCCTGAGCTCCCCCGCCCCTGCTGCGGAGCGACACCCCGGTGGACTCACCGCATCTCTGCTCCGTGCCCCGCAGACGCGCCCCCGTGCCTGGGTGAGGAGTGCGCCGGCAGGAACTGCACCTGGACCCCGTGGGCGCCGTGGAGCGAGTGTTCCCGCAGCTGCGGCGTGGGCCAGCAGCGACGTCTGCGCACCTACCACCCCCCCGGGGAGCAGGGGCTCTGGTGCCAGGGCATCCTGACTGCAAACACCGAGCGGCGCTTCTGCAACCTGCAGGCCTGCAAAGGTAGGGCCGTGGGCACGGGTGACGCGGGCGTCGCTGCCCCAGGCTGGCTGCCTCACCCGGGGGCACCCTGGCTCCCAACGCCCCATGTCGCCACCCTCGGCTGTACCTTGCCAGGAGATTGACCCCTCCCTGCCCACTGCCTGGGACACGCCCACAGCCCCATGCACGGCGGGCACCCGGAGCACCCCCGCCTCGCTGATGGTGCCACACAGCTTCCCCTCTGGGACCACCCGCAGGCAGTGCCCAGCCCCAGGGGAGGGTCTGGCCCAGGGCTGCCTGGCGTGAGCTGGGAGGGTCGGCCAGGCGTCACGGTGCGGCTGGGGGCCGGGCTGCGTCCGGCGTTAACGGCTGTTCTCCCCTCCCCGTGTCTCCCCCCGCCATGCCCGTCGGCGTCTCTGTGAGCCAGTGGCTGGAGCCTGGTCCAAGTGGAGCCCGTGGTCGTGGTGCGACCGCACCTGCGGGGGAGGCCGCTCTGTGCGCACTCGCACCTGCACCAGCCCCCCGCCCAAGAACGGAGGGGCCCGCTGCCCAGGGGAGAAGTACCAGGGGCGCGTCTGCAACCCCCGGCCCTGCGGTAGGGAGCACGGGGGTGCGGGGGGCTGGTGCCTGGCTGGACGGGGGCCATGGAGGGAGGGGCCCTGGGAGCTGGGATGGAGGCTCCCTGTCCTG
The DNA here is from genome assembly GCF_011386835.1 of Chrysemys picta bellii. NCBI lineage: Eukaryota > Metazoa > Chordata > Testudines > Emydidae > Chrysemys > Chrysemys picta. The sequence continues at coordinate 2,013,015 of NC_088792.1, read as the reverse complement.
CCAGTGCCCATCATATTCAGAGTGAGCAGGGAGCACGGCCTCCTGGCGCTGAGTCGCCGTGCCCAGGGGATGCTTGGCACTGCCCGAAAGCAGCTGGGGGCACGGCACAGGGGCCTGCAGGGCCAGTGCGGGGTAGTGGGATCTCAGGTGGGAGTCACCACACACCTGGCCGGTGCATTTACGGGGCTCGCCCTGCCCTGCCCCCTGCTGCCCAGCACCGCCAGCTGGCACCTGGCACCTGGCCTGGCACACCGATGGCAGCCCCAGAGCTGGGCTCTACAGCCACGCTCCACTCCCGGAGCAGGGCAAGGGCAGGCGCTGGGCTCCACTCTGCAGCCCCAGAGGCGGGGGCACCAGAGGGCACTTGGGGAGGGGGGGCACCGCCAGGGGAGGGACCCCAGAGCTCGGAGGGGACTATGGAGCGTTTGGCATTGTTAAGAACAGAGACACTACATGACTGGTATCCGCCCTCCCCTGCCCTGCCGCCCCGATCAGCCCCTCTAGCCCTGCCCCTCCCCGGCCCTGCCAACCGGATCAGACCCGGGGCCCCTCTAGCCCTGCCCCTCCCGTGCCCTGCCAATCGGATCAGACCTGGGGCCCCTCTAGCCCTGCCCCGCCCCGCCGCCCCGATCAGACCCAGGGCTCCTCTAGCCCTGCCTCTCCCCTGCCCTGCCGCCCCGATCAGACCCGGGGCCCCTCTAGCCCTGCCCTGCCCCGCCGCCCTGATCAGACCCGGGGCCCCTCTAGCGTTGCCCCTCCCCCCGGCTCTCATTGCCCAGCCCTGCCTGGGTGTGGGGCTGCAGGGCGGGGTCACTTCCCCAGCCCTGCGATGACCTGTCCCCATTGCGCCCCAGAGGAGGGATGCCCGCCTGCCATGGCCATGGTGGACTGCGCCAACCGATGCCCGCGCCATTGCTGGGACCTGCAGGAGGGCATCACGTGCCAGGACGGGGAGGCCTGCGAGCCCGGCTGCCGCTGCCCGGAAGGTGGGTGCCCTGTGCGGGCGGCTGGGGTGAGAGGGCACACGGAGGGCTGGGGGATCGCTGCCTTGGCGTTATTCACCCCCGGGGTCTCCTCCTCCACAGGGCTGGCCAGAGCCCGTCCTCTCGAGATCCCTGGGGTCCCCAGGGCAGGCATAGCCGGGGGCCCTTTGCCAGGGTGTCCTGGCTCCAGATGGGAGCTAGGACTCGGATCCTCCGTGCCGAAAGCAGGGGTCGCGGCGATTCTCCTTGTCCTGGGAGCCGTGCGGGTCTATGACACCCCGGAGAAGTTCTGGGGGTGCCCAGCAGAGCCCTGACGCCAGGCCCGTCTCCCCCCTCCCCGTGCAGGGACCCTGGAGCAGGACGGCGCCTGCGTCTCCCCGCAGCACTGCGAGTGCACCGACGCCCAGGGGCACAGCTGGGTACCAGGCAGCCTGCGCCACGACGGCTGCAACAACTGCACGTGCTCCGAGGGGCGGCTGCTTTGCACCCGCCGCACCTGCCCCCCCAGCCAGTGCGACTGGAGCCACTGGTCCCGCTGGTCCCCGTGCAGCGTCACCTGTGGGGACGGGCTGCAAACCCGCTTCAGGTGAGGGGCCCCGCCCAAGGCCTCCTGCTCGCGGGACACTGAGACCCCAGGCTGTGCGGAGCTCCAGCCCCTGCCTATCCCAGCAGGGGGCGCTGGGGAGGGGAAGGGGTGGGGTGCTAGCTCGGGGGGGGGGGGGGGATCTCCCAGCAGGGGGAGCCGTGGGGAGCACGGCAGGGCGCTGCTGTGGGGGGAGCTCCAGGCAGGGGGTGCTGTGGGGTGGGGGTGGGGCTGCTGGCTGGGGGGCGCCCCCTGCACTTGCTTTCCCCAGTTGCGGAGGGCGCAGCCCGGTGCTGGGCGCAGGGGCACCTGCTGGGGGAGCTCCAGCGCTGGGTGCCATTCCCCGGGGTGCCCAGGGCCCGGCCAGCCGCTGCCCCGTGGGCTCGCTGGGCCCGGCTCATGTGCTCCCCTCTCCCTTCCTTTCCAGGACGGCCACGTCGGGCTCCTGGGCCAGGGAGTGCCAGAAGGAGCAGTTGCAGACCAGGCCCTGCCCCCAGGGGCCCTGCCCGCCCCTCTGCCCGCACCAGGGCTGGGAGAGACGCCTGGGGGACACCTGGCTACTGGGCGAGTGCCAGCAATGGTCAGTGCCCCGGGGGGGCAGCCGGACCGGCCACGCGCCCTCCTCCCAAGGTGCCCGAGTGTTGGGGGTGGGGGGTGCAGGGACTCAGTGGGAGCCGGGACACCGGGGGCTCCGAGTTGGGTAGCCATGCGCCAGTCCCTGCCCACAGGTACAGCGGGGCTGACCAAGGGGCGATTCCTGAGGGTGGGGGCGCTTGGGCTGGGCAGGAGACCTCAGCGCCACCGGGGGGACCGCACCCCATCCGCCCTGACTCGTCTGTCTGCCCTTCCCTCTAGTATCTGCACCCCGGAGGGCATCTACTGCCAGGACATCGCATGTGCAGGTGAGTGCCCCCCTGGAGCCCTGGCCCCCTGCCCCCTCCCGCCGAGAGGACCCTGCCCCCCAGTGCTAACCCTGCCCGTCCCCCCAGTGCCTGGCTTCTGGGTGCCCTGGCCCCCTGCCCCCTCACGCCAAGGGGACCCTGCCCCCCAGTGCTAACCCTGCCCGTCTCCCCAGTGCCCGGCTCCTGGACGCCCTGGCCCCCTGCCCCTCCTGCCGAGGGGACCCCGCCCCCTAGTGCTAACCCGGCCCGTCTCCCCAGTGCATGGCTCCTGGACGCCCTGGTCTCCCTGGTCCGACTGCCCCGTCACCTGTGGCAACGGCACCCACGTCCGCACCAGGGCCTGCATCAACCCGCCACCGCGCAACAATGGCTCGGCCTGCGCCGGCCCCGAGGCCGAGGCCCAGGGCTGCGCTGCCCGGCCATGCCCAGGTGAGTGGTGCCCGCCTGGGCTGGGTGGGGGGCCCGGAGCCCCTGCCCCTGCTAACGCTCTGTCCCCTCCTGCAGCGGCCGAGCGATGCGACTGGTCGGCCTGGAGCCCCTGCTCACGCTCCTGTGGCACCGGCCTGGCCACGCGGACGGGGACTTGCGCCTGCCCCAGCCCCGAGGGGCCCAGCGCCCCCTGCAATGACAGCGCCCGCCAGGAGGTGGAGCCCTGCTACCTGCGGCCGTGTGAAGGTAGGGACAGCCCCGGGGGACGGGAGGGCGGCGCCGGAGCCAGCGTGCGCTCAGCCTGCAGTGGTGCCCCCATCTGGCCTGCTCGGGGCGGGGTGTCCTGCATGAACAGGAGCTCGTGGGACGTGGTGTCGGGTCCACGGGGTCGGGGCTGGCCTTGGAGGAGTCCCGTAGTGCGCCCGACCCCCACGGAGCCGGGCTCTGGGGAGCCTCGTCCACTCCGTGGGGACCGACGCGCCCAGGGACCTGCAGCGCCCCTCACCCAGCGCAGGCCCAGCCGCCGGGGTTGTCAGTCACCTGGCGCACGGCCTGGGGGCCCCGGAGCTAGCCCGGAGGGTCAGTTAGAGCAGAGCCTGTCTGGCCAGCCCAGCGCCCAGCTGCTGGGACTCTGTGGGCAGGCTCTGTCCTGCGCCGAGCTCCTTCCCGCAGCTCGGGCTGGGTCTGTGCCCAGCGTCCCTGGGGGTGCGGGGAGAGGATCCTCATTCTGGGCGCCGGGTGCCCACATCCGGGGACTGTGTCTGCCCTCTGCTCGGGTTTTCCATTGATCTGGGTCGGCCTCGGCCAGTCCTTTGTAAGGGCCCATCCAATCGGGTCAGCCTGCTCAGTGACCCCCCGCACCTCTTAGCCTGCCCTGAGAGCAAACTTCATCCCTTTCCCCTGCTGGGCAGCTGGGCACAGTATAGGGGAAACTGAGGCACACATCGGGCTCTTCCTCCCTGCCCCCAGAGAACTTCCTGGCTGAGGGGGAAACTGAGGCAGGGGCTGAGGGAAGGGGGCCTGGCCGGAGTCAGTTAAGAACCAGGACCAGACCCAGCTGTCCAGGCTCCTGGGGCAGCTCTCCTGGTCGCACGGCCTCTTCTCTGGCTCCCCAGGGGGAGGGTCTGGCCCCCCATGGCGGCTGGGGGCTGGGCGGGGCCCCGGGGAACGTGCCAGGCTGCCATGCTGGGCCCCTCTCCTCTGCCCCAGGCGACTGCTCCTGGAGCCCCTGGACGCCGTGGACCCAGTGCTCCTGCAGCTTCCTGGTGCAGCAGCGCTACCGGAACCAGCGGGGCCCGGGCCCCCAGGGGGCGCTGTGTGTGGGGCTGGACGGCGAGTTCCGCGCCTGCGACTCCTCCCAGTGCTCGGGTGAGGGCGGGGCCGGGGCACGACTGGCTGGGCAGGGGCCCTGGGGGGGAACCAGGTGGGGCTGGGACCCTGGGGGGGGAGCCGGAGTCGGGGCACGACTGGCTGGGCAGGGGCCCTGGGGGGGAACCAGAGGGGGTTGGGACCCTGGGGGGGGAGCCAGAGCCGGGGCACGACTGGCTGGGCAGGGACCCTGGGGGGGAACCAGGGGTGGGGGGCTGGGACAGAGCCCCGCAAGAATTCTGCTCTCACTCCCGTGGTTGGTGCCCCTCCCCTGACCCGCTCAGAGAGCGCCCCCAGCAGGATGGACCCTGCCCTCCTCCCCCCTGTGCACTCCCCCTCCGGGCACTGTCTTCACCCCCCACCCCCGCGCCAGTGCCCGGGCACCCCTGGGACTCCCCTCTCTGAGGCGGCAGTGTCTCCCGTAGAGGGGAGAGCGCCCCCCGGGGGCACCCAGAGCCATTTGTTCACCCCTCCTCGTGGTGGGTCCCCTCTGGCCCCTTGCTCTGCCCGGAGCCCCCCGCTGAGTGCCTGGCTGTGGGGCCATTGGATACCCGGGTCACTGTGATGCTGCGGGCCGGGCGGGCAGCCCCGTCCCCTCCCCGGCCGGCAAGCCCTGTGCTGGGGGTGACCCTGTGCCCCTGCCCCGCAGAAGCCAACTGTGAGCCTCCCTTTGAGTTTCGGGAGTGCGGGATCCCCTGCGCCGGCCTGTGCTCCACGCTGCAGCGCCAGGAGCTGTGCACAGCCATCCCCCGGTGCCTGCCCGGCTGCTACTGCCCGCAGGTGAGGGGCGCGGGGGCAGGGGCACGGGGGGGTCTCAGCAGGAGAGGGGCGCGGGGGCAGGGGCGCGGGGGGTCTCAGCAGGAGAGGGCAGAGGGAGCAAGCCTAGGCAGGCCCTGGTAACCAGAGGGACTCGCTGCTGCAGGACAACGTCGCAGCCTGGGCAAGGGGGTGGCCCGTCCTGGGGCTCTCGGCCCGCCAGCTGCAGGGTGCACACAGCCCAGCTGGCCAGCAGGGCGCGTCCCCGTGGCAGGCTCCTGCCTCTCAAAGGCGCCAGCGTGGGGCAGGGCCACGGGCTTGTTTCTGGGCTGGTGCTCGGCCCCCCCCCGCAGCAGATCCCCGGTTGCCATGACGGAGCTGCGGGGAGGTGGCGAGGCCTCGGCAGGGGCAGGTCCCTGCTCCTCACAGCCCTGCCGGTGCCCAGGTACCTGGGGGCAGGGCACAGACCCAAGGGGGCAGGGCACTGGGTACGGCTCGTGGGGAGGGGCACTGGGGGAACGACAGGGGGCAGGGCACAGACCCCGAGGGGGGCAACTACTGGGTACAGATGTGGAGGGGTGGGGGAGGGGCACGGGGGAATGACGGGGGGCAGGGGACAGACCCCGAGGGGGGCAGCTACTGGGTACAGATGTGGAGGGGTGGGGGAGGGGCACTGGGGGAACGACGGGGGGCAGGGCACAGACCCCGAGGGGGGCAGCTACTGGGTACAGATGTGGAGGGGTGGGGGAGGGGCACTGGGGGAACGACGGGGGGCAGGGCACAGACCCCGAGGGGGGCAGGGTTCGTGGGGAGCCATAGGGGCGTGTAGTGACACAGTCGGGGCCGGCTGCCCCCTGGCAGTGGGCCAGACCCAGCTGGGTGTGGGTGCCGGTGGCAGCACCCTCCGTGGGGTATCTACCGCTGTGCTGGGCAGAGCCCGGGGCAATGCACTGGGGCACCTGCGGCCTGGCTGGACCCGGGGCTTGGCCCCCTCTTACCCCTGCTCCTGTGCCCCGGCAGGGCCTAGTGGAGCAGAGGGGAACCTGCGTGCCCCCCGCGCAGTGCGGCTGCCTCCACCTCCGCCCGGGCGAAGGGCCCGTCTACCTGGCGGCCGGGGACACCGTGCTCGTGGGCTGCAAAGAATGGTGAGTGTGTGGGCAGCTTCGCCAGGCGGGGCTGGGGCTGCCACAGGGAGGGAACGGGCAGCGGGGCCGGCTGAGAGGCGTCTGTGGGCACAGCGCGTTCCCCGGCCTGGCAGAGGGGACCAGGCCAGCCCTGCCCGGGGACGGGGGCTGCTCTGTGCAGCAGGCGGGTCGCCAGGCGGGGCCGGTGGGGCCGGTGGCAGGGCTGTGGGCGTGATGGGCACTAACCAGACGGTTTGTCTCTGCAGCGTGTGCCAGGAGGGGACGCTGCAGTGCAGCAGCGAGAGCTGCCAGGGTAAGTACCCTCCTCCCCCCCCACGGGCACCAGCGGGCGCCAGGAGGAGCCTCCCCAGGGGGAGATCTGGGGGGTGCCCCGTCCTGCGGAGCAGCGGTGGTGGCACTGTCGGCCCAAGACGGGACTGAGCCGGACGGACCCCCACGCGGCTCTGTCCCCTGGCACCAGCGCAGGGCCCTACTGAGATCTCTGAGGTGGGGGAGCCAGCCTGCGCCCCGTCAATATCCACCCCCTGCCCCTGATACCCACCTCCTGGCCCCCAGCCAGCCTGCCCCTGCACCCCGATACCCACCCTCTGCCCCCCCAGCCAGCCTGCCCCAGCACCCCATTACCCACCCCTGCCCCCCAGCCAGCCTGCCTCTGCACCCCAATACCCACCCTCTGCACCCACAGCCAGCCTGCCCCTGCACCCCGATACCCACCCTTTGCCCTCCCAGCCAGCCTGCCCCTGCACCCCATTACCCACCCTCTGCCACCCCAGCCAGCCTGCCCCCCTGTTGATATCCACACCCTGCCCATCAGCCAGCCTACCCCAGCACCCCGATACCCACCCCCTGCACCTCCCAACCAGCCTGCCCCAATACCCATCCCCTGCCCCCCAGCCAGCCCTGACCCCCGATACTCACCCTCTGCCCCTCCAGCCAGCTTGCCCCAGCACCCCAATACCCACCACTGTACCTCTGAGCCAGCCTACCCCAACCCCTGATCTGCACCCCCCAGCCAGCCAGCCGTGACCTCTCAATGCACACACCCTGCGCCCCAACCAGCCTGCCTCGACCCCCCATACACACCCCTGAACCCCAGCCAGCCTCCCCCGGGCCAGCCTGCCCCAACCCCCCCATACACACCCCTGAACCCCAGCCAGCCTCCCCCGGGCCGGCCTGCCCCGACCCCCCCATACACACCCCTGAACCCCAGCCAGCCTCCCCCCAGCCAGCCTGCCTCTGCACCCCAATACCCACCCTCTGCACCCCCAGCCAGCCTGCCCCTGCACCCCGATACCCACCCCCTGCCCCCCAGCCAGCCTGCCCCTGCACCCTGATACCCATCCCCTGCCCCCCAGCCAGCCTGCCCCTGCACCCCGATACCCATCCCTGTACCTCTGAGCCAGCCTACCCCAACCCCTGATCTGCACCCCCCAGCCAGCCAGCCGTGACCTCTCAATGCACACACCCTGCGCCCCAACCAGCCTGCCTCGACCCCCCCATACACACCCCTGAACCCCAGCCAGCCTCCCCCGGGCCAGCCTGCCTCGACCCCCCCATACACACCCCTGAACCCCAGCCAGCCTCCCCCGGGCCAGCCTGCCCCGACCCCCCTATACACACCCGAGCCAGCCTGCCCCCCAGCCAGCCTGCCCTGATTCCCCATACACACCCCTTGTCCCCCCAGCCAGCCTGCCCCCCAATACCCACCTCTGTTGCCCGTCCCGTGGCGGCGTCAGTGGGGCTCACGGGCCCTGCCTGTGGCTTTCGCCCCGCCAGGCCTGCTGCCCCTGAGCGAGTGGTCGGCCTGGACGCCCTGCACCTCCTGCCTGCCCCTCTCGGCTCTCAGCCCCGGCACCCTCTCCGTGCTCCTGGCGCAGCACGGCGGCTGGCAGGACAGTGGGCACCCGCAGCCGGACGTCGCCCCCCTGGCCTCAGTGCAGCATCGCTACCGGGTGTGCCTGGACCCCCAGACGGGCCTGCCCTGGGCCGGCGAGGCTGCGCTGTGCTCCGCCGAGCTGCAGCAGGAGCGGCTCTGCCCCAACCCCCATCGCTGTGAAGGTAATTGGGGGCTGGGGGCTGCGGCCGGGGCACGGCTGGACGGGGTCACTGCTCGGACGGGAGACGCCCAGAGCAGCCCAGAGGGGGTGAGCCCCTCCGTCAGCACTGCCCCGGTGCCCCAGGGTGGCAGCAGGGGGCGCTCTCCCCTCGGCCAATGCTGGCCCCAGTGTCATATGGATGCCCTAGGGGGCGCTGGGCTGCAGGGAGCGGGGCGGGGCCGCGGCGGGGGGGCGCTGGGCTGTAGGGACGGGAGGGCTCAGGAGGGGGCGCTGGGTTGTAGGGACGGGGGGGCTCAGGAGGCAGTGCTGGGTTGTAGGGACGGGGGGCTCAGGAGGGGGCGCTGGGCTGCGGGAAGCAGGGGGGCTCAGGAGGGGGCGCTGGGCTGTAGGGATGGGGGGCTCAGGAGGGGGCGCTGGGCTGCGGGAAGCAGGGGGGTTCAGGAGGGGGTGCTGGGCTGTAGGGACGGGGGGGCTCAGGAGGGGGTGCTGGGCTGTAGGGACGGGGGGCTCAGGAGGGGGCGCTGGGCTGCAGGAAGCAGGGGGGTTCAGGAGGGGGCGCTGGGCTGTGGGAAGCAGGGGGGCTGGGGCGGGGGGCGCTGGGCTGTCTCTGTCAGTGCAGGCCCCATGTGCCTGTCTCAGGGTGGGGGTGTTTAGCTGGGGCTCTGGGTTAACACCTTCTGGGGAGTCCTCCCCCTACCTGGCTCCCTAGATCCCCTGTGTGACGAACTGGGCCTGTTCTTACTGTGGTGTGTGAGTGCTGACAGGGGCGTGTGGCTAGGATAGTCTGCACTGGGGGATGGGAGACTGACCGAAGGCGAATACCTGAGCGTGTAACATGAGAACCCAGGAAGGGGTTGGAGGCCAGGTGACACCTTGGCCCGGGTGTTGCGGAGTGTGGGGGAGTCAGGGCCCTGCACCCCTCTTCCCGAGATTCACTGCGACTCTCAACCAGCCAGTAAAGCAGAAGGTTTATTTAAGGACAGGAACACCGTCTCAAGCAGAGCGTGTAGGTACGACCAGACCCCCTCAATTAGGTCCCTCTGGGAGGTTCAGGGAGCTTAGACCCCAGCTTGGGGTTCCCTGCGTTGCACCACCCAGCCCAAACCGAAACTAAACTCCCAGCCCCTCCCGCTGCTCCTCTCCTTTGTTCAGTCTCCCGGGCAGAAGGTGTTAATTCTCCCCACCCCCGTTCCTGGCTCAGGTTACAGCTCAGGTAGCTTCCTTCAAGGGAAGTCCCACATCCCCACTGCAACCCCCCCTGCAACATTCCCAGGTCAAATCTGCCCTGCTCCCTGCTCCGTCACACCGGGAAACTGAACAAAGGCTGTGGGAGGGGTCGCTGAAGGCAGAGTGCTGGAAGCGGGCTGGAGAGATGGCTGGGAGGCAGAGATGGCTCTGACCTCCCAGGGGGGCTGGGGTGCCCGGGGACCCCAAGATAGACCTAACTGAGGGGGTCCCTGTTGTCTGTGCCTGCAAGACCTGTCCTGGACTGTATTCCTGTCATCCAAATAAACCTTCTGCTTTACTGGCTGGCTGAGAGTCATGGTGAATCGCAGGAAGCCGGGGGTGCAGGGCCCTGAGTCCCCCAATACTCCGTGACACCCTGCCCCAGCAGTGGCTGCATTTCAGTGGTGGGTGGATGCCCCCAGGGCAGCCTGGGGCCCGAGAGGTGGAGGCTGGCATCCCTGCTGCCCCACAGGCAGGGTGGGGGGCCAGGGAGGGCCGTGGGAGGGGAGGGGTGTTGGGTGCCCAGCGTTGCAGCTCTGTCTCTGTCTCTGTCTCAGATCTCTGCCTGTGGAGCGAGTGGAGCCCCTGGGGCCCGTGCCGGGAGCCCTGCAGCGGTGGCTTCCGGCTGCGCCGGCGCCACGTCCAGCACCCGGCCGAGGGCAGGTGGTGCTGGGGAGCCCGGGTCCAGTCGGAGAGCTGCAACACGGCCGCCTGCCCAGGTAACCCGGCACGGGGCCCTGCCGCCCACCCGTCCCCGGCGCAGGGCCCTGCCGCCCACCCGTCCCCGGCGCGGGGCCCTGCCGCCCACCCGTCCCCGGCGCGGGGCCCTGCCGCCCACCCGTCCCCGGCGCGGGGCCCTGCCGCCCACCCGTCCCCGGCGCAGGGCCCTGCCGCCCACCTGTCCCCGGCGCGGGGCCCTGCCGCCCACCTGTCCCCGGCGTGGGGCCCTGCCGCCCACCTGTCCCCAGCGCGGGGCCCTGCTGCCCACCTGCAATTGGTGCCGGGCCCTGCTGCCCACCCGTGCCTGGCACAGGGCCTTGCCACCCATCCAAGCCCATCCCCGGCATGGGGCCCTGCCGCCCACCCACAATCGGTGCTGGGCCCTGCTGCCCACCCGTCCCCGGCACAGGGCCCTGCCGCCCACCCGCAATCGGTGCCGGGCCCTGCTGCCCACCAGCCCCGGCACAGGGCCCTGCTGCCCACCAATGCCCACTGTAGGGCCCGGCCGCCCACCCGTCCCCAGCAAAGGGCCCTGCTGCCCACCTGCGCCCGGCACAGGGCCTTGCCACCCACCCAAGCCTGTCCCTGGCACAGGCCCTGCCATGTGTCGCAAGGGTTCCCAGCCCTCGTCCACAGTCGCCCCATGGCAGGCAGGGCCCTTGGACTGGGCAGTCGGGAGCTGGGGGGATGATGGAGGGGGGGATGGGAGCCCCCCACTCGAGTGCTACGCCCCATCTAGCTTCCTGCTGCCCCAGGGGCCCAGCCGCATCCTGGGGGAGGGGGAACCTGCCCGCCGGGCGTCTGACGGAGTCTGACTCTGCCCCTCCCGGCCTTGCCCCCGTCACCTGCGGGGGGCGCTGAGTGGGGCTGGCTCCAGGGCAGGCGTGGGGGCTCCCTGACTCCCCGTCTGTGCCCCCAGGGGAGGAGTGTGAGGATCGGGGCAAGGAGCACGCCCCGGCCTGCGCCAACCGCTGCCCCCGCACCTGCGCCGACCTGTGGGAGCACGTGGAGTGTCTGCAGGGGGAGTGCAAGCCAGGTACCCCCCCCTCGCCCCCGGCTGTACCCCCCCCACGGTGCTCATCCAGCCCCCTTGGCCCCCTGCCCCACATCCACCCAGTCCCACGGCGCTCATCCAGCCCCGTGTCCTCCTGCCGCACAGCGCTCACCCAGCCCCTCATCCCCCACATCCACCCAGCCCCACAGCGCTCACCCAGCCCCTCATCCCCCACATCCACCCAGCCCCATGGTGCTCACCCAGCCCTGTCCCCCCATCCACCCAGCCCCACAGCGCTCACCCAGCCCCGTGTCCTCCTGCCCCACAGCGCTCACCCAGCCCCTCATCCCCCACATCCACCCAGCCCCATGGTGTTCATCCAGTCCCCCGTCCTGCTCCACATCCGCCCAGCCCCACAGTGCTCACCCAGCCCCTCATCCCCCACATCCACCCAGCCCCATGGTGCTCACCCAGCCCTCTTATTCCCCACCATCCACTCAGCCCCACGGCGCTCACCCAGCCCCCTTGTCCCCCATCAGCCACCCAGCCCCATGGCGCTCACCCAGCCCCCTTGTCCCCCACCAGCCACCCAGCCCCATGGTGCTCATCCAGTCCCCCGTCCTGCTCCACATCCGCCCAGCCCCACAGTGCTCACCCAGCCCTGTCTCCTCATCCGCCAGCCCCACGGCGCTCACCCAGCCTCCTTGCCCCCTACCCCACATCCACCCAGCCCCATGGTGCTCATCCAGTCCCCCGTCCTGCTCCACATCCGCCCCACAGTGCTCACCCAGCCCTGTCTCCTCATCCACCCAGCCTCACGGCGCTCACCCAGCCCCCTTGCCCCCTACCCCACATCCGCCCAGCCCCACAGTGCTCACCCAGCCCTGTCTCCTCATCCACCCAGCCTCACGGCACTCACCCAGCCCCCTTGTCCCCCACCATCCGCCCAGCCCCATGGCACTCACCCAGCCCCCTCGTCCTCCTGCCCCACATTACCCAGCCCCACGACGCCCACCCAGCCCTGTCCCCCCATCCACCCAGCCCCATAGCACTCACCCAGTCCCCTCGTCCTCCTGCCCCACATTACCCAGCCCCACGACGCCCACCCAGCCCTGTCCCCGCCATCCACACAGCCCCACGGAACTCACACAGCCCCACGGCACTCACACAGCCCCCTCATCCCCCTCAGCCCATCCATACCCAACCCCATGGCACTTGCTCAGCTCCCCTCCCATCCGTACCCAGCCCCACGGCCCCCACTCAAACCCCCCAGCCCATCCTGCCATCCCACTGAACTCCACCTCCTGTTCAGCCCCCACCTCTCCCCTCCCCCACTCTCAGTCCCAAACTCGGGGTGCCTGGTCCCAACCCCTCACCTCCCGCTCCTCCGCCAGGCTGCCGGTGCCCCGAGGGGCAGCTGCTGCAGGACGGCGTGTGCGTGCCAGTGCTGGCCTGCCGCTGCGGGCTGCCCACAGCCAACGGCACGCGGGAGCTCTGGCCGGGGCAGGCGGCCGAGCTGGACTGTCACAACTGGTAAGGAGCGTGCGGGAGGGGGGAGGGTAAGCGCTGAGTGCGGCCGAACGGGGGCCCCGGATCCTTCCCCCCGAGCTCCAGAGGGGCTGGCCGGCGCCTCGCTCTGGGAGGGGACCCTGGCCGGGGGAACGGGGAACGTGGCCCAAAGGGAGCCGCGCAGTCCCGGAGCTCAGTGTGTGCGTCTCCTGGAGACACCAGCAAGGGAAGTCTAATCCCAGCCCACGGCAAAGGGGTGTCCAGAGCCAGGCTGGGCCCGGCGACTCGGGGGTGTCGATGCGGGAAGTGCGGTGCTAGGGCCTGAGGACCCACTGTCATGCGGGCAGTGCCCGTTACGTGGGAGCAGAGCGGCACAGTGCAGGCTTTGTGGGGGGCCCTCGCGCTGGCAGGGGGTTACCCGTGGAGTTCCTCGGGCAGTGCCCGTAGTCGATGGGGTTGGCAGTGACCGTGGCACCCAGTGGGAGTGGGCTGCGGGCACGGGAGGGCGCAGAGCTGGGAGCGGTGGCGCTGCAGAGGATGTTCCAGTCCAGGAAGCCCGAGGGCCGGCGCGTAGGAGCAATGCGAGGAATGTCTGCCCCGAGCTGGGGGCCTGGCAGCCGGCAGTGCCAGGGGAGAGCTGGGCGGGTGCCTGTCGCCAGCGGGGTGCGGGCTGTGTGCTGCCGGGCACTTGCTGAGGGGCTGAGCCCGGCCATTGGCCAGGGGCAGATTGTGGTTGTGGGTGCGTGTCTGTGACCCCCGCCGAGCCGTGTCTCTGCCTGCAGCACGTGCGAGAACGGCACCTTCACCTGCCCCGATCCGGAGTGCCCCTCCTACGGGCCCTGGTCCGAGTGGAGCCCCTGCTCGGTCACCTGCGGGGGAGGCAGCACGCTCCGGCACCGCACCTGCCAGGAGAGCCCCGCCGGGGCCCCGTGCACCGCCGACGCCATGGAGGAGATCTCAGAGTGCAACCTGCAGCCCTGCCCGGGTGAGTGTCGGCCCCACGGCCCTGCCCCGGTGAGTGCCAGCCCCACGGCCCTGCCCGGGCAGGTGCCAGTCCCACAGCCCTACCCCTGTGAGTGCCAGCCCCACGGAGCCAGCCCCACGGCCCTGCCCGGGTGAGTGCCGGCCCCACGGAGCCAGCCCCACGGCCCTGCCCGGGCGAGTGCCAGCCCCATGGAGCCAGCCCCACGGCCCTGCCCGGGCAGGTGCCAGTCCCACAGCCCTGCCCCTGTGAGTGCCAGCCCCACGGAGCCAGTCCCACAGCCCTGCCCGGGTGAGTGCCAGCCCCATGGAGCCAGCCCCACGGCCCTGCCCCGGTGAGTGCCCGGGCAGGTGCCAGTCCCACAGCCCTGCCCCTGTGAGTGCCAGCCCCACGGAGCCAGCCCCACGGCCCTGCCCGGGTGAGTGCCGACCCCACGGAGCCAGCCCCACAGCCCTGCCTGGGTGAGTGCCAGCCCCACGGAGCCAGTCCCACAGCCCTGCCCCGGTGAGTGCCAGCCCCATGGAGCCAGTCCCACAGCCCTGCCCGGGTGAGTGCCAGCCCTACGGCCCTGCCCCAGTGAGTGCCAGCCCATGGAGCTAGCCCCACGGCCCTGCGCCAGTGAGTGCCAGCCCCACTGCCCTGCCCCAGTGAGTGCCAGCCCCGCAGAGCCAGCCCCACGGCCCTGCCCGGGCGAGTGCCAGCCCCACGGCCCTGCCCCACAGCCCTGCCCCTGTGAGTGCCAGCCCCACGGAGCCACCCCATGGCCCTGCCCCGGTGAGTGCCAGTCCCATAGCCCTGCCCAGGAGGGTGCCAGTCCCACGGCCCTGCCTAGGTGAGTGCCAGCCCCACGGAGCCAGCCCCACGGCCCTGCCCGGGTGGGTGCTGGCCCCACAGCCTTGCCTGGGAGGGTGCCGGCCCCATGGCCATCTGGGGCCCTTCAGCAGCTGCTGCCCTTGTTGCCTGTTGTATCCCCAAGGAGTGAGCACCTCCCCGGTGCCCCGGGATCCCCCCCACAACCTGCACCCCCCGGTCGCTGCCTTCCCTGAGCCCTGCCCCCCGCCTGACCCTTCCCTGCCCTTGCAGCCGGCTGCCAGCTGAGCCCCTGGTCGGCGTGGAGCCCCTGCAGCGCCAGCTGTGGGGGGGGCGTGTCGGAGAGGAGCCGGAGCCTGCTGTCCCCAGGGGAGGGCCGGGGGGAGCACTGCCCTGCCCCCCTGCTGCTGCACCGCGCCTGCCACACCCATAACTGCACGCCAGGTAGGGCCTAGGTGGGGGACCGGGGGAGAGAGCGGCGCCCCCTAGAGCCTGCAGCCGGCGCCCAGCATGTCACATAGACCCCCCAGCGGGACCTGAGGGAGAGTCCCTGTCAGCATACGGTGCGGCGCGTTTGGGAGTGGGGAGACCCCATCCACACGTGGACCGGCGCGTCTGGGGCAGGGGAGATCCCGTCCGTACGTGGGCGCGTTGCATCTGAGAGAGGGGAGATCCCGTCCGTACGTGGGCACGTCACGTCTGGGGCAGGGGAGACCCCATCCGCATGTGGGCACGGTGCATCTGGGGCAGGGGAGATCCTGTCCGCACGTGGGCCGGCACGTCTGGGGCAGGGGAGATCCCGTCCGTACGTGGGCACAGCGCGTCTGGGGCAGCGGAGACCCCGTCCGTATGGGGGCACGGCATGCCTGGCAGAGGGGAACCCCCATCTGGCGCGTCTGGGGCAGGGGAGACTCTCGGGCTGTGGACGCCCCTGCCCGTGGTCTATGGGTCCCCCTCAGGCAGTGTATTGCAGGCTGGGGGGCTCGTGGCTCCCCAGTGTGACCTGCCCCTCCTCTGCTCCGTGCAGAGTGCCCGGGCCCCCAGGTGTACAGCGATTGTGCCAACGCCTGTCCCCGCACCTGCTTCGACCTGCGCCCCGGGACCGAGTGCCTGCGGGAGGAGTGCCAGCCTGGCTGCGCCTGCCCTCCCGGCCAGGTGGGTCTCTGCCCCCAATGTCACCCCCCTCGGCAGGACACTGATTCCTGGGTCTGAGACGCCAGCCCTGCCTACCCCGCGGGGCCCCGGGCTGGGCTCTGGCCTCCCCGGGCCCCCTGCCACGGACACCCCCTGCCTGGCACTGAGCCGGGGGAGGGGAGCCGCCTCCCTGCCCCTCCCCCCGGGCTCATCCCTACCCCAGCAGCCCGGAGGGCAGAGGGTCTCCTACCACTGGCGCACGGGGGGCCCTGTGACAGCGCTTGCGCCCACGGCCCCAGCCCCCCAGCTGCGGGGCCTGGACAGAGTCTGCTGGGGATGGACAAGGGCTGGCTCCCTGGGACCCTGGGTTCCTCCTTCCCAGGCTGTGGGGCAGGGTCCCTAGCCTGGTCTCTGGGAGAGCAGAGGGTTCCCCGGCCTGGTCTTTGGAGGGTGGGGGCAGGGGCATCCCAGCCTGGTCTCGGCAGGGACAGGGGGTTCCCCAGCCTGGGTCTCTGGTGGGTGGGGACAGGGGATTCCCAAGCCTGGATCTTGGGGGGGGGTCAGGGGTTCCCCAGCTTGGTCTCTGCTGGGTGGGGACAGGGGATTCCCAGGCCCAGTCTCGGGGAGGGGCAGGGGGTTCCCAGGCCCGGTCTCTGGTGGGACAGGGAGTTCCCCAGCCTGGGTCTCTGCAGGGACAGGGGGTTCCCTGGCCTAGTCTTGGGGGGGACAGGGGGTTCCCCAGACTGGGTCTCTGCAGGGACAGGGGGTTCCCCGGCCTAGTCTTGGGGGGGAACAGGGGGTTCCCCGGCCTGGTCTCTGGGGGGACAGGGGGTTCCCCAGTCTGGGTCTCTGGGGGGACAGGGGGTTCCCCAGCCCGGTTTCTGGGGCAAGTGGCAGCTGCTGTGTGGCTGCAGGTGCTGCAGGACGGGGCGTGCGCGCCCCCGGAGGAATGCCGCTGTTCGCTGGTCCCTGCGCCTGCCGTGCCATGGGCCTCCAACCTGTCGCAGGAGGAGCGGGCGAGAGAGTACCCAGCTGGCAGCACCATCCACCACCAGTGCAACAGCTGGTCAGTGCCAGGCCGGGGGTGGGGGGCTGGGAGAGCCCTGCGGCACTGCCTGGTGCAGCTGGGGGTCAGGCTGCCCCACATGCACAGTGCCGGGGGAGCACTGCCTCCTGTAGACAATGCCGGGGGGGTTGCAGCGAGGGTGGGGCTCTGCCCCACACAGACAGTGCTGGGCCTGGTCCCGAGTGACTCAGGGGAGGGGAGCAGCGTCTAGTGGGATAGAGCAGGGGGCTGGGAGCAGGACTCCTGGGTTCTCTCCCGGCTCTGGGAGGGGAGCAGCGTCTAGTGGGATAGAGCAGGGGGCTGGGAGCAGGACTCCTGGGTTCTATCCCAGCTCTGGGAAGGGAGCAGGGTCTAGTGGGATAGAGCAGGGGGGGGCTGGGAGCCAGGACTCCTGGTGTGACAATGCGGTTCTGGCGGAACCCAACTGTGAGCGCCAACTCAGGACAAATTGCTCAAATAGGGCAGTTACAGCCCAAGGCTGGGGTTTTTCCACCTCTAAGGCAAACCAAACCAGCCAGACTAGGAGGACTTCGGTCTCACCCCCTGGCTAACCGCAAGTCTCACCAGCAATCTCCTTAGAAACTCCAGTTACCCAGTATTACCACCAGTGCCACTCGTTATGGGGACAAATGGTTATGAAAACCAATACCCCAGTAAAAGAAAAAGGTTCTCCTGATCCCAAAGGACCAAGCCCCAGACCCAGGTCAATATACAACTCTGATCTTACCCACAAATCAAGCTGTTGCCAATCCTTTAGAATCTAAAATCGAAAGGTTTATTCATAAAAGGAAAAAGATAGAGATGAGAGTTAGAATTGGTTAAATGGAATCAATTACATACAGTAATGGCAAAGTTCTTGGTTCAGGCTTGCAGCAGCGATGGAATAAACTGCAGGTTCAAATCAAGTCTCTGGAACATCCCCAGCTGGGATGGGTCCTCAGTCCTTTGTTCAGAGCTTCAGCTTGTAGCAAAGTCCCTCCAGAGGTAAGAAGCAGGATTGAAGACAAGATGGAGATGAGGCATCAGCCTTATATAGTCTTTTCCAGGTGTAAGATCACCTCTTTGTTCTTACTGCGGAAAATTACAGCAAAATGGAGTCTGGAGTCACATGGGCCAGTCCCTGCATACTTTTCTGAGTCACAAGGCATATTTGCGTTCTCTCAATGGGTCCATTGTATAGCTGATGGTCCTTAATGGGCCATCAAGCAGGCTAGGCAGAGCTAATCTCAGCTTGTCTGGGATGTCACCCAGAGGCATAGCATAAGTTTGCCATACAGACAGTATAGAGCCAATATTCATAACTTCAACTACAAAACTGATACACACATCTAGACAGCATAATCATAACCAGTAAAACCTTGTCTTAGACACCTCATTTGACCCCCTTTATACAAGATTTGGGTGCCACTACAGGACCTTGGTTGCAACAATGATCTATATGGTCCCAGTTTATGTCAATAACGTCACACCTGGGTTCTCTCCCAGCTCTGGGAGGGGAGCAAGGTCTAGTGGGATAGAGCGGGGGGGGCTGGGAGCCAGGACTCCTGGGTTCTCTCCCGGCTCTGGGAGGGGAGCAGCGTCTAGTGGGATAGAGCAGGGGGGGCTGGGAGCCAGGACTCCTGGGTTCTATCCCGGCTCTGGGAGGGAAGCAGCATCTAGTGGGATAGAGCAGGGGGCTGGGAGCCAGGACTCCTGGGTTCTATCCCGGCTCTGGGAGGGGAGCAGCGTCTAGTGGGATAGAGCAGGGGGCTGGGAGCCAGGACTCCTGGGTTCTATCCCGGCTCTGAGAGGGGAGCAGCGTCTAGTGGGATAGAGCAGGGGGGGCTGGGAGCCAGGACTCCTGGGTTCGCTCCCGGCTCTGGGAGGGAAGCAGCATCTAGTGGGATAGAGCAGGGGGCTGGGAGCCAGGACTCCTGGGTTCTCTCCCAGCTCTGGGAGGGGAGCAGCGTCTAGTGGGATAGAGCACGGGGGGCTGGGAGCCAGGACTCCTGGGTTCTATCCCAGCTCTGGGAGGGAAGCAGCATCTAGTGGGATAGAGCAGGGGGCTGGGAGCCAGGACTCCTGGGTTCTATCCCGGCTCTGGGAGGGGAGCAGCGTCTAGTGGGATAGAGCAGGCGGGGCTGGGAGCCAGGACTCCTGGGTTCCATCCCTGGCTCTGCCACTGACCTGCTGGGTGGGGGCTGTCAGGCCCCTTCCTCTCCATGCCTCAGCTTCCTCCCCAGCTGTGTGGGGGGATGACGGCTGGGGCTGAGCTGGGGGTGCAGGGCTTGGTGCCTGGGATGGGCACGTCTGGCGCGGCAGCCAGGAGCCAGCTCCCGTCTCAGGCCCTCGCTCTGTTTGCAGTGTCTGTCGCAGAGGCACCTTCAGCTGCTCCCAGCAGGACTGCAACGGTAAGAGACCCCCGGCCGGGCCCCACCCACCCCACTCCCGGCCTGCAGGCATCCCACTGCCCCCTGGCGGCGAGGTGGCCCAGCTGAGCCTGGCAGGGGGTGGTCACTGGGAGGCAGCGCTGGCAGTGCAAGGAGCTTGCTCCGGGGGGCAGGTGCTGTGGGGCGGAAGGTCTCTGCTCCTGCAGCACCCATGGAGCCCACGCGGTGAGGACCGGGGGTGGCAGCCCAGCTCCTCCGAGCATGGGGAAAGTGGCAACAGACAAGCACCCACATCTCAGCCTCCAAATGCCCTGGGGTTGGTGCTGACCCCCCCACAGAATGTCGGGGCTCAGCTCTGACCCCCCCATGGGCTCAGTACTGAACCCCTCCCCCCCCACTGTCGTGGGTTCGGCCCTGACTCCCCCTACCCCCATTCTCCCCACAGTGGACTGCCTCTGGTCCGCGTGGTCAGCCTGGTCCGCGTGCTCAGTGACGTGTGGGCCGGGCGTGCGGATCTCCCAGCGGCACCAGCTGCAGCAGCGCCTGTACGCCGGGGCCGAGTGCCTGGGCCCCCCGACGCGCCGGACGCCCTGCTCCCTGCCCGACTGCGGTGAGCCCCGCGGTGTGGGGGTGGGTGGCTGGTTGAGCAGGGTCCCCGTGTGCTGCTGGGCATTATGCTATGGGGGGTGCAGGGGAGCCGCCCTCCTGGGCCCCCCAGTGGCTGCAGCAAGGCTGTGCCCACTGGCTGCTCACCGGGGCTTCCCCCCTCGCTAGCGTCAGGGTGGCAGGGACGGGGGTGGCGAGGCCCATGGCTCTGCCCTTGTGCAGCAGGCAGGGAAGGGGGCATGCCCGGCGAGGGGGGCCCATCGCTCTGCTCCGGGGAGGGTGGGTTTGGGGGCCTTTAGCCTGACATGTCTCTGCTGCTGCAGCCTGCCCCACAGGGGAGCGTTGGCGCGGCCCCGGCCCCACGGCGCCCTGCGAGCGAACCTGCCAGCAGATCTACGAGGAGCCCCGGCCCGACTGCAGCGTGGGGGCCGCGCCAGGCTGCGTGTGCGAGGCCGGGCGGTACCGGAACAGCAGTGGGCACTGTGTCACCGCCGCCCACTGCGAGTGTGAGCACGGGGGCCAGCTGCGCCCGGTGAGTGTGCAGGGGCTGCGGCTCCAGCCCCAGTCCATGGCACGGGACGGACCAGGGAGACCTGCCGTGCGGCCAGGCCCAGGGATGCTGAGCTGCGGGTGCCCTGCACTGCCTGGTCCTGCCCTGTCCTGCCGGAGACGCTGCTGTGGGAACGGCCTCGGGGCTCCTGCACGTAGAGCTCGGGGCAGCAGCCTCCCCTGGGCAGCGCACCCAGCTCTGTGCAACGGATCCCGGGGTCTGCCCCATGGGGTCCCGCTGGGGCGGGGCCGCCAGAGCCCGGGGTCTGCCCCACGGGGTCCCGCTGGGTTGGGGGAGCCGGAGCCCCATGGCAGCCCCACTGAGTCAGCGCAGCCAGAGCCCGGGGTCCGTCCCGCACGGCCCTGCTGGCTCCAACGTTTCTTCTCTCTCCCTGCAGCCCGGAGCTGAGTGGCAGGAGGCCTGTGAGAGCTGCCGCTGCCTGAACGGGAGGGCCGCGTGCACGGCTGGCTGCCCCCCTCTCTTCTGCCTCGAGGTACGGCCCAGCCTGACTCGGTTCGGCCGGGCCCAGCTCAGCTCAGCTCCGCTCGGCTCGGCCTGGCCCGGCTCCGCTCGGCTCGGCTCGGCTCGGCCCGGCCCGTCGTTCCTGCTGCTGCTGCGGAGCCACCTAGGGCTGGCCGCACGTCTGCTCCCGTCCCCCAGGCAGAGCCGCGATGCCCCTGGGCGCCCACGGGCACCTGCCCACCCACAGCCTCGCGCTCCCCCTCCCAACCAGACCAGCCTGTGCACCCCCTGCCTGGGACTGGGCACAGGGACAAGCCCTGGTCCTCCTCCCCCGGCCTCTCCCAGCAGCCCCTGGGGCCCAGCAGAAGGAGCTGGCGGGGGGCTCAGAGGACCCAGCGCTGGGAGATCCCTCCCAAGCCGGACTCAGCTCAGTGAAGAGCGACTCTGAGCCCAGGCCGGATGGCCCCGGGCCGGGTCCTACCCTGGGGACGCTGCAGGCCGGCCCAGGGACACAGCCGGAGCCACCCCCGGCCGTGGAGACTGGTGACAAGCTGTCGGCCGGGCCCTGGCCTGGCCGTGGGGTGAGCTGTCCTGCGCCAGCGAGCACCAGGCCTGCCCTGCCTGTCACTCACACTCGCTCTCTCCCCAGGGGGAAGTGAAGGTGCAGGAGCCCGGCAGCTGCTGCCCCGTGTGCCGGAGAGAATCATTCGGTACGGAGTCACCCATGGCTGGGAGCCGCCGGGGCCCTCTTCGCACTGGGAGTATCTGGGGTGGCCCTAGGGGCGCTGTGTGCAGGGGCTGTCACGGAGTCCCCGGGCGATGCTCTGGAACTGCTCCCCACAAAGCCAGTCAGGACTCTGGGGAGTCTCCTCTCCCTCGGAGCAGAGTGTCCTCAGGGCAAGAAGCTCACACGGCTTCACCTCCTGGGTCTCTCCTTGGAGCATTCAGCATATGCCCCTCCGTGCGCTTCCCACAGCGAGTCCGCCCAGGCGGGGTCCTGGGGAAGCCAGAGGGTCCCGCACCCCCCACTTCGCAGTCAGACGTGACTCTCAGCCAGCCAGTAAAACAGGTTTATTAGATGACAGGAACACGGTCTAACACAGAGCTTGTAGGTCCAGCAAACGGGACCCCTCGGCCGGGTCCATTCTGGGGGGCAGTGAGCCAGACACCCACGTCTGCCCTCACTCCCCGTCCCCAGCCAGCTCCAAACTGAAACCCCCTCCAGCCCCTCCTTTCTGGCCTTTGTCTCTTTCCCGGGCCAGGAGGTCACCTGACCTCTTTGTTCACCTTTAGCTATCCCCTGGCAGGGGGGAAGGTCCCCGGCCATTTGTTGCCAGGATACAGAGTGTCGGCCATTTATGCACACTGGAGACTTAAGAACTGCATAGGGGAAACTGAGGCACCCACACAGTATTCAGAGGAACCATTAAGAACAGTCCCACTTTGTCACAGGGGGGCTCTCCCCTCGGTCGATGCTGACCCCTGCCTGGCCCTGGGGCGCTGTGTCCGGGGGGGCACTAGGGGGGCGCTCTCCCCTCGGTCGGTGCTGACCCCGGTGCCCCTGCCTGGCCCTAGGGGCGCTGTGTGCAGGGGGGCACTAGGGGGCGCTCTCCCCTCGGTCAGTGCTGACCCCGGTGCCCTGCCTGGCCCTAGGGGCACTGTGTGCAGAGGGGGCACTAGGGGGCGCTCTCCCCTCGGTCGGTGCTGACCCCGGTGCCCTGCCTGGCCCTAGGGGCGCTGTGTGCAGGGGGGCACTAGGGGCGCTCTCCCCTCGGTCGGTGCTGACCCTGGTGCTCCTGCCTGGCCCTAGGGGCGCTGTGTGCAGGGGGGCACTAGGGGGCGCTCTCCCCTCGGTCGGTGCTGACCCCGGTGCCCCTGCCTGGCCCTAGGGGCGCTGTGTCCAGGGGGGGCACTAGGGGGCGCTCTCCCCTCGGTCGGTGCTGACCCCGGTGCCCCTGCCTGGCCCTAGGGGCGCTGTGTGCAGGGGGGCACTAGGGGGCGCTCTCCCCTCGGTCGGTGCTGACCCCGGTGCCCCTGCCTGGCCCTAGGGGCGCTGTGTGCAGGGGGGCACTAGGGGCGCTCTCCCCTCGGTCGGTGCTGACCCCGTGCCCCTGCCTGGCCCTAGGGGCGCTGTGTGCAGGGGGGCACTAGGGGGCGCTCTCCCCTCGGTCGGTGCTGACCCCGGTGCTCCTGCCTGGCCCTAGGGGCGCTGTGTGCAGGGGGGCACTAGGGGGCGCTCTCCCCTCGGTCGGTGCTGACCCCGGTGCCCCTGCCTGGCCCTAGGGGCGCTGTGTGCAGGGGGGCACTAGGGGCGCTCTCCCCTCGGTCGGTGCTGACCCCGGTGCCCCTGCCTGGCCCTAGGGGCGCTGTGTTGCTGGAGGTGCCGTTTTTCAGGGGAGGCATCACACTGTAGCCCTGACGTTCACCCTGATTCTTCAGGCCCACAGGTGCCGTCCCGTTAGCCCTGGCATCCTGGCCCAGTCGGCCCCCACGTCCCCTCAGGACTGTGCTGGGGCTACTGCCCTGAGCTGGTTGTTGCGCTGGGCTGTTAGCCAGCTGCCGGGGGCCACCCCAGAGGAGGCTGCATGCTGGTGCTGGGAGGGATCCTTTGGCGTGGGAGGGCTCGGGGGCTGGTGTGACTCCGCTCGCTCCTTTGCAGAGGAGCCGTTGTCCGCATGCCAACGCTACACCGAGGTGCGGAACATCACCAAGGGGCGCTGCGCCCTGCACGGCGTGGAGGTCAGCTACTGCAGCGGGCGCTGCGCCTCCCGCACCAACGTCATCTCCGAGGTGAGTGAGAGCTGGCGCCCGGCCAGCGACGGGCACGAGGGGCCCAGGCCAGGATTGTGGGAGCCGTGCTGCCCGTGGGCCGAGCACATCGCCAGCGGCCCGGGCCCAGCCGAGTTGGGCCCGCCACCCGGCATGCCGCGGGTTCCTGACTCTAGAGACCCGCACAGGGCTGTGATCTGGCCTCGCCGCAGCCTTTCTCCCACGCAGAGCGATGGAGGGGGGCTGGGAGCTCCTTTCAGACGGAGCCGTGACGCTGCCACCGGCCTCTGATTCCCTTTGCCCCAAGCCCTGTGCACCGGCACCTCTGTCCATTACGAAAAGGGATCGGAAACGGGGATCGGCCAAGACGGGGCAGCCCCAACGGCCCTTTTCAACACCGAAAATGGCAGATCGTCTTCTGCTGACCCCGCGGCCGGGTGCATTAGGAGAAATGCGTGATACAAATGAGGTCTAGCCACTGGTGCAGCCGGTTTATTTACAGCGAATGTACAAAGGCCTTTTTCCTTGAGCACAGTAGGAATAAGCAACAGGCAGGTTCCTGGCTGCGAAATCCCCAAACCTGCCCCCTAGCGAGCTCTGTGCCCAAAGAGCTCTGTCTCTGCTCCCTCTGCGGGCCGCGTGCACCACTGTTCCTCCTGCTGTTTGCTGGCTTCCCCTCTCCCTCACACCCACAGCTCTTCAGACCTTCCCCTGCCCTTCTGTTTGCAGGCAGGGAACTCTTCAGCCCATATGGTTTAACTTCTCACCAGGCTTTGCCATAAGGTCTGTTGCCCTGCATGGTGGCTTCTGGTGTTTCCACCTATCACACATAAAAGGGGTTTAATTGCTCCTTCCATTAAGCCAGGAAGAAGTGGGCTTAGCCCACCCATTGGCTTTAACCAGGTAGATCAAAGACCTGCATGGTGGTAGCCAGCATAACAGGATCTAACACGCAGCTGGGTCTCCGTGACCGGGCTCTCCTCGCCCGCCAGCAGTTCATGTCCCACAGCCCCCCATTAGCCCGGTCCGGGACCCTTTCCCTGTCTGTCCCCCGCTGGCCGCAGAACTCCCCTTGAGCCCACGCCGCCCAGCTGCGCCCTTCTCCCGCAGGAGCCGTACCTGCAGACGCTGTGCGAGTGCTGCAGCTACCACCTGGACCCCGTGAGCCCCGTGCGCATCCTGAGCCTGCCGTGCGAGGACGGGGAGGTGGAGCCGGTGGTGCTGCCCGTCATCCACAGCTGCGAATGCAGTCCCTGCCAGAGTGAGTGGAGCGAGCGCACGTGCTGCTCTGGGGGCCCCGCGCCTGGCCCGGCCGGGCACAGGGCACTCGCTCTGCACTCTCCGCTGAACTGGGCAGCGGGTGTGCAGCTGACCTGGCCCTGGGACGTGGGCTGGAGCAGGCGCCAGGGGCCGGGCCTTGGAGCACATGGGGCGGGGCGGGGGGAGACTCCGAGAGCACAAATGGAGGTGTCAGCACAGCCTGGGACTGGGCTCAGGGCCCAGCTGGGCATGGGGCAGGGACTGGGCTAGCGGCAGAGCTGGTCTGGTAGCACTGGGGCAGCAGAGCTCCTGTTCCTAGGTCTCCCGCTGCCTCCTGCGCCAGGGGTCCCAGAACCCACTGCCAGGGGGTGACCCTGTGTGTCCCTGCATCACCCCACTGCACGGCACGGCCCTGGCTATCAGCATCACCTCACTGCACGGCACAGCCCTGGGTATCAGCACACACAGCCCATCCCAGCGGTGCCCCAGGGTCCCAGCATCACCCCACCGTACGGCACGGCCCTGGATATCAGCATCACCCCACTGCACAGCACGGCCCTGGCTATCAGCACACACAGCCACATCCCAGCGGTGCCCCAGGGTCCCAGCATCACCCCACCGCACGGCACTGCCCTGGATATCAGCACACACAGCCACATCCCAGTGGTGCCCCGGGTTCCCAGCATCACCCCACCGCATGGCACGGCCCTGGGATCACACGCCCTGGGGTCCCAGCATCACCGCACGGCACGGCCCTGGGATCACACGCACTGTACCCCAGCGGTGCCCCGGGGTCCCTGCATCACCCCGCCGCACGGCACGGCCCTGGGATCACACGCACTGCACCCCAGCGGTGCCCCGGGGTCCCTGCATCACCCCACCGCACCGCACGGCCCTGGGATCACACGCACTGTACCCCAGCGGTGCCCTGGGGTCCCAGCATCACCCCACCGCACCTCACGGCCCTGGGATCACACGCACAGCCACACCCTCTCTGCCTCTCCGTGCCTGGCGCAGGAGCAAATGAGTATGCCACGTGCGGGGCATTACCAGCCTTCGCCCTGTCCTGGGCAGGGACTCGCCTTCTCTGAACAGCCCCTTCCCTAACTGGGTTTTCTCTCCTCTTCGCCAGGTGGGGACTTTTCCGAGCGCTGATGGCCCGTGGCCCGGGCGGGACGGTGTCTGCACTGGGGCCCCCGCGCTGTGCCGGCGGCCAAGGCGTGGCAAGGACAGCGAGATGGCAGCGTGCGTCCCTGCTGCAGGCTCCCCAGTCCCCCCCACGCTGCCCGCCGGGCTTGTCCCACTGTAGCTCAGTAATAAAGTGAACAGAGCTGGGTCCCAAGGCGACGCCTCCAGCTGTTGCAGTGTGTGTGTGGGGGTGTTTCTGCTCCCCCCGCCTAAAGGGGGCTGTTGGGCGTGGTCCGGAGCTCTGAGTCGCACCCGTAGCATGGCCCCCGACACGGCCCCACACTCGTCTGGGGCCCGCCACAGCCCACAATCCTCGGCAGGCGCTGGGCGTGGTCCGGAGCTCTGAGTCTCACCCATAGCACGGCCCCCGACACGGCCCCACGCTCGTCTGGGGCCCGCCACAGCCCACAATCCTCGGCAGGCGCTGGGCATGGTCCGGAGCTCTGAGTCTCACCCGTAGCACGGCCCACGACACGGCCCCACGCTCGTCTGGGCTGAGCTCGGCCTGGGTTCATTCTCATTTCGCCAGCGGTGGGGCTGATGCGCCCCCAGCTCTGTGGGGCGGCTAATGGGGTTAGAGGAACTTTCCTCCCTGGCGCTGCAGCCTGCTGCCGGGGCTGGCTCGGCCCGTGGGGAGAACCGGGCCCCTGCTGGGGAGATGCGCACAAGAACGGGGCCATAACCCCAGGCCACAGGGCTGGCCACGATGCGCTGCCAGAGCCAGTATTACCGATGTGCCCACAGGACAGACCCGGCCAGGCTGATTTCCCTGTCACGGACTCACAGCAGCTTGTCTGGGCCCAGCCTGTAACCAGTCCCTTGGGAGTGGGCTGGGCCCCGGGACCTCAGCACCACAGGGGCAGGGCTGTGGCCTCCATGTCGCCAAGACTGGGCCTTAGCAATCCCCGTTTCTCTCTCTCTCTGTGGCTCCAGTGATTCCTGTCTCTCTCTCTCCGTGGCCCCCCGTGATCCCCAATCCCCGTCTCCCTCCACGGCCCCCCACGATCCCCGTCTCTCTCTCCGCGACCCCCCGCGATCCCCGTCTCCCTCCGCAGCCCCCCACGATCCCTGTCTCTCTCTCTGTGACTCCGGTGATCCTCGTCTCTCCATGACGCCCTGCAGCGAGTCCAGCCCAGCCCGTGGCCTGCGGGAGGCCATGTTGGGCCCTGCTGGGCACAGCGCTCCCGTCAGTCAGTATCTGCACTGACCCCAGCAGCCTTTGCAAATCCGTGCTGGGTTTGTTAGGCGCCTGGCCCTGGCCTCAGGACGTCGTTACTGCTGCACTGGGATGGGAGGGCTCAGACCTGGGCCGTCCTGGCCCAGCCCCGCTGGTCTGGAACGTCGGCTCTGGCTCCGTCAGGTCCAGGAGAGAGCGACCGAGTCTCCAAACGCCGCCACTCCTGCCATGCCAGGCTGGGCTGCATGTGTCACCTGCTGCAGCAGCCTGTGGTGCCGGGGCAATGGGCCAGCCGTGGGGGCCCCATTATTTTTTTCTGGCTCCTCCATTGCTATGGGTTGGTTCAGCCCCCCCTTGAACGCCCCATCCATGCCACTGCTGCTAGGTACCACGCACAGCTCATGTCTCCCGCTCTGCCCAAGAGCAGCATGGCACCGGCTGCACCCACTGGGCAGCAGTGTGAAGCACAGAGGTAAACTGAGGCACGCATCAGCATCATGAAGCTATTGCAGAAAATTCCCCCTTCGCCACAGCCCCTCCCCCTGGCAGCGACTGGGGCGGCTGGGTATTGCCACTGCACGGGGGTTCCTGGCCAGTGGGGCTGGGGCAGTTTGCAGCCTCCCTGTCACGGAGTGTGGGGGGGACACAAGGCCCTGCACCCCCGGCTTCCTGCGATTCACCATGACTCTCAGCCAGCCAGTAAAGCAGAAGGTTTATTTAGACGACAGGAACACAGTCCAAGACAGGTCTTGCAGGCACAGACAACAGGATGCCCTCAGTTAGGTCCGTCTGGGGGGAGGGGCAGGGAGGCCAGAGCCCCTTCTGGGCTCCCCTCCATTTTCCCCGCCAGCTCCAAACTGAAACCTCTCCAGCCCCCTCCTCTCACCTTTGTCTCTTTCCTAGGCCAGGAGGTCACCTGATCTCTTTGTTCTCCAACACCTTCAGTTGGCACCTTGCAGAGGAGAGGCCCAGGCCATCAGTTGCCAGGAGACAGAATGCCGGCCCATTCTCTGTGCAGACACCATCGCACTGGCCTCCTAGGGCTCTGCAACAATCACACCCCTAGACACTGGAGAAATGCAGAGGGGAAACTGAGGCACCCACACAGCACTCAGAGAAAACATTATGAACATTCTCACTTCGTCACACTCCCATGCCACTAACCCAGCTTGACCAGTCCACGCGCTGCAGCGCCCGCCTCCAAACAGCACCTGCTGGCCCCCCCGCCCCACTCTTCCCCACACGGGTCCCTTACAATGGAAAGGGGTAAAGAGCAGGCTTCCAAAGTATGACACCAGCCCTAAGGAGGGATACGATACAGCACCGGTTCTCCACTGGGCGTCTGCCAAAAGAACCCTGGGCTTGACCCACCTCCGCTCACCTCAGCAGGCCACCAAGCCTGCCTGCCTGGTTTGCGGGGGGAGAGGGGCACAACAAAAAATGGCAGTATCATTGCAGAAGAGAGATCTGCCCCTGCCATCACAGCCCCTGACTCCACGAGCAGGCAGCAGCTAGCCAAAGAGACACGCCTCTGCTCTGCCCTGCTACATTAGCGGGGTGGGGGGGAGCAGGTGAGCCAGTGTGCCCCCCCTTCACCTCTGGTTGGGGATCTGCAGGGCTGTGTATTTAATTTTAGGGGCCCCTGGTAAAAAAAAGGTTGAGAAGCATGATGAGAGAGGTCCATAAACCCATGAATGATGTGGCTAAAGTGAAGAGCGAAGTGTTAGTTACCTTTTCCCACCATACAGGTAAAGGGGTGTGTGTGGGGGGGGCCACCTGACGAAATGACCGTGCAGAACTCCCTGCCATGGTATGTTGTGAGGGCGAAACGTATAACTGGCTTCCACAGAGAATGAGATGAGTTAATAGAGACTAGGTCCATCAAGAGGTATTAGTGAAGTGGGTCCGTGATGCAAGCCCTAAAGCTCTGACTACACAGAGACCAGGCGTGGAAGACGAGGATGGATCACTCCAGATTGTCCTGTTCTGTGCACTCCACTGGGCTAGGTCTGACCCACTCTGGCCTCTTACAGGAAATCATGGGGGTGAAAGAATCAATTGTTAATGAGCCCTGCTGCCTAAGGTCATCTAGAATAACCGGCTAGGCCAGCAGGAATATGCCCTTTTTGTGCCATTCAGTATTAACACAGGAAACATGGGGATTAGTTATTCTGACGCCTTCCTTTGGACTGAACTCAGGCATGAAAAAAGTGAAACATGGAAATCTGAACTGTATTTTCTAGGTTATGCAAGCCTGGCCTTGGCTAGCAAATCACGAATACCAAACGCACGGGAAACCCGACAGCGAGGGGAAGACAACCTAGCCCCTTGCTGGCAAACCGCGGCACTGCCACCTCGAGCGCTAAGCGTGGGAACAGGGAGCTTCGAAGCGCCGCTTTTGCTTTTCTTTGCCCAGCAGAAGCGTTGGCTCTCGGGAGCCGTTCGAGTAGCAAAGTGCAACCAGGAGTCGGCCTTTTTCACACCAGGGCACCCGGCACCGCCTGGCGCAGTGACGCCTCGGAAACCGGGTACAAACTAACAGACCAACACAGCTCCCGCTCCAGAAACTGCAGCGACACTCAGTGACGGCTTTGCCCACCCGCCCGCCGGCGGGCACCGGGCGGCACTTCGGCCAGGGCACCGGGGGCTGGAGCTGGCAGAGCTGGGGCTGGCCAGGCAGGGGGAGGGGCACGACCGAAAGGGCGGAGCCGCGTGAGCACGTATGCAGATTTCTGTGCGAGCAGAGCATTATGGGAGGGGGAGCGGGCTGCTGAGCGGGGCCCGAATTTGGCCCCTGGGGGTCGGCGTGAAGAAGGATGGGGCCCCGGGGCCACGTCGGGGCAGCTCGCGGCATTGGGGGCCGGTGTGGGCTGGGCGCGGCGGGCCCCCCCGTGGGTTGAAAGTAAGGGGCGAGCGAGGGCGGACGGCGGCTGGCCCATTCATACTTACCTGCTGGGGAAGATACCATGATAGGGAGGGGAGGGGGTTTCCCAGGGTGAGGCTTATCCATTGGGTTGCGGGGGGCACTGACCCCGGTGGTTTTCCCAAATGCGGACAATTCCACCGCGGAGTTTGTGGTGGGGGGGGTCTGAGTGCGTGCGTGCGTGCGCGCGCTGCCTGTGGCGTTGGGTGAGAAACAGACAAGTCCCCGCGTGGGCTGCCGCTGGGACTGTGGGTTGCTCTAGGGAGGCGTGGCCCCCGGGGGCTGCCTGGCTGCTCTGGTCCGGTGGCGCGTGCGCGTGTCCCCCCCCCCCCCCGGGCTTTGGTCCCGCCCGCCACCCTTCGAACCCCTGGGCAAGGCACCCGCCAAACCCTGGGGCGGGGGGAAGGGCAGCGGCTTCAGCGCGGGCTACTGAGCATGCTCGGTGCGTGCGCATGCGCAGTGCGCGCCCCCAGCAGCCCGTTTCACCCCCGCCCCCGGGAGCCGTTTCCTGACCCGGCCCGAGCCGCTCGCCCCGCGGAGCCCCCGAGCCGCCGGGGCCGGGCGGGGGACGCAGAGCCTGGGGCCGGCCCGGCCCGGCGGGAAGATGCCCTGCGGGGGCTCGGCTCAGGTAGGCGGCTCGGGGGGCACAAAGAGCGGCGGGACCCCCCCCCGCGTCCCCCCCCCCCCGGGCCCGTGTCCGCCTCGCCCCCCCCGGGCCCCCCGCGCTCCCCCCCCGGGCCCGTGTCCGCCTCGCCCCCCCCGGACCCCCACCGCGCCGCGCCCAGGCCCGTGTCCGCCTCGCCCCCCCCCGACCCCCCTCGGACCCCCCCGCGCCCCCCCCAGGGCCCGTGTCCGCCTCGCCCCCCCCGCGTCCCCCCCCCCCCAGGGCCCGTGTCCGCCTCGCCCCCCCCGCGCCCCCCCCCGGGCCCGTGTCCGCCTCGCCCCCCCCGCGCCCCCCCCCCCAGGGTCCGTGTCCGCCTCGTCCCCCCCGGACTCCCCCGCGCCCCCCCCAGGGCCCGTGTCCGCCTCGCCCCCCCCGGACTCCCCCGCGCCCCCCCGGGCCCGTGTCCGCCTCGCCGCCCCCCGGCCCCCCCGCGCCCCCCCCAGGGCCCGTGTCCGCCCGGCCCCCCCCGCGCCCCCCCTAGGGCCCGTGTCCGCCTCGCCCCCCCTGGACTCCCCCGTGCCCACCCCAGGGCCCGTGTCCGCCTCGCGCCCCCCCCCCGCCGGCGCGGGCCGCACGCGGGGCTCCACGCTCTGCTGCCCCCCCCCCCGGGACGCTGCTGGGGGGGGGCAGAGGCCCGGGCCCCCCCCCGGTTCCGAAAGCCTCGATCACGTGTCCCAAGCGTGACCCCTGAGTCACGCGTCACTTCCGAAACCTGCCCCGCAGCCTGGGCAAGTGTGAGCCCGAAGCCGCGCCGGCCTGGCTCCGGCAATGCCCACCTGGGTCCCTGGCGCTGCTCAGTACCTGGGATCCACTAAACTAACCAGGCGTCCGGCGGCACCTTACAGACTAACCCATTTATTGGGGCATCAGCTTTCGTGCAACTGAAGAAGTGAGGTTTTTACCCACGAAAGCTGATGCCCCAATAAATCGGTTAGTCTGTAAGGTGCCACCGGACTCCTGGTTGTTTCTGTAGATACAGACTAACACGGCTACCCCCTGATACTTGATACGATCTACTGGTCACCATCTAGAAACACAGAAACGCCAGCACCGGCCTTGTGCCAGCCGGAAGAGGGTTGGTTACGGGTCTTAGAGCCACCCAACAATAAGATGCCTCCGGCAAAGATGTGACTGAAAATGCACCCGTGTGTGGAGGGCCAGCGCTTGTGGTGTCAGTGGTGCACAGCGCCAGCCGTGAACGTCACCTCTGGTGAGTTCATTTGAGGTTATGCACTGATCGGCCTAGGCCCTGGACATCAAAGCTAAATTAAGGTTAAAGACCAGAACAAGCA
This sequence comes from Chrysemys picta bellii, assembly GCF_011386835.1. NCBI lineage: Eukaryota > Metazoa > Chordata > Testudines > Emydidae > Chrysemys > Chrysemys picta. The sequence goes on along the minus strand of NC_088792.1, from coordinate 1,981,090 downwards.
GGAAACTAATTATATTCATATTGCTAGGAGCCTATTACCAGATCCCCCAGGCACAAGTAATATTACTTCCTAGGAAAGACGCAAGCCGCCCCCCTCTTCCTTCTGAGGTGGTTATTTCCAAGAACAGCAGTGCTGGGAGCAGCTAATTAGTGTGTGGGGAGAAGGCTGGCAGAGGGAGACAGGGCTTGCAACACGCCCTGAGGCTTGGAAGACTTGCTGAGCCCAATCTCTGTTGGCTGCACAAGAGTTATGCAAGGCAAAGTAAGAATTCTGGTTCTCATAGCAACCTCTGCAACCCACACGGCGTGGATCAGTGCAGATTTGGAGCGCTGGTTAGGCTGCCGAGCACTTCCTTCATCTGTGCTGCATGTGCTCCGTGGGTGAGCGCGCCCCGCCGTGCGGAACTGGCGTGTTCCTTCTGCAACATGCCGACCAGCTCCTCGGCTGGTGGGGATGGGTATAAACGTCCTGATGTGCAAGGGGCTAGTGCTGGCTTGTGCCAGCTCAGGAGCTGGCCCTCGCTGGGTTTTGGGGGAGCTCCAAACCATAGGTCTTGTCCACACAGGCCTTCCTGCGCAAGCCGTCCCTCTCTGCCTCTGGTGCCGCTCCGCCAGCGGGAGTGCCAGCGTAGATCAGCCATTGGTGTTCTCACTGCCGTGCTCTCTAGACCTCCAGCTCTGCTCAGATCAGGACACGCTAGTTAAAATGCCAGGGCCAGTTGTCGTCCTGTCTACACCAGCCCCCCACCCATCATTGCTGTTATGGGTGGAGCTGCACCTGGGCTAGCGAAGTTGGGAAAGTTTTGGAACTAAGCTTCGGTTAGACACTGCCCTGGATGGTCGCGATGGAAGTTCGATCCTCCGGCCCAGTGCAGGTTTATCGGGCTTCCAGCCTTGGGTACTCTAAAGCCACGTTTTAACGTTATTTTGACCCAACGGAATTATAACATGGTTACTTCTTGGCTGTGTGGACAGAAAAAACAAACAGCCCCCTCCCCTCCCCCCCGTAACCCCTTTATACTTTACCCATATAAGGGAGCTGTTGTTTAACCTCATCTGTATCGAAGATAAAACAGGTTTCCTCACATGGTTGTAACGTGTGTTTTCTTGTCTCCCTCATGGCAATCCAGCTGCTATTTCTGTAGCTTAGACAGAGCTCCACGTTTGTGTCTGATTTCAACACTCCCACTCTTGCCCCAGCTTCCTAGTTTAAAGACACTCCTGTAACCTCTGGGTAACCCGCCCAAGCCTGTTTGCCCAGAAACAAGCGCCCAGGCTTCTTAGGGGTAACCCACCCTCAGTGCCTGGGGGAACCCGCCTGGCTCAGCTGAAGGCAATTGGGAGCTTGATCACCTCAAGCCTCTTCTGTGTCCAGAGGTGTCCCAGTCCCTGGGTCCAGAGGTGTCCCAGTCCCTGGGGGCGTAAGCCCCCGGGGCTCTTTGCGCTCCCTCGTGCTGGTGTGTTGAGCTTTCTGGAGATTTTGCGCCTCAGGAGCTGTTTGGGTGAAGCACATTTTATTTCTCTGCCCTGCCCAGGCACCTGGCTTTAAAAACGAATGCATTTCTACTCGTTTTCGTTCACTGGCATGATTCGGTTAAACCATAATATCAGTGCTTGTACCGGTGCAGTAGAACCTCAGAGTTACCAACACCAGAGTTACAAACTGACCGGTCAAACACACACCACGTTTGGCACTGGAAGTGCATAATCAGGCAGCAGCAGAGACAAAAAAAAAAAGAAAGAAAGAAAGAAAAGCAAATACAGTACAATACTGTGTTAAACATAAACTACTAGAATAAAATAAAGGGAAAACAGCATTTTTTTTTCAAGTTTCAAAGCTGCATTAAGTCAATGTTCAGTTGTAAACTTTTGAAAGAACACCCATAACGTTTTGGTCAGAGTTACGAACAACCTGCATTCCCGAGGGGTCCGTAACTCTGAGATTCTGCTGTACTGATTGACTCCTAGCATGAGCGCCCAGCTGGGGAAACGAAGGTGAATTCTCTCAAATGTGTCAGCAAAATAGTTGGTAAAGACCAACTGGTTTGTGTTGTTTGTAGGGACTGTTTAAAAGCCTCTGTCAGAAGTCCCTCACTAGAAACTGCTAAGGGCACTGAAGGGAGTCATGGAGCAAGGGGTAAGGTTCTGTGGTGGGTCGGTGACTGGCTACGAGATGGGACTAGACGGTCGATTTTCAGCATGGCCAAGGGGGCACAGAGCATGCCGCAGTGTTCTGACCTAGGGCTGGTTTTTAGTATAGTCATTAGTTAACTGGAAAATGGGGTGAGCAGCCAGGTGGCAAAAACCACAGCGGACATACAGGGTTGGCCAAGATTAGAGAAGACTGTGAGGAACTAGCAGGGGTGCCATTGGGGGGGGGCAGGGGATGCTCTAGCCCCCCCCCCCCCCCCCCCCCCGAGTTTCGTAGAGGAGGCCTGCTCACCCTAGCCCCAGACAGAACTCTTAACTGCAACAGCTTGGGTGTGATATGCGATGAGTTCGGAAGCTGGGAGCAGCACAGCCTTTGGGGCAGGGAGTTTGTTTATAAACAGAGGCAGGGTGATTAAGATAACAAAAGGCTTGTCATTAAAGTAAATTAAGTATCGTTAGATGATCCTGAAAGCATTGCCAGGCACTTCAGTTGAAAGATAGGAAACAAAGGGTAGGAATACATGCTCAGTTTTCAGAATGGAGAGAGGTAAATAGTGGTGTCCCCCAGGGGTCTGTACTGGGCCCAGTCCTAGTCAACATATTCATAAATGAACTGGAAAAAGGGGATAACAGAGAGATGGCAAAATTTTCATACTCAAGATAGGTTTCAGAGTAGCAGCCGTGTTAGTCTGTATCCACAAAAAGAACAGGAGTACTTGTGGCACCTTAGAGACTAACAAATTTAGTTAAGTCCAAAGCAGACAGCAAAGAGGTACAAAGGGATCTCTCAAAACTGGGTGACTGGGCAACACAATGGCAGAAGAAATTCAGTGTTGATAAATGCAAAGTAATGTACTTGGCAAAATATGATCCCAACTATACATGCAAAATGATGGGGTCTAAATTAGCTGAACCCATCAATAAAGCGATCTTGGCGTCATTGTGGATAGTTCTCTGCAAACACCTGTGCAGTGGCAATTAAAAAAGCTAACAAAATATTGGGAATCATTAGGAAGGGGATAGATAATAAGAGAAAAATATCATATTGCCTCTCTATAAATCCATGGTACGCCCGCATCTTGAATACTGCATGCAGATGTGGTCACCCCATGTCAAAAAAGATCTATTGGAAAAGGTACAGAAAAGGGCAGAAGAAATGATGAAGGGTACTGAACACCTTCTGTATGAGGAGAGATTAATCAGACTGGGACTTTTCCGCTTGGAAAAGAGACGACTAAAGGGGACTATAATAGAGGTCTGTACAATCATGAATGTTGTGGAAAAATTGAATAAGGAAGTGTTATTTACTCCTTCTCATAACACAAGAACTAGGGGTCACCCAATCAAATTAATAGGCAGCAGATTTAAAACGAACAAAAAAAGTGTTTCTTCACAGTCAACTCTTTGCCAGAAGATGTTGTGAAGGCCAAAACTATAACAGGGTTCCAATAAGAGCTAGATAAGTTCGTGGAGCATAGGTCCATCAATGGCTATTAGCTAGGATGAACAGGGAGGGTGTCCCGAGCCTCTGTTTGCCGGAAGCTGGGAATGTGCGACAGGGGATGGATCACTTGATGATTCCCTGTTCTGTTCATTCCCTCTGGGGCACCTGGCACTGGCTACTGTTGGAAGAGAGGACACTGGGCTAGATGGACCTTTGGTCTTACCCAGTATGGCCGTTCTGATGTTCTTATATAGAACCCAGATGTATCTGCTCCCTGCTGTAACCCACAAACCCCGCTCTCCTCCCAGAGCTGGGATAGAACCCAGGAGTCCTGACGGGGTGTCTCTCTCTCTCTCCGGCGCTAGTAATAAAGTAAGAATATACATTAAACTTTTAAACCTAACCAGCGTCCCTTAAGTGACTTGCCACAAGATGTCAGAGCATGTTGTTAGAGTTGAGTGGGTCTAATTTTTTTTAATATATATATAAAGGAATTAGATACAGGGTTCCTGTCAGCTAATTGCTAAATTACCTGCCAAAAAACTAGAGTTTTCAAGTGCCTACGTGGTCCAGGAATCACGGTTAAAGTTGCCCCCCTACCAAAATCTGAAATGGCGCCGCTGGGACCTAGAAAGACCTAGCCAAGCTAGGTGAACGGGCAACACCACGGCAGATGAAATTCACTGCCAACATGCAGAGCACGGCACTTTGGAACGATCCATTTGAGCGATTTAGTCACGTGTCTGGATTCTAGATCAGTTGTCACCGCTCAGACAAAGAGCTGGCTGTTATCTCAGCAGAGCAGTGGCAATCTCCGCTCCATGCAGAGCCCAGAAAAGCCTGTGAGGTGTTAGTGGGCACGAAGAGTTCTGTAATGACCCAGCAGATACCGCACTGACACGGTGTGTCGGGTGTGCCTCGCCCTGAATAGTGTGTTCAGGTCTGGTCAGCCTGGCCCATCAGTTCAATAGCACATACCCAGGGAGTTCAGGGACTGGTGGCCAATTAGAGGCCAGCAGGGACGTCTGTGTGAGGTGAGATTGAGACTGTTTAGTTTAGAGAGGAGACGAATGAGAGAGGACAGGATAGAGGTATAAGAACTGACTGGCACAGGGAAGGTAAATTTGCTGCTCCTGTTTATCCTCTCGCCCAATGCAAGAGCAAGGGGACATTTAGTGACATTGAAAGGCAGCAGAAGTTGAAAATTGACAAAGGAAATACAGTGTGCCACAATGCCAAATGAGCATGCGGAACTCACTGCCACATGGCAATATTGAGTCCAGGAGCTTTACAGAATTCAGAAAAAGATTAAACCCTTAGGTCCAATGAGAGCATCCAACGTTACATTAGACGGGATAATTAAATATAATTGTGGAAACTGAAATTCTGCCTCAGGGCCTGAACCAATCGCTAGCTGATAGCAATCACAAAGATATTTCCCCTAGAAGCAGGTTATTCGCGATCTATGACATAGTTTCTTGTACTTCCGTTGAAGTCACTGGTACTGCCACTGTTGGAGAGAGGGTATCGGACGAGAGGGACCACTGCTCAGACCTAGTATGGCAACTCCTAAATTCCTCTGTCAGCAGTGACTCGAAAATGCGCCGTCCCCGGGCAAGGGGCAGGGCTGTAAGGGGCAGGATGTTGCAGACGCAGAAGAAGCTAACATGGTGACAATTTGGGATTTCAGGCCCCAGTGACGTTTGAGGATGTCGCAGTCTATTTCTCGCCGGAGGAGTGGAAGGAGTTAGCGGAATGGCAGAAAGAACTGTACTGGGACGTGATGAAGGAGAATTATGAGCTCGTCACCTCGCTAGGTAAAGAGACACGTTTGTGCTACTGGGGGCCGTGCGGCGCATGAAAAGCCAGGTCACCAGACAGTTACATGGGGTTCTCCCTGCATGGAGTGGGTGAGAATTGTATCTCTGACGATTCTCAGCTCATGGGGGAATGAACAGGCAGGGAAGCGTCTGCTAGCGAGGCCCTGCAGTCTCATTTTTAAGTGTTGTTCATTTCCTAGACAAAATACCCCAGGCTGCCCTTAAGCTGGTGCATGCCTGGATAACTTTAGGGGGATAAACCGCTACAGGGTGTTGTAAACCACACCAGGAGTTCTGAATCCAGGAAATTCAAAGCTAAATTTATACTTAAAAGAAATCTAAAGCAGCTAAGGTAAGAAACATACAGTGAAGGCTCAGAACACCTTAACTCTGCCCTCCAGTGAGGTCACGCAATGGCCGCAGTGTTATGAGTAAAGGCACTTCAGTATTTGTGGTTCCGGAAGAGAAACTGGTTTTAAAAGACACATTAGATGTCATCCGTCCCCCCCGTCACCTCCCCCCCATGATGTCATGACACGGTGACAGTCAGAACCCCAATCGCTCCATTTTTCTTTCTTTTGGAAGAAAAGGTTCTTGGTGTCAGAAAGTGGGTGGCAGAACTGGACGCTGAAGCCAGTTGATAGCAACGGTAACAATCAGGCTGTAACCGAGGGCGAGCAGAGACCAGCCAGCCAGCACACGGACCAGAACGCTCCACTTCCCCCTGAGGATTCACCCTCAGCAAGTTTGCAGATGACACTAAACTGGGAGGAGTGGTAGATACGCTGGAGGGTCGGGATAGGATACAGAGAGACCTAGACAAATTAGAGGATTGGGCCAAAAGAAACCTGATGAGGTTCAACAAGGACAAGTGCAGAGTCCTGCACTTAGGACAGAAGAATCCCATGCACTGCTACAGACTAGGGACCGAATGGCTAGGTAGCAGTTCCACAGAAAAGGACCTAGGGGTCACAGTGGTCGAGAAGCTGGATATGAGTCAGCAGTGTGCCCTTGTTGCCAAAAAGGCTAACGGCGTTTTGAGCTGTATAAGTAGGGGCATTGCCAGCAGCTCGAGGGACGTGATCATTCCCATCTATTCGACATTGGTGAGGCCTCATGTGGAGTACTCTATCCAGTTTTGGGCCCCACACTACAAGAAGGATGTGGACAAATTGGAAAGAGTCCAGCGGAGGGCAACAAAAATGATTAGGGGGCTGGAGCACATGAGTTATGAGGAGAGGCTGAGGGAACTGGGGTTGTTTAGTCTGCAAAAGAGAAGAAGGAGGGGGGATTTGATAGCTGCTTTCAACTACCTGAAGGGGGGGTTCCAAAGAGGATGGATCTAGACTGTTCTCAGTGGTACCAGATGACAGAACAAGGAGTAATGGTCTCAAGTTGCAGTGGGGGAGGTTTAGGTTGGATATTAGGAAACACTGTTTCACTAGGAGGGTGGTGAAGCACTGGAATGGGTTACCTAGGGAGGTGGTGGGATCTCCTTCCTTAGAGGTTTTTAAGGTCAGGCTTGACAAAGCCCTGGCTGGGATGATTTAGTTGGGAATTGGTCCTGCTTTGAGCAGAGGGTTGGACTAGATACCTCCTGAGGTCCCTTCCAACCCTGATACTCTATGATTCGCATCAGAAGGGTGTGGGAGTTTGGAGGGAGGGGTTCTGTGGCGTTCGGGTGCTCAGAGAGAGAGGGAGTTCCCTGCCTAGGATGCTGGGTAGAGGGAAGAGAATGGGAAATGGAAAGAGAGGGATCTGGCAGACAGGTGATTAGGGAGGAGCTGGAGTTAGGGTGCCAAGGGGTAGAAGCAAACTCCCTGAGTAGGTGCCGCTCCTCTGAGTCAGTTGCTCCTGCTCACACGAAGACCGAGCGGGGCCGTAGGCAGGGGCTGAGCTGGGCCGGACCTTGAATGCAAGGGAAGGCAGTTGGGAATTCCTGCCGGAAGGCAGTGCAGAGAGCTGGAGCTGGGGAAGGTACCAGGGTTCGAGGTGGCTAGAGCTGTTGGAGAAGATGATTTAAGCAACGCTTGAGACTGCAGCCGGTTTGATATGGGTCACCACATTCCCTGAACCGCGCTGGCAGGACCCATTTTCCCCCACAGCCCGTCTGAACCTCACGCCCGCTACCCAGATGCCGTGAGAGTGGCGCGGGCAGCTCCGTGTGTGTAGGAACCATAACTTCTCCTGGTACAAGGACAAGGGTATGCCATGAAATCGAAAGGGACCTGCGAAGGGCTGCACTCAGCCCAAGTGCACCTCCTTGGGGCTGGGCATGGGCCGTAGCTTTTGCCCCATATGCCCCCCCCCCCGTCCGCCCCCGCTCTCTCATTGCGATTCAGTGTGCTCCCTCTTCGTGACCTGCCCCTGCAGCCTGGTCACTGCACAGTCCCCCGTCCCAGGGTATCAAAGCCGACCGGACGAGCTGCCTCAGAACATCCCCCAATCCACCTCTAGGTCCTGGGCCACTCCCCAGCGGCAGGTCAGGGAACCGCAGCCGGCCTGCAGCTCTGGGCTCCAGCCCGGGGACCCTCTGACAAACAATCCAGCATTGCTCAGTCTCAGTCCCGGCTTCCTGCCCCATCTCCTGGTCTGTCTCTGGGTTCACCAGGAGAGCGTCCTCCGCTCCCCGTGGCAGATTCACCTCTCTCGGCCCCGAGCCCAGGGCTGGCTCCCCTCCCCCGTACTTCCTCCTTAACGTCTAGTGAGTGACTGCCGGCCCGCAGCCGGCTTTACAGCTCCTCCCCAGCTGGGTCTGCCAAACCCTGACTCCCCTTCAGCTGCAGCAGATAAGGTTCATTGGTTCTTTCTGGCCACATTAGTCTGCTCAGGGCTTGGGTGGGTGAACGTCCCCTCCCAGTCCCTCGCGCAGTGAATAATGCCACAGGCTCTCCCAGAGGCCACAGAGCCGAGCCGGATTCGAAATGTGCCTGGGCACCTGACAGATGGGCAGAGCCCCAGTTACGTTAGGTAGGAGTGAAAACAGAAGGGATATAAACCCTTTGCGGCACACAAGCCAACCCCCAGGGCGTTAGGAACAATCTTTCCCTACGGGCAGCGTATTCTGATGGACCTCGCCCCTTCCTCTGGAGCCAGTGTGATTAGTCACGGTCTGACAGGAGAGGGGACTGGATAGATGACGGTCTGATCCAGCCTGGTGACTCCTGGGTGCTTGAATGTTTCCACGAGCCGGTTTCGGAGCTGGCGGATTTCAGCGGAAGCCGATAGAGCTTTATCCCCCAGCCTGTGACCTGGCCGCTGGGTGCAGGCGTGCCCAAGGGGAAGTGGAAGTAGCCGGGCAGTGAGGCAGTCAGGGAATGGGAGCTGATGCACATTACAGGGGATGGATTGGGGAGAAAGCTGCTCCCACTTAAAGACTTTGGTCTCAGCGAAGGGTAGGTGAAGTTTCCCCAGGACGGTACCAGCAGCATGGAAGCCCGGGGTTCACTTGAAGGTCATGGGGCTTCCAATAAGTACATAAAGTGATTTCCCAGGAACTCTGGGGTGGGGGGGATCAGCAGCTAGCGTTTCCTCCTCCAATCCCCTGCTGAGGGAGCCCGGCTGCAGTGAGGCCGATCCAGCCATGCTGCTGACAGTGGCTAGGCAGATGCTGAGCTAAGACTGCTGCTTATTGTGTGCCCACGTGCTCGAAATCTCATCCCCTCCCGCCCCGTAGCCCCATGTGTTTGTCTCCCCCAGCTGTTGTGTCTTGATACAACCTAGAGTGGGAGCTGTCTGGGGCAGGGTCTCTTCACCACATGTCTTATTCAGTGCCTGGCAAAATGGGACCCTGGTCCTTGACTGCGTCCCTGGGTGCTGCTGCTATACATACTGTAACGCTCCCAACGGTGACGCCGGAGCGTGAGTACCAACCTCAGCGCAGCCTGTTAAGAACCAGGGTACAAACCGCAGCCAGACTCCAGCTGTGTGTCTGTTAGTCCTCAGCTGAGACATGGGAGACGTGGGCCCAAGCAGGGACCCGGCCTGTCCACATCACACAAATAATCCATAATCATTCTGAGATTCCAGCTGTGGTTCTCCCAGGGAGGTGTGACAGTCCCTGGGAGTTTGCAATTAATAGAAACTTTTGTTTACACAAGAAACGTTTCTTTTGCCACCATCACATGGAATAACATCTGGTCTGTTGTTTTCTCTCTAGTAGATGATGAGATTGTGAATGAAAGTATGGAGGAGAAGAATCAGGAGGAAGATGCTGAAAACCTGCTTCCAGTCAAGACCTTTTCAGTGAAACCTGAAGAGAAAGTTTCCCACAGTTCAGTAAAGGTGAAAAACTGCCTGGGTCAGAGCAAACTCCAGACAACGCAGAGAAACTCTGCAGGGAACACACAAGGGCTATCCACAAACAGCACGGCTCAGCAGAAAGCCCAGTTGACGGAGAGACCGGATGCCCTTCAGGAATGCAAGCGAAGCTGTGTGGAGAAGACAGATCTCCTGATACGACAGAGGAACCACAAGAGGGAGAGGCCGTTTCCCTGCAGCGAGTGTGGGAAATGCTTCTCTCAGAAAGGGGACCTGAAGATCCACCTGAGAATCCACACGGGGGAGCGGCCGTACACGTGCACCGAGTGCGGGAAAAGCTTCACCCAGCGGGGATACCTGAAGATTCACCTGAGGCTGCACACGGGGGAGAAGCCCTTTCCGTGCACCGAATGCGGGAAACGGTTCCCGTCGAAGGGGGATCTCAAAATGCACCAGAGGAAGCACACGGGGGAGCGGCCCTTTCTGTGCAGTGAGTGTGGGAAGAGCTTCACTCGCAAGGTGGACCTCAAAGTCCACCAGAGGAAGCACACGGGGGAGAGGCCCTTTTCTTGCACCGAGTGCGGGAAGAGTTTTACTTCCAAGGGCTATCTCAAGATACACCTGGGACAACACAAGGGGAAGAGGCCGTTCACGTGTCTGGAGTGCGGGAAAAGCTTCATTTCCAAGGGCTCCCTCAAGGCGCACCAGAGAATCCACACGGGCGAGACGCCCTTCACGTGCACCGAGTGTGCGAAGAGCTTCACCACCAAGGGCTATCTCAAGATACACCAGAGGCTGCACACGGGGGAGACCCCGTATCCCTGCGCCGAGTGCGGGAAGCGCTTCACCACCAAGGGCTATCTGAAGATACACCAGAAAATCCACACGGACGGGACCCCCTTCATCTGCAGTGATTGCGGGAAGAGCTTTGCCACCATGCGATATCTCAAGATGCACCAGAGAAGCCACACGGGGGAGACCACGTTCACCTGCGCGGAGTGTGGGGAGAGCTTCGCCCAGAAGGGCTATCTCCGCATCCACCAGCGGATGCACACAGGGGAGGGCCTGTACACCTGCTCTGACTGTGGGAAAAGCTTCACTGCCAAGTACCTGCGGATCCACCAGCGAATGCACACGGGGGAGCGGCCCTTCACTTGCACGGAGTGTGGGAAAAGCTTCACTGCCGAGGGGTCTCTGAAAATCCACCTCAAGATTCACAGCAGGGTGCTGCTGAGTATATGCACTGACTGCGGGAAAAGCTTCTCCTCCATGCGCTATCTCAAGGTGCACCAGAAAACCCATTCCCAAGAGCCAGCGACGCTACCCGGCGAAAGGGGGGACGGTTTCCCGCAGAAGGCGCTTGCCGCTGTCCCTCAGAAAGCCCACAGAGAAATGATCTCATTTACCTGCCAGGACTGCGGGAAAAGCTTCTGCCAGAAGTCTAATTTAATAACGCACCAGAAAGCCCACGCACAGGAGAGACAGGTTCTCACACACAGGCCCAGCGCCGGCCCTGCGGCCGCTCCACCGACATCCGTGAAGTTGCACCCAGTGAATTTGGCTCAGGAAGTTTTAAGAGCAGGGAAAGATCATCTCGACCCAAATCCCTATCCCCTGGTCATGGATTTAAAGCCCAACTTCCCGTTTGCTCTGCAGACCTGTCCACTTTCCCCAGGAGTAAATCTAGGTGTCTCTTGAGCCCCCGTGGCGTCCCGCTCCTGCTGACGATGTATCCCGTGTGGTTATTGTTACCTTTTGCATGGTGTAGCTCTGCCCAGGTTCCTCCATGTGCTCCCAATTCCTAACCCTTCCCTATTGCACCCTTCCAAGGTAGCTGGATCGTACCCGGTCCTGCAGTGCCCCAGGTCGGGACTCACAAGAGCCTTACATGCTACCACGTCCTTTGGTTTTTCCTCCTCTTCTATCCACGCAGCATAGCATCGGGTCTGGCTTTTTTGCTGCAGCTTCGCATTGAGCGGGTGGCTTCAGTGATTTTATCACAATAAACCCCACTCGCGTGCTGGGCGACTAGAGATCCTGAGCATAGATCCCCTCCCTTGCTCGCTCGCTCACACACTGATTTCATTGCACTGCGTTTCCGATCAGTCAGTGCAGTCACCTACACGAGCCAAATCCGTTACCACCCAGTGCCCAGATCCGTATCATCTCCTCTGACTCTCTTTTTAGCATCACGTACAAACCCTGAGCTGTGGGGCTGTATTCATCCCACGTAGAACTTCCTTGGAGGTACACCGGGGTGAACTGGGACTTTTCAGAAGCCTCCATAGGACGGCAGAGGCCGTAGAATCAACCCCGAGCCGCTCCACTCATCATCCAGTCTGTTGCCCCCCATTGACTCCTGTTCCGGGAGTGCCGAGTGTTAGAGAAAGTTCACTGAAAACCCACGTTAGCGTAACAGATGAGCAAACCGCAGAGGCCAGGAACCAGCAACTTGTGCTCCGTGCACAGAAAGATGCCTCCGGAGGAGAAAGGGCAGAACTTGGCAGCAAGCCCAGGCCAGAAAGAACAAATGTTGGCTCTGGTCGTGGTGGAAGAGCAGCATGTGAGAAGATCCACCTTCAAGGCCAAGGGAGACGTTGCACATGCAGCCATCTGATGTATGGGGAGGGAGAAAAGCCAAAGTCACTGAAATGGCGCCGGGGAGCCCGTGACATTCATCCAGTTAGGTCCCCCTTTATTCTACAGCAGGGAACGTGTGAGGGGTAAACAGCAGAAGAGCTGCTGGCAAGGGGTCCAGGCTAACTCCCTGGAGAAGGTGGAAGAGACTACAAGGATCACAATAATTGTAGCTGGAAAAGAGCTGTGAGATCATCGAAGCGAATATGTGCCTGAGCCCTGCCCCCGCCAGCTTCCTTCATTCCTGCCTCTGTGTTTTAGGAGGCTCTGCTTCCCCGCGCTCCTGGGGGACAGCGGCTGAGGAGGAGACATTCTGCCCCTTTCTCAGGTTTATTCCCACAGCAGCTGACGTTGTGCCAGGCTCCCCTGGAAATTTGCAGTTACTAACTCTGGGCCTTATCCCTGTGGGACAGGCCAAGCAGTAGCGTCCTGTGGGGCCCTGTACTGAGACAGCCTCTGGGGATGGGGCTGGCTTTCACTCATCCTCCCAGCCAGGCCTCTCCTGTGTCAGCTCCGTGTGGCGTGTCCTGGGGCCTGGAGCAGCTTCCTGCTCTGGGAGGCGGTGTTCAGAGGGTCGGGTGTTCTGGCTGGTGCTCAGGGTCTCTCTTCCTGATATGGAAATTCTCTCCCACGCGAAGCTTGTGGCTTCTCACACATCCCAGGAGTTTTTAACACCAATGGTGAGCACCTGTCCTGCAGGTTCCAGGGCTTGGCGAGCTGGTTCTCCCTCCTCCTCCACTGCTGCACAGGAATCGTTTGGGGCGTCCTTGATGTCACGCACCTCGGGAGCTGCCTTTGCTCAGCGCGCCTGTGGATATTTATGGCTCAAGACCACTCACATGCTCCTGACAGTGCTGCTGAGTAGGTAGGGCTGGGAGCCGGGGACTCCAGGGTTCTAACGGGCTCGGCTCCTGATTCCCTGTGTGGCCTTGAGTCACCGCCCCGCTCGGTGCTCTGGTTTCCCTTCTGTACAAGGCAGGTGGGGCCAGCTCTCCGGCCGCAACATGGATCTAGTTACTCTGGCTCACAGCCCTGCGTGCCGAGCGTCCCTCTGAGAGGACACAGAGACGATCTCGCTGGGGAAAATGGGTCACACGCGGTCCTCCAACCTCGAGGGTTCAAGGCGTGACGTGTACTGGCTCCAGGGACGGGAAGCCAGGACTTTCACCTCTGACACTGGCTCAGTATGTGACCATGGAGATGTCACGTTATCCGCTCTGTGCCTCAGTTTCCCTGTCTGGAACTAGGGCTGTGAGGACTAATGTTGATATTTTGCTTTGAGATGCACTGCTGAACGGCACTAGAGACAGGGCGAGTATTATCCTCACTAAGTAATCTCTGCGGGAGAGGTTTGCTTCACTGCTCCCAGTTCCTATGGGCACTTTCGACATGTGTTTTCCTAAGGTGCAGTTACCAAGGGATCTGGGCACTAAACCCACAAATGAATAAAAAACGAGCATCCTGCCTTCCCCTCAATTGAACTAGTCACAGAGGACAAGTGGTAACGCAACAGGTGGCAGAATGAGTTCCTTGGAGCGGCTGGGTCTTGCTGTAAAGGAAATACTACGGCCAGTCTAGCTTCCTTCTCCTCGCTAGCTTGGGGAGTCGGCCACCCCAGGATTGTGAACAGATTCACTTGACACCTGGCCTGGTTCCATAGATTGGCACTGAGCTGCGCTGCAACAAGAGATGAGGGGTAGGACTAGCAGGCAGGGGGCGAAAGACACCATGGGTCAGATTCTCAGCTGCAGTAAATCAGCGTAGGGCTCCTGAATTCAATGGCACTATGCCAGTTCCCCCCGAGAATCCGGCCCCACGCTTCTGAACCCAGGAGAGCCTCACATGGAGTCCTGTGACGGACATCCTGCCTCCCCTACCATCCCTGGCTTGGTGTACAATCAAAATATTAAAGACACTGCCACTAATGTATGGCAGAAAGGCCAAGGCCAAATAAAACTTTGCTACCCCATTGACTGCCGTTAGGTTGTACAGATGTAACTGGCCAACATTTGGTTCGCTCTGTGCACATAAATACCATTGATCAGCTAGACAGGGCAAGCCTGGACTCCGAAAACAAGTCTGGGAACCTGCTGCGTATTTCCATGCATGTTGGATGAGGCTGGGAGCAGGGAGGACAGGGCATAGGACAAAAAGTGGGGGGTTAATGGATTACAGATTGTTTTAATAAGCCCTAACTGAGTCCTCCTTCTCAAAGGAAACCTGCACAACGCTTTCAAAAGACGAGCCTGGGAGCTTAAATCCCTAACTCTGCTAGACACGAAAACTCATGGGCTGAACAGAGACACTGGAGTCATGGCTTATTACAACAGTCTGTAACCCACTAACCCCTGCTGTTTGTCCTATGACCGCAGAGGTGCTAACGGGACACTCTACCTTGCATGGTCCCTTGCAAAATGCGCTAACTGCTTATGCCAGGCAATCCGTCCCAGCTGGCGTTTAGCTGTGACGCTCCCAGTACGGTGCCCAGAGCTGAACAAGAGCTCTGGGCAGGTCTACACTTAAAACACTGCCTCAGTGCCGCTGTAGTGTGTAAGTGACGCTGCTCCTGTGCCGATGGGAAAGGCCTCTCCCATCGGCGTAGTTAACCCACCTCCCCGAGAGGCGGTAGCTGTGTTGGCGGGAGAAACTCTCCTGCTGACATAGAGCTGTCCACACGGGGGCGTTAGGTGTGGATTTTTCACACCCTGAGTGACGTGTTTATACCGATATAGGTCTGCAGTATAGACCAGACCTCTGTGCAGCTCGAAAGCTTGTCTCTCCCCAACAGAAGTTGGTCCAATACAAGATATTACCTCCCCACCTACACTAGAGGGTGAAATTCGCCCCGTGCAGAGCACCAGCACAAGGCCTATGTCCCACATCAGCCTCTGTGCTGCCCTCTGCCCAGGAGGGGACTTTCACCTCTAATGAGTGTTAGACCCAAAGGACGGATGATTCCAGGAGCTAGATAAATGAGGTTGAAAGGACCAGACGAAGGCATTAAAGAACAGCCTATGGGTGCTGTGGGGAGCCTCAGACATGCTACCCCAATGAACCGCCTGGCTATCGGGAGTTAAGGCACCAGCAGAGAACAGCCAGATGCTATGGGGCAGGGCAGGGCAGACAAGACAATTCCATCAGTGCAGAGCAGAAAAAGGAAGCTCAGTAGGACTGACATAGACTCGACGAGTGCTGGGTTTGAGAAATCCTTTGGTCAGAGAGGGAAATTAGTTGAATATTGAATTTGCTCCATTTACAAAGAGCCGTTACAGCAAATATAGAAAGTGGATGTTAATATTCTAATAGGGAGAAAAGGCCATAAATTCAGGCGACTGAATGATGGGTTTTGAAGGACACGTGGTTTTAAAGCCTCATCAGCGTAAATCTTAAAAAGAAGACAAGCTCTGGGAAAGCCCCAGGATGTAAGAACTTAAGATCCTATGTGGTTTCTCCTTTTAAGTTGATCTGTGGATCTTAAAGGTAAAGTTTTGGTATCTAAATCTTTCCAGCAAGGTCTGGAGATGCCTCAAGCAATGAGAAGTGACTTCGAGGAAATGGCAGGACCAGACTCCAGAAGCCCGTCTGGGTTACAGTAAATGGAACATGGGTTAAACAAGATGGTAAGAAGCAGCAGAAGAGGGTGAACTGCCAAAAGTCGGAGCAGACTCTGAGCGTGCGTGTGAGGAAAACGGGAACATTGAGCTCGGTAGCTGTGATTCCTGACGCGTCACTTTTCTTTCTCGTCCTGGAGGAAACACAGCATAAAGCCATTTGATGCCTTAACGTAACAGGCTCGATCCGTCCTTGAAACTGAAGTGGCCTCTTTGTGAGTTTGCTTGAGGATGACTTCCGAGGTTCAGAAAGGGGTCACAATGGTTTCCAGTGTCTTCAGTGTTTGACGAGTGATTTCTGGTTTTTCTATTTTACCGTTGCAGGGACTCCATGATAAGGGGCCAAACCCGTTCTCATGTACAACAGTGTAAATTCCACAGGAAGGATCAGGCCAATGTCCATTGAGGCCAATGTAAGGGCTCCCACTGACTTCTACAGCACTGGATCAGGCCTGAACTCCACAGCAGTCAGGAAGTTGCTCTATAATTCAGTTGCTGCGTGGAAGAGTGGAATCTGGCCCCAGGGTGTTAATTTTTCTTGCCAAAGAGGGGATAGGAGAAATGTGTTCCTTTAACCTACTGAGAAGGTGAGGCAAGGAGTTTTAAACAGAAACATTTGAATGTAAATACGAAGAGGACACATCGCATGGGTCTCTGATTTGAATTGTTTTCTTTTCATGCTTTGTATTGTCAGTCTCTCTACAAGGTAAACAGGGAGAGGCTGGGTAAAGCCAGGCCCAGGCGTGCCTCTGTTGGAATCAGTGGGACAGGGTTTCGCTTTTCATTCTGATCCTTGGGATTTGTTTTCCAGGCGTGATCACAGGTTTTCCAAGTATGGGTCTAGTTATTTCGTCTGACCAAGTATGGGTTTGGGCTACACAGTTGCACTGTGAGAATCAGAGAGAAAGGGGAAAGTCAGATTTAGGGTCCTGTTATCTTCATTGCTCAGCCAGGAAGGGGATTAGGGGAACAAAGCCCCCAAACATGTCAATGTGATGCTGTCCACTTTCCACCCAAGCCAGAGGAACCCTTTCCCATGTGGTAGCTTGCTGCAGGGTTTAGAGCTAGATTGGGGGGAAAAGTCCTTTATTTCCACTATGGTTTTCTATAGTGCTAGAACTTTTTGCAAAGGATATAAAAACTAGTTCTGTGCAGGCTGTTAGAGTAGGAGAGCACAAACATGTCTGCTTCTGCGGTGGTGTTGAGTCTATAAAGCTACCATTCCCAACGTTACACAGAACATGAAATAGAATTGAACAAAATTTCAGGTTCTGGGGTAAAGTAGGTCTGAACTATTGGCACTTAATTATCTTCCTAAGCAAAATAATTAACTAATTTTATAAGGAATGAACATATTCCTTACAAGAGAATTTGTATATTTATTACATTCTTTTTGTTGATTGCTTTGAAGATAGATCTCAGAAGAAAAGGTCTGCAAATCTTAGACTGCTACAATCTGTATAATTTAGATGAACATTTTGATTTTTTTCCTTTTGTCAATCAGCGTCACCAATAAAGGCTTGTTTATTTTAGAGACTACGTAGGTACAGGCTGGTAACTTTGTATAGGGTGGAAAACACTCAAACATTAAGAAAGATTATCTTAACAAAATCTAAAAGGGACACAGTATTATGGGATGTAAAATGGCATGAACTCCAGCTGGATAACACAGCGCGCGGTGGCCATGGGAATATGACGACTGCAGCCTTAGACTGTACTACAGTCACATGGCAAACTCAAAGCCAGACCTCAAGAAGATACAGCCACACTTGATGCATGGAAATTCTATCACGATATGGGATGGGGGCTGGAGCAGCAGTTGGCTCTGTCTTATATACAGAGTAATATTTCTGAGCCTGCTATGGTGCAGGTACTTTTGGTGTTTAGGCTCCATTGCTCAGTGTGTACTAATAATGAAACACAGGAAAGGTGAATTCCTCATGGTAAACATGCAAAAGAAAATAACATTTGTCTGTACATATAAGGTAATCATGGCATCCATGTCTCGTGTATTCGGCTATTCTGTAAGCATAATTTATGCCTGTTGATGACTTTATTTAATCTTTGGTTCTTTTTTTGCTTCTTTGCTTGTTCTTTATATTTCTAAATAAAGAGGAAAGAAAAAATGAAGGAGGAAAAATCAAAATCTCTGTCGGGTGGGAGTGTAATAGATAAAATAGCCGTTCGTGCGGCATTTAACGTAGTGCCACATGTGCCGATTAAAAACAAGCACTGTACAGTATCAAGGAAGTGCACGTTACGTGGATTAAGACTACAAGAAGGATTTCCCCACACTACAAGAAGGATGTGGAGAAATTGGAAAGAGTCCAGCGGAGGGCAACAAAAACGATTCGGGGGCTGGAGCACATGACTTATGAGGAGAGGCTGAGGGAACTGGGATTGTTTAGTCTCCAGAAGAGAAGAATGAGGGGGGATTTGATAGCAGCCTTCAACTACCTGAAGGGGGATTCCAAAGAGGATGGAGCTCGGCTGTTCTCAGTGGTGGCAGATGACAGAACAAGGAATAATGGTCTCAAGTTGCAGTGGGGGAGGTCCAGGTTGGATATCAGGAAAAACTATTTCACTAGGAGGGTGGTGAAACACAGGAATGGGTTACCTAGGGAGGTGGTGGAATCTCCTTCCTTGGAGGTTTTTAAGGCCCGGCTTGACAAAGCCCTGGCTGGGATGATTTAGCTGGGAATTGGTCCTGCTTTGAGCAGGGGGTTGGACTAGATGACCTCTTGAGGTCCCTTCCAACCCTGAGATTCTATGATTCGAAGAGCTGGCCGGTTAACAGATCTCAGAAAGTACTTGCCAATGAAGAGTCATTGAGTGGGAATGTTTCTAATGCCATTCGGGAGGAATTGGCACTAGGGTTGATGCTATTTAATATTTTCAGCAATGATCAGGAGTCGATATAAAATCACCACTGATAACATTTGCAGGTGACATGGCAATGGATGATGAGAGCCCAGCAATACAGACTCCCTGGGCAAGCTGGGCCCATTCAAACAAAATGCATTTTAAGATGGCCAAATATAAAGTGCTCGATGTAAGAACAAGAAATGCTGGCCTTACCTCCAGACGGGGGGACTGGATTCTGGGAAGCAGGGACTCTGGAAAGGGTCTAGAGCTGAGAGTGGACAAGTGATTGGCCATGAGCTCCCAGTGTGACACTGAGGCAAAAGGGGCTAATGTGAGGTGGGATCTGAGTTACTACAGAGAAGTCTTTCCTGGGTGCTGGCTGGTGAGTCTTGCCCACATGCTCAGGGTTTAGCTGATCGCCATATTTGGGGTCGGGAAGGAATTTTCCTCCAGGGCAGATTGGCAGAGACCCTGGGGGTTTTTCGCCTTCCTCTACAGCGTGGGGCACGGGTCACTTGCTGGAGGATTCTCTGCATCTTGAAGTCTTTAAACCACGATTTGAGGACTTCAGTAGCTCAGACATAGGTTAGGGGTTTGTTACAGGAGTGGGTGGGTGAGATTCTGGGGCCTGCGTTGTGCAGGAGGTCAGACTATATGATCATAATGGTCCCTTCTGACCTTAAAGTCTATGAGTCTATGGTCCTTGGATGTATAAACGGGAGGCGTGAGGAGGTGATTTGACCTCTGTACACAGCCCTGGTGAGACTGAAGCTGGAATCCTTTGGACAGTTCTGGTGTCCATATTTTTTAAAAGATGTAGAACAGTTGGAGAGGGTGTAGACTATGGGGGACAACTAATGAAAAACCACCAGCAGCTTCCTCCTCCTCACGGGCACACGACCGGGACCAGCCTCGGTTTCCCTCTCCCAGTAAATTAATCAGGCCCTCCAGCTCAACTGAACCGTTTGGTGGGAATGACAGCCCACCCCACCCACCCCCCGCCATCATCCCCCCACTCGTCGCATACTTCCCCTCGCAAGGTCTTCTAGCGCAAACACCCCAGCCTCTAGCCCAGGGGTTCTCAAAGTGGGGGGGTCAGGATCCCTCAGGGGGTCTTGAGGTTATTACATGGAGGGTCGTGAGCTGTCAGCTGCCACCCCAAACCCCGCTTTGCATCCAGCTTTTATAATGGTAAATATATAAAAAAGTGTTTTTAATTTATATGGGGGGGGGTCGCACTCAGAGTCTTGCTGTGTGAAAGGGGTCACCAACCACTGCCATAGGTCCATTGCCAGGCTCTCCCCAGACACCCCTAGGCCTTTCCACGCTACACCCCACCCCCCAAGGCGTGTTCTCCCCTACTAGCTCACCGAACTGAGCACCAGGGTGCGCCTATATAGACAGCGCCCCTTCCCAGCATCCCTTGCTGCAAGGCCTACAGCTCCCATCAGCCCCGGGAACTGCAAGTCCCAGAAGGACATTGGCATTGGCCCAGGAAGCCAGACACTTTGGGCCCATAGTCTGCCATAAAGGGCCAGCACGCCCCGTTATCCTTCCCGCCAGGCGTCCTCAGCGCAGGGTCAGCCCGTACACCACAGGGCCATTGGACCTGAGCGAACACGCACAGCCCCAGAGAGCTTTGTACACAGGACGTCTTTATTAAACATTTGCTGCTGCAGCAGGAAGGGACATGGGCTCTGCGCTGGGATTTTGTCCCAGGAAAGGGACACCGGCCTTCTGCACTAGCCCGTTACCCGGCATCCCCTGGGCACTGGGAACACGCAGCATGGCGGAGTGGCCACATTTGGGATTTGCAAACAGGGATTCCCATTTTCTAATCCTGGAGCTGCCGCTGCCCCCTGAACACGCCCCAAACCGTGCCACGCGCCTGGCCTGGCACTTTTACCCCCCTCCCCATGTGAAGGAGACAGGCTGTGATGGCTGGGCCTCAACCGGAAGGGGTGGGATCTTTAGAGCCCCGGGCCCTTTAAATTACCGCCTGAGCCCTGCTGCCGGAGCCCTGGGGTAGCAGCGGCGGCCGGGGGCTCGGGTGGTGATTTAAAGGGCCGGGGGCTCCCAGCTGCTGCTACCGCAACGGGGCCCCGGTCCCTTTAAATCGCCACTGGAGCCCCAGGGGTCCCAGCCACCTCCACTACCCGGGGGCTCCGACAGCGGGGCGCTGGCGGCCATTTAATGGGCCCGGGGCTCCAGCCGCTGCTGGGAGCCCATGCCCTTTAAATTGCAGCCTGGGGCGGCTGCTCCGGTACCGGCTTACTTCCACCTCTGGTGTGACCTACACAGGCTACCCACAGGCAAACACAGCACCCATCAAGGCCCGGATTAACTTTTTGTGGACCAGGCGCCAAACATATTTGTGGGCCCCCAGGGATGAGGGGCCGGCCAGGGACAATGGGGCATGGCATGGCGGGGGAGGGTCGGTTCCCAGAGCCAGGGGCTAGCCAGGGGCAATGAGGCACTGGGCATGGGGAGTCGTGAGTGGGGTCTGTATGGGGGGGAGGGGGTTGGGGGGGGTCTCTTATGTGGGGTTGGGGGCAGTGAGTCTGTGTGGCGCTGTGCTGGCGAGCTGTGTGCGGTGGGGGGGTCTCTCTCTCTATGGGGCTGGGCTGGGGGGTCCTGAGGAGCTGTGTGTGCGGGGGTGACATTGGGAGCTGTGTGTAGGGTGGGACAGGCTGGCTAGGGGTCCCAGGAGGCCAGTCTCTCTCTCTCTGTGGGGCTGGGGGCAGTGGGTCTCTGTGGGGCTGGGTTTTGGGGGTTCCATAAGGGGCTGGGCTGGGGGGTCCCAGGAGCTGTGTGTGTGGGAGTCCCGGTGGGGTGTGGGGGGGGTGTCTCTCTCTCTCTCTCTGTGGGGCCGGCCAAGGCTCTGTCTGATATGGAAGCAGCCGGGCTTGGCCCTGCCTCCCGCCCGGCCAGGAGGAGGGACCCGGGGAGGGACCCGCCCTCGAGACGCCAGGGCTGTTGTTATGGGCCCTTCTGAGCATGGGGGGGGGGGGCCAGCGCTGCGGCCCCACTGTAAGCCTGGTACTGCCTGACCCTTCACACACTGGGGAGGGCTCGTGCGTCGCTCAGGGCCGAGCCGAACGTCTGTCGGCGTCGCTGGTACCTTTGTCAGGTGCCTTTCGGAGCCTCAGGAGACTCTGGAGACCAGCCTGGCACGGGCATTCGCCTCAGAAGTCAGCACGTCCCTGCCGGGAGCTGCAGCCTGGGCCCTTCCCGCCAGGTCTCCTAGAGCCTGTTAGTTGTTGGGCCGGGCTCCGCCGGAGACGCTCGTCTATCGTGCAGTTAGCAGGGGCTGCCGCTGCTCCCATTGACGGGAATTCGTCTGCTCTGCGACCCAGTGGGTCACGCTCAGTGGCTCCATCACCGCTCCTGGGCTTCCGGCTGGCCCCAGACGCCTTCCCTGTCCTCACTGGCTAGAAGGCTGCGCTGTTCTGCTCTGGCGCAGACCTCACCCCGGTGACGGATAATAAATCACTGCCAGGCAGGGCTAGCACAGGGGATCATCCGACATCGCAGCTAGCACAGAATGCAGCAGTGTTCTGGCCACGGACTGGCTACCAGCTGGCCTCTGGGTGTAATTCAATTCCGGCTCTCTCTTGCCTGGTGTTACGTGGGGCTCGTCCCTCTGGTGTCCGAGCACCAGTAACCAGAGCTGAACGGCCTGGGATCCTGCTCTCCCATTGGTCCCTCCTGCCCGCCAGCCATGTTGCTGTACTTGCAATTGGCTGGCCTGGGTTCTTCCTCCGTCCCCAGGGCTGACCCCTCCGCTGGAGACGGGTGGCGAGACATTCCCAGTGGCTGGTCTCTCTGCCCCGGGCACGGTTCCACCCCAGCGTCCAAGGGGAAGTGGAGCCTCCCAGAGCTGGTGCAACCCCACTGCAAAGGGCAGGCCAGCAAGAGCAGGACGATGGGCCTCCAGGGGCAGGGCCCAGACACCTGGCAAAGTTCCAGGGAGCCCCATGGTGCCCGAGGGAGCAGGCTGGAGGCAGCTTAGCCTCCAGTGAACCTCTCCCCCCGCACACTGACTTCTAAGCCATAGCTTTAATACAGGGCTGTCAAACTATTACAAAAATTCATTGTGATTAATTGCGAGATTAAAAAAAAATTGCAATTAATCGCAGTTTTAATTGCACTATTGAACAATACTAGAATACCATTTATTTAAATCTTTTTGGAGGTTTTCTATATTTTCCAATATGTTGATTTCAATTATAACACAGAATACAAAGTGTACAGTGCTCACTTTATATTATTATTTTTGATTACAAATACTTGCACTGTAAAAAACAAAAGAAATAGAATTTTTCAGTTCACCTCATACAAGTACTGAAGTGAAATCTTTTAATCGTGAAAGTGCAACCTACAAATGTAGAATTGGTTTTTTACATAACTGCACTCAAAAATAAAACAATGTAAAACTCTAGAGTTACAGGTCCACTCAGCCCTACTTCTTGTTCAGCCAATCGCTCAGACAAACAACAACAGAGGGTCCTGTGGCACCTTTAAGACTAACAGAAGTATTGGGATCATAAGCTTTCGTGGGTAAGAACCTCACTTCTTCAGATGCAAGTAATCACTTCTGTTAGTCTTAAAGGTGCCACAGGACCCTCTGTTGCTCTTTACAGATTCAGACTAACACGGCTACCCCTCTGATATCAGACAAACAAGTTTGTTTACATTTGCAGGAGATAATGCTGCTCACTTCTTCTTTACAATGTCACCTAAAAGCGAAAACAGGCGTTCGCATGGCACTTTTGTAGCCAGCATTGCAAGGTATTTACGTGTCAGATATGCTAAACATTCATATGCCCTTCGTGCTTCAGCCCCCATTCCAGAGGACAGGCTTCCACAAGAAAGAGATCGCACTACAGTACTGGTATGAGGTGAATTGAAAAATACTATTTCTTTTGTCATTTTTACAGTGCAAATACTTGTAATAAAAATAATATAAAGTGAGCACTGTACACTTTGTATTCTGTGTTGTAATTGAAATCAACATATTTGAAAATATAGAAAAATCTCCAAAAATATTTATAATAAATTTAAATTGGCATTCAGTGCGATTAAAACTGCAATTCATCATGATTAATTTTTTTAATTGAGTTAATTTTTTTGAGTTAATCGCGTGAGTTAATTGTGATTGAGTGACAGCCCTGCTTTAACTAGGGTTACCATATTTCAGCAAGCAAAAAAGAGGACGGGAGGAGCCCCGCCCTAGCCCCGCCCCTGCCCCTCCCACTTCCCGCCCCCCCCAGAATCCCCAACCCCTACCCCCGTTCCTTGTCCCCTGACTGCCCCCTCCTGGGACCCCTGCCCCTAACTGCCCCCCAGGACTCCACCCCCTACCAAAGCTTCCCTGCCTCTTGTCCCCTGACTGCCCCAACCCTTATCCACCCCCCCACCCCCAGACAGACCCCTGGGACTCCCACGCCCCATCCAACCACTCCCCACCCCCTGACAGCCCCCCCCCCAGAACTCCTGACCCATCTAAACCCCTCTGCTCCCTGTCCCCTGACTGCTCCGATCCCTCTCCCCACTCCTGCCCCCTGACAGCCCCCCCCAGAACTCCCAACCCATCTAAACCCCTCTGCTCCCTGTCCCCTGACTGCTCCGATCCCTCTCCCCACTCCTGCCCCCTGACAGCTCCCCCCCAGAACTCCCAGCCCCCCACCCCCCCGCTCCTTGTCCCCTGACTGCCCCCTCCTGGGACCCCTGCTCCTAACTGCCCTCCAGAACCCCACCCCCTACTTAAGCCTCCCTGTTCCTTGTCCCCTAACTGCCCCCTCCTAAGACCCCCCCCAAACTGCCCCCCAGAACCCTACCCCCTACCTGTACCCTGACTGCCCAAAACTTTCTCCACTCCCCCCCAAAAGCCCCCCCCTGAACTCCCGACCCCCCCCCCCCGTTTCTTGACTGCCCCCTCCAGAACCTCCCTGCCCCTTCTCCTGCCCCCTGGCCCCCTTACCCTGCCGCTCAGAACAGGGTGTTGGGCTCTGTGCGGAGCCGGACACGTGGCTGCGCTCCCCAGCACAACACACAACCCGGTCCCTGGCCCTGCACAGTGCTGCCGGAGCCGGGCTGCCGGGGAGGAGGAGCTGCCGGCTCAGAATGCAGGGAGGTCAGGAGGGGTGGAGGAGGAGCTCCTCTACAGCTGCTCCGGAGTCCAGCCCGTGACTTTCCTGCAGCCCTCCCAGCCGCTCGCTCTGCTCTGCCGGGGGAGGGGGGAAATCCCGGACATTTTGAGTGATTTACAAATTCCCCCCGGACGCTATTTTTAGCACAAAAAGGAGGACATGTCCGGGTAAATCCAGACGAATGGTAACCCTACTTTAACACAGTATCAGAGAATATCAGGGTTGGAAGGGACCTCAGGAGGTATCTAGTCCAACCCCCTGCTCAAAGCAGGACCAATTCCCAACTAAATCTTATGACAGTCTATGGGTACGTGGCGCGTACACACCAGAGGGATGATATTCACGACTGGCACCTGGACGTGACTAGGAAGAACGGGCTGTAACAGAGAAAGGGAAGCCGTGGACTGAATATGAGGAGTAACTTCCTGGCAGCGAGATGCATGGGCTGGGGGTGTCAGCCAAGGGACGGGGGAGCCCCACCGCTTGGAACGGGACTGGACAAGGGGCTGGAGATGTGCTGAAGGGAAACAATCCAGCGCTAGCCCCTGGGAGAGGGACCGAATGACCGAACAGGGCTTGTCCCTCTCTAGTTCTGCAACGCTGTGACTCCTCCGTCCGCACGTGTCCTAGAACAGAGACTCCCACTTCCCACAGCCCTCCGTGTGTCTCTGACTGGGCAGCGGGCTGCGAATCTGCTGCGTAAGTGCTAAATATTTCGTTCTCGCTCTTCTGGGGCTCCGGCAGGGCAGGTGGACGCTCCTTGGCTGCCTGATGCAGGTACACGCAGCGCTAAGCACGTGACAGAGCAGCTGCTGGGACCCGCCCTGCAGCCCAGACAAAGGGATCTCGAGGATCTCCAGCACTGCTTCCCTGCACCCCCTGCTAGCAGGCTGCGGGTCTGTCTACACAGCACAAGCTGGGCCTGGCCAGCTAGCCTGGGGAACGATAGCGCTGAGCGCAGGGACGCAGGGGCTTGTGTGCGGGCAGGACACGCCCAGCCCAGCCCAGCCCCTGGGGACGTTCTCAGCCTGCTCTGACGCATGCGCGGCGCTGTCTGCACTACTATTGTTACGTGCGTGACCTGGACACAAGCCAGCGGGTAAAGCAGCCGGGGTGCAGACATCCCCAGCGCGTGGCGGGGAGGTGGGGCGCAGGTGGCGCTGGGCCAGCCCGCCGGGACACTGAAATGGTGTGGCCAATGCGGCAGCAGGAGGCACACAGGGCAGCGCGGGGTCAGGCTGTCACAGCGGGGTTATTTCCCGTCTCCGCAGCGTCTCTCCCGCTGACGAGCACGGACCGTTTTACAGGGGAACTGACCCGGGCTATGCAGGGACAGCCGGGCTGTCTTCGGTTTCTGTCTCATGCCGGCGCCGTGCTGCAGATTAATGACTCCCATCGCACACTTGGGGGGTTCGGACTGTGCTCGTGAGTGACGCTTTCCCTGCTCCCCGCAGTCAGATGGTTTCTTCGGGGCGATCTCGCGGGGCCGGCTCCGTGTATAATTGAGGCCCAGGACTTACTCCGCCTGTTGCGTAGGGGGAGCCCCCAGGTGCTGGCGGCTGGAAGGTCGCTGCGTGCGCCGAGCAGCCGGCGGGCTGGCCCGACTGGGGCAGTCGGAGCTGTGGTTTCCCCGAGCAGCTCTCCCCGCGCTGGGCTCTCCGGAACGGCCCCCGCTGGGCGTGGTGGCTCGTCTGGTGCATGGCCATGCGCTGCATGTGATTGAAGGTCTTCCCGCAGTCGGTGCAGATCAGTGGGGCCTGCCCCGTGTGCACCCGCTGGTGGGTGAGCAGCACCTTCTTCAGGCGGAAGCTCTCCCCGCACTCGGCGCAGGCGAAGGGCCGTTCCCCGGTGTGCAGCCTGACGTGCAGCTTCAGGGTGATCTTGTCCTTGAAGCTCCTCCCGCAGTGGGAGCAGGCGAAGGGGCGCTCCCCGGTGTGGATGCGCTGGTGGCTGACGAGATGGTGCTTCTGCGTGAAGCGCTTGCCGCACTCGGCGCAGGTGAAGGGCTTCTCGCCCGTGTGGGTTCTCCGGTGGATCACCAGGTGGTGCTTGTGGCTGAAGATCTTCCCGCAAGCCTCGCAGGAGAACGGCTTCTCCCCGGTGTGCACGAGCTGGTGGATGCTCAGCGGCGTCTTGTCCTTGAAGCTCTTCCCGCACTGGGCGCAGGAGAAGGGCCGCGTGCCCGTGTGGCTGCGCTGGTGGCTCAGCAGATGGTGCTTCTGGGTGAAGCGCTTGCCGCACTGGGCGCAGGGGAAGGGGCGCTCGCCGGTGTGGGTGCGGCGGTGGGTGATCAGGTGGTGCTTGTGGTTGAAGATCTTCCCGCACTCGGCACAGGTGAAGGGCAGCTCCCCAGCGTGGACCCGCTGGTGGGTCAGGAAGACCTTTCTCAGCCGGAAGCTGCTGCCGCACTGGGCGCAGGAGAAGGGGCGCTCCCCGGTGTGGGTGCGCTGGTGGGTGGTGAGGTGCTGCTTCTGCGTGAAGCGCTTCCCGCACTCGGCGCAGGTGAAGGGCTTCTCGCCCGTATGGATCCGCTGGTGGATTATCAGAGCCGTCCTGTCCTTGAAGCTCTTCTCACAGCTCGGGCACGCATGAGGCCTCTCTGCCACCCTCCCGGTTCGTCTCCCCTGAGGGTCTCCGGCCTGGGCTCTTGGCTTCCGGCGGGACCCGCTTTCGCTCTTACAGCTCTTTAGTTCCAAGAGCTGGAGACCTTTCTCCCCCACTATCCCGGATACGGTCCCCCGCGGGGCCAGGGCTTCGGGATCTTCCTGACCACGACACTCCTCTTCCTGCTCCTCCTTTTTAATGGTGATGCCAACACCTGCTGGAGAGGGGAGAGAGCCCAGACATCACTTCGTCGGCTGGAACAAAGGCGAACTCCTAACACTAAACAAGAGTCACGGGATGGGCTGTGTTCTTAGGGTGTTTGCTTCATGACTCACCTGAACAGGGGCTCTGGGGTCTCCTCTCTCTCCAGCCCTGGGGCTCCCGCACACACAGCTCTTCCCCACACTCCATCTGACAGATGATCTCTGGTTTGGCATCCGGACACCCTGTGCAGGAGGCAAAAATCACAGGTCAATGAGACAGGCTCAGAAGAACATAAGAACGGCCAGACTGGGTCAGACCAAAGGTCCATCTAGCCCAGGATCCGGTCTTCCAATAGTGGCCAGTGCCAGGTGCTTCAGAGGGAATGGACAGAACAGGGCAATTATTGAGTGATCCATCCCCTGACGCCCATTCCCAGGTTCTGGCACTCAGAGGCTTAGGGACACCATCTCTGCCCATCCTGGCTAATAGCCATTGATGGACCTATCCTCCACGAACTTATCTAGTTCTTTTTTTAACCCACCTACACTTTTGGTCCTCACAACATCCCCTGGCAAGGAGTTCCACAGGTTGACTATATGCTGCATGAAGAAATATTTCCTTGTGTTTGTATTAAACCTGCTGCCTGTTTATTTCATTTGGTGGCCCCTAGTTCTTGTATTATGAGGAGGAGTAAATAGCACTTCCTTGTTCACTGTCTCCACACCATTCCTGATGTTACAGACCTCTATCATATCCCCCCTCAGTCCCTTTTTTCCAAGCTGAAAAGTCCCAGTCTTATTAATGTCTCCTCATATAGAAGCCGTTCCATCCCCCTGATCATTTCTGTTGCACAGGGTGAGTAGGTTTCCCCAGCTGCCTCTTAATTCCTGAACCCCTCTGGGTCCGGAAAGGCAGCGAGTCCGCCAGCGACCTGGATTGTAAATGACACGGGAGGGCCATGCAGTGTTGTGGTAGCCGTGTCGGTCCCAGGACAGTAGAGACAAGTTAGGTGAGAATATCAACTCAGAGCCCAGCTTTCGAGCTACACGGAGCCCTTCCTCGGGGCTGGCAAACTTAGTATGAGTACGTTTGTCCAATAAAATATTACCTCACCCACCAGGTCTCCCTGGAGGGTGACACGTTCCAGCAACGCTCAGCATGTCAGCACCCGGCAGGAGGGTTTTCATGGGCTCTGGCTAAGCGGTCTGGGTTTGTTTCGGTGACTCCCCAAGGCCTGGCCCAGGTGACTACACAGATGGCCGACACCGGCCAGCGACAGCCGCACACTGATTTTAACCCACGCTGGTTATCTGTAGTGTCCAGGGGGATGTTTCAGAGCGGGGAGGGGCAGGGAACTGGCCAGCATTCGAAGTAGCTTTGAATTCACATGACTGAGGTCTGGTCTACACTAGAGAGCTGGGTTGACCCGAGGCAGCTTACGCCCTCTAATTATGAAAGGGTCTACACCAGGGCTTCAATTCGCAGAGATTATTTCCCGGCTCCCTCCTCCCCCCATTAGGGGCTTCAGCTGCGTAGCCAGGGGTCTCAGGACTTTAGCCCTGTGGGGGAGCCACTGGGGCTTGGGACTTTAGCCCCATGGGAGGAGGTGCCGGGGGTCGGGGCTTCAGCCCCATGGGGCGTGCTGGGGCTTGGGGCTTTAGCCCCGTGGGGGGCAGGGAGTGCAGGGACTTTAGCCCTGCGGGAGGAGATGCTGGGGCCTGGAGCTCGGGGCTTTAGCCTCGTGGGAGGAGGTGCGGGGGGCTCGGGGCTTTAGCCCTGCAGGGAGGTGCAGGGGCTTGGTGCTTTAGCCCGTGAGGGGACATTGGGGCTCGGGGCTTTAGCCCTGCAGGGAGGTGCAGGGGCTTGGTGCTTTAGCCCGTGAGGGGACATTGGGGCTCGGGGCTTTAGCCCCATGGGAGAGGTGCCGGGGGTCAGGGCTTCAGCCCCATGGGGCGTGCTGGGGCTTTAGCCCCGTGGGGGGCAGGGGGTGCAGGGACTTTAGCCCTGCAGGAGGAGATGCTGGGGCCTGGAGCTCAGGGCTTTAGCCTCGTGGGAGGAGGTGCGGGGGGCTCGGGTCTTTAGCCTTGCAGGGAGGTGCAGGGGCTTGGTGCTTTAGCCCCGTGAGGGGGCATTGGGGCTCGGGGCTTTAGCCCTGCAGGGAGGTGCAGGGGCTTGGTGCTTTAGCCCCGTGAGGGGGCATTGGGGCTCGGGGCTTTAGCCCCGCGGCAGGCGCCAGGCTCAGGGCTTCAGCCCCACGGGAGGTGCTGGGGCTTCCGTGGGTTTGAAAGTGTTTGCTGGGGCTCCGCTTTGGTGGGCTCTGGCTGAGTTTAAGCCCCTGGTCGACACTAACATTTTGCTCCGCGACGTAACTGCCCCACTCCGCCGACGTAGTAACTCCACCTCCACCCGTGGCGTAGAGTCCAGGTCGATGCAGTTAGGTCGACCCAGTGTCAGTGCAGACACCGCGTTGTCACTGGTTTTCAGCCTTCCCATAATGCCCCACACAGACAGCACAACTGATACAAGCGCTGCTGGGGAGGCCGCCCCCCGCTGACGCAAGGCGCCAAGTGCAGACACGCACACGCGCTGTGATTACTGCAGCGGCTCTACATCGGTGGACGTTAGATTGACTTAACTTTGTAGTGTAGACGTGGCCTGAGAAATATAAGAACCTCTCTTTATAATCAGTGTCAGAAACATCCCTTGAACGATGCCCATTTGGGATGCCAAGAGGCACTCGGAACATGACAATACCTTACCCCTCTCGCCAACGAAACCTGCCCTATCTCTGGGCCCGGCCCCACTCCAGTGCAGGCCTCCTCTGAAGGCTGTCCAGTGATCCTCCACGTGGGTGGGGAGCCCCACGGGACTGCTGGAGATCACACTGAACCCCCTCTCCTTTCCTGCTGCACAATCACAATTTAAAGGGGCTAACGATTCAATGGGGATTTCCTCTAATTACTTTCTTGTACTTTACCCAGGTCTCTCAGAGGAAAAATATTCCCCACCCCTAAAACAACAAGGTGCTGGCCCCCCTCGGGGGGCAGAGTTAAGGCTGTGTAGGAAGTGTCCCCTGAACTCTGCATTTCCTGGTTTTGTGACGTTTGTGTTTGAATTGTGACACTGATGCTCTTGGAGGGATACGTAGAGGGACCTCAGCTCCACAGGTCTGAGTTTGGGGGGGGATTGAATATTTGAGTTTGGGGGACTGAAACGCTCCTGTTTGGGGAGGGTGGGAGGAGCTCCCGGCCCTCCTGGGCACCTGAAAATTAATTCCATAAGAACAATGCTCTTTGCATTTCTGTTTGCAAAGGGTCTGCGAACTTTCAGGATAACGATCCTTAACCACTCTTGGGAGAGATACGCCTCGAAAGTGCCAGGAACCAGCCTTATACAGACCACGCAGCTCTCGGTAACACGAGGAAAAGTGTCTCTTTACCTAAGGAGGTGATGAGCTCGTAATTCTCCTTCATCACGTCCCGGTACAGCTCCCGCTGCCATTCTGCTAACTCCGCCCACTCCTCCGGGGAGAAATAGACCGCCACGTCCTCGAACGACACCGGCACCTGCAAAACAAGCGGCCCCATTCAGTACCTCCCACCACCGGCAGCCCTGACTGCCTTCCAGGCTAGGGATATTCCATGTGCCTGAGTCACAGCGCTAACCGAGGCCTTTTTACGTGTGCGCCTGATCAGAAACAACGCTGGCTACACACGGATCAACCGGGTTAGAAAACACAGCAGGGCAGAAGAGGGCTCACTAGTGCTGGAACTCCATGAGTTACAGAGAAGGACTTTCATAGAATCATAGAATCTCAGGGTTGGAAGGGACCTCAGGAGGTATCTAGTCCAACCCCCTGCTCAAAGCAGGACCAAATCCCAACTAAACCATCCCAGCCAGGGCTTTGTCAAGCCTGACGTTAAAAACCTCTGAGGAAGGACATTCCACCACCTCCCTAGGGAACCCATTCCAGTGCTTCACCACCCTCCTAGTGAAAAAGTTTTTCCTAATATCCAACCTAGACCTCCCCCCCGCCCCCGCAACTTGAGACCATTGCTCCTTGTTCTGTCATCTGCCACCACTGAGAACAGTCTAGACATTACATCAGCCATGCCACAAAGGGGGCCGACAAAGTTCACAACTCGCCTTTTAGACATGGACCGTCTCCTCCTCTCTGTGCGCAGTGCCCAGTGCATTGTCCGTGCTGCCACCTGGGAAACATTAACAATAGCAGCGGCTGCTTCCAAAATGCCCTTCACATATTAATGAACGGCCAGGTTCACCCCACTGGTGTCCTGCTTAACCTGGCTGGTCCAGGCCCCAGCCCCGCAAATAAACTGCCTGGGACCTTCTGGGCTGCTGAGGGCCCCAGACATGGGCTTTAGAGTGGTTCAATCAAATGAGGGCAAAAGCCCTTCCACAGGAACCCAGAAGGAAAGACGACTTCCAGCTCCCGGCAGGAGTCGCGTGAAGTTGATGTGGCCGTGGTTTGCATCCACTTTCCACAAGTGTCCATGACAAGGCAAGGCCCAGGGAATTCCACCCAAGGGCCCGGTTACCTCCTTTTCTTGTACCTGGAGGGCCCACTCCAATTACCCCCGGGGCTGGGCTCTCTGTGGAGACACTGCTCCATTAGCACTTCTGCTCAGCGTCAGGACTTCGTCCCCACATCCCCACCTCGGAACCGCTTGGTTAAGCTCCCTGCCTCCTCGCTCCGTATCTGCAGCTGAGCACAGCAAAGGGAGCTGGCGGATTGCGAAGAATTCTTTTGATTCTGTGCAAAGGGAAGTTGGTTCCATAAACGTTTCTGCATCGAGACCTCTGGCCCTTCCTGATCAGCTGCAGTGTTTATTTTTTTAATACTTTGGACTTTTCCCGAAGATCGTCCCTCCAGCCTGGGTGTTTCGGAGCAAACATCCCTCGTTATTCACGATCAGCAGTAATAGGTGGAGCACTGTTTATCTCGCGATCCCAAAGCACTTCAGCTGGCAGGTAGCATGGTCCCTGTTTCGCAGACGAGGAAGCTGAAGCATGGTGGGAACTGACTCACCTGAGTAGGGCCCATTAGCCTGGCTAAGAGCTCCCTCACTCCAGAGTTCACTGTGTCTCCTGGCTGGCTTCATCCGCCAGCAGAATCTCTGCCAGGCCCCGGGTCCGACTCCCCATTGCCCTGCCCCAGAGTAACGTTTGCAAAGGCAGTGCACAATGGGCGTAAGATGGAACTGCTCCAACCGGGTGGCTTTATACGCCCGCTTGGCCCAGGTGTAAACGGCCACACGAGAGACAGCGGGACACAGACTCAGAGCCACAGTATCAACCTCATTCTAATTTATACACGTACAAATCATCCCGCACGGCCACGCAGACGAATAGAAATGAGGTTGGGTAGCGCCCGGCCCTCTCTGCCAGTCCAGTCCTGGCCACCACCCCGGCAGATCCTGCAGTCTGGGTTCAGACCAAACTTCCGCTGCAATCCGAGGGCGTTCTGGCCAGAAAGGGCCACAGGAGTGACCCGGCGATGCTGGTTAGAGCTCTAAGTTATTTTGAAATGTGCCGAGCACCAGGGCTTCCAGTGCTTCCCTCATGGAGACGATTCTCCTGTTGGTGCGTCTCATGGAGGCACACAGCTCCCAGTAACACCAATGGGGACTCTGCATCTAAATCCCATACTCTGCGTCTAAATCCCATAGGCAGCGTTGAAATCTCAGCCTAAAAGTCTAATTTCAGAAGTCCCTACCGGTGCGCCAGGGCTTATCGCTGCCCTGTCTTTGGGGGCTTCGAGCCAGTTTTCTGTCCGCATGACGTGCTTCTAGGGAGTCATTGCAAATTCATTTTTCACCTAAGATTTCACACACTCAACTAAAATCCAACCGGATTTATAACTACGTCATCCCCTATGGCTAGTCATTGGCTTTTAAAAGGCCATTGAGTTTCTTGGGCAGGATTTATTCATAGAGTCGCCGTTTGGAAGGCCAGAAGGGACCAGTCTGATCATCTAGCCTGATCACATTGGAGAGAGTCCAGCGGAGGGCAACAAAAATGATTAGGGGGCTGGAGCACATGACTTATGAGGAGAGGCTGAGGGAACTGGGATTGTTTAGTCTGCAGAAGAGAAGAATGAGGGGGGATTTGATAGCTGCTTTCAACTACCTGAAGGGGGGTTCCAAAGAGGATGGAGCTCGGCTGTTCTCAGTGGTGGCAGATGACAGAACAAGGAGCAATGGTCTCAAGTTGCAGTGGGGGAGGTCCAGGTTGGATATTCAGAAACACTATTTCACTAGGAGGGTGGTGAAACACTGGAATGGGTTCCCTAGGGAGGTGGTGGAATCTCCTTCCTTAGAGGTTTTTAAGGTCAGGCTTGACAAAGCCCTGGCTGGGATGATTTAGTTGGGGGTTGGTCCTGCTTTGAGCAGGGGGTTGGACTAGATACCTCCTGAGGTCCCTTCCAACCCTGAGATTCTATGATTTCTCTCTTGCACAACACAGGCCAGAGAATTTCTCCGAGTGATTTCTGCATCAAGCCCATATCTTGTGGTTGAGCTAGGGCATATTTACTAGAAAGCCACCGAGTCTTGATTTAAAGACTTCAAGTGATGGCGAATTCATCACGTTCCTTGGTAAATGATTCCAATGGTTAATTGCCACATTGCTCAGAAATTGGCCCTTGTTCCTAGCCTCAATGTATCGACCTTCAGTGTCTAGCCACTGGCTCTCGTTCTGCCTTTAGATCAAAGACCCCCTTCTAGTCCCTACAGAAACCCCTGCGGCCTGAGTCCAGACTGCCTTGGTGCAGTCTGAACACTTCTTCCTGCGTCAGGCCCACACTCTGCAGACTGGTACCATGTTCCCTCCTCGGCCGTCCTTTCCACATGCCCGAGTTCATGCATTGAAATCCTTCCTTCAGCCTCTGAATAATTTGCTGTTGCTTCTGTGGGGCTCTGGGAGTGGGTCTCCCTGGTGTGGCGCCCAGCGCGCTCCCACCAGCGCCACAAAGGGCTGACCTGTCCCCTGCTCTGCTCCCAGAGCCAGGCCTCGGCAGATGCAGCTCCAGACAGCACTGGCTTTGCTGCCAGCCCCCAGCCATGGCACGTCCCTGTCCCATCTGCTGCCCAGGCGCCCCTCGGTCTCTGCGGGCGCAGGGGGTCCCCAGCCGCCCGCTGCCAATGACTGTCCCGGGTCTCAGGGGGGATCCCAGGCTTGTTGGCTGTTTCCCTAGGGCCCGGCCCGTCTCTGTCCTCTCCGCAGCCGCGCAGCGGGTCCCCGGCTGCGGGTTTCCTGCCGCTCACACCCTTCCCCGGGTGGTGACTACCGAGGCTAAACCAAGGGAGCCCAACGCAGATTCTCCAGCGCCCCCCCCCCCCCCCCCCCCCCCCCGTTCTCCGGGTCTCGGCTTCCCGCGGCTTGTGGACACACTGCCCCCCCCGGGACCCGCACCCACAGCGGGCCGAGAGCCCAGCCCCAGCCGGGTTCGCCCCCCAGCGCCCCGGGCTCCGGGGGCCAGCGCCGGCCGGGCCGGGCCAGACGGACCGCGGGCAGGGCAGGGCTGTTGTCCCGGCTCGGCCCGGCCCGGCTCCGGGCTCCCATTGTCACCGCGCTGCCGCTCCCTGCGCCCCGAGCCGGCGCCTACCTGCGCCCGGCCCCCGCCGGGCATCGTCCCCCGGGCTCGGCCGGGCAGGCGCGTCGGGACGAAGCTCGCCGAGCTGCGGGCAGCCGCCGGCGGGATGCGCTGCGCTGCGCGGGGCGGGCGGGCAGCGGGGCGCGGAGCTGGGCTCGGGGAGCCCCCGGAGCTCGGGCGCGGAGGTCTCCGGCTCTCCCGGGGAGCCGCGCGGGGGGACCCGGGCATCCCCCTGCTGCGGGAGGGAGAGAAAACTACAGCTCCCGGCAGCCCGTAGCGCGGGGCCGCCTCCCCCTCGCCTGGCCCCGGAGCCTCCCGGCCGGGTCCTAGCAGCGCCCCGCTCCCCGCACACGGGCTGGCGGGGAGCGTCCCTGTCCCTGTCCCACTCCCACCCCGGGGCCCTCCGCAAGCCGCACCGCGGGCTCCTGCCCGGGAACCGGGCTGCAGCGGGGAAAGGCGCCCACACCCCATCTCCTACCCGCCCCTGGCTTCCACACGGCCCGGGGGGGGCTGCCCCCGAAAGGGGCTTGTGCATACAAACGGCCTGAGCCGGACTGGGTCAGACCAAAGGTCCATCTAGCCCAGTATCCTGTCTACCGACAGTGGCCAATGCAGGTGCCCCAGAGGGAGTGAACCTAACAGGCAATGATCAAGTGATCTCTCTCCTGCCATCCATCTCCACCCTCTGACAGACAGAGGCTAGGGACACCATTCCTTACCCAGCCTGGCTAATAGCCATTAATGCACTTAATTAATGGAAGTGAGGTTTTTACCCACGAAAGCTTATGCCCAAATAAATCTGTTAGTCTTTAAGGTGCCACCAGACTCCTTGTTGTTTTTGTAGATACAGACTAACACGGCTACCCCCTGATACTTGAGTCCTAGCCTTCACAGCCTCCTCAGGCAAGGAGTTCCACAGGTTGACTGTGCGCTGTGTGAAGAAGAACTTCCTTTTATTTGTTTTAAACCTGCTGCCTATTAATTTCATTTGGTGGCTCCTAGTTCTTATATTATGGGAACAAGTAAATAAGTTTTCCTTATTCACTTTCTCCACATCACTCATGCTTTTATAGATCTCTATCATATCCCCCCTTAGTCTCCTCTTGTCTTGCTTCTCTGGGATGGAGGCAGAAGGCCCGGGATGTGGTTCTGTTGACAGGACAATGTACATTCGGGTCTGGCCTGCCCTGTGGTCCTGGCAGACCCTCTGATGATGACCTCACTGTCAGGGAAGTGAAAGTGATGAATGAAAAGAGGAAGGGGTTTTATCAAACCGGTTAAAAGGCTATGATCTGGGTTTGTTAACCGCTGTGTAACTGAGCCCCTGAAACCCACTGAGGAGAAAAGCTCCCCGTGTAACAGATCCAACACCTCTGGCCCTTTCAATTAAGGCTGAACAAGCTCTCAGTTAAGGGCTAAGATCCAGCCACACGTCTAAGTCCACTGAGGGAGACCTCTAGCAAAGACCAGACAGGAAATACTTCTCCTTTCAAGTCTTCTTTGTACAGGGAATAGTAATTGTTAGAAATACAGGTAGCTGGGTTTGTGCTGCCCAGGGGAAGTACCTGCTGGGTGTGACGGTGTCCACCAGCACCTGTAACAACAGCCCCCACTCGGCACCTCGGCTGCCCCCACACCTGGAGCCTGCACAGGGGGATGGGAGGTACACTGGCGCCATACCCCTTGGAGGCCATGTCCTCACACCGCTTTCAGGGGGCACCACTCAGCTCCAAACAGGGACAGGCCTGAGACAGTTGTTAATGACTGATACACCCGATGGGGTGTGAAATAATATCTACTGCCCCGTGTGACACCCTGCAGGTCCTACCCAAGCCTGTCTACAGGCATTTCTGTTGTGGGGGTGGGTCTGGTTCCCGGGGGTCACAGGATGATGCAAAACAGGGAGGGACCCCACAGAAGTAGAGCCAGCCAGCATGACCTCAATGCGTGTGTGTGTCTGAAATAAATGGAGAGAGAGGTTTGTTTTCTAATTACCCCCCCCCCCCAATCTGGTCAGCCAGGGTGGGCGAGGAGCAGCCCAGATTGGCCGGGAGGCAGAGTTGGGATTTCTATCTTGCTGCCAATACCCAACATAGCCCTGATTGCAGACTGAGTGAGGACATCAGGGTGTAGCTGGGTGGGAGTGGATCTTCTCTTCCCTTAGCCAGCCATGCAGGACTGCCCCCACCCCACATGCTGCACCGAAGGGCACTTCAGCTGTGTAAACGCAGCGGAGTCCTTCTTTGTAAAAGGCTCTGGAGACAGGACGCTCAGATCGTAATGGTCTTGTGGTTAAAGATACAAGACAGCGCTCAGGACACCTGAATACTATTTCTGGCTCTGCCAGATGTCTCAGTTTCCCAATGTCAAATGGAGATAATACTCAGAGCGGTCAGAGAAGAGTGGTGCCTTGTGAAGCTCTCGTATTCACATCTCTCAAGTGCCCGGAGCTCCTTGGCTGGGGAAGCTGGAGCTGTGAAGATTGGATCCAGATTCACCTGTGAACTTCCCCGGCCGTTGGGAGTGCGCGGCAGAACGTGCGTTGGGTGCTCCCTAAGAACTAGTGCTGAGTGACGTGACTGAATCATGGTACCATGTGAGAATGGCCTGTGGCTAGATGGGGAGAGTGTTAGAATGGTTCTGTCTCGCCCCCCCAGTCAGGCCAGCTGCGTGTAGATGGTGCTAGCAGGAGCAGTGGTAACGGTTGGTTAATGTTCTGCTAACCTGGCTGCGCCCCCTTTCTATGCAGCATCAAAGTACCAGGTGCGCTGCCTGCACGTGACTAATGAGCAAGTCGCTTACTGGCTGATTCCGCATCAAACTGCAGCTCTCAGCTGATTCGGAGCCACCCCACTTCTAAAACCATCTTTAAATCAGTCCAGGTGACATCTCCGCCTGTCCCTCAGCTCCTCCTGCCAGACCCAAGCACCTCCACGGGCGGAGCCTGCCTTCCCTCGCTCCCCTCAGAGGTGTTAAAGCCAGAAGGGACCATACAAGCAGCTAGTCCAGTGGTTTTCAACCTTTTTTTTCATTTGTGGCCCCCTAAAATATTCCAAATGGCAGTGTGGGCCTTTCTGGAAATCATAGACTGTCTGTAGCCCCCCCAGGGTCCGCGAACCACAGGTTGAAAACCACCGATCTAGTCTGACCTCATGTATCTCACAGGCCATTCAACATCATCCAGTTACCCCTGTATTGACCCAGTAACTTGTATGTTATTGTCTGTCTCCTGCAAGGCAGCCCGGCTGGCTCTGGAGACACCAGGAACTAGAGAATCCACCACTGCCTTGATCCTTTGTTTCCAGGGTTAAGCCCCTCACTGTTGCAAATTCGTGTCTCATTTCTCATTTGAATTTGTCTGGCTTCAGCTTCCAGCCAGTAGTTCTTGTGATGATTCTGCTGGGTTAACGAGCCCGCTCGTACCTGTTTTTTTCTCCCCATGAAGGTACTTCCAGGCTGTAACCAACTCCCCGCTCAGGCTTCCTTTTCATAAACAGACGGAACTCTTTCAGTCTCTCACGTTTTCTTCAGCTGAATCATTTTTGTGGTTCTTTTCTGCCCAACATCCTGTTTGAAATGTGGACACCAGAACTGGATGCAGTATTCCAGCATCAGTCCCACCAGTGCTGGGTACCAGGGTATAATCCTCTGCCTGCTCCACTCACCACTCCTCTGTTAATACGTCCAAGGATCGCATTAGCCCTGTTTGCTACAGCAACATGTTGGGAGCTCAGGTTCAGTCTCGTCTGCTCTCACCCCTAGACCCTTTTCAGACTCCGGATTAAGTTCCCCCATCTGGAGGTGGGGTCCGCGTTCCTTGTTCCTACCTGTAGAAGACTTTGCATTGGGTTGTACTAAAATGCGTTTGGTTTGAATGGGCCCATTTTACCAAGCGATGCAGCTCGCACTGTCTGACTGCCCTGTTGTCCTGCCAACCTCTGTCATCCACAAATGTTATCAACTGGGATTTTATATTGACTTGCAGATCACAGATGAAAGTCTTGAATAGTGTTGGGCCTCATTCTGATCCCTGTGGAACCTCACTAGAAACACCCGTTTGCTGCTGATTCCCCACTGACGACCACTGTTTGAGATCTGTCAGTTAGCGAGTTCTTAAACCAGGTAACGGGTGCTCTATTGACATTGTGTAGAGCTATTTTTTAATAAGAATGCTGTGTGGTACTCAGGCAAATCTCCTACAAAAGTCTAACATTTACATAAAGAACAGGAGGACTTGTGGCACCTTAGAGACTAACACATTTATTTCAGCATAAGCTTTGGTGCGCTACAGCCCACTTCTTCGGAAGCTGTAGCCCACGAAAGCTTATGCTGAAATAAATGTGTTAGTGTCTAAGGTGCCACAAGGACTCCTGTTCTTTTTGCGGATACAGACTAACACGGCTGCTACTCTGAAACCTAACATTTACATAGTAATTTGTAACCTCATCAAAGAATGAAATATCTTAGGTGCAAAGATGAGAAACAAAATGATTAGGGGGATGGAATAGCCTCCGTATGAGGTGAGATTAAAAAGACTGGGACTGTTCAGTTTAGAAAAGAGACAACTAAGCGGGGATATGATAGAGGTCTACAAAAGCATGGACGGTGTGGAGAAAGTGAATAGGGAACTATTACTTACCCCTTCGCATAACAGAAGAACCAGGGGTCACCCTCACCCAATGAAATTAATAGGCAACAGGTTTAAAACAAACCAAAGGCAGTATTTCTTCACACAACACACAGTCAACTTGTGGAACTCCTTGCCAGAGGATGTTGTGAAGACCAAAAGTATAATTGTGTTCAAAAAAGAATTAGACAAGTTCATGGAGGACAGGTCCATCAATGGTTGTTTGTCAAGATGGGCAGGGATGCAACCCCATGCTCTGGGTGTCACTAAACCTCTGACTGCCAGAAGCACCTGGCACTGGCCACTGTCGAAGACAGAATACTGGGCTAGATGGACCTTTGGTGTGACCCAGGGTGGCTGTTCTTATGAAAGCAGGTTGTTGGACAAGACCCAAGTTCCATAAAACCATGTTGTCTGGCATTAATTACATTCCCATCCTTTAATTCTTTAATCAACTCAATCCCTCATCAGCTCTTCCAGTATTTTGCCCAGGCTCAGCAGTGTAAGTAGGACAGTCTGGGCCGGTCCGGTCCGCCATACCTGCAAGATATTTATAGCTGGTACAGCGTACCGAAAAGAGGAGCAGCCGAACGTGGGGCCACTGGGCGGGCAGCTGTACCACCCCCAGCCCTTCCCCGCAGGTCTCGTCCATCTGACAGCAGCCACGCCGGAGGACAGGGCTGGGGCAGTCCAGCCGCCGGAGGAGCGGTTGGCGTTCTGCTCCTTTCCCAGCTGCGGTTCCCGCGAGAGCCCTGACCCACAAAGGGGAAAGGAGCAAAATGTCAGGCCACTGGGTGGCCCCCCACCGGCAGTTCCTCCGGCACCGCTGCTGTACCAGCCCCCAGCCCTGTGCTCCAGCAGGCCGGCCGCTGTACAGACAGAGGAGACCCTGCAGGGAAGGGCTGGGGGCGATACAGCCGCGCTGGGGGAGCTGTAGGCATGGGGCTGCCTAGCGGCCCCATGTTCTGCTCCTTTCGCCGAGTGTGGGGGCCCCTGGCTGGGGGCGGGGTGGAGTCACGTGGAGGGTCACATGCCCCCCATGGCTCCCTCTGTAGCGGTAAGAAATGGATTCCACTTGCACCACGGCCCAGGCTTGATCCCAGGCTAAACTACAGTTACGACAAGAGCAGTTTGCGTTATGGAAAAGTGACACCAGGGAAATATTGGCTGTCGCTGTAGCTGCAGTGTAGAAGCTGGAAACCGACCGAATCAGCATCATGCAGCCAGCCGGCTCTTCACCGCTTCCCACTGCTCCACCGGCCCCTGGGACCCACACAGCCAGCGCCTGAGGGGTGCAATAGAGAGCCATGTGATTGAACGCTGGCGCTCAGCACGGCTGGTTAATCACCTGGCTTTCCTTGGCGTGGTCTGTCTGACTGGGGTCAGAGATTCTCCATCCAGCACAGGGGGTCTCAGCGTTTTTCTTTCTGAGCCCCTCCCTCCATGCTATAAAATCTCCATGGCCCACCTGGGCCACAACTGGTTTTCTGCATAGAAAAGCCAGGGCTGGCGTTACGGGGTAGCCAGCAGGGCAGTTGCCTGGGGCCCCAGGGGCCCCCCTGAAGCTACATTGCTCAGACTTCAGCTTCAGCCCAGCTGGGGAGGCTCGGGGCCCTGGGCTTCAGCCCTATGCAAAGAGGCTTTGGCCTTCTGCCCTGGGTCCCAGCGAGT
The DNA here is from genome assembly GCF_011386835.1 of Chrysemys picta bellii. Lineage (NCBI taxonomy): Eukaryota > Metazoa > Chordata > Testudines > Emydidae > Chrysemys > Chrysemys picta. The sequence goes on along the minus strand of NC_088792.1, from coordinate 1,939,430 downwards.
CTAATGCTGGCCCTGCTTGGAGGCCCCCCTGAAACCTGCTCGAGGCCCCATAGGGGGCCCTGGACCCCTGGTTGAGAACCACTGGACTAGTTTATGTTCTGCAGTGCTCGGCCTGGCCACCATCTGCACTTCTCAGGACTGGCCTCCATGCCCATTGTACAGAGACGCCGACCTGCACTCCTGCAAAGCACTCTTCTCTCATTTCTCACCTCTGACTGGCTCCTGCCCGTCAGCTGTGGGGCAGAGAATGAGATCTGCACGACACAGCCACCTCCCGGCCCTTAGAGAGAACAGCGTGTGAGGCCCCAGCTGACACACTTACTTTTAGTTGATATTATTTTAATTGTTCTTTTGAAGGAAAAAGAAAGCAAACGCAAGACCACATACAGACATTACAGCGCTACGACCGTTACCAACGCCCCACACAATACAGAGCATGCAGAACTTCGGCTAAGGTACATTCATTGAATCCCACCACAGCACTCCCTTCCCGTCTCCTCACTCAGGCATCCTCTTCCAGTCCCTTCTCAGATAGGACTCCCTCCAAGCTGGCTAAGCGCCTCCCGCCGGCACACCGCGCCCCACTGAGATTTCTCTGTTGATTTCTGTGTTTTTGATGGCTGGCGTTTTGCTGGACAGACTAGTCTCCAGTGAGAATACGCCACATGACTTATTAAAGGGAAACGGTCAACATAATAAATACATCAAACTCTGCTCTAGTATTACACAGCAAAAACGAAACCATCTCCTTTGGCTCCTCATGAAGCAGGCTGGTTTTAGTTCACATTTTGCACTTCAGTCAGCTTGGGAGGTGGAACTAGACGTCTTGCTTTGCTAGGATCATAGAATATCGAGGTTGGAAGGGACCTCAGGAGGCATCTAGTCCAAACCCCTGCCCAAAGCAGGACCAATCCCCAGACAGATTTTTGCCCCAGAACCCTAAGTGGCCCCCTCAAGGATTGAACTCACAACCCTGGGTTTAGCAGGCCAATGCACTGAGCTGTCCCTCCCCCCTCCGCTCTGCTCAAGTGGGAGAAGCCCAGCCCTTTGACCATTACATTCCCATGTTCAAGTCCCAGGACTCCTGTGGTCTATGCCCAGCTCTGAGAGGGGAGGGGGGTTTACAGGACTAGAGCGGGGGGAACTGGGAGTCAGGACACCTGGCTTCTATTCTATGCTCTGGGAGGGGAGTGAGGTCTACAGAACTAGAGCAAGAGGGAGCTAGGACTGCTGGATTCGATTTCCAGTTTCCTATATGACTTTGGACTAGTCCTAGCTCTCTGCGCCTCAGTTTCTCCAAAGTGGGGGTACTGAAGCCTTCCTGTTTGTAGTCCACTTCACTTCCTGTCCTCGTGTTAACACAGTGCCACTCAGCACTGCAGGGGATTGATTAAAAAAAACCCAAAACTATTTCATTTAAATTAAAATGCAACAGGGAAGAGGGTTTATTCCTGTTGGGTTTTACAAAACCTTCACCCAACTTACATTTTGTACCTACATCTCCTTACAGCAACCAGGTGATTATCAAACCCGCAAAGGCCAAGGCACAAAGCCACCACAAATCTTGCACATCCGAAACACCTGCAGCAGATGGACTGAAGTTTCTGGCCAGCGATACTCAGAACTTAGTGGTTCAGGAGCCAAATTAGCGATCAACGTGCCCCCAAAAGCCCCCGCAGCACGACCGACAGGGGAAATACTTGGTTTTATATATAATTATTCTCACAGCAAATAAATTACTAACTTAGAGCAAGCTGCTAACTGAATTGGTTAATTACGTAGTAAAAGCATCCGGCTTGGTTAATAACATCATGCGCTGCACAGAGCCGCAGGAGACCCCCCAAGAGCCGCTTGTGGCTCACGCGCCCCAGTCTGACTATCACTGGTCGAGGTGATGGGCTCTGTGGGTAAAAGCTGCAGATTAACTCTCTTGTAGCGAACGCTGGAGAGGCAGCGACAGCAGCTGTCAGTCCAGCCTCGGGTGGCACCTCCACAGGTCACCCTAGGATCTCACTCCCACCCCCAACGGGCCCCATCGGACTCCTGTTCAAGTCAAACCAGTGGGATCCAACTCTCGAGCAGCGCAGAGAATCCACTGCTGTATGGCGATAGGAAACCGGCGGGAGAAGTAGCTTGAAAGGACAGGAAATGGACACAACAGACACTTGAGTTCAGGGCACAAGAGAGATACGGAGGGTAGGAGCCGTGGGCCAGGTGGAAGGAGAAGTGCAGGATTGCCACAGGGTATCTGCCATTTTTAGAGGCTTTTAATTTATTGATTAGAGAGAAAAATCTACCCCCCTTTTTGTGTGTGTATGAACATGGATTTTATCCAGCATGCTGCATCATTCCATAGGGACTTGCACGTGACTGGGAATAGCATCGTAGTGCTATTTGCGAATGCTCTGTGATTTATACAGGAGACAGACGGGAAGGATAAAATCAAAGCAGACACAGCAGACCATTGCTAATTACGTCACTCAACAAATGAAAAAAAAGAAAGACAGCATTGCTACAATTTTCTGCCAAGATCTGATCGAGTGGTGTAGTGAGTTCTCCTATTACTCAGACTTCCTCGCTTCCCCAAAGTACACCGCAGAACACTTCCTAATAGACTAGAGCATAAACAAACCTAAACGGCACGCCCGCATAAACGAACAATGTTCATGACAAGGCAGCAGCCCGGCTCTTTGATTATACGCGGAGCGTCTCCTTGGCAAGATTCAGCAATTTTCACAGACACTTGTGCAAAGTAGCACGGTTCTACGGTAATTAGAAAGCTAGCGTACGTCATGGGGCACTTCTTTACATTTTGGTTAAGATATTTTAGTGTATTTACTAGGCAGCCAAACAACCTATACAGTTAGGAGGCCAAGCCAGTTGCTTGTAGAAAATTCGTACTCTGGAGAGGAGACTGACAGGTCAGTTGCTTTTAAGCGAGGTCCCACAGCAAGGATGGGCCTGGGGAGTTGAGTGTGTGTGTCACAAATGTCACTTTTGCACACCCAGGTTGGAAGGTAGCTTCCAAGGAGGCTTTTCGGTTGGCCTCTGAAGACATGAGGTCTCACAGGAGCAGTTCTGCCTACCCTAGAGCTCACGGTGTTTCACTCCTGCATCTTGTCAGATCCCAACTCCTAGACATAGTGTTTGCCACGTTCCACCCACACAAATGGTTCTCCCTCACGTGTGGCTCCTCTGATGTAGCACAAGGCGTTTGCTCTGCATGAACCTCTTCCCACACTCATTGCACACCAAAGGTCTCTTGCCAGCCGGGGTTCCCTGTTGGGCTCTCAGAGGTGGCTTCTGGCTAACGTTTGCCCTGCACTGCGGGGTGCTGGTGAAGGGCGTTTGCTGGGCCATGGGCTGTGGGCTCCGACTGGCACCTGTCCTCGTGCTCTTCAGCAGCGCCTGCTCAGTGTGAGTTCTCTGGTGCGCCAGCATTATCCGCTCGTCCCGGAACCGTTTCTCGCATTCCGCACACTGATACGGCTTCTCCTCTGCCGGGACCTTCTGGCGGCAGAAACCCACGTCATCCTCCAGGCCTTCCTCCCCTTTGCCACGTGGCCTCTTGCCCCTGTGCACCCTCTGGTGGCTTTTCAAGTGCTGCTTCTGGCTGCAGGTCTTCCCGCACTCGTTGCACTTGTAGGGCCTCTCGCCTGTGTGGATCCGCTCATGGATGATGAGGGTTTTCTTGTCCTTGAAGCTCTTCCCGCACTCGGGGCAGGCAAAGGGCCGCTCCCCCGTGTGGATGCGCTGGTGGCTGATCAGATGGTGCTTCTGGCTGAACCTGTGTCCGCACTGAGCGCAGGAGAAGGGCTTCTCCCCGGTGTGGGTGCGCTGGTGGCTCAAGAGATGGTGCTTCTGGCTGAAGTTCTTCCCGCAGTCCGAGCACTGGAACGGCTTCACTCCCCTGTGCACTTTCTGGTGGGACACGAGGATCTGCTTGAGCCGGAAGCTGCTCCCGCACTGCAGGCACCGGAACGGCCTCTCCGCCGTGTGGGTGCGCTGGTGCTTTTTGAGGTCTCTGCTCTTGTTGAAGCTCTTCCCGCACTGAGCGCACGTGTACGGCCGCTTGGGTGCCTGAGGGCTTCTCTGCAGCTTCTCGGAAAGGCTCCTCCCTCTCTCGGGGGCAGCATCCTCCTTTCCCATGTGGGTTTTCTGATGTCTCTTCAGGTCCCCCTTGGATGGGAAACCCTTCCCGCACTCAGGGCATTTGAAGGGCCGCTCCCCCGTGTGACTCCTTTCGTGGATGGTCAGGGCTGTGTTACTCTTGAAGCTTTTGTCGCACTCCGGACACGTCGGGGGAATCTTCTTTAGCGAGGCTTTTTGGGGAGGAGCCCTCGGGGGTTTGTCCTGAGCATTCGCCACCCGGCTTCGCAGCTTCTGGTGGGATTTGCTTCGAGCCAGGCCCCTCTTCTTCTTCACACACTGCGGCGGGCTGCTCCCTTCCTCCAACTTTCCCGAGAATGCACTGGGCGGTTCCGGGGTCTCTGTGTCTTCCTCCTGCTCCTCCTTTTTAATCCTGATTCCATCATCTACTGGAAAGAAGACAGAGGGAAGCGTCCAGATGTTATTTCAGGTGCGGAGGATGGAAAAAGACTGCCCATTCAACAAGACCCCCCCATTCCAGAGGGAATCCCAGTAGGTTCCCAGTGAGAATCTGTGAATTAATCTGCTGGGAAGTTCAGCGATTGGGAAATCCCCTCTCTTCCCACAAATTACAGAGACACTCCCATCACATCCAAGTTTCTACCGGCCAAGAAATAGCCAACGGAAGCCAGCTGCATTCACCTAAACAGGTCTGGCTCCCACGACGGCGACCTGAAAAATAACGCCCCCCACCGAGACACAGATTCTGCTCTCAGTTGTACCAGTGCAGCCCAGTGACTTCAACAGAGCTATTCTGGCCTAAGAAAGCACGTTTCGACCACGTTTCCAGAGGCAGTCAGGATTATAAACTGGGGATTCCTACCAGTCATGTTTCTATTTTATTCAGCCTAGGTCTGACCCCCCCCTCCCCAGCGCAGAACGTGAGCGTACAGGAACGCGAACTCTGGAGTGGCCTTACAAGCGAGTAACTTTCTCGCACCTGGAGTGGTGCGGGAGCGGGAGGGACTCCGGCTATGAGTTAATTAGTCCTGTTGGGAAGTCCCAATTGGCTCCAGCCACGGAGGAATTCTGGCTACACACTAACAGAAGATACTCTTCCGACACACACAGGCTTCAGCACTGTATGGGTCCCTCATTGCCTTTAATGAATGTTACTCTCAGTCCAACGCTCTGTTCATCAGGCCACCCTTGGAATGTCCAACTCTTCTCTGTCTAGCTCAGACGTGGGCAAACTACGGCCTGCGGGACCGTCCTGCCCGGCCCCTGAGCTCCCAGCCGGGGAGCCTAGTCCCCCCGCTATCCCCCCTCTCCCGCAGCCACGCCTGCTGGGCAGCCTGGGGAGCGCAGCTGGCTCTGGCCGGGTGTCGCGGCTGTGAGCTCCTGCTGCTGGTAAGGGGGCGGGGAGTGGGGGGGTTGGGTAAGGGAGCGGGGGGTCCTGGGGGGCAGTCAGGGAGGAGGGGGCGGTTGGATGGGGCAGAGGTTCTGGGGGGGCGGGCAGGGGATGGGGAACAGGGTGGGTTGGGAGTGGGAGTCCCGGGGGGGGGCATGTCAGGGGGCGGGAAGTGGGAGGGGTGGATAGGGGGTGGGGGCCAGGCTGTTTGGGGAGGCACAGCCTTCCCTACCCGGCCCTCCATACAGTTGCGCAACCCCGATGTGGCCCTCGGGCCAAAAAGTTTGCCCACCCCGGTCTAGCTCCCCATCCTTCGGGATTCCCCCCCCCCCCACTACTCACCTGACCAGAAGCTTTGGGGGGTCCCCCACTCTCTGGGATGTGGAGAGTCTCCAACACATGGCTCTTCTTCTTGCTCAATTTTACATAGGATCTCTGGTTTGACAGCAGGCCACCCTGTTCCAGGGACGGAGAACAGTAAAGTCCCATGTTTACATTAATGTAATTAGAGTCTGGAAGAAGGCTCCTCCATCCTCATCATCAGAGGTACTATCCCTCGCTCTCAGCTCTATCTACTCCAAATTCATGGGCATGCACATTTCACACTCCTCTAGCCTTAGTGCTCCCTCCATCTATCTGCCCACTTCTGACTCGTGTCTTCTGTCCTGCTGCCCCTACATACCTCTTCTGCTCCAGCTGTCAGTCCTTAGCGTCACATCTCAATCTTCTTTCTGCAGGAATCTTTCCTATCTAGGGCTCCTTACCCCATCCACTGTCCCATGTTTTACCGTGTCCGTGTTAGAGTCTAACGTCTCGCTGTGTGTCCGCAGAGTGCCCCGTACGCTCATGCGTGCTAGGAATGGTCAATGACAGGGCAGTATATGGGCCAAATTTTCAAGCTTTGGAACCTGACGTTAGATGCCTAACTCCATATTCCGGCATCTAGACAAGAATGGCCCAGCTCCTGGGAGAAGGGCGAAAGGGATCCTCACCCAGCGAGGTGACCAGCTCGTAGTTCTCCCTCATCACGGCCCGGTACAGCTCCCGCTGCCATTCCGCTAACGCCGCCCACTCCTCCGGGGAGAAATAGACCGCCACGTCCTCGAACGCCACCTGCAACACAAGCCGCCCGGCTCAACATTGTGGGCTGCACGGATAGCCAGAGCCCACGCTGGGGACTGCAGTAGGATCCAGACACGGGCAAAACCCCTTGGCCCCAGTGCCACGCAGTCTGCGTCCCACTCCCCACCAGGCCCGTCTGCCAGTAACGGCGTTACCCGAAAACTGACAGCCAGGAGGTGAGCGCAGAGGGGCTGCTGGGGAAAGGATAAAACAAAACTGCTTTGAATCTGCGGTAAGTACAGCAAGACACAGGGGCATAACTGGCTCCCGATGCGTGATGGGCCCGTCAGTCTTGGGGGGGCTGGGGGGGGTTGAGAGACTTAAAACGCATCCCGTAATCCGGCAAATCAAGGGTTAAGACAAGAATGGGGACAGTGAGAGAAAGCGTCAGCCTGCACAGTAACGTCACTCTAGACAGCCCCTCTGCATTGCGCACCTCACCAGGCCGGGGTTCAACCCTCCTGTGCTGGAGGCTATGGGATGATCCAGGTTAAAGGGACAAGTGGGGGGGAAGGGGAAGGACCCTGAATCCTGGAGACATGGGCTGACCGAGGGGAAGAGGAGGAGTGCAAGGAGAGCTAGAAGCGGGGCAAAGGGATCACGCTGTGGCAAGGACAGCCACGCACAGCGCTGCAAACCTCGCAGCCCCAGAGAGAGCGATACGGGGGAGAGGTGCAGGAGCAAGCCCTGCTCGCTGTTCGGGACAGTATGTTTTAAACATGCCTTTTACAGGGGGAGGGATAGCTCAGTGGATTGAGCATTGGGCTGCTAAACCCAGGGTTGTGAGCTCAATCCTTGAAGGGGCCACTTAGGGATCTGGGGCAAAATCAGTATTTAGTCCTGCTAGTGAAGGCAGGGGGCTGGACTCGATCTTTGAGGGTCCCTTCCAGGTCTAGGAGATAGGTATAGCTCCATATATTATTATTATTTTGTGTATTAAAAGTCGTGGTTCTTTTCAGGCCAGCAGCTCAGTGGTTTTCTGACAGCACCGAGAACAATTCAAGGAGCAGCCTGCAAAACCCAAGATGAGCTAGAACCAGACCGGACTCTCGATCTGAGCACTGAGCAGTCAGACACGCTCCGTGCTGGCCCAGGAATCAGTCACGCTGCACAAGCGGCCCTCGCCGGCAGTTCTCATGGGTCCCAGGCCCTCGGTGCCTGAATTTACTTCAAGGAGAGTGAGTCACACTTTAAAATGACTTCCCGAAAGCAGCCTGTCCTCACCAGGCTGCCGAACCGCCCCCGCCTTTCCCAGTGGCTATTTTTAGAGGCAATATTAACTCTTGTGAACAGAAGGGATTAGCAAGGAGCACCAGGAATAACGGGGACAGGAGTGAGGCCATTTATTCTACGTGGCGCAGCCCGACTGGTGTGGCCTCTCCTGAGCAGAAACCTCTGTTTCCATGTCCCCCGGAGGTGGCTTTAGAACGAGGGCAAACATCCGCCAGGTGCCAGCCTGGGACACCTCAATCATTCAGTTCACTTGTGACCAGGTCAGAGGCCAGGTTTCAGGAGCAGAAAATCCTGCACCCAAACCATCTTCCCTGTCTCCCAAGCAGCACCGCCTGGAAAAGCGGCGAATGCAGGAGCCAGGGGAGAGCGGAGACAAGGGATAGGAGTCAAGAGCCGCACACTCATAGGTGCTGGATCTAGGGGTGCTGCGGGTGCTGCCGCACCCCCTGGCTGGAAGTGGTTTCCATCACATCCAGGTTGACAGTTTGGTTCAGTGGCTCTCGGCTCCCTCACTACACACATTGTTCCAGCCCCCCTGTGCACGCTCTGCTGAGCCAGGCCGGGGAGGGCAAGGCAGGAATTCCTGTGCCATCCTACGACGCCCTGCTCCCTGCGAGCGGGGCCGCCTTCAGCAGCCCTGTCGCCCAGGAGCCTGTGCTAGGGAGAAAGCTTAGTATTCAAGCCACCCTAAGACGCCCGTACTGGGGGGAACAGAGCCGCCACACACAGGGGCAGAGCAGAGACCCTCCCGCCCCGGGCCTGTCTGCTACGCAGAGAGCCCCCGTCCCTGCAGCCCCTGTCACTATATGGGGAGGTGTGAGAGAGCGGGAGCCCCCCATCCCGGGCCTGTCTGCTACGCAGAGAGCCCCCTTCCCTGCAGCCCCTGTCACTATATGGGGAGGTGTGAGAGAGCAGGAGCCCCCCACCCCGGGCCTATCTGCTACGCAGAGAGCCCCCTTCCCCGCAGCCCCTGTCACTATATGGGGAGGTGTGAGAGAGCAGGAGCCCCCCACCCCGGGCCTATCTGCTACGCAGAGAGCCCCCTTCCCCGCAGCCCCTGTCACTATATGGGGAGGTGTGAGAGAGCAGGAGCCCCCCACCCCGGGGCTATCTGCTACGCAGAGAGCCCCCTTCCCTGCAGCCCCTGTCACTATATGGGGAGGTGTGAGAGAGCGGGAGCCCCCCACCCCGGGGCTATATATGGGCAGAGAGCCCCCTTCCCTGCAGCCCCTGTCACTATATGGGGAGGTGTGAGAGAGCGGAAGCCCCCCCCATCCCCGGGCTATATATGGGCAGAGAGCCCCCTTCCCTGCAGCCCCTGTCGATATATGGGGAGGTGTGAGAGAGCAGGAGCCCCCCATCCCAGGGCTATATATGGGCAGAGAGCCCCCTTCCCTGCAGCCCCTGTCGATATATGGGGAGGTGTGAGAGAGCGGGAGCCCCCCATCCCGGGCCTGTCTGCTACGCAGAGAGCCCCCTTCCCCGCAGCCCCTGTCACTATATGGGGAGGTGTGAGAGAGCGGGAGCCCCCCATCCCAGGGCTATATATGGGCACAGAGCCCCAGTCACCCCAATGTCCCCCCGGGCCCGGCGGAGAGCCCTGCCCCACTGCAGTCATTCATTCTCCTGGCCCTGGCCCTGCAGACACCCCCGCCCCGCCCCACAGCTGTTCGCCCACTGCCCCCTCCGGGCCCTGGAGGGCAGAGACCCCCGGCCAAGCTTGTGTCTCTAGGGCCAGCCTGGCTCGGTGGGGCTACAAGTCCCGCCCCTGCCCCGGCTGCAGGGGGCGCTCCCTGTCCACCCCCCACCCCAGCGTCCAGCCGTGGGGCGGCCATGGGGCCGGGTCCTGCCTCCAGCGGGCAGCGCCCCCCGGGGCCCGGGGCCCGGCTCCTACCTGAGCAGAGCCCGCTGCGGCCATCCCCCTGGCCTCCGGCCTGCGGCCCCGGGACGCGGGGATCGGGGCCAGGCTGGAGCAGGGCCCCGGGCGGCCCGCGGGGCTGCGCTCCCCGCCCGGCGCAGTGTAGCGCCCGGCCGAGATGCTCCGCCGCCCGCCAGCCCCCGCCTCCCGGGGCATTGTGGGAGATGTAGTCCCGCCTGATTGACAGCTCCGGGCACGCCCGGGGCCCTGCGCGGGGGCGCAGCGCAAGGGCCAGACCCCGGGATCGCCCGGCTCCGCGCAGGGTCCGGGCAAGGCAGGGGGCAGCATCGCAGGGGGTCCGCGCAGCGTGGGAACCCGCCCGGGACCCCTGCAGCCCGCACCCAGGCCCCACCGCCGGGGTGGTGGGAACCCGTGTCCCGCTGAGCCCCGGGCCAAGCCTTGCCGTGCTGCTGTGTGGACGCAGCTCGAGCCGCTGGCCCGAGCCGGGAGCTCTGCCTCCTGTAATCCAGACCCGGCAGCAGGGCAGTGTGGACGCTCAAGCCCACAGGCCCGGGTTACGATGCTGTGCAGACCTACCCTGGGGGATATGAGGGTGTGCCGTCTACACTACATTAAAACAACCCCGGCCGTGAATCTCAGAGCCCAGGTCTGCAGACTTGGGCTTGTGCCGCTGCACTGAGCGAGCTGTGTAGACTCAGTCTCTGAACTCCCCCCTGCTCCTGCAGGCTTCAGAGCCGCAGCGGGAATGTCTACAGGGCTCTTGGTAGCGCTGTAGTGCCAGCCCCGTCACGCCGCGTCTGAAGAGCCAGGCTCTGAGACTTGCTTTTGCAGGTGTGTTATGCAGTGTAGACGCGCCTAGCCATTCCTGTGGCAGGGCACAGGCTAGGGGAGTAGGTGCTGGCTTTCAGACCTTCCCAGCTTGATGTGCTGAGGCCTATGGGAACGCTGGGAATGGTCCCCAGGGACCTGGGCAAGGTGTCACCTCCCAGCTCCACCCTCGCTGACTGCTGTGGTACATTTGCATGGATCCACTCTGCCAGTTCTTGTGATTGTACCACCAGTCTAGCAATATTTGGTGCTTGTTCTGAAAGCCCCAGCTCCTGGAGTCCAGTGAGTACACGAAAACCTCAGCTTTCATTTCTTAACAAGTAAGTTTCTAGCCCTCATGGCTGCAGAGAAAAGCCTGGAAGCGGGGCCCCTAAAGACAAATGAAAAGAACCACAGATTTATTAGCTTGAATATCTCATGATTTTCAAGCCAATCTTGTGATTTTGGGTGCCCTGACTCATGATAGTTGGACATTTGGGTTTGGCGATACCATAGCTGAGCATTTATTCGCTGTATTCTCTCCACTCAGCGCCCATCCGTCTCACACGCTCCTCCCACAGACGTCTCCTGTTGAGGGCTCAGTGACCTTCCAGCTATAGGTCTCTATAGTCTTCTCATGCCCAGGCCCTACAGGGAAAGTGACCTGCCCCCTCGAAAGCAGCCTTCTCCCCAGTTCGTTATCCGCCTTTGGTTCCTGTTCTGTCAAGTCTGTGGGCAGGGCCGGCTCTAGGTTTTTTGCCGCCCCAAGCAAAAAAAATTTTGGCTGCCCCCCCGTCCCAGCCCTGGGCTCCTCGCCGCACCCCCCTGCTGCCCCAGCCCTGGGCTCTCTCCCCCCACACACATCCCCTGCCACCCCAGCTCTGGGCTCCCTCATTCCCCCCCGCCCATTGCCCCACACACACCTCCTGCTGCCCCAGCCCTGGGCTCTCTCCCCCCACCTGCACCCTTCTTCCGCCACAGCCCTGGGTCACTGGTAACTCGCTCCCAGGGCGGGTCATTCAGCAGGAATTTTGGATGTGCACAGAACACAGACAGGATTGGTTCCCATATGGTTACAGAACTGCAGTGAAGTAGAACAATTTTCAGCTTGTGTGATTGGAGGATGTCTGGATGCATATTATAAGACGGTCCTCCATAAATGAGGAAAAGTTGAGGTGCCTTTATTATTCTTTTGTTCCTCTCTTTCTTTCTATGGGGAATTTGCCAATGCGATATCACTGTCTTCCTTTTAAACAAACAAACAACAGGCAATGGCTGTTGAAAATAGCAATTCCAGTCCTAATAACCACCGGGAAGCATTTCTTGCTCAATTTATTCTACTTTTCCTACAGCAAGTTCCAGTGGATCAGTATATTTGATTTGGGAGAAATGAAGTAACAGCTGCCCAAACTGAGTTTGAACACTCCTGAATTTTGAGGTGTTCAAATCTGGAAGGCAAGTGCTGGGGGGGGGGGGGGGGGAAGGGGGCAGTGGCTTTGCGGGGGAGCACGGCAGCATGTATGCAGCAGTGTGTCTGGTGCTGCGTGGAGCCAGACACGCTGGTCTGAGTGGCACGGTAAAGGGCTGGGGGGTTGGATGGGGCGGAGGTTTGGGGGGGGGCAGTCAGGGGCAGGGAGAAGGGGGGGTTAAATGGGTCAGGGGTTGGGGGGGCAATCAGGGGACAGGCAGCAGTTGGATAGGCATGGATAGGCATGGGAGTCCTGGGGGTTTGTCAGGGGACAGGTAGGGGGTGGGGTCCTAAGGGGGAAGTTGGGGGGGATCTCAGGAGGGGGCAGTTGGGGACAAGGAGAAGGGAGGCTTAGATGGGGTCCCAAGGGGCAGTTAGGGGCAGGGGTCCCGGGAGGGGGCAATCAGGGGACAGGGAGCAGGGGGGTTGGATGGGTTGGGGTTTCTGTGGGGGGCAGTCAGAGGGAGTGGATGGGGGCGGGTGGGGCTACCCTCCCTCCCCGTGGAGTGTCCTATTTTTTGAATGTTAACATATGGTCTCCCTGCCCTTCCCAGGGCAGCTCTCCATTCACTGCAGCATGAGGTCTCAGCTCCCTCCCTCCCTCCCCCTTTCCTGTTGATAGCGGCTGAGGGAATGCTGGGAAATGTAGTTCTTTCCCTGCTCCAGGGCTGGCTCTATAGGCAGGGAGCTAACCAAGGAACTACAGCTCCCAGGGCCCCCCGTTGGTTCTCAGCTCCCAGGCTGGATCCCTGCCGCCCCTGCAAACGGGCTGCCCCAAGCACGGGCTTGCTTTGCTGGTGCCTAGAGCCGCCCCTGTCTGGGGGGCAGAATGAAGTGGTGTTGCCAGCACAGAGTGCCCGAGGCAAAGCAACAGCGGGTCCGTTGCCCGGTGTGCTTCGCGTCAATAAACACACCAGGTGGAGAAGCAAACAAAATTTATTTGGGATCCCAAAGCGGTGCAAGGAGACAGGCACGTCTCAAATCAAGCACATTAACAGAAACAGTTTTTCTTCTTTTATACATTTTGCAGTTAAGCCTCACCCCCCCCTTTCCCCTCTAGCCCGCCCTTTCTCCCCCCCATTCCTTCCTCTACCCCTCCCGTCCCTGGTAATAGTTAAGTCATTCTTGGCAGCTATAAGCCTAGCTTGTTAGTAACTTCTTTAAACCGTTATCTTGTCCTTTTTCCCTTCAGCCAGAAACATGCAGGCCTCATTATTACTGCTTGAGCAGGGGGTTGCACACAGATAACTGGTTGCTTACATATTCCAATTGCACCTGGCTTTTGAGGTTGATTAGAGTTTAAACATGGAAGGATAGAGTTTGGTTCACTTAGGCCTAGTGCAGGAAGGCTTCATTGACACTTAGTGGCCTTCCACCCTCCCGAGTTACCTAGGGTGAGGCCTAGTGACGTCAACAACTCCCTCCTTTGAGAATACTCAACAAGCTTTTGGCTGAGTTTTCTCATATTCTGTGGACAAGATATGATTAAGTGCTATGAAGCTGGGGTTTTCAATGAGAGGGTATGCCGGGATTTTTGAGGAACGGGGGGGCACAAAGCTTACGGAGGAGCATTTTAAAACAAGCAATCAGGAGGAGGGTGACCAGGCACAATACCACACCAGTGAGGAGGAGACGCACAAGGCCACCCCCCAGTCCTCCTAGGTTGGGCAACCAACTTCAAAGGGAATCGAAAACTGTGGGTTTCCTTTCCTGGGCCTTCCACTGCTTGAAACCCTGTTTGGCCGACAGGACGTGCTTATTAATGTCCTGTGAGTTTTCCGGGACCTAAGTACAACATTCATTCCCAATAAAGGCACACACCCCGCCCTGGGAGGCTAAAACATAATTTAAGGCTTGTCTGTTTTTCAGGGACAGCAACCGGAGCTGGTATAGCTTTGAGTTAAGGCTCTTCTCTATGGCCAAGGTTTCATTGGCGAATGTGGTGAGAAACACAGAGAGCCTGCGATAAAATTGGGTTAGTCATCCCACCCCATAGGATGGGAGGAGGATCATACCCAACCTGTCTCCTTCCTTAATGGGCTCTGAGGTGGCATACAAAGATTTACGCTGCCTGGGGCGGCCAGGGGTTGTCCCTTAATGCATACTGGGATTCAATGGTACAGTTTTGTCACAACTCTTGGGCAAAGCAAACCTTCAAGGACTCATATGTGTTTGTTTCCAAGTTAGTAGGGATCCCTTTCCAACCCACATGTGCCTAGGGGGAAACGGGAGGTAACGAAAGGAGTGTCCCTATGGCAAAGAGTACCACTGTGGCAGACCCTGGACCTGAACTCATGCTGGGCAGGTGACCCTAGGGCCTAACAATTACAATTCCCCAAATACCCACAAAATATCAATTACCAGTAGTAGGCAGATTAAAAACAAAAGGGACCAGACCACCAGATTAGGCCAGCCCTGTGAAAATAAACACAACCAACGCTTAGAGTTTTCACGGGGAGTGCGCTGCGACTGTCCAGAGAGACCACAGGGCATTCCCAGCAGGCCTTATTGTCTTTTGAATAACAGTTTAAGTCTCAGGTCGTCGCTGGTAGTCCTTTTCCGTAGGCTGGACGGTCCACCGTTCAGGAGCGGGCACTGCCTTCAGACGGGAGTGATTGAATCCAGTTCTTGTGTCCCTTGACCTTTGCTGCTGTGTGGGAGACCAGCAGGACGGTGTGGGGTCCCTTCCACTTCTTTTGGGGAGGCTTGTCCTTCCAGGTCCAAACGAGAACGGAATCACCTGGCTGCAAGGAATGGACAGGGGCATCCAGCAGGAGAGGCTGCAAATTTCTGGTATACCTGTGGAGAGAACAGAGAACAGCAGACAGACAGCACATGTACTGAGATAAAAAGCCACACCCCATTTCCCACTCCCCTGCCAGAACCGGTGTACCGTTCATAGGCCATGCCCTTCCAAACATAATCTCGAAGGGACTGAGCCCTAACCTGCACTTTGGGAGAGAGCGCATGTGGAGCAAAACAAGGGGTAAGGCATCAGGCCATCCGCTGAATCGATCCACCAAGATGAAAAGGTATTTGAATCCTTGGGTCAGGGGGAACTCAGTAAAGTCTATTTGCCAAACCAGCCCCAGGCCTGGGGTAGGTTCCAGAGTGGCTGGTGGCACTGACACTCCTGGTCGAGGGTTGTTCTTTTGGCAGACTAGACATTCAGCCTGTACCTGGGAGGCCAGGGGTCTAAGAGCCTCCCTGCCAGCGTATAATTCTTTGTTTCTTCACCAGGGTCAGTTCTTAATGTCTTTTGTAGTCAGGAATTCCTGGACTTTGTGGTTTCAATGAAGCAAGTGTTCCTTCTTCTCTTTTCCTGAAACAGTGTGGTTCAGCATCATACAGAGGAGAGGTTACTAGTACATCACCCTGTCTTTAAATAGGCTTATCATCAGTTGGAGAGTCCTCCCGAGGTGGAGGGGTCTTTTTACAGTGAGAAGCCTGGGTTCAGGTGGGCAGTCCTTGGTACTTCACAGCAGTGTTGGTGGTTAACAGGACTTGGAAAGGGCCTTTCCAGTGTGGAGCCAAAGCAGTTTTTCGTTGATGGACCTTACGTAGACTCAGTCTCCTTGTTTCAATGAATGGCAGGGCTGCTAGGGTCTTTGGGTAGCACTTCTTTTATCTGTGAGAAAAGAAACCTAACACATTTCATTAATGCCTGACAGTGTTTTGCAGATCTCATAGTTGCTTGGGCCCATTCAGGCCCCCCCTTTTCTTGGCTGTCGGCCAAGTCTTAGCTCTGGGCAGTGTCCTTGGATGGGCCAGCATCTTATCTTTGGACTGAGCTTGCTAGCTATATTTTTTTCCCTCAGTTAACTCGTTCTGTTCTTTTTCCTTCTCTCCTTCTTGGCTTCTTTTAACCTACAAAGGAAACTTCCACTCTTCACTCATACACCTTTTCCCAACAATGAACACATACACATTGTCATTATGCACCCTTCCAGTAAAATAACTTCTATACAGAGCTTTGGAGCAACAAACCAGGACGAGCACACCCACTACTGAGGAGTCCAACAAAGTTCAGGAGGCTTACAGTGGCTTTAAGGCAAGGGATGAGACCCACAGCAGCAATTAACAAGTCATCCACATATTGCAGGAGGAGGACCCTGTCCTCATTTTCCTGCTCCTCCAAGTCTCTGGCCAGGGCCTGGCCGAAAAGGGTGGGGGAATTTTTAAATCCCTGGGCCAGCACTGTCCAGCAAAGCTGCTTTTTAACCCTCCTTTTGTCCTCCCACTGGCTCCACTCTGAGGCTTGCATGGCTGAGGGCTCAGTTGCAAGGGTCATTATCCAGGCATTCTCTGGGGGTAAGGTGAGGGTTATTTCATCTTGGGTGAAATGCAGGGTGGCTCCTAAGCAACAAAGCAGGTCCCATCCTAGTAGAAGTGTTGGACAATCGGGGAGGTAAACCAGTTTGTGAGATAGAGTTCTGTTTCCCAAAGCACATTCCGCTGGGGCATATACTGGGCACTTGGTTCCTTTCCCTGTGGCACCCACCACAGTGAGGGACTCTGACACAGGCAGCTGCAGAGGTTGGTTTACGGCTGTTCGTGCAGCTCCAGAGTCTATTAAAAAGTCTATGTCCGAATCTCCCACCCTCATGTTTACTCGGGGTTCCAGGGGCAGGATAGTCCGTCTCCCCTGACACTCCTATTCTTGATCCTCCGCTGCCATCATAGGGGTACCTTCCCTTTCGGGGCACTCATTTTTCCAATGTCCCTCCTTCCGGCATCTGGCACACTGGTTGCGACCCAGACACCTTTCCTGTGAGCCAGGGCGCCCACGTCCTCTCATTCCCTGGCCCCTTCCACCTTCCTGGAATTTTCCCCTGCCACCAGCTTGTACTGCTGCGACCATCATTTTCGCTTGCCTCTTTTCCTTTTCTTTAGACACAACCTGATTACGCTCCACCTCAGACAGCAGGGTCCGCATAAGGACATTACAATCATCCCAGTCAGGCTTACAGCTAGCCAGGCACCCTTCAAAGACTGAGATAAACTTGCTTGGGTTCGTAGAGAATTCCCCTGCCTGTGCCTTAAAGGTGCTAGGTCCACCGGGTTAAAAGGCACATGGGTGTAAACCTGCATAGTAGTGGCCTGATTCCTATCTGAGCCATGTCTGGACACCACAGTCTCAGTGATCAACGGATAAAATTCCACCGAGGGGGCAATCTCTGGGACCTGAGACACCTTGTCTTTATATGGTGGGGGTGTGATAGCCGAAGGGGACACCGGACCTGCCATTACAGCTATGGGGGGGTCCTGGGGACTAACAGTAGCTACTACCGAACCTGTCGGAGTCAAATTACACTTTTGCAAAATATCTAACCTATCTCTTAGCAACATAAACAACTGTACATACATATGTTCATTCCATTTACCCGTTTGCTGACAAAACAGAAGTAATTGAAGGATCGTGTTATAATTAAGTGATCCTTCCGGTGGCCACCTTTCCTGGTCCTCTAGCTGATATTGAGGCCAGTCTACTGTACAGAACCTTTTCAGTTTACTTTTAACCAACGGATCCAATCCAAACACTTTCCAGTTCACCAGAATGCATTCCAAGGGTGTACACCTTGCCCTGCCTGCCATACTCTGTCCCTGCCCCGTAGGGAGACACTGGGCGTCCCCAGGTCATAACAGGTAGACACTGGGCGTCCCCAGGTCAAGACAGATAAAGTCCCCACTGGACTTTTCCTACCTTATCCAAGGGTCCGGTTCTGCACCGTCGCCCTATCCATGGGTCCGGTTCCCCACCGTCGCCCGCAGCTGCTTCTCCACTACTCGAGCGCGTTGCACCGTTGTGCCCTCTGGGGTCGACCAAACCACGTCTTCACCGAGGCCCCCGGTAAAGTCACCGGTGCGCGCTGGGCGTCGGTCATCGCCGCAATCTGTCGACCTCCGAGAGGGGTCCGGGCAAGGCTAAATTTCAGCCTCGAGCCCCACGTTGGGCGCCAAAACTGTTGCCAGCACAGAGTGCCCGAGGCAAAGCAACAGCGGGTCCGTTGCCCGGTGTGCTTCGCGTCAATAAACACACCAGGTGGAGAAGCAAACAAAATTTATTTGGGATCCCAAAGCGGTGCAAGGAGACAGGCACGTCTCAAATCAAGCACATTAACAGAAACAGTTTTTCTTCTTTTATACATTTTGCAGTTAAGCCTCACCCCCCCCTTTCCCCTCTAGCCCGCCCTTTCTCCCCCCCATTCCTTCCTCTACCCCTCCCGTCCCTGGTAATAGTTAAGTCATTCTTGGCAGCTATAAGCCTAGCTTGTTAGTAACTTCTTTAAACCGTTATCTTGTCCTTTTTCCCTTCAGCCAGAAACATGCAGGCCTCATTATTACTGCTTGAGCAGGGGGTTGCACACAGATAACTGGTTGCTTACATATTCCAATTGCACCTGGCTTTTGAGGTTGATTAGAGTTTAAACATGGAAGGACAGAGTTTGGTTCACTTAGGCCTAGTGCAGGAAGGCTTCATTGACACTTAGTGGCCTTCCACCCTCCCGAGTTACCTAGGGTGAGGCCTAGTGACGTCAACAGTGGGACCCACTGTATTAATTCCTCAGGCCCCACCTCGCATTTCCCATGTGTCCCTGTTGGGGGGACCAGCTGGGTCCCATCTTGGAGTTGGGGTGGGTGTGATCTCCTCTCATTAACCCGAAGAGGGAACCCTAAATAGACCATTGAATAAATAACCCCCCCCCCCCCCACTGCTGATCAGCAACCACGGGCCAGGGGGTTAGGGGCGTTCAGGCAGCGAAAGCTGCAGCTTGTCACGGAGTGAGGTTTTCGGGAGAACCGAGGTGCCTCACTCCCCTGGGCGGAGGCTGTGCCGAAGGAGGCTGTCAGCCAGCTCCCGCTCCAGCAGCTGGTGACGAGACGGGGCTGGCAGAAATCAACCAACCCGTGAGGTTTGAGAGGAATTAATAATCCGACTATTAAACAAAACGAAGCCTGCGTCTAAGGGTAAAGGCCTCGCCGCCGGAGCAGGAAAGGGGGATTTCTGTCTGCCGCGTGTCCTGGCCGCCCGCGTCTCAGCAGCTGTGTCCCCCACTCGCTCTTTTGGTTCTTCTTCTCCGCCACATCCAATACACAGCAGCAGCCCAGGGGAGAGGTGCTTCTCGCTGCCCTTTGGGTTCTCATTCGTTTCCGAGCTCCGGGCTGACTTTGCCTGGGAACATTTCTGCAGCCACGTGCCACAGTTCGCCCTTCGTGATCTCCGTGTGCCACAATCCTTTGAAATGAGGTGCCACAGGTCCCAGCATCCCATGTAGCCAAGAGCACGCAGCTAAAGGGACGCTGCCCCCTTCCAGCCAAGCTTCTCAGCTCCTTCCCAATCTCATTCCCAACAGGGCACGGCACATTTGTTTGGGGAGTATGGAACGGACACAAAGTGAGGCCGACCCGAGTGAAATGGCCACCATCTCCTACTCTTTCCTACGGACCTGAAGCCAGCCCAGCCTCTGGGAAGATGGCCACCCCTGGGCTCTGTGGGTAGGCAAGTCCTCAGCAAAGTGGGGGGGGTAAAGACATAGGGGCGAAGGGAGGCTGCAGAGAGTTGTGAGGTGCAGGAGAAAACTGACAGGGGTTACAGTGGATTTGGGGGGAGAGGGGTGAACACTGAGGGGGATGCAGGGGAACGGCAGGGGCAGAAGGAGCCTGTGCAAATGAACCAGATGGGAAGGGGAGCTGGTAACCATGTGAGTGGGACAGGAGACGGGGTTTCTTTAAACAAAGAATTCCTCCCCTCATTCCCAATGGCCACTGTCTCCATGACTTTGTGGGACTGAAGACATTTCTTGCCCTTAGTCAAGATGGCTGTAATGTGCCTACATTTGTCTGCAGGTGGCAGAGGCAGCCCCTAGCAGAGATCAGCCAGCGCCTAATGACTTGGAGCGCAACCGCCCCTTCGGAAGGCTGGCTCTGGGTGTGGGATGGGATGCGACACTGTATGGTACTGTTCAGTCACTAGGTGGCATTGTGTGTCAGAGACTTTATTGAAACAAACCTCAGCAGCCGCAAAATGAGAGGAGAAATCCTAAACCTCCTCCAGGAAGGACATCGAGGATTAACGAAATGCCGTGAAAGGGCCAACCAGGCAGTGTGGTGCCCGGGCAGCAGAAGGACATAAAGAATCTTCAGGTGAACATTGCAGAGCTGTGGGCTTGTACACACGGCCACTGTGTCGGTGTAACTTATGTCGCTCAGGGGGGTTGTAGCCCGGTGGTCTTGCTTGCCTTTATTATAATTACTACTTTGCATTATATTCTGATTTGCCTTATATTCAGCAGTAATGCAAGAAACCTACAGGCCTGTATCCTGCAAGACATGACCTTCCGCAAGTTAGCATAAGTCTTGAGACCTATGAACTTTGAACAGATAAACTGAAGCTGAAAATAAAAGTTTATGGGGAAGTTCTGACCACTAATAAATAATTCAGTCACAGAAGAGTCCTGGCAATGAACTGATGTACATAAAAGGTATACGAGATACATTTAAGGCTAGCCTGCTTGTTTGCCTATATATCTTTACTCATAAGTTTCTTATTTCCTTATGGGTGTGCTTCGTTGTTTATGATAATAGGTTGATAGGTCTATATTAGAGTATATTTTGGCTGTGACACAAGGGACCTGCAGGCCACATCCTGTTTGTTGAGCTAAGGCAAAGTTTGCATACACGTGTTTGGGACCTTTCACCTAGATAGTGGTGATGAGCTAAAGCCCACGAAAGCGTGTGCCCAAATCAATGTGTTAGTCTCTAAGGTGCCACAAGGACTCCTCGTTGTTTAAGGTAACACAGATGCTGTTTTGTGCTGGTTTGGTGAATCTAAGTATTGGAATATCCACCAGCTTTTTGGGGACTGTCTGCCCCTTTCTTTGCAGTTCACCCTAATTGAGTGACCACAGCTGGCTCCCCACTAGAACTCCGGTCACAAGTGGAGCGAGGCCTGAGCTCCCAGCTGACACCTGGAGCCAGCAAACAGTCAATTGCTCAGTGCAGACCAGGCCTCGGAGCTGCCCCAGTGGTGTGGGACCAGACCCAGAATCTCTCAGTGTGTGTCTCTCACTCTCACCCATCCTTCCCTGGACCACTTCCAAAGGGGAGATTTTCCTCTCTCAACTGGATTCTTCCTAGGTAGGTGCATCTATGACCTCCACATCTACACATCCCTGCCCAACAGTGGTTTCAGTTCCTCCCTGTGTTGTTGTGTACACACTCGAACACATGGGTGGAGGCTCTGGGGTAGGAGAAGCTCCCCTTTTCTCTGGAAAAAGCAAGAGAGAGTCCTGTGGCACCTTTATGACTAACAGACGTATTGGAGCATAAGCTTTCGTGGGTGATGGTTCTGAATTATGAACAAGTATCGGCTATTGCTGACTGGCCAAGACTGAGCTACTTGGGGATGGTCTAGACAGTATTTGGTCCTGCCATGCGGGCAGGGGACTGGACTCGATGACCTCTCGAGGTCCCTTCCAGTCCTAGAATCTATGAATCTATGAATCTACTCCTGACTGCTCCAAGGGTCGCTGGCTGACCTCCTGAAGGACTTGACAGGGGAATGGAAGGAGGCGAGGGTACTGGCTTTATGGAGCCATTCAAGGTGTGTATTCCATGCATGGGGCAGGGGGGAAGAAGCCACAGGCTTGGCTGTGGGAGAACAGACAAATAGGCAGTTGAGGCCGCACCACTGGCTGGACTGTGGGTGTGACAGGAGTGACACAAGATGATGTGTGTGGCTAGGATTCCACCAGTTGTGGATTTTTCTCTATCAATAAATCCTTGTTGTGTCTGGGAAGCTTGCAGAGCGTCTGCCTGTGCTGTGCTGCAGTCAAGTGTTTAGACTGAGAGAAATGGAAAACAATTTGGAGTTTCAGCCTTAACGCTGAGTTTTATTGATGCCCACTACAGCTAACACCCCCAGGTTTTGGATGCTGTTCATCAGCATCCAGAAACTGCTGCAGGAAAAATATTTGTCCTGAGCACATCTCACAGGCCAGACCACGATTCTCTGTCCCCTACACAGGGTGTCCTGGTGTCCAACTGGAGATCATCTTGCAGATGGAGCAAGGGGAAGAGCCACGTATGGGAGTTTCCCGTGGCTGGAGAGAAAGAAGAGACTGTCAAAGCCCCATATCAGGTGTGTCATGAGGGGAAGCACCCTCAGAACTTGGGGAGAGACAGGGGGATGAGCTGGACCCTTCAGGACACCCTTCATTAGAAAGCTGCTAACTTTAGTGTAGATAGTTGTGGACAAACCTCAAAAGGTGGAAGGGTCAGATAAAAAACACGGAACACTCGGATGGTGCCTTCAGCCTGTAGCTTCACAAAATCTTTCACATGTTTCAAGGGGCTTATGTGGGATTTAAGAGGGCCTGGTACTAGCCCTCTACACTGAGGTGAATTTCATCCACTGACTACAGTCCGATCTTCCATTGCACTAAAGTGATCCATCTGGCCAGGAATGGTAGCTAATGATAATGCAGAAGCTGTTTGAGTAAAGAAGTGGCAGACAGTCCCCTTAGGTCAACAGAAGCAGAGGGGCAATTCTAACCTAGCAGGCTGAAATAGTTCCAAAGCACAGCACTGTTGGGGTTCCCCTGAAACCTCTTCCACTCGGTTCCCCAAGAACTCAGTTCAATGCCAGGCTCGTCACTCTGGTTCCTTTAGTTGACAGACGGCGAAGCTAGGCCGGGTTGTTCCGATTGAAGCATAGGGGATGGGTACAGGGAGTACCACACATCCCAAGTTACACACACAACTTCTTCCTTTCTATACATTTACACATCATCACATTGCATTTACTACACATTGCATGACACATCCTGTCGTCCAGTCCCAATTTCTGGCAGTTGGAGGCTAAGAGACCCCCGGAGCAAGGGGTGGCATCCGTGACAATCTTGGCTAATAGTCATTGATGGAAGTATCCTGCGGAACTTATCTCATTGGTTTTTGCATCGAGTTACATTTTTGGCCTTCACAACATCCCCAGTAATGAGTTCCACAAGTTGGCTGTGAGTTGTGTGAAGACTTCGTCTGCTGTCCTTTGGATTGTTTGTTTGCTGTAAAATAAAGTCCAGACATTCTTTCCTCCCTTTGTGGTTGGGAGTTTCATTTTCTATTACAATAAAACCAACAAACGTTACTATATGTAACAAAATATTTTATTGTAATGGAACAAAAATAGATTTTAACAGAACACAATTACTTATTTGAAAATTTTGTAACAATATAATTTCTCTTTTTTATAATAACAATGCTTTCTCACAAACAACAATTTTGACATTTTTCACAAAACCCTACCTTTTTCCATAATACTTTACACTTTATGTCAATTATTAGTCCCAATTCCTTAATGATGTCTATCCCAATTGTACGGTATTTCCCTTTATTTAAGAGTCCGAATTTTGATGTGGATTTTTAGTTCCTAATTGTAATTTTACGGGTTGCTCACTAAGATAAACTGTTTTTGTCTATTTTGGCTAATTCACATTGTGCTTCAGAGCTAGACAGTCACCTGCTTTTAGAGCAAAATTCTCCTTCTGCAAAGGCCTTGATCCAAAGCACGTACTAGAGCGGGGGCAGGGCATGGTGCCAGCCAGAAAGCGAGTTCTGTCCATTTCTCTGCCCCAGACCAGGGAAAATGTGCAGATTGAATAACTTTGCACATAACCACCAGGGAGAGATTTCCAAAGTTAGTTGTGTCCAAACCTCCTGTGCAGTTACCCAGGAGGGACTTGGCCCAACAACGACAATGCTCAGATATGGGGGGCAGGAGGTTGTTTTGTTCTATAGCACCAGTAGTGCACTAGGTGCTGTAAAGTTTATGAAAACTTGTTTATAGGGTTAATCCTATATTCTGTTGTGTCTCCCCAGATTCCATTGAAGTTAGTAGCAATTTGAGGGTGCGGGGCAAGCACTCTCCCCGTGACAAAATAAAGCCATCTCCAACGAGGGGCGGTAGCTTTGTCGTGGGAATGCAGCTCCTGCCGACGAAGTGCTGGCCACACCTGTGCTTTTCATCATTACAACTTTTGTCATTCAGGGAGGTATTTTTTTCATACCTGTAGCAATGTGGGACTCACCCCTGCAGCGCCTCCTGCTGGTCATCTCAGGGAATTAGCTCTCCCAGCCTTGGCACGCCCTCTGCAGGCCGGTATCCCGCTGCCTCTTGGCCCCCGTGTCCCTACCAGGACCTGGTGCCCCGTTCCACTGGGGTGCTGCCCCCTGGCTGTAACCCCTTTCGCTCTCTGGGTCTCCCTTCCCCCGGGAACCCATATTCCCAGCTCACCTCAGTCATAGGCTACCGGCAGTCATTGTCTAGCCCTGAGCCCTGGGGCAGACTGCAGTATAAGCCACTCATCACTGGCAAGGGGGGTTTGGACCTGCTGAGTTGCCTACCCTTGGGCTGCCCTCTGCAACCCCCAGTACCTATTTGCCTTATTCTAGGCCGCAGCCTGGGGCTTTCCAGGCTGGAGCTCCCCAGCTCCTCTGCCTTTCCCCACCCCTGCTCCACTCAGGTACCCGGTCTCTAGCTCCCGGCAGTCAGGCCCATCTCCCTCTACAGACAGAGAGAGACTCTCTGAGCCTGGCTTCACTGGCCTGTTATAGGGGCAGCTGTGGCCTGATTGGGGCATGGCCCAGCCGCAGCTGCTTCCCCATTCAGCCTAGTAGCTTTTCCCCTGCCCCAGCCCTCTCTCGGGACTGATTTCAAGCCCGTCAGCTCAGAAGCGGGTGGCCACCCCGCTACAATACCCCTCAGCAACAAAAGTTTTAAGGATGAATAAACTCACAAACCACCAACACGGAGAGAGCTCGGGTATTACAAAAAGAAAAGTGTTGTCAGCGTCAGCATTTTGGAGGAAACGTCTCACTGTGGCACTTACACCGGTGCAGCTCCAGTTTGGGCAGTAACAGAGCGAGCGCTCGTACAGACGGAACATGGGTTTCTAACCCTGATCTGAGACGTTTCCATGTGAACATCTGATACCGAAGCAATTGCTTCTGAAGGAGTCAAACTACATTTTTTGTTGTTTTTATAAAAATGTTTCTCCCCCCCCCCCCCCGATTCCAGGGGCCAGATTCTGCTGTCAGTTACATTGGTGTAAACTGGTGTCAGTGCAATATAAGTCGGGTAAGTCAGAGGAGAATCAGGTTATTGAATCTTAAAAGAAAATGTTATAAAAACAACGAGAGACACCAGTCTTGAGTCACGGCTCAGCTACGTGCTTTGTTTAAACTGGTGATTTCATTTTCATGGGTAAGCTGCAGTCAGTTTTTAATTGAAACCAGCTTTTAACGATATCCAGTTTTCCTTTCATAATTTTTTTGAATGCAGACTGGTTTTCTTTACGCTTCTCATACATATCCTTCTCTCCTGGCAGCAGAGGCTCCTTATTGGCAATCTTTCTTATTATCTCAGCTTCTTCCCTCACTTCCCTCAGTGATTTTATTCTTTCTTGGTACCCGGGCTTTAGTTCCTGTTGTTCCGACATGATCAGCAGGTCAATGTATTCCGGAGTGGACAGCGGGTTGGGTTTCAAAGCAATTGCTTGCAGACGCTGGAGGCTGCGAGATGGTTTATCAATAAGCTCCATTAATATCTCTTGCACTGCAGTGTATTCCTGAGACAGCTTCTCAACCACATCCTGTGTCGATAACACCTCTCCAGACGCCTTCTCATACTTTTCTTTCAGTTGTGCATAGGTCTGTTTCTCTTTTACTACTTTATATTCCCACCTGTACTTTTGATTGAAATGAATGTTCCAGTCACATTTACCAGGGCAAACTGTGCAATATCCTGTATTCCCATCTATAGCCGCACACCCGCGCTTACCATCATCATTAGGGATTGCACAGGGATAGTGACACGTATAGTGACACCGCTGGCAGTTTGTTATATAGACACCCGTACCAGAGATGTCCTCCTGCACTGGCACTGTTTTCTCTACCTCATACTCAAAGTCTTTATTGGCCTCCATATCACCCTAACGCTGTTCCAGAGCTTCCTGTGTCTTTCTCAGTTCTTCTAGCTTCACCAGACCGGCTTTGATTTGTGGCTGCAGCCCTTCCACAGCCGTCTCCAGCTCCTTCCGCTCTCTGAGAACTTCCTGCGTTAAAGTTAAACTTCTGGTTTCTAAGGCCTTGTCTACACTATGAGTTTAATTCGGATTTAGCAGCGTTAAATCAAATTAACCCTGCACCCGTCCACACAACCAAGCCATTTATTTCGAAATAAAGGGCTCTTAAAATCGATTTCTGTACTCCTCCCCGACGAGCGGAGTAGTGCCAAAATCGATATTGTCATTTCGAATTAGGGTTAGTGTGGCCGCAATTCGATGGTATTGGCCTCTGGGAGCTATCCCACAGTGCACCATTGTGACCGCTCTGGACAGCAATCTGAACTTGGATGCACTGGCCAAGTAGACAGGAAAAGCCCCACAAACATTTGAATTTCATTTCCTGTTTTCCCAGCACAGGAGAGCACAGGTGACCACAGATAGCTCATCCGCACAGGTAACCATGCAGGCCGATAATCGAAAAAGAGCACCAGCATGGAGCGTACGGGAGGTACTGGATCTGATCGCTATATGGGGAGAGGATTCAGTGCTAGCAGAACTTCGTTCTAAAAGACGAAATGCCAAAACTTTTGAAAAAATCTCCAAGGGCATGATGGAGAGAGGCCACAATAGGGACTCAGCTCAGTGCCGCGTGAAAGTCAAGGAGCTCAGACAAGCCTATCAAAAAACAAAGGAGGCAAACGGTCGCTCCGGGTCAGAGCCGCAGACATGCCGCTTCTACACCGAGCTTCATGCAGTTCTAGGGGAGGCCACCACCACTACCCCACCTCTCACCGTGGATTCCGAGGCGGGGGTAATCCCATCAGCTACACCTGAGGATTCTGCCGATGGGGGAGAGGAGGAGGAGGAGGAGGAGGATGAACTTGCAGAGAGCTCACAGCACTCCGTTCTCCCCAACAGCCAGGATCTTTTTCTCAGCCTGACTGAAGTACCCTCCCAACCCTCCCAAGCTAGTACCCAAGACCATGACCCCATGGAAGGGACCTCAGGTGAGTTTACCTTTTAAAATATAAAACATGGTTTAAAAGCAAGTGTTTTTTAATGATTAATTTGCCCTGAGGACTTGGGATGCATTTGCGGCCAGTACAGCTACTGGAAAAGTCTGTTAACGTGTCTGGGGATGGAGACATGCTTGCAGCAAGTAATCTGGTATCATTGCATGACAAAGCCTGGCAGCGTATGGTCCCGGTGTTTGCTGGCATTCAAGCAACATCCGTTCTTTATCTCGCTGTGTAATCCTCAGGAGAGTGATATCGCTCATGGTAACCTGGTTGAAATACGGGAATTTAATTAAGGGGACAGAGGTGGCCGTTCCTACTGGTCTGTTTGCCTGTGGCTGAAAAGAAATCCTTCCCTGTAGTAAGCCAAGCGGGGGTGGGGGGTGGGGGGGAGTTTGACGCTAAGCTTTTCACGTGTGGCTAGCAGGGATCTTCCCTGATACCAGCCACGCGGTGGGGGGAAGGAAAAGAGAGCATCCCAGAGAATTGGATGGCGGGGGTCTTAGTTTGTTTTCTGCTGCTGAAGGTTAACAGGAAAACTGCAGCACTCAACGGGCTTTGCTTGGTATGTGGGAAAGGAGGGCGCAGAAGCCGAAAGACAATGGCTTACCACGGCCGCATGCAAGCTGAATTCTGTTGCCTGGACCTGCGTCTGTGATCTCTAACAGCAAAGTCACAGGCACTCAATATTAAGAGGCAAAATGCGACCTTGCACAGAAATCACATGTGCTATGTCATGTGAATAGTGTTGTTCACCGTGAAAGAGTATAAGCATTGTTCTGTAAAATGTATCTTTTTAAAAAATTCTCTCCTTTTTTCCCTCCCTCCAGCAGCTGCAAATTTTTCAAGCCTCCCTCCTCCGTCCCGAAGGCTATCTCAGATAAGGCATCGGAAAAAGAGGACGCGAGACAAGATGTTCGCGGAAATCATGGAATCCACCCGCAGTGACAGAGCTCATCTGAATGAGTGGAAGAACACGGTTTCAAAGTATAGGAAAGATGCCAGTGAACGTGAGGACAGGAGGGACCAACGTGAGGACAGGAGGGACCAACATGAGGAGAGGAGAGACGCTCGAGATGAGAGGGGACGGCAGGAAGATCAGAGGAGGCAGGATGCAACGCTGGGGCTGCTGCGTGAGCAAACAGACATGCTCCAGTGTCTGGTGGATCTTCAGGAACGGCAGCAGGATAACAGACTGCCGCTACAGCCCCTGTACCCCCCTCCCCCCTCCCCATGTTCCATATCCTCCTCACCCAGACGTGTAAGAACGCGGGGCGGGGAGGCTCCGTGCACCTTCCCACTCCACCCCAGTGGACAGCCCAAGCAAAAGGCTGTCATTATTTTAACCTTTTTTTAGTGGCCTTTTCCTTCCCTCTGATCCTCCTCCCAAACCCCACCCGGGCTACCTTGTCAGTTCTCTCCCTCTTTTTATAATCAATTAATAAAGAATACATGATTTTTAAACGATAGTGACTTTATTTCCTTTGAAAGCAAGCTGTGATCGAAGGGGGAGAGTGGGTTGTCTACAGAGAATGAGTCAATAAAGGGGGCGGGTTTTCATCGAGAAACAAACAGAACTTTCACACTGTAGCCTGGCCAGTCATGAAACTGGTTTTCAAAGCTTCTCTGATGTGCCGCGCTTCCTGTTGTGCTCTTCTAACCGCCCTGGTGTCTGGCTGCGCGTAATCAGCAGCCAGGCGATTTGCCTCAGCCTCTCACCCCGCCATAAACGTCTCCCCCTTACTCTCACAGAGATTGTGGAGCACACAGCAAGCAGCAATAACAATGGGGATATTGGTTTGGCTGAGGTCTGACCGAGTCAGTAAGCTGCGCCAGCGACCTTTTAAATGGCCAAATGCACATTCCACCACCATTCTGCACTTGCTCAGCCTGTAGTTGAACAGCTCCTGACTCCTGTCCAGGCTGCCTGTGTATGGCTTCATGAGCCATGGCATTAAGGGGTAGGCTGGGTCCCAAAGGATAACTATTGGCATTTCAACATTCCCAACGGTTATTTTCTGGTCCTGGAAGTAAGTCCCTTGCTGCAGCCGTTTAAACAGAGTAGTGTTCCTGAAGACGCGAGCGTCATGAACCCTTCCCGGCCAGCCTACGTTGATGTTGGTGAAACGTCCCTTGTGATCCACCAGGGCTTGCAGCAGCATTGAAAAGTACCCCTTGCGGTTTATGTACTCGGTGGCTTGGTGCTCTGGTGCCAAGACAGGGATATGGGTTCCGTCTATCGCCCCACCACAGTTAGGGAATCCCATTGCAGCAAAGCCATCCACTATGACCTGCACATTTCCCAGAGTCACTACCTTTCGTAGCAGCACCTCAGTGATTGCTTTGGCTACTTGCATGGCAGCAGCCCCCACAGTAGATCTGCCCACTCCAAATTGATTCCCGACTGACCGGTAGCTGTCTGGCGTTGCAGGCTTCCACAGGACTATTGCCACTCGCTTCTCAACTGTGAGGGCGGCTCTCATCCTGGTATTCTGGCGCTTCAGGGCAGGGGAAAGCAAGTCACAAAGTTCCATGAAAGTGCCCTTACGCATGCAAAAGTTTCGCAGCCACTGGGAATCGTCTCCTGCAACACTATACGGTCCCACCAGTCTGTGCTTGTTTCCCGGGCCCAGAATCGGCGTTCCACGCATAGAACCTGCCCCATCAACAACATGATCTCTAAAGCGCCGGGACCCGTGGTTTGAGAGAATTCTGTGTCCATGTCCATGTCCTCATCACTCTCGTCACCGTGCTGCTGTCACCACCTCCTCCTTGCCTCGTTTTTCTGGTCCTGGTTCAGCATAAACTGCACGATAATGTGCGAGGTGTTTACAACGTTCATGACTGCTGTCTTGAGCTGAGCGGGCTCCATGCTTGCCGTGGTATGGCGTCTGCTGTGTTCACCCAGGAAAAAAGGTGCGAAACGGTTGTCTGCCGTTGCTTTCATGGAGGGAGGGGTGAGGCTGTACCCAGAACCACCTGCAACAATGTTTTTTGCCCCATCAGGCACTGGGATCTCAACTCAGAATTCCAATGGGCAGGGGAGACTGCGGGAACTATGGGATAGTTATGGGATAGCTACCCACAGTGCAACGCTCCGGAAATCGACGCTAGCCCCGGTACATGGACGCACACCACCGAATTAATGTGCTTAGTGTGGCCGCATATATTCGACTTTATACAATCGGTTTCCAAAATTCGAATTCTGTAAATTCGGATTAATCCCGTAGTGTAGACATACCCTAATTTAACTAAGGATTCAAAAAATGTCTTCATGCTCCCATTTTCCAGAACATTTAATCAAAATTAAAACTGCCCTTGTCAGTTCCAGCATTACAGGCAAAGAGGGTGGAGTTATTGAATTTGAAATGAATCGGGTTGCCCTTAGCATCTTTAGCACAAGGGACATGAGCTGTATTAATGGCCTCTAGAACAGGGGGTGTCTGTCCATCTGCGAAGGTGATCAGGATTTGTATATTGTCTTTTATATCTTCCCAAAAATGGAGAGCACTGAGTCAAACACGTACCTCTGGGCATGTGTCAAACGAGCTAGTGAGGCCTGAACTACAACGCAGATGGCGTCTATGTGATCAGTGGCTCCTCGGGTGGAGAAAAACTCTCAAATCTGCCTTGTTATCGCTTTTTCTTGCTCTATCCCTCTGGTGTCACCAAATCCCGGGGTGTCTATGATAGTCAGGGAGTAGGGGACGGATTCAACCATGGACCCTCCATGCTGTGAGATGGAGTGACTGCAGGTTTGGGTGTTGGACACACCCGTGATCCTGTGTGAGAAGGTCCGGGAAGAGCGGTAAGGTAATCGGGGCTCCCACAGACCTGTCTAGGAGAGACGTGTACCAATGCTGACGGGGCCAGGCCGGTGCTATCAGAATGACCCGAGCATGGTGTCAAGGTTCCTTCCCCCACTCTGAACTTTAGGGTACCGATGTGGGGACCTGCATGAGAAGCTCTAAGCTCAATTAACAGGTTAGATCTGGTCTGGCTGCCACCACTCCCAAGTACTAATTCCCTTCCCTGGGTAGCCTTGAGAGACTCTTCACCAATTCCGTGGTGAATACAGATCCAAACCCCTTGGATCTTAAAACAAGGAGAAATTAACCATCCCCCTTCCTTTCTCCCACCAACTCCTGGTGGATCCAGTCCAACCCCCTTGGATCTCAAAACAAGGAAAAATCAATCAGGTTCTTAAAAAAAAAGGCTTTTAATTAAAGAAAAGAAAGGTAAAATAAAACCCTCTGGGAGAGATTAGCATACCAGCTACTCTCACAGACAACAGATTCCAAACACAGAGGATGTTCCCCTGGGCAAAAACTTAGTAAACAAATGAATACCCAATTTGATTATTCCTCTAATTGCACAAGACAAGTTACAAAGAAATAAACATAAACCTATTTATTTCCTTCACTAATACTCACTACTTAATAAGAGGCTGAATTCTGGAGCTTTTCCACTCCGGTCAAAAGTGAAACTGACCCAGACAAAGGGAACTTCCCTCCTTCCTTTTGAACCATCTTGTCCCCGCATTGGTTCCTCTGGTGAGGTGTCAGCTAGGCTGGGTGAACTTCTTAACCCTTTACAGGTAAAAGAGGCATTAACCCTTAACTATCTGTTTATGACACCCGGTCTCTGCGGATCTTGAGCAGGACCTTGTGGACGAGCGGTATCGGAGGGAAGGCATATAGAAGAGCCCCCCATGACTGGAGGAGGAACGCGTCCACTGTGGAACCCGGGCTGTGATTCTGGAAGGAGCAGAACTGCTGATACTTCATAGAATATCAGGGCTGGAAGGGAGCTCAGGAGGTCATCTAGTCCAACCCCTGCTCAAAGCAGGACCAATCCCCAACTAAATCATCCCAGCCAGGGCTTTGTCAAGCCTGACCTTAAAAACCTCTAAGGATAGAGATTCCACCACCTCCCTAGGTAACCAGTTCCAGTGCTTCACCACCCTCCTAGTGAAAAAGTTTTTCCTAATATCCAACCTAAACTTCCCCCGACTGCAACTTGAGACCATTACTCCTTGTTCTGTCATCTGCCACCACTGAGAACAGCCGAGCTCCATCCTCTTTGGAACCCCCTTCCAGGTAGTTGAAAGCAGCTATCAAATCCCCCCTCATTCTTCTCTTCTGCAGACTAAACAATCCCAGTTCCCTCAGCCTCTCCTCATAAGTCATGTGCTCCAGCCCCCTATTCATTTTTTTTTGCATGTAGCCTGATTTAGGGTGTACTGATAATATTAATTTAAGTCTTACTTAATTTTTATTTTATTAATTAATAATAATGAATCATTAATATTAATTAGTGTGGGTCTTAGGCTTGCCAATCTGTGTGATCAGAAGATAAAAGGTCTTGTTCTGTATCAGGCTCCACAGAATTTACAAAGGACACTCGGGGCTACGACAGGAAGGTCACACTGAGACAGATATAACCTTAAAGACTTTTTATTAAAATCAGTAATAGTAAGTAAATGGTAAAATACCCAGAGTTACAAAGTTACAATGGCATTACTGCTATTCAAAAGATATATGCACTATATAGTATTATATGCAACAAAGCTTTGGTTAATATAGTCACACCCTTCCTCGATAACCTGGTGGTAAGAGACACAGGAACAGCTGTGAGGTTCAGGTTTCCCAATTCTTGAGTGGGGGATGCAGTGCTTAGAAGAAACTAATGCTCTGAGCTATTAAAGCGAACTTAGGGTTTACTTGACTAACAAACTTAAAATCAAAATCTAATAAACCAAGAATAAAACGTAGGGAAACCGAGCTTAGCCTAGTTCCCTCGAAACTTAAAGTTTAAGAAGAACAAATATAGCCTTCTAATAGTAGTAGTCATCGTAGATAGATAGAAAGAGTGGAGGAAGTAAATGAGAATAGAGTAAAGTGAGAATGGAGTACTCTATTGAGGTGGGTCACCTCTTTTATAGGGCTAAGTGTTGGAAATCTTTACTCCCATGCCCAAAATTTAATTCCTCACCCACAAAACGTTAGGGTACGCTTACCCCATAGGCTAGTATTGATGACATGTACCTACGCACATATGTTCCCTTGTGGTGTACCTGTTAAGTCGGTGGGTAAAACACTGAAAACCCCTCTATGCCATTCTCCATTGTCTATTGGTCTAGATAAAGGGTCATAGACATAGGCGTGCGTACTTATCTATTTAGGTATAGGATAAACAAGATAAAGGTCAACTTTACTTTCTGGGTAAAAGTGCCCAATATAGATATGCTAACTTTGCTTTAGCTTAACATACAGGAGGATATGGCCTGTAGGTCTCTTGCATTACAGCCAAACTTACTTTAATATAAATTTATAAACCTATTACAATAAACCAAATACTTAAACTATAAGAAAAGATCTATATATACACAAGCAAGCAGGTTAGTCCCATAGGCTACACCCCCGCCCCCCTTTGATGGGGTGTTTTGCTCTAATGAACCCCATCACACAGGTAGGATGTAGGTGGCTAACTATTTATGGGACAGTCTCAACACCATTTTCATAAAGATGATAGGCTGGGTCGGACTGAATAACAGTAATGTTTTCAAAAGTGGGAACAGGTGAAATAACTTAATTCCCTATTAAAGTAGGTTGCTTTGGAGTAAAACAAAACATTTGGTTCTGTGACAAGACACTACAAGGGACCATATTGGTACCTCTTTTGGTTGGTAACTACGCAAAATTGGTTATTTCCAGCATAGGTCACCCTCTGCATCGGATTCTCCCAGCCTCACCAGGCATGACAATGATGGATTCCATACTGTCTCTCCCTGCAGTCCACACAGAACAGTGTTTGTTCCAAACACGTGACACCTACAGATGTACTGAGGCTCTTTTTTAGAGCAACGTCTGTGGCACTTTCCAAGTCCGAGTTGGAATGTGAGAGACCACCAGGGGACAGGGCCGGCTCTACTGTTTTTGCCGCCCCGAGCAGCGCGCCAAATTGCCGCCGCGGACGGCAGGGGCAGCCCATGTGCCGTTAGGGCGGCACGTGCGTTTCCATGGTGGCGGCAATTCGGCGGCAGTTTCTGTCTTCAGCCAGAAGACAGAAGCCGCCAAATTGCGGCCGCCGGCAGCTGAACATAGAAGCTGCCGCCGAATTGCCGTCGCCGCAGAAACGCACATGCCGCCCTAACGGCACACGGACCGCCCCTGCCGTCTGCGGCAGCAATTCGGCGCACTGCTCGGGGCGGCAAAAACACACGGACTGCCGCCCCTTGCACATTGCCACCCCAAGCACCTGCTTGGGATGCTGGTGCCTGGAGCCAGCCCTGCCAGGGGAGGTGCATTAATGCGTTCCCTATCGATGTTGTCTTCGAGGTGACCTATCGAATGGACAGCAGCCAATTGCCTGTACACATCCTTGCCTGGGTCAAATACTGGTAACGAGACCGTACATGAGATATACAAGGATTGTGCCATCATGCAATCTTTTGAAAGAAAACAACTCTCTCGGTTGGGGTGAGGTGTCACAGATCCTCTCTCTCTCATAGCACCCCCTGACAAATGCTGGCATGAATCCAAACATGTGGATCGTTCCTTTTCCAGCTTTTGAAAACCCTTGGGACAGTGCCGACTTAATAGTTGCTCATTTTTAATCAGGTCAGGAACCTTTCCCAATCTTAAGGATCGTAACGCATCAGTGATTGCATTTATGACGTATTCCCCATATGTAGAGCATATAATCTCCTTTTCTAAGTGTCGATCCCTGTGCTGATCATTGGTTAAAGTGATCCGCCGATTACTTTTACGTTGGTTTCATTAAACAGTTGGGTTATGTTCTACAGACTGTAAACAGTAAATTGTTCTTTTCGGGGAGAAGTCCGGGGTTGAGTATAACAGTCCGTTTCTTTTGTGTTGGTCTGTTCTGTTTCACCTGCTCAGGTAATTGAGCATGACCGTGTGGTTTGGTTTCATGGGGTTGTAACAGTTCAGTCCCAAATTTGTGATTTTGGCTCAGGCGTACCCTTAGAGCAACGATAAGGGTGAAGCAAATCAGAAATCGCAATGTCCATTTTATGGTTGCAATCTCTGGGCTCCAGTTGCTGCAATTTTGTTGGATGCTGTTCACTTAAGTCCTGAGGAGAAAGTTGCTCCTGCGACCTGGATGATCTAGACAACCTTAACTGATTAGTATGATAGAGTCTGTCTCGATTACACTTGCCTCCTGTTATTTTAATCTTATACATGGCTGAACTGAGTTTATCGATGATTCGGAAGGGTCTGATCCATCAGTTACACAGCCCATGTTCTGGTGATTTATACAACAACAACATTACTTGGTTTTTAACCTTCCACATATTCTCTCTTTGGTTTTTGTCAAAGTAAGTCTTTGCCTTATGTTTGGATTTTCCCAATTTAGCTGCCACCTGCATGTGGATTTGATTTAAATGTTTTTGCAGATTCTGCAGGTAGGTATCCATTTTTATTTCCTCTAATTGAGTGCCACTGGTGTGCCCAATTAAATGTTTTGGTAATTACATTGTTCGGCCTGTCATCACTTTAAAGTGTGTTTTATCAGTAGATGCAGCTGGTGTCGCTCTCAATGCCATTAAAATTAGAGGCATGAGAGTGTCCCAGTTACACCCATGGGCATTAACCAGTTTCCTCAACATCACTTTTATTGTCCAGTTGGTTCGTTCCACCATCCCAAATGACTGTGGTCTGTATGGGATGTGTAGTCTCTTCATGACTTTCATTGATTTAAGACAGTTTCTAAAGAATTGTCCGGTGAAATGTGATCCCTGGTCCGATTCTACCTTTGCAGGGATCTCCCATTGAGAGAAGACTTGCTCTACTAGGACCTTGGTGGTGGCTTTTTCAGTATTGGCTTTAAGAGGAAATATATGGAGATATACCTATCTCATAGAACTGGAAGGGACCCCGAAAGGTCATGGAGTCCAGTCCCCTGCCTTCACTAGCAGGACCAAGTACTGATTTTGCCCCAGTTCCCTAAGTGGCCCCTTCAAGGATTGAACTCCCAAGCCTGGGTTTAGCAGACCAATGCTCAAACCACTGAGCTATCCCTCCCCTCCAGCCACTCTGAAAAAGGATTGATAACCACTAATAGGTATTGGTTACCTCTTTGAGTCCTTGCAAAGGACCTACAAAGTCAATCTGCAAAGCCATCCAAGGATCTTCATGCAACTGAGATTTTAATGGCGCATTTCTTTTGTACAAAGGATCTGTTGTTAGGGATCCTTCTCTTTCTGTTTTGGAAAGCTCTAGGATTACTTTCACTATGTTTTTATCCGATTTCTGCATTTCTTTATAATTCAGTATGAGGTTTACCTTTATGGTAATAACTAGAACCACTAACAAAGAAATAATATCTATTAACAGAATCTGGATCAATGGTTGGAAAAGCTTTTGTTTTCCCTCCCCCCTTAGATCCAATTGATCAAGAGGGATAGCTCAGTGGGTTTGAGCATTGGCCTACTAAACCCAGGGTTGTGAGTTCAATCCTTGAGGGGGCCACTTGGGGATCTGGGGCAAAATCAGTACTTGGTCCTGCTAGTGAAGGCAGGGGGCTGGACTCGATGACCTTTCAAGGTCCCTTCCAGTTCTAGGAGATAGGATATCTCCAAAAGATTGGGACACACATGTGGCTTCCCTTGATACAATAGGGCAGTTGGTAACAAGGATGGTGTCCTAATAGGTTTTACTGCAATATTTTTTCTTGCAGCAATAATGCCCAGTGGGCTAGGCGAGCATTTGAGACTTGCCCAACTTTTACTTTGTTGGACGGTAAGAACGGAAGGGGAGTGTGCGATGAGTGTAATATGATCGGGCTGAGGCCAATTAGAAAAAAAAAAGTGTTGTATGGCCCAACTGGTTGCCAATAGGTACTTTTCACAGTTGTCCTACTTCAGATCAATTGGTGACATTAAACGTGAGGCATAGGCCACAGGTGTGATTTTCCCATGCCTTTCTTGTGAGGCCACAGCTGCTAACGCATTGACACTCACCGCTACCTCCAGATGATCGGGTATCTCAGGATGTGGAGTGATCAACACCGGAGCCTTGACAATGGCCTGTTTCAGCTGGGACCCTGCTTCCGTGTGTTGCTCAGTCCATTTCCATCGGACACCCTTTTTTTTAATAGCTGGTACAAGGGACCTGCAATGGAAGCACAATTGGGAATGAAATCCCTCTGGTACCCAGTTAAACCCAAAAAAGGCTCTTAAAGGATCCTGTGGTAAAGGCAATGTTTGGATTGCATCTACTTTCTGTTGCGCTGGGGTTCTACCCCATTTTATATAAATATAATTTAATATACATAGATATGTCATAGAACTGGAAGGGACCTTGAAAGGTCATTGAGTCCAGTCCCCTGCCTTCACTAGGCAGGACCAATTTTTGCCCCAGATCCCCAAATGGCCCCTTCAAGGATTGAACTCACAACCCTGAGTTTAGTGGGCCAATGCTCAAACCACTGAGCTATCCCTCCCCCTTATTGCTGGGATGAGGCCCAAGAAAGAGACACGGTTGGCCATTAGCTGTGCTGTGGCCAGATTGCACTTTAAACCTGCTTCCTTTAGGATCTGTAGGAGCTTGTTAAGCCTTTCTAGATGCTCCTTTTTGGTCTGTGTTGCTAAACACAGGTCATTTACATATTGAAATAGAACAATTGGTTTAGAAAACCGTGACAGTATCCGCGTTATTTGTGCATGGAATAAAGTTGGAGAATTTTATACCCCTGTGGTAAATGTGTCCAGGAATATTGGACCCCCTGGAAACTAAATGCAAAACGGTCCTGTGAAATGCGTGCCAATGATAATGTCCAAAAGCTAAAAGAACAGGAGTACTTGTGGCACCTTAGAGACTAACAAATTTATTAGAGCATAAGCTTTCGTGGACTACAGCCCACTTCTTCGGATGCAGTCCACGAAAGCTTATGCTCTAATAAATTTGTTAGTCTCTAAGGTGCCACAAGTACTCCTGTTCTTTTTGCGGATACAGATTAACACGGCTGCTACTCTGAAACCTGTCCAAAAGCTGTTACTGATGTCACGGTCAGTAAACCACACAGCCTCTGGATTAAAGAACTTGATTAGATTTGGCATCTTGGTCACTGTAGGGGCACAAATGGGTGTTACCTGGTTCAGGCGTCTATAATTTATTTTGAGATGCCAAGAACCATCTGGTTTCTTCACAGGCCAAATAGGGGAATTGGCAGTGGAAGTACATCTACGTAGCACTCCCTATGTCAATAAAGACTTGCTAGTCTTTTCTATGTATGGGTTTGCTTGTTCTGGGTAAGGATATTGTCTTTGGGCTGATATATCTCCTCCCTCTACAACAATAGTGACTGCCATACATTAGCAAAGGCATCTGCATGCTTGCGAAGTAATGCCTGTAACTCAGGTTGGTCTGCATGATTAGCCACTAAGTTGTTTAAATCATACCCCTCAGGTTCAGAGTCCTCCACTGGAGATACCATGCCACAATCAGCTATGAGCACTGTTGAGTCATCCTTTGCCTGTTCCACAGTAAGACGCACCAGTTGGTTACGGGGTGGAAGGGCGGGAGGGCACAGAACTGGATGGAGTATCCCCTCTCTATCGTGCGGAGCACCCAGCGGTCCGAAGTGATATGGGCCCATGCACGGTAGAAGGGGGATAGTCGGGAGGAAAAGGTCAGGCGGGGTAGATCCAGTCTCTGATCTGGAACGCCGACCTCGATTGCACCTTCCAAACCCTGGTTTAGGGCCAGAGGGTGGTTTGGGCTGGCCAGAGCCTGGACTAGCGGAAGGGGGTTGCCTCCTCCTGCCGCTCCTGTTCCTCCTCCGAGAACCGTCCTGGCGGTTCTGCTGCCGGAACCTTTGAGGAGGTGGCGGGCGGGACTAACTCCGCTGCGTGGCGGGGGTGTGCAGGCCCAAGGATCTGAGGGCGGCTCGGGAATCTTTGAGGCTGTGGAGCCGTTTGTCCGTCTTCTCTGAAAATAGAGTCGCACCCTCAAATGGAAGGTCCTGAATGGTTTGCTGGACCTCGTAGGGTAAACCCGAAACTTGGAGCCAAGCCCCACGTCGCATAGCCACCCCTGTCGCCATCACTCTAGTGGCGGCGTCTGCAGCGTCTAAAGCTGCCTGCAAGGAGGCCCGGGAGACCAGTTTCCCTTCTTCCACCAAGGCAGTGAACTCCGACCAAGAGTCCGAAGGGACGAGCTCCGTGAACTTCGCCATTGCTGCACAGGTGTTATAAGAGTACCTGCTCACAATGGCCTGTTGGTTAGCAATACGGAGCTGCAAACCACCGGTCGAGTAAACCTTCCTACCCATAAGGTCAAGGGATTTAGCATCCCTATTCTTTGGGGAGGGACGTTGGAAGCCCCGTCTCTCCTGCTGGTTAGCTGCATCGACCACCACCGAGTCCGGAGGCGGGTGGGAGTACAAATGCTCGAAGCCTCTGGAGGGCACGAAATACCGCCGTTCGTTGTGTTTGGCAGTAGGTGGCAAGGATGCTGGCGTCTGCCACAGGGTCTTAGTGGTGTCCACAACCGTCTTTATAAGAGGCAAGGCTATGTGTGAAGGTCCCGAGGGTGTGAGGATGTCCACTATGGGATCCACCTCCTCTACCACCTCCTCAGCCTTGATGCCCAGACCCTGGGCGGCCCTGCGGAGCAACTGCTGCAGGACTTTGTTGTCCTCTAATGCAGGGGCTATGGCCGTCCCTGCCAATGCTTCGTCCGGTGACGAGGAGGAGGAAGCATGTGCCAGTAGTGGAAGCTCCCTACCATCTGCCCTGGAGGGGTCACGTGACTCCCGGGGCAGCACTGGAGGAAGTGATACCGCTGACGGTGCCGGGGCCATCGGCATCAGAACAGACGTCGGCATTAGTCTCACCGGAGGGAGCTGTGTCGACACGCTCACAGGAGCTGCTGGGGTCGGGGGGACCGTTGGTGCCTGCATTGAGGTCGATGTTGACAATGGTGCAGGCGTGGGAGACGGGTGCATCGACGCCGTGAAGGGTGGTGCAGAGGTCGGAGTCGAGCACAGTGCCACAGTCGACGACTGAGCCGGAGGCAAAGGCGTCGGGACCGTAGGCACCAAGGGCAGAGGCTCAGCAAAAGGTGGCATGAAAGTGGCAGTGGCCATGGGAGATGTTGCTGAGCGTGGACCCTGGGTTCCTCCCTGGCCCTGGTGAAAAGCCTGATCCGCCGGTGCTGAGGGTTCCTCCCTGGCAGGTGATAACAGTGCTATCTGGTGGAGGAATTCCTGAAGAGCCTGGTGCATTTCCGGTGTGGACGGGAGCTGCAGCTGCTGTATAGGAGCCGGTGATTGAGGCAGGGCCAGACTCAACTGCCGCACCTGGGCAGAAGTCGACACGGCCCCGGAAGGAGATCCCGAGGAGTGGCCCGCCTGGGGTCGCACATCTTGTGGCATAGCCGGAGGAAAAAGATCGTCCGGCTGCTTCTTCTTTTGAGGCACCGGCGAGTGGGAGTGGTGTCTACCGTCAGACCGGCTCTCTGAGGAGCTGTGATGGTGCCGAGCGTCCCTGGAAGAGTCCTTCCTCGGCGCTGAACTCGCCGATGCCGCTATGGCGCTCTGCGTCGAGGACGATGCCGTAGGAGTTGGGTCTCCCGAGTCCGGGTCGGAGTGGGGGCGTCGGGCTGCCTCCACGTG
The DNA here is from genome assembly GCF_011386835.1 of Chrysemys picta bellii. NCBI lineage: Eukaryota > Metazoa > Chordata > Testudines > Emydidae > Chrysemys > Chrysemys picta. The sequence goes on along the minus strand of NC_088792.1, from coordinate 1,898,698 downwards.
CCTCTTCTTGAGCCGCTTTTCCCTTTCTATAAGTGTTTTCGGAAGGAACTTGCGGCAGAACATACAACTATCTGTCTGATGGGTCTCCCCCAGGCACTGTAGACAGAACTCGTGCAGGTCAGTTTTCGGCATGCGTGTAGCGCAGGCCACGCACTTCTTGAAACCCGGGCACCGCAGCATACCACAGCGTCAGGGACCGGAGTGCGGGGGGAGACCCCCAACAAACACTATACTAAACTATTAACTGGAACAACTATATACAACGGACTAGAGAGGAAACTCGCTGAGCAAGAGCCAAGGGAGGTTCTAGCCACCGTCACTGGCGGTAAGAAGGAACTGAGGGGTTGGCAGGTCGGCAGGGCTCTATATAGGCGCCATGGGGGCGCAGCTCCAGGGGGTGCCAGGCCGACCCGACAGATGCTGCTAGGGGAAAAATCTTCCGGCCAACGTGCATGTGCGCGTGCACACACCTGATTGGAATGGACGTGAACAAGCACTCGAAGAAGAACCTGGAGTTTTCACTTTATCTCTTGTTCATTCTCAGATGAAATAACTTCCTGATCAAACACAAAGAAAGCCTGCGCCCCGTACAGCACAGCCGTGACCACATGGGTGGCCGTGCCTTGGTCAAACACATCAGGGTAAGAGATATTATGGTGCCCTAAATGGCTCATAGTCAGCTGCTTAAAGTGTGTTGTAGTTGAGTACTGGAGAGAAACACGGGCTTGATGTTTTGATGTCTTGGTATCACTTAAATATTCTGCGGCTCCATTCACTTCCACCAGGCCAGACAGGAAACTGGCCTTCAGCGATGCTGTGACATTGAGGGCAGAGGCCTTGTCGTCAGTGGTGTCAGATGCAATAATCTGAAAATCAGTCTTGGATTGTGGTTTTGCATCTACATCATTTCAAAGTGTCTCCAGGTCCCATAAAGTGATGCCTAGAATAGTACAGACAGACATGTGGTAAATGGCAGAGAGGGTAAGAAACCTTTCTGCTTTGTAACTGCAAGACATTTTCTAACATAGGGTTACCATTCGTCCGGATTGCCCCGGACATGTCCGGCTTTTTTCAGTTAAAAATAGCGTCCGGGGGGAATTTGTCAATGTCCAGACTTCCTCCCTCTGCCCCCCCCCATGCAGAGCGTGCGGGGCTTACAGGGCAGCCGGCCGGATGGTGCCACTCGCACGGGGCTCCGGCAGCCAGAGCCCCTCCTCCACTTCCCCCTCCTCTCCCCTGCAACTTGAGACCACTCCCCTCCTCTCCCTCCCTCCCCCCGCCCTGCATTCACAGATCGCCGGCCGTTCGTCTGGAGCTCCGACCCTGCTCCCCTTCCCCGCTGTCGAGCGCGCTGCTCTGCAGCACAGTAAGGGGGCCGGGGGGTCGGAGAAGCGGCAGGGAGGTTCTGGGGGGGGGTAGTCAAGAGCCAGGGAGCAGGGGGGAGGGTTGGATGGGTCAGGGAGTTCAGGGGGGGCTGTCTGGGGGTTGGGGGTGTAAGGTTTTGGGCAGTCAGGGTACAGGTGGGGGGGTCTCAGAAGGGGGCAGTTAGGGGACAAGGCACAGGGAGGCTTAGGTGGGGGGTGGGGTTCTGGAGGGCAGTTAGGGGCAGGGGTCCCAGGAGGGGGCAATCAGGGGACAAGGCGTGGGGGGGAGGGTTGGGGGTTCTGAGGGGGCAGGAAGTGGGAGGGAGTTGAAGGGGCAGGGGCGGGGCTAGGGCAGGACAGGGGCGGGGCTCCTCCCCATCTCTTTTTTGATTGTTGAAATATGGTAACCCTATTCTAACATTAAAATAAGAGCTGAATGTCCCTGAACAAAGTGTCTGATCCGGTCACAGGCTTCCCTCATTGTGTCTGTATGAGACTAAAAATAGATTAACATGCATTTAAAAGTCTAACATAAATGCACAATGATCACTCTGCATGATTAAAATGACATTTTTACTGTAGCCTGCTGCACCTAAGGGCAGTTTCAGCAGCTGATAATGAGATTGTTACGTGTACATGCAGTTATCATCCAAGTGGACCCCAAAGCATGTAGCAGATTGTACTAGCTCCTTCTCCAGTACAATATCTCTACACTTACATTAAACAAACCTGTTACATGAAGAATGTGAAGGTTGCAAAGCCAAGCAGGCAAACGTTAGGAAAGCAAATAACTAAGATTAAAAATCTGTTTTGCGGCAGGTTTTCAGAGACCCGGCCCTCTGGCTGAATCACACACCGTCTGTACGTGACGTAAACAAACCTCTTCTGGGGTGACACAGTCCAACAAATGGTTCGTTGTCTCTGGGGTCTTCAGTCCCATCTCAGGGGCTATTTAAGCGCTAGCCCCTTCTCGGGCTCTGAACAAAACTTGTCCCCTTCTCCACCTTGTGGGTATGCATTAGGGCACCATCTTCAATTACATGATCAAATATTATCTTTTCCACCGAACTCCTCGTTCAATGCACAGTTGGAATGGTTCTCACCGGAATGGTTATGATCCAATATTTCTTTTTATACTACACATTCAATGTGTGGCTCCAGGCCTAATGTACGGTACACTATTCAAACCCTGAACTGAATACGGAACTGTTCATTTCCTCCTGGGTGCCCATCACCGTAATATCTAAGTGCTTCAACAACATTAATACACTTTTCTTCACAGCACCCCGGTGAAGTAGAGAAGTGTTTATATCCCTATTTTACAGAGGAGGAACTCAGGCACAGAGAGTAAGGAAAAAATTGTCAAAAACATCCACTAATTTGGGTGCCTAACTTGAGAAGCCAGTGCCTGACCCCTCACCCCTCGCCTGCTCCCCAACACTTTGCCCCAGCCAGGAACCCCCTCCTACACTCTGAACCCCATGGCCCCAGCCCAGAGCCTGCACCCCATCTAACATCCCATTACAGGCCATTGGGCATATTTACCGCTAATAGTCAAAGATCAATTAATTGCCAAAATGAGGCTATCCCATCATACCATCCCCTCCATAAACTTATCAGGCTTAGTCTTGAAGCCAGATATGTCTTTTGCCCCCACTGCTCCCCTTGGCAGTCTGTTCCAGAACTTCACTCCTCTGATGGTTAGAAACCTTCGTCTAATTTCAAGTCTAAACTTCCTGATGGCCAGTTTATATCCATTTGTTCTTGTGTCCACATTGGTACTGAGCTTAAATAATTCCTCTCCCTCCCTGGTATTTATCCCTCTGATATATTTATAGAGAGCAATCATATCTCCCCTCAGTCTTCTTTTGGTTAGGCTAACCAAGCCGAGCTCTTTGAGTCTCCTTTCATACGACAGGTTTTCCATTCCTCGGATCATCCTAGGTGTCCTTCTCTGTACCTGTTCCAGTTTGAATTCATCCTTCTTAAACATGGGAGCCCAGAACTGCACCCAGTATTCCAGATGAGGTCTCACCAGTGCCTTGTATAACGGTACTAACACCTCCTTATCTCTACTGGAAATACCTCGCCTGATGCATCTAGGGTGACCAGATCACACAGGGGAAATATCGGGACGCAGGGGGGTGGGTGGGGAGCAAAAAAAACCAACAAAAACCAGCCGCCCGAGCTCCACGCCCCTCGCTCCCTCCTCCCGGGCTATTGTGCTGCACTCCCAGGCCCCGCTGGCCGCGGGCAGCAGGGCTGCGGCTTGTCCCTGGCCAGCTCCGTCGCACTCGCTAGTCCATGGTCCCGGGCCCCGGCGAGCCTGGAGTCCCGGCGAGTAGCCTACCCGTGCCGCCGGCACCTAGTCCCGGCTGCCCATCGCGCCAGGCCAGCCCAGGCTCTGGCGGTGACTCTGCGTCCGAACCGCACTCGCAGGTGTTGCAGGAACGGGAGGGGACGCTGTGAAGCCAAGCGGGCCTCTTAAAGGGGAAGCGCTGCTTGTCTGAGGGGGAGGCTCATCTCCACCACCGTCAGTCCCTGCAGGAGCGGGGTGGGCTCCCCCCGCACCAGCTTATCATGTTGCCAACTTGAGTCTTTCAAGGTGCCAACAATAAGCGGGTGACTTGGAGAGCCCTGCAGCAGCTGGGTCCACACTGCAAACAGGACAAACACTCTCCCACGTCACCGCTCTCATCCACTGACGGACACAGATCTTCACTTCGTGTCTCTCTCGCTGACCCCACACACGGAAGGGGGAAGAGGGAGAGGCTGTGAGAGCAGCTGTTACCTGGCTGGAGAGCAGAGCACGGTGTCCCCAGCCCACCAGGTAACCAGAGGGCGGGGAGTTTAACACCTCTGCGCCTCACAGCACCTCCCGCAGCGGCAGCTGGGCCCTGCGAGACAGAGCAGCTCGCTCACGCTGCCCTGCGGATCGGGGTGCCGCTCCGCCTGCCTGACCCCAGCGCTGCCTGCAGCCGAGTGGCGAGCTGGCCTCCGCTCTGTCTCTTCCGCGGAGTCTGGGCGGGGGGGCATGAGCCCCCTCCGGGCTCCGCCTGTGCCAGACGTCTCGACCGAAGGTAGGTCGGGACGCGGGCCAAATCAGCAAATATCGGGACAGTCCCGATAAAATCGGGACGTCTGGTCACCCTAGATGCATCCCAAGACCGCACTCGCTTTTTTAACGGCCATATCACATTGGCGGCTCATAATCATCCTGTGATCAACCAATACCCCGAGGTCCTTCTCCTCCTCTGTTATGTGTCCCCAATTTATAACCAAAATTCTTGTTATTAATCCCTAAATGCATGACTTTGCACTTTTCACTATTAAATTTCATCCTATTACTATTACTCCAGTTTACAAGGTCATCCAGATCTTCCTGTATGATATCCCGGTCCTTCTCTGTATTGGCAATACCTCCCAGCTTTGTGTCATCTGCAAACTTTATTAGCACATTAGCCACGGTAGCTCTTTTTCGGTTCTCTTTCTATGTTTTTTAAATTTGGGGTATACATTTAATTTGAGCCTCTATTATGGTGTCTTTAAAAAGTTTCCATGCAGCTTGCAGGGATTTCACTTTTGGCACTGTACCCTTTAATTTCTGTTTAATTAACTTCCTCATTTTTGTGTAGTTCCCCTTTCTGAAATTAAATGCTCCAGTGTTGGGCTGCTGTGGTGTTTTCCCTGCCACAGGGATGTTACATTTAATTATATTATGGTCACTATTACCCAAGCAGTCCAGCTACATTCACCTCTTGGACTAGATCCTGTGCTCCAATTAGGACTAAATCAAGAATTGTCTCTCCTCTTGTGGGTTCCAGGACCAGCTGCTCCAAGAAGCAGTCATTTAAGGTGTCAAGAAACTTTATCTCTGCATCCCATCCTGAGGTGACATGTACCCAGTCACTATGGGGATAATTGAAATCCCCCATTATTATTATTGTTTTTTTTATTTAATAGCCTCTCTAATCTCCCTGAGCATTTCACAGTCACTATCAGCATCCTGGTCAGGTGGTCGGTAATATATCCCCACCACTGTATTCTTATTATTAGAGCATGGAATTACTATCCACCTCTCTGTGCTGGGGTCTTGGAGAGGGGGCCCAGGGGCTCTCTGGGGTGGGGGTTTTATCCAAGTGACTGTACATTATAGGGCACCTTTGAACCTGGTCCTTTGTCCATCTCCCAACTACTGTATCAAAATCTGCAGCGTCCCTGATTCACCTCCTTCCCCTCCAGTCTGTCACCAATGCTGCTGCGAAAGTCACCTCCCTCTGCTTCCTCTCCAGGCGCATTCTCTCCTCCTCAGTTCCCCTCACTGACTTCTGCTCTGTTACCACGTCCAATCCAAGCGCTGTGGGCCTGAGCCCCATTGCCCTGCACCGTGTCACTCACCCCAACACAAAGGGGATGTAAAGCACTGGCCAGTGGAATGAAAGTGCTTCACCCCCCAGTGTGCACTGGTGTAATTCACTTCACAAAGTGCCGGGCGACAGGAAATCAGAGCCAGTGAGTGAAACCCGCGTGTTCTATGTATTGTCCCCCTGTAACCTGCTTCCTTGGGTTCATCTCTCGCTCTCGCTCTGTGGCTCTGTCTCGCTGCGTTCTCTCACTGCCCAGTCCTACGTTTCACCTCTCCTCAGACAGCTCCTCCGGATCTCACCCCCCAGACCATGTACGAATCCTGCTGCTCCTGCCTCCACAATGTCTGTAAGATCCAACCTTTCCTCTCCAGCCCAACAGCTAAACCTCGTCCTCCCCGATCATCTCTGACTGCAACCTCCTCCTCTCTGGCCTCCCCAATACCCACAATACCTGCTTTCATAGGCGCCGACTCCATGGGTGCTCCGGGGTTGGAGCACCCACCACTCCATCTCCCCCCAATGGGAGCCCCATGGGTCAGCACCTCTCCCTTCCCCCCCAGCACCTCCTGCCCGCCAGCAGCCCCAGTGATCGGCTCCTTCCACTCCCCCCCCCAGTGCCTTCCACAATCAGCTGTTCCCTGGCATGCAGGAGGTGCTGGGGGGAGGGGGAGGAGCAGGGGCAGGAAGAGGTGGGGGAGGGGCTTGGGAAAGGGCTGGAGTGGGCGTGGAGCCTGGGGCCGAGCGGGGGTCGAGCCCCCGCCGGGAACTAGGAAAGACAGCACCTATGACTGCTCTTCAATACAAATGCTGCTACTGAAATAACCTTCCCAGCCTGTCGTTCTGACCAGACGATTCCCTCTTTCGATCTCCCCCCTGGCTCTTCCCTACTTCACTGCATGTGGTTCAAACTTCCTGTCCTCCCCTTCACAGCCCTGCATAACGCCAGCCCTGTCTGCATCCCTGACTTAGTCCCCTATCACATCACCCGCCATCCCCTGTGCAGCACCAGGAATGCCAGTCTCAGTGCCCACTCATCTGCTTCTGCCAAACCAGCTCCGTGCCTGCTCCCGTGATACCCTCCACTCTGGGAATGCCCTGTCCAGCCAGCTCACCGAGTCGTCACCCACTCCTCACGTTTCCTTCCAGGAGTCCCACAAGGAGTCAGTGAACAACACTGATTAGTAGTATTATTTTTGTAAATAAGACTAAACTGCTTGTGGCAGGGACTGTGTGCGTGTGTGTGTGTGTGTTTATGTGTGTGTGCGTGTGTGTGTGTGCGCACACGCACATATGTGCTCCCAATGTGTCTGTGCAGCATGTAAACACTGTGAGGCCTCAATTCTGATAAAAGATAAATAATAAAAAGTTCAGATTAAGTCCCCAGGATGTGCCGGTGTCTGTTACTGAGTCACCAACTGACCCTATGGCTGTAACCTTCCTCCTGCCGTGCCCCCTCCCTCCCTACGGTTGGGTACCCGTATTTGTCACATCGTTCTAAACTCAGACTGGGTCTATCTGAGGTGGGGACCAAGTTCTTCTATTTGTAGCCCACGATGTTCAGAAGTGGCTAGTGACTGTGGGTGCCTCAGTTTTCAGGTGCCCAATTGGAGACACTTAAAGAGCATAGGCGTGCGCAGCACATTTCATTAGGGTGTGCACCCAGGGAGCCCTGCCCTAGTCCTGCCCCCGCCCTGCCCCCATCCACTCCCTCCTACTTCCCGCCCCCAACTGCCCCCCTCAGAACCCTCAACCCCCCCTGCTCCTTGTCCCCTGACTGCCCCCTCCTGAGACTCCACCCCACTGTAACTGCCTTCCTAGGACCCTACCCCCTACCTGTCGCCTGACTGCCCCGACCCTTAACCACACCCCTGCCCCCAGACAGACCCCCAGGACCCCCATGCCTATCCAACCGCTCCCCGTCCCCTGACTGCCCCCGAGTCCCTCTGGCCCATATCCAACCCGCCTGGCCCGGTCCCCTTACCACACTGCAGCTCCGAACAGAGTCCCCACCAAATCCCACCCCCTGGACATCCCCTTGACCAATGGCGAGATGGCACTTACAGGGCGGGTGCAGAGAGCGCCAACCAAGCTGGAGCGCAGTGGTGGAAGAGCGCTATGACTGATGTAAGTCAACAAAGGTCATGTGTAGCGCTGGGGAGGCGGTGATTGCCTGGGGGGGGGTAAGAGGGTTCTGTGGGGGGGGTAAGAGGGTTCTGTGTGGGGCAGTCGGGGTGCAGGCAGCTCAGTGGGGGATCTGGATGCACAGGGAGGTGCCAGGTGCAGGGGTAATGGGAGTCTGCAGGGGGGGCCCAGTGAAAGTGGTTGGAACTCAGCGGGGGAGGGGGTCTGCGTGCAGGGGAGGTGGGGTTCATTTGGGTGGGGGTCTGGGTGTAGGTGGTTGGGGCTCAGTGGGAAGGGTGTCTGGGGGGGCTCATCGGGGTGGTACAGATACAAGGGCGGTGGGGCTTGTCAGAGTGAGGGTTTGAGGGGCCTGCTTAACAGGGGAGCCCCAGCTGCTGCCAAGGGGATCTGCACGCTGGACCCCCACTTCCCCATCCCCTTCTCTTCCCCATCCCATGCCCCTTCCCCACCAGTCCATCTCCCCCAGACCCCACTTCCCCCATCCCCTTCTCTTCCCCATCCCATGCCCCTTCCCCACCACTCCATCTCCCCCCAGCCCCCACTTCCCCATCCCCTTCTCTTCCCCATCCCATGCCCCTTCCCCACCACTCCATCTCCTCCCCATCCCACCCCCTTCTTTCCCCACTGCCTCTTTCCCCCTGCCCCTGCTTCCCCATCCCCTTCTCTTCCCCATCCCATGTCTCTTTCCCACAGCTCCATCTCCCCCTGTCCCCACTTCTCCATCCCCTTCTCTTCCCCATCCCATGTCCCTTCCCCACCACTCCATCTCCTCCGCATCCCACCCCCTTCTTTCCCCAGTGCCTCTTTCCCCCTGCCCCTGCTTCCCCATCCCCTTCTCTTCCCCATCCCATGCCTCTTCCCCACCACTCCATCTCCTCCGCATCCCACCCCCTTCTTTCCCCAGTGCCTCTTTCCCCCTGCCCTGCCCCGCCCCACAACTCACTGTTGTACAGGATGAAGGATGGCTCCCAGCACACAGAAGGGAGCTCAACCAGCCCTAGGACCCAGAAGGTGGTGTGTGTCCAGCTGCAAAGTCCTGGGAGCGGAGCAGCACCTTCTCTTTTCAGCGGGGCTGCAGCAACTCTGTGTTCACAGAAATGGGGGGGAGGAGAGGGGGCAGTGGCGTGACCTTGCACCCCATGTGGCCCCCACCTCTATTTGGGGGGTAATGCCCCCAAACTATGCCAGGAACATTCCCAGTCACACACCCCTGTTTCTCCTTCACTTTCTGCAGGGAAGCAAAGAACGCTGCAGGAGGGGGACCTGGGCTGTTTTCATTCCCCCTGGGGCCCAGGAGTATCCCACACAGACCCCCACTGCCCAGCACCATCCCCAGAGACCTGGCGCCCCCGCCTGCCTGCCCCCCAGCCACACTCACCGGCCTGCTGGGTGGGGGCTATTTGCCTTGCCTGGGCTGAGCCAGCGTCACCGCTGGGGTGGGTGGGGGAATCAGAGTGGGAGGGGGCCTGCCCCCCTCATAGCCCCCTTGCCTGGGGCCCAGACAAGCCCTCCCCCCCATGCTGGCCGAGAACGACCCGGCCCCTGCACTGGTCCCAGGTGGCTCAGCCCTGGGAGGTGGGGCAGCTCCCTCCCAGCTGGGGGGGGGCGCAGTCAGGGAGCTCTAGAGCTGCCCCCCCCAGCTCCCATTGCCCGGGGTTCCTGGCCAATGGGCTGGGAACCGGGTCAGCACTGGGAGGGGGGCAGCGTGCAGCATTGCCCTGCGTCTGCCGAGACTCTCCCTGCACGCAGGGACACTGGGGAGGTGAGAGCACCCCACCCTGCTCCCTGTCCCCCGACTGCCCCCGCCCCTTGTCCAACCCCCCTCAGGCTCCTAGCAGCGTCTGGCTCAGTTAGGGTGACCAGATGTCCTGATTTTATAGGGACAGTCCCAATTTTTTTTTATATAGGCTCCTATTACCCCCCACCCCCTGTCCCGATTTTTCACCCTTGCTGTCTGGTCACCCTAGGCTCAGTGCGGAGCCAGACACGCTGCCCCTTGGGAGCACGCAGCCCCCCCAGCTCTGAGTGCCCTGCATTAGGGTGTGCCCCGGCACACCCCGTGCGCACGAGCCTGATTTCCGGGGTGGGGGCTCAGCACATTCTGGGAGTCAGGCTCCTCTGAGCTGGGTCAAGCTGGGCCCCCGGCCCCACGAGTCACTTTTGACAATCTTGGCCAGAGTATGAAGTGCCCAGAACTTTAAGGCTGTAAAAACACCAATTGCTATTAACAAACAACCAATGAGAATTTTCAGTGCAGTCACTGCTGTCACAATCCTTCTGTCAAATGTTGTACCCAAGTTTCAAACCCACAGAGAACACTGTACCTTGGGGCTGCTGATTCAACGTGTATTCTTCCTTCAGTCCACCGCAGCTGTGGGGCTTTCACTGAAAAGCTGAACTTTTATATGGTTTCATCTATTTATAATCCAGTTTCGGATTCGATCTGACACAGTTAAATTATTTTTATTTAACGTTCTATATGGGGTCACGCCCATGGGCTTTAGGAATTGCTTGGTCAGTGAATTTCTTTTACAGGAAAACACATTGTTCTCTCAGAAATTGAGAACTCATGAGACAATCTGGCAAGTGGAGCTCTGTTCATGGTTACCCCCTGCCTGGGTGTGTAGGGTGATCTGAAGTACTAGGGGCTCTCTGGTACCCAGCTTCACCTGTCCCTCAAGGTGACCCTCTGGGAGGAACGCTGAGCTCAGGGCATTCTCTTGTCATAGCCTGATGTACGTCTGCTGTATATGGTGGAGAGGTGTGCTTGGTACACAGTGAAGTGATCTACCTGCCTCTGGAAATTTCCACCACATGCGTCTGACGAAGTGGGTATTCACCCACGAAAGCTTATGCTCCAATATGTCTGTTAGTCTATAAGGTGCCACAGGACTCTTTGTTGCTTTTTAGTGAAGTGAGAGTATCTGAGGCTATAAAGACCCACAGCGATGTTGCATTTGAAGCTTATTCTCTTCTTCATGGGCCACATTCCCTCCTTTGTTCTCTTTCCCTATGTATGAGGCAAGTACAGTGACTGGGCCTGTTGGTGGGCACTTGAGATACAGGGGTAAGGCCAGGAAATTGGTGTCACGACAGTAGGAACAACCAACATGGTCTTCTTCCAAGAGAGAAGCTGCCACAGATTCAAGGCCTATCACCTTGTAAGACTGGGAAAGGCTAAACTATTTTAGCCAAAATGATGCTAAGGAAAACCCAATGCATTCTGGGAACCTTGTCTGGAAATTAACTCTTGTTATGTTCTGAGACCGTTGAAAGTAGAATGCGTTGCTGAAGATTGCCTTGTTTATAAATGAGGATTATTTGGGATACAAGGTAACTGGTAAACTCTAGAAGGCTCCCTATGGACAGTCTGGATAATTTCTCTGAACTGTACGTATATAAAATCCAAAGGAACTGAGGGATGGAGATGAGATTTTTGTCACCTGTGTTTTGTTGTCTATCCTCTTTTCTTAATCTCCACCCTATCTAACAGGTTATAGATGTTAAGTCTGAAGAACCTCAAGCCATGGTGTTCCTTAGAATTTAACATAGTATCATAGTCCATTCTAGGGACAGTGTCGCTGCTGGAGAGAAGAGGAAAATTCATCTGACAACTGGACTTTGTCTGTGATCCACTTTTCTAGCCAGATCTCAGATAGATCAAGAACTGCCTGCTGGAGGAAAGAGCCATAATTCTAACCGGAATCTGACAATAATCAACACTTGCTCATTTACCACGGCATCAGGCAAGGAGCACCTTTTTCACCCACCCACCTACTGGTCCCTTTTCCCATCTTTCTGTTTTTTTAGGCTTGAAGCATCTCTCAGGGAGGCACCGAAGGAGGTGTGTGTTTGTGGGAATGATTTCCCTGCCTCAAATAAACCCATCTCCTCTCTAGAGCTTGTTAAATCCTCTCTCCCATGTGTAGGTTATTGCTGGGGCTCATACACTGTTTCTAACCATCATCTTTTTTAGGCCTTTTAGAATGAACAATTTGCTAACAGGTATTTTCAATCCATTTCCTAAGGCAAGATATTCCCCTCCTCCGCTTTTCACAGAACTTCATTTGAACTCTGGGCTATGCTAGCAACATACTTACAGGGACGGCGAGTTGTAGGGGCCCATGGTGCCTGGGCTCCAGCAAATTCAGGGCCCAGGGGCCCGGCTCCACCAATGTTTGGGGCCAGATCTCTCCCCTGGCTCCACCTGCTACCCATGCACGCCCCCTCCCCTGCGTGTCCCCTGGCCCCACCTGCCGCCCCCAAGAGTCCCTGCCTGCCCTGGGCAGCGAGTGGCTGCCCCCTGAAGTGCCGCACTGAGCTCCCTTGCCGGCCGCTGCTGGCTACAAGGGAACGGCGCCGGGGGCAGGGTGAGGCAGCTGGTGCTGCGCCATGGCAGCCCCACCCCCCGCAGGTGACTCTGAGCAGACTCGGTGGGGGGGAGGGGCTTATCCTGGATGGACCCCCTGAGCAGCAGCCTGTGGGGCTTGGGTGTGTTGGGCCAGGGAGAGCCCCCCCCCCCCAGCTCACTGCTGCCAGTGGGGAGAGGGCCTTGGGGAGTCCTCCTCTCTGGCCTCCTGCCCCAGGCCCGGGGCAGCCTGTCTGCTGCACCCTAAACTCCTCATCCCCGGCCCAGCACCACGCTCCACACCCCAACCCCCTGTCCCAGCCCAGAGCCCACACCAGCACCCAAACTCCCTCCCAGTGCCTGCACCCCACACCCCTTCCCACACCCAAACTCCCTCCCAGTGCCTGCACCCCACGTCCCTTCCCACACCCAAACTCCCTCCCAGAGCCTGCACCCCACACCCCTTCCCACACCCAAACTCCCTCCCAGTGTCTGCACCCCACACCCCTTCCCACACCCAAACTCCCTCCCAGTGCCTGCACCCCACGTCCCTTCCCACACCCAAACTCCCTCCCAGAGCCTGCACCCCACACCCCTTCCCACACCCAAACTCCCTCCCAGTGCCTGCACCCCACACCCCTTCCCACACCCAAACTCCCTCCCAGAGCTTTAGGCAGGTGTGGTGGGGGCAGAAGCACCACCAAAAATTATACAAACCCCTGCCGCTTTTGAATACTTAGCATGTTTTTCCAGAACAAGCTATAAATATCTCCAATAAAGGTGCAGCTTAACAGAATTCTTTGTCGAGAGTGCAGCCTGTGTCTTTGGTTATAGTGGTGAAAGAGGATTTTTGTTTAAGAACGAAAACAAACGAACAGATTCTGAAGCCCCTCACTTCTCTTTTGCTTCATATGCATTCAAGAGTTTAAGCTTTGATAACCCTGGCACACACCCAGCAAGCAAGCAGGTTAATCCTATAGGTTACAGTTCAGTGGCGAAGGCATTTGGCCTGGTTTATTATTCACAAAACACGGTACTAGTGCCAATAGGAGCTACAGGTACACTGACACATGTGCCCGTGACAAGGTACCCGTTCAATCCACATACCAGGATACTGTCCCCTAGATGAGTACCAAGATGCCCCTCCTATCACGTCTCCTTTTATCCATTGCTACAAACAAGTTACACATCACAGGCCAGATGTTGTTAGTTACCACCCTTATCCTTGTGCCAGCTCATTAGAACAAAACTTCCCCATCCATATGGTGAGGTTGAGTCTTTTCTGGGAAATCATTGCAGATGTTGTTGATGAACACTAGGTTGTTATGGAATTTCTGGGGTATTCCTACTTGGCTCTCGTTCACTTTCCGTCTGTTTGTCTTCAGAGCTGATAGAGCTGGGAGGATGAAGATTTTTGTTCTCTCATAATGGCTCTCCCTTCCCTTGGACAGGGTTGGCTCTAGAGAGGAGATGGAAAAAATAAAAGGGTTTGTTGTAGCTTTTTGCTATCTCTAGGGGAGTGGGCATCTCTAGAGTTACAGCTCTGGTGCCTTAACGATCATTGGGTTTAAATTCAAAGGTTTGTTCTGCTCATCTCACTAGTTGTCACTTGCTTTTTTGTAACATTATGAGTGTTGCACAAGACAATGGATTCTGCCTCCCAAACTGCTATTAGAACTGAGGCCTGGTCTACACTAGAAAATTAGGGTCGATTTAACTACATTGGTCGGGGTAAATCCACAGCTCTGAGTGGCACACACCCAGCGACTCATTACACACACACCCTATCCTCACACATCATTGCTACCACCGCTGCAGAGGTGTTCACTCCGTTAGGAATCAGGGCCTGCAGGAGAGCCAGTCTCCTGAGAACCTAACGAGTGCAGCTGGCCCATAGTAGTGCACAGCTCCTGCGTGTTCCTAGCTTTGTCCCACCTCACTTCACTCCGGGTAACCCAGTCCTGATGCTAAACCCTGGTATCGGACTGACCGCTAGACACAACCACCCATGGCCCACTCATTGACAGGGAGCTGCTCAAACTGCCTGTGACCAGGATGTGGGTGGTGGTGCCTAGTGGTCAGAGGCCGCAGTCAGGAATCGAGACAAGGGTCCCGATTGGGTTATGTGCAGGGAGGTAGGACAGGAACAGGGCTGGGAAGAAGCAGGAGCGATCAAAGCTCTGGGCAAAGGCTTTGAACTGCAGCTGGACTTACCAGTGGTCTGCTGACTCTTCCAGCCAATCAGGTGGTGTAGCCCATCTGGCAGCCTACCACAGCCCAGCGGTGCTCGATTGCCTAGAGACTGGCCCTGCGGCAGCCGGCATGTCCCGATTCCTCATACACCCACCCCACTGTTGGATCTGCACTTACTGGCTGTGTTTACACTAGAAAATGGCACCATTGCAACTTGCACTGACGTGACTCAACTGGTGCAAGTTGTACCAGTGCAGTATGTCCACACTAGGCATCGTGGGTCAGGTGCACACAGTGCATTGAGGCCTCAGAGCACTTGGTTCTAGGTGTGCGAGGACTCTGACTTGTTTTTCCTGTTACCAATGTTGATGGGTCTGATGAAAAGAGGAGCCAAGCTTGTTGCTGTGCAGCTGACAGATGGGGAAGGCTGCAGGGTGCTCCCCTCACCCAGGCTGTGTAGCCTTGTGATCGGGAGAACCTGGGGGATGGAGGGCTGCCTAAACCAGCCGGAATGAGAGAAGGACAGCTCAGCCTGAGGGAAACGCGGGCAACTGCCTCTCGACAACCACCTGAGGGGAGCACAGGCAGATACACACCCCTTCCCTGCCTGCCTCTCGACAACCGCCTGAGGGGAGCACGGGTCAACCCCCTCTCAGGCCTGCCTCTCAACAACTGCGTGAGGGGAGCACAGGCAGACACACACCCCTCTCCCGCCCACCTCTCAACAACCACCTGAGGGGAGCACGGGTCAACCCCCCCCGCCCTGACTGAGGGGAGCACAGGCAGACACACACACCCCCGCCTGCCTCTTGACAACCGCCTGAGGGGAGCACGGGTCAATCCCAGCGCCCCGACTGCCAGTCGCCCCCTGCCTGAGGGAAACGCGGGCAACTGTCTCTTGGCCGCCACCTGAGAGGAGCGCTTGCCACCCCCCAACTGCATTTCGACTCCCGCCTGAGCAGGGCCAGCTCCAGGCACCAGCCAAGGAAGCAGGTGCCCGGGGCGGCACATTCTAAGGGGCGGCATTCCGGCTATTCAGGGGGTGGCAGTTCGACAGGTCGGCTTTTTTTTTTTTTTGCTTGGGGCGGCAAAAAAGGTAGAGCTGGCCCTGCGCCTGAGGGAAGCGCAGGCTGAATTCCCCTGACTGTCTCACGACCACTGCCTGAGTGGAGCACTGGACGCTGGTTGACCCCCCTCGACCCCCACCGCAGTCTTGCTAGTGCTGCAGAGTTGTTACGGCTGCTGGTGCTGCTGTTCTCGGAGCTCCAATATTAGCTGCACTAGCAGAGAGTGATTCAGCAGGTCTTGATGTTATTCGTAAAGAGAGGCCACAGGCTCGGTTCGGTGGCGAAGGCACTTGGCCTGGTTTATTGACCACAAAACAGGGTACTAGCTATAAGTACACTGACCCGTGCACCCGCAACAAGGTACCCGTTCAATCCACATACCAGGATACTGTCCCCTAGACAAGTACCAAGATGCCCCTCCTAGCACGTCTCCTTTTATCCATTGCTACAAACAAGTTCCACTTCACAGGCCAGATGTTGTTAGTTACCACCCTTATCCTTGTGCCAGCTCGTTAGAACAAAACTTCCCCATCCATATGGTGAGGTTGTGTCTTTTCTGGGAAATCATTACAGATGTTGTTGATGAACACTAGGTTGTTATGGAATTTCTGGGGTATTCCTACTTGGCTCTCATTCACTTTCCGTCTGTTTGTCTTCAGAGCTGATAGAGCTGGGAGGATGAAGATTTTTGTTCTCTCAAAATGGCTCTCCCTTCCCTTGGACAGGGTTGGGTCTAGAGAGGGGATGGAAAAAATAAAAGGGTTTGTTGTAGCTTTTTGCTATCTCTAGGGGAGTGGGCATCTCTAGAGTTACAGCTCTGGTGCCTTAACGATCATTGGGTTTAAATTCAAAGGTTTGTTCTGCTCATCTCACTAATTATCCCTTGCTTTTTTGTAACATTATGAGTGTTGCACAAGACAATTTTCAGAGTAACAGCCGTGTTAGTCTGTATCCGCAAAAAGAAGAACAGGAGTACTTGTGGCACCTTAGAGACTAACAAATTTATTAGAGCATACAAGAAGTGGGCTGTAGTCCACGAAAGCTTATGCTCTAATAAATTTGTTAGTCTCTAAGGTGCTACAAGTACTCCTGTTCTTCTTTTTGCACAAGACAGTGGATTCTGCCTGCCAAACTGCTATTAGAACTGAGGCCTGGTCTACACTAGAAAATTAGGTTGATTTAACTACATTGGTCGGGGTAAATCCACAGCCCTGAGTGGTTTAATTAAGCTGATTTAAGACCCTGTGTAGACAGTGCTAGGTGGATAGAAGAATTCTTCCACTGAAGGACCAGAAATGGACACTGTGTAGAGTCAAGCACAGGA
Source organism: Chrysemys picta bellii (assembly GCF_011386835.1). Taxonomy (NCBI): domain Eukaryota; kingdom Metazoa; phylum Chordata; order Testudines; family Emydidae; genus Chrysemys; species Chrysemys picta. Next base: position 1,881,893 of record NC_088792.1, on the reverse strand, counting down.
GTTTATTACTCACAGAGCTGGCGGAGAGTCACTTTGCTTACTAGGCTCAGAGACACTGCAGAACAATTGATTACAATAGCTTATATAGGGTGCAGTGGGTGAAGAGAAGCGACGGGGAGGGAGTTCCCAAGCCCCTGGATAGGTTCTAGCAGCAAGACAGGATAAGCACAATAAGCCAATGGTCTAAAAGATTGCATAATGGCTCCGCCGAGGTTCAAATTCACATATTGCTAACACACTGGTCATTACCCTCAAACTATGTCTATTAAATGGTATAGGTTAAATCCTAATTTGGGAGTCCAGGGGAATGAGGTAGCAGCTCTCCCGGTTGACCAACCGGTACATTCCTGGAGATTTAAAGTGAAAAAGCAGTAATTAGTATTCAACAATAACATAAGAACATAAGAATGGCCGTACTGGGTCAGACCAAAGGTCCATCTAGCCCAGTATCCTGTCTAATGACAGTGGCCAATGCCAGGTGCCTCAGAGGGAGTGAACCTAACAGGCAATGATCAAGTGATCTCTCTCCTGCCATCCATCTCCACCCTCTGACAAACAGAGGCTAGGGACACCATTCCTTACCCATCCTGGCCATTAATGGACTTAACCTCCATGAATTTATCCAGTTCTCTTTTAAATGCTGTTATAGTCCTAGCCTTCACAACCTCCTCAGGCAAGGAGTTCCACAAGTTGACTGTGCGCTGCGTGAAGAAGAACTTCCTTTTATTTGTTTTAAACTTGCTGCCTATTAATTTCATTTGGTGACCCCTAGTTCTTGTATTATGGGAATAAGTAAATAACTGTTCCTTATCCACTTTCTCCACATCACTCATGATTTTATAGACCTCTATCATATCCCCCCTTAGTCTCCTCTTTTCCAAGCTGAAGAGTCCTAGCCTCTTTAATCTCTCCTCATATGGGACCCGTTCCAAACCCCTAATCATTTTAGTTGCCCTTTTCTGAACCTTTTCTAGTGCCAGTATATCTTTTTTGAGATGAGGAGACCACATCTGTACGCAGTATTCGAGATGTGGGCGTACCATCGACTTATATAAGGGCAATAATATATTCTCAGTCTTATTCTCTATCCCCTTTTTAATGATTCCTAACATCGTGTTTGCTTTTTTGACCGCCTCTGCACACTGCGTGGACATCTTCAGAGAACTATCCACAATGACTCCAAGATCTTTTTCCTGACTTGTTGTAGCTAAATTAGCCCCCATCATATTGTATGTATAGTTGGGGTTATTTTTTTCCAATGTGCATTACTTTACATTTATCCACATTCAATTTCCTTTGGCATTTTGTTGCCCAATCACTTAGTTTTGTGAGATCTTTTTGAAGTTCTTCACAGTCTGCTTTGGTCTTAACTATCTTGAGCAGTTTAGTATCATCTGCAAATTTTGCCACCTCACTGTTTACCCCTTTCTCCAGATCATTTACAAATAAGTTGAATAGGACTGATCCTTGGGGAACACCACTAGTTACCCCTCTCCATTCTGAGAATTTACCATTAATTCCTTCCCTTTGTTCCCTGTCTTTTAACCAGTTCTCAATCCATGAAAGGACCTTCCCTTTTATCACATGACAGCTTAATTTACGTAAGAGCCTTTGGTGAGGGACCTTGTCAAAGGCTTTCTGGAAATCTAAGTACACTATGTCCCCTGGATCTCCCTTGTCCACATGTTTGTTGACCCCTTCAAAGAACTCTAATAGATTAGTAAGACACAATTTCCCTTTACAGAAACCATGTTGACTATTGCTCAACAGTTTATGTTTTTCTATGTGTCTGACAATTTTATTCTTAACTATTGTTTCGACTAATTTGCCCAGTACCGACGTTAGACTTACCGGTCTGTAATTGCCGGGATCACCTCTAGAGCCCTTTTTAAATATTGGCGTTACATTAGCTAACTTCCAGTCATTGGGTACAGAAGCCGATTTAAAGGACAGGTTACAAACCCTAGTTAATATTTCCGCAACTTCACATTTGAGTTCTTTCAGAACTCTTGGGTGAATGCCATCTGGTCCCGGTGACTTGTTACTGTTAAGTTGATCAATTAATTCCAAAACCTCCTCTCGTGACACTTCAATCCATGACAGTTCCTCAGATTTGTCACCTACAAAAGCCGGCTCAGGTTTGGGAATCTCCCTAACATCCTCAGCCATGAAGACTGAAGCAAAGAATCCATTTAGTTTCTCCGCAATGACTTTATCGTCTTTAAGCGCTCCTTTTGTATCTCGATCATCAAGGGGCCCCACTGGTTGTTTAGCAGGCTTCCTGCTTCTGATGTACTTAAAAAACATTTTGTTATTACCTTTGGAGTTTTTGGCTAGCCGTTCTTCAAACTCCTCTTTGGCTTTTCTTATTACATTCTTGCACTTAATCTGGCAGCGTTTATGCTCCTTTCTATTTGCCTCACTAGGATTTGACTTCCACTTTTTAAAGGAAGTCTTTTTATCTCTCACTGCTTCTTTTACATGGTTGTTAAGCCGCGGTGGCTCTTTTTTAGTTCTTTTACTGTGTTTCTTAATTTGGGGTATACATTGACGTTGGGCCTCTATTATGGTGTCTTTAAAAAGCGCCCATGCAGCTTGCAGGGATTTCACTTTAGTCACTGTACCTTTTAACTTCTGTTTAACTAACCCCCTCATTTTTGCATAGTTCCCCCTTTTGAAATTAAATGCCGCAGTGTTGGGCTGTTGAGATGTTCTTCCCACCACAGGGATGTTGAACGCTATTGTATTATGGTCACTATTTCCAAGCGGTCCTGTTATAGTTACCTCTTGGACCAGCTCCTGCGCTCCACTCAGGACTAAAATTGAGTCGCCTCTCCCCTTGTGGGTTCCCGTACCAGCTGCTCCATGAAGCAGTTATTTAAAGTATCGAGAAATTTTATCTCTGCATTTCGTCCTGAAGTGAAATGTTCCCAGTCAATATGGGGATAATTGAAATCCCCCACTATTATTGAGTTCTTAATTTTGCTAGCCTCTCTAATTTCCCTTAGCATTTCATCATCACTATCACTGTCCTGGTCAGGTGGTCGATAATAGATCCCTAATGTTATATTCTTATTAGAGCATGAAATTTCTATCCATAGAGATTCTATGGAACATGTGGATTCACTTAAGATTTTTAAAAAAGAAGAACAGGAGTACTTGTGGCACCTTAGAGACTAACAAATTTATTAGAGCATAAGCTTTCGTGGACTACAGCCCACTTCTTCGGATGCATAAGATTTTTACTTCATTTGATTCTATATTTTCTTTCACATATAGTGCCACTCCCCCCCCCCGCACAACCTGTTCTGTCCTTCCGATATATTTTGTGCCCCGGGATGATTGTGTCCCATTGATTGCTCTCAGTCCACCAGGTTTCTGTGATGCCTATTCTATCAATATCCTCCTTTAGCATGGGGCACTCTAGTTCACCCATCTTATTATTTAGACTTCTAGCATTTGTGTACAAGCACTTTAAAAACGTGTCACTGTTTATTTGTCTGCCCTTTTCTGATGTGTCAGATTCTTTTTTATGTGAATGTTTCTCATCTGATCTGGCCCTTACATTATCCTCCTCCTCCATCCTCTGCTCCTGACTATAACCTGGAGATTCTCTATCATTAGACTCTCCCCTAAGAGAAGTCTCTGTCCGATCCACATGCTCCTCTGCAGCGGTCGGCTTTCCCCCATCTCCTAGTTTAAAAACTGCTCTGCAACCTGTTTAATGTTCAGTGCCAGCAGTCTGGTTCCACTTTGGTTTAGGTGGAGCCCATCTCTCCTGTATAGGCTCCCCCATCCCAAAAGTTTCCCCAGTTCCTAATGAATGTAAACCCCTCCTCTCTACACCATCGTCTCATCCACGCATTGAGACTCTGAAGCTCTGCCTGCCTACCTGGCCCTGCACGTGGAACTGGGAGCATTTCTGAGAATGCCACCATAGAGGTCCTGGATTTCAGTCTCTTCCCTAGCAGCCGAAATTTAGCCTCCAGGACGTCTCTCCTACCCTTCCCTATGTCATTGATACCTACATGTACCACGACCACCGGCTCCTCCCCAGCACTACACATAAGTCTGTCTAGATGCCTCGAGAGATCCGCAACCTTCGCACCAGGCAGGCAAGTCACCATGCGGTTCTGCCGGTCATCACAAACCCAGCTATCTACGTTTCTAATGATCGAATCTCCCATTACTAACACCTGCCTTTTCCTAGCAACTGGAGTTCCCTCCCCTGGAGAGGTAACCTCAGTGCGAGAAATTACCCCAGCACCGTCTGGAAGGAGGGTCCCAACTATGGGAAGGTTTCCCTCTGCTCCCGTTGACTGCTCTGCTTCCCTGGGCCTTTCATCCTCCTCAACAGCGCAGGGGCTGTCTGACCGGAGGTGGGACAATTCGACAGTGTCCCGGAAAGCCTCATCAACATACCTCTCTGCCTCCCTTAGCTCCTCCAGTTCCACCACCCTGGCCTCCAAAGTCCGTACGTGGTCTCTGAGGGCCAGGAGCTCCTTGCACCGAATGCACACATATGCCACCCTCCCACAGGGCAGGTAATCATACATGCTGCACTCAGCACAATAAACTGGATAGCCCCCACTCTGCAGCTGGGCTTCTGCCTGCATTGTCTCCTAGTTAATGAAGGGTTGTTTAAAGCAAGAAGTTTTGAATGTAGTTTGGTTTTTAGGTTTTAAGGGGAATAAAGGGAAACAGATAGAACCGGCAAGGGACCCGCGCTTCCTTCCCACTCCCCTTCCAAACTCCCTTGCGAAACTCTGTGTTAGCAGCCCCTGTTCGCAAAGCAATTGTTTATACTTTTACCCTGGCACTTCTGTGGGCTAGGATTGGCGTACATCTGTATGGGGAGGGTGTCATAACTCATGTCAATCATATTAGGCCTCTCCCCGAACTCTGTCTGGAATCTGAGGGGTATCTCCTCCCTGCATTAGGGAGTTAACTTTGAGGCCCTTCCCAGCGCTTCGTGTGTCTATAACTCGCGATAAGGACACCCTGTTACAGCTCACCATCTGGAGTCATGCTGACTCCGCTCATCAACTTGAAACACACAAGGTTGTCTGTTTACCCCAGCGTTCTCTTAGCCATGTATTGTTCTCTGTTAGCCAGCCCTCCGACCAAGCTGTGGAATTCAGGCCTATGTGAAAAGTCCAAGCAGAGAGTGTGGTTAGCTCTTATATACACATTAATGGATTTCGGCCCTTCATCCATCTACCTACTTACCCCCTCTTGGTTTTCAACCTGTGGTCCGCGGACCCCTGGGGGTTAGCAGAGTATTTCTAGGATTTCCAAAGAGGTCTGCACCGTCATTCAAAAATTTTTAGGGGTCTGCAAATGAAAAAAGGTTGAAATCCACTGACCTAAACTGATGGGAGACTCCCTCCCATCAGCAGGGCCGGATTAACTCTCCTGTGGGCCTGGGGCGATTAGATTTTGTGGGGCCCCTGTCTGAGGGAATGTGGTTTCTGGGAGGGAGTTTGGGTGCAGGGGGAGGTGCGGGCTCTAGCCTGGGGCAGGGGGTGAGGGTGCAGGAGGAGGTTAGGGGGTCGGCCCTTACCACGGGCGGCTCCTGAAAGCGACCGGCACACCCCTCTGGCAGCAGCTTCTAGGAAGAGGGTCTAGGGGTTCTCCTTGGTGCACCGCTGCCCGCAGGCACCGGCCCCACAGCTCCCATTGGCTGTAGTTCTTGGCCAATGGGTGTAGTAAGATGGGGCCCTGAAACATAAACCCTTATTAGAGGCCCAGTATGAGGCCTGAGGCCTGAGCTAAAGTAATGGTCAAGACTTTGCTAACATAAAGCAAAGTTAAGCTGTGAGCCAGAGGCGGGCCCTGCTCACAGAACCTGGCAAGGAAAGGGTTAATGCTGCAAAAAGAGACATACCTAAAAGGTCCTGGACACCAGATCTCAGAACATTCACATACTTGCACATTCCACACACAACAAGGAACAGGCCGACCCATCCCAATGACAGGGCCAAAAGAATAAAATGATGAATAGAGTTGTTTTGTTCAAACCAACATGTACAAGGTGAGAGGCGGCACCTTGCTATGCAGAGCGGTTGTACCTCAATACGTCAGGAGTGATGTGTAATCTGTTTGTAGCTGTGTATAAGAATGCATCCCTGAGTGGATATCTTTGTCCGGCCTACGGGGCAGAGGAAAGTCCCGCCACTGACTGAGCTGAGTCCATTGTCAAGGGAGCACATATGTACTGGCTAGCCGCACCTTAGCAGCACCTTGGACTTCATTTGCCAGGGAGCTGGAGACTGTGTATCTCTAAAGGCAATAAATCTGGCCGGTGCCTTCGTACCTTCCTAGAGTCTGTGGTCATTGGGGGTTCTCTCGGGATCTGCTGTGTCAGCGATCTGCGCAGAGCTGGGGCAGCACACAGAGGGAACACACGCACTCAGCCGATCGATATCAACATTAAACAGAGCAGAGCACCACACCAGGAGCGTCTGACAACAATGGGAGCTGTGGAGTCGGTGCTGAGGGTGGGGGCAGCGCCCCCACCCTAGGGGCCGCAGGGACGTGCTGGCTGCTTCCAGGAGTGGCACGGAATGAGGGTGGGCAGGAAGCCTGCCTTAGCCCTGCTGTGCTGCTGGCGGTGGTCGAGGGCCTCCGGGCCCTTTTAAATTGCCTGGGGCCCTGAGCAATTATCCCCTTTACCCCCCCCCATGTGTGGGCCTCTTGCGGGGCCCACCTTAGCCTGAGGCCCTGGGCTGCAGCCCCTAAAGCCCCGCGTTAATCCGGCCCTGCCCATCAGACAGGAAGTGTCTATACTGAAGTGCTACAGTAGGGTTACCATATTTCAACAAGCAAAAAAGAGGACGGGAGGAGCCCCGCCCTAGCCCCGCCCCTGCCCCTCCCACTTCCCGCCCCCCCAGAACCCCCAATCCTCCCCCCGTTCCTTGTCCCCTGACTGCCCCCTCCTGGGACCCCTGCCCCTAACTGCCCCCCGGGACTCCACTCCCTATCTAAGCCTCCTTGCCTCTTGTCCCCTGACTGCCCCAACCCTTATCCACACCCCCACCCCCAGACAGACCCCTGGGACTCCCACGCCCCATCCAACCACTCCCCACCCCCTGACAGCCCCCCCCAGAACTCCCAACCCATCTAAACCCCTCTGCTCCCTGTCCCCTGACTGCTCCGATCCCTCTCCACACTCCTGCCCCCTGACAGCCCCCCCAGAACTCCCAACCCATCTAAACCCCTCTGCTCCCTGTCCCCTGACTGCTCCGATCCCTCTCCCCACTCCTGCCCCCTGACAGCTCCCCCCCAGAACTCCCAGCCCCCTACCCCCCGCTCCTTGTCCCCTGACTGCCCCCTCCTGGGACCCCTGCTCCTAACTGCCCTCCAGAACCCCACCCCCTACCTAAGACTCCCTGTTCCTTGTCCCTTAACTGCCCCCTCCTAAGACCCCCCCAACTGCCCCCCAGGACCCTACCCCCTACCTGTACCCTGACTGCCCAAAACTTTCTCCACTCCCCTCCAAAAGCCCCCCCCGTTTCTTGACTGCCCCCTCCAGAACCTCCCTGTCCCTTCTCCTGCCCCCCCTTACCCTGCTGCTCAGAACAGGGTGTTGGGCTCTGTGCCAGCCGGACACATGGCTGAGCTCCCCTGCACAACACAAAACCCGGTCCCTGGCCCTGCACAGGGTTGCCGGAGCGGGCTGCAGGAGGAGGAGCTGCCGGCCGGCTCAGAATGCAGGGAGGGGGGGGTGGGAGGAGGAAGCTGCTCCGGAGTCCAGCCCGGGACTTTCCTGCAGCCCTCCCAGCCGCCCTCCCAGCCGGGGGAGGGGGAAATCCCGGACATTGTGAGTGCTTTACAAATTCCCCCCGGACGCTATTTTTAGCACACAAAAGGAGGACATGTCCGGGTAAATCCGGACGAATGGTAACCCTATGCTACAGCAGGGCAGCTGTGCCATTGTAGTATTTTAAGTGTAGACAAGCCGTAAGACCATCATTTGTGATCTTCCTCTGCTTCAGGGAGTAGGAAAGGATCCACGCGTGTGTGACACTTCAATCAGTTAGTTGTTTCTATCTAGATGAAGAATGAGACACTGACTGGTCTAACTTCTGTCCACAGTTCCACAAGTAGTTGTTTGTTTATTATTCATTATTTGTAGCAGCCCCAGTCCTGGCCCAGGCCCCCATCATGGTAGGTGTGGTAGAAACACAGAACAGACAGAGCTTATGCAATAAGGCCTGGTCTACACTACGAGTTTAGGTCGAATTTAGCAGCGTTAAATCGAATTAAACCTGGACACGTCCACACGACAAAGCCCTTTTTTTCGACTTAAAGGGCCCTTTAAACCGGTTTCTTTACTCCACCTCCGACGAGGGGATTAGCGCTGACATCGGCCTTGGCGGGTCGGATTTGGGGTAGTGTGGACAGAATTTGACGTTATTGGCCTCCGGGAGCTATCCCACAGTGCTTCATTGTGACCGCTCTGGACAGCACTCTCAACTCAGATGCACTGACCAGGTAGACAGGAAAAGCCCCGCGAGCATTTGAATTTCATTTCCTGTTTGCCCAGCATGGAGAGCACAGGTGACCACGCAGAGCTCATCAGCACAGGTAACCGTGATAGAGTCCCAGGATTGCAAAAGAGCTCCAGCATGGACCGAACGGGAGGTACGGGATCTGCTCGCCATATGGGGAGACGAATCAGTGCTAGCTGAACTCCGTAGCAGTAAACGAAATGGCAAAATATTAGAAAAAGTCTCAAAGGCCATGAAGGACAGAGGCCATAACAGGGACGCACAGCAGTGCCGCATGAAAATTAAGGAGTTAAGGCAAGCCTACCACAAAGCCAGAGAGGCAAACGGAAGGTCTGGGGCAGAGCCGCAAACATGCCGCTTCTATGCGGAGCTGCATGTGATGCTAGGGGGTGCAGCCACCACTACCCCAACCGTGTGCTTTGACTCCGTCAATGGAGAAACACGCAACAGGGAAGCGGGTTCGGGGTACAAGGAAGATGATGATGAAGACAATGAAGATAGCTCACAGCAAGGAAGCGGAGAAACCGGTTTCCCCAACAGCCAGGATATGTTTATCACCCTGGACCTGGAACCAGTAACCCCCGAACTCACCCAAGGCGTGCTCCCAGACCCTGAGGGCACACAGGGGACCTCTGGTGAGTGTACCTTGTACCTTACACATGGTTTAAAAGCAAGCGTGTTTAATGATTAATGATTAATTTGCCTTGGCAATCGCTGCCAGTACAGCTACTGGAAAAGTCTGTTAACGTGTATGGGGATGGAGCGGAAATCCTCCAGGGGCATCTCCAGAAAGCTCTCCTTCATGTACTCCCAAAGCCTTTGCAAAAGGTTTCTGGGGAGGGCTGCCTTATCCTGTCCGCCATGGTAGGACACTTTACCACGCCAGGCCAGTAGCACGTAGTCTGGAATCATTGCATAACAAAGCATGGCAGTGCATGGTCCTGATGTTTGCTGGCATGCAGACAACATCCATTCCTTATCTCTCTCTGTTATCCTCAGGAGAGTGATATCGTTGACGGTCACCTGGTTGAAATGGGGTGATTTTATTAAGGGGACATTCAGAGGTGCCCGTTCCTGCTTTGCTGAACAGAAATTTTCTCCACTGTTAGCCACGCGGTGGGGGGGAGGGGTGAAGTGATCATCCCAGAGAATTGCGTGTGTGTGTGTGGGGGGGGTAGTTGGGTTTGTGCTGCATGTTAACCCGGAAACCGCAGCCCCTCCTTTTACATTGCAAACCCATTTTAAATGGCCAACCCAATGGGTGCTTGGTATGGGAAATGAGGGCGCTACTGTTTGAAACCATTCCCACATGTTATGAAGGTTAAAAATGCCAAAAGACTGTGGCTTACCATGGCTGCCTGCAAGCCGAATTCTGTTGCCTGGCACCGCGTGAGTGATCTCTCACACCAAACCGGCAGGCCCTCACTATAAGAGGAAAACTGCAACCTTGTAACGAAAGCACATGTGCTGTGTAATGTGAACAGCAAAATTTAACATGAAAGAGTGTACCCATTGTTCTCTAAAATGTGTTTTTTTAACCACCTCTCCCTTCTCCTCCACCAGCTGCAAATGTTTCTCCTTCACAGAGGCTAGTGAAGATTAGAAGGAGAAAACGGCGGACTCGGGATGATATGTTCTCGGAGTTCCAGATGTCCTCCCACGCTGATAGAGCACAGCAGAATGCGTGGAGGCAGTCAATGTCAGAGTGTAAAAAAGCACAATATGAACGAGAGGAGAGGTGGCGGGCTGAATCGCGGGATGAAGAGAGCAAGTGGCGGGCTGAAGAGGATAGGTGGCGTCAGCTTGCTGACAGAAGGCTTGAGTCAATGCTCCGGCTGCTGGAGCATCAAACTGAAATGCTCCAGTGTATGGTTGAGCTGCAGGAAAGGCAGCAGGAGCACAGACTGCCGCTACAGCCCCTGTGTAACCAACAGCCCTCCTCCCCACTTCCATAGCCTCCTCACCCAGACGCCCAAGAACACGGTGGGGGGAGCCTCCGGCCACCCAGCCACTCCACCCCAGATGATTGCCCAAGCATCAGAAGGCTGGCGTTCAATAAGTTTTAAACTGCAGTGTGTCCTTTTCCTTCCCTCCTCCCCCACCCCTCCCGGGCTACCTTGGCAGTTATACCCCTAGTTGTGTGATGAATTAATAAAGAATGCATGAATGTGAAGTAACAATGACTTTATTGCCTCTGCATGCAGTGCTCAAAGGGGAGAGGGGAGGGTGGGGTCGTTGGTTTACAGGGAAGTAGAATGAACCGGGGGGGGGGTGCGGAGGGTTCATCAAGGAGAAACAAACAGAAGTTTCAGACCGTAGCCTGGCCAGTCACAAAACCAGTTTTCAAAGCTTCTCTGATGCGCACCGCGCCCTGCTGTGCTCCTCTAACCGCCCTGGTGTCTGGCTGCGCATAATCAGCGGCCAGGCGATTTGCCTCAACCTCCCACCTGCCATAAATGTCTCCCCCTTACTCTCACAGATATTGTGGAGCGCACAGCAAGTAGCAATAACAATTGGAATGTTGGCTTCGCTGAGGTCTATCCGAGTCAGTAAGCTGCACCAGCGCGCTTTTAGACGTCCAAATGCACATTCTACCACCATTCTGCACTTGCTCAGCCTGTAGTTGAACAGGTCCTGACTACTGTCCAGGCTGCCTGTGTACAGCTTCATGAGCCATGTCATTAAGGGGTAGGCTGGGTCCCCAAGGATAGCAATAGGCATTTCAACATCCCCAACGGTTATTTTCTGGTCCGGGAAGAAAGTCCCTTCCTCCAGCTTTCGAAACAGACCAGAATTTCTGAAGACGCGAGCATCATGTACCTTTCCCGGCCATCCCACGTTGATGTTGGTGAAACGTCCCTTGTGATCCACCAGGCTTGCAGCAGCATTGAAAAGTACCCCTTGAGGTTTATGTACTCGTGGCTTGGTGCTCCGGTGACAAGATAGGGATATGGGTTCCGTCTATCGCCCCACCACAGTTTGGGAATCCCATTGCAGCAAAGCCATCCACTATGACCTGCACGTTTCCCAGAGTCACTACCTTTGATATCAGCAGGTCTTTGATTGCGTTGGCTACTTGGATCACAGCAGCCCCCACAGTAGATTTGCCCACTCCAAATTGATTCCCGACTGACCGGTAGCTGTCTGGCGTTGCAAGCTTCCACAGGGCTATCGCCACTCGCTTCTCAACTGTGAGGGCTGCTCTCATCCTGGTATTCTGGTGCTTCAGGGCAGGGGAAAGCAAGTCACAAAGTTCCATGAAAGTGCCCTTACGCATGCGAAAGTTTCGCAGCCACTGGGAATTGTTCCACACCTGCTACACGATGCGGTCCCACCAGTCTGTGCTTGTTTCCCGGGCCCAGAATCGGCGTTCCACGGCATGAACCTGCCCCAGTAACACCATGATTTGCACATTGCTGGGGCCTGTACCTTGTGAGAGGTCTATGTCCATGTCAATTTCCTCATCACTCTCATCGTCACGCTGCAATCACTGCAATCGCCTCCTCGCCCGGTTTTGCTTTGGCATGTTCTGGCTCTGCATATACTCCAGGACAATGCGCGTGGTGTTCATAGTGCTCATAATTGCCGCGGTGATCTGAGCGGGCTCCACGATCCCAGCGCTATGGCGTCTGGTATGAAAAAAGGCGCAAAACTATTGTCTGACGGAGGGAGGGAGGGAGGGGCGAGTGACGACATGGCGTACAGGGAATTAAAATCAACAAAGGTGGCTGTGCATCAGGGAGAAACACAAACAACTGTCACACAGAATGGCCCCCCTCAAAGATTGAACTCAAAACCCTGGGTTTAGCAGACCGTTGATTTCACGGAGGGAGGGGGAAGCAAATGAATACAGAACAAATCTGGTCCATCTATTTTTTACATCTTAAGCTGGCAGCAGACGGTGCAGCATGACTGATAGCCATTGGCATCTTCTGGGTGCTTGGCAGAAGATGCTGTATTACGACTACTAGCCATCATCGTCAAAACGGTTCAATAGGACTGCCGGCAGGACTGAGTCTCCAGGAGACAAAACATGTCTGCCCAGATGCCTCTGACTGAACTCACTGAGGAATATGACGGTGATGGATACCAGTTGTAATACACCATCCACTGCCAAAAGGCAAGGAGTTGCTGCTGTGTAGCAATGCAGCCCCACGTCTGCCAGCACCCAGATCACTGATGACGGCTACCAGTCATACTGCACCATCTACTGCCAAAAGGCAATTAGCTGCTGCTGTGTAGCAATGCAGTACCACGTCTGCCGGCACCCAGATGACATATGGTGACGGTGAGCTGAGCCGAGCGGGCTCCATGCTTGCTGTGGTATGTTGTCTGAACAGGTAACCCAGGTAAAAAGGCGCGAATCGATTGTCTGCCATTGCTCTGACGGAGGGGGAGGGGCCTGATGACATGTACCCAGAACCCCCCACGACACTGTTTTTGCATCATCAGGCATTGGGATCTCAACTCAGAATTCCAGTGGGCGGCGGAGACTGCGGGAACTGTGGGATAGCTACCCACAGTGCAATGCTCCGGAAGTCGACGCTAGCCTCGGTACTGTGGACGCGGTCTGCCGACTTAATGCACTTAGAGCATTTTATGTGGGGACACACACAATCGACTGTATAAAACCGATTTCTATAAAACCGGCTTCTATAAATTCGACCTAAGTTAGTAGTGTAGACATACCCTAAGTATAACGCAACAGGCTACAGACAGAATGACGGGAGAGCAGAAAGTATCAATGAGACATTGCCGGTCAGTGTGATACACACTGTTCTCAGCAGAGCAGCTGCCTAACCAGCTTTCTGTAGGCATCATGGCCAAGGAGAGTTCTAAGGAGGGATTTGGAGTAGGATAATGTGCTATTGTTGTTTGTTTATATTACCATGGCACCTAGGAGCCCCAGCGATGGACCACGACCCCATAGTGTCTGGTGCTGTACAAACACAGGACAGAAAGACTGTCCCTGCCCCAAAAGTCGGACAGTCTAAGCATTAAGACCAGAGACAACAGATGGATACAGGCAGACGGGGGAGCACAGGGAAACAGCGAGACGATATTGGTCCCCATGACAGGCAGTGGTCACAGCACTCCAGCAGCCTGACTGTTGCCAAGATTTGTGTAGGCATCATGGCAAAGGAGAGTTTGAAGGAGGATTTTGAAGGCAGATAATGAGTTTGTTCTGCAGGATCAAGCATTCGAGGCTTGATCCTGCAAGGTGCTGAGCGCTCTGGTCTTGATCCAACGAAGTACTGACGCCTGTGCTGAACTTTACGCATGTGACTAGTCACACTGAGTTCAGTTCAGCTCCCCGGTGCAAAGCCTGTTAACGGGGAGTTTGTGCAGAAGGAAGAGGTGCAGCATTGGCCTTGGGAGAGGCGGTGAACTGAGCCATTCGTCTGAGCAGGGTATTAGGCTATGGCCAAACACTGACACTGTAGATATTGTAATCAAGGGAATGGTTTCACTGTTGGTTATTTTAGTAGAAACATCCAGTTACTCTGTGATTCTGGGCAGAGCTTGGGCAAAGTAAAACTATGACCAGTCCCAACACTCAAATACACACCTACTAAAACCAACCCATAGTGTATGGAAACCAGACAGGGATATGCCTCATTCCCCCGCCCCCGCACCTGCTGAGTTGCATATGGTTGGGTCTAGAGAGGGGATGAAGAAACTGAAGGGGTTTGTTATGGTCTTTTGCCCCCTCTAGGGGATATGGGCACTTCTGGAGTGAAGGCTCTGGCTGCCTTAAAGACCACTGGGTTTAAAAGACGTCATTTTCCCTCATTCATTCTGATACCCCAGATACCACCATATTCTGCACTTCCTGTCCTAAGTTGCTGTGTGGTGGTTTAAACAAAAAATACGCTGCCACATTCCACTCCAGACGGGCTGCATTTCAGTGGGAGGGAGTGATTCCTTTACAGAATATTTGTACAGTATTTATTGATCCTTTCGCCTGCAACCTGGTATATACCTGTAGGATAATACTACAGACTATTTATTGAATGATCATTTATTTGTGTAGTGACCCCACTGTGCTCAATATTGGACAAGACACAAATGACAACCACTTTGGGGTGGAATCCAAGGTGGAGTTAAGCTATCTAAAAAATCTTATCCTCATTATCATCAACCTCATCTCTACTTCTCTGCTCCCGTTACCACTTGGGTGCAGGAAGAGCATTTGACTGACGTGGCTTAGAGTTTGTGGAAGCAGTAAGTCTTCATGAGGCATTTGCTATAGGCACATTCAGGTCAGCTTCATCTAAGGGCTAATGGGGAGAGAAGCAATTTCTGAATTTTAACCGTTCAGAATTTGTGTCGCAGGGATAGGAGGATCAGATCAAGGTAGTTTTCACAACCAGAAAGAACTAGAGCTTTCAAACTGCCAGTACCCAAACGGGTGACTGGCTTTTTAGATGTGTGACAAAGACCCAAAGTCAGAGATGCATGAAGGAATAACAGAGGTGGAAGCTTGAAATAATATGGGATTTATTTTCTTAACATGCCTGATGTTACTTGCAGCCTCAAGTTGAAGATTAGTAAAGTCTTTATTTTATTTTTCAGTTGCTCTGTTTATTAGAGTCTTGCTTTCTTTCTTACTGGTATAATCTTCTTCTTTATTTTTTCCCCATATAACCCATTTAAAACACACCTGGGGGAAAATAATATGGCTCTAGAAACCTAACTTCAGGGAACCATTTTTGTAAATCTTAAACTTGGTCTGTGGTAGATCCGGAACGTTGTCCCAGCTTGGAGACGGGTTTATATTCATCACACATGTATTTCGTTGGATGCTGGACAGTGCTGATTGTGTGGACTGAGCATTGGTCTAGGCCAGTCCTGAAGAACTAATTGTCTGAATAAATGAAACTTGTTGCATAACATTCCCTGTGTTGTCCTTATAGATAGTGACTAAACTTAACAAGTTTATGGTAATTAATTTGTTCATATTTCCAGCTGTCAAACATGGATATGTTTTTAGCCATCAGTGACGATGTATTGATAATATCTGTTTCAGTCCCATCTTTGTTCACACCTAACACAAATATCTGAACTGAAAGTTACTGAAGTGTTTGAGCTTTTTATACAACAACTTTGAACCAGGACAGAAATGATGTATAATAAGGTGTCCCCACAAACACGTTAATAGGGCTCCCTTAGGTTGAATAACATTTTGGAGAGTTTGACAATAATTCTGCACATATTGGTGGCAACTGTGGGAGAACAATTCAATTCATGGGCAATGTAACACTTACTGCATTTGTCTGAGGCTCTGCCTATGAGTACTATGGTTGGTATCATGGGCTCTAGCCCAGTCAGCCTCCAGCTTCATTGTGCCCATGTCTTTTTCCAGGCTTGTAGCAAATGAATTGCAGCGCTGCAGTTTCTCTTTGAAGTCTGTTTCTGAAGGTTTTTTGTTCCAGTATAGCCAGGGCCGGTTCTGGCTTTTTTGCCGCCCCAAGTGAAAAAACGAAAAAACACCTGCGGGGCGGCCGGAGCAGCAAAGCAAAAAAACCCTTGTGGGGCGGCCAAAGCGGCGAAGCAAAAAAAAACATGCAGGGCGGCCAGAGCCAGGGTGCAGGGGGACTCCCTGTGCTGCAGACGTGCCCCGGGCAGTGGAGTGCGCGCTCCGGCTAGCGGGGGGAGGGGGAGGGAGCGGGGAGAGAGAGAGAAGGGGGGCGGTGAGGGCTTCCTTCACCCAGGGCACTCGCCACGCGACCCCTCCCACCGTGCCGCCTGCCGGGAGGGCTCCGCACCGCTCCGGTCGGCTGGGAGGGAAGGACACAGGCTGCCCTGCCGGACTCGCTGCAGACCTGGCACCAGCTGGGGCAGATGGAGTGCGCAGCCCGCTCCCAGCAGGGCGCTCCCCTTCTCCGCGCCACTGCCCCCTACAGGACAGCCGGAGCAGCAAACCAAAAGAAAAAAAAAGGGGCAGCTGGTGCCATCCTAGGATTGGAGGGAAGCCGCCCCTGAGAATCTGCTGCCCGAAGCACGAGCTTGCTCAGCTGGTGCCTGGAGCCGGCCCTGAGTATAGCTACTTTTAAATCTGTTATGGAACGTCCAGAGAGGTTGAAGTGTTCTCCCACTGGTTTTTGAATGTTATGATTCCTGATGTCAGATTTGTGTCCATTTATTCTTTTACGTAGGGACTGTCCGGTTTGGCCAATGTACATGGCAGAGGGGCATTGCTGGCACATGATGGCATATATCACATTAGTAGATGTGCAGGCGAATGAGCCCCAGATGGTGTGGCTGATGTGGTTGGGTCCTACTATGGTGTCGCTAGAGTAGATATGGGGACAGAGTAGGCAACAGGGTTTGTTACAGGGATTGGTTCCTGGGTTCGTGTTTCTGTGGTGTGGTGTGTAGTTGCTGGTGAGTATTTCCCTATACCGGAAACCTACTGACTGCTATACTTACCTACATGCCTCCAGCTTCCGTCCAGACCACACCACATGATCCATTGTCTACAGCCAAGCTCTAAGACACAACCGCATTTGCTCCAATCCCTCAGACAGAGACAAACACCTACAAGATCTTTATCAAGCATTCTTAAAACTACAATACCCACCTAGGAAAGTGAGGAAACAGATTGACAGAGTGAGACGGGTACCCAGAAATCACCTACTACAGGACAGGCCAAACAAGGAAAATAACAGAACACCACTGGCCATCACGTACAGCCCCCAGCTAAAACCTCTCCAGTGCATCATCAATGATCTACAACTTAGCCTGGAAAACAATCCCTCACTCTCACAGACCTTGGGAGGCAGGCCAGTCCTTGCTTACAGACAGCCCCCCAACCTGAAGCAAATATTCACCAGCAACTACACACCACACCACAGAAACTGGACAGGGATAGTGACGTGTGTAGTGACACACTCGCAGTTTGTTAGGTAGTAACCTGTACTAGAGATGTCCTCCTTCACTGGCACTGCTTTTTCTACCTCATATTCAAAGTCTTTCTTGGCCTCCATATCGCCCTTATGTTGTTCCAGAGCTTCCAGGGTCTGCCTTAATTCTTCCAGCGTCATCAATCCAGTTCTAATGTGTGGCTGGCGCCCTTCCACAGCTGTCTCCAGTTCCTGCCGTTCTCTGAGAACTTCCCACATTAATGTGAAACTTTTAGTTTCTAATTTAAATAAAGACTGAAAAAGCATCTTGAGGCTCATAGTTCCCATTTTCCAGAACACTGCATCAGAATGACAACTCCCAGTGTTACCGGCCAACCGAGCAGAATTACTGAATTTAAAATGAAAAGGGAAACTTTGCTCATCTTTAGCACATGATGTATCCGACTCTTTAATGGCCTCTAGTACGGGGTATCAGGCCATCTGAAAAAGTGATCAGGATTTGTATGTTGTCTTTTATATCCTTCCCAGAAATGGACCGCACTGAGTCAGACATATATTGATTGAGAATGTCAAGGAAATGAAGGGGGAGGGGGAATTGTTAGTGGGTTACAGATTGTTGTAATAAGACATAAGTCCAGTGTGTCTGTTCAGTCCGTGGGTTTTAGTGTCTAGCAAAGTTATGAATTTAAATTTCCAGGCTCATCTTTTGAAAGTGTTGTGCAAGTTTCCTTTGAGGATGAGGACTGATAGGTCAAACAAAGCAATCGCTTTCTGAAAGCTGTTCACCCACAGGTGACGTAGTGTTTTGTCTTTTATCATTTTCACGTTTGTTCATTTGAGACGGTAGTGACTTTCTGATTTCACCCCCCAAAGTTGCTATTGGGACATTTAATGCACTGGATGAGGTACACCACATGTTGTGATAGGCATGTGCAGGACCCATGGATCTTGAAAGGTGTGTGGGTGGGGGGGCGTGTAGATCATTGTAGCAGTAGAGGTAAGTCTGCAGGTTTTGCATCTGTTGTTCTGGCAGGGTCTGGCGCTGCTTTGAGTTGGTGTGTCCTGGTCTGTGGGGATTTTGCTTCTGATGATGAGCTTGGAGAAGCTGGAGGGTTGTTTGAAGACTAGAAGAGGGGGTTCAGGAAAGATTTATTTCAGGATGGGGTCCTGTAAAGGTGCGGGACTCACCTCTGTGGCGCCTCCTGCTGGTCGTCTCAGGGAATTAGCTCTTTTCCAGCCTGGGCGCCCTCTGCAGGCCAGTGTCCTGCTTGCCGCAGGCCCCTGTGTGCCTCCCGGACCCCAGAGCCCCTTTACCCAGGGGCTGCCCCCTGGCAATACCCCCAAATTTTCCACTTTGTCACACCCCCTCCCCTGCGATTTCACTTGGCTTCAGGAGTCTCCTTCCAACATGGCTGCTCAGTGTTGCTATGTGGCTGTTGAACAGCTTATTTGATTTTTAAGGCTTCTCGTGATCGTTGGCATTACCCTTGCACACGTCTCCCCTCGCTCCGAATGTCTGTCTCCCATGATCCCATGGGGCTCGAGCCACAGGCTGACTCAGTCAAGATGGTTCTTTACAGCATGTGCATGGGAGGCTGGCCTGGCCCTACTAAAGATGGCCTCTCGCTCCTAGTGTTTCCAGTGGGACCGAAGCCAGGCTGCCCTCAGGGGAGATGGCTCCATGTGCTCCATGTCTGGAAACTGGGCAGTTTGGGGGGGAGGTGGGGGCAAGAGGGAGACAGAGGAGTGCAGGGGAATATGGGATAGGGATGTAGATATGGCGGTGGGGGGCAGGTGGGGCCAGGAGACGGGGGGAGATGGAGAGGAACAGAAAGGCAGTTCCCTAAATTCAGGGGCTAGGGGAGATTAAAGCGAGCCCCCTGCCCAGCAGTCAGGAGGGGAGATGGGGATGGGGGGCCTGTTCCATTTTGTATTTATGGCCTGAAATGCTCACACACAAATGGGGGCAGAGCGGCTTCCCCCGAAAGGCCCCTGCGATAAACCTGCCGGCTCCTTACTGGGCGCCGGTAACCAGCAGCACAACCTCCAGCCCGCCCGGGGCTCCGTAACCCACGGCACAGGGAGGCCGGGTCTGCAGGGAGCAGCGGGGCCCTGGTGCAGGAGGGGCCGGAGGCTGTGTGAGGGCAGGAGTCGCAGGCCCGAGGCAGCGGCCTGGGAACTGGCTGTGGAGCCAGGCTGGGCGGCTTAGGAGCGGGAGGGAAGGGCGGCTAGCTGGGCACAGCCTGGTGCAGGCAGGGGCGCAGGGATAGCCAGGGCAGGGGGCTGCTTGGGAGGGGCCTGCAAAACAAGGAGCAATGGTCTCAAGTTGCGGTGGGGGAGGTCCAGGTTGGATATCAGGAAAAACTATTTCACTAGGAGGGTGGTGAAACACTGGAATGCGTTACCTAGGGAGGTGGTGGAGTCTCCTTCCTTGGAGGTTTTTAAGGCCCGGCTTGACAAAGCCCTGGCTGGGATGATTTAGCTGGGAATTGGTCCTGCTTTGAGCAGGGGGTTGGACTAGATGACCTCTTGAGGTCCCTTCCAACTCTGATATTCTATGATTCTATGATTCTATGATTCTATGAACTGCGGCTGAGGGATCTGCAGGCCAGTGCACGACGCCTTCTGCAGAAGGTGGTCCAGGAAACGATATTCCCTCGCCCACCTTGTCTCTCTGAGGCCCAAACACGTGATGCTGATCTTTAGGGGGTGCCCTGAGGGGGAGAGGCAGCTGTGGCCAGCTGGGACAGAGGCTTGTCAGAATGTGGGATTCATTCCTTTATCAGCCCTGACGGTTCTGTCACCTCAGAAGAAATTATTTCTGATGTTAAAAAATCATAGTAATCAACATGGTAATAAACAATCAAAAAACTCCAGAACGGGGGAAGGGTTGATTGAGGTCTGGGGTCGTCCCTCCCAGTGGTTTGGTGTTAGAATGAGGTCTGGAAAAGACAGACACAAAGGCCTGATCCAGATCAAATCTATTTTTATTAAACTATAAAACTACTGCTACATGATTTAATAAACACTCAGAATACATGAACACACAGGGAATGGACTAGAACATAGTGTGGATACACCCGTCATGGAATAAAGCTTGTCTAGTTACATGGGTTATTAAATGCAGATTGTTACAAACACACGCACTGGTTCTTGATTATTGGCTATACTGGAAGAACAAGCTAATCGAGAGAAGGTAGAATTTACTCCTGTAACCCCCAAGGAGATGACCTAGATCCCTGGGGCTCTGTCTGCTGGCAGCTCAGGGGGCGCCAAGGCAAACTCAGAGTCTGCCCAGCAACCACTAGGGAGTGAGATGCCCGTCCCAGGGAGCTCAGGAGAGGGGAGAAGCCATTTTGAGTCAATCTGGAGCCAGCCAGGGCAAGGGCAGGACTGGCTGTGTGGGGGGCTGGGGAGTCCCAGGCCTGCAGGCAGGATTCCCCCTGAGAACAGGCCTCTAGGGACCTGACAGCAGATCCCTCAGCTGGGTTTTTCCTTCCCCACTGATGATTCCCAATTGGTAGCGTTTGCTGGGAAATCTCCCCAGCCAGGCTGGGTTCACCTTCCAGCTCCCTAGGGGAGACCTGTCCCCACAGGGTCAGCTCTGCTCCGGCTGCTAGTCCAGGGCTGCTGCCTGCGGAGTGTGTGACTGGAGGCTGGGCTAGGAGGCGACAGTTTGGCTGTTAGGGTAGCTGTATAACCTACACCTTGAGCCCTGCACCCCTTTGTGGGGAGGGGAAATCCTGGGACCGACGCAGCCTGATTCCTGCCCGAGGAGGATCCCTGCCAGCAGACAGCAGCCCCTCTGCAGTGAGTCCAGCGTCATCTTCGAACCTGAGGATCATTCATGGAGTTTGTGAGTGCACCGTCTTTTAGTTAGTCAGTCAGGGAATTTGTTTTGGGGACCCCCTACTCCCTGTATTGTGTCCTCAAGCCAGGGAGTGAGGGTTTGAGGATTTTATAACCTGCTGTATATTACACCTGTCGGGGGATTTACCACCTTCTCCCACTTGTGAGTCCTTTGGGCTGTACTGAACCCTGCCAGCCACACTGCTAAACCACAGCAGAGAAGAATTGTGTGGTCATAGGTCATCAAGGGCCCCAGCAAAGTACGCGTACCAACAGGACACAAATTTTACATTTGCTACATCAAGTCACGGGTATTTTCAGTGTGGGCACCGGTGACCCTAAAAATAGTGTTTCACCCTGTTATGTTGTATTTGTCTCCTGTTTAATATAATTATTGTGTTGAATATATTTTCATGTGTTTCTGTTATTTCTTGGAAGTCTCCAACTATCTGGCAAGTAAGTGGGAATTACTCTGTAGTTAAAATTTTCCGCCCAAGCTGCCCTGGTGACCCTGCCAGGAAGGAGCGAGGGGGTTGGAGGCACCGCCAAATAATTTCATAGAAAAAAGAAAGAAGATACACTCTGCTGAGTTGGTGGCGGGATCCAAAAAAACCCAGACCTGTCCATCGAAACCTGTAAGCGGATTGGCATTAAAGGAGGTAACCAGGTGGAGAGGGGCGCTACACTCATAAGAAACACCAGCTCCCCCAGCGCCCAGCGCGGTTCTGAACAGAACCAGGTAAATCTGTCCCAGCAGCGCCGGGTCTTATCACCCAGCAATGCAGATAATGAGCACGAGCAGATAAGCAGGTGTGAGTAAAATATCCTCCGTGTGAACGGCGATTTCAGCTGCCAGCGTGACTGGGCACTTTCCACCCGCCAGAGACCCTCGGATGCAGCTGTAGCAATTGGATGCTCTAAACCCCTCCCCGGTCAGAGCTTCCTTACCCTTAGAACATGAAAGTAAATGGTCTGATCAGCCTTCCCGCCACTTCCCTTCCCTCCCAGCTGCCGCTCCTCATCCTAGCGGCCTCAGGCTGTGTGTACACTGCAATTCGACACCCGCAGCCGGCCCGGGCCCGCTGACTTGGGCGTCTGGGGCTGTTTAATTGTGGTGCAGATGTTTGGGCTCGGGCTGGAGCCCGGGCTCTAGGCCCCTGCACGGTGGGAGGGTGCCAGAGCCTGGGAGCCCAAACGTCTGCACTGCGGTTAAACAGCCCCTTAGCCCAAGCCCCCCGAGCCTGAGTGAGTTGGCAGGGTCGGCTGCAGGTGTCTAATTGCAGTGTAGACAGACCCTGAGAGCCCCTTTTCTCTAGTCTCGTGCCCCGTAGCAGAGGTGAGGCGCTAAGACTGGGCTGTGAGTATCATCTCTATCCTGCTCTTCAAGGGGTCACTGCTCAGCTCCCCCCTTTTCCCCCTGCTGCTGCTATTTGCTGCCCCATCCTGAGTTCTGTAACTCCTGCGTTTCTCCCTGTAACACTCTCACTCTGGGGACTTTCCAGTGCTGGGCTGACAGCAGCTGAGCTCCCAGCCTGGCTAATTCACACTGTGCTTCAGAGCCGGACAGTCACCCACTGTTAGGGCAAAATTCTCCTTCTGCAAAGGCCTTGATCCAAAGCACGTACTGGAGTGGGGGCAGG
The DNA here is from genome assembly GCF_011386835.1 of Chrysemys picta bellii. Taxonomy (NCBI): domain Eukaryota; kingdom Metazoa; phylum Chordata; order Testudines; family Emydidae; genus Chrysemys; species Chrysemys picta. Next base: position 1,859,024 of record NC_088792.1, on the reverse strand, counting down.
GCATGGTGCCAGCCAGAAGGCGAGTTCTGTCCATTTCTCTGCCCCAGACCAGGGAAAATGTGCAGATTAAATAACTTTACACATAACCACCAGGGGAGAATGAGGAGTACTTGTGGCACCTTAGAGACTAACAAATTTATTTGGGCATAAGCTTTTGTCGGCTAAAACCCACTGCATCAGATACATGGAGTGGAAAATACAGTAGGGATAGGTGTGTGTGTGTGTGTGTGTGTGTATATATATATATACAGAGAACATGAACAGATGGGGGTTGCCATATCAACTCTACCGAGACAAATCAATTAAAGTGGACTATTATCAGCAGGAGGGGAAAAAGCTTTTATAGTGGTAATCAGGATGGCCCATTTCAGACAGCTGACAGGAAGGTGTGAATAACCGTAGGGGGGGAAATTTGCATAGGGAAATAGCTTTTAATTTGTGTAATGACCCATCCACTCCCACTCTTTATTCAGGCCTAATTTGATGGTGTCCAGTTTGCAAATTAATTCCAGTTCTGCAGTTTCTCATTGGAGTCTGTTTTTGAAGTTTTTTGATGAAGAATTGCTACTTTTAGGTCTGTAATTGAGTGACCAGGGAGGTTGAAGTGTTCTCCAACTGGTTTTTGAATGTTATAATTCTTGACATCTGATTTGTGTCCATTTATTCTTTTGCGGTTTGGCCAATGTACATGACAGGGCCTGCAATGCCCCTCTGCAATGTACATTGGCCAAGCTGGACAGTCTCTACACAAAAGAATAAATGGACACAAATCAGACGTCAGGAATTATAACATTCAAAAACCAGTTGGAGAAGTCTTGGGTTCAGTGTGACATTCCTTTTGACTGTGATTACTTATTTCTTGTCATCTTGTTTACAACTCACAGAAACCACCAACACTCAGAGAGCTCTGGCAGTTTAAAAAAAAGCGTCCGTGCTAGCATTTTTGAGGAAATGTCTCACTGTTGCACTTACAATGGTGTAGCTCCAATATGTACTTCTGGGGGAATTCCGCCCCACTGTGCATGCACAGAATTCATGTCCCCTGTAGATTTTTTTTTCTCTGCAGAAAATACATTCTTCTGGAGAAGCACTGCAGTTAGGCCTTTCGCCCACCAGAGGCTGTTGTGGTGCCAGAACAGAGGGTGGCCGACTTAGCCAGCCACAGCAGTCAGCAGCCAGTGGGGGGTGGTGGGTGGTGCAGAGGCTGCATTCCTCACAGTGCATGCAGCCAGGTGAGGAGGAATGGGATGGCAGGGGGCGGGGGGGGGGGGGAGAACAGATGAAGTGGAGTACACAAGGCTGCTATGGGAGTCACATAGACTGGGGTTCAGAAGGGCTAGTGGGGGAGACAGACTGGGGCAGGTCTGAATGGGAGTGGGGGTGCAGGGCCACATAGGGTTGGGGGGGTGGCTGATGGGGATGCAATGACATATGGGGAGGGAGGTGCATGGAGATGGGGGGACGGGGACACAGGTGGGAGAGGGGTGCAGGGACACATGGGGATGGGGGCAGACTTGCCTGATTGAATGGGAGACACTCGGGGTCAGTCAGGGTCTTCATCAGGGAGGCTCCCCAACTCCCTAACAGTCCCCCCCCCAAAAGAAACAGTTCCATACTTCTCACATCCACACCCAACAACCCTCCAGGTTCACTCCCAGGCTCCTTCCCTCTCCCTCAGCTCCTCCGGTACCCCTGACTCCCCCCAGCCTTTGCTCTGCTTCTGTGGGGTGCAGGAAATACAGTTCTGTATTGTAGTTTAAATGAATTTTTATTCAAAGTTCTGTATTAATATGCTTAGTAAGGAATCTGTCAAAAAACATTTCCTGAATCTTTTTTGTTGTCTTTATTGTTACAGACATAGTTACTGACAGGTGTTTTGAAATAAATTGCCAAAATAATTGAAACTGGCTTGATTATATTTGTGTTATTTAGACAAATAAAATATGCAGAATTTTGCAGAATTTTAAAATACTGTGCACAGAATTTTTAATTTTTTGGCACAGAATTCCCCCAGGTATAAATATAAACAGTGACAGAGAGAGCACTTGTATAAACAGAACATAGGTTTCTAACCCTGATCTGAGAAGTGTCCATGTGAACATTAAATAGTGAAGTAATTTCCTCTTAAGGAGTTATAAAAATAAAAAAAATTAGTTTAAAATGTTTTTCCCTCCGATTCAAGGGGCCAGATTCCTCAGTTAGTTACACTGGTGTAAACTGAATAGAGCAATAAAACTGGTGTAAGTTAGAGGAGAATCAGGCTGATTGAATCTTAAAAGAAAATGTTATAAAAAAGACCAGAGACACCAGTCCTGAATCACGGCTAAGCTACATGCTTTGGTTAAACTGACGATTTCATTTTCATGGGTAAACTGCAGTCAATTTTCATTTAAACCAGCCTCTAAAAATATCCAGTTTTCCTTTCACAAAATTTTTGAAGACAGACTGTTTTTCTTTACGCTTCTCATACATATCCTTTTCTCCTGGCAGCAGGGCCTCCTTATTGGCAATCTTTCTTATTATCTCAGCTACTTCCCTCACTTCCCTCAGTGATTTTATTCTTTCTTGGTACCCGGGCTTTAGTTCCTGTTGTTCCGACATGATCAGCAGGTCAATGTATTCCGGAGTGGACAGCGGGTTGGGTTTCAAAGCAATTGCTTGCAGACGCTGGAGGCTGTGAGATGATTTATCAATAAGCTCCATTAATATCTCTTCCACTGCAGCGTATTCCTGAGACAGCTTCTCAACCACACTCTTTGTCGATAACACCTCACCAGACGCCTTCTCATACTTTTCTTTCAGTTGTGCATAGGTCTGTTTCTCTTTTTGTACTTTATATCCCCACTTGTACTTTTGATTGAAATGAACATTCCAGAAACATTTACCAGGGCAAACTGTGCAACATCCTGTTTTCCTATCTATAGCTGTACACCCGCGCTTACCACCATCATCAGGGATTCCACAGGGATAGTGACACGTATAGTGACACTGTTGTTAGCCAAATGGGCTCGTTTCCCCCCTGGAGCTGCCCAATTACCCCAAGGAGGCACGGGAGTCTAGAAGACGGCTTCAAGTTCTTTATTGATCAGTCAGCTGAGCGGGTGTCCCCCTCGACTCATGCCAGAGGGAGGAACACACCTTACAAGCACAACTGGGCTTCTTTTATACAGAGAGACAAACAACTTAGCGTGTCTAAATTCTGCTAACCTATGCATTGTTTAAATTCAGTTCTAGTAGTAATCAGGATACATCTGTTTAGCTTCCCGTCCTTCACATTCCTTTCCCAGGGTCCATCCAACCCCCTCCCCTTTTCCATATATCTTCTATACATCCTGTATACGTGCAGCTTCATGCATGGGAAACGACAGTGAGAACTGAGATAAGCATGTTTACTGGGATAACAAGCAGAAGCCGAGATAAACATGTTTTTCGGTTTTTGGGCCTAACAAGATTCCCCCCTAAAAAGCATTTTGAGAGCCTTATGGCCCCCAATCCTCAGCCTTCACCGGCTGGTATAGGGCCATCATTTGTTGGTGTATAATTTGATTAGCCATTCGTCGGACTAATGCAACTACACAGGGAGCAAAGCAAGCTAGGGTTAATAGGGTTATAATAAAGAGTACAAAGAGAAGAAGGCCTTCTCGGAGCCATCCCAGTTGCGGTAACCAGGACGTGAACCAGTCCATATTCCACCCACCCCATGTTTGGACCGGGACATGGGCTAGCTTCCTCATTTCTTTTGTTAGCTGTTTTACCACCTTTCCATTATTATCTATTTGTAAACAGCAATTAGATTAGTTTAATTTTGCACAGATTCCCCCTTCTTCTGCCAGCAAATAATCAAGAACTAGATGGTGCTGGTTGAGCACATTCCTCATCTGAGTGGACTGATCGGCCAAAAGATCAAGAGCTGCAGCCGTCTGATTAGTTATTATTTCTAAACTGGCTTGCAGCCTAATTATCCGATTCAAGTTGTAAATGGGCTCCCTTGCCCCTGAGATCCACTCATTAGGATTCCATGTAGCTGGACCATAAGGTTTTATAATTTTCTCAGGGGGCCACTCCTGAGCCCCCCATGTTTGGGAGCTTCCGGCAGTCAGGGTGGAATCCACGAACCGCCTTTCTCTAATTAAACCCTAATTCCCAATTTATTTCCCTGCATCTGGGGTAATAGAAAGAACAAGGGTCTTATATATCCAACATAACATATCCCAGACCAATTTGGAGGCAATCTTCAGTAGGCATAGGACCCGCAGATCCAATAATGGCCCTTTAGAGCCCAGGTTCCATTAGCAAAGGGGCCATTCCAGGTTTCCTCATTCTTATCGTCCTTTAGATGGTCAAAATATAAAGGATTACCTGGCCCTAAAGGTCCCCCTACCATTCCATTAGCTGAACTGCAATAATCACATCTCCACGCCCCAGCTCCTGCTTTCCAGACACAATCACAGCCTCATTTTGGCTGATTGGTGCTAGACCAGAATTGTTTAAAACCCCATACTCGAGTTCCATTCTTATTCTGCCATGCCCATTTGAAACCACTGTACCATGTGGTCCTTGCTAGTGGTATTGTCTACCTGGCAACTCGTGAATAGGGCGTCAAAGAACCCATCCTGTCCTACCGCCCTGCAACCTTCGGCCGTAGGGTAGTATTGTTTGGAGCATTTCACCCAACTATTATTGGTGAGCCTCACATGGGTCTGGTTCCATTGCCCCTGATATTTAGAGCAGTCATACAGACGACAATAAGGGTCCCAGCAATCAAACCCTGGGGATAGAGTCCAATCACACTTGCTTTCTCCCAAGTACACTCCCTCCCGCCTTGTCTGATTAAGGCAGAGAATACCCATTCCAGAAGAATACAGTCGCCAGGGGCTACTATCCTCAGTCCAAACCCCCGTTCCATCGTGGACTATACTCAAATTGCTGAGCCACCATTTGGGCTGTACCGGCTGGGCTACCCAAGGCCATTCATTTAATTCCCCTGGGCCTCCGCATACCCAACAGTTACTGAGGTTAATGGATTTTCCTATTGTCTCCCTCAGCTGTAAAAACCTATTTTCCCAACCATAATAGTGGTGGAAGCACATAAACAAAAATATTAACAATAATTTCATTATCTTTTTCTAAACAGTCCCTTTAGTCCGTCCAAGTACTGATACTCCCAGGTGGAGTCTTCACCTGTGCCACCCCGGGCGTCCGGAGCCGGGGCGGGCAGAGGGCTGGTGTCCTCTTCCGCTAGTTCAGTCTCCGGGTTAGGGTTCAGAAACCGCCTTACCCGCATATAGTGTGTCCATTTGTCACTCCCAAGAACTTTGACTGCAGCTTGGCTGATGAGCGAGACAGTGTGCGGGCCGTCCCACCGTGGTGTAAGGGGGTCACGCTTCCACTTCTTGACGAGGACCTGATCACCGATCTGGAACGGGTACACGGGCTGGTCCAAGGAAAGGGCCTGAAAAGGCACCGCGTCGATGCAGCTGTAACAAAACAGACTGCAACCCAGAGACCTGTTTCCATAAGGAGTCCTTCCCCATTTCCCAGTTTACATCCTCCCGGAACCCCGGGATAATGGTGAAAGCTTAAGACCCTTACGTGGGGCCCTTCGAATGCGGGTAAGGGCGAGTGGTAACGCATCAAGCCACTTTAAACTAGACTCTGTGCATAGTTTAGTGAGGGTATCCTTGAGAGTCCTATTCATTCTTTCCACCTGTCCCGTGCTTTGCGGCCTCCAGGGTGTATGCAACTTCCATTGTATACCGAGTGCCTGGGACACCTGTTGCAAGACTTCAATACAGTCATGAGTGGGGCTGGTCTCATAGGAAACCCAAGGGTCAGGCAATAGGGTAGCTAGGTTGAGGGAACTAACTGTTCTAAAGGTTAAGTTAGGGGCTAGCAAGGGCCCTACCTCATATCTGGTATGTCGACTGGGATTTAGATGCTTTTCCCCAGCGCCTGTCCCCAGTATTTGAGGCATCCCGTGGGGAACCACAACCTCAGTGTCCCCCCCCCAGGGTAAACTTTTCAGCCTCCTGTACAAGGAGAGCGGTTGCTGCAACGGCCCATAAGCAGGCAGGCCACCCCTTGGCGACAGGGTCCAAGACCTTCGAATAGTATCCAATGGGTCGCCAGGTTGGCCCTGACCTTTGGCACAGGACTCCAGCTGCCACCCCTCCTCTTTCATGAACGTATAGGGTGAATGGTTTCCGGGAATCTGTGAGGGCTAGAGCGGGAGGCTGAACCAAGCCTTCTTTAAGCTCTCGAAATGCTTTTTTCATTTCCCTGGTCCATTTCTAGTGGAGTAGACCTTCTTTAGTCAAAGACTCATATAGTGGTCTGGCTTTTCCCCCATAGTCAGGGATCCAGAGTCGACAGAAGCCAGTCAATCCCAGAAAAGCCCTTAATTCTCGGGGGTGCCGGGGTTAAGGGCTGTTAAGTATAACCTGGATTCTTTTTTTTTTTACCCAAACTGCGACTCCCTTGGCAGAGGTGGTATCCAAGGAAGGTGACCTGCTGCTTAACCAACTGAGCTTTTTCCTTTGATACTTTATATCCCTGTACCCCAAGGTGATTGAGGAGCTCTACAGTTTGCTCCTTGCAGACTGTCTCTGTTTCAGTACTCAAGAGCAGATCATCGCAGCACTGAACTATGTTACATGAAGGGTGTTTAGCCAGGAATGGGGTGAGGTCCCTTTTTAACTGGCTGCCAAAAATCTCGGGTGCACAGGTAAGTCCTTGTGGGACAACGGTCCAAAGTTATTGAGCTTTGTAGTGGGTATCTGGGTCCTCCCACTCAAAGGCAAACAGTCTCTGCTATTAACTTGTTAATTTGTCTTAGGTCCTGGACCAACCGATACTGCCCATTAGGCTTAGGCACCCCCATTATTGGAGTATTGTATGGGGACGTGTCTTCCTTTAACCACCCGCACTGCAAAAACTTTTGAATCAGGGGTTTTAACCCGATCCGAGTGGTTAGCTTAAGGGGGTATTGTCGAATTCGGACTGGGCTGCTTCCCTCCTTAAGGGAAATATGCACTGGTGTAGTATTCCTGGCTCGGGCCACACCTCCTTCCTCCGCCCAGACCTTGGGATTTACCCCCGGCAGCTGGCTTCCATCACTTCCCTTACATTCCAGGGAGTGATCTCTAGCATTTATGAGAGCCATCTGGTAATTAGAGGCTTGTTGCTTAGGGATTCTGACTTCCATTGTCCCATTATCGAATGAGATCTCTGCCTGCAATTTAGTGAGGATATCTCGTCCGAGCAGCGCTATGGGGCAGGAAGGACTGCAAACAAACTGATGGGAAATTTGATGGTCCCCTATTTTTACTAGGAGAGGCAGAGTTTTTTCCAAAGCTGTAGTTTGTCCCTCTATCCCCTGGACTATGGCACGTCCCCGAGCTCTATCTCGGGGAGCCTTATTAAGGGGGAGCAAACTAAGAGTGGCCCCAGTATCAATAAGGGCTTCAATTGGGCGGCCCTCCACTTTAATTTTTACTGTGGGATCCAGGCTGGCAGCTTGTGCTGTCAGGAGGGGCCGCTGGGTTCCCCGACTCCCCTATGGGGAAGACTTCTCCCCTGAATGTCCTGTACTGTTGTAGAGGATAGGAAGGGACGGGGTTTTATCTTAGAATCATAGAATCATAGAATCATAGAATATCAGAGTTGGAAGGGACCTCAAGAGGTCATCTAGTCCAACCCCCTGCTCAAAGCAGGACCAATTCCCAGCTAAATCATCCCAGCCAGGGCTTTGTCAAGCCGGGCCTTAAAAACCTCCAAGGAAGGAGACTCCACCACCTCCCTAGGTAACGCATTCCAGTGTTTCACCACCCTCCTAGTGAAATAGTTTTTCCTGATATCCAACCTGGACCTCCCCCACCGCAACTTGAGACCATTGCTCCTTGTTCTGTCATCTGCCACCACTGAGAACAGCCGAGCTCCATCCTCTTTGGAACCCCCCTTAAGGTAGTTGAAGGCTGCTATCAAATCCCCCCTCATTCTTCTCTTCTGGAGACTAAACAATCCCAGTTCTCTCAGCCTCTCCTCATAAGTCATGTGCTCCAGACCCCTAATCATTTACGTTCCTTTCCCATGGCCTGTCACCGGGGGCATTCATTCTTCCAGTGCCCCTCTTTCCTACAGATAGCGCACTTATTTCGACCCAGGCAGGGGCCCCGCCCCTTCCCCGGTGGCCCTGGCCGTCCCTTAACTTTGTCCCCCCTTTCTTCATATCCTTTCCTTTGGGCCATGGCTAAAACGTGGGCCCCTTTCTTCCGAGAACGGGGGATTCTGTTGCTTCCAATTATATAGATCACTAGTGGTAAAGGGAACATATACCATAGTGAGATTACCCTCAGGGGCAGAGGGAATCACAGCCCGCAGACAAGATTTCTTAACAGGGAAACAGGGTTTCCTAACAGGGGCACGGGCCATTAAGGTTTTAATAGTTTGTGATCTACATTTCTGCAACCATGGGGGATGATTGGCCACAAGGTCCTGCCAAATATCTATATAGGGATATTGGTCCCAATGCCCATCCCAGGTCACAATGCTATGTACTGCTTGTACAACCCCTGGTTTGAGCGTCCCTCCCTCGGGCCATTCCACCCCGAATGTCATCCATTCAAGAGTACAGAATTTTACAAGCTTGTCTTTACATAATACAATTCCATAATTAGCCTGGCGTCTAAACGCCTTCCAGTTATCCAGCATACATCCCAGGGGTGTCCAGGAGAAGGTGCTTTGTCCGGACCCCATTATGCTTTACCCAGAGTTTTCCGAGACAGAGATATCAAGAGGGGGAAGAGGTATAGATCTAGTTCTAACTCAGATATCCGCTGGGTCACGAGGTTCGGCTGACCCCCCTTGCAATCAAGATATCCTGGTCACCGGGTTTCCCCTCGCAGGAGTCTTGGGGCGGCTGAAGTCAGCTTAAGCCTCAGACGTGTCAGCGGCACTCATTCATCTTTCACACAGATCCTTTAATCAGTTACAATCTCGGTTTCCAACACACCATTAAGAGGAGAAACAAGATTACCCTTCCTATAAACAAGAGTAATCCCTGAGGTTGCTCCAAGTCCCAATAATTGTTAAAAACGGCTCATGGACTTGTGGAGTTAGTTACGTTACTCATTGGCCGTTATTTGCTTACCCTTTAACCAAAAACACAACAACAAGACATTTACAAAGCTATAATAATGTTAACATACCTTCCCGTATACAGGCTGCCTAGGGGATTTCCACTGTCCAACCCACACCTCGGGGGCGTTATTCCTCAAACCCAGGAGGTAAACGCACTTACCGCCCGAAGTGGCCGCGTCCGGCAGTCAGACTTCCCCTCCTTCTGAAGCCGTCTTGCTTCCGTGTCCTTCAGAGTTCTCTTCAGAGAGGACGCAGCCGCCCCGGCCGATTGTGACGATCCGAGGCCCGAGCAAAGCAACAGCTCGAGGTGGCCACTCCTCGGAATCGCCCTCGGCCGTCGGTCAGTGCCCTCTACAGGGAGAGAAGTCCCTTCGTGGTCGCCATTTGTTAGCCAAATGGGCTCGTTTCCCCCCTGGAGCTGCCCAATTACCCCAAGGAGGCACGGGAGTCTAGAAGACGGCTTCAAGTTCTTTATTGATCAGTCAGCTGAGCGGGTGTCCCCCTCGACTCATGCCAGAGGGAGGAACACACCTTACAAGCACAACTGGGCTTCTTTTATACAGAGAGACAAACAACTTAGCGTGTCTAAATTCTGCTAACCTATGCATTGTTTAAATTCAGTTCTAGTAGTAATCAGGATACATCTGTTTAGCTTCCCGTCCTTCACATTCCTTTCCCAGGGTCCGTCCAACCCCCTCCCCTTTTCCATATATCTTCTATACATCCTGTATACGTGCAGCTTCATGCATGGGAAACGACAGTGAGAACTGAGATAAGCATGTTTACTGGGATAACAAGCAGAAGCCGAGATAAACATGTTTTTCGGTTTTTGGGCCTAACACTGTTGGCAGTTTGTTATATAGACACCCGTACCAGAGATGTCCTCCTGCACTGGCACTGTTTTCTCTACCTCATACTCAAAGTCTTTATTGGCCTCCATATCACCCTAACGCTGTTCCAGAGCTTCCTGTGTCTTTCTCAGTTCTTCTAGCTTCACCAGACCGGCTTTGATTTGTGGCTGCAGCCCTTCCACAGCCATCTCCAGCTCCTTCCGCTCTCTGAGAACTTCCTGCGTTAAAGTTAAACTTCTGGTTTCTAATTTAACTAAGGATTCAAAAAATGTCTTCATGCTCATGGCTCCCATTTTCCAGAACATTTCATCAAAATTAAAACTGCCCTCGTCAGCTCCAGCATTGCTGACAAAGAGTGCAGCGTTATTGAATTTGAAATGAATAGGGTTGCCCTTAGCATCTCTAGCACAAGGGACATCAGCTGCATTAATGGCCTCTAGAACAGGGGGTGTCTGTCCATCGGCGAAGGTGATCAGGATTTGTATATTGTCTTTTATATCCTTCCCAAAGATAGAGAGCACAGAGTCAAACACGTACTTCTGGGCATGTGTCAAACGAGCTAGTGAGGCCTGAACTACGACGCAGACGGCGTCTATGTGATCAATGGCCCCTCGGGTGGAGAAAAACTCTCGAATCTGCCTTGTTATCGCTTTGTCTTGCTCTATCCCTCTGGGGTCGCCAAATCCCGGGGTGTCTATTATAGTCAGGGAGTAGGGGACTTTGAAGCCCTTTTTGTGGTTAACTTCATAGGCTGTCACTTCAGATGTCTGGCTCTCAGCTTGACTTCTCTTTGCAGTCTCATGGATTAGTTTGAATCGGAATTCATCTTTCCACTGCACACCCAGGATATAGTTGATCATCCCATTGATGAGTGTAGTTTTTCCTGACCCAGTTTCTCCCATCACCATAATGACTTTGTTAGGGATCTGTAGGTTCTCTTTTCCCAGTCTATATTTTAGATATATTGCATGAGAATCGAACACCGCCTTCTCTATTGCAAGTGCATAAACTGAGGGCTGCCCTTTTTCTATCAGAGTGCTCTTCTGGAAGAAATCTTGAGCTAGGGTCCTTAATTCTTCTCCTGATGTGGAAATTGATACCTCCTTACCTGGGTGACTCACAGTCCCGTCTGCACACACAGCCGACACCCGGAATCTGTAGGGCGTCTGAGGCCTCAGTCCATCAATGGTACAGAACTCTGTTCTCTTTCCTGTCCTTCGTTCCGGCCATTTGTCCTTCCCCTCATGACTTTCACCTCCAGCTTCCTCTTTATATTCCACCTTATACTCCCTTATACTGACTCCATCTCCAATGACACTTGGACTCTCCCAGGTGAGGGCGATGGCTGATGATTCTACAGTAGCTTTTTCTGGCTTTCCAGGAGGGCTGGTAGGAAGCGTCTTCACAGGATCACTCAGGTCACTGCTCTCGCTGAGCCCTGGTTTGCTCACTGCAGCGTATTGGAACTGGTACTCGGTGTTTGGATGTAGCCCCATTACTGTGAAGGTCTCTTGTTTATCATTTGTATCCACGGCCGTCCAGTTCTCCTGCCCTACAATTCTGTACTCCACCCGATAGCAAGATATCTCCTTTCTCCCAAAGGCTGCTGGTTTAAACGTGAGCTGCACATGGTCATGTCTGACTCCATCTATCAGGAGAGAAAGAGGTTTCAATGGAGGTTCATAGTTAGTGCTGACCAGGTCTCCATTTTCATAGAGGTAAATTGAAGCTCCAGGATTGTCCTCATCTGGGACAGAGGCCACAATGAATTGAGTTTTCCCATTAGATTTATTGACACGGGCAAAGTCTGAAATGGATTTTGCAGATTTTCGGGCTTTTTGGTTTCTCTCTTTGTATTCAAACCACAGTTTGGATTTCTCGCTGACAGAACTGGCTGATGCAGGATCTTGGGTATTCTTCATAAGCTGGGTCTGAAGGCAGAGTTTTAAATCTGATAAATATGGTTCCTCTTCATGTAATGAAGTGAACATAAAGGCGACGACAAAGTCATTCATAGGGTCAAGTACTATTTCATCCAGTTTATTCTGGGAGGACACCACTTCCACATCCTTTAGGGCAGAAAGATAGGAATTAACGAAATTCATTTCTCGTTCCTTTTTATCCAGAAATTCATTAAGTTGCTGGGTATTGAACGGTGATTGGTTTTTGTAGGTTAAAATGTCCACCAGGGCCCCTTCCTCTTTTCCACCTCCACGGATGGAGGGTAAGAGTCCTGCTAGCTGTTTCTGGAAAGTCTGTCTGTGTTGCTTACACAGATCTCTGAATTGCTGGACTTTACTCTTGATTTCAGGGAAGGTTGAGGCAATTGGATTCTTCACCGCGTCATTACATCGCATGTCTAATTCTGTCAGTTGCTCCAGGGAGGTTTGAACATCAAAGATCAGTTCTGTGCTGATCTCACGGACCAGCTGAGCAGCTCTGGAATCCAGCTTGGTCAGCGGATACAGCCAGACTCTCACCGGTACGGCCTTCTCCCCGCTGGCACCCAGCAGCTTGGGGAGGGTGGAGTATGTTTTCATGGCATCTTGGTAAGTAACTGGATTGTTCTCAAGAGCAAAATCACCATAAAACTTACAACTAAATTTTTCAGCTTGTGCTTTTTCCGTGTCATCCATTTTGAGAGCTCCTTCCCCCTCTATGGAAACCAGGGGTATCTTTTTAATTGCAATCTGGAGGTTTCCCTGTATCTCTTGTATGTTCTCAGATGAGGAAACTTCCCGATCAAACACAAAGAAAGCCTGCGCCCCGTACAGCACAGCAGTGATCACATGGGTGGCTGTGCCTTGGTCAAACACATCAGGGTAAGAGATATTATGGCGACCTATATGACTCATAGTCAGCTGCCTAAAGTGTGTTGTAGTTGAGTACTGGAGAGAAACACGGGCTTGATGTTTTGATGTCTTGGTATCACTTAAATATTCGGCGGATCCGTTCACTTCCACCAGGCCAGACAGGAAACTGGCCTTCAGCGATGCTGTGACATTGAGGGCAGAGGCCTTGTCTTCAATGGTGTCAGATGCAATAATCTGAAATTCAGTCTTGGATTGTGGTTTTGCATCTACATCATTTCGAAGTGTCTCCAGGTCCCATAAAGTGATGCCTAGAATAGTACAGACAGACACATGGTATATGGCAGAGGGAATAAGAAACTTTTCTGTTCTGTAACTGCAAGACATTTTCTAAAAATAAGCTGTGTCTTGTGCCTGAACAAAGTGACTGATCCGGTCACAGGCTTCACTCATTGTGTCTGTGTGTGAGAATAAAAATAGATTAACCCCATACATTTAAAAGTATCAGAGGGGTAGCCGTGTTAGTCTGGATCTGTAAAAAGCAACAGAGGGTCCTGTGGCACCTTACAGACTAACAGACATATTGGAGCATAAGCTTTCGTGGGCCTGATGAAGTGGGCATTCACCCACGAAAGCTCATGCTCCAATACGTCTGTTAGTCTATAAGGTGCCACTGGATTCTTTGTTGCTTTTTACATTTAAAAGTTTAACATAAACACACAAACCATAACTCTGCAAAGCTGTGATTAAAATGACATTTTTACTGTAGCCTGCTGCACCTAGGGCAGTTTCAGCAGCTGATAACGAGATTGTTACGTGTACATGCAGTTATCATCCAAGTGGACCCCAAAGCACGTAACAGATTGTACTAGCTCCTTCTCCAGTACAATATCTATACACCTAAATTAAACAAATCTTTTACATTAGGAAAGTGAAGGTTGCAAAGCCCAACAGTCAAAAGTTAGGAAATGCCATAATTAAGGTTTCCATGCAGCCTTAATTCAGCCACCTTGTGTTTATGCATTCTGACCCAGTCTTTAATTACATGATTAAATAGTGTCTGTTCCACAGAACTCCTCATTCACTGCACAGTTGGAATGGTTCTCACTGGAATGGTTCTGATTCAGTATTTCTTTTTATACTTCTCATTCAATGTGTGGCCCCAGGTCTTATTCACTGTGCACCATTCAAACCCTGAACTGAATACGGAATTGTTAATTTCCTCCTGGGTGTCCATCACCATAATATCTAAGTGCTTCAACAACATTAAGACACTTCTCTTCACAACACCCCTGTGAGGCAGAGAGGTGTTAATATCCCTATTTTACAGGTAAGGAACTGAAGGGTTAAAATCCATGTGCATGTTATATAACAACCTGGTATATGAATTATGCCAGCTCTTTTCCAGACCCAAAGTCCAGAGTTTGGTCTGGAGACCAGAGGCCCAGCAAATAGTGATCAGCTAAGAGAAAGCTGGGGTAAACAAGACAACATTGCCTTTGCTAAGATCTGCTTGGTCAGTAGAAATGCCAGATGTTGAAGCAATAACTGAATAATTACGTTTCATCCAATGTTTCAAATTGAACAAAGGATCCCTGTTCCTATTGTGTTTCTCCTGAAGGGAAAACAGTCTTCCCACAGATCCAACCTTGAGTTTATGAAATATTGGCACATGTCATTATAATGATATGGCATCCTTCCACCTCCCTTCCAAGGGACCAATGCGCTGCCTTAAGACATAAAGGAGACAACCTCTATTTCCATATGCTTTCACAGTTTCTTCGCTTTATCCCCTAGACATGTACCTGTCGGACAATCAAAGGAGTTGCTCCATTCCTCTGGACCCCAAATCAGAATTCAACATATATATTTTATACTAATAACATTTTATCAAAGTATTAATCAAATGTTAACTTGCTAACTTGAGACCATGGGCGGAGACATTATGTAACCTTTTAACCATTGGCTATTGCGCTATCTTGTCTTGCTGCAAAACCTATCCCGGGGTGTGGAACTGCCTACCCCGTCACTTTCCCCCACCCATGGAAAATCTATATATTCTATTGTAATCAATTGATTGACAGTGTCTCTGAGCCTAATAAGCCAGGTGACACTCCGCCAGCCCTGTGTGTAATAAACCCCTATGCTCTGACCTCTACACGGTGTGGATTTATGTCCTTCAGGAACCAAGGCACAGAGAGTAAGGACATAATTGTCGAAAACATCCACTAATTTGGGTGCCCAAATTGAGAAGCCCAGGGCCTGATTTTTTTTTAGAGCCTTTAGCAGTTTTATAGCACTCTGTATGTTTCAGAGCTGTAACTGAAGTCAATGGGAGTTGCAGTGAGCACTCAGCACTTCTGCAAATCTGACCAGCTACTAGAGGGGAAAGAGAGACACGTCTTCCAGTGGGATTTGCAGCTATTTGCTGTGCTGGGGCAGTGGAGTCTTCTCCCCAAGAGTTGTGGGGCAGGGATCCCTGCCCTGCCCCTTCCGCCTGAGGACCCACTGCCGGCCAAGCTGGAAGCCAGAGCAGGCCAGGAGCCGCAGACCCTCTACCTGCCTGCGGGGTGGAGGGGCTGAGAGCAGCCCCCAGCCTGTGTCCCCGACCCACGAGGCCCCCCACCCAGGGCAGGTGGTTGGTTCGTGGCTCCCCACACCTGCCCACGTGGCTCTTACACCAACTCGGCTCTGGCTGGGGGACGGGGCCTTGGAGTCGCAGCCTGACCATGGTAAGAACCACGCGTCCGGGCTGCTGTGAGGAGCCACATATGTCCAGTGATCAAACACAAAATGGGAGAGAGCCAAGAAGTGCAACATTCAGGCTCTGTCCTTCCTCCACATTGACTGTGATTCCCCACAAGCACTTCCTGACCGTGGGGTTCTCTAAGTTCCCATACATCAGGGGTCGGCAACCTTTCAGAAGTGCTGTGCTGAGTCTTCAGTTATTCACTCTGATTTAAGGTTTCGTGCGCCAGTCATACATTTTAACGTTTTCAGAAGGTCTCTTTCTATAAGTCTGTAATATAGAACTAAACTATTGTTGTATGTAAAGTAAATAAGGTTTTTAAAATGTTTAAGAAGCTTCATTTAAAATTCAATTAAAATGCAGAGCCCCCCGGACCGGTGGCCAGGACCCGGGCAGTGTGAGTGCCACTGAAAATCAGCTCGCGTGCCGCCTTCGGCACACGTGCCATAGGTTGCCTACCCCTGCCGTACATTGTCATGCTGTGGCGCCCCCTGGTGGGAAGCTATCTGCCATAACACTCTCTCCCCCACCAGGGCTGACCTCTGCTACCCTGGTCCCTGTCTTGTGCCCTGTCTCCAGTCTGTCCGGTGACAGTGTCCACCCCACAGCTCCTGGTTCCTTTCCTTTCCCCTTCTGGGTCACGTCTCAGTCTCCTCCTGGCTCAATCTGTCTCTGCCTGACCTGCCCCGCTTGGCTTCTGGCTCATTCTGTCACCTCCCCGCTCCATTCTCATTACTGTTCTGACGCTGATTTTCGGTGGGACCTTGGATCAATCACGTAACGTCTAAAAGTCGCTTGGCCCGGCTGTGGCGGTGGGATGACATTTACGCGTTCCTAGGGCTGTTTGAGACCTGTCTTAATAACGTTTCTATCGTGCAAAGTATTTTTGTAGTGACACAGGCTCCGGTTTCCTCCGGGCCCTGGGGGTGCTCAACCCTCTTGCTCCGCCCCAGCTCTGCCCCCTCTACCTCTTCTCCCAAGCCCCCACCTGTGCCCCGCCTCTTCCCGCCCCTGCTCCGCCCCTCCCACCCAGTTCTGTCCCCTCCCCCAAGCGTGCCCAATCCCCACTCCTCCCCTCCCCACCAGCGCCTCCTGCATGCTGTGGAACAGCTGATTGCGGCAGGCGGGAGCTGCTGGGAGGGAGAGGGACGAGTTGATTGGCGGAGCCGCCAGCGGATGGGAGGTGCTGGGGGAAAGGGGGAGCTGGTTGCTGGTGGGTGCTAAGCACCCACTAATTTTTTTCTGTGGGTGCTCGAGCCCTGGAGCACCCACGGAGTCAGTGCCTAGGGAAAATGATAAAGCAGGGGTAGGACAGAACGTGGGGTCCTGGTTACCAGGCCCACACTTAGTTCACCCAGACCCACTTGCCGCACAAGGATGTTACTGACTTGCTAAGGCAGGTAGCTGTGCTGTATGCACCTTACGGCCTCTGCTGAGTTTCTAGTGACTTCAGCAACCACATTAAAGCCCAAATCCCAGGCCTGAAAGTTAGAAGGATCAAGACAGTTCCACTGCACAGGGACCGCAGCCCACAGAGACAAGTTTCCGTGGAAGGCCAATGGCTTCTCTAGCTGAACTGTTGGCAGTGGTACTTAGATGAGGGTGAGGGGGTAAGAAATCAGGCCTGTCATGGAAAGTTAGCTTCACCCTGACGATGCTACTGCTCTTGCTCACCCCAGTGCAAACTGAAGTCACTAGAATTATTCCTGATTGAAACCAATGAAATGGAAAAGAGAGTTTAGAATCATAGAATCATAGAATATCAGGGTTGGAAGGGACCTCAAGAGGTCATCTAGTCCAACCCCCTGCTCAAAGCAGGACCATTCCCAACTAAATCATCCCAGCCAGGGCTTTGTCAAGCCTGACCTTAAAAACCTCCAAGGAAGGAGACTCCACCACCTCCCTAGGTAACCCATTCCAGTGCTTCACCACCCTCCTAGTGAAATAGTGTTTCCTAATATCCAACCTGGACCTCCCCCACTGCAACTTGAGACCATTGCTCCTTGTTCTGTCATCTGCCACCACTGAGAACAGCCGAGCTCCATCCTCTTTGGAACCCCCCTTCAGGTAGTTGAAGGCTGCTATCAAATCCCCCCTCATTCTTCTCTTCTGAAGACTAAACAATCCCAGTTCCCTCAGCCTCTCCTCATAAGTCATGTGCTCCAGACCCCTAATCATTTTGACACGACTGTCTCTCCACAGCACTTCACGTGACCTTAGCCAGAAAGCCAGAAATAACACCATGAGCAGAAATTAATTCCTGGCAATGGGGAAACCTCCTTTTGCATGGACTTTACATCACTGCTCTATTAATGTAAATACTTTGCAAGTACAGCAACAGGCCTGTTATGCGTTTCAGTGGGGACACTGAGCAAAGCACATGCTGTGTGCGCACCAAGAGAAGAGTTTGCTCTCTTGCCGTGCTGGCTCTGTGCAGTGGCTGAAACTCAGTAGTTAGGGATGGTCCTAAGTGTCAAATTGAACTCTTGGGTCCATGTGGAGTGGGAGCCGCCCAGGGCCTTTGACTGCAGTTCCACGTGGGAGCGGAGATGCTGGATGTTTGTTCAGCCGCACTAGTGACACCTGTCGTGCCAAAGGGAGCTCTGCTAATGGCTCGGCCTGTGAGGAACTGGGGAGGAGGCGGCACATGGCCAGGCATAGGGCAGAGCCAGCGCCCGGCTGGAGGTTCCAGTGGTGCACGTCGGGTGGGAGAGCTCCTCAGGGGATGGGGGGACTGGAGAAGAGTCAGGGAGAAAGTGGCTGCCTGGCATCAGAGTCTAACTCAAGCTGACTTTAGTCAAACACAAGTTCCTGGGCTCAATACAGGGGCAACAGGATGAAAGTTAAGGGTCTGTGATTTACAGGGCTCATCTGATGGTCCCTTCTGGGCTTAATATCTGTGAATCTGTGAGAAGAGTCAGACTCTTATTCCCCTCAACTGAGCCACCGAGACATTTGCGATCTCCCAATATTAGTCTCCTTTTGTGCACAGAGCAGCTGTTGGGTGGCTGGAGCTGGGGTGGCCTCAAGATAGACGGGGAGTGGCCAGTTAAGAGTCCGTCCTGAGACAGGTTATAACTGGGTGCAAAAAAGCATTTAAAAAGTTCCTGGAGGACAGGTCCATCAATGGCTATTAGGCAAGATGGGCAGGGATCCAACCCCAGGCTCTGGGTGTCCCTAAACCTCTGACTGCCAGAACCTGGGACTGGACGACAAGGGATGGATCACTCGATCACCTGTTCTGTTCATTCCCTCTGGGGCACCTGGCATTGGCCACTGTCCGTAGACAGGACACTGGGCTGGATGGACCTTTGGTCTGACCCAGTCTGGCCGTTCTTATGTTCTTATGAGGCTGAGGGGCTATTTAGAGTCTCTTGGTTGGTGGGTGGGGATGTGAGAGGGCAGTTACCCTGAGAAAAGATCCGGAGAAAATAAACCTTCCCAACTAGGCACTGGATAGTTTCTTTTAATCAGGCACCTGAGATGTTTTAGTTCTGTATGACCCAAACCAATGGCAGCAGGTCACCAGCCCAATGCACGTACCTCCTGCCCCATCCAGTTACTTCAGCCCGGACCCTGGGGGAATGTGCTGGGCCATTTCCATAATAACCATAACCAGGCCACTCACGGCGCACTTGGCTCATTCTCAGGTGTGAAGTGGTTTGGACTGTGACCCTTTCCTCTTTCACTCCTGCATTCAGGGCTACAGCTGGGGAATTACCTGGGATGAGGGCGTCTTTGCGGCAGTCGTACAGCATCCCCAGCTGGAACGGGCGGCCCAGAGCCGGCAGCTCAATGGTGTCAGCTGACCCGGCCATGGTTTAACGTCCAAACACTTTCCTCTGTGTCTCACCTGCAAGAAATAACTCGTGTTACACTGACGTCCTCCAGGGGGCAGCAGATTCAAATGCTTTTCCTTGGCTGCGGACTTCACACCTCTCCAACCAAAAAGCAACAAAGAGTCCTGTGGCACCTTCAAGACTAACAGATGTATTGGAGCGTATTCACCCACGAAAGCTTATGCTCCAATACATCTGTTAGTCTTAAACGTGCCACAGGACTCTCTGTTGCTTTTTACAGATCCAGAGTAACACGGCTACCCCTCTGATACTCTCCGACCAGGTGAGTTGGGTTCATCACACTGGAAGTGTGAGATTGTGAGCATGGATCTGTGTCAATTCCTGACACACACTCAGGTGCAACATACTGAGGCCCCTGAAACTGATCCTAGCTACTTCTAGAGCTGGTCAGGAATCTTCTATCTGATTTATCTTTTAAATTTAGACAGTAAATGTCGCTTCTGGAAAATTGAAACTTTCTGCAAGAAAAATTGATTGTTCTGAACAGAAACATTGCAGACTGTTGGATCCAGTCTAAATGTTTCGTTTTGGGTCAGTTTGACGTTAGTCTGTGTCCACCTGAGCTGCTCCAGTGCCTCATGGGGATTGTTGTTTTGGTGTCTCATGCCTCCATTTTCCCCTATGGGCTGAACTCCCTGGCTGGACTACATCTCCCATCATACACTGCGATCTCCCCTGACTGAATAGCCCCGGTGCACCAAGGGAGATGTAGTTT
Organism: Chrysemys picta bellii; assembly: GCF_011386835.1. Lineage (NCBI taxonomy): Eukaryota > Metazoa > Chordata > Testudines > Emydidae > Chrysemys > Chrysemys picta. The sequence continues at coordinate 1,838,901 of NC_088792.1, read as the reverse complement.
GCTGGGAAGCCTGGCCCATAGGGGAAAGGGGGGGCAGGAGGCACCCAAACTACAGCTTCTGGGAGACACCACAGCAGTGAGGGCGGGTGCAGTTCAGTGTCGAGCTGAGCTGAAAAAAAATTTCAATTTGGTCCAACAAACCTAAAAGAAACATTTTGAGCTGGGAATGTTCTAAGTGAAAAATTTTGATATTTTGACTTTGTCCTGATTCAAGATGAAATCAAAAGTCAGAATATTAGAATTTCCATCCTCGGAAAGTCCAAATTTTGATCATCTCTACTTATCAGTTGCTGAAGAGCTACAGATCTCTCATGTATAGGGGTCATGTAAGCTGGGGGTGGGGGTTGTGCTGCATCTCTAGGGCCTGTGGGGATTGTGTAAATGGGAAGGGGGGCTACATCTCTGTGATCTGGGGGTGCAAGTGGGGGCCCAGTGAGCTAAATTTCACATTTTAGTCCTAGTTGCATACAAAACAGCCTTAGAGTTCTGAAACTTTGCATACACCTTAATTTTAGGATGCTCTATCTCAGAAAACCCTTGATCTTTTTGTCTCTAATTTTAGTTCCAGATTCTGCCCAAACTCCTAATCTGGCCTGAAAAATTTCAAGATGATCTGCCTTTCCTTTGGGGATTTAGAAGGGCTGCAAAAATCAGCTTTAAAGAAAAATTTAGCAGCAATTTTAACTACGTCTCCATAATTCACTGTACAAAATCTGTAATGCAGAGTCAAGGTTGCCCAGCAATGTCTCATCCCCTTCCAGAACACTTAATGCAGCTGATATTTAAAGCTTTGAAAACCAGGCAATAAAGAGTTACGTTATACACCAGCCCCACCCTACAACCTTTTAACTCTGCCCCTGTGGGGCTATGCTGTAAGTATCCTTCAATCAGGGCTGCCCCATTGTGACGTTATTGACATAAACTGGGACCGTATAGATCATTGTTGCAACCAAGGTCCTGTAGTGGCACCAAATCTTGTATAAAGGGGGTCAAATGGGGTGTCTAGGACAAGGTTATGGTTTACTGGTTATGATTATGCTGTCTATATGTGTGTATCAGTTTTGTAGTCGAAGTTATGAATATTGGCTCTAGACTGTCTGTATGGCAAACTTATGCTATGCTTCTGGGTGACATCCCAGACAAGCTGAGATTAGCTCTGCCTAGCCTGCTTGATGGCCCATTAAGGACCATCAGCTATACAATGGACCCATTGAGAGAAGGCAGATACGCCTTGTACCTCAGCAAAGTATGCAGGGACTGGCCCATGTGACTCCAAACTCCATTTTGCTGTAATTTTCCACAGTAAGAACAAAGAGGTGTTCTTACACCTGGAAAAGACTATATAAGGCTGATGCCTGATCTCCATCTGGTCTTCAATCCTGCTTCATACCTCTGGAGGAACTTTGCTACAAGCTGAAGCTCTGAACAAAGGACTGAGGACCCATCCCAGCGGGGGATGTATTCCAGAGACTTGATTTCGCTGCTGCAAGCCTGAACCAAGAACTTTGCCATTACTGTATGTAATTGATCCCATTTAACCAGTTCTAACTCTCATCTCTATCTTTTTCCTTTTATGAATAAACCTTTAGATTTTAGATTCTGAAGGATTGGCAACAGCGTGATTTGTGGGTAAGATCTGATTTGTATATTGACCTGGGTCTGGGGCTTGGTCCTTTGGGATCAGGAGAACCTTTTTCTTTTACTGGGGTATTGGTTTTCATAACCATTTGTCCCCATAACGAGTGGCACTGGTGGGAATACTGGGAAACTGGAGTGTCTAAGGAGATTGCTTGTGAGACTTGCGGTTAGCCAGTGGGGTGAGACCGAAGTTGTCCTAGTCTGGCTGGTTTGGTTTGCCTTAGAGGTGGAAAAACCCCCAGCCTTGGGCTGTAACTGCCCTGTTTGAGCAATTTGTCCTGAGTTGGCACTCTCAGTTGGGTTCCGCCAGAACCGCATTGTCACACCCATAATAAGCAAACATGAGGAATGACTAGCAAAAAGGGCCATTTTATGTGGTGAGTTTTGTCCCACAGAGTTTTATTCCCTCCGTCAGCTGATGCACGTCCACTGCCCTTTGCTGTGCAAGGGTAAGTGTGGTTGGTGCAGGGATCCTTTGCAGCAGGTTGCCACCATCGCTTGTCTGTGCTAGCAGAGAAACACCGTAGTCTGTTTTTCCTGTGTGGAATTGTAGCAGACAGGACAGAGTACTGCAGGGCAGGGGAAAGTGCAGGTGATGTTCCAGGGGGACGTTTAAGGACAGGAGTCATGGGTGGTAACATCTGGCCATTCTGGGTTGGTTGGTATGGAGTAGACAGTGTGGCTGAGTATAGGCCAGGTGTCTCCAGCCAGTGTTCATTAGGCCTCCCCTAAAAGGGACTTTTCCTTAGTGTGGACACTGTCTGACAGTTTCTTCTACTGTCCCCATGTGCTGCATCCCTGCAGCACTCCCTACCATCTGGAAGGATGGCGTGTCCTGCTGTCTGTCGGGTGGGCTGGGACATCACTCAAAGAAGGCCGAGTGACGGTTGGGGGGTGGGGCTGGTGTAGACCGTAACTCCGTATTTCCCCATTTTTAGAGGTTTAAGTATGGGTGCACTGGACACTCTGGAAAGGCAGTACGTTTCCCTTGCTTTTTGAGGAAGGGATGGTAGTGAGGGGGCATGACTGGGTAGTACGTGTGGAGAGGCACGAGGGGGCTTGCTGAGAACACTCCCCTGCCCCTCGGTGACAAGCTCTGTCCTCCTCCCAACCCCTCCATGCCTCTGGTAGGGCTGGAAGGCCCCGAGGAGGTGGGAAGATGGTGACTGATGGGCTGGGGGCTGGAGCAGGGCCACGCCCAGGTCGGAGCAGCAGCTGGGTGCAGGGCTGTGGCCGGATGCAGAGTCCAGCTGGGCCAGGGGCCACGGGTGGAGTCTGGGGCTGAAGCTGGGGCCATGGCTGGGGGGTGGGGCCAGAGCAGAGCTGGGGGCAGAGCGGGGCTGGGTGGCACTCCCTCCCTGTCCCCCGGGGGGGCTGGCCTGAGCCCTGCCATGACCCCCCGAACATGCCTCAGCACCCCCCGCGGGGGACACGCCCCACAGTTTGGGGACCTCTGCTGTAGCTCATCACCCAAGCTCGAGCCACCCTGGAGATGGAACTTTCAGAACCCTGGTTCCCCAAAGGGGAAGTGGGGGCTGGGCACTAGCGGAGTGGAAATCTGACGGCCGGCTATCCGCTGGGGTGCATTAGTACAGGGGTTCTCAACCTTCTCAGACTGCTGTACTCCTGTCGGGCGTCTGGAGCCCAAGTCCCGCCACCAAGGCTCAAGCATGTAACTTAGCTTTGCAGGGTGGGGACTTGGGACAATTACCCTGCTTGCCACCCCCTAATGCCATCCTTGCACTTGTGACCCCCCTAAACCCATCCTGCGACCCCCTGCCCCTCCTCTCCGTGTGGGACTAGCTTGCTGCTTCCCTGAGCCCTGCCTGCCCCCCCCCCCCCGCATGTTCCTCCATACCCCACTTTTTTGCAATTGTCCCATTTGCTCTTGCCAACTGATAACGCTGATCAGCTTGCAAAAGCAAACAAGCCAAATGCCCACTTTTGCCAAAAAAAGTCAGGATGGCCAGGACAGGGCTTAGGAAAGGGACTGTCCCCGCCAAAATGGGACGTATGGTCACCCTAATCCCTGTTCGTGCAAAATGGAGTTATAAGAACTGTAAAAATTTTTGATATCACAGACGTTTAAGGCAACTGAGTGTGCAGGGGGATTTTAGAGCACTTTGAAAAACCAGCTGTCACACACTAAGGGAGTCTCAACTTTATCTACAGTGCAGCTACTTCCCCACTTAAATCTTGGTTCATCTGCTGCCCCCTTTACCATGTGTCACAGGGTCCAGACGCCCCAAGGGCAGAACAGGGGGGGTCTGAACCCCAAAGAATAAACAATTGAATCAACTGATTGCGTACAATGCTATTGTGTTTGATAATGCTGAGCGAGGTCTTTCCTGAAAGCTTGTGATGTTCTAAACTTACTGGTCACTGTGCGAGATGGATCCAGACCGCGGTTAGGGATTTATGTATCGTGTTTGCAGAGAGCTGGTTCCTAAAGCTTCACCTCCCCGTCCCAGCAGGGTGTGGCCAGCCAGGGGGGAGGAGCTGCCTCCCCAGCCAGACAAGACTGACCCAGCACCTCGCATTGTACAACCCCGGGAGAGACAAATGATGGGTTTCTAGTGTGCAAACGGTGTGGGGTGTGTCCCAAAGTGAACTGAGAACTGGGGGGCTGGTTTCAGGCCTTTGGGGTGAGGAACCAGAGGGGAAAAGTCCCCAGGTCTGGTAGTGAAGAACTCGGGGTAGGCAGATTTGGGGAGGCTTGGGACTGGAAGGGCTGGTGGGGTCACCCTGCAGCGATAACGAGGCTGCTGGAAGCCAGGGTGAGACCTTTATGCCTGTGGGTGGCTCCTGGTGCCAGGGCTCCGAGCCAGAGCCGCACGGCATTAAGGCCCCCACGGTCCCAGGGCAGGTGGTGACAGACCCCCTGACTGCTCTGGGATCCCCAGAACGTGTCACCGCGGTATCAGAGTGCTTCGCATCCAGACTCCTGCTGTGTCTTGTCACTGTTCCCTGTATAACATCAGTACACTGCACTGCTACAGACTAGGGACCGAATGGCTAGGTAGCAGTTCTGCTGAAAAGGACCTAGGGGTCACAGTGGACGAGAAGCTGGATATGAGTCAACAGTGTGCTCTTGTTGCCAAGAAGGCTAACGGCATTTTGGGCTGTATAAGTAGGGGCATTGCCAGCAGATCGAGGAGCGTGATCGTTCCCTTTTATTCGACATTGGTGAGGCCTCATCTGGAATACTGTGTCCAGTTTTGGGCCCCACACTACAAGAAGGATGTGGAAAAATTGGAAAGAGTCCAGCGGAGGGCAACAAAAATGATTAGGGGTCTGGAGCATATGACTTATGAGGAGAGGCTGAGAGAACTGGGATTGTTTAGTCTCCAGATGTGAAGAATGAGGGTGGATTTGATAGCAGCCTTCAACTACCTGAAGGGGGGTTCCAAAGAGGATGGAGCTCGGCTGTTCTCAGTGGTGGCAGATGACAGAACAAGGAGCAATGGTCTCAAGTTGCGGTGGGGGAAGTCCAGGTTGGATATCAGGAAAAACTATTTCACTAGGAGGGTGGTGAAACACTGGAATGCGTTACCTAGGGAGGTGGTGGAGTCTCCTTCCTTGGAGGTTTTTAAGGCCCGGCTTGACAAAGCCCTGGCTGGGATGATTTAGCTGGGAATTGGTCCTGCTTTGAGCAGGGGGTTGGACTAGATGACCTCTTGAGGTCCCTTCCAACTCTGATAGTCTATGATTCTATGATTCTAAGTTTCTACAAATTAACCCTCTCTTTGCCACCCTGTCAGCTACAGCCCTTGGCGGGATTCATCCCAGCGCTGGCACTGCGGCTGGTGCAGGGGGGTGGCTCGTACCCTCAGGGCTGTCTTAACTTGTGCCCTGCTTCAGTGGTTCCTCTGGGCCATTGCAGAGATGTAAGAACACCCCTGTCATGTCTCCTCCAACCCCTGGCGCTCCCCAGAACACCCCTGACACCTCTCTGTGCTGGGGTCTTGGAGAGGGGGCCCAGGGGCTCTCTGGGGTGGGGGTTTTATCCGAGTGACTGTACATTATACGGCACCTTTGAACCTGGTCCTTTGTCCATCTCCCAACTAGTGTATCGAAATCTCCAGCATCCCTGATTCACCTCCTTCCCCTCCAGTCTGTCACCAATGCTGCTGCGAAAGTCACCTCCCTCTGCTTCCTCTCCAGGCACATTCTCTCCTCCTCAGTTCCCCTCACTGACTTCTGCTCTGTTACCACATCCAATCCAAGCGCTGTGGGCTGAGCCCCATTGCCCTGCACCGTGTCACTCACCCCAACGCAAAGGGGATGTAAAGCACTGGCCAGTGGAATGAAAGTGCTTCACCCCCCAGTGTGCACTGGTGTAATTCACTTCACAAAGTGCCGGGCGACAGGAAATCAGAGCCAGTGAGTGAAACCAGCGTGTTCTATGTATTGTCCCCCTGTAACCTGCTTCCTTGGGTTCATCTCTCGCTCTCGCTCTGTGGCTCTGGCTCTCTGCGTTCTCTCAGTGCCCAGTCCTACGTTTCACCTCTCCTCAGACAGCTCCTCCGGATCTCACCCCCAGACCAGGTACGAATCCTGCTGCTCCTGCCTCCACAATGTCTGTAAGATCCAACCTTTCCTCTCCAGCCTGACCGCTAAACCTCTTGTCCTCCCGGATCATCTCTGACTAGGGTGACCAGACAGCAAGTGTGAAAAATCGGGACAGAGGGTGGGGGGTAATAGGAGCCTATATAAGAAAAAGACCCCAAAATCAGGACTGTCCCTATAAAATCGGGACATCTGATCACCCTATCTCTGACTGCAACCTCCCCCTCTCTGGCCTCCCCAATACCCACAATACCTGCTTTCATAGGCGACTATATAGTGGGTGCTCAGCACCCAATGGCAGCCCGGTGGATCAGCACCTCTCCGTTCCCCCCCAGCACCTCCTGCCCACCAGCAGCCCCAGTGATCGGCTCCTTCCACTCCCCCCCAGCGCCTTCCACAATCAGCTGTTCCCTGGCATGCAGGAGGTGCTGGGGGGAGGGGGAGAAGCAGGGGCAGGAAGAGGTGGGGGAGGGGCGGAACGGGGGCAGAAAGAGGTGGGGTGGGGGCTTGGGAAAGGGTTGGAGTGGGTGTGGAGCCTGGGGCCGAGCGGGGGTCAAGCCACCAACCTTCTTGGTGAAAACTGAAACAAATAAATCATTAAGCACCTCTGCCATTTCCACATTTTCTGTTATTGTCTTACGCCCTCACTGAGTAATGGGCCTACTCTGTCCTTGGTCTTCCTCTTGCTTCTCATGTATTTGTAGAATGTTTTCTTGTTTCCTTTTATGTCTCCAGCTAGTTTGATCTTGTTTTGGGCCTTGGCTTTTCTAATTTTGTCCCTACATACATGTGTTATTTGTTTATGTAGTAAGTAAAGGCCCTGAGGCCTGAACTAAAGTAATGGTCAAGACTTTGCTAGCATAAAAGCAAAGTTAAGCTGTGAGCAAGAGGCAGGCCCTGCTCACAGAAGCTGGCAAGGAAAGGGCTGATGTTGCAGAAATACATATTCATTTAGCATAGTTACAGTATAAACATGGTACCAAGACATACCATACCAGAACATTCCACAGATAACATGGAACAGGCCGACCCATCCCAATGACAGGGGCAAAAGGGTGAAATGATGGATAGAGTTGTTTTGATCGAACCAACAGGTACAAGGTGCGAGGTGGCACCTCACTGCATAGAGGGGTTGTACCTTGCTACGTAGAGGGGTTGCACCTCAATACGTCAGGAGTGATGTGTAACTTGTTTGTACCTGTGTATAAGAATGTATCCCTGGGGTGGTGTCTTTGTCCGGCCACGGGTGCAGTGGAAAGTCCCGCCACTGAGCCGGGTCCTTGCCAAGAGGCACTTTTTTCGTAGTATGCCCTGAATGAGGCTCAGAAACCTACAGGGAACTGCAATTGTGTCCGAGATCGCAATAAACCTGGCCAAGGGGCCTTTGTATCTTAGTAGACTCTGTGGTTATTGGGGATTCTCGTCGGGTCTGCTGTGTCAGCTATCTGCGCAGAGCTGGGACAGCACACAGAGGGAACACACGCACACAGCCGAGTGATATCAACAGGAGAAAGCAGAAGCACCACACCGGTAGCCTCTCACAACAGTTTATATTCATCCTTTGTAATTTGACCGAGTTTCCACTTTTTGTAGGACTCTTCTTTGAGTTTTAGATCATTGAAGATCTCCTGGATAAGCCAGGGTGGTCTCTTGCCAGACTCCCTATCTTTTCTATGCAGTGGGATAGTTTGCTCTTGTGCCCTTAATAATGTTTCTTTGAAAAACTGCCAACTGTCTTCAGTTGTTTTTCCCCCAGACTTGCTTCCCATAGGATCTTACCTACCAACTCCCTGAGTTTGCTAAAGTCTGCCTTCTTGAAATCCATTGTCTTTATTGTGATGTTCTCCCTCCTACCATTCCTTAGAAGCATGAATTCTATCATTTCATGGTTGCTTTCACCCAAGCTGCCTTTCACTTTCAAATTCTCAACCAGTTCCTCCCTATTTGTCAAAATCAAATCTAGAACAGCCTCCCCCCTGGTAGCTTTCTCCACTTTCTGAAATAAATAATTGTCTCCAATACATTCCAAGAACTTGTTGGATAATCTGGGCCCTGCTGTGTTATTTTCCCAACACATGTCTGGGGAGTTGAAGTCCTCCATCACCACCAAGTCCTGTGCTTTGGGTTATTTTGTTAGTTGTTTAAAAAAAGCCTCATCCACCTCTTCTTCCTGGTTTGGTGGTCCAGAACTTTGGGGCTGTAAAAATACCAATTGCTACTATTGACAAACAACTGATGAGAATTTTCAGTGCATTCACAACTGTTACAAGCCCCTCTTTCAAATGTTGTACCCAAGTTTCAAACACACAGACAACACTGTACCTTGGGGCTGCTAATTCAGCTCGGAGACCCACTGTGTATTCTTCCTTCAGAGTCCGCTGGTCCCTGCGGCCTATACGCCGTCCGCTGGAGCCGTGGGGTTTTCACAGAAAAGTTGAACTTTTATATGGTTTCATCTATTTATAATCCAGTTTCGGATTCTATCTTACACAGTTAAACTGTTTTTATTTAACGTTCTATAGTTGCTTAGTCAGTGAACTCCATTTACAGGAAAACAGCTTGTTTACCAGAGTTGTTTTCTCAGATCAGCAGTTCTCAGAAAATGAGAAGCCATGAGACAACCTGGCAAGTGGAGCTCTGTTCATGGTTACTCCCTGTCTGGGTGTGTGGGGTGACCTGAAGTACTCGGCGCTCTCTGGTACCCAGCTTCACCTGTCCCTCAAGGTGACCCTCTGGGAGGAATTTTGAGCTCAGGGCATTGCCTTGTCATAGCCTGACTCTTACATCTGCTGTACCTGGTGGAGAGGTGTGCTCGGTACACAGTGAAGTGAGAGTATCTGAGGCTATAGAGACCCACAGCGATGTTGCATTTGAAGCTTATTCTCTTCTTCATGGGCCACATTCCCTCCTTTGTTCTCTTTCCCTGTGTATGAGGCAAGTACAGTGACTGGGACTCTTGAGTGGGCACCTGAGATACAGGGATAGGGACAGGAAAGTGGTGTCAGGACACTAGGAACAACCAACATGGCCTCCCTCCAGGGGAGAGGCTGCCACAGATTCAAGGCCTATAGCAGGCATGGCCACACTGACTGGCCCTCTGAGCCACATATGACAATCTTCAGAAGTTCAGGATCCAGGGCACACCTGCCGGGGGTTGGGGCTCGGAGCTTCAGCCCCACTCCTGCTGAAGCCCTGAGCCCCTGCAGGTGCGCCCTGCTGGGAAGAAGCCCCGAGACTCTCCTCCCTGCTGGGCAGAAGCCCCTACTCCACCACCCTGCTTGAAGGCAGCGGTCCTGAGCTCTCCCTCCTACCCCAGGGTCTGGTAGGTAGAGAACGGGGATGTGTGTGTCTGCGAGCCGCACTGAAATGGTAAAAGAGCCGCGTGTGGCTCACGAGCCACAGTTTGGCCACCCCGGCCTATAGACGATCACCTCGTAACACTGGGAAAGGCTGGACTTTTTTCACCAAAGTGATGCTAAGGAAACCCCAATGCATTCTGGGAACTTTGTCTGAACTTTGTTTTGAGAAATTAACTCTTGTTATGTTCTGCGATTTTTCAAAGTAGACTGTGTTGCTCAAGGTTGCTTTGTGTATAAATGAGGATTCTTTGGTTACAAGGTAACTGGGAAGTCTGGAAGGCTCCCTATGGAGAGTCTGGATAAGTTCTATGAACTGTACATCTATAAAAGCGAGGGAGGGAGGTGGGATTTTTGTCACCTGTGTTTTGTTGTCTGTCCTCTTTGCTTTTCTTAATTACCCTATCTAACAGGTTATGTGTGTTAAGTCTGAAGAACCTCAAGCCATGGTGTTCCTTAGAATTTAACAAAGTATCAGAGTCCGTTCTATAGACACTGCCTCTGCAGCCCCCCTCCCTCTCCCCAGGCTTAACGCTGTCACCCCACTAGCTTCTGAGCCCATGCCCCAGTCTGTCCCACCCACTAGCCATTCTGAGCTGCAGTCTGTGACCCCCCAGCAGCCCTGTGTGCCCCACTCTGCCCTAATCTGGCTCTGCGGGCAGGGCGCTGTGATGAACTTCTACTCCTGAGGGAATTCTGCAGCACTGGGCATAGAATTTTTTTTTCCCAACACAGAAAATACATTCTGCCCCAGAAGTGCTGCAGTTCCGCCTTTTGCCCACCAGAGGCTGCTGTGGGGCCAGAACAGCCAGCCGCGGTTTGTTGGCACCAGGGGGCTGGTGCCCCGAATGGATCGTTAATGGCTCCCAGCGGAGCCGGTTACTGTCACACCAGTGAGAAATGCCCACAGTCATTCACTTGCACACACGGCAGTGTAGGGAGAAGGAATTACACCAGCGGTAAAGGGCTCCATTAAGCACATAACTCCTATGTCAGACATTCAAGAGCTACACAGCAAGAGCGATACATGCCTCTTAGCGAGCCTATCCAGCCATACCCAGACAGGCCCTGCGCTCGCCGCACACAGCCCCTGCTTGGCAAACAGAGGTGGTGGTTACCAATTCTAGGGATGGCTTCTTCTCGCCGGGTCTGGTCTCCTCAGCCCTCTGCTCTGTCTCGGATCCCTTCGAGGCCAGGCCTTGGCTGCCTGGAGACCCCTCTGGTCACAGTCCCACTCGAGCCCACGGGGCAGAGTTTCAGCTACTCTCTCTAGCAGCGTCTTCAAGCGTCAATTTAGGAATCCCCCTAACAGTCATTTACTTTGCTTGATTTTTACACTTTTTCCTCAAAGGAGTCACGTGGCTTATAAGTGCCCAGTGGGCGTGTGGCTCCTGATTTTTACCGAGTTAGTCTTTTAGAAGGTGCTGCGGGGGTGATACTGAACAAAGATCACCCCACGTTTACTCACTCATCAATCATTCACTCTGGCTCGCTGCATGGTGCCCTTGCTCTAGTGTCACTATAACCAGGACGGCCTGTGCTCCATGCTGGAACTTTATGCATGTAACCCTTCTGCCCATCTAAGTTGGCAGCAACAAGGGCCGGGTTCTGTATCTAGGGGTTCCGTTTCAATAACGCAATGCAAAACCGGCTCGAGCCCCCACCCAGTGACCTGGGACAATTACATACCACCCCCTGGGCGCCTCTAAGAGGCAATACTTCCCCTCTCGCAAGCACGGAGTCTGAGTGTAACAGAAAATGTTTAATAACATGAGGTAAACGACATCAGCATAAAATTGGAAAAACACCACAAACAGGATTCATAACACAAACCATGAGCAAAACCCACCCCAGCAAATTGGGCTGTGTCCTTTCCCTTTGGTTCTTGAATCCAGCAACCCAAAAATCACCCAGAGTCCCCAAAGTCCAACACCCCCAAAGTCTCTTGGGTCCAGCAACCCCCCAAAGTCCCAAAAGTCCAACAACCCCCAAAGTCTCTGTCCCTGGTCAGTGCAGCCCCAGAGTAAAAGGGGGGCACGCAGGGTGTTAAGGGGCACCTTACGTGATCCGAGGCTGGCCAGCCGTCTGTTTCCCCATGGGGGTTCCGCTGCAGCCTTCACCACGAGCCAGTCCACTTTCCTGCCATCCCACGAACTGCTCCGCTCTGCAAGCTGCTCCGCTCACCGACCTGTGAGCCGTTCCAGCCATCCCCACAAACAGCTCCGCTCGCCGTTCCTTGGGCCACTCCAACCAGCCCCGCTCGCTGCTCCTCCAGTCCTCCCCACAAATTGCTCCACCAGCTGCTGAGCAATATAGCTTCAGGCTCCCCCACTAGTTAACACAGCCTCAGTGATCTCAGCTCTTAATAACTTTAGAGATTTCAGCTCAAGGGGAGCCCCAGTGCTGGTGCACCATTGGCCCAAAGCGAATTCAGCTCAGCAGCATGTAACTAGAGTCCTAATGGAATCAAAGTTAGCTCTGACGTTTAACAGTGGAGAGATGAGGTGGTACAATCAGTGTTTCAAACCCTTGGAGGAGGAGGAGGAGGAGGAGGAGGAGCCCTATACCATCAGGTACAAATACCTATCCCCATGCTCTCTCAATTCACTGGGTTTTGTAACCCATGCCCCTTGTCAAGCAAGGGCTACTTAGGTAATGGTGAAGGACTCACTCAGTCCTTCTGTCATACAACAGTTCCACTGGCCTTGATTCACAGAATCAGGGTAACAAAACTTTATTCTTCCTGCCCCAATAACAGAGAAACTGGGGATCCCACACCAGCCAAAGTAACCACTTTGAGTTGAGTATCAGAGGGGTAGCCGTGTTAGTCTGAATCTGTAAAAAGCAACAGAAGGTCCTGTGGCACCTTTGAGACTAACAGAAGTATGATGAAGTAGTGAGGTTCTTACCCACGAAAGCTTATGCTCCCTATACTTCTGTTAGTCTCAAAGGTGCCACAGGACCCTCTGTCACTTTGAGTTGCTGTTGTTTCCTGCCAGGCGAGTGGGTGTGCCTATGCAAACAAGATCAGCCCCTGGAGTTCTTTTCCACACTTGCCATAATTCACCACCAGATGTCAGGGTAGAGCTCATCCTGACTCTGCTTACATCCGTGTGATATTTACTTTTGCATGGGCCCATATTTGCTGACCAATAGGTTCAATATTGATCGTACACACAGACTTTGCCAGTCCTTTATCAAATCTGCTTCTGCGTAAAGGGGCCCTGCTCCCAGGATCCTCGGCAGCCCTTCAGCCATGTTTAAGTCATGTCAAGCTATGCTCACATCATTCATTCAGTGTGGTCACACCAATTTGGCACCATCCCAACACGGTTTGTGCTGGTACCACAGCAGCCTCTGGTGGGCACAAGGCAGAACTGCAGCTCTTCTTGGGCAAAATGTATTTTTTGCCAGAAAATACAAAATTGTGCAGGACAGAGGAATTTAACGCATCCACATATGAGCAGCATTCCCCCAGGAGTAGACTTTTCTAGCTGCCACTGGGCAGCACAGTATGGGGAGGAGGTGAGCAGCTCTCAGTGGTGAAAGAAGGTGGACTATAAGGTGGATAGAAAGCTGGCTAGATCGTCAGGCTCAATGGGTAGTGATCAATGGCTCCATGTCTAGTTGGCAGCCGGTTTCAAGCGGAGTGCCCCAAGGGTCGGTCCTGGGGCCAGTTTTGTTCAATATCTTCATTAATGATCTGTAGGATGGCGTGAACTGCACTCTCAGCAAGTTTGCAGATGACACTAAACTGGGAGGAGTGGTAGATACACTGGAGGGTAGGGATAGGGTACAGAGGGACCTAGACAAATTGGAGGATTGGGCCAAAAGAAACCTGATGAGGTTCAACAAGGACAAGTGCAGAGTTGGATATTAGGAAACACTATTTCACTAGGTGGGTGGTGAAGCACTGGAATGGGTTGCCTAGAGAGGTGGTGGAATCTCCTTCCTTGGAGGTTTTTAAGGTCAGGCTTGACAAAGCCCTGGCTGGGATGATTTAATTGGGATTTGGTCCTGCTTTGAGCAGGGGGTTGGACTAGATGACCTCCTGAGATCCCTTCCAACCCTGATATTCTATGATTCTATGAACGAGACCCCGCTGTACTGTGAGGACTGTTCCATTATGAGTAAGGCCTTTTGCTGCGACAGAGAGGTCAGTCCCCTGGGTGAATCGGCCCCTTGTCACCCCACCACACTCAAGAACTGTCAGGCCTGCGACGCCTCATCCAGGTATGTGGGTTCCCCCACATTACAGAGCCCATGAGCGTGGAGTAACCTGGACGCGTGAATCTAGGGAAATCCACCCTGGGAGTTGAGTTACTTGTGGGTCGTATGGTCTTACTGATGTACCCCCTGCAAATCCATCTTCCCCTTCCCTTGATATGCTCCTCTATATTTCCCCTTGTAAATAAAGTGTACCTCGATTGTTGGTCCATCAATCACGGAGGTGTCAAAGACTGTTTGTACACGGTATCAGGCTAGTCACTGGGTCAGGGAGAGTCGAAAGGACATAGGGAGGTACAGTGGGTTCCTGATTCAATGAAACAGGTGGAGGCATCACCAGTTAGTAGCTAAGAACCCAGGCTGTTGAAATTCTTGCAGCCAAAGCAGAGGGATGACGGGGCCCCTGTTGATTATTAGCTGCCCTTAGGGGTACAGCAACCCGCAAACCCCTTCACATTCGTATCCCACAGCGCCCAGCACGGCTCCCTAGAGCGAGTGCATGGTGTCTGTGCTGGGGCTCGTTAGAGGTTCTCAGGTTGGAATTCCTTTGTCTATAACAGAGGGAGCTGCTGGTGACGGACTCTCTTTTAGGATGCCTTCATTTTGAATTCACTCCTCCATGGGTTCTGGGTTCGCACAGAGACAACTCATCCTGCCATTACAAATGCTCCACTAGGGCTTGTGTCGTCACTGGTACTAGAGCCGTGCAACAGTGCTTAGCCTTGCTAAGTAAGCGCGATCACAGTAGTGGTTTGAACACTTGTGCTCCTTGCCAGCACTACTCGTGTGTGGATCGGTGATGTTTTTCCAGAGCAGTAGGGGATTGCAATGGGGGCTGCAAAGCTACATAGAGACAAGGCTGCTCTGAGCAAGGTTGTCCCCTGGCAGTGCTCCCCATGTGGAGCTGCACCAGTGCAATGCTGATTTAAACAGCTCCCTGTCAAGCCGGCTGCCTGCACCCCACGAGCAGCCCCAGCTGTCCTTGGCTCTGCTGGTCCCTAAGCTCCCCAGGGCTGAGAAAGCTGGGTAGGTGGTAATCCATACCACTTCCTTAACACCCTCCACCCGGCTCAACGAAGGATGCAAAAGGAAATGAAAAATGCAGTGAATAGCATTTCACTTTGTCTAAAACAAGAGAGCTTTTTATTTAGTTTCTTCTTTCTGTCCCTCAGATTCCTCTAAAAGAGAAAGCGCAGGATCTATGGTCACTTGGCAAGCACTCCGAGTTAACATACTGGGGGTTGCTCACACGCTGCATCTACCACGCTGCTGAGATCCGGGAGAGGTCACTGCCAGTAGCTGATGGACACAGAGCAAAGCTGCCCTCTTCCCCTACCACCGGTACAGTCACTAACCACTTCACGGTGCTCACAGCTGCTCACTGACCTGTCACACCACGCTTAGTCTGGTTTGCTTCCCCCAAAGATAGGGTAAGGTTGAGTCTGTTCTGGGAAATCATTGCAGAGGTTGTTGACCAACACTAGGTTGTTCTGCAATTTTTCGAGCCATCCTACTTGGTTCCTCTTTGGTTTATTTCCTCATTCACTTTCTGTCTGTTTGTCTTCAGAGCTGATAGAGCTGGGGGGGATTAAGATGTTTGTTCTCTTGCAATGCCTCTCCCTTCCCTTGGACATGGATCACTCTACAGTGGGGATGGAAACAATAAAAGGGTTTGTTGTAGCTTTTTGCCATTTCAGGAGGAGTGGGCATCTCTAGAGTTAAGGCCCTGGTGCCTTAACGATCATTGGGTTTAAATTCAAAGATTTGTTCTGCTCATCTCACTAGTTGTCACTTCATCTGTGATCTTCCTGTGTTTCAGGGAGTAGGAAAGGATCCACACGTGTGAAACACTTAAATCGCTTCGTTGTTTCTCTCTCGATGAAGACTGAGACACTGACTGGCCTAACTTCTGTCAACAGCTCCACAAGCAGTTGTTTATTATTCATTATTTGTATTACCAAAGCTCCAAGCAACCCCATGGCCCAGAATCCCATTGTGCTAGGTGTGGTACAAACCCAGAAAGAGCTTACGTCCCAAGTATAAGAGAAGTGGATGCAGGACAACAGGCTACAGACAGAATGACAGGGGAGCAAAAAGTATCAATGAGACATTGCCGGGTTCTGGCGGAACCCAACTGAGAGTGCCAACTCAGGACAAATTGCTCAAACAGGGCAGTTACAGCCCAGGGCTGGGGTTTTTCCACCTCTAAGGCAAACCAAACCAGCCAGACTAAGAGGACTTCGGTCTCACCGCACTGGCTAACCACAAGTCTCACAAGCAATTTCCTTAGACACTCCAATTTCCCAGTATCACCACCAGTACCACTCTTTATGGGGACAAATGGTTATGAAAACCAATACCCCAGTAAAAGAAAAAAGGTTCTCCTGATCCCAAAGGACCAAGCCCCAGACCCAGGTCAATATACAAATCAGATCTTACCCACAAATCACACTGCTGCCAATCCTTTAGAATCTAAAATCTAAAGGTTTATTCATAAAAGGAAAAAGATAGAGAGGAGAGTTAGAATTGGTTAAATGGAATCAATTCCATACAGTAATGGCAAAGTTCTTGGTTCAGGCTTGCAGCAGCGATGGAATAAACTGCAGGTTCAAATCAAGTCTCTGGAACATCCCCAGCTGGGATGGGTCCTCAGTCCTCTGTTCAGAGCTTCAGTTTGTAGCAAAGTTCCTCCAGAGGTAAGAAGCAGAATTGAAGACAAAATGGAGATGAGGCCTCAACATTATAGCGGGGGAGGGATAGCTCAGTGGTTTGAGCATTGGCCTGCTAAACGCAGGGTTGTGAGTTCAATCCTTGAGAGGGCCACTTGGGGATCTGGGGCAAAATCAGTACTTGGTCCTGCTAGTGTAGGGTTACCATACGTCTGGTTTTTCCTGGACAGGTCTGGCTTTTCGGCAATCAAACCCCCGTCCGGGGGGAATTGCCAAAAAGCCGAACATGTCCGGGGAAAATGCTGGCTGGGCACTTCCCCTCCCGCAGCGACTCTGCTCCTCCCCGACTCTTCGGCTCTGTTTAAGAGCCGAGCTGCCCGAGCGCTATGGGCTTCAGGCAGCCCCCTTGCCTCCGGACCCCAGCCGCTGGCCGCGTACTTTCCCTTCCGGGCTCCGGAGGCATGGGGCTGCCCGAAGCCAGTAGCGCTGGGGCAGCTCGGCTCTTAAACAGAGCCGAAGAGTCAGGGAAGGAGCAGAGCCTCCGGCCGCGGCCGGAGGCTCTGCTCCTCCCTGACTCTTCAGCTCTGTTTGACAGCTGAGCGCTACGGGCTTTGGGCAGCCCCTGCGCCGCCGGAGGCCGGGAGGGGAAGTGCCCGGCCGGGGGCGCAGGGTCCGGAGGCATAGGGGCTGCCCGAAGCCCAAGCGCTACCAGCTTCACGGTTTTCCGGGCAGCCTCCAGACCCTGTGCCCCAGGCTGGGCGCTTCCCCTCCCAGGCTCCAGCTGCGCTGGGGAAGCGCTGGCCGGGTGCGCAGGGTCTGGGGGCTGCCTGGCAAACCGTGAAGCCGGTAGCGCTTGGGCAGCCCTTTCCCCCTGGCTGGGAGTGGGAGGGAGGAGGGGGCGGAGTTAGGGCGGGGCGGGGAAGGGGCGGAGTTGGGGTGGGACTGGGGGTGGGAAATGGGCGGGGCCAGGGCCCCGTGGAGGGTCCTCTTTTTTAATTGGTTAAATATGGTAACCCTATGCTAGTGAAGGCAGGGGGCTGGACTCAATGACCTTTCAAGGTCCCTTCCAGTTCTAGGAGAGAGGATATCTCCATTATATAGTCTTTTCCAGGTGTAAGAACACCTCTTTGTCCTTACTGTGGAAAATTACAGCAAAATGGAGTCTGGAGTCACATGGGCCAGTCCCTGCATACTTTGCTGAGGTACAAGGCGTATCTGCCTTCTCTCAATGGGTCCATTGTATAGCTGATGGTCCTTAATGGGCCATCAAGCAGGCTAGGCAGAGCTAATCTCAGCTTGTCTGGGATGTCACCCAGAAGCATAGCATAAGTTTGCCATACAGACAGTATAGAGCCAATATTCATGACTTTAACTACATCACTGATACACACATATAGACAGCATAATTATAACCAGTAAACCATAACCTTGTCTTAGACACCCCATTTGACCCCCTTTATACAAGATTTGGGTGCCACTACAGGACCTTGGTTGCAACAATGATCTATATGGTCCCAGTTTATGTCAATAACATCACACCATAGCTCCTAGCAACCCCATGGCCCAGAACCCCATTGTGCTAGGTGTGGTACAAACCCAGAAAGAGCTTACGTCCCAAGTATAAGAAAAGTGGATGCAGGACAACAGGCTACAGACAGAATGACTGGGGAGCAGAAAGTATCAATGAGACATTGCCGGTCAGTGTGATACACACTGTTCTCAGCACATCAGCTTCCAACCAGCTTTTTGTAGGCATCATAGCAAAGGCGGGAGGGATGTGGAGGAGGTATTGTCGTTTGTTTGTTTGTATTGCCATGGCACCAAGGAGCCCCAGCCTCTGGTGCCTGGTGCTGTACAAACACAGGACAGAAAGACTGTCCCTGCCCCAAAAGTCGGACAGTCTAAGCATTAAGACAAGAGACAACAGATGGACACAGGCAGACCAGGGAGCACAAGGAAACAGCGAGACGATATTGGTCCCCATGACAGGCAGTGGTCACAGCACTCCAGCAGCCTGACTGTTGCCAAGATTTGTGTAGGCATCATGGCAAAGGAGAGTTTGAAGGAGGATTTTGAAGGCGGATAATGAGTTCGTTCTGCAGGATCAAGCATTCGAGGCCTGATCCTGCAAGGTGCTGAGCGCTCTGGTCTTGATCCAACGAAGTACTGACGCCTGTGCTGAACTTTACGCATGTGAAATGTTAGCTGGGCAAAATGACAGTGGTGAGAGTTACCCCGGTTTTCAGAACCCACAGCAGGGGCAACCCCTCAAATCCAGGGTAGGCCACCTGATGGAAGAGTCAGCAGACTGGTTCTTCAGCCCAGCAGCTGTTTAAAGCATTTGCCTACAGCTGGGACAGCTCCTGCTTCTTCCTAGCCTGACGCCTGCCTTGCTTCGCTCCAGGTAACCCAGTCCTGACGCTAGGCCCTGGTATCTGACTGACCACTAGCCATGACCACCATGGCCCACTCATTGACAGGGAGCTGCTCAAACTGTCAGTGACCAGGTTGTGGGTGGTGGCTCCCAGCGGTCAGAGGCACCGGCCAGGAATTGAGCCAAGAGTCCTGTTGGGGTTATGTGGAGGGAGGTAAGGCAGGAACAGGGCTGGGAAGAATCAGGAGCCGTCACAGCCGTGGGCAAGTACTTTGGACTGCTGCTGGGCTGAGGAGCCGGTCTGCTGACTTCTCCAGCCAACCAGGTGGTGTAGCCCATCAGGCAGCCTGCCACAGCCCAGCTGCGCTTGTTAGGTTGCCTGGAGACTGGCTCTGTGGCCTGAATTTTCTCCCCCCCCCCCCGCTGGGACTGCACTCACTGACTGTGTCTACACTAGAAAATGGCACCACTGCAACTTGCACTGACATGACTGAACTGGTGCAAGTTGTACCAGTGCAGTACGTCCACACTGGGCATCCAGCGTCTGGTGCCCATAGTGCATTGAGGCCTCCAAGCACTTGGTTGTCGGTGTGCGAGGGCCTCTGAGTTGTTGCTCCTGTAACCTGGGTTAATGGGTGTGAGGAAGAAGGGAGCCAGGCCTGTTGCCAAGTAGATGGAGAGGGGAGGGGGGGAAGGTGGCAGGGTGCTCACCTGGCCAAGGGTGTGGGGAGCCTTGTGATTGGGTGAACGCTGAGGGATGGAAGGCTGACTGAGCCAATGGGAGTGGGGATTAAAGGACGACAGCTCTGCCCAAGGGGAGAGCAGGCCGACCCCCACCTGCCTCTCCACCCCCCATCTGAGGGGAGTGCAGGCTGACCCCCACCCCCACCTGCCTGTCTGCCCCCCATCTGAGAGAAACATGGGCTGATCCCCACCCCCTGCTGCCTGCCTCTCCAGCCCCCATCTGAGGGGAGCGCAGGCCAACCCCCCTGTCTGCCTCTTCGCCACCTGTCTGAGAGGAGCGCAAGCTGCCCCCCGTCTGCCTCTCCACCCCCCGCCTGAGGGGAGCACGGGCCCATGCTCCCAACTGCCTCTCCACCTCCTGCCTGAGGGGAACACTTGATATACTCTGGGACCATATAGATCATTGTTGCAACCAAGGTCCTGTAGTGGCACCCAGATCTTGTGTAAAGGGGGTCAAATGGGGTGTCTAAGACAAGGCTATGGTTTACTGGTTATAATTATGCTGTCTATATGTATGTATCAATTTTGTAGTTGAAGTTAGGAATATTGGCTCTATACTGTCTGTATTTCAAACTTAGGCTATGCTGCTGGGTGACGTCCCAGACAACATGGTGTTAGCTCTGCCTAGCCTGCTTGATGGCCCATTAAAGGACCATCAGCTATACAATGGACCCATTGAGAGAAGGCAGATACGCCTTGTAACTCAGCAAAGTATGCAGGGACTGGCCCATGTGACTCCAGACTCCATTTGCTGTTCTTACACCTGGAAAAGACTATATAAGGCTGATGCCTCATCTCCATCTGATCTTCAATCCTGCTTCTTACCTCTGGAGGGACTTTGCTACAAGCTGAAGCTTTGAACAAAGGACTGAGGACCCATCCCAGCGGGGGATGTTCCAGAGACTTGATTTGAACCTGCAGTTTATTCCATCGCTGCTGCAAGCCTGAACCAAGAACTTTGCCATTACTGTATGTAATTGATTCCATTTAACCAATTCTAACTCTCATCTCTATCTTTTTCCTTTTATGAATAAACCTTTAGATTCTAGATTCTAAAGGATTGGCAACAGCGTGATTTGTGGATAAGATCTGATTTGTATATTGACCTGGGTCTGGGGCTTGGTCCTTTGGGATCAGGAGAACCTTTTTCTTTTACTGGGGTATTGGTTTTCATAACCATTTGTCCCCATAACGGGTGGCACTGGTGGTAATACTGGGAAACTGGGGTGTCTAAGGAGATTGCTTGTGAGACTTGCGGTTAACCAGGGGGTGAGACCGAAGTCCTCCTAGTCTGGCTGGTTTGGTTTGCCTTGGAGGTGGAAAAACCCCAGCCTTGGGCTGTAACTGCCCTGTTTGAGCAATTTGTCCTGAGTTGGCACTCTCAGTTGGGTTCCACCAGAACCGCATTGTCACAGTGGCGTAGTCGTGCTTGGATCCACAGAACCAGGTCAATTAAGCTTTGGGTCAGAACCCCACGCTGTCCAAATTTGAATTTTGGGATTGAGAGTTTTGTTGGTTAAAGAGCTGCTGCAATGGCTGAGCAAAGAGCATATGAGGGACTTGGCAAAAAAGCCCTGGAAAATTTGTGTTCAGAAAAGAGGATAAGCTTTAGAAAGAAAGCTACAAATCAGGAACTGAGAAATCTGTTAATAGCCAGTGATCAGGGGGCAAGAGCACAGCCCTTACCTGAGGCTGCAGAAGAGGCAGAAAAAATTAGAATGCAAAGGGTGACAAGTCAACTGCAATTTGAGCATGAACAGAAGCTAGCAGATCTTCGATTGCTGGAGAAGCAAAGAATAGCAGAATTAGAAAGTGAGAGAGAGAAGGAGGCTGCTGAGAGAGAGAAAGAAGCCGATCAAAGAAAGAAGGAGGCTGATGAGAGGGAAGAGAGAGCTCGTAAGGGACGTCTAGAGCTGCTCGCTGCTGAGCAGGAGACTCACAGGATGGAGCAGGAGACTCACAAGATGGAACAGGAGACGGCCAGACTTCAGCTCCAAGTACTGGAAGAGCGGAGAAAGTCATCCCCACCTGGTACTCCACTTCCCCCACGCCATGAGAAAAACTGGGAAAGGATGTGTCCCATTTACAACGATACTGAGGATATAGAGGAGTTTTTGTCTACCTTTGAACGCCTCTGCAATCTGTACCAGATCCCTAAGGGTCAGCGAATGCCTGTCCTGCTGACCAGACTGACTGGAAAAGCCAGGGAGGTATTTAATGACTTGGGGGAACAAGAAGCCTTGGATTATGGGCAGTTTAAAGATTCTGTGTTAAGGCGATTCAAGGTTACTCCTGAATCTTACAGAGTTAAGTTTAGAGAGTTTAAAATGCCTAAGGATTGTACTTTTGTAGAATGTGCTCATAAGCTGATGGGTTTTGTTAAAAAGTGGGTTGTGGGAGCCAAGGCGCATGGGAGTTTTGAAAAACTGCTGGATTTAATAACTTTGGAACAGTTCTTAGATATTGTGCCTGACCATGTGAGAGCAGCTGTGTGTGACAGGGACCCTGAGTCAGTCCTACGGGCAGCAGAGATTGCGGATGCCCATACCCAGAACAGGGCTCGAGAAGGGTGTAAAACCCCGGGGAAAACTAATCACCATTCTCCCCAGTTCAAGAGGAGGGAGGGATTTAAAAGTAAATCTGTCCCTGACTCTTCTAGAGGAGTTCAAGGGGGCCCGGAGGGTAGGAACTCTCATCCCAGGACGGAACAGATTACATGCTATCACTGTGGTATGCTGGGCCACATGAGACCAGATTGCCCGACCCTGAAGGGCAGCCCAAAGCCAGCAACCCCAAATGCCACGATAAATGCCAACTCCATTACCCTGAGCACTCAGGCTGAACCAAGCCACAACAGCTCCACCTTAAGTTCAGGTGCAAGCACAGCAGTAGCTAATGTTAACCCCATCGTCTCCAGTGGCATGGGAGGAGGTGATAAGCTCACCAGTTATGTCAGGACTGAGGCGTGGCAGGGGAGTGAGAGGTTTATCATGGAGGCAAAGGTCAATGATGTTGAATGCACGGGATGGCGAGACACTGGCTCGGATGTAACTATAGTCAAGGGACATCTGGTGAAGCCGGAGGACATGCTGCCGGGGGAGTATGTGACGGTAGTGGCGTTATCCGAGTATTCTGTAAACCTGCCGATGGCTAGAATCCACCTGGAGTGGGATGGCTTTAAAGGGGATGTGAAGGCTGCTGTCCGGGATTTGATTCCGGCTGATGTGTTGGTAGGAAATAACATATTGGGGGCGCCTGGCCAAGTTAATGTAGTGACCAGGTCACAGAAAGAATTTGGGGCTGTGGCAGATACCCTGCCCGATGGCAGTGAGGGGGGCAGCAAACAGACTGAGAGTGCCTCTCAAGATGGATCAGGTGAGGGTTTGTCTGAAATATCAGAGATGATTCTGAATCCAAACAAAACCCAGAGTGAATTCATTGTGGCTCAGCAGAGTGATGTATCTCTAGAGAGGGCCAGGAATGATGCTCAGAGTCAGGTCCCAGCCTGTGAAGAGAGAGGCAGGTTTTTTATGCAGGATGGGCTGTTGTATAGGGAACCACCTAGGGGAAGGAAGAATTCCCAAGCAACAGCTCGCAAACAGCTTGTGGTACCTGAGAGTTACCGCAATGATTTGTTGAAGTTGGCTCATGATAGTCCCTTTGCAGGACATCTGGGTGTAGGCAAAACGTGTGACAGGCTAGAGCAGAATTTCTACTGGCCTCACCTTTTTGGGTCGGTGAGAGATTACTGCAGGAGCTGTGAGCTGTGCCAGAAGCGTAAGGGGTTAAGGGGGCCTAGCAAGGTGCCCCTCCAGCCTCTGCCCATTATTGGGGAAGCTTTTGCCAGAGTAGCTGTGGATATTGTGGGGCCACTCCCTAAACCTTCCAGAAATGGGAAGAAATACATCCTGGTGTTGGTAGATTTTGCTACCAGATATCCGGAGGCTGTAGCCTTGGCTAATATCGAGGCAGAGACAGTGGCAGTGGCCTTGTTCTCTATTTTCAGCAGAGTGGGTTTTCCCAAGGAAATATTGTCTGACCGTGGGTCTAACTTTATGTCTGTGGTTTTCAAACAGTTGTGGGAGTTATGTGGGGTGAAGCACCTGAAAGCCGCTCCCTACCACCCCCAGACTAATGGTCTAGTGGAGAGGTTCAATGGAACCCTGAAGTCTATGTTGAAAATGTACGTGGATAGACGCCAGAATGACTGGGATGTTATGCTGCCGTATCTATTGTATGCATACAGGAGTGTGCCCCAAGAGTCTACAGGGTTTGCTCCCTTTGAACTGCTCTATGGGAGGCAGGTCCGGGGGCCCCTAGATTTGGTTCGTGACTCGTGGGAAGGTAATGTGGAGGAGGCAGAGCAGCCAGTGGCCGAGTATGTGGCTCAATTCAAGGAGAGTTTGCAGGAGATGATGAAGTTGGTTGAGCAGAATCTGAAAGAGAGCCAGGATACGCAGAAAGCCTGGTATGACAGAGATGCTAAAGAGAGAGCGTTTGAAATAGGGGACATGGTGTTGGTGCTAGATCCTGTCAGGAAGAACAAAATGAAAGATGTTTGGTCTGGACCCATGGAGGTAGTGGAAAGGATTAATGAGGTTACCTATGATGTGAGGAAGCCCCAGGTACAGGGAAGTGTGCAGACAGTGCATGTGAACAGAATGAAGGCCTACCATGCAAGGGAGGTAAATGTGAACACAATCTGTTATGCTGAGGAAGAGGCAGGGTCTGCCCCTTTAATTGACATGGTTGCTGAAAGCCAGGAGGAGACGCCTCTTGAGAGCATTGAGATGGGGGAGGATTTAACCCCCCCTCAAAGAAAGGAACTGCTGAGGCTGTTAAAACACCACAAGCAAACATTCTCCAATAGGCCAGGGCTCACAGATAGGATGACACACTCCATTCAGACGGTGGGACCCCGCCCAGCCCCTAGCAGAGCTTACAGGGCCAAGGGAGAGATGCAAAGACAGATCCAGGAAGAGGTGGAGAGCATGTTGACAATGGGAATAATCACCAGATCCCAGAGCCCCTGGGCCTCTCCCATTGTGATGGTGCCAAAAAAGGATAAGACCATGAGGTTTTGTGTGGATTACAGGAAGCTAAATGCTATCACCCAGCCTGACCCTTACCCCACACCCAGAATAGAGGATCTACTGGATACGCTGGGAGGGGCAAGGTTTATAAGCACCCTGGACCTGACTAAGGGGTACTGGCAAATACCCCTAGATGCCGAGGCACAAGGAAAATCCGCTTTCATAGTGGAATCGGGCCTATATGAGTTCAAAGTGCTGCCCTTTGGGATGCGAAATTCAGGGGCTACGTTCATGAGACTTATAAATGAGGTCCTACGGGGATTAGAATCTTTTGCGAGGGCCTATATAGACGACCTGGCCGTATTCAGCAGTTCGTGGCAAGATCACCTGAACCACATAGGGATTGTGCTGCACCGGCTCAGGGAGGCCAATCTAACGGTTAAGGTTTCTAAATGCAGAATGGGAGCTGCTGAGGTGACCTACCTGGGGCACAGGGTGGGCAATGGGCAACTGCGCCCAGAGCCTGTAAAGGTAGAGGCCATTAAAAACTGGCCAACCCCTAGAACTAAAAAGCAGGTCCAATCCTTCATTGGTCTGGCCAACTATTACAGGAGATTTGTGCAGGGATTCAGCGACATTGTTGCTCCCATCACAGACCTGACGAAAAAGGAAAAACCAGACCGGGTGCTATGGACGGAGGCCTGTGAGCAGGGTTTTCAAAGCATAAAGAGCGCTTTGGCCAAGGAGCCTGTTTTGGCCAGCCCAGATTTTGAAAAGCCCTTTTTATTATGTACAGACGCTTCCAATATTGGGCTGGGGGCAGTGCTAATGCAAGAGGGGGAAGGAGGGAAGAGACATCCCGTGGCATATCTAAGTAAGAAATTGTCCCTCACTGAGCAAAATTACGCTACCATTGAAAAGGAATGTTATGCCATTGTCTGGGCTGTCAAGCAACTTAAGCCCTATTTGTACAATAAAAAATTCACTGTGTTGAGTGATCATGCCCCTCTGGTCTGGCTGCACAGGGCCAAGGGCAACAACTCCAGGTTGCTGCGTTGGAGTTTAGCCCTTCAGGAGTATGAAATGGATATAGTCCACATAAGGGGAAAGGAAAATATTGTAGCTGATGCATTGTCCAGAGTGGAGAGCTCTTAGGATGCAGTCAGTGGTGTTTGTGACATCCCTTCCTGCATCAATTTTGCGTTGGGGGTGTGACGTTATTGATATACTCTGGGACCATATAGATCATTGTTGCAACCAAGGTCCTGTAGTGGCACCCAGATCTTGTGTAAAGGGGGTCAAATGGGGTGTCTAAGACAAGGCTATGGTTTACTGGTTATAATTATGCTGTCTATATGTATGTATCAATTTTGTAGTTGAAGTTAGGAATATTGGCTCTATACTGTCTGTATTTCAAACTTAGGCTATGCTGCTGGGTGACATCCCAGACAACATGGTGTTAGCTCTGCCTAGCCTGCTTGATGGCCCATTAAAGGACCATCAGCTATACAATGGACCCATTGAGAGAAGGCAGATACGCCTTGTAACTCAGCAAAGTATGCAGGGACTGGCCCATGTGACTCCAGACTCCATTTGCTGTTCTTACACCTGGAAAAGACTATATAAGGCTGATGCCTCATCTCCATCTGATCTTCAATCCTGCTTCTTACCTCTGGAGGGACTTTGCTACAAGCTGAAGCTTTGAACAAAGGACTGAGGACCCATCCCAGCGGGGGATGTTCCAGAGACTTGATTTGAACCTGCAGTTTATTCCATCGCTGCTGCAAGCCTGAACCAAGAACTTTGCCATTACTGTATGTAATTGATTCCATTTAACCAATTCTAACTCTCATCTCTATCTTTTTCCTTTTATGAATAAACCTTTAGATTCTAGATTCTAAAGGATTGGCAACAGCGTGATTTGTGGATAAGATCTGATTTGTATATTGACCTGGGTCTGGGGCTTGGTCCTTTGGGATCAGGAGAACCTTTTTCTTTTACTGGGGTATTGGTTTTCATAACCATTTGTCCCCATAACGGGTGGCACTGGTGGTAATACTGGGAAACTGGGGTGTCTAAGGAGATTGCTTGTGAGACTTGCGGTTAACCAGGGGGTGAGACCGAAGTCCTCCTAGTCTGGCTGGTTTGGTTTGCCTTGGAGGTGGAAAAACCCCAGCCTTGGGCTGTAACTGCCCTGTTTGAGCAATTTGTCCTGAGTTGGCACTCTCAGTTGGGTTCCACCAGAACCGCATTGTCACACCCCCACCCCCACCTGCCTGTCTGCCCCCCATCTGAGAGAAACATGGGCTGATCCCCACCCCCTGCTGCCTGCCTCTCCAGCCCCCATCTGAGGGGAGCGCAGGCCAACCCCCCTGTCTGCCTCTTCGCCACCTGTCTGAGAGGAGCGCAAGCTGCCCCCCGTCTGCCTCTCCACCCCCCGCCTGAGGGGAGCACGGGCCCATGCTCCCAACTGCCTCTCCACCTCCTGCCTGAGGGGAACACGTGACAACTCTCCCCGCCTGCCTCTCACCTCCCACCTGAGAGGAGCGTGGGCTGACCCCCTGACTGCCTCTCTGCCCGCCCCGTGCCTGAGACAATCGTGGGCCGACCCCCCAACTGTATTTTGACCCCTTCCTGTGTGTGGCCTATTTTGCCATGAAAAGTGTTTGTCCAACTACTCTGGGAGAGAGCGACTTGGTTGAAAACACTGAGGAGACCCCTGTATCGTGAGGACTTTCTCCTGGGAGTAACGCCCTGGCCTGTTGCTGCCACAGAGGTTGACCTGGGCCAATCCGCGCCCTTATCACCTCGCCGCTCTCAAGCACCTTCAGCCTGCGACGCCTCATCCAGGTACATGGTTTCCCCACATTTCAGAGTCCACTGGCGTGGTCTAAAGTGGACTCATGAACAGAGGGAAATCCACCCTAGGAGCTGTGTTACTTGCGGGCCGTATGGTCTTACTGATGTACCCACTGCAAATCCATCTTCCCCTTCCCTTGATATGCTCCTGTCAGGGTTCCCTCCCCACTCTGAACTCTAGGGTACAGATGTGGGGACCCGCATGAAAGACCCCTAAGCTTATTTCTACCAGCTTAGGTTAGAAACTTCCCCAAGGCACAAATTCTTCCTTATCCTTGGACGGCATGCTGCCACCACCAAGTGAGTTAGACAAGGATTTAGGAAAAGGACCACTTGGAGTTCCTGTTTCCCCAAAATATCCCCCCAAGTCCCTTCACCCCCTTTCCTGGGGAGTTTTGAGACTAAACAAGGTGAGCACAAACCCTTGAGGTTTTTAGGATGCTAAAAAACCAATCAGGTTCTTAAAAGCAGAACTTTATTATAAAGAAAAAGTAAAAGCAGCACCTCTGTAAAATCAGGATGGAAGGCAATTTTACAGGGCAATCAGATCCAAAACACAGAGGATTCCACTCTAGGCAAACTTTAAAGTTACAAAAAACAACAACCCAGGAATAAACCTCCCTCTTAGCCTACGGAAAATTCACAAAAGATAATCTAACGCATTTCCTTCCTATTACTTACAATTTGTAATCTTAGATGCTTGGTTCAGGTCTGGCTTTAGGAGATGTATTTTCCCTGCCCTGATTCCTCACTGACCCGGAGAGAACAACAAAGAGAGACAAAACAAAAACCTTCCCCCACAGATTTGAAAGCATCTTCTCACCTTATTGGTCCTTTTGGTCAGGTGCCAGCCAGGTTACCTGAGCTTCTTAACCCTTTACAGGTAAAGGAGGGATTTTATGCTACCCTTAGCTGTATGTTTATGACAGCTCCTCTATATTTTCTCATGTGTCCCGGATCCACAGGATCAGTGCTGTGCCCCCTGCTTTGGAACAGTCTCTAGGAGGAGCTCCTTCACTGTGCCAGACCTCCTAGGGGTCTCACTCTTCTTCCACAGTGAGCCATGTGGCTTCACCACCTCCTTAGACCGGACCTCTGGGCCTGCAGCCCCCCCTGCTCCACCCTGTGAGCCCTGTGATGCATCCGAGAAGTGGGTATTCAGCCACGAAAGCTCATGCTCCTATACGTCTGTTAGTCTACAAGGTGCCACAGGACTCTTTGCTGCTTAACTATGGAGTGACTTCCAGCATCTCTTCCCTTAGCACCACCCCAGTGCCACTGACACCTCATAGCTGTGATTTCAAAACACTGCCCAACCCTCTCCCCTTGCCATTCTGGGCTGAAGAGAAGACACAGCCGAAACCAAAAGTGAAATGTTGTCCTGGCAACCCAGAAAGGGGCCTATCAAGAGGCTCCAGAAAAAGGACCCGAAAGATCTGCCTACCTGACAGCCGGTGGAGACTGCACCAGAGAAGAAGGGGAGTTACTGGGCTCAGAATCCTGACTGACATGCCAGGGCAACCAAGCAAAAGCCCAGAATAGCCTGTCTATTGCTGGGACCATTCAGATTTGTGCACAGACGCTAAATAAGCTCATTTAGGGGGATGGGTTCAGCCGTAGGCTCAGGAGGAGACACAGCCCCTGGGTTGCTTTGAGTGGGATGGGAGAAAGCAAAAAAAAATCCTCTTCCTATCAGATCCAGCACCTGGGGCTTTCCCTCGACAGGGCAAGGCTGAAAGAGACATCCCTGTTCCTCACCAGGCTCGCTGCCCCCCAATGAATCCCCTTAACAACCAGGGACAGGAGGGAAGTGAGCAGCTTCCCAGCAATGGACTCTACCCAGCAGCGGAGTGAGACTTCTGGCTTCCTAGGGCTGAGCAAGAGGGGGCTCCAGCAGCAGCATCCAAGCCCCTTCCAACGAACAGACCAAACATGCAGGGTCACAGCTGTCGAGGCTGTTTTTGTCTTTGGTTGGATTCACAGAACGTGTGGATGGACTCTGGAGACTCTTCCCCCCCCCCAGTTCTCTGAGTCCATCCATATTCTGCCCTCTATTCCCACCAGTCCCTCCATCCTACTCCATCCCAGAGTAGGATTGCTGGGCATGCCAGGTCATTTGCAGGAAGTGGCAGAAGAAAGGACACATCGCTGTGTCCTGTCGCAGCGTTCAATGACCAGGAGCACAGAGTAATCGCCACGTTTTTGAAGCCTTATACCAGAGAAAAGTTAGTACCAAAAGGGATACGCCAGGTGAAAGTTCAACTAGATGGACCATCAGTTGTTTTACCCATTTATGTGATTGAAGGAAAGTATCCACCACTATTTTGGCAGATCTTGGCTTGAGCTCAAGGTGAATTGAACTGAGATCAAGGCAATCAAGACCACAAGCTAAATATGAGTCAACAGTGTGATGC
The DNA here is from genome assembly GCF_011386835.1 of Chrysemys picta bellii. Classification (NCBI taxonomy): domain Eukaryota; kingdom Metazoa; phylum Chordata; order Testudines; family Emydidae; genus Chrysemys; species Chrysemys picta. Next base: position 1,809,018 of record NC_088792.1, on the reverse strand, counting down.
TGTTGCAAAAAAAGCCAACATGATTCTGGGATGTATTAACAGGTGTATTGTGAGCAAGACACGAGAAGTCATTCTTCCGCTCTACTCTGCTCTGGTTAGGCCTCAGCTGGAGTATTGTGTCCAGTTCTGGGCATCGCATTTTAAAAAAGATGTGGAGAAATTGGAAAGGGTCCAGAGAAGAGCAACAAGAATGATTAAAGGTCTTGAGAACATGACCTATGAAGGAAGGCTGAAAGAATTGGGTTTGTTTAGTTTGGAAAAGAGAAGACTGAGAGGGGACATGATAGCAGTTTACAGGTATCTAAAAGGGTGTCATAAGGAGGAGGGAGAAAACTTGTTCACCTTAGCCTCTAAGGATAGAACCAGAAGCAATGGGTTTAAACTGCAGCAAGGGAGGTCTAGGTTGGACATTAGGAAAAAGTTCCTAACTGTCAGGGTGGTTAAACACTGGAATAAATTGCCTAGGGAGGTTGTGGAATCTCCGTCTCTGGAGATATTTAAGAGTAGGTTAGATAAATGTCTATCAGGGATGGTCTAGACAGTATTTGGTCCTGCCATGCGGGCAGGGGACTGGACTCGATGACCTCACGAGGTCCCTTCCAGTCCTAGAATCTATGAATCTATGAATCTATAAAAGCACCTCAAAGTCTTCAAGAAATACTGAGCAGACACTCCAAAGTTTTTGAAATAGAACTTGGGCCGATGAGCAACATCAGTGAAATTCCCTGTTCAGTCTGACAGCCAGACAAAATAGTGCAAGTCCAGCGTTGTGCCTTGTGCTCTAAAGCCTCTGGCAGAAGCTGATTTGGACTGTTTAGTGTTGTCAGCTGTTGGCTGCGAGTGTGTCCTCTCTGTGTGCTGCACCAGCTCTGGGCAGAGAGCTGCCACAGCAGACTTCGGTTGCACTGCCCAAGAAGACCACAGACTTGGTTCAGTGGCAAAGGCGCTTGGCCAGAGTGTTAACAAAGCACAGTCCTAGTGTCCTATATGTGCTACTGGTAACTAACACATGTATGCCCGTGCAGTGGCCTCAGCTCTGTGAGCAGCAGGACTTTCCGCTCCCCTCTAGGCCAGACAGACACCCCCTTTGTGACTCCTTTTTTACACACTGGAACAAACAAGGTATGTATTGCTCCTCTGACGTAGTTAGTTACCACCCTTTTCTTTGTACCTGTTGGTTCAATCAAAACATTAAAATCCATCACCCTGTCTTCCTGACCTTATCTTTAGGAGGGGTCAGTGTGTCCCTGTATCATCTTCGGAGAGTGTGTTTACCCCATAACCTTCTACATTTAGTGAACACTGGGGTCTTGTCACTGGTTTCACACAGTGAGTGGGCTACGTTCTTCGTACCAGTGATGAAGAAGGATGGCTCCATCTGTATTTGTGGAGATTTCAAAGTGACACTGAATGCAGTGTTATGTGCAGACCAGCACCTACTACCTCGTATTGCCATTAGAAAGCACATCTTTACTTTTGTTTGTTCATGACTCTTTCTATCTTTACACCTTACACTTGGTAGCACTTAAACCTATGATTTTTGTTTAATAAACCTGTTTTACCTTTATTATAAACCAGTTCAGGGCTGTGATTAAAATGGGAGTGTTTGTCAAACCCCAGTGAAATTAATGAACTACAGTGTATTGACTCTTTAAAAGAGCAATGAATTTAAGTGGGGGGAGGGATAGCTCAGTGGTTTGAGCATTGGCCTGCTAAACCCAGGATTGTGAGTTCAATCCTTGAGGGGGCTACTTAGGTTGCTGGGGTAAAATCAGTCCTTGGTCCTGCTAGTGAAGGCAGGGGGCTGAACTCAATGACCTTTCAAGGTCCCTTCCAGTTCTAGGAGACAGGATATCTCCATTTAAATAATAATAATAATAATAACTTGTGTGTGTGTGTTCCAGGAGAGGACTGGACGCTACAGAGACACAGTTTTGGGGAAATTCAGCACTGGGAGGGTGTTGGGGTCATTCTGCACAAGGTAACCGGGTGGTGGAAGCCAGTGTGTGGCTTGTAGTTTTGGCTGGGCTGTGTGCCACATCAGCGTAGCATTGAAGGCACCAAGAGTTGCAGGGCAGAGGGTGACACGCCCCTTCATTGATGACTTGTGCTGGACACAGCGCCTAGATTGTCACCTAATTACTAAAACAATTAGTGTGTTACAGTGACTGACTTTATTGGCAAAGGAAAAGTGAAACCGCAGATGAACCACAAGTGTGGCTGGCATTTGGTAACACGTTTGCTGTCCTGGGTCTGCCATTCTAGACACTTTCCAGCAGTGAAAGAGAAACATGAAAGATAAACCATTTCTTTAACTAATCCTATAGAGCCCAGAACATGCATTATAGGATCTGAGGACTTTGTAGATCTTCACCAATTTTTTTTAAAACAATCACATTTCAACCTGGGGGGTGGGGTCGGGTTCTGTTTTCATCCACTTTAAAAGATTTTGAAGCCACTGAGCTGAGGTTGAGACATTTTCTGTGTGGCAGGCTGATTCTTTGGGTGCTGTTCTTTGGACTCTGCAAGTTTTGGTTCAAGACAGAGCCTTCATCAGGATTTTTTTGGACAACTTCTACATCACTTAAAAATCTGTTCAACGTGTAACACCTGGTCAATACCCTGAATTTGCAGGGACATAACTCCTGGTAAGCAAAAAATTCAAAGTCATCTGTCATCCCTGCATCACCCACTGACTTTGGCCAGATTCTGAAAAGTATTTTAGTGCCTAACTTATATTGTCTTCAGTGGGCGTTAGTTAGGTACCTAAATCTCTTGGAAGAAGCTGGGCCTTGGTTAGTAGATTCAGTACAAACTCTTTGGCGCTATTTCAAAAGGCCCCAGTGGCCAATGATAACAGATTTCAGCTCAGCAACAGGCTTATCCACCTGCTTAGCTAGTTGCAGGGGGGAATCCTCGTGAAAGCCGAAGACTGTGCAGTAATGCTGTATTGATGTCCGCAAGACGGTACCTCACAAGTGAAAGGGAGCCCTGTACAAGGACTGGCAGCAATACTACAAGGTAATACAAGGGCCACTTTCCATATCTGCTTCTTCAGGAAATCCTGTTTCTTTATCAAGATTGCTGTAGAGATGTTTGGGAGTGTGACGGGGTGTACCAACCACGCACTGGGCCACTGGGAGCGGACCAATCACTGTGGGCCCAGGAGGCCATGTCCCCTTTCCCCGCTGCGCATGCTCCAGGTGGAGAACCCAGGTAAAGGAGGCAGTCCAGCTCGGTCGGGGCGGGCGATGGAGGAGGAAGGACGTACACTGCCGGTTCCTGCAGAGGTACCTGCGACGCTCCTGGTGGTAGAGCCCGAAGACCCGGACTATGCGCCAGACGACTCGCTGACTGCGGAGACTGCCGGGGAAACCAAGCTGTCGCCCGCTGAGGAGGCTGCGGCCTGCTCTGTGCCCGGCCCAGAGGGAAGTAAGACCTATGCACTGTTTGCTTACCTTGCCCCACCCAAAGGCCGCAGCCTGCTTGCTGCTTCGTCCTGCCCGGGGGGCTAATTACCCAAGTGCCACAGCCACCCCAGCCAGGAGGCTGCAAGGCTCTGAACTGTTCTTTTACCTTGCCCCACCCAGGGCCTGCAGCCTGCTTGCTGCTAAGTACTATTGCCTGCCCCAGCCAGGAGGCTCCAGGGCCCCAGACTGTTTGTTTTGCCAGCCAGAGCCACGGACTATTCGTTTCAGTGACACCATCAGGGGGCCGGAACCCACTTGGCCAAAATCACCCATTTAACGGGGAATCCCGACAACTGGGTGACGGGGTGCACCAACCCCATACTGGGCCGACGGGGGAGCCCCAGCTTGAGGCGCAGGGCCCCTGTCGTAGGCAGGATAACTAAATATAAGCTTCTCTTATGAACATACAATTCCTCTTCTGATTTTCCTTCCAAAGGATGGCAGTCGTATGTACTCAGTAGCCAGGTGGAGAGAAGGAAATCAACAGGGAGACCACACGTCCTTGGGATGATTATTTTAAGCAGCAGAATATGCCCGTTTCGGAGCATAGAAAATAAAACTTCTTCCCTATCTTCTGAATCGCTCACACAGGGTTGTCTGGTGGGACGGGCAATGCTCAGAGGAAATGATATGAAGGAAATATCCCCTTGAAGTCTCTGTTTGTGCTAAAGTATCATTCCTCAAATACTCGTTCTTCAGGCCCATGCATACTGCATTTGTTACATTAACTGATTTAAAAGTTCTATTTCAACATCCGAGAGAAAGAACATGAACTAGCACAGGGCACCCACCTTTCTGCGTATATCACATTTCAGTACGGATGAAAACTTTCCAAGAAAGAAATAACCTGCATCCGCTCTCCCCCAAAGCAAATTTGTTGTCCAAAATACCCCTGCGTATAAAATACTAACTATGTAGCCACCACATTTTTGTATGACAATATTCTCTCTTATAATCAAGGTAGATCATCATAAGTAGAGATCAACACTTTTAATTCAGGTGAACAACAAATACCTGGAAATGTGTCGGGTTAGAATTTAGCCTTTTCATCCAGCTGATTGAAAGTTGATCCCAACTTGTTACCCCTGTAGTCATTTCATTAAAAAAAATAGGAATACAGTTGGTTTTATGTAAATCTTTCATGTCCAGAGTAAAAATTAGTCAGCTCTCGTTAAGCTCTTTGGCTTCAATTTGAAAGGGACATCTTTGTTTTAGAGAGACAAGCTGGGTGAGGTAATATCTTTGATTGGTCCAACGTCTGTGGATGAAAGAGACAAGCCTATGAGCTTACACAGAGCTCTTCAACCTGAAGAATAGTTATCTGAGAGCTCGAAAGCTTGTCTTGATCACCAGTGGAAGTTGGTCCAATACAAAGTATTACCTCACCCACCTTGTATCTCTAATATCCTGGGATTAGCATAACTACAGTAACACTGCATCTTTGTTTGATGCATTCCGTTCTCTGTACATTTTGCAAAATGGATTTAAATAGATTTAGTGGGTAAAATTCTGGCTCAGCTGAAGTCAGTGAGAGTTTGGCCATTGACTGCAATGGAGCCAGGATTTCACCCCTTAGCTTTAATTTTGAAACCTGATTTGAATCCATTTTCTTAAGTCCTAGCACTCATTTATGATACAGTATTCATGGGATCAGATCAGGGAAATAGTATGCCACTTTCATATCATGATACAAGATGGGAAGGATGGCCAACCAGAATACATTTGAAACTGGCATTTTTGTAAATAGTTTTGGCAACACTAAATTAACTAAATGTGGAGAAAGAAAAAAGCTTGGGGGGGAGGGGGTGTTCTTCTTTGTAATTTAAAATAAGTGGAGATACTGCCATTAATTAAAATAGAGGGACAAGGAAAAGCATATAAGGACGATATCAAACTTTGAAAATCATCTGAGATACACATAACTGAAAATGCATCAAAGAGATAAATTCATTCAACGGAATCAAATCTCGTCTTGGCATCAAGTGATAAACTACGTCTGATTTGTAGGAATAATGGACTGAGTGGATTATTCCAACTGCTCTTCTAACGCTAGCTGCTGAAGATTCTCCACAATGACAAGGGATCAGCAGGAGCGAGAGATGTAACTTCATTGGTGTTTGAACAGCACTACAATAAATCCCACAAGGATTTGCACTCTGAACCCCAAAACTATGAGATCCATATTGAATCTGCAATAATCAGAACTTATATCAATTAACTGGGTGGGCACCCTGAAAACTATCATGATGGAGTAAAAGAAGAAATCAAAAATACATGTCTAAAGCAACAACAAGAAGCCACTAACACAGAAGGAAAAAAGAAAACACTTATAGTTAAGGCCCTACTTGAATCGCGGGATGATTGTCAAATAATTGCGGCTGAGTTGCTGAGAAGACATGGAAAATTGCAGAAAAATAATACTGGACCTTTATTAATTGCAGTAAGATGGAAAAGCCAGAGGAGACCAATTTGTTTAAGAAAAATTTGCTGGAACAATATAAGCACTCAAATATTATGTTGTGCCTGCTAAGTTTTTTGATAACTAGATAGTCTGCTGCAACTGCCAGCCGCCCAGAGCTGACAGCGGGAGCCCCGCTATGTACGGGGCTGACAGTGGGAGCCTACTGTCAGTCCTGCCCATTTCGGGGGTCCCGTTGTCAGCTGCACAGCTGACATAACTGTGATGGAAGCTGAATATTGCGGGATCTGCAATATCCTCAATATCACGAATTAAGCAGGGTCTTACTTATGGTTTAATGAATATTCAGTGTAGTACAAAACACAAAATTGAATTAAAGGGCAAAACAATTAATTAACTCAGAATTAAGGTTACGCAGTGGTCTCTCATATCCTTCCAGGACATCAGGTTCAGCAAAACTCATACCTGTGAAAACCAGGAAATACAGAGTTCAGGTAAACGCCCACGCAACCTTAACTCTGCCCCCTGGAGCTGGCAATGGCCACTGGGAATGATCTGCCTGCACTCTGGCTGCATTCACTGTGTTAGGTGTAGCTGTGTGGAATGGTGGAGGAATTTGTGTTTTGAAATGTCAAACTATTTCCAAATTTTGATTAGCTCTGGCCTAAAGCAACACGTTGCGTAGTACGATATACCTAACACACAATCTGACAATGGTCTGAAAGCATAAAGTAGGATTTTATTTCGTAATTTCTGCTGTTAAAATACTTTGCATTCCTTGCTGCAAGAGAACGACATGTTTACAGTAGGATATAAACACCTCTGAGCAACCCAGAGAGAAGATGTGAGTAATCATTTTAGCACAATGGTAGGGGCTGATCCTGGGGCAGGGATCTGCCCTTTGTAGCCTTTTCTTTTATTTAGAATAAATGTAGTGATGTGATCCTACATCACCCTGGGTTTGGCTCTGGTTGCCACAGTGTCGAGTTCAACAGAGTGACAATCACCTCTGCTACTTGCTTCAGATTTAGAGCCTCTAGGAACACGTGAAGACCATGGATGGTGACACGCACATTCACAAGTACCACATCTAGTCTGTGTTACAAGTTTTCTTAGAGCCACAAGAAAGGTTTTAATTACCCAAGTGTGACTGGGGCCCTAGTGAGGAGCCTGCTGTGGTCACTCAATTAGGATGAACTGCATTTCCTTAAAGATATTCTGAGAGTCTGATGGATTCCTCATCAACTGAACATCGGTAGAGAAATGGCTCGTGCTGGGAATTTTCTCTTGACTACTCCCAATTTCACTCTTTTTCCTTATCTGTATTTCCACACCCCAGGAATATTGGGGTGCCCTGTTTTTCACAGGTCGTCTGTAGTTCCTCTTATTCTCATTAGCATCTATACACAACATGTACCCTGCGGCCAGGACACGTGTTGTAAATGATGTTACAATAAGGTATCTCGTGATTTTGAACAGTATATTGCAGTTGATTTTCCGCAACATCACCTGTTGGCACATCTTTCCAGTAGTCTTGTGATCTTACTGGCATAGGGTCAATCTTTGGTCACCTACTCATGTCAGGCATTCTTAAACCTATGGCCTAGTATGGCTAAGCTGAAATCTGACAGGCCTCGGCCTGCAGGCCTTGCGTTTCAGCCGTGCTTTACTTATATACCTAATGCTACTCATCACTCTTATATTTCTATAATCCTACGTCTTAAATCTAGTTAGCATACCTTAATGATATGTACCTCAGCGTCTGAGTTAATCATTACATCACACAGCACAACCATACATGGATAATAAAATGAACTAATTGGCTACACCTTGCGCCATCAGGCTGTGCAAAGGGCCCATGCTGCGCGTGGAGCAATTGTACGTGAATCAGCTAGAAGCCCCCCGATGAGCACATGGAGGCGGTGCAGTGAGCTGCCAGGGCTTGTGCCCTGTCCAGGAAGAGGGGGTGGAGATGCAGGGCGAGAGCCGTGGTTTTACTTCGCCCCTTTCAGACAGTGAGCACCACGGAGGTTCTGGCCAAGACCTGCACAGGGCTCAAAGGGCGGAGCTCCTGGTGCCCGTTCTACAGCTGAGCTTCCAGCCGCAGTGGCTCTAGGACAGCGCGGGGATCGCACTGCCAGTGGCATTGTGGCCCTGCCTGCAGACCCCTCAGCTTTCCTTTCCACCCTCCGCGCCTGTGCGGGGTCCAGCCAGACCCTCCCACAGACTCATTCTAAGGGATCCATTTCTGTCATATGTACTGGTGCATTGAGCGGGATCCGGACAAGGATCCTGCCATGGGACAGAGAATCTCAGGCCAGGTGGACACGACAAACTCACATCGGTATAACTACGTGTGAAACCCCCCCCCCCCCCGTGCGACACAGTTACACCGACCTGACCCCCATGTAGACGGGAGAGTGTCTCCTGCCGATGTAGCTCCTGCCTCTCGGGGAGTGGAGTCACCACGCTGACGGGAGACGCTCTCCCATAGTAACGTCTTCTAAAGCGCTACAGCAGCGCAGCTGCACCAGCGCAGCTGTTGAAGTGTAGACAAGCCCCCACTGACTCCACAAGGAGAATTACTAACCCCTCATCTCAAGGTCTGTGCCCCTCCCCCTTCTAGCTGTTTGCTTTGTTATCCATCCTCCATCCCTCCCCCCACCCAGCCCCCAGTTCCCATCTCCCATCCCCTCCTTCCCCACGCCCCGGACATACTTTTTCTTTCCTCCCCCCCAACCCCCCCACGCCTTTCTCTGACCCTGTTCTCTGATATAATCCTACATGAGAACAAGCAGACCGGGCAGTCACTGCAGGACCGTGAGATGGGTATACCCTGCTCTCTCTGGTACTGACAGGGGCCCGGGCTACCCTGAGTCTCAGGGATGCAGGCTAAGCTGGAATCCTGTACCCCAGACCCAGAAGAAAGGGAAGATTTTCTCCCCATTGAAAGAGGCCCGTGGGAAAGTGAAGATCGGGGCCAGATCATCAGCATAATTAAATGCCACCAACCCCCCTTCATAGTCCAGAGAGACCCGGATCCTGCTGGGTTCTCTATTCAAGGACAGGCGGGTGACAGGGGAGGTGTGAGCCCGGTAGTCTGGGGCACTGCCCCACTTCTGCACCACCCAGACCCCGTCCTCGGGGGTAAAGCCAACCTCTTCCTTCCTCTGCACAGACTGTCTAGCTACCCCCACAGCCCAGTCTCTGTCTGCTCCTCCCTCCACCTTCACCTGCCAGGAATGTTTCCCCGAGGTGAAGCCCTCAGAGCCCAGCACACTGAGCAAATAATCAAATCTCTCCGGTTTGTAAGGCAACATCTGGCTCTCATGTCCCCGGCTCACGCTTCTTCGATCTTCAGACAGGACGAGCTCAGGATGTGCCGTGTCTGGATTCAGAGTCACATTCGCTGGGGAGAGACAGAATCAGAGCGTTATTGGCAGACACGGGTCAATGACAGAGCGAAAGGATCGGCTGGGCCAGACCTGAGACTCAGAATCTTCCCCCCTGCACTCACCTACTTAGGAACAATACTGTGTAACGTATACGTGTGCCAGTGGGTGCTGCTCTTTATATAGCTAACTATCTACACAGAGAGAGAGAGATTACCTGGCAAAAGTACGTCACTAACCCAGCGTTAAGATGCCTGGTGATACCTTGTGCCCTTCAAGAAAGTCAGTTCAGCAAAACTGAATCTTGTGAATGCCGGGAGATAGCGAGTTCAGGTAAACGCCCTCACAACCTTAACTAGGCCTGCTGGAGCTGGCAATAGCCACTGGGAATTATCTGCATGCACTTCAGCTGTAATCCCTGTGCTAGGTGTTGCTGTACTGAAGGGTGGAGGAATAAACTGGACCAGCTTGAAAGATCTGTGATTGTGATAGGAGGTGACTGGGGGGTTGTGACCCTCTGGGGTGTGTGTCTCTCTCTCCCTGGCCCCTGTGTGGGTGATCAGAGGAAAGAGGTGCCTGGGTACCTTGGGAGAGCCAGGATGCCTTGTTTCACTGCTACGCTGGGCAGGCTGGTGTCACAGTGAAGCCCAGGGTTCCTCTTGCCCTGGGGAGCTGGGAGATGAGTGTGGAAGGTGAGTTTAATGCAGGGTAAGGGAACACAGGGTGTCAGATGGCATCATGTGCATTAGAGGGAGGTGACTGTAAAAGGGGTTGTAAGATTTAGCCGCTGTGATGTTCTTTCTATGGCATGGGCTGAGATTGAGTGTAGGGCAGGTGTAGGGAAATCCTGTTCAGTACAGCGCAAAGGCAGAGCCGGAGTATGTGTTATGGGTGTACTGGGGCATGGCTCAAAGTGGGCAGAGTTAAGGTTGTGTGGGCTTGTCCCTTAGCTCTGTATTTCCTGGTTTTCACAAGTTTGAGTTTTAGAAGCATAGAGTAACAGGGTTGGAAGGGACCTCAGGAGGTCATCTAGTCCAACCCCCTGCTCAAAGCAGGACCAACCCCCAACTAAATCATCCCAGCCAGGGCTTTGTCAAGCCTGACCTTAAAAACCTCTAAGGAAGGAGATTCCACCACCTCCCTAGGTAACCCATTCCAGTGCTTCACCACCCTCCTAGTGAAAAAGTTTTTCCTAATATCCAACCTAAACCTCCCCCACTGCAACTTGAGACCATTACTCCTTGTTCTGTCATCTGCCACCACTGAGAACAGTCTAGATCCATCCTCTTTGGACCCCTCTTTCAGGTAGTTGAAAGCAGCTATCAAATCCCCCCTCATTCTTCTCTTCTGCAGACTAAATAAGCCCAGTTCCCTCAGCCTCTCCTCATAAGTCATGTGCTCCAGCCCCCTAATAATTTTTGTTGCCCTTCACTGGCCTTTTCAATTTTTCCACATCCTTCTTATAGTGTGGGGCCCAAAACTGGACACAGTACTCCAGATGAGGCCTCACCAATGTCGAATAAAGGGGAACGATCACGTCCCTCGATCTGCTGGCAATGCCCCTACTTATACAGCCCAAAATGCCATTAGCCTTCTCGGCAACAAGGGCACACTGTTGACTCATATCCAGCTTCTTGTCCACTGTAACCCCTAGATCCTTTTCTGCAGAACTGCTGCCTAGCCATTCGGTCCCTAGTCTGTAGCAGTGCATGGGATTCTTCCGTCCTAAGTGCAGGACTCTGCACTTGTCCTTGTTGAACCTCATCAGATTTATTGTGGCCCAATCCTCTAATTTGTCTAGGTCCCTCTGTATCCTCTCCCTACCCTCCAGCGTATCTACCACTCCTCCCAATTTGGTGTCATCTGCAAACTTGCTGAGAGTGCAGTCCACGCCATCCTCCAAATCATTAATGAAGATATTGAACAAAACCGGCCCCAAGACCGACCCTTGGGGCACTCCTCTTGATAGCGGCTGCCAACTAGACATGGAGCCATTGATCACTACCCGTTGAGCCCGACGATCTAGCCAGCTTTCTATCCACCTTATAGTCCATTCATCCAGCCCATACTTCTTTAACTTACTGGCAAGAATACTGTGGGAGACTGTATCAAAAGCTTTGCTAAAGTCAAGGAATGACACGTTCACTGCTTTCCCCTAATCCACAGACCCAGTTATCTCCTCATAGAAGGCAATTAGGTTAGTCAGGCACGACTTCCCCTTGGTGAATCCATGCTGACTGTTCCTGATCATTTCATCTCCTCTAAGTGCTTCAGAATTGATTCCTTGAGGACCTGCTCCATGATTTTTCCAGGGACTGAGGTGAGGCTGACTGGCCTGTAGTTCCCCAGATCCTCCTCCTTCCCTTTTTTAAAGATGGGCACTGCATTAGCCTTTTTCCAGTCATCCGGGACCTCCCCCGATCGCCAGGAGTTCTCAAAGATAACTTGGATTGTCAAGAGAACCTGGAGGTGGAAAGTTTCCACTGTAGCTGGAAAGGTCTCTGCAGACATGGCAATTTCCTGCAATATCACTGAAGGACCCTATTGTATTAACTGTATGTATTGCTGTGGGCCAGGGTTGTATGTAACCTCTCTAGTGAGGAGATGTGATGGATGTAAGACCCGGCAGTTCAAAAGGCTGTATTGAAAATGTGCCAGACAAGTATGGACTTTTGGGACAATTAATATTAAGTGGATTTCCTGGGGACTCCCAAGGGAGAGCTTAATGCAAATTCCCCATCTCTGGTCAATGCAAAAACCCAGCCTTTTGAAGCTATGCCCTGAGGAGAGGGTTTTCTCTGTTGATTACCTGTTGCAGAAAGCCAAGATCAATAAAAGGCCCAAGTTGGATAAAGAAATAGCTGATCTAGTGCCCTAGGTTGGCAGTGGGGAGATCTCTGGTAAGCGTTCGAGCACACGTGAAGGTTCTTTTATTGTTTTAATGTTTTCTCTGTAATGCTTTTACCTTAGGAAGAAATGTGCTTGCTTACAAGGAGCTGTGTGGAAACGTATAGCTGTGGGCAATTCACTAGTCGTTGTCTTCAGAGATAAAGCAAAGCGCAGGCCCTGGCCTGTTTAGGCAGTCTGGCTTGTTGGGGACATCACAGTGTGAGGCCGGGAGCTGTGCAGCCCTAAACCCAGTCAGGAGGCAGTGAGACGTGGGTCTCTGCCTATGAGAGGTGACAGCTGGGATCTGGAAATCTTTAAATGGGTGCCCCTGACAGACCATGCAGGGGTAATAGAGGAGCTGTTACTCTGAAAACTGTGCAAGTGAGGATGATGAAAGTCCCAGGGAAGGAGAGTATCTAACTGGAGCAGAGGGAAACAATCCCATGGTTGGGACCCTCCTTCCAGGTGATGTTGTGGTATCCTCTCACACTGAGGATACCTCCCTGGGGGAGGGAACTCCAGCCATTAGAAAGAGACAGGTATTAGTAATGGGCAATTCGATCATTAGAAACATAGATAGCTGGGTTTGCGATGTCCAGGCGAACAGCATGGTGACTTGCCTGCTTGGTGCGAAGGTTGCGGGTCTCTCGAGACATCTAGATGGACTTATGTGTAGTGCTGGGGAGGAGCTGGTGGTTGTGGTACATGTAGGTACCAATGACATAGAGAAGGATAGAAGAGAGGTGCTGGAGGCCAAATTTAGGCTGTTAGGTAAGAGATTGAAGTCCAGGACCTCCATGGTAGCATTCTCTGAAATGCTTCCAGTTCCACGTGCAGGACCAGTTAGACAGGCAGAACTGCAGGGTCTTGATGTGTAGATGAGATGATGGTGTAGGGAGGAGGGGTTTAGATTTATTAGGAACTGGGGAAACTTTTGGGATGGGGGGATCCTATACAGGAGAGATGGGCTCCACCTAAACCAAAATGGAACCAGACTGCTGGCACTTAACATTAAAAAGGTCGAGCAGTTTTTAAACTAATGGCTGGAGGAAAGCTGACAGGTGCAGAGGAGCACGTGGTTTGGACAGAGACATCCCTTAATAGAGAATCTCTATGTCCTAGTGAGGACGAGAGGATGGAAAATGATAAAATACAGGCAGGGTCTGATCAGAAACAATCAAATAAAAAAAGAGTCCCATTCAATTACATCATGTAATGGCAGACAGCTAAAAGGAGACAAGTTTTTAAAGTGCTAATATACCAATGCTAGAAGTCTAAATAATAAGATGGGTGAACTAGAGTGCCTCCTATTAAATGAGGATATTCATACAATAGGCATCACAGAAACTTGGTGGAATGAGGATAATCAAAGGGACACAGTAATACCAGGGTACAAAATATATCGGTAGGACAGAACAGGTCGTGCTGGTGGGGGAGTGGCACTATATGTGAAAGAAAGCATAGAATCAAATGAAGTAAAAATCGTAAATGAATCAAACTGTACCATAGAATCTCTCTGGATAGTAATTCCATGCTCTAATAATAAGAATACAGCGGTGGGAATATATTACCGACCACCTGACTAGGATGATGATAGTGACTCTGAAATGCTCAGGAAGATTAGAGAGGCTATTAAAATAAAAAACTCAATAATAATGGGGGATTTCAATTATCCCCATATTGACTGGGTACATGTCACCTCAGGATGGGATGCAGAGATAAAGTTTCTTGACACCTTAAATGACTGGTTCTTGGAGTAGCTGGTCCTGGAACCCACCAGAGGAGAGACAATTTTTGATTTAGTCCGAAGTGGAGCACAGGATCTGGTCCAAGAGGTGAATATAGCTGGACCACTAGGTAATAGTGACCATAATATCATTAAATTTAATATCCCTGTGGCAGGAAAAACACCACAGCGGCCCAACACTATAGCATTTAATTTCAGAAAGGGGAACTACACAAAAATGAGGAGGTTAGTGAAACAGAAATTAAAGGGTACAGCGCCAAAAGTGAAATCTCTGCAAGCTGCATGGAAACTTTTTATTGACATCATAATATAGGTGCAACTTAAATGTATACCCCAAATTAAAAAACATAGTAACAGAACAAAAAAAGAGCTACCGTGGCTAAACAACAAGGTAGAAGAAGCAATGAGAGGCAAAAAGCATCCTTTAAAAAGTGGAAGTTAAATCCTAGTGAGGAAAATAGAAAGGAGCATAAACATTGGCAAATGAAATGTAATAATACAATTAGGAAAGCCAAAAAAGAATTTGAGGAACAGTTAGCCAAAGACTCAAAAAGTAATAACAATTTTTTTTTAAGTACCTCAGAAGCAGGAAGCCTGCTAAACTACCAGAGGGGCTACGGGACGATTGAGATGCTAAAGGAGCACTCAAGGACGATATGGTCATTGCAGAGAAACTAAATTAATTCTTTGCATTGGTTTTCACGGCTGAGGATGTGAGGGAGATTCCCAAACCTGAGCCATTCTTTTTAGGTGACAGATCTGAGGAACTGTCCAAAATTGAGGTATCATTAGAGGAGGTTTTGGAACAAATTGATAAATTAAACAGCAATAAGTCTCCAGGACCAGATGGTATCACCTAAGAGTTCTGAAGGAACTCAAATGTGAAATTGCAGAACTACTAACTGTAGTCTGTAACCTGTCATTTAAACCAGATGACTGGAGGATAGCTAATGTGACGCCAATTTTTAAAAAGGGCTCCAGAGGTGATCCCGGCAATTAAAGACCTCTAAGACTGACTTCAGTACTGGGCAAACTGGTTGAAACTATAATAAAGAATAATATTGTCAGACATATAGATGAACATAATTTGTTGAGGAAGAGTCAACATAGTTTTTGTAAAGGGAAATCATGCCTCACCAATCTACTAGAATTCTTTGAGGGGGTCAACAAGTATGTGAACCAAGGGGATCCAGTGGATATAGTGTACTTAGATTTTCAGAAAGTCTTTGACAAGATCCCTCACCAAATGCTCTTATGCAAAGTAAGCTGCCACGGGATAAAAGGGAAGGTTCTCTCATGGATTGGTAACTGGTTAAAAGATAGGAAACAAAGGCTAGGTATAAATGGTCAGTTTTCAGAATGGAGAGAGGTAAATAATGGTGTCCCCCAGGGGTCTGTTCTCGGACCAGTCCTATTCAACATATTCATAAATGATCTGGGAAAAGAGGTAAACAATGAGGTTGCAAAATTTGCAGATGATAAAAAATTACTAAAGATAGCTAAGACCCAGACAGACTGCGAAGAGCTACCAAAGGATCTCACAAAACTGGGTGACTGGACAACGAAATTTAATGTTGATAAATGCAAAGTGATGCACATTGGAGAACAGAATCCCAACTATACATATAAAATGTTGAGATCTTGGAGTCATTGTGGATTAGGGTGACTGGACAGCAAATGTGAAAAATCGGGACAGGGTGGGGGGTGGGGGGTAATAGGAGCCTATATAAGAAAAAAGACCCAAAATCGGGACTGTCCCTATAAAATCAGGACATCTGGTCACCCTATTGTGGATAGTTCTCTGAAAACATCCACTCAATGTGCAGCGGCAGTCAAAAAAGCGAACAGAATGCTGGGAAGAATTAAGAAAGGGATAGATAATAGGACAGAAAATATCATGTTGCCTCTATATAAATCCATGGTATGCCCACATCTTGAATACTGTGTGCAGATGTGGTCACCCCATCTCCAAAAAGATATATTGGAATTGGAAAAGGTTCAGAAAAGGCAACAAAAATAATTAGGGGTATGGAACGGCTTCCGTATGAGGAGAGATTAATAAGACTGGGACTTTTAAGCTTGGAAAAGAGACGGCTAATGGGAGATATGATTGAGGTCTATAAAATCATGACTGGTGTAGAGAAAGTAGATAAGGAAGTGTTATTTACTACTTCTCATAACACAAGAACTAGGGGGCACGCAATGAAATTAATAGGCAGTAGGTTGCAGACAAACGAAAGGAAGTATTTCTTCACACAACGCATAGTCAACCTGTGAAACTCCTTGCCGGAGGATGTTGTGAAGGCCAAGACCATAACAGGGTTCAAAAAAGAACTAGATAAATTCATGGAGGATTTGGATTTTTTGACCATGGGATGGTGTTCCAAGAAGGAGGAGTGCTAGGCAGAGACGGGCTCCACCTAACGAAGAGAGGGAAGAGCATCTTTGCAAGCAGGATGGCTAACCTAGTGAGGAGGGCTTTAAACTAGGTTCACCAGGGGAAGGAGACCAAAGCCCTGAGGTAAGTGAGGAAATGGGATACCAGGAGGAAGCACAAGCAGGAGAGCATGAGACGGGAGGACTCCTGTCTCATTCTAAGAAAGCAGGACGATCGATGAGTTATCTTAAGTGCCTATACACAAATGCAAGAAGCCTGGGAAACAAGCAGGGAGAACTGGAAGTCCTGGCACAGTCAAGGAATTATGATGCGATTGGAATAACAGAGACTTGGTGGGATAACTCACATGACTGGAGTACTGTCATGGATGGATATAAACTGTTCAGGAAGGACAGACAGGGCAGAAAAGGTGGGGGAGTTGCGGTGTCTGTAAGAGAGCAGTATGACTGCTCAGAGCTCCGGTATGAAACTGCAGAAAAACCTGAGAGTCTCTGGATAAAGTTGAGAAGTGTGAGCAACAAGGGTGATGTCGTGGTGGGAGTCTGCTATAGACCACCAGACCAGGGGGATGAGGTGGACGAGGCTTTCTTCTGGCAACTAGCAGAAGTTGCTAGATCGCAGGCCCTGGTTCTCATGGGAGACTTTAATCACCCTGATATCTGCTGGGAGAGCAATACAGCGGTGCATAGACAATCCAGGAAGTTTTTGGAAAGTGTAGGGGACAATTTCCTGGTGCAAGTGCTGGAGGAACCAACTAGAGGCAGAGCTCTTCTTGACCTGCTTCTCACAAACAGGGAAGAATTAGTAGGGGAAGCAAAAGTGGATGGGAACCTGGGAGGCAGTGACCACGAGATGGTCGAGTTCAGGATCCTGACACAAGGAAGAAAGGAGAGCAGCAGAATACGGACCCTGGACTTCAGAAAAGCAGACTTTGACTCCCTCAGGGAACAGATGGACAGGATCCCCTGGGAGAATAACATGAGGGGGAAAGGAGTCCAGGAGAGCTGGCTGTATTTTAAAGAATCCTTATTGAGATTACAGGAGCAAACCATCCCGATGTGTAGAAAGAACAGTAAATATGGCAGGCGACCAGCTTGGCTAAACAGTGAAATCCTTGCTGATCTTAAACGCAAAAAAGAAGCTTACAAGAAGTGGAAGATTGGACAAATGACCAGGGAGGAGTATAAAAATATTGCTCAGGCATGCAGGAGTGAAATCAGGAAGGCCAAATCACACTTGGAGTAGCAGCTAGCAAGAGATGTTAAGAGTAACAAGAAGGGTTTCTTCAGGTATGTTAGCAACAAGAAGAAAGTCAAGGAAAGTGTGGGCCTCTTACTGAATGAGGGAGGCAACCTAGTGACAAAGGCAGGGCCGGTGCAAGGATATTTTGCGCCCTAGGCGAAACTTCCACCTTACACTCCCCCACCCCTCCCCCCAGAGCATTGCTTATTATAAACTTTCAAAAATGAATACTGCATAATGTGGCATTGTTAATTAGAATTAATATACGTTCGGCTTGAAAATTTATTATTTTCATTATTTAGTCTACATATTTAATGAAAATAAATGAATAACCTGACAGAGTGTGGGGCTGGGTGGCTTCGGGCAGAGGGTGTGGTAGGGGCTGGCTGGCTTCGGGTGGGGGGTGCGGCAGAGGTTGTCTGGAGACAGGGGGTGCGGCAGGGGTTGGCTGGAGACAAGGGGTGCGGGGCTGGCTGCGTGCAGGGCAGGGGGTGTGGGGTTGGATGGAGACGGGAGTGCGGGGCTGGCTGGCTTCGGGCAGGGGGGTGCAGCAGGGATTGGCTGGAGACAGGGGAGTGAGGGGCTGGCTTTGGGCAGGGCAGGGGGTGCAGCAGGGGGTGCGGCAGGGGCTGGCAGGAGATGGGGTGTGGGGCTAGCTGGCTGCGGGCAGGGGGTGCAGCAGGGGCTGGCTGGAGATGGGGTGTGGGGCTGGCTGGCTGCGGGCAGGGGGGGTGCAGCAGGGGTTGGCTGGAGACAGGGTGTGGGGCTAGCTGGCTTCGGGCAGGGGGGTGCGGCAGAGGTTGTCTGGAGACAGGGGGTGTGGGGCTAGCTGGCTTCGGGCAGGGGGGTGCGGCAGGGGTTGGCTGGAGACAGGGGAGTGTGGGGCTGGCTGGCCTCGGGCAGGGGGTGCGGCAGGGGCTGGCTGGCTTCGGGCAGGAGGGTGCGGCAGAGGTTCTCTGGAGACAGGGGGTGTGGGGCTAGCTGGCTTCGGGAAGGGAGGTACAGCAAGGGTTGGCTGGAGACGGGGTGTGGGGCTGGCTGGCTGCGGGCAGGGGGTGCGGCAGGGGTTGGCTGGAGACAGGGGGTGTGGCGCTGGCTGGCTTCGGGAAGGGGGGTGCAGCAAGGGTTGGCTGGAGACAGGGTGTGGGGCTGGCTGGCTTCGGGAAGAGGGGTGCAGCAGGGGTTGGCTGGAGATGGGGTGTGGGGCTGGCTGGCTTCGGGAAGGGGGGTGCAGCAAGGGTTGGCTGGAGACGGGGTGTGGGGCTGGCTGGCTTCAGGAAGGGGGGTGCAGCAGGGGTTGGCTGGAGACGGGGTGTGGGGCTGGCTGGCTTCGGGCAGGGGGGTGCGGCAGGGGCTGGCTGGAGACAGGGGAGTGCGGGGCTGGCTGCGCGCAGGGCAGGGGGTGCAGCAGGGGCTGGCTGGAGATGGGGTGTGGGACTGGCTGCGGGCAGGGGGGGTGCCCCAGGCCTCCATGGGGGCGGGGAGTGGGCCCAGGAAGGCCCCAGGCCTCCTCGGGGGGGCGGGAGCAGGGGGGCCCCAGGCTTCCGGGGGGGTAGGCCTTGGGGGGGGATGGCTTTGGGGGCAGGGGGGAACCGCCCCCCAGCACTCCCCGGCGGCGTGGCTGGGGCCGGGTCTCTGCACTTCCCCCCACCGGTGAGTGCAGCCCCGGCCCTGCTGCAGAGCTCAGGGGAGTGTGGGCGGGGCGGGGCGGAGCAGGGGCGGGGCCCTTGGGAAGAGCCAGAGCAGCAGGGAGCAGCGCAGCGCCCCCGGCGGACGGAGGAGGAATGACATCACTTCCCGGCCGGCCGGAGCTGATCAAAGCCGCAGCGCCCCCTCGCACAGCGGCGGGAAGAGGGTTACACGTTTAGCAG
Source organism: Chrysemys picta bellii (assembly GCF_011386835.1). Taxonomy (NCBI): domain Eukaryota; kingdom Metazoa; phylum Chordata; order Testudines; family Emydidae; genus Chrysemys; species Chrysemys picta. Next base: position 1,789,590 of record NC_088792.1, on the reverse strand, counting down.
GTGCCGAGTGAGCATCCCAGACATTTTGGGCACCGCTTTTTGGCACCCTCAAATCTTGGTGCCCTAGGCGGCCGCCTAGTTTGCCTAGTGGTTGCACCGGTCCTGGACAGAGGATGTGGAAAAAGCTAATGTACTCAATGCTTTTTTTGCCTCTGTCTTCACAAACAAGATCAGCTCCCAGACTACTGCACTGGGCAGCACAGTATGGGGAGGAGGTGACCAGCCCTCTGTGGAGAAAGAAGTGATTCAGGACTATTTAGAAAAACTGGACGTGCACAAGTCCATGGGGCCGGATGCGCTGCATCTGAGGGTGCTAAAGGAGTTGGCGGATGTGATTGCAGAGCCATTAGCCATTATCCTTGAAAACTCGTCGCAATCAGGGGAAGTCCTGGATGACTGGAAAAAGGCTAATGTAGTGCCCAGCTTTAAAAAAGGGAAGGAGGAGGATCGGGGGAACTACAGGCCAGTCAGCCTCACCTCAGTCCCTGGAAAAATCATGGAGCAGGTCCTCAAGGAATCAATTCTGAAGCACTTAGAGGAGATGAAATGATCAGGAACAGTCAGCATGGATTCACCAAGGGCAAGTCATGCCTGACTAACCTAATTGCCTTCTATAATGAGATAACTGGGTCTGTGGATGAGGGGAAAGCAGTGGACGTGTTATTCCTTGACTTTAGCAAAGCTTTTGATACTGTCTCCCACAGTGTTCTTGCCGGTAAGTTAAAGAAGTATGGGCTGGATGAATGGACTATAAGGTAGACAGAAAGCTGGCTAGATCGTCGGGCTCAATGAGTAGCGATCAACGGCTCCATGTTTAGTTGGCAGCCGGTATCAAGCGGAGTGCCCCAAGGGTCAGTCCTGGGGCCAGTTTTGTTCAATATCTTCATTAATGATCTGGAGGATGGCTTGGACTGCACCCTCAGCAAGTTTGCAGATGACACTAAACTGGGAAGTGTGGTAGATACGCTGGAGGGTAGGGATCGGATACAGAGGGACCTAGACAAATTAGAGGATTGGGCCAAAAGAAACCTACCTGAAAGGGGGTTCCAAAGAAGATGGATCTAGACTGTTCTCAGTGGTACCAGATGACAGAACAAGGAGTAATGGTCTCAAGTTGCAGTGGAGGAAGTTCAGGTTGGATATTCGGAAAAACGTTTTCACTAGGAGGATGGTGAAGCACTGGAATGGGTTACCCAGGGAGGTGGTGGAATCTCCTTCCTTAGAGGTTGGAACCTTAACTTGACCAGACCTAGCAGTCCAGTATAATTTGTACAGTCCCTGGCTGATTCCTGTGGTTTGGTTGGGCCCTGTATTCATTACTGCAGTTCAGATATTAAATTGCAATAAATAGTTTGAGTCTGAAAAACAACAAGGAGTCTGGTGGCACCTTAAAGACTAACAGATTTATTTGGGCATAAGCTTTCGTGAGTTAAAACCTCACTTCTTCGGATGCATAGTTCCTATGCATCCGAAGAAGTGAGGTTTTAACTCACGAAAGCTTATGCCCAAATAAATCTGTTAGTCTTTAAGGTGCCACCAGACTCCTTGTTGTTTTTGTAGATACAGACTAACACGGCTACCCCCTGATATTTGATTCTGAAGTCACTCCTACATTATACACCTGGGACATCTCAGTTTTCTTCCAATGATAAATATAGTTTTACCTGAATGAACTACTCCAGAGTCCTGTGTTGGGGGGGTGGAGGGGTGGGAAATGTGCAAATATATTTATATGTTACCTTTCTTTAGGGTTGAGATGCAAGTCTCCTCACTTGGGTCACTCACAGCCCCATCCGCACACACAGCCAACACCCGGAATCTGTAGGGAGTCTCAGGCCTCAGTCCATCAATGCTACAGAACTCGGTTCTCTTTTCTGTCCTTCGTTCCAGCCATTTGCCTTTCCCCTCCTGACTCGTATCTCCTGCCTCCTCTTTATATTCCACCTTATACTCCCTTATACTGACTCCATCTGCAGTGACACTTGGACTCTGCCAGGAAAGGGCAATGGCAGATGAATCTACAATAACTGTTACAGGCTTCCCAGGAGGGCTGGTTGGAGGGAGAGTCTTCACAGGATCACTCACGTCACTGCTCTCGCTGAGCCCTGGTTTGCTCACTGCAGCGTATCGGAACTGGTACTCGGTGTTTGCATGTAGCCCTGTTACTGTGAATGTCTCTTGTGTGTTATTTACATCCAGAGCCGTCCAGTTCTCCTGCCCTGCAATTCTGTACTCTGCCCGATAGCCGGATATCGCAGCCCTGCCATAGGCTGCTGGATTAAACGTGAGCTGCACACGGTCATGTTTGATTCCACCAATCAGGGCAGGAAGAGGCTTTGATGGAGGCTCAAAGTTGGTGCTGATCAGCTCCCCATCTCCATACAGGTAAATGGCAGTGCCGGGATTGTCCTTGTCTGGAACAGACGCCACAATGAACCGAGTCTTCCCGTTAGATTTGTTGACACTGACAAAATGTGAAAGGGACTTTGCAGATTTTCGAGCTTTTTGATATATTTCTTTTTCCTCAAACCACACTTTGGATTTTGGTTTCTCAGCGACAGAACTGGCTGATGCAGGATCATGAGTTTCCTTTATAAACTGGGTCTGAAGCCATTGTTTTAAATCTGATAAATATGGCTCCTCTTCATGCAGTGAGGTGAATGTAAAGGAGACGATGAAGTCAAACTCATGATTGAGTACTATTTCATCTAGTTCACTCTGAGAGGACACAACTCCTACATTGCTTAGGATCCTAAGGTAGGAATTCACATAATTCATCTCTTTCTCCTTTGTATCCAGAAATTCACTGAGTCGCTGGGTATTGAACGGTGACTGGTTTTTACATGATAAAATATCCACCAGGGCCCCTTCCTCTTCTCCACCTCCACGGATAGATGGCAAGACGCATGCTAGCTGTTTCTGGAAAGTCTGTCTGTGTTGCTTACACAGATCTCTGAATTGCTCGATTTTCAGCTTGATTTCAGGGAAGCTTGTGGCGATCGGATTCTTCACCATGTCATTGCATCGCATGTTTAGTTCTGCCAGTTCCTCCATAGCAGTCTGAGCATCAGAAATCAGTGTTAAGCTGATCTCACGCACCAGCTGAGCAGCTTTGGAATCCAGCTTGGTCAGCGGGTACAGCCAGACTCTCACCGGTACGGCCTTCTCCCCGCTGGCACCCAGCAGCTTGGGGAGGGTGGAATAAATTTTCATGGCATCTTGGAAATTAGTTGGATTGTTCTCAAGAGCAAAATCACCATGGAACTTGCAGTTAAAATTTTCAGCATTTAATTTTTCCTTGTCATCCATTTTGACAGCTCCTTCCCCTTCTATGGAAACGAAGGGTATCATTTTAATTGCAAGCTGGAGCTTTCCCTCTATCTCACGTACATCCTCAGAAGAAGAAACTTCCCGATCAAACACGAAGAAAGCCTGAGCCCCGTACAGCACAGCCGTGACCACATGGGTGGCTGTGCCTTGGTCAAATACAGCAGGATAAGAGACATTCTTTGGTCCTAACTGGCTCATAGTTAGGTGCTCAAACCTTGTTGTGGCAGAGTACTGGAGAGTAACTCTGGCCTGTTGTTTGGATTTTTTGGTGTCATTTAAGTATTTGGCAGATCCACTTACTTCAACCAACCCCCCCAGGAAACTGGCCTTCAGCGATGCTGTGACATTGAGGGCATTGGCCTTCTCTTCAATGGTGTCGGATGCAATGATCTCATAGCTAGTCCAGGGTTGTGGTTTTGTGTTTACATCCTTGAGAAGCTGTTCCGGGTCCCACAGCGTGATCCCTGGAATAGTAGAGACAAACACATGGTAACGTAACTGATAGATGCACAGGACACAGAGTCATTTCTGAGATTGAAAAATAATGAGTGAAGGACATCAAGTAAACTGACCTGGTAACATACAAACATGCCAAGTCAAGGCTGGACTATGCCCCTAACAACCTTCCCTTGCCCCCGGCTTCTTACAGGACTTTGGAAGACGTGATCTTTTCTGATATTTTTTTTAATAAATCCCTCTCCAGAGTGACTGAGTTCACTCCCCTTCAGGAGTACACTGTCACAGGCAGCAAGTGCTGTAGTTAGGATTGAAATGTCACTTCATTAGAAACATCTGGTTTATTGGATTTAAGAAGCTAGGAATTGCCACGCTTGACCTGATCCGTGATCCATCTAGCCTAGTATTCTGTCTCTGAGCGTAGCCAGCACCAGATCCTTCACAGGAAGGCGCAAGAAACCCTCCTATATTGTTGGAAAATCTGCCCTCATGCAGGTCTCGTCGATCTCTAATAGTTGGAGATTGGCTTAAATCTTGAGCATGAGGTTTTATATCCCTTCCTCCACTTTCTTTTCATTGTTATAATCCCCGTATTCCTGTTACCTATATAAACTTCCAGTCCCTCTAAATGTCTAATCCTGGCCTCCGGACACAAGGCTGGTGAGACAAAGGCAGATGGGAGACTAAGGGAGTAGCCGGCTGAGTTTGCCAGGGAAGGAAGGCAGGGAGGTAGGGTTTTTCTTTAACTTGAAGGCACTGCACAAGGAAGAACCTGCAATGGTGCATTGCCAACACCACTGCTAGCTCTTAATCTGCCTGCATCTGTGGGGGCCCTGGCCAGACAGCCATCCTGACTGGAGGCTTCTACCCAGATCCTCATCTTCACTTGCTGGGAATGCAGCCTGCATGTCCCTGCTGAAAACAGCCAGGCCGGGGAACCAGCTGGTGTGAGAGGCGTCTGTCTGGGGAGTCCCTCAGGGAGCAGGTAAGAGCTGTGGGAGGAGGTGGCTCATCTGTGTAGCATCCAGGAGCGTGAGGACTTCATCACCAGGATGCACATGGAGACAGCCGGGATGGAGGACGCTAGCTGAGTAGGGATGACTACAGAGGCACCAGAAGAGGAAGGAGACCTGGCTGCTCTGCAGAAAGGAGACTGGCTGCTGGCCACCTTAGACAGTAGGCTGTGCTCCACTCCATCCCGCTCCTCCATCCGTCGAGGTCAAGGACTGGCACGTGCTGCACTGGCCACAGGAGGAGAGGAGCAGACCCCAATGGCTGAGGGAGAGGAGCCGCCTGCTCCCAAGGCTGGGAGGGTCACGGCCCCCACACCCACCAGGAGGGGACGTAGGTGGCAGTGGTCTGAGCTCCCTGCTGAGAGGGATGGGAGCCTCCATCTGCTGACCTGACCTGACGTCCCAGGAGTTGTGCTGCCTGCCTGGAGCCACAACCCAGGTGTTATGGAAAGTAGGGTTACCATATTTCCACAATCAAAAAAGAGGACACGGGAGGAAGCCCCGCTCTAGCCCCGCCCCATCCACTCCCTCCCACTTCCCGCCCCCTGACTGACCCCCTCAGAACCTCCAACCGCCCCTGCTCCTTGTCCGCTGACTGCCCCCTCCTGGGACCCCTGCCACTAACTGCCCCCCAGGATCCCACCCCCTATCTAAGCCTCCCTGCTTCTTGTCCCCTGACTACCCCCTCCTGAGAACCCCCCACCCTAACTGTCCCCCTAGGACCCTACCTGTCCCCTGACTGCCCCAACCCTTATCCACACCCCCTCCCCATATTCACACCCCCGCCCCCAGACAGACCCCCGGGACTCCCACGCCCTATCCAAACACTCCCCACCCCCTGACAGGACCCCCCAGAACTCCCGACCCATCCAACCCCCTCTGCTCCCTGCCTGCCTCGACCCCTCTCCACACCCCCGCTCCCTGACAGGCCCCCCCCAGAACCCCCGACCCATCCAAGCTCCCCCCCACTCCCTGTCCCTTGACTGCCCCCTCCAGAAACCCCCTGCCCCTTCTCCAGCCCCCTGGCCCCCTTACTCTGCCGCTCAGAACAGGGTGTTGGGCTCTGTGTGGAGCCGGACACGTGGCTGCGCTCCCCAGCGCAACACACAACCCGGTCCCTGGCCCCGCACAGTGCTGCCGGAGCGGGGCGCTGGGCAGCGGGGGAGGAGGAGCTGCCGAGGCCGGATGCGAACGGCCCGGCCGGCCGGCCGGCCGGCTCAGAATGCGGGGGGTGGGGGGGGGGAGGAGGAGCTCTACGGCTGCTCCGGAGTCCAGCCCGGAAAGCTGCGGGGGAAGGGCTCCGGCTGACTTTCCTGCAGCCCTCCCAGCCGCGCCTCGCTCTGCCTGGGGGGGAAATCCCGGACATTTTTAGTGATTTACAAATTCCCCCCCGGGCGCTATTTTTAACACAAAAAGCAGGACATGTCCGGGTAAATCCGGACGAATGGTAACCCTAATGGAAAGGTTTCCAAGGCTCGTCCATCCATCTAGCCACTGCCGCACACCGCGCATCTATGTGGGCACTAATGATACTGCCAGTCCGACCCTGCACAGCGACTCCTGGGCTCTGGGAGTGAGGGTGAAGGAGTCACGGTCCCATGTTGTGTTCTTGTCCATCCTCCTGGCTGAGGTTAAGGGCCCAGGCAGGGACGTAACCCCGGAGATGATGCACGGCTGTGCGGGTGGTGTCAAATGGTGGAGTTTGGCTTCCTGAGCCATGGGATACTGCTTCAGGAAAGAAATCTGCTGGGAAGAGATGGGATACACCTGACCGAGAAGGGAGGGAGCATCTTCGAGCACTGACTTGCCAACCTCGTGAGGAGGGCTTTAAATTACGATCAAAGGGGCAGGTGACAAAAGACCACAGGTAAGTATCAAAAAAGTGACCTTCACAGAGGGCGAGATATTGCTGGGGTGAGGGGGAGGTGGAATGGAAAATTTACAGTCGGGTCATAGGAGCAACAAGTGGGATAACAGAAGGGGAATCTGCTCAATATCTTACTAGGCTATACACAAATGCCAGGTGTATGGGGAATAGACAGGAAGAACTGGAAGTCTTAGTACATAAACTAATTTAGTGTTTAATTGGCATCACTGTGATTTGGTTGGATAAATCTCATGACTAGAATATTGGTGCGTAGCGTGTTCAGGACGGAAAGGCAGCAAAAAAGGAAGGGGGGAGGGTTGCACTATACATCAAGAGTATTTACACATATGCTGTGGTCCAGGAGGTGAGAGGCCGACCCAGTTGAAATTCTGGGTAAAGATAAAAGTGGGCGGGGAAAACAGGGGTGATGTTATGGTAGGGGTCTTCTATAGACCATCACATCAGGAGAAAGAGACGCATGAGGCATTTCGAGAGCAAATAACAGAAATATCCATACCACAAGACCTGGTAGTAATAGGGGACTTCAACTACCCAGACATCTGTTGTAAAAGTAATACCACAAAACACAAAGTGTCCAGTAAGTTGTTGGAATGTGTAGGGACAACTTCTTATTTCAGAAAGTGGAGGAAGTTACAAGGGAGCAGACATTTTAGACTTGATTCTTCTCCATATAGAGCAGGGTGGGGACAGGGATGGAGAGAGATAGCAGCTTCTGTCTCAACTTCCTGATCCACTTAAAAAGACAATGCACTTAAGAGTGGGTCAGCTTACTTAAAGCTGCAGTGTGCATCTCTCTCTCTCCCACATACAAGGTGTGTGTCTGTCTCTGTCTGCGATGCTGTCTCCCCTCCCCTCCATTCCTGCTGCCTTGAAGAGTGTGAGGCTACATTAACAACAATGTGTTAACCCTTGAGGGCTCAGCCAAGTGCTAGTTCATCATTTAGCACCAGGGTTCTTAAACTGGGGGTCGGGACCCCTCAGGGGGTTACAAGGTTATTACATGGGTGGTCACGAGCTGCCAGCCTCCACCCCAAACCCTGCTTTGCCGCCAGCATTTATAATGGTGTTAAATATATAAAAAGTATTTTTAACTTATATGGGGGTGGGGGTCACACTCAGAGGCTTGCTATGTTAAAGGGGTCACCAGTACAAAAGTTTGAGAACCACTGATTTAGTAGCAAGGCATTCCCTGGGAAATATCCCACCCTCTTCCACCCTCTAACTTCACCACCTCAACCAAGCTTCACAATCATCATAGCTGTGAACAGTATTAAATTGTTTGTTTAAAACGTATTTGTCTGGTGAAAAAAATTTCCCTGGAACCTAACCCCCCCCCTTTACATTAATTCTTATGGGGAAATTGGATTCGCTTAACATCGAGAACACAGAGGTCTTTAATGCCTATTTTGCTTCAATCTCCTCTAAAAATGTAAATTGTGACCAGATGCTTAATACAATTAGTATTAATAATAAGGGGGAAGGAACACAAGACAGAATAGCAAATGAACAGCTTAAAGAATATTTAGAGAATTAGGGGTATTCAAGTCAGCAAGTCTTCACTAAAGTCACCTTAAGGAATTAGCTGAAGCAGATCTTGGATCTGTCAGTGATTATCTTTGAGAACTCCCGGCGGATGGGAGCCGTCCCAGAGGACAGGAGAAGAGAAGATGGTACCTGTCTTTGAAAGGGGGAAGAAAGAGGACCCAGGGAATTATAGAACAGTCAGCCTAACTTCAACACCTGGAAAGATACTGAACAAGTTACTAAACAATCAGTTTGTGAGCACCTAGACAATAACAGGGTAATAAGGAATAGCCAACATGGATTTGTCAGGAACCAGTCATGCCAAACCAACCTAATTGCTTTCTTTGACAGGGTTACTGGCCTAGTGTTTAGTGGGAGAAGGAGGAGTCATGATAGATATTGATTTTAGTAAGGATTTTGACACAGTCCCACGTGACAGTCCCATAAGAAACTAGGGAAATGTGGTATAGATGAAATTGCTATAAGGTAGATGCATAACTCGATGAAAGGCTGTACTCAGAGATAGTTATCAATGGTTTGCTGTCAAACTGGGAGGATGTATGTAGTGGGGTCCTGCAGGGGTCTGACCCAAGTCTGGTGCTAATCAGTATTTTCATCCATGACTTGGATGATGGGGTGGAGAGCCCACTTATACAATTACCAGATGACACCAAGCTAGGAGGGGCTGCCAGCACTTTGGAGGACAGGATTAAAACTCAAACTGACCTTGTTGATTTCAGATCAATTCTCCAGTTTATAAAGATGAAATTCAATAAAGACAAATGCAAAGTACTACACTTAGGAGGGAAAAATCAAACGCACAAATACAAGATGGGGAATAACCGGCTAGACAGTAGTACTGCGAAAAAGGAACTGGGGTGATAGTGGATCACACAGTGAATAGGAGCCCACAATGGGATGCAGTTACACAAAAGGCTAATGTCATTCTGGGGGGTGTTAACAGGAGTGTCATATGTCAGACACGGGATGTAGTCGTCCCACTCGTCTCGGCACTGGTGAGGCTTCTGCTGGAGCACTGTGTCCAGTTTTGGGTGTCACACGTCAGTGGACAAATTGGAGAGTCCAGAGGAGAGCAACAAAAATGATAAATGGTTTAGAAAACATGACCTCTGAGGATCGGTTAAAAAACAGGTATGTTTAGTCTTAAGAAAAGGAGACTGAGAGGGGACCTGATAACAGTTAAGGGCTGCTATAAAGAGGGCAGTGATCAATTGTTCTCCATGTCCGCTGAAGGAAGGACAAAAAGTAATTGGCTTGATCTGCAGCAAGGGAGATTGAAGTTCAATAATAGGGAAACTTTCTAACTATGGGAGTAGTTCAGCTCTGGACCAGGCTTCCAAGGGAGGTTGTGGAATCCCCATCACTGGAGGGTTTGAAGAACAAGTGAGACAAACACCTGTCAGGGATGGTCAAGGTGCACTTAGTCCTGCCTCAGCACCCGTAGCTGGACTAGAACCTCTCCAAGTCCCGTCCAGCCCGACATTTCTGGGATTCAGTGATATCGAGGGGCAGAGAGTTCATCATGCTGATCACATTGCTTTACAATGTCTGTCCTTTTGTTGTTTAAATCAGTTGTATTTTAATTTCATAGTGTCCCCTTGTTCTTGTACTATGAGAGAGTAAATAGGTCCTGCGTATTTCCCTTCTCTAGCCCATTCATTCTTCTGTTCCCTGGAGCATTTTCCCCTTATTCTTCTCTCCAGATGAAATCTTTTGTTTTGTCAATCTCTCTTCCTGTGAAATTCTCCCCAGGCCTCTAGTCATTCTCATCATCGCTGTCCAAACCCCCCTCGGTTTCTGTTAGATCCTCTTTGTGCTGGGATCGCCAGCACTGAACACACGTTCCAGGGGAGGGTGGCCCATTGATTTCTATGGAAGCAGGGTTTGAATGAGCTCTCCCCTGACGGCTAGCTGGGGAGGGGGAAAGGCTTCAGGACCAGACTGTATTGACATGAACACACCCACTCGGCCCAGGTATCCAGCAGACAGAGCCGTGCTGCCAAAGGGATCAGCTCTTGCTGGTGTTGGGTTAGAATCACTTTGTGTTGAATGCAGGGGAATGAAATGTTGTTCTCCTGATTGTAGGAGTAAAGGGCAGCAGATCTGTGCTTAGCCTGGCCTGTCTGAGGGGGTCACCCTCAACTGAACCGAACTCACCAAGCAGGGCAGACCCCTGTGAAAGTGAGGGTAAATCTACACTATGAAATTAGGTTGATTTTATAGAAGTAGATTTTTTAGAATTCATAATCTGAGGTGAGAAAAGGGAGAGGTTTTCCCAAATTAATATCAGGTGACTTCCCTCTTTTCATTCAAAGTTTATTTTTAGACTGTGCTTCAGAGTGGGGAAGGACAGCCTCTTCCAGGCGCCCAGGGGTGTGTGTAATTGTCCCGGGTTATTGGGTGGGAGCTTGAGCCGGTTCTGTGTTGTACTGTTGAAAGGGAACCCCTGGATATTGAATCCGGCCCTGGTTGCTGTCCATGTCCCCTGGCAGAAGGGTTATCTCTATAATGCCATTGGAATAGCTCTGGTGGCATTTTCCATCCCGTTCCTCGGGCACCCTGGCACCGTTTACTGTTTGGGCGGCGACTGGACCCAGAGCGGGTGTTTTCACTGAGCTGCCCACAGCGATGCCCAGGCCTTTTCTGGGGTGGGAACAGTTAATATAGGACACAGTGATGGGTGTGAATAGCTGAAGTTTGTCCTTCTAATGGGTCCCATCATGCCCTGAAGATCTGTGTAGAGAGGAACCTTCTCACTGGGACCTCACCCCTCCCATGTGGAAATGGGGGGATGAGCCAGCTCGGGGGCACTGTCCCCCTTTCCTAGGCCGACTGCGGTGCAGGGGAGGGAGTGGCTGCAGAGATACTGCAGTGGCAGGGGAGCGGATGGGGATTTTCTCGTTTCTCCTAGTGCAGCCAGGGCTGTAAGGAGGGTCGGCAGTACCCGGGCAGGTTTGGATGCCCTTTATTTTCCCCCAACTCAAATCCCAAACCCAAATGTTCCTCAAATAAACAGGTGCCAAATGCTTCTTTTTCCAGAAATACTAAGTTGGGCCCCGGGCTCCCCCCGGGGTGACAGTTACCTGGGATGAGGGAGTCGCTGCGGCAGTCGTACAGCATCCCCAGCTGGAACGGGCGGCCCAGAGCCGGCATCTCAATGGTGTCAGCTGACCCAGCCATTGTTCCACACCCAGACGCTCTCCCCTCTGTCTGACCTGCAAGAAATAACTGGGTTACACTTCCGTTTCTGGGGAGCAGATTTAGAATCGAGTCACTGGCTTCAGTCTTCAAAGTTTTTTCTGAACATTGCCCTGGTTGTAAAAGAAAGACGTATCTTCTAGTCTCCACAGGGGACAGGAGAGGAAGAGTCACTCACAGATTTACCTCTCCCTTTTCTTACCTCAGATTATGAATTCAAAATTTTACATTTCAAAGGATTTTGTTTCTTTTAGCAAGAATGGGAAATAGTTATAATTTGACGTAATTTAGAGAGATGTGAGCCACAAAGCAAAACTCCTGTTGTATTTTGCAGCTCTCATGTGCGATCCCAGAGGTGTTGAACGAATGCTGTGACATGCCAGCAAGCTGGATGTCCTGATAGGTGCTAAGTTGGAGCCCAGGAAGCCACAAATACCTGCTGCCCAATGGTTAAGAAGACACAGGCAACAGCTCTTACTTAACACAAGCCAGAGCATGCCTCTGAAGCAGGGGTGGGCAAACTACGGCCCGTGGGCCGAGCCGTTTTAAGCCGGCCCGCGAGCTCCCGCTGGGGAGCAGGGTTTGGGGCTTGCCCCACACTGGCGCTCCGGCCAGGGTGCCGGGTTGGAGGCCACTCCAGCTGGGGTGTCGGGTCGGGGGCCGCACCACACAGCTCCTGGAAGCAGCCGCATGGCCCCACTCCGAGGGTCGGGGCCGCTCCACATGTAGGAGCCAGAGAAGGGACATCCCCCTCCCGCACTCCAACCCCAACCCCAATTTTGTGAGCATCCATGGCCTGCCATACAATTTGTATTCCCTGATGTGACCCTCAGGCCAAAAAGTTTGCCCACCCCTGCTTTAAAGTCTAAATAAAACCATACCCCTTGCAGGCCTTGCAACTTGGAATAGAGCAGGAACATCAGCCAATAGATACAGCATAAGGAAATCTCCCTGAGACCATTCCCAGAAGAGAGTTAAAGGGAACGTCTCCATTTCATGTCTCTTACCTACACTTACAGAACCACAAGCCACCCACCAACTGTCTTCCTGTGACACATTTACCTCAGAATCCATCACACCAGCCTCCTCTTGATGTGTGCACTACACAGGGTTGTTTTAGAGTTTAATGAAACTCAGGCATTGTTCACATGGGGGTACGTTGGCAGGGAGCTGACACACACCAGTAGCTGCGCACTACGTAAGCCATACTCCTAGCAGGCCTCGGGGCGGAGCGTGGGCCTGGCCATGCGGGGCTGTTTGGGGAGGCACAGCCTTCCCCTGCCTGTGCTATCTACAGCCCACACACACAGACCAGTGTGCCCAGTGCCAGCTCTGCTGGGAGAACGGTTCTCTGGTCTTCCCTCCGAGCCTGCAGCTCGCTCTGACTTCTGTGCTGTCTCTCAGGCTGCTGGGGATTTCTCAGCACAGCTCTGGGGTTATGTGGTTCTTCTACATCAGACTAGGGCTTCTACCACGTGGAAACAGATTTCAGTTTCTGTGTGTGCCAGTGTTTGAGGTGGGGGGTGGAAAGGTGCTCGGTCAGCAAATTCTGACAGGAAACTTATTTGGAGTGAGTTCTACCGGTATTTTTTTTTCAGAGCAACATACGGGTACAACACCGGAGAGAGAACAGACTGAGCTGTTCCAAACAGTTAACCACACAGTGGGGTGTGGGAACAGGGTGTGCGATTTTAGAGCACTTAGAAAAATCAGTTGTTAAACAGTGAGAGAGTTTCAACCATAACTATGGTGGAGCTACTGCCCCACTAACATCTAGGTTCATCTGCTGCCCCCTTTACCATGTGTCACAGGGTCCAGACACCCCAAGGGCAGAACAGGGGGGTCTGAACCCCAAAGAATAAGCAATGGAATCAAATGATTGTGCACAATGCTATTGTGTTGAGTGAGGTCTTTTCTGAAAGCTTGTGATGTTCTCAACTTACTGGTCACTGTGCGAGATGGATCCAGACCGTGGTTAGGGATTTATGTATCGTGTTTGCAGAGAGCTGGTTCCTAAAGCTTTTCCTCCCCGTCCCAGCAGGGTGGTGGCCAGCCAGGGGGGAGGAGCTGCCTCCCCAGCCAGACAAGACTGACCCAGCACTTCGCATTGTACAACCCCGGGAGAGACAAATGCTGGGTCTCTAGTGTGCAAATGGTGTGGGGTGTGTCCCAAAGTGACCTGAGAACTGGGGGCTGGTTTCAGGCCTTTGGGGTGAGGAACCAGAGGGGAAAAGTCCCCAAGTCTGGTAGTGAAGAACTCGGGGTAGGCGGATTTGGGGAGGCTTGGGACTGGAAGAGCTGGTGGGGTCACCCTGCAGGGATAACGAGGCTGCTGGAATCCGGGGTGAGACCTTTATGCCTGTGGGTGGCTACTGGTGCCAGGGCTCTGAGCCAGAGCCGCACGGCATTAAGGCCCCCACGGTCACAGGGCAGGTGGTGACAGACCCCCTGACTGCTCTGGGCAGGGCCGGCTCCAGGTTTTTTGCCGCCCCAAGCCAAAAAAAAAAAAAAAAGCCAGAGTGCCGCCCCTTGAAAACAGCCACCCTTCAAAAGTGGTGCCCCAAGTACATGCTTGGAGTGCTGGTGCCGGCCCTGTCTCTGGGGGATCCCCAGAACGTGTCACCGTGGTATCAGAGTGCTTCACATCCAGGCTCCTGCTGTGTCTTGTCACTGTTCCCTGTACAACATCAGTACAAATTAACCCTCTCTCTGCCACCCTGTCAGCTACAGCCCCTGGCCAGACTCATCCCAGCACTGGCACTGCGGCTGGTGCAGGGGGGTGGCTCATACTCTCGGGGCCAAGGCCGGCTCTACCTTCTGTCACGGAGTTCCCGGGCGATGCTCTGGAGCTGCTCCCCACAAAGCCAGTCAGGACTCTGGGGAGCCTCCTCTCCCTCGGAGCAGACTGTCCTCAGGGCAAGAAGCTCACACGGCTTCACCTCCTGGGTCTGACCTTGGAGCATTCAGCATATGCCCCTCCGTGCGCTTCCCACAGCGAGTCCGCCCAGGCGCGGTCCTGGGGAAGCCAAAGGGTCCTGCCCCCCCACTTCGCAGTCAGACGTGACTCTCAGACAGCCGGGAAAATAGAGGTTTATTAGATGACAGGAACACGGTCTAAAACAGAGCTTGTAGGTACAGAGAACAGGACCCCTCAGCCGGGTCCATCCTGGGGGGCAGTGAGCCAGACACCCCCGTCTGCCCCCACTCCCCGTCCCCAGCCAGCTCCAAACTGAAACCCCCTCCAGCCCCTCCTCCTCTGCTGAGTTCCTTTCCCAGGCCAGGAGGTCACCTGACCTCTTTGTTCTCCCACACCTTTAGCATCCCCTTGCAGGGGGAAGGGCCTGGCCATTAGTTGCCAGGTGACAGAATGTCGGCCAGAAACTGAGGCACCCACACAGTGTTCAGAGGAAACGTTAAGAACAGTCCCACTTTGTCACAGCTTCTTTGCCGCCCCAAGCAAAAAAAAAAGCCGGCCGACGAACTGCCGCCCCCAGAATAGCCAGAATGCCGCCTGTTAGCATGTGCCGCCCCGGGCACCTGCTTCCTCGGCTGGTGCCTGGAGCCGGCCCTGCTCAGGCTGCCTTAACTTGTGCCCTGCTTCAGTGGTTCCTCTGGGCCATTGCAGAGATGTAAGAACGCCCCTGTCATGTCTCCTCCAACCCCTGGCGCTCCGCAGAACACCCCTGACACCCCCCTGTGCTGGGCTCTTGGAGAGGGGGCCCAGGAGCTCTCTGGGGTGGGGGTTTTATCCGAGTGACTGTACATTATAGGGCACCTTTGAACCTGGTCCTTTGTCCATCTCCCAACTAGTGTATCAAAATCTCCAGCGTCCCTGATTCACCTCCTTCCCCTCCAGTCTGGCACCAATGCTGCTGCGAAAGTCACCTCCCTCTGCTTCCTCTCCAGGCACATTCTCTCCTCCTCAGTTCCCCTCACTGACTTCTGCTCTGTTACCACGTCCAATCCAAGCGCTGTGGGCCTGAGCCCCATTGCCCTGCACCGTGTCACTCACCCCAGTGCAAAGGGGATGTAAAGCACTGCCCAGTGGAATGAAAGTGCTTCACCCCCCAGTGTGCACTGGTGTAATTCACTTCACAAAGTGCCGGGCGACAGGAAATCAGAGCCAGTGAGTGAAACCCGCGTGTTCTATGTATTGTCCCCCTGTAACCTGCTTCCTTGGGTTCATCTCTCGCTCTCGCTCTGTGGCTCTGTCTCGCTGCGTTCTCTCACTGCCCAGTCCTACGTTTCATCTCTCCTCAGACAGCTCCTCCGGATCTCACCCCCCAGACCATGTACGAATCCTGCTGCTCCTGCCTCCACAATGTCTGTAAGATCCAACCTTTCCTCTCCAGCCTGACTGCTAAACCTCGTCCTCCCCGATCATCTCTGACTGCAACCTCCTCATCTCTGGCCTCCCCAATACCCACATCACTACTCCCCAATACAAAATGCTGCTGCCCTGATACTTCCCAGCCTGTCATTCTGACCCGACAATTCCCTCTTTCGATCTCTCCACTGGCTCTTCCCTACTTCACTGCATGTGGTTCAAACTTCTTGTCCTCACCTTCACAGCCAGTCTTCACCCCTTAATCCCTTATCACGTCACCCGCCATCCCCTCTGCAGCACCAGGAATGCCAGTCTCAGTGCCCACTCATCTGCTTCTGCCAAACCCGCTCCGTGCCTGCTCCCGTGATACCCTCCACTCTGGGAATGCCCTGTCCAGCCAGCTCACCGAGTCGTCACCCGCTCCTCACGTTTCCTTCCAGGAGACCCACAAGGAGTCCGCGAACAACACTGATTATTGCATGCATGCATCCGAAGAAGTGAGGTTTTTACTCACGAAAGCTTATGCCCAAATAAATCTGTTAGTCTTTAAGGTGCCACCAGACTCCTTGTTGTTTTTGTAGATACAGACTAACACGGCTACCCCCCGATACTTGACACTGATTATTATTTAATTTAAAAAAAATAAGACTAAGCTGCTTGTGGCAGGGACTGTGTGTGTGTGTGTGTGTGTGTGTGTGTGTGTGTGTGTGTGTGTGTGTATGTGCACACACGGGTCTCCAATGTGTCTGTGCAGCACCTAAAACAGTGAGGCCTCGATTCTGATAAAAGATAAATAATAAAAAGTTCAGAGGAAGTCCCCAAGAGGTGCAGGTGTCTGTATGGCTGTAACCTTCCTTCTTCCATGCCCCCTCCCTCCCTTTGGTTGGGTACCCGTATTGGTCACATCGTTCTAAACTCAGATTGGATCTATCTGAGGTGGGGACCAAGTTCTTCCATTTGTAGCCCACGATGTTCAGAAGTGGCTAGTGACTGTGGGTGCCTCAGTTTTCAGGTGCCCAATTGGAGACACTTAAAGGGGCCTGATTTCCAGGGGTGGGGGCTCAGCACATTCTGGGAGTCAGGCTCCTCTGAGCTGGGTCAAGCTGGGCCCCCAGCCCCACGAGTCACTTTTGACAATCTTGGCCATAGTGTGAAGTGCCCAGAACTTTGGGGCTGTAAAAACACCAATTGCTATTAACAAACAACCGATGAGAATTTTCAATGCAGTCACTGCTGTCACAAGTCCTTCTGTCAAATGCTGAACCCAAGTTTCAAACCCACAGAGAACACTGTACCTTGGAGCTGCTAATTCAGCTCGGAGACCCAACGTGTATTTGTCCTTCAGAGTGCGCTGGTCCCTGCAGCCTGTCCACCGCAGCCGTGGGACTTTCACAGAAAAGTATGTGGTTATATGGTTTATATGGTTTCATCTATTTATAATCCAGTTTCGGATTCGATCTGACACAGTTAAACTGTTTTACATTTCACTTTCTATATGGGGTCATGCCCAGGACCTTTAGGAATTGCTTGGTCAGTGAACTAAATTTACAGGAAAACAGCTTGGAGCTTTGCATGGTGACAGGTTTCAGAGGGGAGCCGGGTTAGTCTCTATCAGCAAAAACAACACCTTCTGGCACCTTAGAGAATAACACATTTATTTGGTGCCACAAGGACTCCTCGTTGTTTTAGCTTGGAGCTGATTTACCAGACTTGCTTTCTCAGATCAGTTCTCAGAAAACGAGACCCCAGGAGACAATCTGGCAAGCGCAGCTCTGTTCATGGTTACTCGGGGGGGCGAGTTGTATGGGCCACTGGTGCCTGGGCTCAAGGAAATTCAGGGCCCAGGGGTCCGGCTCCACAAATGTTCGGGACCACGCCTCTTCCCTGGCTCAGCCTGCCGCCCCTGCATCCTCTCCCCCGAGGATCCCCCAGCCCTGTGTACTGCCCCCGCATCTCCCCCGCCTGCCATCCCCACGCACCCCCTGCCTGCCATCCCCATGCGTCCCTGCACCCCACCTGCACCCCAACCCTGTGTCCCAGCCCAGAGCCTGCACCCAGCACCCAAACCCCCTCCCAGAGTCTGCTCCCCAAACCCCCTCCTGCACCAAAACTCCCTCCCAGAGCCTGCACCCGCTCCTGCACCCCAACCCCCTGCCCCAGACCAGAGCTGCACCCCACACACTCTCCCACAACCAAACTTCCTCCCAGAGCTTTAAGCTGGGTTTGGGGGCGGGGCTTGCATTCTGGGCACCACCAAAAATGATATGAGGGGGAAAGGAGTCCAGGAGAGCTGGCTGTATTTTAAAGAATCCTTATTGAGGTTGCAGGAAAAAACCATCCCGATGTGTAGAAAGAACAGTAAATATGGCAGGCGACCAGCTTGGCTAAACAGTGAAATCCTTGCTGACCTTAAACACAAAAAAGAAGCTTACAAGAAGTGGAAGATTGGACAAATGACCAGGGAGGTGTATAAAAATATTGTTCAGGCATGCAGGAGTGAAATCAGGAAGGCCAAATCACACTTGGAGTTGCAGTTAGCAAGAGATGTTAAGAGTAACAAGAAGGGTTTCTTCAGGTATGTTAGCAACAAGAAGAAAGTCAAGGAAAGTGTGGGCCCCTTACTGAATAAGGGAGGCAAACTAGTGACAGAGGATGTGGAAGAAGCTAATGTACTCAATGATTTTTTTGCCTCTGTCTTCACGAACAAGGTCAGCTCCCAGACTACTGCACTGGGCAGCACGGTATGGGGAGAAGGTGACCAGCCCTCTGTGGAGAAAGAAGTGGTTCGGGACTATTTAGAAAAACTGGACAAGCACAAGTCCATGGGGCCGGATGCGCTGCATCCGAGGGTGCTAAAGGAGTTGGCGGATGTGATTGCAGAGCCATTGGCCATTATCTTTGAAAACTCATGGCGATCGGGGGAGGTCCCGGATGACTGGAAAAAGGCTAATGTAGTGCCCATCTTTAAAAAAGGGAAGAAGGAGGATCTGGGAAACTACAGGCCAGTCAGCCTCACCTCAGTCCCTGGAAAAATCACGGAGCAGGTCCTCAAGGAATCAATTCTGAAGCACTTAGAGGAGAGGAAAGTGATCAGGAACAGTCAGCATGGATTCACCAAGGGCAAGTCATGCGTGACTAACCTAATTGCCTTCTATGATGAGATAACTGGGTCTGTGGATGAGGGGAAAGCAGTGGATGTGTTATTCCTTGACTTTAGCAAAGCTTTTGATACGGTCTCCCACAGTATTCTTGACAGCAAGTTAAAGAAGTATGGGCTGGATGAATGGACTATAAGGTGGATAGAAAGCTGGCTGGATTGTCGGGCTCAACGGGTAGTGATCAATGGCTCCATGTCTAGTTGGCAGCCGATTTCAAGAGGAGTGCCCCAAGGGTCGGTCCTGGGGCCAGTTTTGTTCAGGATCTTCATTAATGATCTGGAGGATGGTATGGACTGCACTCTCAGCAAGTTTGCAGATGACACTAAACTGGGAGGAGCGGTAGATACGCTGTAGCGTGGGGATAGGATACAGAGGGACCTAGACAAATTAGAGGATTGGGACAAAAGAAACCTGAAGAGGTTCAACAAGGACAAGGTTCAACGGAAGAATTCCATTCCCTGCTACAGACTAGGGACCGAGTGGCTAGGCAGCAGTTCTGCAGAAAAGGACCTAGGGGTTACAGTGGACGAGAAGCTGGATATGAGTCCACAGTGTGCCCTTGTTGCCAAGAAGGCTAACGGCATTTTGGGCTGTATAAGTAGGGGCATTGCCAGCAGATCGAGGAACGTGATCGTTCCCCTTTATTCGACATTGGTGAGGCCTCACCTGGAGTACTGTGTCCAGTTCTGGGCCCCACACTACAAGAAGGGTGTGGAAAAATTGGAGAATCCAGCAGAGGGCAACAAAAATGATTAGGGGGCTGGAGCACATGACTTATGAGGAGAGGCTGAGGGAACTGGGATTATTTAGTCTGCAGAAGAGAAGAATGAGGGGGGATTTGATAGCTACTTTCAACCAGCTGAAAGGGGGGTTCCAAAGAGGATGGATCTAGACTGTTCTCAGTGGTACCAGATGACAGAACAAGGAGTAATGGTCTCAAGTTGCAGTGGGGGAGGTTTAGATTGGATATTAGGAAATACTTTTTCACTAGGATGGTGGTGAAGCACTGGAATGGATTACCTAGGGAGGTGGTGGAATGTCCTTCCTTAGAAGTTTTTAAAGTCAGGCTTGACAAAGCCCTGGCTGGGATGATTTAGTTGGGATTAGGTCCTGCTTTGAGCAGGGGGTTGGACTAGATGACCTCCTGAGGTCCCTTCCAACCCTGATATTCTATGATTCTATGATTCTGTGATACAAACCTGCCGCTCCTGCGGGCTCTCTGGTACCCAGCTTCACCTGTCCCTCAAGGTGACCCTCTGGGAGGAACATTGAGCTCAGGGCATTCTCTTGTCATAGCCTGACGTATGTCTGCTGTACATGGTGGAGAGGTGTGCTCAGTACACAGTGAAGTGATCTACCTGCCTCTGGAAATTTCCACCACATGCGTCTGACGAAGTGGGTATTCACCCACGAAAGCTTATGCTCCAATATGTCTGTTAGTCTATAAGGTGCCACAGGACCCCCTGTTGCTTTTTAGTGAAGTGAGAGTATCTGAGGCTATAAAGACCCACAGCGATGTTGCATTTGAAGCTTATTCTCTTCATCATGAGCCACATTCCCTCCTTTGTTCTCTTTCCCTGTGTATGAGGCAAGTACAGTGACTGGGCCTGTTGAATGGACACCCATCTGTCAGCGTCTCGCAGCCACCTCCAAGTCAGCTACCGAATGCAGGATCCAACCTCCCTGAGCTCATCTGCAAAGCCCCGAGCTGGGCAACATTTCAGTACTTTTAAAAGCCCCGTTCCTGCTGTGCTACTTACAGTGAACTGAGGTGATTGTATGTAAATTGCCTACTGCTGTTCCCCTTCTCCTAGCCTCTCTCTACTGGTGTCATAACTATCAAGGGAAGGGTAACAGCCCTCCTGTGTACAGTACTAGAAAACCCCTCCTGGCCAGAGACTCCAAAATCCCTTTACCTGTAAAGGGTTAAGAAGCTCAGGTAACCTGGCTGGCATCTGACCCAAAGGACCAATAAGGGGACAAGATACTTTCAAATCTTGGTGGGGGGAAGGCTTTTGTTTGTGCTCTTTGTTTGGGAAGTTGTTCGCTCTTGGGACTAAGAGGGACCAGACATCAATCCAGGTTCTCCACATCTTTCTGAACAAGTCTCTCCTATTTCAAACTTGTAAGTAGATAGCCAGGCAAGGCGTGTTAGTTTATCTTTGTTTTCTCAACTTGTAAATGTACCTTTTACTAGAGTGTTTATCTTTGTTTGCTGTACTTTGAACCTAAGGCTAGAAGGGGGGGTCCTCTGGGCTCTTTAAGTTTGATTACCCTGTAAAGTTATTTTTCATACTGATTTTACAGAGACGATTTTTACCTTTTTCTTTAATTAAAAGCCTTTTTTTTAAGAACCTGATTGATTTTCCTTGTTTTTAGATCCAAGGGGGTTGGATCTGTATTCACCAGAGTTGGTGGGAGGAAGGAGGGGAATGGTTAATTTCTCCTTGTTTTAGATCCAAGGGGGTTGGATCTGTATTCACCAGGGAATTGGTGAAGGTCTCTCAAGGCTACCCAGGGAAGGGAATTAGCTTTGGGATGGTGGCAGCGGACCAGATCTAAGCTGGTAGTTAAGCTTAGAAGTTTTCATGCAGGCCCCTACATTTGTTCCCTAAAGTTCAAAGTGGGGAAGCAGCCTTGACAACTGGTCTGTCCTTAGACTGGGAGCACCTTGGAACAAGGACCACCCGTGCCATAGCACAAGCTAGCTCTGATCTAGTGCCTCTGTCAGGAGATCTCCAGGCGCCTTACCAAGGAGGGGAGTGTCCCTGAGGCCTGGAGGGGTGAAGTGGCTTCCCCAGGGTCATCCAGCAGCAGAACAGGGAATGGAGTCCAGGCCCCCTGAGTCCCAGTCTAGTGCTTTATCCACTAGGCCATGTTGCCTCCCATTAATTCTTGAGTGATTGGAGGGCACCTAGCCCACAATGGGGGCAACTGTAAGTGAGTTATAACGAAGCGTATCCATATACAATTACATTCAACCTCCTCACTGAAAGACTCCTACCAAACCCTGTGACTAAACTTTGGAAAGGGGAATTGGGGGTGGGGAGTGAGGAGAAATGAGGAAGTTGGTTAAAAAGGCTCCATTGCTTAATAAACAGCCTTTATGCTGACCCTGAGGATTTTAATGTCCATATCAAACACTAGGGAAATTAAACCCTCAGACGCAGCGCAGAGGCTATGTGACACCTCAGCACTTCAGGCCTCTCCAGGAGCCTCCAACCCCAAGGGTGCAAAGCCTGATTGTTCCCCCTGCCCGAGTGACTCTGGGACCCACCTTAGCTCCCTGGAGCCTTCCTGCTCCTTGGGCGGATGGTAAATCTCAGGCCGTAGCGCGCTGGTCTCCTGGGACTGTTCCCCTTTCCCCTTCCGTGGCCTCCAGGCCTCACCCGCTTCATTTACCCCCTCCCCCCCAACGTCCTGACCCGATTGCTAGGGCTCGGGGCCAAAGGCACCTGCCCTCACCCAGCTCCTCGGCCTGAGGCCGGGTTGGCCTTAGGGGTGGGCGGGCTGGGCGACCACCCAGGGCGCATCTTGCTGAGGGGGCACTTCCAGAGCAGGGGTGTCCTGTCCCTCCTCCCCCCATTGCAACTACCCCTGCCCCATCCCTTCTCCCCCTGCCGCTGCCCCTGGCCAAGCTGCTCCTGGGAACCTCCTGTCTGCTGTCTGGGGGGTCGGGGGGGGGGCGATGTCAGGGTGCCTCTATCCCCCGTCCGTGTTCCCTGCCTCCGCTGAGCTGGGGGCGGGGTGGGGGAGGGGGACAAGGGTTTGTGCGGCTGCCTCTGGGGCAGGAGTGGGGACTGGTGGCCACTGCTGCTGGACTGAACAAGCCTTCAGACTAGTGAGTGCTCTGCTTAAAGAGACAGCGCACGGTCTCTCATGCACTCCCCCAACACACACACACTGTCTCACACTCCAACACACACACACTGCCCCAACAGACACTCTCTCTCTCTCTCTCTCTCTCTCATACATACACACATACACACACACACTCTGTCTCTCTCTCATCCACACACACACACTCTCTCTCTCTCACACACACCCTCACACACACCCAACACACACTTTTATTGTAGTTGTTACTTCTTGGTACTTCCTGTCAAAATGCACAATGGTTCAGACCCGACGCCACCAGCACTCCCAGCTATCTCCGTGACACCACAGATTTCCTGAGAAAACTACAATGCATTGGTGACCTCCCAGAAAAGATGCATCCGAAGAAGTGAGGTTTTTACTCATGAAAGCTTATGCCCAAATAAATCTGTTAGTCTTTAAGGTGCCACCAGACTCCTTGTTGTTTCTCCCAGAAAACACCATCCTAGCCACCATGGATGTAGAGGCTCTCTACACAAACATCCCACATACAGATGGAATACAAGCTGTCAGGAACAGTATCCCTGATGATGACACAGCACAACTTATTGCTGAGCTCTGTGACTTTATCCTCACGCACAATTATTTCAAATTTGGTGACAATATATACCTCCAGACCAGTGGCACCGCTATGGGCACCCGCATGGCCCCACAATATGCCAACATTTTTATGGCTGACCTGGAACAACGCTTCCTCAGCTCTCGTCCACTCATGCCCCTTCTCTACCTATGCTATATTGATGACATCTTCATCATCTGGACCCATGGGAAGGAGGCCC
The DNA here is from genome assembly GCF_011386835.1 of Chrysemys picta bellii. Lineage (NCBI taxonomy): Eukaryota > Metazoa > Chordata > Testudines > Emydidae > Chrysemys > Chrysemys picta. The sequence goes on along the minus strand of NC_088792.1, from coordinate 1,766,020 downwards.
TGGAAGAATTCCACCATGCTTTCAACAGCTTCCACCCCACCATCAACCTCAGCCTGGACCAATCTACACGGGAGGTCCACTTCCTGGACACCACCGTACAAATAAGCGATGGCCACATTACCACCACCCTATACCAAAAACCCACCGACCGCTACGCCTACCTTCATGCCTCCAGCTTCCACCCCGGTCACACCACACGATCCATCGTCTACAGCCAAGCACTGAGGTACAATTGCATCTGCTCCAACTCCTCAGACAGAGACCAACACTTACAAGATCTTCACCAAGCATTCTCAAAACTACGATACCCACACAAGGAAATAAAGAAACAAATCAACAGAGCCAGACGTGTCCCCAGAAGCCTCCTGCTACAAGATAGGCCCAGAAGAGAAACCAACAGAACTCCACTGGCCATCACCTACAGTCCTCAGCTTAAACCTCTCCAACGCATCATCAGTGATCTACAACCCATCCTGGACAATGATCCCTCACTTTCACAGACCTTGGGAGGCAGGCCAGTCCTCGCCCACAGACAACCTGCCAACCTTAAGCATATTCTCACCAGCAACCACGCACCGCACCATAACAACTCTAACTCAGGAACCAACCCATGCAACAAACCTCGATGCCAACTCTGCCCACATATCTACACCAGCAACACCATCACTGGACCTAACCAGATCAGCTACAACATCACCGGCTCATTCACCTGCACGTCCACCAATGTTATATATGCCATCATGTGCCAGCAATGCCCCTCTGCTATGTACATTGGCCAAACTGGACAGTCACCACGCAAGAGGATAAATGGACACAAGTCAGATATCAGGAATGGCAATATACAAAAACCTGTAGGAGAACACTTCAACCTCCCTGGCCACACAATAGCAGATGTAAAGGTAGCCATCTTACAGCAAAAAAACTTCAGGACCAGACTCCAAAGAGAAACTGCCGAGCTCCAGTTCATTTGCAAATTTGACACCATCAGATCAGGATTAAACAAAGGCTGTGAATGGCTAGCCAACTACAGAAGCAGTTTCTCCTCCCTTGCTAGCAGAGCACCTCACCCTCCCTGATTGAACTAACCTCGTTATCTCCACACTGATTTATACCTGCCTCTGGAGATTTCCATTACTTGCATCTGAAGAAGTGAGGTTCTTACCCACGAAAGCTTATGCTCCCAGTACTTCTGTTAGTCTCAAAGGTCCCACAGGACCCTCTGTTGCTATTTATTAACAGTTACCAAAACAGACTGCACACGCTGACCAGGGCCGGCTCTAGGCACCAGAGCCCCAAGCATGTGCTTGGGGGGGCACTTTCCAAGGGGCAGCACTCCGGCCCCCTCCCCCCCCCCTTTTTTTTTTTTTTTGCTTGGGGCGCAAAAAGCCGGAGCCGGCCCTGAACCAAGATGTTCCCTGTCAGCTGAGGCTTTCAGGCAGAGCTGGAACTGACGCTGCAGTTCTGGATTCAGTCGCTAGATGGCGCTCACAGCAGCCGGAGTCGCACAGGCTGGATGCAGTTCAGGCTGCCCGGCCGCTGGAGAGCCGGAGCGTCATCCCCCGGAGCTGAGCCCGGAGCGTCATCCCCCGGAGCTGAGCCCGGAGCGTCACCCCCGGAGCTGAGCCCGGAGCGTCATCCCCCGGAGCTGAGCCCGGAGCGTCACCCCCGTAGCTGAGCCCGAAGCATCATTCCCGGAGCTGAGCCCGGAGCGTCACCCCCGGAGCTGAGCCCGGAGCGTCGTCCCCGGAGCTGAGCCCGGAGCGTCACCCCCGGAGCTGAGCCCGGAGCGTCATCCCCCGGAGCTGAGCCCGGAGCGTCACCCCCGGAGCTGAGCCCGGAGCGTCATCCCCCGGAGCTGAGCCCGGAGCGTCACCCCCGGAGCTGAGCCCGAAGCATCATTCCCGGAGCTGAGCCCGGAGCGTCACCCCCGGAGCTGAGCCCGGAGCGTCACCCCCCGGAGCTGAGCCCGCAGCGTCGTCCCTGGAGCTGAGCCCGGAGCGTCGTCCCCGGAGCTGAGCCCGGAGCGTCACCCCCGGAGCTGAGCCCGGAGCATCATTCCCGGAGCTGAGCCCGGGCTGCGGCTGCTGGAGAGCCGGAGCATCATCGCCGGAGCTGAGCCCGGAGCGTCATCTCCGGAGCTGAGCCTGGAGCGTCACCCCCGGAGCTGAGCCCGGAGCGTCACCCCCGGAGCTGAGCCCGGAGCGTCATCCCCCGGGGTGAGCCCGGAGCGTCACCCCCGGAGCTGAGCCCGGAGCGTCACCCCCCGGAGCTGAGCCCGGGCTGCGGCCGCTGGAGAGCCGGAGCATCATCGCCGGAGCTGAGCCCGGCTGTGGCAGCAAGAGGGGCTGAGCTCCAGACCGGGGGATGATGCTCTGGCTCTCCAGCGGCCGGGCAGTCTGTGCGTGAGGAGCCGGGGAGGGAGGGAAGAGTGGCCCGGGATGCAGGGAGCAAGGAGGGGTCCTGCTGCCACCGCTGCTCTGCTCTGAGTCTCCCCAGGGCAGCGCGGTGTTTCCCCGCCCAAGGGGGCTGTGCAGGGCGCTGACGGGCTGGGCAGGGGGCGCGGATCCCGGCTCGCGAGCTGTCAGGACAAGTGGCTGAGCAGCCCGAGCTGCCAGGGAACTGCCGCCGCCCCCTCCTGACTCTGGACCCAGTCCGCCACGCACCTCCCCCCCTCAGCCCCGCGCTGCCTGCCCTGGGCGGGGAGAGGCAGAGCCCGGCTCCGAGCGGGGCAGCGGGGGATACTGCCCTGCCGGGGGACCCCCGCAGCTCGGGCATCTGGGGGTCAGTGTCTGTCCTCTCGGCTCTGCCTGCACGGGGCTGGGGAAGCAGCTGTCAGCGCCTGCCCCTCTCAGTCCTTGTACCCCCATCCGCTCACAGCCCCTCCACTTGTACCTCCACCCAGCCCTCCTTCGCCACACCCCTTCCCCTTGTATGCTCCCTTCATCCGCACCGCTCCCCTTGTACCTTCCCCCAGCCCTCTCCTCCCGCACCCCCTTCCCCTGCACCTCTTCTCCCGTAACCCTCCTGATAATCCCTCTCCTCCTCCACCCTCCTCCGTGAGTACATCACACCCCGCTTCTCTGCCAGTGTAGAGCCCCCAAGCACTCCCGCACCCGCTCCTCTGCCTGAACCATCTTTACTAGATCCCCATCCCTTTCCGGGTACAAGGTTTGAGGGTTAGTCTCTATGCCTTCCACGTGCATTTGGAGCACTACAGATGGGGTTGCGGGGGATGGGGGGGCGAGATTTATACTAAAGTGAAATAAAAATAGGAGAAACGGTTTGATCCCACTGCAAGTGTAAACGGGGATTGCTGTGGTGAACGAGGAGGTCACGTTTGGGAGGGGGAGCCCAGGGCTGGGGCGGCAGGGTGTGCTGGTGGGGGAGGACACTGGGGGGGGGGAGTGCCCAGGGCTGGGGTGGGGGGCAGCCAAAATTTCTTTTGCTGGGGGTGGCAAAAAACCTAGAGCTGGCCCTGGCTTCAGGGAGTAGGAATGGATCCACATGTGTGAAACATTTAGGCCTTGGCTACACTTGCAGACGTACAGCGCTGTGAGTTAAACCTGTCTCCGTGCAGCTGAGTAGGGAGAGCGCTGCAGTCTGTCCACACTGACAGCCGCCCAGCGCACTGTCGTGGCCACATTTGCAGCATTTGCTGCGCCATTGGGAGCGGTGCATTATGGGCAGCTATCCCACAGAGCCCCTTTTCCCATTCTGGCGCCGTGGGTTGTGGGAAGGGGACGTGGGTGCAAGGCATTCTGGGTCCTGTCCCAACGCCCCGTGATGCATCGCTTCGCATCCCAGAAATCCCTTTGTTTCCGTCCACCTTTGGCGCCATCTTTCAACGGTTTCTGTGCAGCGCGATCTGTCTGCGGGAAATGGAGCCCGAACTGCTGAGGCGTATGCTGACGAGTCTCGCCAGCACGTCACGTTTGGCTGTCGAACTATTCCTTAAGATCCAAAGTGACAGTGAGAGTGAGGGTGAGGAGTCCAACGATGCTATCGAGCCGCGTAACGCGTACGACACGAAATTGCTTGTGGCATTCATGGACATGCTCAGTACCGTGGAACGCTGCTTTTGGGCTCGGGAAACAAGCACCGAGTGGTGGGATCACATCGTCATGGAAGTGTGGGATGACGAGCAGTGGCTGCAGAACTTTCAGATGAGAAAAGCCACTTTCATGGGACTGTGTGAGGAGCTCGCCCCCACCCTGCGGCGCAAGGACACGAGATTGAGTGCTGCCCTGCCAGTGGAGAAGCGGGTGGCTATTGCAATCTGGAAGCTGGCAACTCCAGACAGCTACCGGTCGGTCGCAAACCAGTTTGGAGTGGGAAAGTTGACTGTTGGAATCGTGTTGATGCAAGTTTGCAAGGCCATAAATCACATCCCACTCAGAAGAACCGTGACTCTGGGTAATGTGCAGGAAATAGTGGATGGCTTTGCACAAATGGGGTTCTCTAACTGTGGAGGGGCGATAGATGGGATGCACATTCCTATTCTGGCACCACCCCACATAGCATCCGAGTACGTTAATCGGAAGGGGTATTTCTCTGTGGTTCTCCAGGCGCTTGTGGATCACCATGGGCGTTTCATTGACATTAACGCAGGCTGGCTCGGAAAGGTGCATGACGCAAGCATCTTTCGGAACACTTGGCTGTTCAGGAAGCTGCAGGATGGGACTTTTTTCCCAGAGCGGAAGATCACGGTAGGGGAAGTTGAAATGCCCATTGTGATCCTTGGAGATCCCACTTACCCGTTAATGCCGTGGCTCATGAAACCCTACACAGGGAGCCTCGACAGCAGCAAGGAACGGTTCAACTACAGGCTGAGCCGGTGCCGAATGACTGTGGAGTGTGCCTTTGGCCGTTTAAAGGCCCGCTGGCGATCTCTGTATGGGAAGCTGGACTTGGCCGAAAGCAGCATCCCCGCGGTTATATCTGCGTGCTGTGCCCTCCATAATATTTGTGAAGGGAAGGGTGAAAGCTTCACTCAGGCATGGACCTCCGAGGTTCAACACCTGCAGGCTGAATTTGCACAGCCAGAGAGCAGGGCTATTACAGGGGCCCAGCGCGGGGCTGCAAGGATTAGGGATGCCTTGAGGGAGCAATTTGAGGCTGAAAACCAGCAGTGATATCTGGTGCCCTGCATGGGAGTGAAGTGCAGTAGTTCCAATCTTTAGGAATCAGTGTTTGCTAAGCAGACAAGCAGACTTGCAGTGCCTGTTTATTTCCTGGGCTAAGGAGTCTTTTACTTTATGCAATAATAAAGAATGTTTTCAAAGCCAAAGAATCCATTTATTGAAAAGAAAATTTATTTATTGTAAAGAAACACAACTGCTTGGGAATCAGAAAAGGCAAGGGGGTGGAGTGGGGAACGGTACAATCACAGATCCGCGTCTGTCCTGGCTGGTGTGCTGGGCAGTGAGTGCTGCACTTCAGGGCAGCTATACTGCATGGTGATGGGGGTTGAGTGCAGAGGGTAAGGGTCGTGGTTTTCAGGGCTGGGTGGAGAAGATACTGGTGTTGGAGGCAGCGGGTGGCGTGAAGAACACGGAAGTTGGGGAAAGTGGGTTGGAGGTGACAGTGGGGCACAACGGAAAGAGTTCTGGGACAAGGGCTGTGCGGGGGGTGGCGTTTGCGGTACTGCTCCTCTTTCTGCACGGCTACCAGCTCCTGGATAGCGTCTGCTTGGCGCTCCAGGATGCTTATGAGCCGATCCGTGCTTTGCCGCCGGTGCACTGCGTTTTCCTGGCGGATCCTGCTTTCTCTCTCCCTCCAGTTCTGTGCTTTCTCATTCTCTTTAATAGATTGCCGCATCACTTCTTGCAGCATGTCTTCTTTGCTTTTTCGCAGTCTCTTCCTGAGTCTTTGCAGTCTCTGAGGAGGCGATAAGAGGGACAGCTGAGGTCTTAAGGTTGATGCAGCTGTATAGGCAAAATGCAACATTTAACAGAGGCAGCATTGTTTATACCAGACAGAGTAATGATTCCCCCCGCACTTAAGGAGTAGAAAACACACAGGGTCTACACAATAGCATAATTTTCCCATCCGAAACAGAGCACACATATCCCACGGGAGCCTCAAAATGGTGAGTAATGGGGACTGATTGTTTCAGGGCTGCACTGTCCTCTGGGTTTCTGTACCTTGGGGAGAGCCAACAGCTTCAGGGGGCACCTACACTGAACACTGTCCCAACCTTTTCCACAGGAGTTCGTCCTGGACGATATCTCGCTGCTGAGGGTGACCTGGGAAGCAAGGGAGGGTCTTCTACTGCAATGCGGCTTCCGCCCTGGCCCATATGCAACTTGCCTGTGTGCAGCAATGGTCCCCCGCCCCTCGCGGCACAGTGGCGCGGACATGTTAGCCTGGCTGGGACAAGGACCACGGTGGCTCTCCCAATAAACCTGCCCAAGCGCATTGCACATGTTCTGGATGAGACATTCGAAGAGATTATCGAGGCCGATTACCGCGATGTGATAAACCACATCAATGCACTATTCCGCATCTAGGCATGCCTAACCCTCCTCTCCCAAAGAGCCCGCACCGAAAAAATTCCTTCCCGAAAAAAAAACCGCTTACCGGGAACCTGCACTTCTGTTTGTCCTCCACCAAGTACCGGCCGCTGCGACTGGCTATCTTCCTCCTGTCTCGAGAAGAGCTCCTGGCTGCATGGCTCCAGGGATTCCGGGGTGTCTCCATCCGGCCCACCACCATCACTCCCGTTTTCCTCCTCCTCCTCCTCCTGCTCTTCCTCCTCCCCCGCCCCACTGGCTCTGAAGTGTCCATGGTGGTGCTCGGAGTGGAGGTGGGGTTAACCCCAAGTATCGCATCCAGCTCTTTGTAGAATCGGCAGGTCGCGGGGGGAGCACCCGAGCGGCTGTTTGCGTCGCGGGCTTTGCGGTAGGCACTCCGCAGCTCCTTCACTTTAATCCTGCACTGCAGGGTGTCCCGGTCATGGCCCCTTTCCATCATGTCCTTTGATACCTTCCCGAAGGTATCGTAATTCCTACGGCTGGAGTGCAGCTGGGACTGGACAGCTTCCTCCCCCCAAACACTGATGAGGTCCAGCAACTCGCCATTGCTCCATGCTGGGGCGCGCTTGGCGCGTGGAGGCATGGTCACCTGGAAAGATTCGCTGATAGCACTCCACGCCACGCCTGGCCGAGCAAACAGGAAGGGGATTTTTAAAATTCCCGGGGAATGTAAAGGGTCGGTCACATGGTTGGTTACCTGAGGCCAGGGCAGTAGAGTTTGAACTGATGACCAGAGTGGCTAGAACAGGCATTGTGGGATACTGCCGAATAATTCTGGGGTCCATTCACAGCGCATTGGGCGGCCACACTGGCGCCGCAGCTCTGCAGCGGCAGCGCAATACTCGCTGTTCCTCTCGGGGACGTGGAGTACATGCAGCGCTGCAACCACGGAGATACAGTGCTGCAAATGCCTTGCCAGTGTGGACGGGGAGTGAGTTACAGTGCTGGGGGCGGCTATATAGCGCTGTAACTCACAAGTGTAGCCAAGGCCTTTGTTTCGGTCTTCACCGAGAAGTCTGAAGGAATGCCTAACATAGTGAATGCTAATGGGAAGGGGGTAGGTTTAGCAGATAAAATAAAAAAAGAACAAGTTAAAAATCACTTAGAAAAGTTAAATGCCTGCAAGTCACCAGGGCCCGATGAAATGCATCCTAGAATACTCAAGGAGCTAATAGAGGAGGTATCTGAGCCTCTAGCTATTATCTTTGGAAAATCATGGGAGATGGGAGAGATTCCAGAAGACTGGAAAAGGGCAAATATAGTGCCCATCTATAAAAAGGGAAATAAAAACAACCCAGGAAACTACAGACTACTTAGTTTAACTTCTATGCCAGGGAAGATAATGGAGCAAGTAATTAAGGAAATCATCTGCAAACATTTGGAAGGTGGTAAGATGATAGGGAATAGCCAGCATGGATTTGTGAAGGACAAATTGTGTCAAACCAATCTGATAGCTTTCTTTGATAGGATAACGAGCCTTGTGGATAAGGGTGAAGCTGTGGATGTGGTATACCTAGACTTTAGTAAGGCATTTGATACGGTCTCGCATGATATTCTTATTGATAAACTAGGCAAATACAATTTAGATGGGGCTACTATAAGGTGGGTGCATAACTGGCTGGATAACCGTACTCAGAGAGTAGTTATCAATGGTTCCCAATTCTGCTGGAAAGGTATAACAAGTGGGGTTCCGCAGGGGTCTGTTTTGGGACTGGCTCTGTTCAATATCTTCATTAACGACTTAGATATTGGCATAGAAAGTGCGCTTATTAAGTTTGCAGTTTATACCAAACTGGGAGGGATTGCAACTGCTTTGGAGGACAGGGTCATAATTCAAAATGATCTGGACAAATTGGAGAAATGGGCTGAGATAAACAGGATGAAGTTTAACAAAGACAAATGCAAAGTGCTCCACTTAGGAAGGAAAAATCAGTTTCACACGTACAGAATGGGAAGAGACTGTCTAGGAAGGAGTACGGCAGAAAGGGATCTAGGGGTTATAGTGGACCACAAGCTAAATATGAGTCAACAGTGTGATGCTGTTGCAAAAAAAGCAAACATGATTCTGGGATGTATTAACAGGTGTGTTGTGAGCAAGACACGAGAAGTCATTCTTCCGCTCTACTCTGCTCTGGTTAGGCCTCAGCTGGAGTATTGTGTCCAGTTCTGGGCACCGCATTTCAAAAAGATGTGGAGAAATTGGAGAGGGTCCAGAGAAGAGCAACAAGAATGATTAAAGGTCTAGAGAACATGACCTATGCGGGAAGGCTGAAAGAATTGGGTTTGTTTAGTTTGGAAAAGAGGAGACTGAGAGGGGACATGATAGCAGTTTTCAAGTATCTGAAAGGGTGTCATAAGGAGGAGGGAGAAAACTTGTTCACCTTAGCCTCTAAGGATAGAACAAGAAGCAATGGGCTTAAAGTGCAGCAAGGGAGGTCTAGGTTGGACATTAGGAAAAAGTTCCTAACTGTCAGGGTGGTTAAACACTGGAATAAATTGCCTAGGGAGGTTGTGGAATCTCCATCTCTGGAGATATTTAAGAGTAGGTTAGATAAATGTCTATCAGGGATGGTCTAGACAGTATTTGGTCCTGCCATGCGGGCAGGGGACTGGACTCGATGACCTCTCGAGGTCCCTTCCAGTCCTAGAATCTATGAATCTATGTGCTATCTGCTTTAAACTGCGCCTTGTGTTATTGTGCCTTCGGGGGACAGAAGGGTGTTAGAGCATTACTAGACTTCTGCCTTTCAAACGAACTCAGGTTTAAACTGCATTAAAGGCCTACTTTCTGTACCTCCATTTCCCCTGTTACCAGATGTGCCCATTACTTTGGGGTATGCTCATTTTTTCGGGTTACTCTTCTGGGGGAGGAGATTCTGTAATTCTATCCATGTCCTGCTTGTGTCGCTTGTGTTCTCAGACGGAGCTGTACTTCTCCCTTCTGCAAGTCCCCTCCCAATGAAGCTATCCTGCAGGACCTAGGTTCCCCAGGGCTGGGTTACTCCAGCCCCAGAACCGGATGAACACACACACACACAGCAAGTCTGAGCAGACCGGGTCAATCAGCACTGTCAAACATACATGATTAAAGGTTAATACCTAAGGTAGAAAGGAAAACAGAGAGAGAGGGGATCTCACCCACTCCATGAGGCTTGAACTGGTCGGAGTTCCCAGATGATGGTGGTAGCTCCGGGTCCTGAGTGCTGGAGACGAGCAGAGCCCCCGGCACGATCAGTCAGGAGAAGATGGAGTTCCAGTGGAACTGATGCATAGTTTGGATCTAAGCATCAGAACCCTGACTAGAGGGTGAGTAGGGATTTTTGTAGAGAAAATACAATGGTTGAAGGGAGAACACTAGATTTGTTTCTAGGTAAGCTGATGACTCAAGGGTTTTCTTTAGACTAGACAATAGGAGCTGATCCCTCTTGGCTCTGGGTGGTGTTTTCTTCCAGGGAGCTCACAATGCAACTAGGCTGCTTCAGTATTTGGATATCAACCAAGGATTCATTAATAGAATTGGTCTGATAATTGCTGAGCCAAGCGTGTGCAGACCTAGGTTCATTAGCAGCTGGAGCAGAGATTCCCATGATGCAGTGCTTCCCTGCTTTTTCTGGTCCCAGAGTTCAGTGCAGTTCTCTGTTCTCCATTCTGTATGCAAATTGAGATGTCTCCCTGTCCCATCTTTCATGCAGATGAGGTGAGGGGAGTTGTCTCTGCTCTCCATTCTGTATGCTAATGGGGATGTCTTAATCTTGTCACCCTTGTCAGGGGTGGTCTAGGTGTGTCTCCCAACGCCCTTCACTGCTCTCTGCAAGTTTTTTTCCCCTCTGATGGGTTTTCGTTTAAGCACAGGCTGGGGCAGGGATGTCTTTCATGAGTCAGGCTGGATACTGTACCCTGATTCCCCAAGAACACAGAGGTGTCTGGTATCACCCCTCATATCTTCTTTGCCACTGCTCTTGCCTGTGTGTGTGTGTGTGTGTGTGTGTGTGTGTGTGAACAAGTGACAGGTAATCTCCATTTCACCCTTCCTGTTTACAACCTGCTGCTCATGCTGTGAGTGACGAGAGAGACAAGAATAACCTCTCATAATTTTCACATCACTTCAACATTTGATTCCCTGTGTATGTGTTCCAATCCTGAAACACCTCTTTCTAGACTGATCCTGATTACCCTGTTCCACACTAGCAGAACTCATTCCAAAGAGACAGAGTGAAATTTTACCAATCAAATGCTGTTTGCCTTCTACTTCAAGAGGAACCTCAGGCTCTGACTAAAATTTCTTTGTCTAACCCAAGCTCTGAGCGTGAGTTACATTTCTATACTCCTTCTGCATTTTCAACTTCTGGAATTTGCACTAGACTTTTATCTGTGCCTCCCCTAAAACTTTTCATAGACACCCTCTTCCTCTAGATTAACTCACTGGGCCTGGCCTTTTAAGCACCCGCACCTTGCTCGCCTGAAGCCTTAACTTGACACTGCTACACTGGACAGTAGCAATGGCTTCCACACCTTTCAACATCTCCCAGTGAACCCAGCACAATCTCTATGCTATCGAAGCTGTTATATTTTGCTATTAAAACATCCCTTGAAAATGGTTATTGTAACAATAATTAAGCATGGGTGTGTATTAAACATTAGCATTGAGGTTATGGTGGTCACAATTTGAAAATGTGTTATCTTGAGTCTCGCAATCAGTTTTAAAAGCAGCCGTGTTAGTCTGTATCCGCAAAAAGAAGAACAGGAGTACTTGTGGCACCTTAGAGACTAACAAATTTATTAGAGCATAAGCTTTCGGATGCATCTGAAGAAGTGGGCAATAGCCCACGAAAGCTTATGCTCTAATAAATTTGTTAGTCTCTAAGGTGCCACAAGTACTCCTGTTCTTTTTGTAGTTTTAAAAGTGTTTTCCTGAAAGCATTCCAAATGAGTTATCACTTGGCCTTAAAGCTTGGTTGGTTTAATGGAGCTAAGATCATTTTGCCTTCCTGTTTTATGGTCTTCCTCTACTCGGTTTAAAGACTTTAGTATAACTCAACTACGGTAGTGCATAGAAACTTGTGTTGTGAAATGAATTTGCATGCATTCATTTTGTGACTCAGTTACCTCATGAGAATCTATATTTTCCCATATAGTACTGTTCCTTTAAGAATGGTGGTTGAGTTGCATTTGTAGTGTTGCCGCCACAGTTGCCAATTTTCATGCGGTAAACAAACACCCCGACTTTCACAATAAGCCAAAAATCAAGCAAACCCCATTTCAAAACAAGGCCCAAACCAGCCAATCCCTAAGAACCCCGACACTCTATGTGACTAGATCCCCCCGGCGTGCAGCCTGGGGCTGTGGTGGGCCGGCTGTGCACCCCTGACTCTCTCCCCTCTTTCCCCTGCTTGCCCCCCACCCTTGCCCCTGCTTGCTAGGAGCCAATCAAAAAAAAGAAGCAACAAGCTACAAGCCAAAAACTAGCCAACAAGTAACTCACAAGCCAATTAAGCCAAAAACAAGCCCAATTTCTGCATTTTTTCCGCAGGTTTGGCATGTCTGGTTGCCACCTCAATCAAGTCCTGCACTCTCTCCACTGATTCTTCAGTGATATTGTGTCACAAATGACTAATGGAATAACTCTGTGTTTAACAGTGGCTATTGTTGAGTTTTTTATTTCCTTTGACACTAGTTTCTCATTTCTATGTTACTTTGACCTCTGCGATAGCCCTAGAATTTATACTCAATTTTAGTATGACTTCTTTTGCCTAATCAATGCACTGTAACACTCACTTATTTACCTTTTATGTTGCATAACTATTTACCTGCTCTTTAGTGTTTGCATAATTGTGCTTTCTTTTCATTTTCATTTTCTTTCCTTGCAAATTTTAATAAACAACTTTCATTTTAAAATTAAGTTGACTTGTGGTGGTGTCCCTAAATGCATGAGAATAGCATGTGGGATCACCTCCTGGGATTAGTCTCATGATATAATAATTAACCATTATGCTATCTTGATTTTTGTTTTCCCTGAACAATCATCTGGGAAATAATTATTTAATTCCATCTAATTGATTCTTCCACTTATCAGTTTTGATAATTTGGTTTTAGTTTTTCTTTTAGTAAGCTTAGACTCTTTGAAAGACACCCTTTCACTCTATATCCTACCTGAGTGCCCAAACCACCAAACAATAGTCATTCTGTTCTATGGCCCAGTGACCATGTAATTATTTATACACAGTGGAACAGCTTCAACAGGAGAAATTTGAGAGCTGACACAAAATGCCCCTGTAGCCCAGAGACTTGGGCACACTCCTGGGAGATCCAAGTTCAATTCCCAATATGTCTGATGTGGTGAAGGGATTTGAACTTGTATCTCCCATGTTTTAGGCAAACGCCCTAGTCACTGGGCTAACTGTTATAAGGGAGAAACCTCTTCCTTTAGCATTACTTGCACAGAACAGCTTAGTGACCCGGTGGGTGAGGCAACATCTTTTATTGGACCAACTTCTTTTGGTGAAAGAGACAAGCTTTCAGGCTACACAGAGCTCCAGGTCCAGGTCCTTCACTACAGGACAGGGTGCATCACAGAGGATTCTTAGCAAAGATAGGTGCACAATTTCCTTTGATGGGTGGGACTTAGGCCACACACCCCTCCTTGGTCTCTGCTACTGGTCATCTTATGTGGCTCCCCTGCCAATCACACTGGCTTCTATGCTTCCCATTCTTAGGCATCTAAATCTACCCATGCATTGTGTACAAGTGTGACTCAGGGCTGTGAATTCCACTGGGTGGCAAAGCACCCACAGGGTACAGGATTCTACGCTGAGCACTGACATGCCTGTGTCCCTTTTTTGGACTTAGCCCACAGTCTCTAGATTGGGGTCGGCAACCTTTCAGAAGTGGTGTGCCAAGTCTTCATTTATTCACTGTAATTTAAGGTTTCATGTGCCAGTCATACATTTGAACATTTTTAGACGGTTTCTCTCTGTGTCTATAATATAGAACTAAACTATTGTTGCATGTAAAGTAAATAAGGTTTTTAAAATGTTTAAGAAGCTTCATTTAAAATTCAATTAAAATGCAGATCTTATCAGTTTAGTGTGATCCTTGCCCTCGCTTTTCCTTGCTGAGTTTTCCAATGTCTGGCCTGGATTTGGATACAGGTGTGAAAATACCTGTTCACACAGGTACGTGGATCCAAATGCTGAAAGCATTGCAAATGTAATTTTCTTCAAACAGTTCCATTTCACTGGCAGGGACGTCCAGCAGGTCAGAATAGAGGCCCCATGATCTCTCTCAGTAGCTTCAAGTGCACTCCGCAGATCCACAAACTTTGATGCCCACAATTCTGAGCTTTTTAACTGAATGAGTTGCATTTCGAAATCTTCAACACCCATCCACTGAAATACAGACAAATTCAAGTCGCTTTCATTGAACTTTTTAGGTTTAATTAGAAAAGAAAGCATTGGGCCAAATCGCTGGAAATCTTGAAATCTGTCAGAAAATTCTGATTCCAGTTCTTGCATGTACATTTCAATCTCATCGACACTGACAGTGCAACGTGTCGATAGCTCTTTTATGTGTTGGAAGTAGCGGAAAGTAGAAGTTTGAATATCCCGAGAAAAAACTGCTAGTTTTACAACAAATGCCTTCCAGGCTTCATAAAGATTCGGAACCGTTTGCCCTGCACCCTGGAGACAGAGGTTGAGTTTGTTTAGGTGAGCGGTGATGTCAGTTAGAAACATCAGCTTACACAGCCATTTGTCATCATCCAGTTCGGGGTAGTTTTGTCCTTTTTCTGACAAAAAGGCCTTGATTGCATGAAAACAGTTTACAAAGTGCACCAAAACCGTGCCACGACTTAGCCACCGAATGTTGCTGTGAAGTGGAATGTCGTTATAAGCACTGTCCATCTCTTCTAGCAGTGCTTGAAACTGTCTGTGAGTCAAAGCAGATCGAGCAACAAGGAAATTCACAATTCGCACCACTGTATTCATCACATTATTAAGCTCTGAACTAGAAATTTTAGCACACAGCTTTTCTTGATGGATGATACAGTGAAATTTGACTGTCGGGCAGCCAATTTGATCTTCAAGTAACTTGACAAATCCCTTCTGTTTTCCGACCATGGCAGGAGCACCATCTGTTGTCACACAAAATATTTTTCTGATGTCAACTCCTCGTTCTTCAAAATGGTTTACAAAACTTTCCAGTATATCTTCCCCCTTTGTTGTGCCATGCAGGGGTTTTAGGCAACAAAGTTCCTCTTGGATTTCATCGGAAGCACAATATCTTGCAACAGCTGCCAAACATGGAACGTCATTTATATCCACGCACTCATCAACTGCAACACTAAACACTGCTGTGTCTTTTAATGCAGTCGTCAGCTTTTCGTTAATGTTTTCTGCCATTTTGCTTATGCGTCTCTCAACTGTTCTGGCAGAGAGAGGCAGTTCTTTTATTCTAGATAGGATCGTATCTTTATTTGGCAAATCATTGAACAAAACCTCCAAACTGCTGAGAAAAATGTATTTTATATATTCCCCATCTGTAAACGGCTTTCCGTTTTTTGCAATGCACTGTGCAATCTTGTAACTTCCTTCTGTAGCTTGATTGTTACTTACACCTAAGCATTTAAAAACACTGCTTTGCTTCTCATAGACTGCTACTGCCTTTTTGATCAATTCAGTCTTCTCTGCTTCGTCAAGAAAGGTTTTCTTGTGCTTCGTTTCAAAATGTCGTTGAACACTTGATGTGCGACAACACTTTCACAACAGAAAGCACAAACAGCACGGTCCTTCTTTTGAATAAATCCAAGCGTCTGAAATGAACGGACATCTAACTTTGCTTTCTTAGGAGCTGACATTTTGTCAAATGTACCCCTTAACTCACAGTGTGGGGGGGGAAATGGCGACAGATGGCACGCACAACATAAAACTGCAGCTGCAGCTATTTTGTATGCTTATACGAAGCTCAAATTATTCCTGACTACATGGTGTTCTCGCTTCCAGTTAATGGCGGCTGAGTGCACAAAATGGCTATGGTGTTGTCAAGTCAATTTCTCTTGTAACAAGAGCTGCTTATAGTCATAGATTCTAAAACCACATGAGACCATTTGTGATCATCTAGTCTGACCTCCTGTATAACACAGGCCGAGAAATTAATTCGGGTTTGAACTAGAGCAGAGCTTTTAGAAAAAACATCCCATCTTGATTTAAAACTGACAGTGACAGAGAATGCACCGCAACCCTGGGTAAATTGTTCCACTGGTTAACTGCCCTCACTGTTAAACATGTGCCTTGTTTCCAGTCTAGCTTCAACCTTCAGCCATTGGATCTTATTATACCTTGTCTGCTAGAATGAAGAGATGATAATCAAATATTTGTTCCCCACATAGGTACATATAGAGTGTAGAAGTCACCCCTTAACCTTCTCTTTGTTGAGCTCTTGGAGTCTATCACTCTGAGGCAGGTTTTTTAATCCTTTAGTTGTTCTCATGGCTCTTCTCTGACCCCTCTCCAATTTATCAACATCCTTCTTGAATTGTGGGCACCAGAACTGGTCGCTATTCCTGTAGTGATCGCACCAATGCCAAATACAGAGTCAAATGATCCTTACTCCTACCTGATATTGGAGATATTGATATTCCCCTGTCCGAGGATCACATTTGCCCTTTTGGCCACAGCGTCACACTGGGAGCTCAGGTTCAGCTGATTGTCCACCACTGTAGGCTAATGGGGAGACATTGTCTCAAATATGTTGTACTCCATTTTGCTTTGCACTCTGTTTTCCTAGCTTTGAATTAGTAAGAAGAACTTGTTCTGGGTTTATTCTTTGCTGATTGTGTTAATGATTGTTCTTAGAAGGATAGAAGTTTTATGGCTGTAATTCTTGCCTTTGAAATCATTTACTGTTTGGTGTGTGAGTGAAGAACATATGGCATACTGGTTAACAGAGAAGAGACAGGAGGCACCCAGTGATGATGGGCCGGATGGTCGAGAGTGGAGGAGTTGAGGGGCACCAACTTTATTATCAGAACTACCCAGATGGCAGATTGACAACCCTAAAGCAAAGGTATAAACCCCAAGGACGAGATAAGGAGTTGAGCCAGAGGGACGAGATAAGAAACAGCTGCGGATCCTTCCGGTAACAACTCAAAATAATGCTGATTAAGAGCAAACTTGACTATCTCATGATTAACAGCTCCGGTGTGACACAGCGAGGTCCAGAGACTTCTATGGGAACTTATCACTATAAAAGAAGGGTGTATTGCCATGGGACTTTGGGCTCATTCTGCATCAACATCGGAGCTTCGGACACGTTTGACAGAGACTCAGCTCCCCTCCCTCGTGTGCAGTTTCAGCTGGCCGCTGGAACTGACTGAGCAACACTAAGGACTGGTAACTATAAGATCCAACTGCAGAACCTTTTGGTGTGTGTGTGTGTGTGTGTGTGTAAGCATATGCTGATTTTATTGCTTAAATTGTACTCTCAATAAACATGGCGTATTGCCTTATCCCCTTGAAAAAGATTCTATGTGATTCTTATAAGCATAAGACCACGACCCCCAAATCTTTTTCAGAATCACCCCTTCCCAGGATAGCACCCCTCCTGGAAGTATGGCCTGCATTCTTTGTTCCCAGATGTCTACATTTACATTTGGCTGGATGAAAGGGCATCCTGTTTGCTTGTGCTGAGTTTACCAAGCAATCTAGATTGCTCTGTATCTTTGATCTGTCCTCTCCATTATCTACAGCTCACCCAATCTGTGTCATTTGCAAACTTTACCAGTAGTGATTTTGTTTTCTTCCAGGTCATTGGTATAATTTTTATGTATTTTAAGGCCAAGAACCAATCCCTGGATGTAGTTATTTGTTGGCT
The DNA here is from genome assembly GCF_011386835.1 of Chrysemys picta bellii. Classification (NCBI taxonomy): domain Eukaryota; kingdom Metazoa; phylum Chordata; order Testudines; family Emydidae; genus Chrysemys; species Chrysemys picta. The sequence continues at coordinate 1,748,621 of NC_088792.1, read as the reverse complement.
GAGTGTGTGTGTTCTTTCTGTGTGCTGTCCCAGCTCTGCGTACAGAGCCAACACAGCAGACCTCGATCAAACTGCCCAGTAAGACCACAAGACTTGGTTTATAGCAAAGGTACCCGGCCAGGTTTATTGTCAATGAAGCACAGTACAACCCAGATAATTATAGCTTGATCTGGGACCTGATTAATAAAAGAGGGTAATATAATTAATGCCAATCAACATTGATTTACAGAAAATAGCTCCTATCAAACTAATTGGCTGTCTTTTTTTTTTTTAATGAGATTACAAGTTTGGTTGATAAAGGTAATAGTGATGATGTAATCGACTTAGGCTTCTGTAAGGCATTTGATTTGGAAAAAAAGCTAATGTTTTTTATATATATATATAAAACATTAGCTTTTTTTCAGTCTTCTGGAACTTCCCCAGTGTTCCAAGAGTCACTGGAGACCAACATTAAGAGCCCAGTGAGCACCTCAGCCAGCTCTCTTGAAGGGATGCACATTATTCAGAGCTGCTGGTTTTAAAAATGTCCAACTGCCGTCGTTGGTGTTTAACTCTTGCTGCCACATTTCACAGCCGTTTAACCTCTCAGGCCAGGCCTAGGTTTGGTGACTTTCCTGCATAAAATCCTGGACTCGGGCAGCTGCAGCGCTTCGTCCAGCAGAGGGAGTCGGGGCTGCATCCACGGCCCTGGGGAGACACCACAGCTGCACCTCCCAGCCCAGAAGACGGGGAGCTCTGATCCCCCTTCTCTCTCCCGGCCTGGCAGAAGCCCTGAGGGAGACCCCACTCTCAGCTTACACAGCCAGCCCCTAGACACCACACAGCTCTAGCTCCACACACACCGCTCCAGGTCACAGCCCCCTTACATCCCGGAGATGTAGCGCTTCCGGCAGACGTCTGAGCTCTGCTTTAGGTACGTGAGCTGAGCGCAGTAGGAAAAGAGTGGGCAGCATTTCCAAAGGACATGCCCATGTGAGGACTTTCCAGCAGGGTGACCAGACAGCAAGTGTGAAAAATCAGGACGGGGATGGGGGGTAATAGGAGCCTATATAAGAAAAAGACCCAAAAATTGGGACTGTCCCTATAAAATCGGGACATCTGGTCACCCTACTTTCCAGACCGTACTTTGCCTTTCCTTCTGGCCTTCGCATTGACAGAAGCTGCTCTCAGCCAGGGTTCATTCTGTATAAGGTAGGGTTACCATATTTCAACAATCAAAAAAGAGGATGGGAGGAGCCCCGCCCTAGCCCCGCCCCTGTCCTGCCCCTGCCCCTTCAACTCCCTCCCACTTCCTGCCCCCTCAGAACTCCCAACCCTCCCCCCCACGCCTTGTCCCCTGACTGCCCCCTCCTGAGACCTTCCCCACATCCTAACTGCCCCCCTAGGACTCTACCCCCTACCTGTCCCCTGACTGCCCCAACCCTTATCCACACCCCCACCCCCAGACAGACCCCTGGGACTCCCACGCCCCATCCAACCACTCCCCACCCCCTGACAGCCCCCCCCAGAACTCCTGACCCATCTAAACCCCTCTGCTCCCTGTCCCCTGACTGCTCCGATCCCTCTCCCCACTCCTGCCCCCTGACAGCCCCCCCCCTGAACTCCCAACCCCCCCTGCTCCTTGTCCCCTGACTGCCCCCTCCTGGGACCCCCCCACCTGTACTCTGACTGCCCAAAACCTTACACCCCCAGCCCCCAGACAGCCCCCCCCGAACTCCTGACCCATCCAACCCTCCCCCTGTCTCTTGACTACCCCCCCCCTCCCAGAACCTCCCTGCCGCTTCTCTGGCCCCCGGCCCCCTTACTGTGCTGCAGAGCAGCGCGCTCGACAGCGGGGGAGGGGAGCAGGGTCGGAGCTCCAGACTGCCGGAGGCCGAGGCGAACGGCCCCGATCTGCGAATGCGGGGGGGGGGAGGGAGGGAGAGGAGGGGAGTGATGTCAAGTTGCAGGGGCGAGGAGGGGGAAGCGGAGGAAGGGCTCTGGCTGCCGGAGCCCCGTGCGAGTGGCACCATCCGGCTGGCTGCCCTGTAAGCCCCGCACGCTCTGCATTTGGGGGGGGGGGCAGAGGGGGGAAGACTGGACATTGACAAATTCCCCCCGGACGCTATTTTTAACTGAAAAAAGCCGGACATGTCCGGGGGAATCCGGACGAATGGTAACCCTAGTATAATGTGTGACTAAAGGAACTATATTCAGTGAGAATCTAACAAAACCTTATTGTTGTATTTAAAAATAAAGACACACCCCCTAGTTATCCTTTAACCATCAGGTATCTGTGGCTCCTGGCTGGAGACACTGCTGGGGAGACATTAGCCTGTTATCTGCATTTACTCTGTACAGCACGTTAAAACTTCCAGACCGTTGTCAACACCACAGATTTCTCAGACTTCAGAGACACACACAGACCACACTGTACCTGGTGCTGCCAGCCAGTACTGGGATTACAATGGCACCAATGGTGCAATGGCATCTAGCCCACATTGGGAAGGACCCGTCTAACCCATCCATACAGCTGGGTTTGGCCCTCGCCCGGGGCAGTCCAACACCCAGGCTTTGCTGTGCCAGGGGCTCCCAGCCAGCCTTGCGGGGGTGATGGATGATCTGGCAAGGAGCCCCCCTGGGCCCCAGGCACACAGCCAGCTCTGGGAGGAGACACCGCTCTCCACCGGCAACAGCTCCCATCCCTGTCCCACGCCAGGCCTGGCCCCCCAAGCGGCAGGATTCCTCTGCCACCGCTGTGTCACCTGAAGCTCGCCCTCCTCCCAGTGGCAGATTAGCCACTGGGCCAAAGGGGCGTGCCCAAGGACCCCAGCCAACTGAGATGCCCCAAAAAAGGGTGCCCTCTTCCTGCTTCCCCCCACCCCACTTGATGCTCCAGCCAGGGAGTGAGGTCAGGGCAGGAGGGATTGCAAGCTCCCGCGCCCTGACCGAGGTCCCTGGCTGGAGTGCCAGGCGAGCGGAGCGGGGCAAGCCCCCCCGACCCCACTCCCCATCTGGAGCATCAGGCGGAGCGGAGCAAGCTCCCACGCCCTGACCCCATTCCCCAGCAGAAGCAGCGGGCAGGCAGAGCGGGACAAGCCCCTGCACTCCGCTCCCGCTCCCTGGCAGGAGCACCGGGCCAGCAGGCAGAGCGGGGCAAGCCCCCCGCTGCCTGCAGGAGCACCAGGCGGAGCAGGATTGCAAGCCCCCGTGCCCTGTCCCCACTCCACAGTTGGAGCACTGGGTGGGTGGAGTGGGGCAAGCTGGGGCCGGAGCAGAGCCAGGACTGGGGGGTGGGCCTGTATGCTAAGTGGGTGGGCTGTGGCCCACCCAGGCCCACCTGTGGCTACACCCCTGGTTTGTGTGGTTTTGGGGTGCTGGGCATAGGGGGTATGGTGGGGGGTGGGGAGGTCTATGTGTGTCAGGTCATTGGGCGGCAGGGTCTGTGTGGGGCGCTGTGCAGTTGTGGTACTGGGGCTGTGGGGGGGAGCTGGGCAGTGGAGGAGCTGTGCGGGGGCACTGGGCACAGGGGTCTGTGGGTGGGAGGCGCTGGGCACTGGGCAGTTGTGATGGGGAGTCTATGGGAGGGTCTCTGTGATGGGTTCCCCGGGGTGTAATCTGGAACTGGGGCACCGCTGAACCCTCTGTCCCACCAGTCTGGGCTACCTCTCACTCTGTAATGCTGTGACAAGCTACAACCCTCTGGCATGTCCTGCACTTACAGAGACATTCACATGCAGGGACACACCCTGCTGAGTTAAATGAATGCTTTCGCTAGCCACTCATGAACCAACAATAGAGAGACTCCAGCCAATCCCCCCCAGCTCCCCAGCCTAGGACCCCAGAGCTGTACTGTCTTGCCCTGGGCAGAAGCCTGAGCACTGTACGTTTATTATCCAGTCTGCCACTTCTACGAAGGAAAATGGACGTGCACCAGCACTTGCACCCTGAGCAGATTTCCCAAGCACTCAACCAAACCACACTGGTTTAGGTAAAGTATAAAACAGATTTATTACCTCTGAAAGAGAGATTTTAAGTGATTATAAGTAATAAGCGTCCAGATCAAGATTGGTTACCTAAGAAATAAAACAGTTTTTTAAAATCGAGACAAAAAACAAAGTTCTATAAACTAGCCAGGATTTGAATCAAGGAGTTTCTCACCTTGATAAATGGAACAAACAGGTCACAGATCTTCAATACACAGGTTGGAATCCTCCTTTCCAGCCTGGGATCCCCTCCCCCGTCCAAAGCCTTTATCCACCAGACGTCCTTCCAGGTGTTGAGTTGTGGGGGAGTGAGACCAAGTCATGATGTCACATCTCCTCTTTTATATCTTCTTCCAGCTTGCTGGACACCTCTATGCTGGTGACGTGTCTCAAGCAGTCGCCATTGGCTATGTGCTCTCTCTGAGAAGTCTCCGTTGAACACTGCTCCTGTGCCAGTCCTTGTGGGTGTGGATTCCCTTTAATGGGCCATCAGCGTGTCTGGCTTCCTCATTGTTACACCTGAAAGGCTGCTTGTAGGTGTTTCTAACTTCACAACACATTTCAGTAACACACACACAGCAAAACTTCATAACTTCCCATACAATGACAGCACATACCATCCAACAGGATATTGATGTTCCGCAGATCAAGACGTTTAGAATGATACCTCACAAGGCAAACTTTGTACAAAACACATAATTATTTGACAATGGTGAATATGGGGGTTCCAGGTGCTGCTTTCAGGCACAGAGTGCCACAGCCTCTGGGTGGAGGGGCGCTGGGCATAGGGGTCTGTGGGGAGTGTGTGTGCAGGTCCCTGTGCAGTTAGGTAGGGGGGATCTGTGGGGGTCTCTGGGTGGAGGGGCGCTGGGCATAGCAGGTCTGCGGGTACTGGGCAGAGGGGTTTGTGTGTTTTCTCAGTGGGGGTGGCGCTGGGCATAGAGTTCTGTGGGTGGGGGGCACTGGGCAGGGTGGTGGTGTGCAGGGCCCTGTGCAGTTGTGGTGGGGGGATCTGTGGGGGGTCTCTGGGTGGAGGGGTGCTGGGCATAGAGGTTGCAGGGGTGCTGAATGGGGGTGTGTGGAAGGTAGCACAGGCCCACCCCCGAGGGGAAAGGGCGCACTGACAGCGCAGGACCAGATGTGCCAGTGTGCATCGGGTGGCTGCCAGTTTGTAAACACTGCCCTTGCACTGGCCAGCCCCTCGCTCCAGGAACCCATCCCCCCACCCCGCCCACCATGTCCCCTCTACGTATTGCTTAGGTATCTAGGTGGTGGGACAAGGGTGTTGGGCAGGGGGGGCTGTGTGGCACGGCATAGGCCCACCCCCGAGGGGAAGGGACATGCTGGCAGCACAGGGCCGGGCGGGCCATTGTGCGTCTGGCAGCTGCCGGTATATAAATAGTGCCCTCGCACTGGGCTAGGCGGAGCGGGGCTGCCTGCCATGCCGTGCCCCATTGCCCCTGGCTGGCCCCTTGCTCTGGGGACTGACCTCCCCACGCCAGGCTCCATTGCCTACATGGGGGGCCACAAATATGTTTGGCGATAGGCCCCCAAAAGGTTAATCCGGCCCTGCACCAGAGTCCCGGCCGGTTCATTCAGAACATCAAGCCTGTGACTGTGGGACACCTCAACCCCACCCCCAGAACATGGCTCCCTCTGCCCCACTCCCGCCCCCCACGCCCAGAGCATGGCTCCCCCTCCCCCATCCTGCCCCACTCACCACACAAGCCCCAGAGTACAGTTCCCCCTCCCCTGTCCTGCCCCACTCAGCCCCCCCACCCCCAGAGCACGTCTCCCCTCCCCCACCCTGCCCCATTCACCATCCCAGAATTTTTAATATTTTGGTGCAGAATTCCCCCAGGTGTATAATTTAGCATTCTTTAAAAATATCAGTAAGATATAAGATTTAGTGTTTATTTTAACATGGCTGTGCCAGATATAAATATAAAATGTAAAGCAAACCCTGCTCTCTCCCCTCTAAGGGATGGTGGGGGTGAGTGGGAGGGAGAGGAGGAATAGAAAAAGGAGAAAACGTTAAACCCTTCGGCATGAAGTATTTCTATTGCTCTGCTGCACGCATGTCTGCCTTGGCCAAATTGCCAGCCATAAAAAGCTTATTCGGGGTCAAAGCTTTGGTTTTTGGCAAACGTACTTTTGATTGAAGGAGTTGGTTGTTGTGTATCATTATCCCAAAGGTTGGTATCAAGTCAATTGCGATTGCAGACACACCTGCCATGGCCTTGGCAAATTAAACCAGCAACGTGTGACCTTTGTTTTACACAGGAATCATTCTTCTAAGGAAGTAACTAAGCCTCAATAAAGCCTCTGCTACCCGCAATATGTCATGATTATTATCATTATAGGTCTTAACTGTCATTTCAGTAGATGTGGCTACATTTATTCCTTATCAAATGTTTATAATTTCCTTTTATTTTATCTGTGCAAATAAAGCACGTGTTAATATTATTTTTGTTAAACATTTGTTTTTTTTTAATAGGATATGAATATTTATGAAAAACACCTTTGGGGTTTCTAACTAAACTATTTAACCTTTTTTAAAGGCAAATTAAGGGGTAATCCAGCTAAAGGGAAGGTTGTTAACTCTAGTAGTTTCCTAGGCAGCATCCTGTTTAAATGAACAAATTTCCAGAGCCCGTTTGCCTTATTGGTCAATGTGGTGTCAACTAAGTCAAGAGTGTAACGATGCTGGTTCTGGCGGGACCCAACTGAGAGTGCCAATTCAGGACAAATTACTTAAAACAGGGCAGTTACAGCCCTAGGCTGGGGTTTTTCTGTCTCTAAGGCAAACCAAACCAGCCAGACTAAGACGACTTTGGTCTCACCGCACTGGCTAACCACAAGTCACACAAGCAATTCCCTTAGACACTCCAGTTTCCCCGTATCACCACCAGTGCCACTCGTTATGGGGACAATGGTTATGAAAACCAATACCCCAGTAAAAGAAAAAAGGTTCTCTCAATCCGAAAGGACCAAGCTCCAGACCCAGATCAATATACAAGTCAGATCTTACCCACAAATCACGCTGTTGCCAATCCTTTAGAATCTAAAGGTTTATTCATAAAAAGAAAGAAATATAGATGAGAGCTAAAATTGGTTAAATGGAATCAATTATATACAGTAATGGCAAAGTTCTTGGTTCAGGCTTGCAGCAGCGATGGAATAAACTGCAGGTTCAAATCAAGTCTCTGGAACATCCTCAGCTGGGATGGGTCAGTCAGTCCTTTGTTCAGAGCTTCAGTTTGTAGCAAGGTTCCTCCAGAGGTCAGAAGCAGGATTGAAGACAAAATGGAGGAGTTTCCAGGGCCTTTTATATCCTCTGCCATGTGGAAGGACTCCCCTTTGTTCTTACTGTGGAAAATCACAGCAGTGAGATGGAGTTTGGAGTCACATGGGCAAGTCACATGTCCCTGCATGACTCAACTTGCAGGCGGCAGCCATTGCTCACATGCTATCTTGAACGTTCCCAGGAAGACTTCTCATGTGGATTGGAGTCTCCCAAGGTCCATTGTCAGTTAAATGTTTCTTGATTGGGCACTTAATCTGCAAATTCCTTTCTCAAGAAGCTGACCAAATGCTTCACTGAGGCTATTTAGAATCAAACACATTGAGATACAAGTACAGAGCCAATATTCATCACTTCAACTACAAAAATGATACACACATACAGACAGCATAATCATAACCAGCAAACCATAACCTCTTCATAGACACCTCACACAACAACCTTTGTACAATATTTGCTGCAAATCTATAACAGTGGTTGTAACAATGATCTATACGGTCACAGTTTATGTCAATAATGTCACACCCATAAAGCTGGAAAATGAGGCATTTGTTTCTTTGTTTTGCTGCTCCAGTTCCAGGTATCAAAATGCATGTTAGACTAGTTTGGCTGCAAAGAAGAATTCTATGTACACTGGGGACACCACCTGATTCCCATCAGGCTGCAGAACCGTGCTGACATCAGAATCCAAACACCCTCTGGTCAGTGCAAGCAGAGGCATTCCTCTAATGATTTGGACTTGATGTGATGCAGTATGGATGTCATGGATAATTCAGACCAATGGGGAGAAACAGAATCAAAAACACTGTTTAAACACCTTCCGTCCCCCCCACCCCTTCCGTCTTGAGGATTCTTGACCAATTTAACAGCACAATACATATGCTAACAAACTTAAACAAAGCCTTTGTTTAAGTTTGTTACCATATGCATTGTGCTGTTAAAGCCATATAAAGAATGAATGCCCTCCCTAGCCTTGTTCTGCTCCTTTAAGGAGCAGAGCGCAGCCCCAAGTCTTTCCAGTGCCCTGTATCCCCTAAAAATCTCTTGCTGGTACTGTATACTGGAGAGTACCCCACTACTTGCACTCCTGCCGGTTTGTAAGGCAATATCTGGCTCTTGTGTCCCCAGCTCACAGTTCTTCGATCTTCAGACAGGACGAGCTCAGGATGTGCCGTGACTGGATCCAGAGTCACATTCGCTGGGGAGAGACAGAATCAGAGCGTTATTGGCAGACGTGGGTCAATGACAGAGCGAAAGGATCGGCTGGACCAGACTTGAGACTCAGAATCTTCCCCCCTGCACTCACCTACTTAGGAACAATACTGTGTAACGTATACGTGTGCCAGTGGGTGCTGCTCTTTATATAGCTAACTATCTACACAGAGAGAGAGATTACCTGGCGAAAGTACGTCACTAACCCAGCGTTAAGATGCCTGGTGATACCTTACGCCCTTCAAGAAAGTCAGTTCAGCAAAACTGAATCTTGTGAATGGCGGGAGATAGCGAGTTCAGGTGTGTTAGGATATAGATATTCAGGCCTGCCTGTAAAGGCCTAGACTTTAACAACTTAGGTGTATTCTTATCACTTAGCTTGTTATAGGGGTATAAAACAGAATCAAAATCACAGTCCGCCTGGGTAAGGGCCTTCTCTCACTAGGAGAGTCTGAGGCTTTGTCCTTAGGCTCAGGCCTTTGGCGAAGCAGCAGGGGCAGCCATAAACTGGGAAGTGAACGGTCCCATCCTCACATCCCAAACCCGTCACACGGAAATAAGGGGCTATTGGGCTGTTAGGAAGACGATCCTGTCCTGATAGTGCCTGTCATAAATATAGAGAGAAGGGTAGCATAAAATCCCTCCTTGGCAGCTGTACTGAATCCCTTTTCCTGTAAGGGGTTAATAAGCTCAGCTAACCTGGTTGGCACCTGACCAAAAGGACCAATAGGGAAAGAAGATACTTTCAAATCTGGGGGGAGGGTAGGTTTTGTTTGGGCTCTCTTTGTTGGTTCCCTCTCCAGACGGAGAGAGAGACCAGGCAGGTACAATGTCTCCTGAAAACATACCTGAAATGATCCATTTAAGATTACAAAAATTGTAAGTAAGGCAAGGAAATGTGTCAGGTTATCTTTTGTTTTAGCTTGTGAATTTTCCTATGCTATAAAGGTAGTTTTATTTCTAAAACTATCTCTGCAGCGTCAGAGCCGGGAAGGGGGCCGTGGGATAAACGCTCTGCGGCGTCGGAGCCGGGAAGGGGGCCGCGGGCTAAACGCTCTGCGGCGTCGGAGCCGGGGAGGGGGCCGCGGGCTAAACGCTCTGCGGCGTCGGAGCCGGGGAGGGGGACGCGGGCTAAACGCTCTGCGGCGTCGGAGCCGGGGAGGGGGACGCGGGGTAAACGCTCTGCGGCGTCGGAGCCGGGGAGGGGGACGCGGGGTAAACGCTCTGCGGCGTCGGAGCTGGGGAGGGGGACGCGGGGTAAACGCTCTGCGGCGTCGGAGCTGGGGAGGGGGACGCGGGGTAAACGCTCTGCGGCGTCGGAGCTGGGAAGGGAACACTGGGGAACAGACTCTATCGGAGTTTAGAGATAAGCCCGACTAGTGTGAAGGGCTTTGGAATATGCTTGCTTGGAAACTAACCCCAATAAACATCTCATTGTCTGCACTTCGGACTTCTGGTCTTCTGCTGCTTTCTGTCTATGTGACAAGGACCAGGGGAGAGGGTGAAAGGAAAGCCCTCTAACAATTTCCAATACTTAGATTCACCAAGTCAGCAACAAAACAGCTTCTACAATATCTTGCTGGTTACCCAGAAGCCAAAAACACAGTTCCCTTAAAACAATCCAGCCTTGGACTCCCACCCAGACACCCAAGTCAACTATGATGAGAATTACTGAAAATCTTGTTTGTCATATTTAAAGTTCTGCCAGTCCCAAGGGATCGGACACATTACCCACCAGGTCAATGAATATTTCAGATCTTTCCCAACTACCCACTTACAGCCAATCCTTATTAACTAAACTAAGATTTATTAAAAAAGAAAAGAGACTATAGGTTAAAAGATTGTTATAGATAGAGATGTGAGTAGAGATGTGACTTATTCGACATTGGTGAGGCCTCATCTGGAATACTGTGTCCAGTTTTGGGCCCCACACTACAAGAAGGATGTGGAAAAATTGGAAAGAGTACAGCGGAGGGCAACAAAAATGATTAGGGGTCTGGAGCACATGACTTATGAGGAGAGGCTGAGGGAACTGGGATTATTTAGTCTCCAGAAGAGAAGAATGAGGGGGGATTTGATAGCAGCCTTCAACTACCTGAAGGGGGGTTCAAAAGAGGATGGAGCTCGGCTGTTCTCAGTGGTGGCAGATGACAGAACAAGGAGCAATGGTCTCAAGTTGCAGTGGGGGAGGTCCAGGTTGGATATCAGGAAAAACTATTTCACTAGCAGGGTGGTGAAACACTGGAATGCGTTACCTAGGGAGGTGGTGGAGTCTCCTTCCTTGGAGGTTTTTAAGACCCGGCTTGACAAAGCCCTGGCTGGGATGATTTAGTTGGGAATTGGTCCTGCTTTGAGCAGGGGGTTGGACTAGATGACCTCTTGAGGTCCCTTCCAACTCTGATATTCTATGATTCTATGATTCTAGAGTTCTTAGGTCAGTCTAATAGCAGAGATGGTGAGCTTTATAGTTACAAAAAGTTCTTTCCAGAATCAGTTCTTCAGGTTATAGTCCAGGTGGGCAGTCGTCATGTAGAGTTCAAATTCTCCCATGAGCATTAGCAGGGTGATCCAGACTGGAGCTGGAGACCTCAGTCTTGCAACTCAAGCTTCCCCTGACCAAGCTTAAGCAGATCTGAGATAACAGGATCAGGGCCCTAGAGTTCCTTTATAGATCTCTGGCAGGTTATCCATGGCCTTTTGACAGCAGACATTCCTTGAGTGAAGCATTGTGGCTTTGAAGTAAAACCTCCTATTTCCCATGTATACACAGGTAATTAGTTGCATTTATCAGCATAAGGTCATTATCCATTAAGCAGTTCAAAAACAGCTTACAACAAACTTCAAAGAGAAATATAGACAATAATATTATTACAGCCAAGTTTCATTTAAATATTAGTATTCCCTTTTGATCTTTGAATCAATAGAATATAGTAACAGCCAGGAACTGCCTGGTAACAATGTTAACCTCTAAGAAAATATAGGTAAACACACAAACACAAAATTCTTCCAATTTTAAAACAATACAGGCAGGGACATCCTTAGGAGGATGCGGGGTCCAGGACACCCCCCCACACCTCTGCCCGCCCCTGCTCTGCCCCTGCCTCTTTCCTGCTTTCGCCCCCTCCCCCAAGCGACGCTGGGAGATGGTGGAGCAGGGCAGGGTGGAACGGGGCCGCTGCTGACACTTCCTGCCAGTGAGTGCGGCAAATCAGGGTGGCCACCGCGGGGCCCCCCATAGCGTGACCAGACAGCAAATGTGAAAAATCTGGAGGGAAGTGGGGGGTAATAGGAACCTATATAAGAAAAAGACCTAAAATCGGGACTGTCCCTATAAAATCGGGACATCTGGTCACCAGTAGCCCCCCAAAGCACGGGGCTCGGGCCCTTCCTACCATAGGAATCCAGGTTTACGTTTCAAAGCTCTAGTCCAGGGGTAGGCAACCTATGGCACATGTGCTGAAGGCGGCACGTAAACTGATTTTCTGTGGCACTCACACTGCTCGGGTCCTGGCCACCGGTCCGGGGGGCTCTGCATTTTAATTGAATTTTAAATGAAGCTTCTTAAACATTTTAAAAACCTTATTTACTTTACATACAACAATAGTTTAGTTCTATATTAGAGACTTATAGAAAGAGACCTTCTAAAAAGGTTAAAATGTATGACTGGCACGTGAAACCTTAAATCAGCGTGAATAACTGAAGAGTCAGCACACCACTTCTGAAAGGTTGCCGACCCCTGCGCTAGTCTATCTAACATGGCTTTGTTAGCTATTTATAAGGAATGACCTTAATTACCATTCACAAACTTTTCTAATATGTCTTCAAAGGCTGAATTTGGGTTCTGGCCCAGAGTCACACCTGGGATGTGGGAAGCTCTGAACAAAGGACTGAATGACCCATCCCAGCTGGGGATGTTCCAGAGACTTGATTTGAACCTGCAGTTTATTCTATCACTGCTACAAGCCTGAACCAAGAACTTTGCCATTACTGTATGTAACTGATTCCATGTAACCAATTCTAGCTCTCATCTATATCCTTTTCCTTTTATGAATAAACCTTTCGATTTTAGATTCTAAAGGATTGGCAACAGCGTGATTTGTGGGTAAGATCTGATTTGTATATTGACCTGGGGCTGGGGCTTGGTCCTTTGGGATCGGGAGAACCTTTTTCTTTTACTGGGGTATTGGATTTCATAACCATTCATCCCCATAACGAGTGGCAAGGGGGTGATACTGGAAAACTGGAGTGTCTAAGGGAATTGCTTGTGTGACTTGTGGTTAGCCAGTGGGGTGAGACTGAAGTCCTCTTAGTCTGGTTGGTTTGATTTGCCTTAGAGGTGGAAAAACCCCAGCCTTGGGCTGTAACTGCCCTGTTTTAAGCAATTTGTCCTGAATTGACACTCTCAGTTGGGTTCCGCCAGAACCAGCATCGTTACACCCTCCTACGACTTCTCCTTTTACACAGTGATACAAAGAAATTACGTCACACTCCAGATGTTCCCACCCTTATCCTTGTACCTGCTAGTTCAAACAAAACATCCTCATCCATTATCCTGACATCCCATCCTCATCTTAGGAGGGGTTGGTGTGTTCTTGTACCGTCTCTTAGGAGTGTGTTTCTGTAGTTACCGGAGAGATCTGGGTGTTTTTGTTCCATCCTCGCTGGTCAGGAGTGTGCTGACTTGGTTAGCTGCCACTTGGTGTGTTACTGTTCTGCCAAGGCCAGGCCTGCTCTGGTTCCCAGCCCTCGGTTCACACTGTTCGTTATGTCTCGGGCTCCAGCAAGACCGACATCTAGTACCCCCTCCTGAGAGCTGGAACCCGCTGTCCAACTGCCTAGCTCCTCTGGGCACAGCGCTGACCCTTCGGACTCCCTTGTGCTTAAACATCCGCCCCCAGAACTCCACCCAAAGAGCGCGACGTTTCTGATTTACAGTTTAACTCTCTCAGGGGCACACAGCAGCTGAGAAGCAATTAACGTGTTTGCTTTTTTACTTAATCATATAAAGCACAAGAGGGTACCAATCATACAAACCTACAGACACTCCGTGCCTGTCTCTGCCTCAGTTTCCTCACCACTCCAGGGCATTTGATGGGCTGGGGTCAGAGACCTGTTGTCTAATATTTGGATGGAATAAATGGGCCAAAGAGTCAAAGATGTTACTGTAACCCTGTCACTGCCTGTGACCCCGGAACCTCTTAATGCCAACTGACGAGGGGCACAGAGGGGTTACAGGGATCTGTACAGTCTAGTTCTCCAGAAGAGTGTCATGTGAGGTCACACTGGTCGTCAGTATCCTGGTGAAATGCACGTACCGATGCTGTGTAAGGAGTTATGTATATACTCTGAGAATTGTGTTCGTAAGGTCTGTGTCTATGGACTGGTCACCAGGTGAAGGGCAGGTTTTCTGTCAGATAAGAAATGTTTCTCTGTCTGTCTGTTTACATGTAAATTAAGTATTGTATGGCTCCTAATGGGCCTCCTCTCACCAGTCTGAACCGAATGCTAATGGAGGGTTGTGAAACTTCACAGAGAACTAAGAGGAAGAAGTAAACAGCTTGAGTGGGGAGAGGAACACATGTTACCTTGAGGTGCACAGCTAAGGTTTGTTTTTGTATATTTGGGAGGACAAAGAAGACACCCCATCATCTTCCACCTGGGAAGTAAAGACAACGAGTTTGGTTCATGAAGGTGGGATCTCAGCCAGGCTTAGTTGAAAACGCTGGAGAGAACTGTGGTGAGAAAAGCTTCTTTAGACAAGAGGATCACTTGTTAGTTAAGTTTAGTCACTAGAAAGCATGTTGTGATTTGGTTTTATATGTAACTGTTTGTTTCCAATATTCTTAGTCGCTGTCACTTGAACCTCTGTTCTCTGATAATAAACTTACTCCTGTTTTCACTAGAAGTGGATCCCCGGGCCGTGTGCTCAGCAGAGCGCTGTTCTAAGGTACGAGGAATACAATGGCATGTTCTGGGCCTTTGGGAGCAGCAGGCCTGGTAATTCTGTGAGCGTTCAGTGGATCAGGGCTGGACACTGCAGAGGACGCTTAGAGAGGTTGAGGGTTGGCGGGTGCCTCTAACCCCTACACAGAGAGAGCGAGGCTTGCGGGGGCCTGGAGGGCAGGGCTTGTCATGGTGGGTTCGGGGAGCTGATCACAGCAGACCCAGACAAGACTTCCTCACACGAAGGGCAGGAGATGGTGAGGTGCATCCCAGCCTGGGTGCCCCTGGGGCGCGTCGTGCTGTCCAACATTACGCAGTTTTAAACAAGATTCTGGGTTTGATATGCAGAGACCTCAGCCTGCTTAATACAGTGGCAAACCCACCATTGGAAAGTCTTCTAACCTTTTCTTAAACATACAGAAAAGGAAAAACAGTTAAAGCCTTTGAAATGGGAAGTGTTCAGTCAGGCTTTCGTTTTAACAACACCCTTGTTCCCTTTCCTTTTCAGTGCAGAGAGTCTTTAGAAAGAACCAATCGCCCTTGTCTGCCAATCTCTAAGATGGTATTAAGAATGGTTAGAACATAAAAATGGCCACAGTGGGTCAGACCAATGGTCCATCTAGTCCAATATCCTGTCTTCTGACAGTGGCCAAGCCCAGATGCTTCCGAGGGAATGAACAGAACAGGGTAATTTTGGAGTGATTCTCCCTTGTCATCCAGTCCCAGCTTCTGGCAGTCAGAGGTTTGGGGTCACCCAGACTATGGCTTGCACCCCTGACCATCCTGGCTAATAGCCATTGAAGGACCTGTCCTCCATGCACTTAGCTAATCTTTTTTGGACCTTCACAACATACCTTGGCAATGAGTTCTGCAGGTTGACTTTGTGTTGTGTGAAGAAGTACTTCCTTATGGTTGTTCTAAACCTGCTGCCCATTAATTTCAGTCAATGGACCCTGGTCCTTGTGTTATGTGATGAGGTAAATAACACTTTTTCGCCATGCCAGTCATGATTTTAAAAACCTCTATCATATCCCTCCCTTAGTTGTCTCTTTTCTAAGATGAACATGAACAGTCCCAGTCATTTTAATCTCTCCTCATATGGAAGCTGTTCCATTCGGTTCGCTTTTTTGACTGCCGCTGCACAACAAGTGGATATTTTCAAGGAACTGTCCACGATGACTCCAAGATCTCTTTCTTGAGTGGTAACCGCTAATCTAGAACCCATCGTTTTATATGTATAGTTGGGATTATGTTTTCCAATGTGGTTTACTTTGCATTTATCAACATTGAATTTCATCTGCCATTTTGTTGCCCAGTCGCCCAGTTTTGTGAGATCCTTTTGTAGCTCTTCGCAGTCTGCCTGGGACTTAACTATCTTGAATTAATTTTGTATCCTCTGCAAATTTGGCCAGGTAACTGTTGACCCCCTTTTCAATATCAGCACTGGTCCCAGTATAGATCCTTGTGGGATCCCACTACTGTATTTACCTCTCTCCATGGTGAACACAACCCTTTGTTTCCTATCTTTTAACCAGTTACCGATCCATGAGAGGACCGTCCCTCTAATCCCATGACAGCTTACTTTGCTTAAGAGCCTTTGGTGAGGAACATTGTCAAAGGCTTTCTGAAAGTCCAAGTACAGAGGAACCCCGCTATAACGCGCCCCGCGATACCGCGAATTCGGTTATAACGCGGGGCGAGTCTGGCCCCGGCGGCTGCAGCAGGAGCGACTCTCCCTGCAGCCCCGGCAGGCCCCTGGGGTTCTCACCTCTGTCCCCGGCAGGGCCGGCTCCAGCCCGCCCCGGCAGCTGCGGCGGGCAGTCTGGCCGGGAGAGCGGGGCTGCCGCGCTCCAGCCGGAGGTCCGGCCGGGGTTGCGGGGTGGGGCTGCGTGGCTGCCGCGCTCCGGCCAGTGTCCGGCTGGCGTCGCGGGGATGCGTGGCTGCCGCGCTCCGGCCAGTGTCCGGCTGGCGTCGCGGGGATGCGGGGCTGCCGCGCTCTGGCCAGCGGTCCGGCCGGTGTCGCAGGGCTGCGCGGCTGCCACACTCCGGCTGGGAGAGCGGGTCTGCTGCGCTCTGGCCGGCGTCACAGGGCTGCCGCGGTCCGGCTGGAGGTCTGGCCGGGGTTGCGGGATGGGGCTGCGGGGCTGCCGTGCTCCGGCCAGCGGTCCGGTCAGCGTTGCTGGGCTGCGGGGCTGCTGCGCTCCGGTCGGCGTCGTGGGGCTGCCGTGGTCCGGCCAGAGGTCTGGCCAGGGTTGCGGGGCTGCCGCGGTCCGGCCGGGAGAGCGGGTCTGCTGCGCTTCGGCCGGCGTCGCAGGGCTGCGGGGCTGCTGCGCTCCGTCCGGCGCTCTGGCCAGGGGAGCGGGGCCCCCAAAGACTACCACCGCCGGGGCGAATCAGCCTAAAGCCGGCCCTGCTGGCCGCCCCCCTTCTCTCTCTCCCCCCGCTCCCTCCCTCCCGCTAGCCAGGGCGCACACTCTGCTGCAAACTGAACACAAGTGCAGTGGAACCCGGCTATAACGCGACCCCGCATTGACCGCGATTGAATTTTTTGGACCCCAGTGATCGTGTTATAGCGGGGTTCCACTGTACACTATATCCACTGGCTCACCCTTCTCCACATGCTTGCTGTTGACACCCTCAAAGAATTCTAATAGATTGGTGAGGCATGATTTCCCTTTATCAAAGCCATTTTGACTCTTCCCCAACAGACTGTGTTTGTGTATGTGTTATGCTGACCGGCCTGTAATTGCCAGGATCGGCTCTGGTGGCTTGCGAGCTTTTGCGGAGATTGACACTTATTTTCCCTATATTGCCCTAACCTATTGTCTAGTTTCTTCCTAATTTATTTTTAATTTACAAGTTTTGATATCAAATTGAATTATAGTTGCTGTAATCTAGTTAATTAACTGCGTTTATACTTGGTTATCTGATACTATGTCTAAATTTAGCTATTGAATGATGTTAATGCTTAGCTACTAGTTTA
The DNA here is from genome assembly GCF_011386835.1 of Chrysemys picta bellii. NCBI lineage: Eukaryota > Metazoa > Chordata > Testudines > Emydidae > Chrysemys > Chrysemys picta. Next base: position 1,731,214 of record NC_088792.1, on the reverse strand, counting down.
TCTTAATTAGGGTAACGAACCTGTTTGAAGCTGTTCAGTAATTAAATGAATTCCAGTGTAGTTAATGGTCATAGTTTTTGAACTTTATACTCAGTTTTATAACACTAGTCTGTTCAAGATAGTTAAATAACCTTGTTTCAATGTACTTTATATTTGACAATTACTCTCCACTTCATTATTCAAGTCATTAATGAAAAGATTGATTGAACCGGACCCAGGACTGACGCCCTGTGGAACCCCAAAAGATACGTTTTTGCAGGCTGATAGCGAACCATTGACAATTATTCTTTGGATGGTTTTGCCAACAAGTTGTGCATCCACCTTACAGTAATTTCATTTAGAATATATTTCTCTAATTTGCTTTTAAAAAATGTCACGTTGGACTGCATCAAAAACCTTCTTAAAATCAAGATCTGTCATGTCTACTTTTCCCCCCATCCTCTAGGCCAATAACCCTGTCAAAGAAGGAAATTAGGTTGGTTTGGCATGATTTGTTCAATGTAATATGCTATTTTTTAACAAAAATACTGATTTTAAGACAATCTTATGATTTTGGGGTTTCACTCGTGATTTTTGAATGCTTGAGGCTGGCAGTGCTGCACTGTTATATGTGTAACCCTTCTGCCCATCTAAGTTGGCAGCAACAAGGGCCGGGTTCTGTATCTAGGGGTTCCGTTTCAATAACGCAATGCAAAACCGGCTCGAGCCCCCATCCAGTGACCTGGGACAATTACATACCACCCCCTGGGCGACTCTAGGAGGCAATATTTCCCCTCTCGCAAGCATGGAGTCTGAGTGTAGCAGAAAATGTTTAATAACATGAGGTAAATGTCATCAGCATTAAATTGGAAAAACACCACAAACAGGATTCATAACACAAACCATGAGCAAAAGACCCACCCCAGCAAATTGGGCTTTGCCCTTTCCCTTTGGTTCTTGAATCCAGCAACCCAAAAGTCACCCAGAGTCCCCAAAGTCCAACACCCCCAAAGTCTCTTGGGTCCAGCAACCACACAAAGTCCCAAAAGTCCAACAACCCGCCAAAGTCTCTGTCCCTGGTCAGTGCAGCCCCAGAGTTCGGGGGGGGGGGGGAAGGCACCGGCTGCCTCTCCGCGGGGTTCCGCCGCAGCCTTCACCATGAGCTGCTCCACTCCACCAGCTGTCCCGTGAGCTGCTCCCACAAGGCTCTGCTTTGCTCTGCTAGCTGCTCCTCCAGCCGCTCCGCTCACCAACCTGTGAGCCGCTCAGCTCCGCTCCAACTGTCCCCGCGAGGCTCCACTCTGCTAGCTGCTCCGCCAGCCGCTTAGCAATATAGCTTCAGGCTCCCCCACTAGTTAACACAGCCTCAGTGATCTCAGCTCTTGGTAACTTTAGCTCTTTTGTGATTTTAGCTCTTAGCAATTTCAGCTCATAGTAGGGGAGCCCCGGTGCTAGTGCACCATTGGCCCAAAGAGAATTCAGCTCAGCAGCCTGTAACTAGACTTGAAATGGAATCAAAGTTGAAATCTGACATTCAACAGTGGAGAGAGAAGAGATGGATAATTGGTGTTCTAAACCCTCAGAGAGGGCCCACACCATCAAGTGCAAATACCTATCCCCATTCTCTCTCTATTCACTGGGTTTTGTAACCCATGCCCCTTGTCAAGCAAGTGCCACTTAGGTAATGGTGAAGGACTCACTCAGTCCTTCCATCATACAACAGTTCCACTGGCCTTGATTCACAGAATCAGGGTAACAAAACTTTATTCTTCCTGTCCCAATAACAGAGAAACTGGGGATCCCACACCAGCCAAAGTAACCACTTTGAGTTGCTGTTGTTTCATGCCAGGCGAGTGGGTTTGTGCCTATGCAAACAAGATCAGCCCCTGGAGTTCTTTTCCACACTTGCCATAATTCACCAGCAGATGTCAGCGTAGAGCTCATCCTGACTCTGCTTACACTTGGAAATGTGACGTTAGCGCAGTCAACATTGCAACTTGAGTCAGACATTGTTCGTTTGTTCATTTTTCTGTCTCAGGGTAAATTACAGTGGCAATGGACATGGTTCATGGAAGACCCTGAAAGGTCCAGATGGATATTAGGTAAGAATCCAGGATTATGCATAGAGATGAATCTGAGTTACACACTTCAGATCTGGAATCAGATTCAGATCCGACTTCTTCAACCTTTGAGGATTTTCAGATTCTGGGCTTTTCAGCCAATTATAGAGCTAAATCAGGGTTATAAAATTTGTATTTATTGTTGTCGTGTTATCAATTAGAGGTCAATGCCCCACTGTACTAGGTTCTCTGGAAAAACATAGTAAGGGAGGGAGTGTGAAGCAGAGCCAGGAATTAAAGGACTATCTCAATCTAGTGCCCCTACTGCCAGTCTGACCATTATCCACTGTTGTGTGTGAGTGGGGGAGGGAGAGGGGGAGGACGGACACTGGGATCCAGTGGGTTCTGGTGTGGCCGATCTCTAACCACAAGGGGGAAATAACAGGAATTATTTGCACTGCGGCAGCCCCAGTCATGGTCGTGTTTGTTTGAAAACTGTAACCAATGGGAAGCAGTGGGAGGGCAGAGGCGATAGATGACATTGCATTAGCAGATGAGCCTCATGGTGTTGATAGACTGTGAAGGGGCTTGGACTGAAAACAAGCTGTTTGTGTTCGATTAAATGGGGACTGGGGGAGCCAGAAGAAGGAAGCAAATGGAGAAAGCCCCACTTTTGAGGTGTTACATAGTTTTGCCTTCGTGTCTCTTCAGCCTTCTTTCTTCCTTCTTGCTCTCTCCACTCTCCTCACACTCCTCTCTGATACAGCATTTTCTCCTTTTATCTCAATCTCTCACCTGTGGCTTCATGTAATCCCTCTATGCTCCCTCTTCTAAGCATCCTTCCTCCCTCCTTCAGAGCCTTGCACACAGCCTTCCATTGTTGCTTCTGTGCCAATGTTATTCCTTCGCCATTTCCCGCCTGTATCATATTCCTGTGTCATGGCGAATGACCTAGAGAGATGAAGGACCTGGCAGTGTGCACCACTAGGAGGCGTAAGAAACTGGGACTGGAGACAAGGGGCCAGAAATCTCCTAGAGCAAGGATAGCATAGATTGAAGGCATAGTTACCAATTCTCACGGTATTTAATGCTTCTCTTAAAACCTCAGCTCCTTCAGTCATGTGATCAGTTAAGAATCTCAGATTTTTTTTTAAGTATGTTTCTAGCCCTCAGGGTTGCTAAGAAAAGCTTGAAAACGTGACTGTCTCCAGGGCCCAGAAACATTGTTCCATTGCAAATTGCTGACTGAGTGAAATTGGAACATTTCGTCAAGAAGGGCCAATTTCACTGCAGCACCACGGAATGGAGGAAACTCTGCCTACATCAGAATCCTGCCTGGTTTCCGCTAGTTCACCTGCCAGGCTCCTTTGCAACCTGCCCCGTGGCCTACTAGCAACTTCAGAGCTTCCAGAGTCCATGGCCTTGGAGCAGATACACATGCAGATTGTCCTGGGGGCTGGGAACATCCAAAATTGTCAGTGTCCATGACTCCAGGGATCCATTCCCTTTTCCAGAGACTTTTCAAAAACTGTGGGTTTGTTCCTAATCCAAATTCTGAAATATAAAAATCTTGCACAAAACAGAATTACACTTCCCTGCCCCCTCTCTAAACCCTTTGTGTATTATTTAAAAAAATCTCAAGATTTTAAGCCAATTGCATGATTTTTTGGAAGCCTGATAATGGTTTTCAAATGCTTGGGATTAGCAACACTGCCAGGGGATCTGTTATGAAGCAGCAGTAACCAAGTGACTGGGACATAACAGACATTGTAGTCATCTAAAAGGATTATCTGGAATAGGGTGACCAGATGTCCCGATTTTATAGGGACATTCCCGATTTCTGGGTCTTTTTTCTTATATAGGCTCCAATTACCTCCCACCCCCATCCCGATTTTTCACATTTACTGTCTGGTCACCCTAATCTGGAAGGATTTAAAGTATGAGTGCTTTCTAACTTACCCTCAGTGAGCAGGCAATATAAAGTCTCTAGCTCAAACTCAAACCCATGCCAGGTATATTTCATTGGAGAAAATTTGGGATAATGTACATGAATCGGGAAATGCCCTATTGGGAACTGGATGCCTAATTCCAGTCAATTTTATGGAGACTTGGATGTCTAAATCTCCTAGACAGCCTTGAAAATCTCAGCCCTGTTAAAAAGGGAGTGTAAATTTAAAGGTCCATCCCAGCTCTTCCCAGACATAACGGCGGCTGGTTTCCTGTAAGATATTCACTACCCACATTCAAGCCCGGTGGTGTCATTCAGATTTAATTCATGCCATGAAATTTCCTTCTTCCATGCTGCTCACTCTTGTTATCCCGGCAGGTATGGTTTCATGCACCCCGTATAAATGGCTGAGGGCAATGACAGCATGGTGACCCAGTTCATCCTCCTGGGGCTGACGGATCGTCAGGAGTTGCAGATACCCCTCTTCGCGGCGTTCCTGGTGATCTATGTTCTTACGCTGGTGGGGATTCTTGGGATGATTGTGTTGATCTGGGTTGATCCCCGACTCCACCCCCCATGTACTTCTTCCTCAGTAACATGTCCGTTGTTGACCTCTGCTACTCCTCAGTCTTCGCTCCAAGGATGCTGGTGAATTTCTTAGTGGGGAGTAAAAGCATTTCTTACTCTGCCTGTATTGCTCAACACTTCTCTTTTGTTGTGTTTGTGAGCACAGAAGGGTTCCTGCTGGCCGTGATGGCGTATGACAGCTATGTCACCATCTGTAACCCTCTGCTCTACACCGCTGTTATGTCTAAGAGAGTCTGTATTCATCTAGTGGCCAGCTCACATGTAGGGGGGCTTATGAACTCACTGACTCACACATGTGGCTTGCTGAGGTTGTCATTCTGTGGACCCAATGTCATCAATCATTACTTTAGTGACACTAACCCATTACTGAAGCTTGCTTTCTCTGATAACCACATCAGTGAGATTTTGCTTGTAGCGTTCTCTGGGGTTATTGCCATGTCCACCCTCCTGATTGTCATAATCTCTTATCTGTACATCCTCTTCTCTCTCCTGAGGATCTGCTCCGCCAAGGGCAGGCGCAAAGCCTTCTCCACCTGTGCCTCTCATCTGACAGCTGTCACCATGTTCTATGGACCTGTGAGCTTAAGCCACATACAGCCCAGTTCCAGCTACTCACTGGAACAGGAGAAAATCTCTGCTGTGTTTTATACCCTGGTGGTCCCCATGTTGAACACCCTGATCTACAGCCTGAGGAACAAGGAGGTTAAGGATGCTCTTAAGAGGGTGATAGGCTGGAAAAACATTCCCAGCTAATTTGTTCACCATGACAATTCCAGTCAATTGAGAAGAGCAATTGGAAGAAGGATCGTAGGATGGTCTATGGGTTACTGCCTTGATTTGTGTATCACAAATGTCGCACAAGAATTAAATGAAACTCAAAGAACTGATGTAGCATGTGGAAATGATGTTTTACAATTGCTTGAGAGGAACAATGTTACCTAATGTCCTGTCATTATGTGGCTGTTGGAATATAGACCTTTCCTTGTTTCTTGACCATTAATCTATTTGAAATGGTGCCCTGCAAGGTTATCTGAGATTAAAAATAAAATAAACTTGGTTCTAGGTTTAATTTCTTAATGTGTTACTTTAATTAATGCTCTGTATGTGACTCGCATTATGAGAATTCAACGCTTTTGCTCTCTTTAGTGTCTGGGCCTCATACGGGCTGCCACAATTGATCTCTATCCCTTTTGTAACAGCCCTTAATGTAGTTGAAGACTGTTATCAGGTCCCTCCTCAGTCGTCTTGTCTCAAAACAAAACATGCCCATTTTAAAAAAAACTTTCCTAATAAATCAGGTTTTGTAAACCCTGTTTGTCATTTTTGTTGTTCCCCTCTGGACCCTCTCCTATTTGCCCACATCTTTTCTAAAGCGTGGCTCCCAAACCTAGACACAGAACTTCAACCTCACCACTGCCAAGCAGAGCCAAACCAGCACTGCCCTGGTCTGACATACAACATACCTGGTAATCCCCCCTAAACAGCCTGTTTCACAACTGCACCTCATTGTTGGCTCCTAGTCAACTAGTGATCCATTTGAACTCCCAGATCCATCTCAGCAGCACTTCTCCCTAGCCAGTTATTCCCCACATTGTATTATGCATTTGATTTTCCCTTCTAGAGTGAAGTACTTTGCACTTGTCTTTATATTGATCACATCTGTATTCATACTGGTGTTCCATACATCTACTCTTAACAGTGTTATTGTATATCCTTAGGCTGGGAAGGAATAATTTTTTCTCAATAAATGTTGGTAAATATTGATTTCACCATATGCACACAAACCAATGAAAAAAATGTTGCCATCAATAATAATTGAAATGTACAGATAGGCAAAGTAAGAAAAATTGCAGCTTCAGAATGTATTCGAGTTCGATTTAAGGATATTTATTTTATCTATTGTGACAAGTGATGTTGACAATTTGTGTTTTAACAGTTATAAAGCTTTAACTTTTTGAATCTCAGTGTCGACTGTCATTAAAAAAAATGTCTGAGCTCCCAATGTGTGATCCCCATAATTTCCCGCAATTGTAAAGGTTTAAACATTTAAAATAAAAAAGGCTTAAACATAAACATTGATATTATCAATTAAAATGATAAAAAAACTAAAAATCAAATTCTGACAAGGCTCTATATACTTCTTATACAGCTTTATTCTCAATCATCTTGTTGTCACCTTGTGCTGGTCCCCATCTGTTTGTCATCTGTATCGTTGTCTCTTATTTTAAGCTTACATTACAAGCTCCTTTGGCCAGAGGTTGGGTTTTTTTCTTTTGTTTTGTTCTATGTTGGTACAGCACCTAACAGAATGGGGTTGGGATTAAGCCCAATACTAATGAATTAATGAAGTAGTATCAATAATAATGCTCATGTAATGTTACTCCCACCAATGCCATATATTTCAGAGGGGTAGTCGTGTTAGTCTGTTTCAGCAAAGACAACGAGGAGTCCTGTGGCTCCTTAAAGACTAACAAATGTATCTGGGCATAAACTATCCTGATACATTTGTTAGTCTTTAAGGAGCCACAGGACTCCTCATTGTCAATGCCATATAGTGATTTTATAGGTTTACTTACAGCAATGCTAGACATTTATCATATATTTTAAGGGCTAGAAAGGACAATGAGATCATTTAGTCTGACTGTATAACTCAGGTCACAGTCCTATACAGTTATCCTCGGTATTAAGCCCATTAACTGGCATTTTATTAAGTGTATCTTACGGAGAGCCATCAAGTCTTGATTTCACAGCCGCTCTAGCTGGATAAACCGTCATGTCCCATGGTCGTTCATTCCAGCCGTTAACCACCCTCCCTGTTGAAAATGTGAGCCTCATGACTAATCTGAATTGGACTAGTTTTACTTTGAGTACAACGATATAGTGTTCATTAGAACTGGGGGGAGAGGGGAGTTGGACCAAAATCCTTTTTTTCTGAGCAACGCAGATTTGGGTTAACAGAAATATTTTATGAATCTGTGTCAAATGAGCTGGATTGTTTTGCTTTGATCTAAACCTCAGAAAAATCTAAAAGGTCTAAATATTTTAAGTTTTCCATTTAAAAGACTTTTTGTTTCAAAATTTACTTCAATTTTATTAAAAAATATAACAATTGCAAAAACTGCAACAGATCAAACAAAACATTTCATTCAACTTGTCAGTCAGCCAAAAAAATGGAAATTTGGGTCAACCAGAAACTAAAGTTTTTCATTTATGTTTCAGACTAGCCAGCAAACCATGAAATCAGTTATTCACAGAGTTCTTTTGATCATACACTTTTTTTTCTCATCATTGCTATATACTGATTAGCCCTATTCTCACCACTGACACAATTCTATTGCTTTAGGGCTGGTCGACACGGAAACTGACGCTACAGCTATTTAATGTAACTCCCTATATGGCCTTTGGGCTTGTCTTCACTACCGCCCGGATCAGCGGGTAGAAATCGATCTCTTGGGGATCGATTTATCGCGTCTCGTCGGGACGCGACAATCTATCCCCGAATCGACGCGTGTACTCCACCAGCCCAGGTAGGAGTAAGTGCCGCCGACAGGGGAGCCGTGGCCATCCTCACAGCTATCCCCGTAGCTGAATTTGTGTATCTGAAATCGATCGCCCCCCCCCCCCCCCCCCCGTAGTGTGGCCGTAGCCAAATAAGAATGCCATTTTCTGGTTTAGTTTAATCCAGTAAATTAAGAGTGTCCATACCTGGATAGCTCTAGTGCCTTAAATTCACATATTATCTTGCTCAGGAATAACTTCCCAATGCAAACAAGCCTGTTCTCACCAACACTGATTTAGAGCTTTACTTTCACCCCTCCATGCAGAGGTGGGACACTGAACAGCAAGGTTTAGCAGTGGGGAAATGAATTTATTTGATGTTTTTCCATCCCGAAGAACCCAATACAATTGGGCAAACATTCTGGTGTAGCTGAATATGCACTTTTCTCTGAAAAAAAGTTTCAGCCAAAGAATTTTGGCCAGCTGTAGTTAGGATACTTTCTACCCCATGGAAATGCCTTACACTTAAACTCTGCTAGGTAGACTTGAGCCAAGGGATAATAGAGTTTAGCCCATTGTGTTTAATGGTGAGAGGACATAAATCCACTGAAGCACACTCAGACACAACTTCCTCTGGGATTCAAGAGTTGACCCGCTACCCAACCCCATTCACGGGGGTTCTTTTTATCTTGCATTAATAAAGTTTCAATGAAAAATATTAGAGCACAATATTGGATCAATCATAGAATCATAGGACTGGAAGGGACCTTGAGAGGTCAGAAGTCCAGACCCCTGCACTCACGGCAGGACAAAGCACCATCTAGAACATCCCTGACAGGTGTTTGTCTAACCTGCTCTTAAAAATCTCCAATGATGGAGATTTTGCAACCTCCCTAAGCAATTTATTCCGGTGGTTAACCACCAGGACAGTTAGGAAATTTTTCCTAATGTCCAACCTAAACCTCCCTTGCTGCAATTGAAGCCCAGTGCTTTCTACACTGGAAAATACTGATTAGTAAAAAATGAAATATTGGAATGAAGCATTGGAATAACAGAGACTTGGTGGGATAACTCACATGACTGGAGTACTGTCATGGATGGATATAAACTGTTCAGGAAGGACAGACAGGGCAGAAAAGGTGGGGGAGTTGCATTGTATGTAAGAGAGGAGTATGACTGCTCAGAGCTCTGGTATGAAACTGCAGAAAAACCTGAGAGTCTCTGGATTAAGTTTAGAAGTGTGAGCAACGAGGGTAATGTCGTGGTGGGAGTCTGCTATAGACCACCAGACCAGGGGGATGAGGTGGACGAGGCTTTCTTCCGGCAACTAGCAGAAGTTACTAGATCGCAGGCCCTGGTTCTCATGGGAGACTTTAATCACCCTGATATCTGCTGGGAGAGCAATACAGCGGTGCACAGACAATCCAGGAAGTTTTTGGAAAGTGTAGGGGACAATTTCCTGGTGTAAGTGCTGGAGGAACCAACTAGGGGCAGAGCTCTTCTAGACCTGCTGCTCACAAACCGGGAAGAATTAGTAGGGGAAGCAAAAGTGGATGGGAACCTGGGAGGCAGTGACCATGAGATGGTCGAGTTCAGGATCCTGACACAAGGAAGAAACGAGGGTGATGCTGCAGCTGGGAACAGTGAAGATCCTGCCAATGTTCCTAAAGGCCAGGATGTGACCTCAGATTATATCAGGAGGACCAGTTTGGAGAAGATATCAGTGAAAACTGTGGAGAGGGGGATGTGCCTGGCCAGAGACTGGAAATCCAGGTAGTTACTGCAACTCTCTAACCCCTCCCTCCCATTATTTTCTAGATAAATTGTACTTTCAACACTGAGGATTTTGTAGGTTATGGCCAAATAATTTACTGTCCTGGCTAATATGCTGTGCATTGCTGTGTGTGAAGCAACAGAGGGTCCCGTGTGTGTGTGTCTGTGGGGTAGTGCAGATACCACAACATTTGCATGGCCTCCTCTACCTTTCCCTCCCCTCCACCAGCCTCTGCTGGGCACAATCCAAAGTAGATACAGAGCACTGGGGGGAAAAGGTTTCTAAAAACCCAACTTTGCTGTTTATCCAAGAATTCAGAGTATGGGCTATACGGCTCATGCTGAATCCCATGGTCTTTAGTAAGTTCACAAATAGAAATCAGTGCCCCTCTGTCCATTTCTCCGCAGGCAGGCAGGTGGGGGTGGAGGGGTTCCAACACCACTTGGATCAATGCTCTCCATCCCAGCTCAGGCTTTGGTTGGTTTCTTTCAATTGTCCCCAATCCTGGTAGCTTATTCTGGGAAGCTTCTCAGGCAGCATGAATTCTCAATGGCCCTTCAGGAGAACTGGGAGTGCAAACCTGCTAGGACTTCCATAATAGCCAGGTCCCTACCAAATTCAGGGCTCACTTTGACTAATTTAAAAACCCTCTGGCCTTGAAATTGAACAATGTCACCATTTCAATGTTTCACTCTGAAATGTCATGGTATTATAACCATGGGGGTCCCGACCAAAATGGGAGAATGGGGGAGTTCAGAGGTTGTTGTAGGGGGGTCACAGCATTGTCACCCTCACTTCCGTGCTGCCTTCAGACCTGGGCACCAAGGACATCAGCCAGCAACCTTTCTGAAGCTAGAGGAGGTTCCCAGATGTGCAGGTGGGTCCCTGCTCTTGGGAACACCTCAGCTCCTACCTACTACTTGGGAGCACCTCGGCTCCTACCATTTTTGGGGCATCCAGAAAAACGGACACCTGAGCCCCAGAAGGAACTGCAAGGGAATCCCTGAGCCCCAGCTGCAGATGCCGGGCAGAAGCCCCACGCCCAGGTACCCTGAGAGCCGACAGGAGTGGGGAGGGGCATGAAAGTCCTGAGCCCAGTGCCCAGCCCTGGCTACAGCCACAGGGGGGCCAGAAGCTCTGAGGCCGGGCACCCAGAGACGTGACTGGAGCAGAAGCTGCCAAGGCCAAAGCCCTGAGTCCAAGGCCGGGCTGATGCAGCGCACTCACTTCTGCGTTGCCTCTGCAGGTGCATCTGATATCCCCACGGAGAGGAAATCCTGTCACCAGCCTGGCAGAGAAACAGCTAGGAGGCCCCTACTGGGTTCTCCTGGCTGGGGGGCTCCCAGCAGGACAGGGAGATCGGATTTCATGGGGCAGGGCTAATTCGATCTAGCCAAGAAAAGCACAACAAGAACCAAGGGCTGTCAGCTGAAGCCAGAGAAATTCAAAGGAGAAGTAAGACACACTTTTTTGACAGTGAGGGAGACTAAGCACTGGAACAAATTACCCAAGGAAAAGGTGGATTCTCTGTTTCCTGGTGTCCTCATATCACAACGTCTCCTGGCAGCAGTAGGTAGTTAGACACCAATATATGGTTGTCATTCTGGAACGTGCCTTGTAGTGAATTACAAGCAATTGGGCTTAATATGGTGCAAAGAGTGTGAAATTTCATGGCCCGTGAAATAGAGGCCACATTAGGAGATTGAATTGTTTCACAACCGATGCCTCTATGAAAAACTCAGTGTGGGGTGAGGAACAGAGAGTCCTGTGGCACCTTTAAGACTAACAGAAGTATTGGGAGCATAAGCTTTCGTGGGTAAGACCCTCACTTCTTGCATCTGAAGAAGTGAGGTTCTTACCCACGAATGCTTATGCTCCCAATACATCTGTTAGTCTTAAAGGTGCCACAGGACCCTCTGTTGCTCTTTACAGATTCAGACTAACACGGCTACCCCTCTGATACTTGACACCGGGTGAGGAACAGACTCTGCTGTTTTACTGGGTAACCTGCTTGCTCCCCAGAATCAATAATGACCTAGTGGGGTGATCCGGGGTGCAGCTCAAACATCCAACTGGGCTGGCCAGGGGCAGACATCAGGCCTGCAAGGGAAAGGTGGGTGTGGCAGTGACTTCACAAAGGCCTTTGGCAGGAACTCAGCCTATTGGGCAAAGATGATGAGGCGTCTGTGACCTCACAGAGCTCCCTTGACAACAGCCAGGCAGGACAGGGATGCAGGGCAGGGGGAACCTCGGAGACCCCCTGTAGCCTTGCTGCAGCAAGTCTCCATCTCGCGGTCTCTCTCAGAGGACCAAGAGACAGTCAGTGTGGAGGACATTCTGTGCGGTTTTTTTTCATATCTGTGTGGATTTTTTTGAAAGAAATCGTCATCTGTGTAGAAGGTAAGAAAAAATATAGGCTCTAAGTACAAGATAAGGGACTCTATTGTAGCAGATTCAAAGGCGTCACCACCCTCCTAGTGAAAACCTTTTTCCTAATATCCAAGCCTTCCACACTGCGACTTGAGATCATTGATCCTTGTTCTGTCATCTGCCAGCTCTAAGAATTTCATGAGAATCAACCTTTCATTAGGAAAATAATTCAAAAATACAAATACAAAAAACGTTGAGTGAAATCAATCCATCCTGATCTTAATGTCTGGGGGGTGGGCCTCGGGGGTCAGACTGAGACCCTCATTGGCTAGTAACACCCAGGATGCCAATAAAAAAATTACAGTTCTCTTAGCAACCAAACCTCCATAATCCAAGGAACACCTGGGGGCTGAAGGAGACAGAGGGGTGCTGAGAATGTCTAACACATTGTTGACGTCACTAGGCCTCACCCTAGGTAACTCGGGAGGGTGGAAGGCCACTAAGTGTCAATGAAGCTTCCTGCACTAGGCCTAAGTGAACCAAACTCTATCCTTCCATGTTTAAACTCTAATCAACCTCAAAAGCCAGGTGCAATTGGAATATGTAAGCAACCAGTTATCTGTGTGCAACCCCCTGCTCAAGCAGTAATAATGAGGCCTGCATGTTTCTGGGAAAAAGGACAAGATAACGGTTTAAAGAAGTTACTAACAAGCTAGGCTTATAGCTGCCAAGAATGACTTAACTATTACCAGGGACGGGAGGGGTAGAGGGAGGAAGGGGGGGGGAGAAAGGGAGGGCTAGAGGGGAAAGGGGGGGGGGGGTGAGGCTTAACTGCAAAATGTATAAAAGAAGAAAAACTGTTCCTGTTAATGTGCTTGATCTGAGACGTGCCTGTCTCCTTGCACCGCTTTGGGATCCCAAATAAATTTTGTTTGCTTCTCCACCTGGTGTGTTTATTGACGCGAAGCACACCGGGCAACGGACCCGCTGTTGCTTTGCCTCGGGCACTCTGTGCTGGCAACAGTTTTGGCGCCCAACGTGGGGCTCGAGGCTAAAATTTAGCCTTGCCCGGACCCCTCTCGGAGGTCGACAGATTGCGGCAACGACCGACGCCCAGCGCGCACCGGTGACTTTACCGGGGGCCTCGGCGGAGACGTGGTTTGGTCGACCCCGGAGGGCACAACGGTGCAACGCGCTTGAGTAGTGGAGAAGCAGCTGCGGGCGACGGTGGGGAACCGGTCCCGTGGATAGGGCGACGGTGCAGAACCGGACCCTTGGATAAGGTAGGAACAGTCCAGTGGGGACTTTATCTGTCTTGACCTGGGGACGCCCAGTGTCTACCTGTTATGACCTGGGGACGCCCAGTGTCTCCCTATGGGGCAGGGACAGAGTATGGCAGGCAGTGCAAGGTGTACACCCTTGGAATGCATTCTGGTAAACTGGAAAGTGTTTGGATCGGATCCGTTGGTTAAAGGTAAACTGAAAAGGTTCTGTACAGTAGACTGGCCTCAATATCAGCTAGAGGACCAGGAAAGGTGGCCACCGGAAGGATCACTTAATTATAACATGATCCTTCAATTACTTCTGTTTTGTCAGCAAACGGGTAAATGGAATGAACATATGTATGTACAGTTGTTTATGTTGTTAAGAGATAGGTTAGATATTTTGCAAAAGTGTAATTTGACTCCGACAGGTTCGGTAGTAGCTACTGTTAGTCCCCAGAACCCCCCCCACAGCTGTAATGGCAGGTCCGGTGTCCCCTTCGGCTATCACACCCCCACCATATAAAAACAAGGTGTCTCAGGTCCCAGAGATTGCCCCCTCGGTGGAATTTTATCCGTTGATCACTGAGACCGTGGTGTCCAGACATGGCTCAGATAGGAATCAGGCCACTACTATGCAGGTTTACACCCATGTGCCTTTTAACCCGGTGGACCTAGCAGCCTTTAAGGCACAGGCAGGGGAATTCTCTACGAACCCAAGCAAGTCTATCTCGGTCTTTGAAGGGTGCCTGGCTAGCTGTAAGCCTGACTGGGATGATTGTAATGTCCTTATGCGGACCCTGCTGTCTGAGGTGGAGCGTAATCAGGTTGTGTCTAAAGAAAAGGAAAAGAGGCAAGCGAAAATGATGGTCGCAGCAGTACAGGCCGGTGGCAGGGGAAAATTCCAGGAAGGTGGAAGGGGCCGGGGAATGAGAGGACGTGGGCGCCCTGGCTCACAGGAAAGGCGTCTGGGTCGCAACCAGTGTGCCAGATGCCAGAAGGAGGGACATTGGAAAAATGAGTGCCCCGAAAGGGAAGCTACCCCTATAATGACAGCGAAGGATCAAGAATAGGGGTGTCAGGGAAGATGGACTATCCTGCCCCTGGAACCCCAAGTAAAAATGAGGGTGGGAGATTCGGACATAGACTTTTTAATAGACTCTGGAGCTGCACGAACAGCCGTAAATCAACCTCTGCAGCTGCCTGTGTCAGAGTCCCTCACTGTGGTGGGTGCCACAGGGAAAGGAACCAAGTGCCCAGTATATGCCCCAGCGGAATGTGCTTTGGGAAACAGAACTCTATCTCACAAACTGGTTTTCCTCCCAGATTGTCCAACACCTCTACTGGGACGGGACCTGCTTTGTTGCTTAGGAGCCACCCTGCATTTCACCCAAGATGAAATAAACCTCACCTTACCTGCAGAGAATGCCTGGATAATGACCCTTGCAATTGAGCCCTCAGCCATGCAAGCCACAGAGTGGAGCCAGTGGGAAGACAAAAGGAGGGTTAAAAAGCAGCTTTGCTGGACAGTGTTGGCCCAGGGATTTAAAAATTCCCCCACCCTTTTCGGCCAGGCCCTGGCCAGAGACTTGGAGGAGCGGGACAATGAGGACAGGGTCCTCCTCCTGCAATATGTGGATGACTTGTTAATTGCTGCTGTGGGTCTCATCCCTTGCCTTAAAGCCACTGTGAGCCTCCTGAACTTTGTTGGACTCCTCAAAAGTGGGTGTGCTCGTCCTGGTTTGTTGCTCCAAAGCTCTGTATAGAAGTTATTTTGCTGGATAATGGCAATGTGTATGTGTTCATTGTTGGGAAAAGGTGTATGAGTGAAGAGTGGAAGTTTCCTTTGTAAGTTAAAAGAAGCCAAGAAGGAGAGCAGGAAAAAGAACAGAACGAGTTAACTGAGGAAAAAAAAATACAGCTAGCAAGCTCAGTCCAAAGATAAGATGCTGGCACCATCCAAGGACACTACCCAGAGCTAAGACTTGGCCGACAGCCAAGAAAAGGGGGGGCCTGAATGGGCCCAAGCAACTATGAGATCTGCAAAACACTGTCAGGCATTAATGAAATGTGTTAGGTTTCTTTTCTCACAGAAAAAAGAAGTGCTAACCAAAGACCCTAGCAGCCCTGCCATTCATTGAAACAAGGAGACTGAGTCTACGTAAAGTCCATCAACGAAAAACTGCTTTGGCTCCACACTGGAAAGGCCCTTTCCAAGTCCTGTTAACCACCAACACTGCTGTGAAGTACCAAGGACTGCCCACCTGGACCCAGGCTTCTCACTGTAAAAAGACCCCTCCACCTCGGGAGGACTCTCCAACTGATGATAAGCCTATTTAAAGACAGGGTGATGTGCTAGTAACCTCTCCTCTGTATGATGCTGAACCACACTGTTTCAGGAAAAGAGAAGAAGGAACACTTGCTTCATTGAAACCACAAAGTCCAGGAATTCCTGACTACAAAAGACATTAAGAACTGACCCTGGTGAAGAAACAAAGAATTATACGCTGGCAGGGAGGCTCTTAGACCCCTGGCCTCCCAGGTACAGGCTGAATGTCTAGTCTGCCAAAAGAACAACCCTCGACCAGGAGTGTCAGTGCCACCAGCCACTCTGGAATCTACCCCAGGCCCGGGGCTGGTTTGGCAAATAGACTTTACTGAGTTCCCCCCCTGACCCAAGGATTCAAATACCTTTTCGTTTTGGTGGATCGATTCAGCGGATGGCCTGATGCCTTACCCCTTGTTTTGCTCCGCATTCGCGCTCTCCCAAAGGGCGGATTAGGGCTCAGTCCCTTCGAGATTATGTTTGGAAGGGCATGGCCTATGAACGGTACACCGGTTCTGGCAGGGGAGTGGGAAATGGGGTGTGGCTTTTTATCTCAGTACATGTGCTCTCTGTCTGCTGTTCTCTGTTCTCTTCACAGGTATACCAAAGATTTGCAGCCTCTCCTGCTGGATGCCCCTGTCCATGCCTTGCAGCCAGGCAATTCCGTTCTCATTCGGACCTGGAAGGACAAGCCTCTCCAAGAGAAGTGGAAGGGACCCCACACCGTCCTGCTGGTCTCCCACACAGCAGCAAAGGTCAAGGGACACAAGAACTGGATTCATCACTCCTGTCTGAAGGCAGTGCCCGCTCCTGAACGGTGGACCGTCCAGCCTACGGAAAAGGACTACCAGCGACGACCTGAGACTTAAACTGTTATTCAAAAGACAATAAGGCCTGCTGGGAATGCCCTGTGGTCTCTCTGGACAGTCGCAGCGCACTCCCCGTGAAAACTCTAAGCGTTGGTTGTGTTTACTCTCACAGGGCCGGCCTAACCTGGTGGCCTGGCCCTTTTGTTTTTAATCTGCCTACTATTGGTAATTGATATTTTGTGGGTATTTGGGGAATTGTAATTGTTAGGCCCTAGGGTCACCTGCCCAGCATGAGTTCAGGTCCAGGGTCTGCCACAGTGGTACTCTTTGCCATAGGGACACTCCTTTCGTTACCTCCCGTTTCCCCCAGGCACATGTGGGATGGAAAGGGATCCCTACTAACTTGGAAACAAACACATATGAGTCCTTGAAGGTTTGCTTTGCCCAAGAGTTTAACCTCTCTAACTGCTGAGTATGCTCCCAAGTCCCGCACCACGCAGCAGGGTTACCCTGGAGGATGGTCCCCCAAAATTGGTCAGATATCTGTTGGGGATGGTTCAGTAGGGGAAGAAATACCTCGGGTACCCCCTTGTGACAAAACTGTACCATTAAATCCCAGTATGCATTAAGGGACAACCCCTGGCCGCCCCAGGCAGCGTTAATCTTTGTATGCCACCTCAGAGCCCATTAAGGAAGGAGACAGGTTGGGTATAATCCTCCTCCCATCCTATGGGGTGGAACGACTAACCCAATTTTATCGCAGGCTCTCTGTGTTTCTCACCACATTCGCCAATGAAACCTTGGCCATAGAGAAGAGCCTTAACTCAGAGCTATACCAGCTCCGGTTGCTGTCCCCGAAAAACAGACAGGCCTTAAATTATGTTTTAGCCTCCCAGGGCGGGGTGTGTGCCTTTATTGGGAATGAATGTTGTACTTAGGTCCCGGAAAACTCACAGGACATTAACAAGCACGTCCTGTCGGCCGAACAGGCTTTCAAGCAGTGGAAGGCCCAGGAAAGGAAACCCACAGTTTTCAATTCCCTTTGAAGTTGGTTGCCCAACCTAGGAGGACTGGGGGGTGGCCTTGTGCGTCTCCTCCTCACCGGTGTGGTATTGTGCCTGGTCACCCTCCTCCTAATTGCTTGTTTTAAAATGCTCCTCCGTAAGCTTTGTGCCCCCCGTTCCTCAAAAATCCCGGCATATCCTCTCATTGAAAACCCCAGCTTCATAGCACTTAATCATATCTTGTCCACAGAATATGAGAAAACTCAGCCAAAAGCTTGTTGAGTATTCTCAAAGGAGGGAGTTGTTGACGTCACTAGGCCTCACCCTAGGTAACTCGGGAGGGTGGAAGGCCACTAAGTGTCAATGAAGCTTCCTGCACTAGGCCTAAGTGAACCAAACTCTATCCTTCCATGTTTAAACTCTAATCAACCTCAAAAGCCAGGTGCAATTGGAATATGTAAGCAACCAGTTATCTGTGTGCAACCCCCTGCTCAAGCAGTAATAATGAGGCCTGCATGTTTCTGGGAAAAAGGACAAGATAACGGTTTAAAGAAGTTACTAACAAGCTAGGCTTATAGCTGCCAAGAATGACTTAACTATTACCAGGGACGGGAGGGGTAGAGGGAGGAAGGGGGGGGGAGAAAGGGAGGGCTAGAGGGGAAAGGGGGGGGGGGTGAGGCTTAACTGCAAAATGTATAAAAGAAGAAAAACTGTTCCTGTTAATGTGCTTGATCTGAGACGTGCCTGTCTCCTTGCACCGCTTTGGGATCCCAAATAAATTTTGTTTGCTTCTCCACCTGGTGTGTTTATTGACGCGAAGCACACCGGGCAACGGACCCGCTGTTGCTTTGCCTCGGGCACTCTGTGCTGGCAACAACATGATTGAAAATACAGAGATGTGTTATTGGCTTTGGTTGGGGGACAAGTAGCAAATCCATTGGGATTCTTGCCCCAAACAACAATCACTCATTGTCTTTCAGAACACAAGGGCCCTAACACGCCTGATGTGCTCAAATCTCTCTCCTGCTAGGACTTAGAGAATTTTCTCCATCCCCATGGTACAGAGGGAAAGAAAAAAGAAGTGACCTCTCTTTGGTCACACATCAAGGTCATGCCAGAGCTAGAAAGAGAAGCATAAGAAAAAAGTTGTATCAAAATGTTTTGCATTTAAAACTAACTGATTTCTTAAACAAAGGAACTTTGATGTGTGGTTAGTGAACTGAAATGATACATTCTTGTATCCACGTGTTTCTAGATTGATGAACCAGTAGATCTATCCCCTCACACTTAGTTTGATCCATAGATTGAGGGAGGAAAACAAGTTTGCCTGTTTTGTGAATTCCCAATGGCTTTCTTGAATTTCAACAAACTGGTCGATTGAACTGAACTATTTGAATAAACTGAAATGAAAACAATATTTTCTGCACCTTTCAAGGAAGCTCCTGCTGTCCAAAGTTGAATTAGCATTTCAGCTAACTTTGCTTCCAGGGCCTTAGCTATCACATCAGTGGTGCGACTGTCTGAGAAACTTGGCAGTGAACATATTCCACTTCATGTTATTTTTTCTCTTCTATTTAAATTATTTAAAAGATTGTCATGAATTTTGCCCTTATCAAAGGTTGTCAATTTCAAATTTAATGATGACAGTGAGAGAGTCTAGCTACTGGAACAAATTACCCAGGGGAGAGGTGGCGTTTCTGTTTCCTGGTGTCCTACCATCATAACTAGTTAGGAAGGTGCCTTTTAGAGAATTACAAGCAATTGGGCTCAGTAGGGTGCTAAGAGTATGAAATTTCATAGCCCGTAAAATAGAGGCCACCTTAGGAGATCTAATTGTTTCATAACTGATGCCTCTATGAAAAACTCAGTGTGGGGTGAGGAACAGACTCTGCTGTTTTACTGGGTAGCCTGCTTGCTCCCCAGAATCAATAATGACCAAGTGGGGTGATCCGGGGTGCAGCTCAAACATCCAACTGGGCTGGCCAGGGGCAGACATCAGGCCTGCAAGGGAAAGGTGGGTGTGGCAGTGACTTCACAAAGGCCTTTGGCAGGAACTCAGCCTATTGGGCAAAGATGATGAGGCGTCTGTGACCTCACAGAGCTCCCTTGACAACAGCCAGGCAGGACAGGGATGCAGGGCAGGGGGAACCTCGGAGACCCCCTGTAGCCTTGCTGCAGCAAGTCTCCATCTCGCGGTCTCTCTCAGAGGACCAAGAGACAGTTAGTGTGGAGGACATTCTGTGCGGGTTTTTTTTCATATCTGTGTGGATTTTTTTGAAAGAAATCGTCATCTGTGTAGAAGGTAAGAAAAAATACAGGCTCTAAGTACAAGATAAGGGACTCTATCGTAGCAGATTCAAAGGCGTCACCACTCTCCTAGTGAAAAAGTGTTTCCTAATATCCAACTTAGACCTCCCCCATTGCAACTTGAGACCATTGCTCTGTGTTCTGTCATCGGCCACCACTAAGAATTTCATGAGAATCAATCTTTCATTAGGAAAATAACTCAAAAATACAAATACAAAACATTTGGAATGAAATCAATCCACCCTGATCTTCAGTGTCTGGGGGTGTGGGCCTCTGAGGATAGACTGAGACCCTCATTGGCTAGAAACACCCAGTGAGCCAGTAACAAATTCCAGTCCTGTCAGCATCCAAGCCTCCATAATCCAAGGAATACCTGACAGCTGCGGGAGACGGAGGGGTGCTGAGAAGGTCTAACTCATGATTGCCAACACAGAGATGTGTTATTGGCTTTGGATGGGGGACAAGTAGCAAATGCGTCAGTCACTACAACAGGTCACACTCGGAGCCAGGGAGACTGGCACTTCCCAGCTCTGGAAGGGAGTGTTCCTCTAGCGGTTCGTGCGGGAGCCTGGACAAAGGACTCCTGGGCTCCATCCCCGGCTCTATCCCTGACTCCCAGTGCAACCCTGAGGCAGCGGCTTCTCCTGCCAAGGCCTCTGTTTCCATCAGTGGGGCTGGGGACACTCCCCTACAGCCCTTGGGCCATCACGCTTCAGGAATGTGTGTGAGGTACTAGGAGACCTTCAGATGGGAGGTGTCCTGCTGGCCGTCGGTCAGTGTTGTGAACCCCTGGCTGCTGGCCTGAGTTTATCCATCCCCTGGCAATAAAACATTGTCTTGTTTTCACAGTCAGTTTCGATCTCCCGACTTCTACCCCCTGCCCTGCTGGCAGGGGATTCTGCAGCACCCCTTACAGGCCACCTGGGTGCAGGAGATCGAGGAGGAGGGTAAAGGAAGGACCAACACCGAGCATCTGCCATCCAGCTCCATCCCATCTAGAGTAAGTAAGTGGAGTTCTCCAGAGCCATCCCCAGTGTGGTGGAAATATCCCACCAATAGGACTCCCAGCCCGTCCCTTGGCAGAGTTTGTTCCCCAGGATGAGGGTTCCTGTGCCCTGGGGTGGGATGTGTGGGGAGGAGGAATTGCCTCAGCAGAGGGGAGGTGGGCCGGGGAGCAGGCAGGCCCCATTCATGAGAGGCTGCTTTGAAGCCAGACTCACGGCTGCTCCCCACTCAGTTCCAGGATGGAGCGGCTGAGGCAGATGCTCAGGAGGAAGGCCGGGCAGGTGGCTCCAGAGCCAGAGGGAAGGAGCATCCGGCTTTCCCAGGAAGAGAGCGGCCCCTCTGTCCCCACGGGCGGGGAAGAGGCTTGTGGACAGGCTAAAAAGAGGAGTTGCCTGGCATGCTTTAGGAGGAGGAAGACACCAGCTCCCCTAGCTGACCCTGAGGCACCTTCTGGGCCCAAATGGAGGTGGCCTCGGGTACAGCTCTGGAGGAGGGAGCCAGGAGAGGGCAGGAGCCGGGCAAGGCAGCTCTGGGGCTTCCTTCAGAGGAAGCCACGGAGCCAGGAGCTGCGCCCCAGGGCCCAGCAGGAGCCATCCAGGACCATGGCAACTGAGGAGCCCTGCGCCAGCCCCACCCTGGCAACTGTGGAGCCCTGCGCCAGCCCCACCCTGGCCACTGAGGAGCCCTGCGCCAGCCCCACCCTGGCCACTGAGGAGCCCTGCACCAGCCCCACCCTGGCCACTCAGGAGCCTCCCGCCAGCCCCACCCTGTCCACTGAGGAGTCTCCTGCCAGCCCAGAGCAGGAGATGAGCGACTGTGGGACATACACCAGCAGCTCCGCCTATTCCCGAGGGGCCAGCAGCTCCTCCGCGGGGTCTGACAGGTCTGCAGATGAAGGCTCCCTCTTTGCAGGTGAGGGGAGACCCAGGGGAAAGGGAGGAGGACTGGGGCGGTGGGGGACTAGTAATACCCTGTTCCCATTGGCTCACCAAGGTGCCGGGACTGACCCGTGTGAGCCCCACTAACACCAGTGGGGGGGGAGCACAGCCACGCCCAGGGGCAGGGGATGCTGGGTGGAGTTGGGGGAGCTCCAGCCTCCACTGATCATGTGGGGGGGGCTGACTGCCCTGGGGCCCTGAGGCTCATGGGGCTGAGGGCGTCTCTCGCAGGGGTAGGGTGGGGCCCTCGCTGCCATGGGGCTCCTTACAGAGAAGGGGGAAAGATGGAGCCTTCTCTGTCCACTGCATCCCCCCAGCAGCAGAAGGGATTATACTTTCTCCTTCTCTCCCTGGTGCAGAGACCCCCAGTGCCCATGAGGAGGAGGAGGAGGAGGTGTACCCTGAAGGAGACACCATCATGATGATCCAGAAGCACCTCCAGGGCACAGATGAGGTACAAAAATCCCCCAATTGTTACTGCGCTGCCACCGGGTCTGTCCTGCTCCTTGTTCCATCCCCACCCAGGCAGGGGGGTCTTGTCCCAGACAATCCCTCACCCCCAATGGGGGGACACGTCTCCTCTGTTATCTGGCACCCCAAGCTGGGGACATTTGTCCCACACAGGCCAAGGTTTCCGCTCCCCGCAGACACTGTCCAAGTTACAAACCCGGTCTGTGCCGGGCAACACAGGTTTCAGGAAGGGGCGGCTTTCCCTGTCCAACCCCATGGAGGTCCTGAGCCCTGGAGCTGGTTTGGGTTGGGCGGGGAGGTCCCTATGTAACAGGCTCTCTCTCTCTCCCCTCACCCCACTCATAGCTGGTGAAGGACAGGGCCACTCAGCTCCGCTTCCTCCATGCTGTGCCGAGTCTGTGTTCCTCGGCACAGCGTCAGGGGCGGGACACCCTGGAGCCCCACGTATCCAAAGCAGCCCTTGTGGAGAGCATTGCGGTGAGTGGGACCCCATGCCCGGCCCCTGGGGCGAGGGAGCCAGACATGGGAGGAAGCGTTAGTAGGGCCGAAGGGGGAAGCAGAGGACAGGGGTTCCTGGGGCTGAGGGCTGGGGAGCAGGGAAGGGGATAATGGTGACACT
The DNA here is from genome assembly GCF_011386835.1 of Chrysemys picta bellii. Lineage (NCBI taxonomy): Eukaryota > Metazoa > Chordata > Testudines > Emydidae > Chrysemys > Chrysemys picta. The sequence goes on along the minus strand of NC_088792.1, from coordinate 1,708,256 downwards.
GATCAGGAGCTGGCAGTGTGGGAATTGTAAGCCCGGAGGGGAGGGGAGGGAAGGGGAAGGAGGAATTGGGTGGGAGATGGGGAAGGAAGTTTGATGGGTGGGAGGAATGGGGGCCCCAGCTGGTTGGGGGTGAGGGGGAGGAGAGCGGAGGGATGGGGAGGGAGGAATTGGGTGGGAGATGGGGAAGGAAGTTTGATGGTTGGGAGGAATGGGGGGGCCCAGCCGGTTGGGGGTGGGGGTGACACTGGCTGTTTCTGCAGAGCACTTTGGGCTCCTCCCTGGGAAGCGCCTGTGGGTCTGCGGGGCCAGAGTCTCACACGCGGTTTTGTTTCATTGGGGTCTCCCAGGAGCTGATTGAAAATCTCCCGGAGGTGTCAGAGCCGAGCTCCATCATTTCCAGCTCCATGGCCGCGGTTTACAATCTCAGGTACCAGGACCCTCCCGTCCAGCTGCCCTAACCCTAGTGCTGATCGGGCCCAGAGCCGGGAGTCACAGATCCTCCTCCGGCTAGGTTACCCCCAGCTGAGGCTGTTCCCATCCCCCAGTCCCCTCTTTCCTGGCTGGGGGGTTGATTTCACTCCAGGAACGTTACAGTGGCCGTGGGGAGGGGATCACTGCGGGGGAGGGGGTCATGTCCATGGCAGTGCCAACGCCACGCTGGTGCTGCAAAGTGTATGACAGGTTCCTCTCTCCTGCCAGCAAACTGAAGCCGCCACTGGCCCTGGAGCTGGAATCTCGCCTCCTGCGGGCTCTTCTCCACAGGATCGTTACCATGGGCACTGGGAACGACACCCCCCAGTTCCGGGTAGGTCCTGATCCTACTTCTCTGTCCCAGGAGCAGAAGCAGGCTCTGGTCCCTGCTCCCTTGCTTTGATAGAGCTGCTGAGAATAGGGGAGGGGTGAGCAGAGCTGGGAACAGGCCCGTGACAAACTGGCAGGGGGGCCCCCTTCCCTCCAGAGGAGATTGCATTACCCCTCCGTGGCTGATCCCAGACTTTCCTCCTCTCCTCATTCTGTGCTCTGCTGCATGGACTCTCCCGGGGATCCTGCCTCCCACCCATTGCAGTTTGCCTGTTCCATAGTCTGCTGGGTACCAGCCCCTGCGCAGAGAACTGCTAAGAGCAAGGATTGAAGAGGCAGCAGGCATCCGGCCATGAACTTTTGCTTAGTGTCCCTGGAGTGATGTGAATGGGAGAGGCCAGGTTGTGCCTTTTGAGTCTTGCCAGGGCTCCTGGAGAATCCTCCTAATTGTCCCTTGACTGGTGTAGCCCCATGTCCCTTGACTGGCGGGTGCTCCCTCCTCTTGCAGGCTCTCCACAAGAGCTATTTAGAGAGCCTGGACAGCATGCTCAGGGGCCTGCTGAGCGAGACCCCCACCTTGGAGAAGCTGCAGCACCTCTTGGAGGTGAGTAGAATGGGACGGTCTGGGGTGGAATTGCCCCTGAACCCTGGTGGAGGGCAGCGAAGGAGAGATTAGAAGAGCCACATTTCCATTGTGTCCTTCCAGCTTGGACCCAGGCGGCCACACTTTCCCAGAGCTGCCAGTGCAGGGGGAAGGAGCTGGGACTGTCAGCCAGAGCTCTGCCCGGTTGCATTAAGCACTAACAGTGAGCACCAGGCCTGGCCGGGAACTGAGAGACAAACTCCTGTGAGATGCAGAACATGGGCCTCTGAGAAAAGTCACTGGCTCCTCTCTAGGGAGACCCTGAGATGCAGGAGGAGCCTCAGGGAATCAGCTCTTCTTTCCTAGGGACACTACAGTTCCCGGAGGGATTGTTCTCATGGCTGTTCCATCCATCCTACCAAGGCCTGTGTAGCTGGGGTCGGGGGTCCAGGGCATGTGCCTTGATCCTGTCGTGCTGTTCATGGATCAGGGGTTCAGGGCAAATAGACCAGCCCCAAGACTGACCATTGTCCCAGCCTGGAGAGACAATGAGCTTGTGCGCAGCAAGACGTGGGCAGTGTCATGGACTGCCTTTTCAAGCTCTGTGACCAGGGCTCAGCTATTCCACCCTGAGCACAAAGTCTCAGCCCCTTGGGGGAGGGGGAGAGGCTCATTTGTAGAGCATGTACGTCTGCCCGCTGACCCTCCCCTGCCTCCTTCTCCTGCAGCACGTCCATGTCTGGCTCCATTCAAAAAAGGCCCAGGAGAGAGCTAGGGCCATACAAAGCAGCGCTGCCCTGCTAGAATTTGCCAGCTGCCTGCCTGGATTTGACGTAAGTGACCTTTGACCCCAGCATCCTGCAGAGTCAGGGCTTGAGTCAAGTTCCTCATCCCCTGACTAATTGGTCCCCCCTGGGTCTGTAAGGGACTGCGTTCCATAGGCCACTGGCTGGCAGATTTGGGCCTGGCCTCAGGGCCCTTGTTATTCTGGAGCAGCTAGGCAGCGAATGCTCATAGAGCGCCCTTGCCGTGATCCCTTTGCTCCAAGCTCCCTTGGGGGTAGAGCGGAAGAGGGCTCTCGCTTCTCTCCCCCAGTGCCTCCTACAGAGGGGTGGGAGCAGAGCTCTGGCCCGGGGGCGCTGGAGAGCTGAAGGGAGAATGTTGATGGATTCCCCTCTTCTCCTCCTTCCACCAGACCTCCTCCGACTTCTCCCTGGCAGGTGACTTCGTGCTGCAGCTGGGTCTCCATATATCCCACCCAGCCAACAACATCGGTCCGCAAGCCAGGGGTGGGATATATTGGCTGCACAGGCTCCTGGTGCAGAAGAGGGGTAAGAAAGCCAGCTGGACAATGGGACCCCATGGAAACAAGCCTCTCGGAGACTAGTTCCAGCTGGCCATTGGGACGCCTATAGAACTAAGGCCTCTCTGTTTAGACCCACTGTAGCGGGGAAGCGGAACCCCAATAGAAACAAGGCCCCTCCTTAGAGACTCCCTCTGCTGGGCAATGGGACCCTCCAGAAAGAAGCCCCCTCCTCTGAGACCGATCCCACCTTAGATGATGACTCTTTCTCTTCCCCTCTCTCTGAATTAGGGAGATGAGTGTGAAAGTGCCAGGGAAATTGGCTGCTTTATGTCAGAGCCCGGCTCTGTCCCCCAGCCCAGAGAAATAGCCCACCCACAGGGCAGCCAGCTCGTGAGGGGACAGGAAGGGAGCTATTGAGACACATGGAGGGAAAGAGCCCATCATCAGGGCAGGGGCAGGAGCAGGGACCAAAGGGGAAGGACACAAAGCTTGTAGGATGTCACCAGTTGGGTAGTCAGGGCCAGATCCTGACTTCAGTGGGTGTGGGGGGTTCTCAGTATTAGACACCACCATTGACAGGCACCCACTCCCAGAGCACAATGACCGTTAGGGTCACAGGATTACTGTGATGACTGAAACAAATCCCCCTTCTGCTACTAAACCGCCTGGTATGGACCTTGCGATTCCATTGGGCCGTGGATGCCACCAGGACCCTGGCCAGCGTGCACCCATAAGGAAACCGGCAATGAAAGCGGAATGTCAAACCTCCCCAATGGGTGTGTCTTTCTCCCCCAGGGCTCAACATCACAGAGGGGAGAGAGCTGTGGTGCCGGGACGGGCTCCAAGACACCGAGCGCGTGGGGTACAAAAACCTGGCCAGGGTGGGAGAGGTAAGGACTCTCTGCCGGTGCATTGCAGCAGCTCCGGGGTGGAGTTGTCTCCCCCTGCAGTGAGTGTGTCATGGACACAGGGCAAGAGCCTGCTACTTATTTCCAGCAGAGTATGTGAGGCTCCTGGGAATGTCAGTGGGGTGAGGCGTGGGAATGAACCAGACCTAAAAGACCCCTAACCTCTAGCGGGTGACTCTTCTCCACCTTGTGATCCACTAGAGGGATTTGGAGCCTGGTTCTGAGCCATTGCAAGGGCTCTGGTTCTGTTGGTTTTAGGTCTTTGGAGAGCTATTTACTGAAGATCAGAAAAGGACTTTCCTCCAGGCGGCGCTGCAGGCCATACACCACCCCCTGCTCCCTGTCAGCCAGGCTGGGCTGATGCTGACGTATTCCATTCTGGGGGAAGCCGGCCAGCTGCTAGGGGAAGAGGTAACCAAAGAGGGCTCAACTGGGGAGGGAACCCCAGGGCCTTTCACCTCCAGGCCATTGAAAATCACTCCCATCCCATCCCCATGCGCTGACCTGGGAGCAAGGAGAGGAGGAACCCAGGCAGGTGCCATTGGTAGGTGCCAGCTTGACCCTTGAGCAGCTCAAAGCAGGGCAGCCCCAGCTCTCCAAAAAGGCTATTTCCTAACAGGCATCACATCAAGACGACACGCTGCCATTGCTCATGCTAGGGGCTGCCAACTCCCCTAGCCACCTCTCGGAGCCTTTCATCCCCTCCGGGCCTCAGGCCGGTTCCTAGTGCTCTGGGATCATGTTATCTCAGCCACCACCTGCTCTGGGAGAACTGGACGAGTCAGTCAGCAGAGCCTGCTTAAGTGCCCCATTCCTCAGAGCTACTTTCCATGGCATCATGTTAAGGACTGGGGGATCCCTTGGGGAAAGATGTCCACTTCCTCTCACCCCCCGACACTACTGCCCAGAGGTTCCCAGCCCCTCAGCTGGAGGGGGCGAGGGCAGCTGAGGGGATTCTGGGGAGCGGAGCTGAATCCCCAGCTGGGTTGGGCGGAGAACAGCTCTCAGTGGGGAACTGAGAGGAGTGGGGGCAGGAGTTCATTCCCCAATGGTGGGAGAGGGGATGGGAGTCACTAGAGAAGAGACAAGATTTTGGCTCGGGGGTTGGGTGGGGGAATCCGTCCCTCAGACATGGGGAGGGGCGGAGAGGAAATTTTGCTGGCTCCCGGTGCGGTTAATCCCCTTCGTTCTCGTGGGTGTCCAAGTCTCTGATTGATCCTTGTTCCCTTGCAACAGGGGGACATTACAGCAAAGGTGATGGCCGAGCTCTTTACTATCAGGAGCTTGCGCCAGGTGCCCAAAGCGCTGCAGGGGCTGTGCTCGGCAGGGCAGCCTTGAAGACCCACCCCCCTTCACCTGACCAGAAGCTCCCAGCCCCTGCTGCAGGTACTGCTCTGTCTCACTGGGCCTGGGGGGGAAGGGCTGGGGGCAGGGCCGGCTCCAGGGTTTTAGCCGCCCCAAGTTGCGAAAACCAAAAAAAAAAAAAAAAAAAAAAAGCCGTGGCCGCGATCGCGATCTGCAGCGGCAATTCGGCGGGAGGTCCTTCACTCCGAGCCGGAGTGAGGGACCGTCTGCCGAATTGCCGCCGAATACCTGGACCTGCTGCCCCTCTCCCGACCGGCCGCCCCAAGCACCTGCTTGAGAAGCTGGTGCCTGGAGCCGGCCCTGGCGGGGGGAAGCGGCCATAGAGCCCACAGCACTGAGAGAAACCAAGGCTGAGCACCTCACTCTCAACACCCTGCCCCACCCCGACCCCTGGAGCTGGGGCCAGGCCAGATACTGGTTCGGAAGAATCGGGCTGTGGGGCTGGCCCAGAAATGAGAGCATCCGCAGAACCCGGGATAATGCTCTATAGCCATTGCAGTCTGGGAGGGGTGGCCTGACATGGAGCCCCTCCCCTGTCGTCACTGCTCAGACCTTCCCATGGCCCGTGTCACCCCGCCGCAGCGAATGTCTGACCATCCCCCACCTGGGGCCCAATCCACCCACCTGGTATCTGAACCCTTCCCAGCCAGGAATGAAACTCCCCCCTAAGAGTCTGGGGCAGGGAAGGATCCTCCCCATCTGGCAGGTGGGAACTGAGACGTAGAGGAAGGGCTGTGGGCCTGGTCACACAATCCTGGGTGGAGATCTGGAAAGTGGACTGGGTCCCAGCCTAGAGCTTTTCCCCCAGGGGCACTTTCACTTTCTGCCCTTTATTCTCCCCTCCGGCTAGGGGGTCTGTGAGTGTGAAATGAACAGGGGGATGATGGGGTCCTGACACATAGCCTGGATGGGAGCTCCCCTTGGCTTGGACCCCAGGGACAGAGACATCTTGGTCATCCTGCTGTCCTTCTTTTATTGCTCGGAAGGGAGTCCACCGATGAGGGGTTTCTAGGGCTCCAGTAAGTCATCCTCATTCCCGTCCCCATGTACCACCCTGCCCTGCCCTGCCCTCCAGTTTCCTTGCTGTTGACTCTGGCTTGACTATTGACTCCGGTCTCTGGCTATGACTTTGGCATGACTCTTTTTGGCTCCAGATTTTGGTTATGAACCCCAGCTAAGTTTTCTCCTTGCCTTTCTCTAGCCTCGCTCCAGGCCCTCCACCCACCCGCTCCAGCATTACCTCCTCATCCTGATCTTCCCCAACCCCTCGGATTTTGACTACCCGGATTTGACCTTCGGCGTGTCTATGGACTTTGGCTTGGGCATGGACTTGGATGATCTTTGGTCTGACCACCCGGCTTCGACCTCTGGCCTGGACTTGGAGACTGGCTCTGGTTCTGCTTCTGCTTTGTTGATGGACTCTGATCTCAGTTTTGATCCTGGTGTGTCCCTGGCCCTTGATTCTAGCACCACTCTTAGCCTAGGTGGCATCCATAGGCAAAAGGGGACCCATCACACCAGGTGTGACCCATGGCCTCACTACATGAGCCTGGCCCGGTGCTGCCCCTACTGGAGTTGTGCAATGGAAATGACTGAAAATGCAGGGGTTCCTTTAAACAACCTCCGGCACCATTCTTTACTTGGCACCCGGCCGTAGTATAATGGCCCTACCATCAATCAAATCCTAACCCCCCCCCCCCTTGATTCCTTAAGCCCAATCTCTTGACCCGTTAGTCCCTCCCACCTGTCACCGGAAGTCCTGCCCCATGGAGGTATTACTTCCGGGGTCAAGGTGGCCACATGACCAGATGCAAGGTGTGTCATCTGACCACTCTAAGAACTCCTCCCACCACCCTCTACCAATCAGGATGGGTTTTGTCCTGAAAGGACCGCCCCAAGAGGAGATTTGACCATTCAGGGTGCCTTCTGGGGTGGGGTGACCTGTCTGGAAGTGGGCCATGTGACCCCTCTAAGAACTCCTCCCACCACCCTCTACGAATCAGGATGGGTTTCGTCCTGAAAGGACCATCCCGAGAAGAGATTTGACCAATCAGGCCGAATGCTAGGGCAGGGTGACCCTTCTGGAAGTGGGCCGTATGACCCCACTAAGAACTCCTCCCAAGGCCCTCTACCAATCAGAATGCAGCACCATTACCCCATCAGTCCCAGTGCTGGACAGAGGAGGCCATCTCTTACCAACGACACGTGTTTTAGAAATTGTGGAAAGGCTGCTGAGAGGAAAGTTGGACTCCTTCACCACCCCCGTGAAAACTTCCGACTTTGTTTTAGCCCCGAGTGTCTTTGACCATCTGCAGAGAAAGTGCTACATCAGGAACAGTTCCGAGGAGCAGGAGGGAGCGACCGTGGCCTCTCTTTGTCCACCCCCTTAGAGCTGGAATGCGATCACGGCTTGTGGGAGTCACCGGTGGACAAGGTGAACGGAAAAGACAGCGCTCAGGTAAATGAATGATTAAGAAGAGACTTTCGAGGTCTTGCGGCCAACAGAGATCTTTTGGAACGTCTCATTGCCCATGACGGAAGAGGGTATGTTCAGTTCTGCCATGGCATTCAGAAACACACCCCATCGTTTAGGTCCATGTCTGCTAGGAACAGAGCACGTCTGGGTGACGGCCCTGCCTAAGTCGAGCATGTTAGAACCATTAGCCACAGAGCCTTTCTACACAAAAGCCCCTTTATCATTCAATGAAGAGAGATTTGTATCCTGGCCCAGCTTGTTTAGCAATACTAATGCCTTTTTCTTATAACGCTTATTCACGTTATCCAACTTCTCCTGAGCAACAGAGTCTGAGGTCTTTGGTGTTTCTGGGGGTTTGGCAGTTACACTCTGTTCCTGTTCGGGTAGAAACAGACCTATTTTCCCTGATCCGCATCGCTCTGCTTCACGTACATTCGGTACCTTTGAAGCACGGCACTGTAAAGTTGATCCTTTTCGTATTCGGCTCAGTCAGTTCTTAGAAGAACAGACTTCATTTCAGCATCCAATAAGCAAGTTGCTTATTCTCATATTTTCCTCTGCCAGAGCGGGAGCCCATAATTGCTCCAACTGGCGGCTGGGCACCAGGTACATTTTTTCTGCATACTCCATTATCGATTAGTTAAAAGCCCCGTTATCAGAGGGATAGCAAAACTTAACAGAGGGCTGATAAACCCCCCAGACTGCTTCACCAGATGCTTCTTTCTTTGAAGTGAAGCCCTTTTATTACATAAAGTTTTTATAAGCTTGCGTCTCTTTTTCAGCACACGCACTTGATTCTGTGTTAAAGGTACATTTCCTTTGAAGGTAATGAGCGCTGTTTCTGAGATGGCCACTACTAGATCGACAGAGGCCTAACACAGAAGAGCCCTCCTTTGCTGTGGGGACGATTTGTTAAGTCATTTTAGCAGGCCCAGGTTTCTCTTCATGCAGCTAGACATGTTTTCGTTCAGCAGCCCCGGCTGTTAATCTCTTTCTATACCTGGCTGTTGTTCTTTTCAAAGTATAAACCGCCGGCCAGTCTGGAGGGAAAAGACCAGTTCTTAGTCTATAAGCTTCTGGTGTGGAAGCACTGAAATCCACCACCGGGTAGCCATAAGGTCTTTTGGTAGCATCCTCAAAAGTTTCTAGAAAGAATTGAGCTTTGCCGGGGTACATTTGCCAAGCGAGCTTAGCGATTTGTAATTTATCCCTGGGGTTTTTGAACAGAACCAGGTACGTTGTGTTTAGTTTAATCGTGCGACTCTTTTTTCCCTGACAAACTCCAGCAACTCAGGAGTTTTCAATCCTTCGTTTTTTATTCACACCCCCTAGAGTGTGTGTTCTGGGTTTGTGAATGTATGTGGTTCTGTGCACATTCAGAGCCCCTAGAGTGTGTGCTCTGGGTTTAACAAATTTATTAGAGCATAAGCTTTCGTGGACTACAGCCCATATGCATCCAAAGAAGTGGGCTGTAGTCCACGAAAGCTTATGCTCTAATAAATTTGTTAGTCTCTAAGGTGCCATCCTTTCAATCCTTCGTTTTTTTCTTCACACCCCCTAGAGTGCGTGCTCTGGGTTTGTGAATGTGGGTGTTTTCACTCTCAGTTTCCTCAGGGTTTGGTGTGGCGGTGGCCGCTAAGGAATTGGTGTTGTGATTGTGTTGTTGCAATACCTCGGGGAGGACACACACAAAAGAAAACATTTTACAAAACTGAACTTTACCATCTTTCTCATCCACATCTATGTATTTACTTACAATACAAAATCTCACAGAACAACCCAACCAATAAGCAAAATGTGTTTACTGGGCTTCATCCATCCATCAATCACTGATGCTGATGAATTTTCCTTTGCAGCTCTCTCTTTTCTTTTTCTTTTGAACTTGTTTTTCCTCTGGTGTAAGGATCTCTCATGTTTTGACCGTACTGCGGGGCAAACAACATTATTATAAAACTCATGAAACCGTCTTGTAAACTTAAAAAATAAAATATTCATTAAGGTGTTAAAAAGTCACAGCTTTAAAACAAATAATCCATTTCAGGCTGTACAACAAACACAGGTTTTGAGTTTATTTCCACCACTTAAAAAACAAAACAAAACAAACAAGCCACAAAAAACCCAAAACTATTTTTTTTAAAAATACATCTCATTTTGCAGAATAAAAAAACTAAACTGCTTTTAAAATCCATTTAAAAACATATTTTGCACAGTAAAAAACCTTGTTAGTTGAAACAAACCAAGTACTTTTTAATAACCTACACCTATGCCTTGCCCAGACCCCTCTCACACACAAACCAGCAGCTTTATAAACACACCAAACCAAGTATTCAGCCATATACTTTTCAATAACCCCCGCATGCATTTAAAAGGCCCATGCTTGTTCTGTCCCCAGCCATGTGTGCTTGGGCCTTTGGGTTAGTTAGTATTATTCCCCCAATTGCCTCAAACCCATTTTAAAAACACATCACATTATGCACAGTAAAAAACCCTGTTAGTTTGAAACAAACCAAGTACTTTTAAAAAACCTACACCTATGCCTTGCACAGACCCCTCTCACACACAAACCAGCAGCTTTATAAACACACCAAACCAAGTTTGCAGCCATATACTTTTCAATAACCCCCCTCCCCCCATGCATTTAAACGCCAATTGCTAGGGTTACCATATTTAACAAATAAAAAAAGAGGACCCTCCACGGGGCCCTGGCCCCGCCCATTTCCCCCAAGCCCCGCCCCAACTCCGCCCCTTCCCCGCCCTAACTCCGCCCCCTTCGCCTCAGCCGGAGGCTCTGCTCCTCCTCTGACTCTTCGGCTCTGTTTAAGAGCCGGGCTGCCCGAGCGCTCCCGGCTTCGGGCAGCCCCCATGCCTCCGGACCCTGCGCCGCCGGAGCCCGGGAGGGGAAGTGTCCAATAGCGTTCTGCCAACTCCAGGGGTTATATTTGAACTGTCCAGTCGCATCTGCGAATTCCTGAGCTTTTATTTCATTCCATATTAATCAGAACTCACCATCCACCCCCACCCACCCCCCTTACTTTGGGTGCACCCCCATCAAATTTAACCCTATGGCAAGAAGGGTAAGTAACCGCAGTCACCCTGCCTATTCAGTGACAGGGGCGAGGGTGTAGTTAAACCCATTCAGTTCAACTCTATTGTACTCAAACACGTGTCTGAACAAGCCCCGTTTGTTTTATTGTAAGCACATTTTTTTAGGATTTTTTTCCCCTCCCACAACCTACATTTCAGCTTTTTGCTGTAAATGGGACACTTTTACACAAAAACCCCACAAGAGCTAGGCTCTCCCAAACAATTGATTTTTTATTTAAAAGACATACAGCTCCTTGAAAACAAACCAATATGCTTCATTAAAACTTTTAGCTCACTTAAGGGCCAAAGGCCTTCTAACAGAAACACAGATAGTCACAAAGCTCTTTTCAATAGTTTTTTTTTTTTTCAATTTACAGCTACCAAGTTTTATGTCGCATGTTTGTCCCCTCCCCATTCTCTAACTTAATTCTTTTAGATTTCTTACAAATAGTCTTTTTCTTAAGCAGGGTTCTGTCACTCTTTGTGCAGACTAGACGGTCAATATAACGCTGTGTCGTGGAAAAATGACCACGCGTTGTGTTTGGATCAGAATCGCCCGAGGCCCCTTTATTACGAGCATGCAAGGGGGGTACCAGCGAACTGGCAGTCCCCCCGAATACAGATTTTTCAACAGCTTTTGTAGCAAAAAAACACAATTAGTAATACACACGTCCTTGTTCACATTATTGCCATAATTGGATAAATGCTGTGCAATTCAGTGGAGCCCCTGACCGTGTTTTAAAGAAAATAACCAAGGCAGAAGATGCCTGCTTACAGCTGTAGTGGAAAACTTGCAGACATCTTCTGGTTTGATTATTTTCTTTAAAACACGGTCAGGGCCTCCACTGAATTGCACAGCTTTTATCAAGGTCACCCCTGGCACTAAATGTTCTTGGGTTAGACACAGACATTGCATAGCATAACCTATGGCAATACCAGTGTTTAATAAGCTTTCCAAACACAGCTCAGCACATAGGTCCTGGAGCTTGCAGTTTATCGCCACTGAAGTCCAAGTCACAGAGTCATGGTGCCGTTGGGCTGGCGCATCTATGACACAGCCCTCGCAATCTTCACAAAGCTTTTCCCTAAGGCAGTGTTTAAGGACAGCATAAACAGCAAGGCGTACAATAGTTTGCATGACTTTTTTATGCTCACGGGGCGGCACTGGCTCAGTTAATTCTATGCCAAGCCTCCTCCTAAACTCCTCATAGCCGTCATCCTCAGAGTCCTCTTCAACAATTTGTATCGGCGTTGAGCAAAGACAAGGTGGGCCTGGTTCATCTTCGCTGCTTGATGCAACGCTGTTCCAGGGCCTCTAGGATCTCTAGAAAGGCATCGTCGAGCTGTTGAGAGATTTTCAGAAAAGATTCAGTGTAAGCACCCCACTGCTTGTTTTTAGATTTACACAACCCCCAGTTCCTAACCCATTACACATCCTCCTCGACCGTCGCTTCTTAATCATTCATTTACCTGTGAGACGTCTTTTCCGTTCACCTTGTCCGCCGGTGATTCCCCAAGTCGTGATCGTATTCCACCTCTAAGGAGGTGGACAAAGAGAGATCTCGGGGTTAAAACAAAGTCCAAAGTTCTCCCGGGGGTAGTGAAGGAGTCCATGTTTCCACTCATCAGCCTTTCCACGATTTCTAAAATACATGTACTTGGTAAGAGATGGCCTTCTCTGTCTGGCACTGGGACTTATGGGGTAATGGTGCTGCACTTTGATTGGTAGAGGGCCTTGGGAGGAGTTCTTAGTGGGGTCACACGGCCCACTTCTGGACGGGTCGCCCTGCCCCAGAACTCACCCTGATTGGTCAAATCTCCTCGTGGGATGGTCCTTTCGGGACGAAACCCATTCTGATTGGTAGAGAGTGGCGGGAGGAGTTCTTAGAGGGGTCACACGGCCCACTTCCAGAGAGGTCAACCCACCCCAGAAGGCACCCTGATTGGTCAAATCTCCCCTCGGGGCAGTCCTTTTGGGACGAAACCCATCCTGATTGGTAGAGAGTGGTGGGAGCAGTTCTTAGAGGGGTCACATGACACACCTTGCTTCTGGTCATGTGGCCACCTTGACCCCAAAAGTAACACCCCCATGGGGCAAGACTTCCAGTGACAGGTGGGAGGGACTACGGGTCAAGGCGTGGGGCTTAAGGAGTCAAGGGGTGGTGGTTGGGGTTTGATTGGCGGTAGGGCCCTTATAGTACTGATGGGTGTCCGAGTCAATAATGGTGTAGTAGGTCCAGGGACGGAGGCTGATTAAAGGAACCCTACATTTTCTAATGGCTAAGAGTGGTGCTAGAATCTAGGTCCAGGGACACACCAGGATCAAAACCGAGATCAGAGTCCATCAACATTTTTTTTTTTTTTAAGCAACTAACAAAATCATCCAAAGCCCAAGATTTGGTGGTGATGGGGGACTTCAACTATCCAGATATATGTTGGGAAAATAACACAGCGGGGCACAGACTATCCAACAAATTCTTGGACTGCATTGCAGACAACTTTTTATTTCAGAAGGTTGAAAAAGCTACTGGGGGGAAGCTGTTCTAGACTTGATTTTAACAAATAGGGAGGAACTCATTGAGAATTTGAAAGTAGAAGGCACCCTGGGTGAACGTGATCATGAAATCATAGAGTTTGCAATTCTAAGGAAGGGTAGAAGGGAGAACAGCAAAATAGAGACAATGGATTTCAGGAAGGCAGATTTTGGTAAGCTCAGAGAGCTGATAGGTAAGGTTCCATGGGAATCAAGACTGAGGGGAAAAACAACTGAGGAGAGTTGGCAGTTTTTCAAAGGGACACTATTAAGGGCCCAAAAGCAAGCTATTCCTCTGGTTAGGAAAGATAGAAAATGTGGCAAAAGACCACCTTGGCTTAACCACGAGATCTTGCATGATCTAAAAAATAAAAAGGAGTCATATGAAAAATGGAAACTAGGCCAGATTACAAAGGATGAATATAGGCAAACAACACAGGAATGCAGGGGCAAGATTAGAAAGGCAAAGGCACAAAATGAGCTCCAACTAGCTACAGGAATAAAGGGAAACAAGAAGACTTTTTATCAATACATTAGAAGCAAGAGGAAGACCAAAGACAGGGTAGGCCCACTGCTCAGTGAAGAGGGAGAAACAGTAACAGGAAACTTGGAAATGGCAGAGATGCTTTGTTTCGGTCTTCACCGAGAAGACTGAAGGAATGCCTAACATAGTGAATGCTAATGGGAAGGGGGTAGGTTTAGCAGATAAAATAAAAAAAGAACAAGTTAAAAATCATGTAGAAAAGTTAGATGCCTGCAAGTCAGCAGGGCCTGATGAAATGCATCCTAGAATACTCAAGGAGCTAATAGAGGAGGTATCTGAGCCTCTAGCTATTATCTTTGCAAAATCATGGGAGGCGGGAGAGATTCCAGAAGACTGGAAAAGGGCAAATATAGGGCCCATCTATAAAAAGGGAAATAAAAACAAGCCAGGAAACTACAGACCAGTTAGTTTAACTTCTGTGCCAGGGAAGATAATGGAGCAAGTAATTAAAGAAATCATCTGCAAACACTTGGAAGGTGGTAAGGTGATAGGGAACAGCCAGCATGGATTTGTGAAGAACAAATCATGTCAAACCAATCTGATAGCTTTCTTTGATAGGATAACGAGCCTTGTGGATAAGGGTGAAGCTGTGGATGAGGTATACCTAGACTTTAGTAAGGCATTTGATAAGGTCTCGCATGATATTCTTATGGATAAACTAGGCAAATACAATTTAGATGGGGCTACTATAAGGTGGGTGCATAACTGGCTGGATAACCGTACTCAGAGAGTTGTTATTAATGGTTCCCAATCCTGCTGGAAAGGCAAAACGAGTGGGGTACCGCAGGGGTCTGTTTTGGGACCGGCTCTGTTCAATATCTTCATCAACGACTTAGATATTGGCATAGAAAGTACGCTTATTTAGTTTGTGGATTATACCAAACTGGGAGGGATTGCAACTGCTTTGGAGGACAGGGTCATAATTCAAAATGATCTGGACAAATTGGAGAAATGGTCTGAGTTAAACAGGATGAAGTTTAACAAAGACAAATGCAAAGTGCTCCACTTAGGAAGAAAAAATCAGTTTCACACATACAGAATGGGAAGAGACTGTCTAGGAAGGAGTACGGCAGAAAGGGATCTAGAGGTTATAGTGGACCACAAACTAAATATGAGTCAACAGTGTGATGCTGTTGCAAAAAAAGCAAACCTGATTCTGGGATGTATTAACAGGTGTGTTGTGAGCAAGACACGAGAAGTCATTCTTCCGCTCTACTCTGCTCTGGTTAGGCCTCAGCTGGAGTATTGTGTCCAGTTCTGGGCGCCGCATTTTAAAAAAGATGTGGAGAAATTGGAAAGGGTCCAGAGAAAAGCAACAAGAACAATTAAAGGTCTTGAGAACATGACCTGTGAAGGAAGGCTGAAAGAATTGGGTTTGTTTAGTTTGGAAAAGAGAAGACTGAGAGGGGACATGATAGCTGTTGTCAGGTATTTAAAAGGGTGTCATAAGGAGGAGGGAGAAAACTTGTTCACCTTAGCCTCTAAAGATAGAACAAGAAGCAATGGGTTTAAACTGCAGCAAGGGAGGTCTAGGTTGGACATTAGGAAAAAGTTCCTAACTGTCAGGGTGGTTAAACACTGGAATAAATTGCCTAGGGAGGTTGTGGAATCTCCATCTCTGGAGACATTTAAGAGTAGGTTAGATAAATGTCTATCAGGGATGGTCTAGACAGTATTTGGTCCTGCCATGCTGGCAGGGACTGGACTCGATGACCTCTCGAGGTCCCTTCCAGTCCTAGAATCTATGAATCTATGAATAAACAAAGCGGAAACAGAACCAGAGCCACTGTCCAAGTCCAGGCCATTACCCCCTGCTGTGAATCTCAGAATTGTTGGCTCACAGGAAATCGGCAAAGCTTTTCATCCAACTTCATCTGCGAGGATTTCCAATCTAACACTCATTTGGGCAAGGGACAAATGGAAGACAGATTTCAAAACACACTATGGACATTTTAACTGTCTGATATGCCATTGGAGCTAACTAACAGTCCCCTGACCTTGCAACCCTTCATCAGTGATGTATTTGGGGACAGTGTCATCTATTGAGGTGACATACTCCTCTTTTTGGAAAACCCAGAGCAGTACACACACCTCATCCGAACCTGGAGATGTTTCGGCAGTGTGGTCTCAACACAGAATTGGAAAAGCATACCTCCAGCCAAGTCTCCACAGAGTTTTTGGGGTACATCCTCTCACCGGAAGGTGTTCTGATTGATGAAAATAAGGTGGAAGCCATTCATAAATGGGACAAAGTTTGAAGTCCTCAAGAAGAGCAGCGCTTCCTAGACTTCACCAGCTTTACTGCTGCGTCGGCCCAGGGTTCTCAGAGCCAGTAACCCCCACGAGAGCTCTCCTCCACAAAATGGCCGCATTCCTTTGATCATCCAAGTTCCATCAAGCCCACAAACAGCCCAGAATTGCCTTCACCACTGCATCTATTTTGACGCACAGCATTCATCGTAGAAGTAGACACATCTACTTTGAGTACCAGGGCCTGCTTTATTTGGTGTTGCCAGATGTGGGCCGAAATTCAGACTTAGCTTGACTCACGTGATTCTGCGCTTTCACCAAGGCACCATGCACCTAACTTCTTGGCATCTCAGGCCTCTGGAGACCCTGCTCCATCCATGGCAGCCATTGCCAGGAATTTCACTCATTCAAATGTCCAGGAATAGGCTAAACAACCTACACTGATAGGTAAGTACATTCATGGCCACATGTAAACATCACAGGAAATGGTGGGGATTGAACCAGGGTCCTTCAGCACAAGCCCCTCTCACTCAGTGTCAACCAATCCAGCTCCAGCCATTAGACTGTGCCCCCTTCCAGAGCTGCTGAACCCAGGAGCCTTGATTCTCAGACCCGGGCCGCACATCACAAGGCCAAACCTAGTCCCATTATGGGCACTGTAGAAGGGACCATTGGCAAAAAAACCCTCTTCATTCCCCCTATTAGAGACTGCAGCCACGGGTGACAAGTGAATGAGCTGAGATCTCCCCTGTGGGAATCCGAGGGGCTGCGCATTTGGGTTTCACAGGGAAGGCCTCTGGCAGCTATTGACAGAGTGTTCCTGTGAGGAGAGTTTTCCATCTCTAACAAAGGGTTTCTGTTCCCCCAGATCTCAGCCGCTCAGCAGAATGCGGGAGAGCCGAGTGCTGATGGGCTAGAGGGGTCCCAGGAGTCGCTGTGCAGCCGGTGCAGTGTCTGCAGTCACCATGGGCCAAACCCTGCGCTCCAGACAACCCCGGCTGTTTCCCTGGATTGCGAAGGGGACTTTGGCTTGGGGAATCGGTGGCTGGTGCCTGTGTCCACAACTGGGATGTTGTCATGAGGCTACTCAATGGTCCATGAAGTGCCATACGAGCACGGGGAGAATGGACATTAGAGAGCGAGGCTGGGACCTCTGTGGACTTGCTGCAGTCGAGCATCCACAGCCAGAAGAGAGACGACGGGAAAGGCGCTTAGATGGCTGCCACAGCCGCAGCAGCTGTCTCACCAAGCTCTGCTCACGCGCTAGCCAAGAGAGGCAGGACAAAGAGCCACCCAGTGACAGCCTGGGTTGCAATTCGCAATACGCGGTTTTTTCAGTGGATTCTGCTGTCCTGACTGTCTATCTCCTGTAATGTGCACATCCAGCCTCCCTGGCTGACCTCAATGGGAGTTAGTTTCTCCGTGCCCACAGGACAGGGCTGGCCTTACCATGAGGCGAACTGAGGTGGCCGCCTCAGGTGACAGACTGTGGGGGGGCACCACTAGGACCCAGAGTGTAGAAAATGGTGTCTGCTGCTGGTGCATATGTATTCTCCCTGCTCCAGATGCACAGAGATGGTGGCGTGCTGGGCTGGAGGAAGGGGCCATCCCTCCCATCTCTCCCCAGGGAGCAGAGCCTCCTCTGCCTGCAAATCCTGCAGCCCGCCCGCTGTCGGAGCATGCCATGCAAGCCGGCCCCGGCTGCACCGCACTGACAGCACAGCTCAGCCCCAGCAGGGGGCTACAAGGGAAAGGAGCCATTACTGTGTCAATGTACCTATCTGTATTGAGTCCCTTGCAAAGGCCTTCGCTGGCTTTCTAAAGGGCAGGAGAGCAATTCACTGGGAGCGTGGTTCTTACCATACACGTCCTCCCTTCCTACAGTCTGCGATCTGCAGCCAGCGTCTTGATTGGCAGCGGCGCCCCCAAATTTGGCGCCCTAGGTTGCACCGTGCAGGCAGTCAGGAGAAAAGGTGAGAGGAGAATAACGGAAAGTAACAGGAGTTGCAGGGAGAGAAAGGAGGAGGAGCCTCTTATGCACCTCTCTAGCAACCCTTCATCAGTGATGTATTTGGGGACAGTGTCATCTATTGAGGTGACATACTCCTCTTTTTGGAAAACCCAGAGCAGTACACACACCTCATCTGAACCTGGAGATGTTTCTGCTGTGTGGTCTCAACACAGAATTGGAAAAGCATACCTCCAGCCAACTCTCCACAGAGTTTTTGGGGTACATGCTCTCCCCAGAAGGTGTTCCGATTGATGCAAATAAGGTGGAAGCCATTCATAAATGGGACAAAGTTTGAAGTCCTCAAGAAGAGCAGCGCTTCCTAGACTTCACCAGCTTTACTGCTGCGTCGGCCCAGGGTTCTCAGAGCCAGTAACCCCCACGAGAGCTCTCCTCCACAAAATGGCCGCATTCCTTTGGTCATCCAAGTTCCATCAAGCCTGCAAACAGCCCAGAATTGCCTTCACCACTGCATCTATTCTGACGCACAGCATTCATCGTGGAAGTAGACACATCTACTTTGAGTACCAGGGCCTGCTTTATTTGGTGTTGCCAGACGTGGGCCAAAATTCAGACTTAGCTTGACTCACGTGATTCTGCGCTTTCACCAAGGCACCATGCACCTAACTTCTTGGCATCTCAGGCCTCTGGAGACCCTGCTCCATCCATGGCAGCCATTGCCAGGAATTTCACTCATTCAAATGGCCACATGATGGAACTGACTCTCATAGATCACCTGACCAAGATGGCGTGCTTCATCCCTCTGTGCACGAGTACCTTCGGCTGAGAGGACAGATCAGCTCCAAATTTCCAAAGGCCAATGACACCTTTGTTTTGCTAACTCTAGATTTCCCACTGATTTCATGCCACACTACTAATGGCCTCTCCGAACATCCCAGCTATTGACCTGGGTCAACAAATCCATTACATTCAAGAAGAACGAAGGGAGCCCCTCGAGGACACTAGGAAGGAATCAAATATTATACAGACTGCTGATGACAAGAGGGAAGCCATTTGCTGAAGGGAGGTACCAAGTCCCTGGCACTGACCCAATCCCTATGCCCCGTCTGTTGGAGCAGTTCCTGACCCATCCCCCTTGGCTGACCTTCTGATCCCATCCTCGTCCCCTGGCTCTAGGGAGCAAAGTCTGGGTCCCTTCCCTCACTCTGGCACAATCTGTGCCCAGAGGGACCGAGTCCCTCACAGACAATGGGACTGTCCTTCCTCCTCCTGCTTGTGGGGGGGTCTACTACCCCCATTTTACAGACAGGGAATGAAGGTGATGAAGTGACCTCTCCAAAGTCACACCTGGAAATGTGGAGGAGATCTGGGAACTGGACTGGGTTTTACAGGAGTGCCCTCCCCACAGAGGCAGCTTCACTTTCTGCCCTTCGTTCTCTCCTCCCCTCGTGGCCCGTCTTCGATGGGGATCTCTGAACTGGAAATGAGCAGGGGCTTCCTCCCCCTCTGTCTTCCAATGTCTGGGATCTGTCCCCAGCAACGCAGCCTGCAGCTGGCCCAGCTTGGGGAGCCATCGCCTCACCCTGTGAAATCCAGACGTGCTGGCTCTCAGTGATGCTTCGACGGAAAACCACGCACCCCACACAGAGGTTGGAACCAGCCATTCCCAGGTTGTTCTGAGGAGCCAGGATTCCTCCAGGACCTGGGTAAAGGGCACAGTGAGCAGTCTGTCAGAGGTAGGGGAGGATCATGTAAGGGGAGGGTCTAAGAGAGGAGGAGCGTGAGCTAGGCTCTGTATTTGAGCTTGGCAGGGATCAAGAGAAGGGACGGGGCTATTAGAGGGCAATGCGAGGTGCAAGGGGTGTCGGAGATGGGGGCAAGGCCTGTCAAGTTCAGCTACTTTAGATCAGTTGTGCCAGAGAATCACCGCTTGAGGTGACTGAAAGCTCTGAACTGGGGCTGGCCAAAAGCATCCTCCTCAGATGGGAACATCCCAAAAATCTGCAGAAGCTCAGCCTCTGAGGTGAACGTTGTGGCCCAAACCTCTCTCTGCTCTGTACCTCGCAGGATTCCAGCCGGCTGTTCCAATCCAGGAGGAAAACTCTGCCACTGAAACCTCACAGCACCTGTGCAGTGAAGTGCCACTTAAACCCGCTGTGATGCACAGAGCTTGCCCTGGCTGTCCGCACAGGACTGAATTTCATCCCTTCAGAGTGTAAGGAAATAATTGGCTGAAGGCCTTTTTCTTTTTGGATGGCTGTCTAGTGGGAAAAAACGATGGGGATTTTGAACCTGTTTCACTCCCATGACTGGTGCTTCAATGATGCAGAGAAGTGCTGATGCATTGGTTGATTTCCCCAACTTTTAATCTACTTTTTTCTTCTTTTTCAACAGGTATTCGAAGGGCATCCCATGCTTCATATGGGCATTCTTGGGTGGGCAGATTGCATCAGACCTGCACCCGAATAAATAATAGTGAATGAAATATGCAGACACTAAAGTTCTGCAGCCAAATTCTCAGAAACCTTCCTCTTGAATGTAGGATCAGGATTTTGTTTCTAATTGATTATTTTAAAAAGTGCTAAGCAGCTACTACACTGTAATAAGAGGAAACAGAAGCAAAAACTGAAAGGCTGTTACTTAAACCAATGAACAGATGCAGAGAGTGGCAGCACGGCAAAGCACACCAATGAATACTATGAGTAAATAACCTGAAAGCAAATAGGAAGAAAACCTCATCTGGGTAATTGTGGCTCTTGGGACAAAAAACGGGTTCCTGGTACGTAGCCTGGCTGAGATCATCCCTTTTCCCTGGATCTCAGACCTGGGATTCAAACATCATTCCCTGTATGGTGTTGTCCTTATTTTATTCCTAGGAAAAGGATCCCCAAAGGAGGTGTAAGGATCCTGGACTCTAATGTCTGCAAGAAGCTTCAGCCACCTTCACAGGTAGAAGTCACTGTCTTTCCTACAATGCCACTAGTGCTCTTTCTGCTCTCCAGATCTGCTCCCTCCAGCAGGACCAAGACACCGCTTAACTCCTCGAGTCCTGATTTCCCTGATTCTAGGGGTTGAGGGGTTTGCATTGCCCCCACCCCCACCATCATAGACTTTTCCTATGGGAATCTCCCTAGAGCAGGGGAGAAATCTATTCTTCCATTAGAACCAGACTGCTCAGTAAATCCACCCACACTGACCTCATCTCAGCTGCTTTGTTTATCCGAGATTAGTGGTATCTTTGGAAAACCCTTAGAGTGCCGGGGTGTGAGGTGGACCAGGGGAGACGGGAGCTCCAGGAGATTCTCCTGAAGAACACCACCCTGTCTTTCTCTGGTCAGGTTAAATTTCGCCATCCATTAGGAGGTGAAGACCAGATGGGAGCTGCTGGATTGACCTTGATATACCATGTCCTTGAGTGGATGAAGGACCTACATCTCAGGGATGGCCAGCAGCAGATGTCACACATGTGTCCAGGAATAGGCTAAACAACCTACACTGATAGGTAAGTACATTCATGGCCACATGTAAACATCACAGGAAATGGTGGGGATTGAACCAGGGTCCTTCAGCACAAGCCCTTCTCACTCAGTGTCAACCAATCCAGCTCCAGCCTTTAGACCGCGCCCCCTTCCAGAGCTGCTGAACCCAGGAGCCCTGATTCTCAGACCCGGGCCGCACATCACAAGGCCAAACCTCCTCCCATTATGGGCACTGTAGAAGGGACCATTGGCAAAAACCCCCTCTTCATTCCCCCTATCAGAGACTGCAGCCACGGGTGACAAGGGAATGAGCTGAGATCTCCCCTGTGGGAATCCGAGGGGCTGCGCATTTGGGTTTCACAGGGAAGGCCTCTGGCAGCCATTGACAGAGTGTTCCTGTGAGGAGATTTTTCCATCTCTAACAAGGGGTTTCTGTTCCCCCAGATCTCAGCCGCTCAGCAGAATGCGGGAGAGCCGAGTGCTGATGGGCTAGAGGGGTCCCAGGAGTCGCTGTGCAGCCGGTGCAGTGTCTGCAGTCACCATGGGCCAAACCCTGCGCTCCAGACAACCCCGGCTGTTTCCCTGGATTGCGAAGGGGACTTTGGCTTGGGGAATCAGTGGCTGGTGCCTGTGTCCACAACGGGGATGTTTTCATGAGGCTACTCAATGCTCCATGAAGCGCCATGCGAGCACGGGGAGAATGGACATTAGAGAGCGCGGCTGGGACCTCTGTGGAGCTGCTGCAGTCGAGCATCCACAGCCAGAAGAGAGACGACGGGAAAGGCGCTGAGATGCTGCCACAGCCGCAGCAGCTGTCTCACCAAGCTCTGCTCACGCGCTAGCCAAGAGAGGCAGGACAAAGAGCCACCCAGTGACAGCCTGGGTTGCAATTCGCAATACGCGGTTTTTTCAGTGGATTCTGCTGTCCTGACTGTCTATTTCCTGTAATGTGCACATCCAGCCTCCCTGGCTGACCTCAATGGAAGTTAGGTTCTCCGTGCCCACAGGACAGGGCTGGCCTTACCATGAGGCGAACTGAGGTGGCCGCCTCAGGTGACAGACTGTGGGGGGGCACCACTAGGACCCAGAGTGTAGAAAATGGTGTCTGCTGCTGGTGCATATGTATTCTCCCTGCTCCAGATGCACAGAGATGGTGGCGTGCTGGGCTGGAGGAAGGGGCCATCTCTCAATCTGTCCCCAGGGAGCAGAGCCTCCTCTGCCTGCAAATCCTGCAGCCCGCCCGCTGTCGGAGCATGCCATGCAAGCCGGCCCCGGCTGCACCGCACGGACAGCACAGCTCAGCCCCAGCAGGGGGCTACAAGGGAAAGGAGCCATGACTGTGTCAATGTACCTATCTGTATCGAGTCCCTTGCAAAGGCCTTCGCTGGCTTTCTAAAGGGCAGGAGAGCAATTCACTGGGAGCGTGGTTCTTACCATACACGTCCTTCCTTCCTACAGTCTGCGATCTGCAGCCAGCGTCTTGATTGGCAGCGGCGCCCCCAAATCTTGGCACCCTAGGTTGCCCCGTGCAGGCAGTCAGGAGAAAAGGTGAGAGGAGAATAACGGAAAGTAACAGGAGTTGCAGGGAGAGAAAGGAGGAGGAGCCTCTTATGCACCTGTCTAGCACCTGCAGGAGCCTGGACTGATTAACATAAGCTTGTCAGGGAGCTTCCTGTTTCCTGCTGCTTTCCTGAACCCACTTGAGGAGAACAGGTGGTCAACTGAAATAGTAGGAACCAGTTAGGCCCTTAAGAGGCTGATATCTTCCCTCACTCAGACCCTGCTACCAGCCTGCTTATTTGTCCCCTTCAACTGAGTGTTGAGAGCCACTATAGCTGGCACAGAACAGCAGTTAGGAGTGAAAGAAGAAAACGCCCCTCTGGGGCAGCATTCAGAAAAAGAAAGAAAGCAAAGGAAGCTTTTCTATCTAAGCAGGAAGGAGCTCTCCTGAGATACATAGACACAAATGTTCACAGTGAGCCTTCCGGCCCCAGTGAGGATGTGAGTGGTGAGGAGATGCCTGATCTTCCCGTTAGTCAGAGTGCAGGTGACCTGGCAGCTACTGCAGCATCCATATCTCCATCTCAAATGGATGTAACCAGGCACATTCCTGAAGAAAAGTGTAGATCAGAGAAGAGTGTGGTGGAGGCACAAGAAACAGCTGCTGCTGAGTTTAGTTCCTTAAGTCTAGATGATCCAGGACTGTGGACCCACTTGAGCAGTAGCCTGAGGGACTTCCTTGTACTGCATGGGCCACAGCAAGTGAAAAACTTCATGTCCTCCAAAGAGAATGAAAATAGAAGTTTCCATCCAACACGTTCCTGATGTGAAATCCCCAATGGTGACAAAGTGGAGAGGCCATGGCGTATGTACTGAAAAACCCAGAATGTTGCATACTGGTTTTGTTGCAAACTCTTCCAGGCTAATGTTCCAGCCACATTGGGTTCTATAGGAACAAAGGACTGGAAAAATCTGGCTAGAAATCTGGCATGCCGTGAGACGACAGCAATTCACCAGAGAGTATTCCATAGGTGGAAAGAACCACCATAGATGATTAGCATCAAGAGAAGATTGCATCCGAGTATCTTTACTGGCAAAATGTTCTGAAAAGGCTCATTGCCTTTGTGAGAATGCTTGCTACCCAAATCCTAGCACTGCGTGGCACTTCAGAACAGCTGCATGTGCGAAACAATAGAAATGCCTTAAAATTGTGGAGCTGATGGCTGAGTTTGATGCCATAGTTGCCATTATCGAGGATAATACTATGACAGGAACTGTTCATGGGAGAACAGTGGCAGAGGGAAATGGAATCACCAGAAAAATACATAATTTCAAATTTCTGTGTGGCTTAGTGTGGTGGCATGACATACTGTTTGAAATAAATGTTGTAAGCAAGAGACTTTAAGGTGTTGACCTTGATATATCTGGAGCGATGGAACAACTGGACAAAGCAAAGTCATACCTACAGTCTTACCGGTCAGATGAGGGATTTCAAAACGTTCTGAAGAGTGCACAGAAGTTGGCAGAGGAACTTCACACTAAAGCTATTTTACCCCCATCAAAAAATACAACAGTCACCAAAGAAGAAGACATTTTGATTACGAGGCATGGGATAATCCTATAAGAGACCCCAAACGGAAAGCCCTTTCAAGTTACATTTCAGCAGGATCTACCCCAAAGGCTGTTCTGGAATATATGTGCATAAATAAGATGACCAGCCTCTTTCCAAATGCTTTTGTTGGTCTGCGCATACCTCGAACACTTCCTGTAACAGTGGCCAGTGGAGAACGCAGGACCAGCCCTGCCATGGGATCAGTGCTCAGAGTGCTCACGCAGGAACCTAGCATGCAAAGGTGGAATATGATAGATGCAATGGTCGAAATAGTTAAAAACCCGTCCTCCTTCTTTTCTCTGCGGTTTTCACGTTTGCAATTAAAGGAAGCCAGATATCTAGCTACTGGAGAGCCCCCTTGTTCCAGTCAGTCTGAAGATCAGAGCTAGCATGCGCACAAATCATTATAGGGAAAAGATGGATTTTTAACTCAAAAGCCATACCCAGTTCAGCCACGTTTTCACAACTTCCCAGATGAGGCAGTGTAAGAAATGGCCGTGCTTTTGCCTGGATTTAACTCACTGTGCAATGACACATCACATTACCCAGTGTTGGATAACTAAGGGCCTATTGGACTGCAGACCGACCAGCAAATTAAACCGGAGGTGATCTTGTAATAATAAAGTGTTTATATTAACTAATAAGCCAATCTCTGCCCACGTCCAGGGATGCTTTGTGTTTAAACCCGAGGTAAAAGCCAGTGCATTCAGGCCACCCTGGGAGTTGCTGCTTGAAGCAGCTAATCTGGACTTTTCAAAGGAATTTTGGAAAGTTCGATGTACTGATCCATTGCCGTCACATACTCCTCAGTAGCATGACAATTGCCCACCTCACAACCTTGCATGTATTTAGCCTCACTACACCCCTGTGAGGTTGGGAATTATGACTGTCCCCATTCCACTAATGGGGGACTGAGGCCCAATGGGATAAAGCAAGTTGTGAAGATAACTCAGGAAGTCTTTGACAGAACAAGTACTTGAATCTGGGTCTACCAAATCTAGGATTATCCCCTCAGCCATGGGAACATCCTTATGCCTGACTCCCTTACCCTCCTCTGTATATCCCCGTCCTAGTTTAGATTTCTTCCACTGCAGTTTCCTGTGCCTCCCATACGTTATTCATTGTCTTTAGACTTTGAAGACCTAAAAGACATCTGTGCCAGCTTTAGATGAGTAGAAACACAATCCACAACAAAACAGCAAAAGCAAGTGCAGTGGCCAACTCAGCCAATACAAAACACATCTGGACACAAACATAACCTCACCTGGTCTCCTGCAAAACATGTACATCTCTTGTAATCAGGACTGGTGGAGCTAGATCCTGAGATGGTATAAACTGGACTAGCTTGAGGATCTGTAAATCAAGCACTTTAATACTTCGAGTGTCTATTTTCTTTTAAGTCTTTAACAAATAAAAAAAATACATGCTGAACAATATACACCTCTACCCCGATATACCACTGTCTTCGGGAGCCAAAAAATCTTACCTCGTTATATGTGAAACCGCGTCCTTCCCTGTCCCCTTTTCCTCAAGAACTGTGGTCTGCGCTCTCTGAGCTTAGCATGTCTACTTTTTGATCAGAGGCACCGTTTCCCAGCAATTTCCCCTCCCCTAGAAACACAATAAAGAGACAGTTACTATAGGCATTAGCATCTCACCAGAGATCACTGCTCACAGAGTGAAATATGGAGACCTCGCTCACGTCTGTGCAGAAGAAAGCTTGGGAGGCCATTCAGAGATAGATGGTGTGAGTGTTCAAGGTGAGCAGTTCCTCTTTATAAAACAGACACATAAAATGATACCTCAGTTAAATGTGACCTCAGGGGGCATTTTTCAAAAAGAAGCAGGAATGGTTAGACAATGGGAACATCCATCTTTGAGTCACATATGACAAAAAAAGTTTGTCAAACCAATATGTTTCCAAGAAATATTTCAGTTTAGACTGACTGGCTTTTTTCAACAGAAAATAGTGTAGTCAACAATTTTTCAACCAGTTTTTCACATTAACTTTCCAATTACATTTCTCCTTTCTCACCCCCGTTCCCTTGTATTACAGGCTGTAGGTGCTCTTCCTAATTTGAAACACATACATCAAAGCTGAAGATCTGAAAGACAAGTCTTAGGTTAGAGAATTGTCTTTTGTAACTGTAAAAGTAACCTACAAGTTTCAACCAAAGACCTGCTGGAGGCATCAACCCATCCACACATCATCCCAAATCTAGCCTGGGAAAGAAGATGTGCTTGACCACATTCCCAGAATGGCAACATAGCCAAAGGATTGTGGACCAAAGTAGAAATGAGTGTGAAAGATGGTCACTCTCTCTCCCCAAAAGATGCCCTGTCCCTAGCTCCCAATTTGAATCAAAATATTTCCTGAGTAAAAGTTCTTCTTCAGAAGATACCAAGATTAACTGTCCTCTTTCAAAACAGCTTGCATCTTCTATTCTCAAGGACAGCAAGGTGCATATGACCTTTGAAAGAGAATTGCTCTCTGTGCTGACGTGGACCACTAGCTTCTGTGAGGGCAGCTTAACTTTACTGCTGTTGGTAAGTAATGGCAGGTGGTGGTCATATTGAAAGAGGACCTCTTTGCTTAAAGGCAGCTTTAGCCTTATTCCTGTCGACAATTAGGAGAGCTGGTGGCGATTTTGAAAGGTTGCAATTCTCTGAAGAAGAACGATTCACCATTTTCCAAACTTTTGGGAAATGTTCCCCTTACCTATGGAGTTTTTACACACATACACATAAATTCTTATGCATCAACCATTTTAGCAGTGTCGGAGAAAAACAGAGTTCTCACTATTTGTTTGGGTACAGCAAGTCAGATGCTTTATTAACTCTCACAACTGCACAGAGGGAGAGAGCTAAGCAGGTCTCTCAACAGGTAAACAATTACAGCAAGCATTTATACCTTTTGTTACAGACAATAATAAGCAACAGCTGCATTTTGTTTATACATAGGTCATTCTGATATCTTGTTTTGCTCACTAATGTAGACTCTTAGTCTACATTCCATATTATCTACACAAGGCCACAGCAACTTCTCACACAGTTCTTTCCCACTCGCCTCACACATTCCTCGCTTCTACAAATCTCGCGTTATTAGGGTTACAGTTAGCCTAACTCTTGCTAACGAACTGTCATGCATTGCATCCCCTTCCTGTCAGTTCTTTCTCTGCTTCCACAACCCCCCCTTTTGTACTACTAGTACAACAAACATTTTCAAATCTCTATTTGCATTAAATCTCGGAATTCAGATTCTACATACATCAGATGCTTCAACCTTAGGGGGTTTGATTGGATGTAATGACAATGCGTGATGAGCATGGACATGAAAGGTATTACTATTATTACGTCCTTTACAACAACAATAACATACTCCTGCACAACACAAGCAATAACATTCCCATAGCGATAATATGATGGGGTTGTTGTACAATCTTAGTCATATAACACAATACATCATACTTAGTACATAAGGTGGATACTCTATAAGCTGTCTGAAAGGCATACTTTTTAACTTGATATATATTTTGAAGCATGTGAATTTGCCCTTGTACTTCAGAGATTTTCTGAACCTCTGGTAACAGTGAAAGCAAATTTTGAAATCGATCAGGTACTAAACTAGTCCAGTTAAAGGGTATCTGGAACCTAAGGACTACTTGCAAAATTCTATCTGCAGGCCAGTAAATAATATGATTGCCTGCAGCGGTAATGAGATTAAAATGTATGTTTTGCAATGTGGTGGCTTTAACATACACACAGCTATCATTAGCTTGAAAAAATAAGTGTCCTGTCAGGGTAGTTCCTTGTCCCCTACCCTCCCAGCAAACGTAGTCATGAAGAGTAACAACTCCTCCTGGCTTCAGTTTACGGATACACTGAAGCTGTGGGGGTTGTAACGGCCAAAATGTCCATTGACTCCCTAACCCCATCCAAATGTCAGATGTAATCCCAGGAGCACTGACTAAAAATCGATTGGGCATACCAGGAGGTCTAATTTCCCAGATGTCTCGGTGAATTACCCAATCCCACATGCATCCTCCCCATGGACCCGGCAGGATTCGGTATGTGGGAGCCCACCCCCCCCCCCCAACCGGTCCATATGCTTGGAAGAAGCACTGAGAATGTCTGCACTTCCACCCAGAAAGTCTCCAAGTATGTCTCCATGGCCACAGATCAGATGGTACTCCTGGTGTGTCTGTAAGGGCAGTGGGCCAAGCCTGATGCTCTAGATCATTCCGAATGGCCATTAGCTGGTCATTCAGGAAATCCTGAATTTCTGAACATGCTAGATCCCACTGCAATGCCTTCCCAGCCTCAGTGATATTCAATACCATCTCTGTCAGCAACTTCTGGGTCATAGAACTAAGGGCGGAGATAACATGTAACTCACCAACTCCAGCCTGTACCTGGGTTAGCTGTGCCCCAATTTCTCATCATGTTCTTGGTTCTTAAAAATATGCCAAACTGCTGCTACATTATTGGCCCCATCCCAAAGGGATCCGATCAAGTCTCTCTTCTTTCTAGAGGAAATAACCCAAGCCCTCTGTTGTGCTAATCTAATGGCAGCCCCCTGTGAGCAATTTGGGTATGTAGAGGTAATCTGGAAACTGGATAAGGGCAATGAAAATGTAACAGTCCCTAGTGTAGCGTTAATCACAGTCCATTGATATCCTAATGCATCTCTCTTTGGTGTAGTACTGTACCACATCTGTTGGTTGAACACCTTTATGTACTTCCGGGAGGCATTGATATTAATGGCATAAGAAGGGGTGTATTGCAATAAGGTACAGGTCACATTATTAGTCACTGGAAAAATTTCTATGCAGGTAAAATTTCCAGTGGCAAAACAAACTCTGGGTATTCGTTTAATTGTTCACTAATTGGGTGACCAAATAACAATAAGGGCCTCTCTCATTTAACACAGTGCAAATTTCAGGAACATTCGCTATAGAACCCATCAATTGCAATTACAGATTCTTGGGGTTCACTGGTAGTGATATCATATACTTTTATCTCCACTGATCCATTCAATTGTTCGCTTACATGGGATATCCTGAACCTTAAAAATATATTTAAATAAATCACTAAAGTGTGAAGGCCTTAGTCATTGGTTTTATCAAATATATGGCATTGTCTGTATTTGGATGTGTTACAGGGGTAATAGTGTAATGGAGGAGATGGCAGGGGCAATGGCAACAAGGTGCCTTTGGTACTTATCATTTAAAATCCAATTAGGGAGGGCAATACATGCTGAAGGACTTATCCAAAACACAGGGCGCAGCCTGTAGAATAAACCCCCAAATCCAATCAATACCACGTTCCCAAGCATGGGTCCCACAAGTTTCTTCCTGCCAGTGTATAATTCTTTGTTTCTTCACCAGGGTCAGTTCTTAATGTCTCTTGTAGTCAGGAATCCCTGGACTTTGTGGTTTCAGTGAAGCAAGTGTTCCTTCTTCTCTTTTCCTGAAACAGTGTGGTTTAGCATCATACAGGGGAGAGGTTACTAGCACATCACCCTGTAATGGTTTTGCTTCTTCTAGAACAATCCAAAGGCACAGTAGGTCTGTCAGTGGACAAGGGAGAGGTTACTAGCACTTCACCTTGTCTTTTTTTTTTTTTTCCTGCTGTCCAGAAGACACAGCAGAGCTAGAAGGAGAAATAGGCTTATCATCAGTCGGAGAGTCCTCCCGAGGTGGAGGGGTCTTTTTACAGTGAAAAGCATGGGTCCAGGCAGGTAGTCCTTGGCACTTCACAGCTGAGAGCCAATAACAGCCAGACAGGGATAAGGAAGAGTTGCTTTATTCAGCAGAAGAAAGGAGAGCCTTGCACCTTGGTACAAAGACTCTGTCTTACACACATTTTACCATTTCAATTATTATCCTGGGGATTTGAAATCCCCATGCTTATAATTACTTACTCCTTTCCTTCCACTATGCCCTCAAAGTTTCCAACCTGTTCTCCAATCTCTCTATCTATTGCCTGCCCGTTTGGGCCCGATCCTGCTTTTCTCGCTGAACCGTCCCTTCCATGGGCACCGGCTTTTTCACTACCAATTTAGATAGGAGGGTGGGCTTCTCAACTAGCCCCCACCCTTCCCGGTCTCTTCTCTTAAACATTCTTACTCACAAGGCTACCCGAGTCCTCCCTCGTGAGGCTTGCCACTTGGGCAAAACGCATGACCCATTGGCATTTAACTATTCAATTTTCTCTTGTGGCAAACACACTGCTCTTACAGCATATGCAAACACAAATGGTTAAATTCTGACAAGTCCCTGAAGGACCGGTACTTGCTTAGCCAGTGCTTCCTTTTCTGCCTGGAAGTCCTGTCTCAAGGCTTGCAACTTGCCCTGGGCGTAGGTTTGAGTTGCTGCCTGGTTCATGATCTATGCTCTTAATTGCTCAATTCTAGTTATCAAATACACAACTCTTCCCTTTTCTCCAACTTCTCTATTGCCCAGTCCTGCTACGACTGGGGTAGATCCACCTGACACCCTTCCCGGTCAACCGGGGTGGAAAGAGGAATGCTAAACCCCTCTCCGGTTCTCAGACTTACTGCGGCTGAGAGTAGGCACACTTTCATACTCACACACGTACGTCCAGACTGGCCATGTCTGTGTATAACGTTCAGAGAAGGTGCTGTGCAATCTCCAACTTGCTTCCTCTCTTGGGAGAGCAGTTCTTTTACACCCTGAGGTCTCCTGGGGCGTCTTTTCAGTGATTCCAGTCCAGGCCGGCTGCCTGTGGCTTCTTCAGCTTCCCCAAACCACGCTGGCTCCAGGGTCGCAAAGGCAGACTGTTGGATCTCACTGGACAGTTAAGCTTTGCAAATGTAATCTCAGCACTGCAACTTGTATTGCCTTTGGTTTGACTATATCTATATTTTTTCACAGCCATCTGGGGCCAAAAGCAGTTTTTCTTTGTACTTAGCCTGGTCTGCATTGATTCTTGACCTTGAACGCAGATTAACTTTCTCTTTATCTCTGGACCAAGCTGAATTTCAAATTAACCCGTTCCTTTCCTCAATAGACAAATTGCTCCCGTTGTGTGTCAGAGGCTTTTTGGTGATTAAAAGCTCCTCTGAGATGTATGATCTTATCTAGATTGAAGGTACCTTCTAGTGGGCATTGTTTAGATGAATTTTCACACGTGTAATGATTCCAATTCTCTAAATACCTGCAGGTTTTAGTACCATAATGTACGTACATGAAATAAGCTGGGGTACCCTTAGTGAGTGAGAGGGAATCCTTAGACTGTCCCCCACCCATTTTCCAATCACACACACAGGGAGGAGGATGCCCTGTCCGCACTAGCGGCACATAAACTAAGGATCTCTCCCTACAGGGTATTCACACAGGAGAGACTAACGAGGATGGCCACGACCCTCCTACACCTCCCTTCAGCAAAGAGCGTCGGCTAGTCTCAGAGAGACGGCGCCGCTTACTCTGTTGCATCCAGTGAGATGATCAGACTGTCAATGGCTCACATGGAGAGGAAAAGGGGAGGGAAGATGGGTTCACACACTCCTAGACCCAGGTAGCCTCCTCGCCGGACGATGCCAGGCCGAGTTAGCCCACCGAGGGTCGGATCTCCTATAAGATCCTGTAGTTACTGGGCTTGCGTTAGAGTAGTTCTGGTCACGAGCCAAAAGACTTCGCAGAGTACTCTGGGCATCTTCCAGTAACACTCAATTCACACTGGTGTACACACACACACACACACACACACACACACACACCCCAAGGACTTATTCCAGGTACTATTCCCAAGTACCTCGATGCATCACTCGAGGCAGTAAAAACCCCTCCTGAGGCGGTAACAACCCCTCAAAACCGGGGCATACCTATGCACCTCGCATATGCATACAGGGGGCGGCAACAATTCCCCTAAGCCGCTCAGCATCTGACCTTGCTGCACAGTCAATAAGTTCGGATGGCGTGAGCCCAACAGGGACAGACGGCCCCACGGACAGTCCTCCTCCGACACCCCAATAGAGATTTCAAAAGGTCTCCTACCTCTATTGTGGCGCCATGGGGTTCGAAGGGGAACGATCCGTAGCAGCTGCCGGTGCCTCTGCGGGCGTTGCCATCCCGGACGAGCCCCCAAATTGTCGGAGAAAAACAGAGTTCTCACTATTTGTTTGGGTACAGCAAGTCAGATGCTTTATTAACTCTCACAACTGCGCAGAGGGAGAGAGCTAAGCAGGTCTCTCAACAGGTAAACAATTACAGCAAGCATTTATACCTTTTGTTACAGACAATAATAAGCAACAGCTGCATTTTGTTTATACATAGGTCATTCTGATATCTTGTTTTGCTCACTAATGTAGACTCTTAGTCTACATTCCATATTATCTACACAAGGTCGCAGCAACTTCTCACACAGTTCTTTCCCACTCGCCTCACACATTCCTTGCTTCTACAAATCTCACGTTATTAGGGTTACAGTTAGCCTAACTCTTGCTAATGAACTGTCATGCATTGCAATCCCCTGCCTGTCAGTTCTTTCTCTGCTTCCACAGCAGAAAACTTCAGCTTTTTCTCAAAAAAAATAAAGCTCGAAGTCTGGACATTTTTAGTTCTCTTCTCTGGACTTTTTCAGTTCTATTATATCCTTTTATTTTTTTAGATAGGGCAACCAGAACTGCACAAAGTATTCAGGGGCTGACGATACAATGTATTTATATATAGGCAATATAATATTTTCTTTCTTATTATTTATGACTTTCCTAATGGTTCCTAACATTAAGTTAGCTTTTTGAACCACCACTTCACCTAGTTTTCAGAGAACTGTCCACAATGACTCCTAAGATCTCTTTCTTGACTGGTAACAGCTAATTTAGACCCATCATTTTGTATGTCTAGTTAGGATTATGTTTTCTAATGTGCATTACTTTGTATTATCAACACTGAATTTCATCTGTCATTTCCTTGGGTGATGGCCCAGTTTCGTGAGATCCCTCTGTCACTCTTTGCAGTCGGGTTTGGACTTAACTATCTTGAGTAGATTTGTATCATCTGCAAGCTTTGAAACCTCACTGTTTACTCCTTTTCCCAGATAATTTATGAATATGTTTAATACAGTTCTTTATGGAACCCCGTTGTTATGGAGATTCCACACCCTCCCTAGGCAATTTATTCCAGTGCCTAACCTCCCTGACGATTAGGAATTTTTTCCTCATGTCCAACCTAAACCTCCCTTGCTGCAATTTAAGCCCATTGCTTCTTGTCCTATCATCAGAGGTTAAGGAGAATAATTCTTCTCCCTCCTCCTCCCTGTAACAACCTGTTAGGTATTTGAAAACTGTTATGTCCCCTCTCAGTCGTCTCTTTTCCAGACAAAACAAACCTGATTCTTTCAATCTTCCCTCATAAGTCATGTTTTCTAGACCTTTCATCGTTTTTGTTGCTCTTCTCAGGACTCTCTCCAATTTGTCCCCATGTTTCCTGAAATGCGGCGCCTAGAACTGACACGATACTGCAGTTGAGGCCTTATCAGAGCTGTGTAGTACTTCTCTTATCTTGCTCACAACACTCCTGCTAATGGTAGATTGTCTGTCACTTGAAGTCATTCCAAGTGGATATCTAGCTAAAAGATGTGTGAGAGCTAGAAAAAATAATAATTATAGGCTCGATACATAAATTATTGGGCAAGGTTTTGTTATGCAGGAGGTCAGATTAAATATTCACATTGACCTCTTCTGGCCTTAAACTGTATGAAAAATCAGTTTGACCCAATAGGGGCAGTAAATTGTAAGGCACTATTAGGCACTAATTGTAAGGGTAGGGTGATTGCTTGGCATCTACACGAACAAAGTTACAGTTGTTTGTTTGCTGTAACTGTGCTTTTTCCATAGTTTAACACATCTGGATTTCTTTTAAGCCTAACTTTGACGCTGAATTCACTGAGTGCTCCCGACGGAAAGAAAGACTGAGCCATTCCTTTCCAGTTACACTGCTCTTGAGACTTCTTCCTGTGACTTAGCAAAACAGCGAGAGCTTTCCATAAAACTGAGCAAAGACAAATAAACAAATCTACTTAGCATGTTAGAGCACCAAGGAGGGCATTGTAATGAGCCCCTCTGTGCCTGGCTTGAGACTATCATTGTAGGTGTGACTTCAGAGACTTGATCCTTAAATGCCACAGAAATTAATATATGAGGTTTTTGGTGCCCTAACATGATCCCTTAGGGATAAAGAGTGATTGAACACTCTCTTCCACCAGTAGCTGTGATACAATACTTCTTTACTTCAGTGGAGGTGGGATAGCTATTTTCCTTCAGTTCTGATTCCTGAACATAACTTTCCATTTTCTCCATTTACTTGGAAATGTGACGTTAGCGCAGTCAACATTGCAACTTGAGACAGACATTGTTCGTTTGTTCATTTTTCTGTCTCAGGGTAAATTACAGTGGCAATGGACATGGTTCATGGAAGACCCTGAAAGATCCAGATGGATCTTAGGTAAGAATCCAGGATTATACATAGAGATGAATCTGAGTTACACACTTCAGATCTGGAATCAGATTCAGATCCAACTTCTTCAACCCAAGAGGATTTTCAGATTCTGGGCTTTTCAGCCAATTATAGAGCTAAATCGGGGTTATAAAATTTGTATTTATGGTTGTCGTGTTATCAATTAGAGGTCAATGCCCCGCTGTACTAGGTTCTCTGGAAAAACATAGTAAGAGAGGGAGTGTGAAGCAGAGCCAGGAATTAAAGGACTATCTCAATCTAGTGCCCCTACTGCCAGTCTGACCATTATCCAGTGTTGTGTATGTGTGTGAGTGGGGGAGGGGGAGGGGGAGGACGGACACTTGGATCCAGTGGGTTCTGGTGTGGCCGATCTCTAACCATAAGGGGGACATAACAGGAAGTATTTGCACTGCGGCAGCCCCAGTCATGGTCGTGTTTGTTTGAAAACTGTAACCAATGGGAAGCAGTGGGAGGGCAGAGGTGATACATGACATTGCAATAGCAGATGAGCCTCATGGTGTTGATAGACTGTGAAGGGGCTTGGATTGAAAACAAGCTGTTTGTGTTCGATTAAACGTGGACGGGGGGAGCCAGAAGAAGGAAGCAAATGGAGAAAGCCTCACTTTTGAGGTGTTATATAGTTTTGCCTTCGTGTCTCTTCAGCCTTCTTTCTTCCTTCTTTCTCTCTCCACTCTCCTCACACTCCTCTCTGATACGGCATTTTCTCCTTTTATCTCACTCTCTCACCTGTGGCTTCATGTAATCCCACTATGCTCCCTCTTCTAAGCATCCTCCCTCCCTCCTTCAGAGCCTTGCACACAGCCTTCCATTATTGCTTCTGTGCCAATGTTATTCCTTCGCCATTTCCTGCCTGTATCATATTCCTGTGTCACGGCGAATGACCTAGAGAGATGAAGGACCTGGCAGTGTGTACCACTAGGAGGCGTAAGAAACTGGGACTGGAGACAAGGGGCCAGAAATCACCTAGAGCGAGGCTAACATAGATTGAAGGCACAGTTACCAATTCTCATGGTATTTGGTGCGTCTCTTAAAGCCTCAGCTCCTTCAGTCATGTGATCAGTTAAGAATCTCAGATTTTCTTTTTAGTATGTTTCTAGCCCTCAGGGTTGCTAAGAAAAGCTTAAAAACGTGACTGTCTCCAGGGCCCAGAAACATTGTTCCATTGCAATTTGCTGACTGAGTGAAATTGGAACATTTCATCAAGAAGGGCCAATTTCACTGCAGCACCACGGAATTGAGGAAACTCTGCCTACATCAGAATCCTGCCTGGTTTCCACTAGTTCACCTGCCCAGCTCCTTTGCAACCTGCCCAGTGGCCTGCTAGCAACCTCAGAGCTTCCAGAGTCCATGGCCTTGGAGCAGATACACATGCAGATTGCCCTGGGGGCTGGGAACATCCAAAATTGTCAGTGTCCATGACTCCAGGGATCCATTCCCTTTTCCAGAGACTTTTCAAAAACTGTGGGTTTGTTCCTAAACCAAATTCTGAAATATAAAAATCTTGCACAAAACAGAATTACACTTCCCTGCCCCCTCTCTAAACCCTTTGTGTATTATTTAAAAAAATCTCAAGATTTTAAGCCAATTGCATGATTTTTTGGAAGCCTGATAATGGTTTTCAAATGCTTGGGATTAGCAACACTGCCAGGGGATCTGTTATGAAGCAGCAGTAACCAAGTGACTGGGACATAACAGACATTGTAGTCATCTAAAAGGATTATCTGGAATAGGGTGACCAGATGTCCCGATTTTATAGGGACATTCCCGATTTCTGGGTCTTTTTTCTTATATAGGCTCCAATTACCTCCCACCCCCATCCCGATTTTTCACATTTACTGTCTGGTCACCCTAATCTGGAAGGATTTAAAGTATGAGTGCTTTCTAACTTACCCTCAGTGAGCAGACAATATAAAGTCTCTAGCTCAAACTCAAACCCAGGCCAGGTATATTTGATTGGAGAAAATCTGGGATAATGTACATGAATCGGGAAATGCCCTATGGGGAACTGGATGCCTAATTCCAGTCAATTTTATGGAGGCTTGGATGTCTAAATCTCCTAAACAGCCTTGAAAATCTCAGCCCTGTTAAAAAGGGAGTGTAAATTTAAAGGTCCATCCCAGCTCTTCCCAGACATCACAGCGGCTGGTTTCCTGTAAGATATTCACTACCCACATTCAAGCCCGGTGGTGTCATTCAGATTTAATTCATGCCATGAAATTTCCTTCTTCCATGCTGCTCACTCTTGTTATCCCGGCAGGTATGGTTTCATGCACCCCATATAAATGGCTGAGGGCAATCAGAGCATGGTGATCCAGTTCATCCTCCTGGGGCTGACGGATCGTCAGGAGTTGCAGATACCCCTCTTCGCGGCGTTCCTGGTGATCTATGTTCTTACGCTGGTGGGGAATCTTGGGATGATTGTGTTGATCTGGGTTGATCCCCGACTCCACACCCCCATGTACTTCTTCCTCAGTAACCTGTCCGTTGTTGACCTCTGCTACTCCTCAGTCTTCGCTCCAAGGATGCTGGTGAATTTCTTAGTGGGGAGTAAAAGCATTTCTTACTGTGCCTGTATTGCTCAACACTTCTCTTTTGTTGTGTTGTGAGCACAGAAGGGTTCCTGCTGGCTGTGATGGCGTGTGACAGCTATGTCACCATCTGTAACCCTCTGCTCTACACCGCTGCTATGTCTAAGAGAGTCTGTATTCATCTAGTGGCCAGCTCACATGTAGGGGGGCTCATGAACTCACTGACCCACGCATGTGGCTTGCTGAGGTTGTCATTCTGTGGACCCAACATCATCAATCATTACTTTTGTGACACTAACCCATTGCTGAAGCTCGTTTGCTCTGATAACCACATCAGAGAGATTTTGCTTGTAGCCTTTTCTGGGGTTATTGCCATGTCCACCGTCCTGATTGTCATAATCTCTTATCTGTACATCCTCTTCTCTCTCCTGAGGATCTGCTCCACCAAGGGCAGGCGCAAAGCCTTCTCCACCTGTGCCTCTCATCTAACAGCTGTCACCATGTTCTACGGACCTGTGAGCTCAAGCCACATACAGCCCAGTTCCAGCTACTCACTGGAACAGGAGAAAATCTCTGCTGTGTTTTATACCCTGGTGGTCCCCATGTTGAACCCCCGATCTACAGCCTGAGGAACAAGGAGGTTAAGGATGCTCTTAAGAGGGTGATAGACTGGAAAAACATTCCCAGCTAATTTGTTCACCATGACAATTCCAGTCAATTGAGAAGAACAATTGGAAGAAGGATCGTAGTATGGTCTATGGGTTACTGACTTGATTTGTGTATCACAAATGTCGCACAAGAATTAAATGAAACTCAAAGAACTGATGTAGCATGTGGAAATGATGTTTTACAATTGCTTGAGAGGAACAATGTTACCTAATGTCCTGTCATTATGTGGCTGTTGGAATATAGACAACTTTCCTTGTTTCTTGACCATTAATCTATTTGAAATGGTGCCCTGCAAGGTTATCTGAGATTAAAAATAAAATAAATTTGCTTCTAGGTTTAATTTCTTAATGTGTTACTTTAATGAATGCTCAGTATGTGACTCGCATTATGAGAATTCAACGCTTTTG
Organism: Chrysemys picta bellii; assembly: GCF_011386835.1. Classification (NCBI taxonomy): domain Eukaryota; kingdom Metazoa; phylum Chordata; order Testudines; family Emydidae; genus Chrysemys; species Chrysemys picta. The sequence continues at coordinate 1,669,743 of NC_088792.1, read as the reverse complement.
CTCTCTTTAGTGTCTGGGCCTCATACGGGCTGCCACAATTGCTCTCTATCCCCTTTAGAACAGCCCTTAACGTAGTTGAAGACTGTTATCAGGTCCCTCCTCAGTCGTCTTGTCTCAAAACAAAACATGCCCATTTTTAAAAGAAAAACTTTCCTAATAAATCAGGTTTTGTAAACCCTTTTTGTCATTTTTGTTGTTCCCCTCTGGACTCTCTCCTATTTGCCCACATCTTTCCTAAAGCGTGGCTCCCAAACCTAGACACAGAACTTCAACTGAGGCCTCACCAGTGCCAAGCAGAGCCAAACAAGCACCGCCCTGGTCTGACATACAACATACCTGGTAATCCCCCCTAGACAGCCTGTTTCACAACTGCACCTCATTGTTGGCTCCTAGTCAACTTGTGATCCACTTGAACTCCCAGATCCATCTCAGCAGCACTTCTCCCTAGCCAGTTATTCCCCACATTGTATTATGCATTTGATTTTCCCTTCTAGAGTGAAGTACTTTGCACCTGTCTTTATATTGATCACATCTATATTCATACTAGTGCTCCATACATCTACTCTTAACAGTCACTTAACACTCACGGCAGGACAAAGCACCATCTAGAACATCCCTGACAGGTGTTTGTCTAACCTGCTCTTAAAAATCTCCAATGATGGAGATTCCGCAACCTCCCTAAGCAATTTATTCCAGTGGTTAACCACCAGGACAGTTAGGAAATTTTTCCTAATGTCCAACCTAGACCTCCTGAATATAAACTGTTGAGGAAGGACAGACAGGGCAGAAAAGGTGGGGGAGTTGCATTGTATGTAAGAGAGGACTGTGACTGCTCAGAGCTCTGGTATGAGACTGCAGAAAAACCTAAGAGTCTCTGGATTAAGTTTAGAAGTGTGAGCAACAAGGGTGATGTCGTAGTGGGAATCTGCTATAGACCGCCAGACCAGGGGGACGAAGTGGACCAGGCTTTCTTCCGGCGACTAGCAGAAGTTACTAGATCGCAGGCCCTGGTTCTCCTGGGAGACTTTAATCACCCTGATATCTGCTGGGAGAGCAATATAGCGGTGCACAGACAATCCAGGAAGTTTTTGGATAGTGTAGGGGACAATTTCCTGGTGCAAGTGCTGGAGGAACCAACTAGGGGTAGAGCTCTTCTTGACGGGCTGCTCACAAACCGGGAGAATTAGTAGGGGAAGCAAAAGTGGATGGGAACCTGGGAGGCAGTGACCAGGAGATGGTCGAGTTCAGGATCCTGACACGAGGAAGAAAGGAGAGCAGCAGAATACGGACCCTGGACTTCAGAAAAGCAGACTTTGTCTCCCTCAGGGAACTGATGGGCAGGATCCCCTGGGAGAATAACATGAGGGGGAAAGGAGTCCAGGAGAGCTGGTTGTATTTTAAAAAATCCTTATTGAGGTTGCAGGAAAAAAACATCCCAGTGCATAGAAAGAACAGTAAATATGGCAGGCAACCAGCTTGGCTTAACTGTAAAATCCTTGCTGACCTTAAACGCAAAAAAGAAGCTTACAAGAAGTGGAAGATTGGACAAATGACCAGGGAGGAGTATAAAAATATTGCTCAGGAATGCATGAGTGAAATCAGGAAGGCCAAAAGAATAGTGATCAGGAACAGTCAGCATGGATTCACGAAGGGCAAGTCATGCCTGACTAACCTAATTGCCTTCTATGACGAGATAACTGGATCTGTGGATGAGGGGAAAGCAGTGGATGTGTTATTCCATGACTTGAGCAAAGCTTTTGATACGGTCTCCCACAGTATTCTTGCCAGCAAGTTAAAGAAGTATGGGCTGGATGAATGGACTATAAGGTGGATAGAAAGCTGGATAGATTGTCGGGCTCAACGGGTAGTGATCAACGGCTCAATGTCTAGTTGGCAGCCGTTTTCAAGCGGAGTGCCCCAGGGTCGGTCCTGGGTCTGGTTTTGTTCAATATCTTCATTTATGATCTGGAGGATGGCGTGGACTGCACTCTCATCAAGTTTGCAGATAACACTAAACTGGGAGGAGTGGTAGATACGCTGGGGAGTAGGGATAGGATACAGGGGAACATAGACAAATTAGAGGATTGGGCCAAAAGTAACCTGATGAGGTTCAACAAGGACAAGTGCAGAGTCCTGCACTTAGGAAGGAAGAATCCCATGCACTGTTACAGACTAGGGACCGAATGGCTAGGAAGCAGTTCTGCAGAATAGGACCTAGGGGTTACAGTGGACAAGAAACTGGATATGAGTCAACAGTGTGCCCTTGTTGCCAAGAAGGCTAATGGCATTTTGGGCTGTATAAGTAGGGGCATTGCCAGCAGATCGAGGGACGTGATCATTCCCCTCTATTTGATATTGGTGAGGCCTCATCTGGAGTACTGTGTCCAATTTTGGGCCCCACACTACAAGAAGGAGCAGGGGGTTGGACTAGATGACCTCCTGAGGTCCCTTCCAACCCTGATATTCTATGATTCTATATATTGCGGTATTAATGTTAACGGAATACATGGGCCAAGCAGCTAGCTACATTTCAGGGCCCTGGGGATGTTCCAGTTGGAAGTAGAAACTGATGGGCTCTAGTATTTTGTTTTAATGCAGTCTTCTGTTTCTCTGAACTCAGGAGGGCCTAAGAAAGAAAGGACCAATTTTTTTACTTTACCACCCCCAGCTTATGTAGCCAGCAGTGACAGAAGCTCTCTCTAGCTTTTCCCAGGGTTATGCTGTGCTCATGCCTACTGCTTGACTTTCTCACTTTTTAGTTAGTTGAGATGGTCTGGAACTGTTATTAATGCTCCTATTGTTCTTGAAGTCTGATCCTGTTTTTAGAAGACAAAACAAGACAAACAAACACAAAAAGGAAAAGTCAAGAACAGCAAAGATAGAAAATGCAGCTTCTGTCTGTAGTGTTAACTTTCACTGCTGTCTCACTTCTGGAGAAAAACAGGGATGGGACACAATCTTATTAGCCACTCTGCTCATGTTATTCCAGGCCAAGAAATGATCTGTGGAAACTGGTGTCCCATATTGCCTGTGTGAAGAACAATGTCAATTCTTCATCTAGCCATTAGTCCAGAGATACAGAACATGCCAACTGAGATTAAAATCTTTGTTATCAAATATATGTCCAACCGAAGTGGAATAAACATTCTCTCTGATTATTCTTTTGGAGTTAGATTTTTCTGCACTCTGATTTTTGGCTATTTCAACCTTGTTTCTTTTGTTTTTGCTTCAGCATAAAATACAGTTTCCTGACTGCTGGGGATATTTATTTTGGTAAGAACAAAACAGAGTAAGTGAGAAAATGGAAAATAAGGCATTTGGATGTCGAATCTTTTATGTTTTGTGTAATTTAGTCAGTCGAAAAGACTTTCACTTTTCCTTAAATGCCAAGAATTTTGTTAAGTGGTTTTATTACTGGTTTAAGGGCATGGAATGACTTCCATAGGGCTGGAAGTTCTCAGTCTATACACGGAATATGTGCAGCCTAAATCAGATCCAACACATCCATGGTCTTCAGATATTCTCCGCAGCTCAGAATTCACAGTCGGAGGAAGGGAAAACCGGGTCGAGTCTGTGGGAAGGGTGAAAAGCGCTTTCCTCACGGTGCCTGTTCTGAGACCAAAAATAGGATTTCAATTCCAATACCCTCCAACAGCCCCTTAGCCAGCAGTGGGTCAGATCTCCAAATGGTGTCAGTCAGTAGAGCTCTGTTGGAATTAGTGGGTCAAAGTTTCAGCTGGTGTAAGTGGGCCATAGTTCCATTGAAGTCACTGTAGATTGGAGCCATGTAATTAATCTATCGAATCTGTCCTCATCTACCCTTCTCTCTAACTATCTGCTTAATCATCCAAAAAAGGATTTGACATGGGTATGAATATTAAGAATGTTTGTATTTTACAGTGGAATGGAGATGTTTAAAGATATAAAACCTCAGGCTTTGGGACGTGGGGCTTGAAGCAGATTACTGTATAGACTGAGGAGGAAACTCCCCCCATTATGTGAGTCCATAATGCTTATGATCATGGCTTGCACCTAACTCTGAAGCATACTGTAATGACTACCACAGTGAAGATATAGATCATTAGGGGACCTGTTCTGGAAATTCCTGGGTTCTGTATATTTAATTTAAATAATTTAACTTTTTAACCCCCTGACGCAGGTAACGTGACAGAAGGAACTGGCGGGATTGAGAGCAGTTTGTTAATAATTAGGAATTACCCAAGCTATTTTCAGGTAACTTTCTATCTAGACTAAAAATCCAAAACAGGAACGAGATACTTCAGCGCCATCGGCAGACAGCTCATATTAATTTCAGCAACGGTGCTGACCGCATACTGTTCTCATGCACACAGAGTAGCTCAGCTGAAGTCGTTGGGCTAATGGGCTAAGCCCATTTCCTGGTTTCTTAGCCACACTGTTTTGACAAGTATCAGAGGGGTATCCGTGTTACTGTTTTGACAGTGAGGGAGACTAAGCACTGGAAAAAAAGTCAGGAAATGCACCCGCACGTGCTCATCCGATTCAGGTCTCGATTGGGCACTGTCAAGGGCCCTCAGCAAAGAGCCTGTCATGACACATGCCATTTAGCTGAGCCCTGGAGGGATCCTTATCAGGCAGGATAAGGAGGGTGATGCTGCAGCTGGGAACAGTGAAGATCCTGCCAATGTCCCTAAAGGCCAGGATGTGACCTCAGATTATATCAGGAGGACCAGTTTGGAGAAGATATCAGTGAAAACTGTGGAGAGGGGGATGTGCCTGGCCAGAGATTGGAAATCCAGGTGGTTACTGCAACTCTCTAACCCCTCCCTCCCATTGTTTTCTAGATAAATTGTACTTTCAACACTGAAGATTTTGTAGGTTATGGCCAAATAATTTACTGTCCTGGCTAATATGCCGTGCATTGCTGCGTGTGAAGCAAAAGAGGGTCCTATGTGTGTGTGTCTGTGGGGTAGTGCAGACACCACAACATTTGCATGGCCTCCTCTACCTTCCCCTCCCCTCCACCAGCCTCTGCTGGGCACAATCCAAAGTGGATACAGAGCACTGGGGGGAAAAGTTTCTAAAAACCCAACTTTGCTGTTTATCCAAGAGTTCAGAGTATGGGCTATACGGCTCGTGCTGAAGCCCATAGTCTTTAGTAAGTTCACAAATAGAAATCAGTGCCCCTCTGTCCATTTCTCCGCAGGCAGGCAGGTGGGGGTGGAGGGGTTCAAACACCGCTTGGATCAATGCTCTCCATCCTAGCTCAGGCTTTGGTTGGTTTCTTTCAATTGCCCCCAGTCCTGGTAGCTTATTCTGGGAAGCTTCTCAGGCAGCATGAATTCTCAATGGCCTTTCAGGAGACCTGGGAGTGCAAACCTGCTAGGACTTCCATAATAGCCAGGTCCCTACCAAATCCAGGGCTCACTTTGACTAATTTAAAAATCCTCTGGCCTTGAAATTGAAGAATGTCACCATTTCAATGTTTCACTCTGAAATGTCATGGTATTATAACCATGGGGGTCCTGACCAAAATGGGAGAACGGGGGAGTTCAGAGGTTGTTGTAGGGGGATCACAGCATTGTCACCCTCACTTCCGTGCTGCCTTCAGACCTGGGCTCCAAGGGCAGCAGCCAGCAACCTTTCTGAAGCTAGAGGAGATTCCCAGATGTGCAGGTGGGTCCCTGCTCTTGGAAGCACCTCAGCTCCTACCTACTACTTGGGAAAAATGGACACCTGAGCCCCAGAAGGAACTGCAAGGGAATCCCTGAGCCCCAGCTGCAGATGCCGGGCAGAAGCCCCAAGCCCAGGTACCCTGAGAGCCGACAGGAGTGGGGAGGGGCATGAAAGTCCTGAGCCCAGTGCCTGCTTGCTCCCCAGAATCAATAATGACCAAGTGGGGTGATCCGGGGTACAGCTCAAACATCCAACTGGACTGGCCAGGGGCAGACATCAGGCCTGCAAGGGAAAGGTGGGTGTGGCAGTGACTTCACAAAGGCCTTTGGCAGGAACTCAGCCTATTGGGCAAAGATGATGAGGCGTCTGTGACCTCACAGAGCTCCCTTGACAACAGCCAGGCAGGACAGGGATGCAGGGCAGGGGGAACCTCGGAGACCCCCTGTAGCCTTGCTGCAGCAAGTCTCCATCTCGCGGTCTCTCTCAGAGGACCAAGAGACAGTGGGTGTGGAGGACATTCTGTGCGGTTTTTTTTCACATCTGTGTGGATTTTTTTGAAAGAAATCGTCATCTGTGTAGAAGGTAAGAAAAAATATAGGCTCTAAGTACAAGATAAGGGACTCTATCGTAGCAGATTCAAAGGCGTCACCACCCTCCTAGTGAAAAAGTGTTTCCTAATATCCAACTTAGACCTCCCCCACTGCAACCTGAGACCATTGCTCTGTGTTCTGTCATCGGCCACCACTAAGAATTTCATGAGAATCAATCTTTCATTAGGAAAATAACTCAAAAATACAAATACAAAACATTTGGAATGAAATCAATCCACCCTGATCTTCAGTGTCTGGGGGTGTGGGCCTCTGAGGATAGACTGAGACCCTCATTGGCTAGAAACACCCAGTGAGCCAGTAACAAATTCCAGTCCTGTCAGCATCCAAGCCTCCATAATCCAAGGAATACCTGACAGCTGCGGGAGACGGAGGGGTGCTGAGAAGGTCTAACTCGTGATTGCCAACACAGAGATGTGTTATTGGCTTGAATGGGGGACAAGTAGCAAATACGTCAGTCACTACAACAGGTCACACTGGGAGCCAGGGAGACTGGCACTTCCCAGCTCTGGAAGGGAGTGTTCCTCTAGCGGTTCGTGCGGGAGCCTGGACAAAGGACTCCTGGGCTCCATCCCCGGCTCTATCCCTGACTCCCAGTGCAACCCTGAGGCAGCGGCTTCTCCTGCCAAGGCCTCTGTTTCCATCAGTGGGGCTGGGGACACTCCCCTACAGCCCTTGGGCCGTCACGCTTCAGGAATGTGCGTGAGGTACTAGGAGACCTTGAGATGGGAGGTGTCCTGCTGGCCGTCGGTCAGTATTGTGAACCCCTGGCTGCTGGCCTGAGTTTATCCATCCCCTGGCAATAAAACATTGTCTTGTTTTCACAGTCAGTTTCGATCTCCCGACTTCTACCCCCTGTCCTGCTGGCAGGGGATTCTGCAGCACCCCTTACAGGCCACCTGGGTGCAGGAGATCGAGGAGGCGGGTAAAGGAAGGACCAACACCGAGCATCTGCCATCCAGCTCCATCCCATCTAGAGTAAGTAAATGGAGTTCTCCAGAGCCATCCCCAGTGTGGTGGAAATATCCCACCAATAGGACTCCCAGCCCGTCCCTTGGCAGAGTTTGTTCCCCAGGTGGAGGGTTCCTGTGCCCTGGGGTGGGATGTGTGGGGAGGAGGAATTGCCTCAGCAGAGGGGAGGTGGGCCGGGGAGCAGGCAGGCCCCATTCATGAGAGGCTGCTTTGAAGCCAGACTCACGGCTGCTCCCCACTCAGTTCCAGGATGGAGCGGCTGAGGCAGATGCTCAGGAGGAAGGCCGGGCAGGTGGCTCCAGAGCCAGAGGGAAGAAACATCCGGCTTTCCCAGGAAGAGAGCGGCCCCTCTGTCCCCACGGGCGGGGAAGAGGCTTGTGGACAGGCTAGAAAGAGGAGTTGCCTGGCATGCTTTAGGAGGAGGAAGACACCAGCTCCCCTAGCTGACCCTGAGGCACCTTCTGGGCCCAAATGGAGGTGGCCTCGGGTACAGCTCTGGAGGAGGGAGCCAGGAGAGGGCAGGAGCCGGGCAAGGCAGCTCTGGGGCTTCCTTCAGAGGAAGCCAAGGAGCCAGGAGCTGCGCCCCAGGGCCCAGCAGGAGCCATGCAGCACCATGGCAACTGTGGAGCCCTGCGCCAGCCCCACCCTGGCCACTGAGGAGCCCTGCGCCAGCCCCACCCTGGCCACTGAGGAGCCCTGCGCCAGCCCCACCCTGGCCACTGAGGAGCCCTGCGCCAGCCCTACCTTGGCAACTGAGGAGCCCTGCGCCAGCCCCATCCTGGCCACTGAGGAGCCCTGCGCCAGCCCCACCCTGGCAACTGAGGAGCCCTGCGCCAGCCCTACCCTGGCCATTGAGGAGCCCTGCGCCAGCCCCACCCTGGCCATTGAGGAGTCTCCTGCCAGCCCCACTCTGTCCACTGAGGAGTCTCCTGCCAGCCCAGAGCAGGAGATGAGCGACTGTGGGACATACACCAGCAGCTCCGCCTATTCCCGAGGGGCCAGCTGCTCCTCCGTGGGGTCTGACAGGTCTGCAGATGAAGGCTCCCTCTTTGCAGGTGAGGGGAGACCCAGGGGAAAGGGAGGAGGACTGGGGCGGTGGGGGACTAGTAATACCCTGTTCCCATTGGCTCACCAAGGTGCCGGGACTGACCCCTGTGAGCCCCACTAACACCAGTGTGGGGGGAGCACAGCCACGCCCCGTGGCAGGGGATGCTGGGTGGAGTCGGGGGAGCTCCAGCCTCCACTGATCATGTGGGGGGGGGGGGCTGACTGCCATGGGGCCCTGAGGCTCATGGGGCTGAGGGCGTCTCTCGCAGGGGTAGGATGGGGCCCTCGCTGCCATGGGGCTCCTTACAGAGAAGGGGGAAAGATGGAGCCTTCTCTGTCCACTGCATCCCCCCAGCAGCAGAAGGGATTATACTTTCTCCTTCTCTCCCCGGTGCAGAGACCCCCAGTGCCCATGAGGAGGAGGAGGAGGAGGAGGAGGTGTACCCTGAAGGAGACACCATCATGATGATCCAGAAGCACCTCCAGGGCACAGATGAGGTACAAAAATCCCCCAATTGTTACTGCGCTGCCACCGGGTCTGTCCTGCTCCTTGTTCCATCCCGACCCAGGCAGGGGGGTCTTGTCCCAGACAATCCCTCACCCCCAATGGGGGGACATGTCTCCTCTGTTATCTGGCACCCCAAGGTGGGGACATTTGTCCCACACAGGCCAAGGTTTCGTCTCCCCGCAGACACTGTCCAAGTTACAAACCCGGTCTGTGCCGGGCAACACAGGTTTCAGGAAGGGGCGGCTTTCCCTGTCCAACCCCATGGAGGTCCTGAGCCCTGGAGCTGGTTTGGGTTGGGCGGGGAGGTCCCTATGTAACAGGCTCTCTCTCTCTCCCCTCACCCCACTCATAGCTGGTGAAGGACAGGGCCACTCAGCTCCGCTTCCTCCATGCTGTGCCGAGTCTGTGTTCCTCGGCACAGCGTCAGGGGCGGGACACCCTGGAGCCCCACGTTTCCAAAGCAGCCCTTGTGGAGAGCATTGCGGTGAGTGGGACCCTGTGCCCGGTCCCTGGGGCAAGGGAGCCAGACATGGGAGGAAGCGTTAGTGGGGCCGGAGGGGGAAGCAGAGGACAGGGGTTCCTGGGGCTGAGGGCTGGGGAGCAGGGAAGGGGATAATGGTGACACTGATCAGGAGCTGGCAGTGTGGGAATTGTAAGCCCGGAGGGGAGGGGAGGGAAGGGGAAGGAGGAATTGGGTGGGAGATGGGGAAGGAAGTTTGATGGATGGGAGGAATGGGGGGGCCCAGCTGGTTGGGGGTGGGGGTGACACTGGCTGTTTCTGCAGAGCACTTTGGGCTCCTCCCTGGGAAGCGCCTGTGGGTCTGCGGGGCCAGAGTCTCACACGCGATTTTGTTTCGTTGGGGTCTCCCAGGAGCTGATTGAAAATCTCCCGGAGGTGTCAGAGCCAAGCTCCATCATTTCCAGCTCCATGGCCGCGGTTTACAATCTCAGGTACCAGGACCCTCCCGTCCAGCTGCCTTAACCCTAGTGCTCATTGGGCCCAGAGCCGGGAGTCACAGATCCTCCTCCGGCTAGGTTACCCCCAGCTGAGGCTGTTCCCATCCCCCAGTCCCCTCTTTCCTGGCTGGGGGGTTGATTTCACTCCAGGAACGTTACAGTGGCCGTAGGGAGGGGATCACTGCGGGGGAGGGGGTCATGTCCATGGCAGTTCCAACGCCACGCTGGTGCTGCAAAGTGTATGACAGGTTCCTCTCTCCTGCCAGCAAACTGAAGCCGCCACTGGCCCTGGAGCTGGAATCTCGCCTCCTGCGGGCTCTTCTCCACAGGATCGTCACCATGGGCACTGGGAACGACACCCCCCAGTTCCGGGTAGGTCCTGATCCTACTTCTCTGTCCCAGGAGCAGAAGCAGGCTCTGGTCCCTGCTCCCTTGCTTTGATAGAGCTGCTGAGAATAGGGGAGGGGTGAGCAGAGCTGGGAACAGGCCCGTGACAAACTGGCAGGGGGGCCCCCTTCCCTCCAGAGGAGATTGCATTACCCCTCCGTGGCTGATCCCAGACTTTCCTCCTCTCCTCATTCTGTGCTCTGCTGCATGGACTCTCCCGGGGATCCTGCCTCCCACCCATTGCAGTTTGCCTGTTCCATAGTCTGCTGGGTACCAGCCCCTGCGCAGAGAACTGCTAGAGCAAGGATTGAAGAGGCAGCAGGCATCCGGCCATGAACTTTTGCTTAGTGTCCCTGGAGTGATGTGAATGGGAGAGGCCAGGTTGTGCCTTTTGAGTCTTGCCAGGGCTCCTGGAGAATCCTCCTAATTGTCCCTTGACTGGTGTAGCCCCATGTCCCTTGACTGGCGGGTGCTCCCTCCTCTTGCAGGCTCTCCACAAGAGCTATTTAGAGAGCCTGGACAGCATGCTCAGGGGCCTGCTGAGCGAGAACCCCACCTTGGAGAAGCTGCAGCACCTCTTGGAGGTGAGTAGAATGGGACGGTCTGGGGTGGAATTGCCCCTGAACCCTGGTGGAGGGCAGCGAAGGAGAGATTAGAAGAGCCACATTTCCATTGTGTCCTTCCAGCTTGGACCCAGGCGGCCACTTTCCCAGAGCTGCCAGTGCAGGGGGAAGGAGCTGGAACTGTCAGCCAGAGCTCTGCCCGGTTGCATTAAGCACTAACAGTGAGCACCAGGCCTGGCCGGGAACTGAGAGACAAACTCCTGTGAGATGCAGAACATGGGCCTCTGAGAAAAGTCACTGGCTCCTCTCTAGGGAGACCCTGAGATGCAGGAGGAGCCTCAGGGAATCAGCTCTTCTGTCCTAGGGACACTGCAGTTCCCGGAGGGATTGTTCTCATGGCCGTTCCATCCATCCTACCAAGGCCTGTGTAGCTGGGGTCGGGGGTCCAGGGCATGTGCCTTGATCCTGTCGTGCTGTACATGGATCAGGGGTTCAGGGCAAATAGACCAGCCCCAAGACTGACCATTGTCCCAGCCTGGAGAGACAATGAGCTTGTGCGCAGCAAGACGTGGGCAGTGTCATGGACTGCCTTTTCAAGCTCTGTGACCAGGGCTCAGCTATTCCACCCTGAGCACAAAGTCTCAGCCCCTTGGGGAGGGGGAGAGGCTCATTTGTAGAGCATGTACGTCTGCCCGCTGACCCTCCCCTGCCTCCTTCTCCTGCAGCATGTCCATGTCTGGCTCCATTCAAAAAAGGCCCAGGAGAGAGCTAGGGCCATACAAAGCAGCGCTGCCCTGCTAGAATTTGCCAGCTGCCTGCCTGGATTTGACGTAAGTGACCTTTGACCCCAGCATCCTGCAGAGTCAGGGCTTGAGTCAAGTTCCTCATCCCCTGACTAATTGGTCCCCCCTGGGTCTGTAAGGGACTGCGTTCCATAGGCCACTGGCTGGCAGATTTGGGCCTGGCCTCAGGGCCCTTGTTATTCTGGAGCAGCTAGGCAGCGAATGCTCATAGAGCGCCCTTGCCGTGATCCCTTTGCTCCAAGCTCCCTTGGGGGTAGAGAGGAAGAGGGCTCTCACTTCTCTCCCCCAGTGCCTCCTACAGAGGGGTGGGAGCAGAGCTCTGGCCCGGGGGCGCTGGAGAGCTGAAGGGAGAATGTTGATGGATTCCCCTCTTCTCCTCCTTCCACCAGACCTCCTCCGACTTCTCCAAGGCAGGCGACTTCGTGCTGCAGCTGGGTCTCCATATATCCCACCCAGCCAACAACATCGGTCCGCAAGCCAGGGGTGGGATATATTGGCTGCACAGGCTCCTGGTGCAGAAGAGGGGTAAGAAAGCCAGCTGGACAATGGGACCCCATGGAAACAAGCCTCTCGGAGACTAGTTCCAGCTGGCCATTGGGACGCCTATAGAACTAAGGCCTCTCTGTTTAGACCCACTGTAGCGGGGAAGCGGAACCCCAATAGAAACAAGGCCCCTCCTTAGAGACTCCCTCTGCTGGGCAATGGGACCCTCCAGAAAGAAGCCCCCTCCTCTGAGACCGATCCCACCTTAGATGATGACTCTTTCTCTTCCCCTCTCTCTGAATTAGGGAGATGAGTGTGAAAGTGCCAGGGAAATTGGCTGCTTTATGTCAGAGCCCGGCTCTGTCCCCCAGCCCAGAGAAATAGCCCACCCACAGGGCAGCCAGCTCGTGAGGGGACAGGAACGGAGCTATTGAGACACATGGAGGGAAAGAGCCCATCATCAGGGCAGGGGCAGGAGCAGGGACCAAAGGGGAAGGACACAAAGCTTGTAGGATGTCACCAGTTGGGTAGTCAGGGCCAGATCCTGACTTCAGTGGGTGTGGGGGGTTCTCAGTATTAGACACCACCATTGACAGGCACCCACTCCCAGAGCACAATGACCGTTAGGGTCACAGGATTACTGTGATGACTGAAACAAATCCCCCTTCTGCTACTAAACCGCCTGGTATGGACCTTGCGATTCCATTGGGCCGTGGATGCCACCAGGACCCTGGCCAGCGTGCACCCAGACGGAAACCGGCAGTGAAAGTGGAATGCCAAACCTCCCCAATGGGTGTGTCTTTCTCCCCCAGGGCTCAACATCACAGAGGGGAGAGAGCTGTGGTGCCGGGACGGGCTCCAAGACACCGAGCGTGTGGGGTACAAAAACCTGGCCAGGGTGGGAGAGGTAAGGACTCTCTGCCGGTGCATTGCAGCAGCTCCAGGGTGGAGTTGTCTCCCCCTGCAGTGAGTGTGTCATGGACACAGGGCAAGAGCCTGCTACTTATTTCCAGCAGAGTATGTGAGGCTCCTGGGAATGTCAGTGGGGTGAGGCGTGGGAATGAACCAGACCTAAAAGACCCCTCACCTCTAGCGGGTGAGCTGCAGGAGATATCGCTGCTGGGAGCAGTAGTGTCCTGTGTTGTCTGTGTGAGCTGGGTTTCAGAGTGCGGAGACACATGTCCAGCATCTCATGGCACCTGCTCCAGAAAGAGCTATTTGAGGCCTCAGTGCCTCCAACCTCTTACTGAAGGAGGTTTCTTGGTCCATGGGACCCCAAAGGTTGGCTGCCTCAGGACTCTTCTCCACCTTGTGAGCCACTAGAGGGATTTGGGGCCTGGTTCTGAGCCATTGCAAGGGCTCTGGTTCTGTTGGTTTTAGGTCTTTGGAGAGCTATTTACTGAAGATCAGAAAAGGACTTTCCTCCAGGCGGCGCTGCAGGCCATACACCACCCGCTGCTCCGTGTCAGCCAGGCTGGGCTGATGCTGACGTATTCCATTCTGGGGGAAGCCGGCCAGCTGCTAGGGGACGAGGTAACCAAAGAGGGCTCAACTGGGGAGGGAACCCCAGGGCCTTTCATCTCCAGGCCATTGAAAATCACTCCCATCCCATCCCCATGCGCTGACCTGGGAGCAAGGAGAGGAGGAACCCAGGCAGGTGCCATTGGTAGGTGCCAGCTTGTCCCCTGAGCAGCTCAAAGCAGGGCAGACCCAGCTCTCCAAAAAGGCTATTTCCTAACAGGCATCACATCAACACGACACGCTTCCATTGCTCATGCTAGGGGCTGCCAACTCCCCTAGCCACCTCTCGGAGCCTTTCATCCCCTCCGGGCCTCAGGCCGGTTCCTAGTGCTCTGGGATCATGTTATCTCAGCCCCCACCTGCTCTGGGAGAACTGGACGAGTCAGTCAGCAGAGCCTGCTTAAGGGCCCCATTCCTCAGAGCTACTGTCCATGGCATCATGTTAAGGACTGGGGGATCCCTTGGGGAAAGATGTCCACTTCCTCTCACCCCCCGACACTACTGCCCAGAGGTTCCCAGCCCCTCAGCTGGAGGGGGCAAGGGCGGCTGAGGGGATTCTGGGGAGCGGAGCTGAATCCCCAGCTGGGTTGGGCGGTAGAACAGCTCTCGGGGGGAACTGAGAGGAGTGGGGGCAGGAGTTCATTCCCCAATGGTGGGAGAGGGGATGGGAGTCACTAGAGAAGAGACAAGATTTCGGCTCGGGGGTTGGGTGGGGGAATCCGTCCCTCAGACATGGGGAGGGGCGGAGAGGAAATTTTGCTGGCTCCCGGTGCGGTTAATCCCCTTCGTTCTCGTGGGTGTCCAAGTCTCTGATTGATCCTTGTTCCCTTGCAACAGGGGGACATTACAGCAAAGGTGATGGCCGAGCTCTTTACTATCAGGAGCTTGCGCCAGGTCCCCAAAGCGCTGCAGGGGCTGTGCTCTGCAGGGCAGCCTTGAAGACCCCCCCCCCCTTCACATGACCAGAAGCTCCCAGCCCCTGCCGCAGGTACTTCTCTGTCTCACTGGGCCTGGGGGGGAAGGGCTGGGGGCAGGGCCGGCTCCAGGGTTTTAGCCGCCCCAAGTTGTGAAAACCAAAAAAAAAAAAAAAAAAAAGCCGCGGCCGCGATCGCAATCTGCAGCGGCAATTCGGCGGGAGGTCCTTCACTCCGAGCCGGAGTGAGGGACCGTCCGCCGAATTGCCGCCGAATACCTGGACCTGCCGCCCCTCTCCCGACCGGCTGCCCCAAGCACCTGCTTGAGAAGCTGGTGCCTGGAGCCGGCCCTGGCGGGGGGAAGCGGCCATAGAGCCCACAGCACTGAGAGAAACCAAGGCTGAGCACCTCACTCTCAACACCCTGCCCCACCCCGACCCCTGGAGCTGGGGCCAGGCCAGATACTGGTTCGGAAGAATCGGGCTGTGGGGCTGGCCCAGAAATGAGAGCATCCGCAGAACCCGGGATTATGCTCTATAGCCATTGCAGTCTGGGAGGGGTGGCCTGACATGGAGCCCCTCCCCTGTCCTCATTGCTCAGACCTTCCCATGGCCCGTGTCACCCCTGCCGCAGCGAATGTCTGACCATCCCCCACCTGGCGCCCAATCCACCCACCTGGTATCTGAACCCTTCCCAACCAGGAATGAAACTCCCCCGTAACAGTCTGGGGCAGGGAAGGATCCTCCCCATCTGGCAGGTGGGAACTGAGACGTAGAGGAAGGGCTGTGGGCCTGGTCACACAATCCTGGGTGGAGATCTGGAAAGTGGACTGGGTCCCAGCCTAGAGCTTTTCCCCCAGGGGCACTTTCACTTTCTACCCTTTATTCTCCCCTCCGGCTAGGGGGTCTGTGAGTGTGAAATGAACAGGGGGGTGATGCGGTCCTGACACATAGCCTGGATGGGAGCTCCCCTTGGCTTGGACCCCAGGGGCAGAGACATCTTGGTCATCCTGCTGTCCTTCTTTTATTGCTCGGAAGGGAGTCCACCCATGAGGGGTTTCTAGGGCTCCAGTAAGTCATCCTCATTCCCGTCCGCATGTACACCCCTGCCCTGCCCTGCCCTGCCCTGCCCTGCCCTGCCCTCCGGTTTCCTTGCTGTTGACTCTGGCTTGACTCTTGACTCCGGTCTCTGGCTATGACTTTGGCCTGACCCTTTTTGGCTCCAGATTTTGGTTATGAACCCCAGCTAAGTTTTCTCCTTGCCTTTCTCTAGCCTCGCTCCAGGCCCTCCACCCACCCGCTCCAGCATTACCTCCTCATCCTGATCTTCCCCAACCCCTCGGATTTTGACTACCCGGATTTGACCTTCGGCGTGTCTATGGACTTTGGCTTGGGCATGGACTTGGATGATCTTTGGTCTGACCACCCGGCTTCGACCTCTGGCCTGGACTTGGAGACTGGCTCTGGTTCTGCTTCTGCTTTGTTGATGGACTCTGATCTCAGTTTTGATCCTGGTGTGTCCCTGGCCCTTGATTCTAGCACCACTCTTAGCCTAGGTGCCATCCATAGGCAAAAGGGGACCCATCACACCAGGTGTGACCCATGGCCTCACTACATGAGCCTGGCCCGGTGCTGCCCCTACTGGAGTTGTGCAATGGAAATGACTGAAAATGCAGGGGTTCCTTTAAACAACCTCCGGCATCATTCTTTACTTGGCACCCGGCCGTAGTATAATGGCCCTACCATCAATCAAATCCTAACCCCCCCCCCTTGATTCCTTAAGCCCAATCTCTTGACCCGTTAGTCCCTCCCACCTGTCACCGGAAGTCCCGCCCCATGGAGGTATTACTTCCGGGGTCAAGGTGGCCACATGACCAGATGCAAGGTGTGTCATCTGACCACTCTAAGAACTCCTCCCACCACCCTCTACCAATCAGGATGGGTTTTGTCCTGAAAGGACCACCCCAAGAGGAGATTTGACCATTCAGGGTGCCTTCTGGGGTGGGGTGACCTGTCTGGAAGTGGGCCATGTGACCCCTCTAAGAACTCCTCCCACCACCCTCTACGAATCAGGATGGGTTTTGTCCTGAAAGGACCATCCAGAGAAGAGATTTGACCAATCAGGCCGAATTCTAGGGCAGGGTGACCCTTCTGGAAGTGGGCCATATGACCCCACTAAGAACTCCTCCCAAGGCCCTCTACCAATCAGAGTGCAGCACCATTACCCCATCAGTCCCAGTGCTGGACAGAGGAGGCCATCTCTTACCAACGACACGTGTTTTAGAAATTGTGGAAAGGCTGCTGAGAGGAAAGTTGGACTCCTTCACCACCCCTGTGAAAACTTCCGACTTTGTTTTAGCCCCGAGTGTCTTTGACCATCTGCAGAGAAAGTGCTACATCAGGAACAGTTCCGAGGAGCAGGAGGGAGCGACCGTGGCCTCTCTTTGTCCACCCCCTTAGAGCTGGAATGCGATCACGGCTTGCGGGAGTCACCGGTGGACAAGGTGAACGGAAAAGACAGCGCTCAGGTAAATGAATAATTAAGAAGAGACTTTCGAGGTCTTGCAGCCTACAGAGATCTTTTGGAACGTCTCATTGCCCATGACGGAAGAGGGTATGTTCAGTTCTGCCATGGCATTCAGAAACACACCCCATCGTTTAGGTACATGTCTGCTAGGAACAGAGCACGTCTGGGTGACGGCCCTGCCTAAGTCGAGCATGTTAGAACCATTAGCCACAGAGCCTTTATACACAAAAGCCCCTTTATCATTCAACGAAGAGAGATTTGTATCCTGGCCCAGCTTATTTAGCAATACTAATGCATTTTTCTTATAACGCTTATTCACCTTATCCAACATCTCCTGAGCAACAGAGTCTGAGGTCTTTGGTGTTTCTGGGGGTTTGGCAGTTACACTCTGTTCCTGTTCTGGTAGAAACAGACCTATTTTCCCTGATCCGCATCGCTCTGCTTCACGTACATTCGGTACCTTTGAAGCACGGCACTGTAAAGTTGAGCCTTTTCGTATTCGGCTAAGTCAGTTCTTAGAAGAACAGACTTCATTTCAGCATCCAATAAGCGAGTTGCTTATTCTCATATTTTCCTCTGCCAGAGCGGGAGCCCATAATTGCTCCAACTGGTGGCTCGGCACCAGGTACATTTTTTCTGCATACTCCATTATCGATTAGTTAAAAGCCCCGTTATCAGAGGGATAGCAAAACTTAACAGAGGGCTGATAAACCCCCCAGACTGCTTCACCAGATGCTTCTTTCTTTGAAGTGAAGCCCTTTTAGTACATAAAGTTTTTATAAGCATGCGTCTCTTTTTCAGCACACGCACTTGATTCTGTGTTAAAGGTCCGTTTCCTTTGAAGGTAATGAGCGCTGTTTCTGAGATGGCCACTACTAGATCGTCAGAGGCCTAACACAGTAGAGCCCTCCTTTGCTGTGGGGACGATTTGTTAAGTCATTTTAGCAGGCCCAGGTTTCTCTTCATGCAGCTAGACATGTTTTCGGTCAGCAGCCCCGGCTGTTAAAAAGGGGCCTGACAATAATTCACCTCTTTCTATACCTGGCTGTTGTTCTTTTCAAAGTATAAACCGCCGGCCAGTCTGGAGGGAAAAGACCAGTTCTTAGTCTATAAGCTTCTGGTGTGGAAGCATTGAAATACACCACCGGGTAGCCATAAGGTCTTTTGGTAGCATCCTCAAAAGCTTCTAGAAAGAATTGAGCTTTGCCGGGGTACATTTGCCAAGCGAGCTTAGCGATTTGTAATTTATCCCTGGGGTTTTTGAACAGAACCAGGTACGTTGTGTTTAGTTTAATCGTGCGACTCTTTTTTCCCTGACAAACTCCAGCAACTCAGGAGTTTTCAATCCTTCGTTTTTTATTCACACCCCCTAGAGTGTGTGTTCTGGGTTTGTGAATGTATGTGGTTCTGTGCACATTCAGAGCCCCTAGAGTGTGTCCTCTGGGTTTAACAAATTTATTAGAGCATAAGCTTTCGTGGACTACAGCCCACTTCTTCGGATACATATGCATCCGAAGAAGTGGGCTGTAGTCCACGAAAGCTTATGCTCTAATAAATTTGTTAGTCTCTAAGGTGCCATCCTTTCAATCCTTCGTTTTTTTATTCACACCCCCTAGAGCGCGTGCTCTGGGTTTGTGAATGTGTGTGGTTCTGCGCACATTCAGAGCCCCTAGAGTGCGTGCTCTGGGTTTGTGAATGTGGGTGTTTTCACTCTCAGTTTCCTCAGGGTTTGGTGTGGCGGTGGCCGCTAAGGAATTGGTGTTGTGATTGTGTTGTTGCAATACCTCGGGGAGGACACACACAAAAAAAACATTTTACAAAACTGAACTTTACCATCTTTCTCACCCACATCTATGTATTTACTTAAAATACAAAATCTCACAGAAGAACCAAACCAATAAGCAAACTGTATTTACTGGGCTTCATCCATCCATCAATCACTGATGCTGATGAATTTTCCTTTGCAGCTCTCTCTTTCCTTTTTCTTTTGAACTTGTTTTTCCTCTGGTGTAAGGATCTCTCATGTTTTGACCGTACTGCGGGGCAAACAACATTATTATAAAACTCCTGAAACCGTCTTGTAAACTTAAAAAATAAAATATTCATTAAGGTGTTAAAAAGTCACAGCTTTAAAACAAATAATCCATTTCAGGCTGTACAACAAACACAGGTTTTGAGTTTATTTCTACCACTTAAAAAACAAAACAAAACAAAACAAACAAGCCACAAAAAACCCAAAACCATTTTTTTAAAAAATACATCTCATTTTGCAGAATAAAAAAACTAAACTGCTTTTAAAATCCATTTAAAAACATATTTTGCACAGTAAAAAACCTTGTTAGTTTGAAACAAACAAAGTACTTTTTAATAACCTACACCTATGCCTTGCACAGACCCCTCTCACACACAAACCAGCAGCTTTATAAACACACCAAACCAAGTATGCAGCCATATACTTTTCAATAACCCCCGCATGCATTTAAAGGCCCATGCTTGTTCTGTCCCCCAGCCATGTGTGCTTGGGCCTTTGGGTTAGTTAGTATTATTCCCCCAATTGCCTCAAACCCATTTTAAAAACACATCACATTATGCACAGTAAAAAAACCTGTTAGTTTGAAACAAACCAAGTACTTTTAAAAAACCTACACCTATGCCTTGCACAGACCCCTCTCACACACAAACCAGCAGCTTTATAAAGACACCAAACCAAGTTTGCAGCCATATACTTTTCAATAACCCCCCTCCCCCCATGCATTTAAACGCCAATTGCTAGGGTTACCATATTTAACAAATAAAAAAAGAGGACCCTCCACGGGGCCCTGGCCCCGCCCATTTCCCACCCCAAGCCCTGCCCCAACTCCGCCCCTTCCCCGCCCCTTCCCCGCCCTAACTCCGCCCCCTCCGCCTCAGCCGGAGGCTCTGCTCCTCCTCTGACTCTTCGGCTCTGTTTAAGAGCCGGGCTGCCCGAGCGCTACCGGCTTCGGGCAGCCCCCGTGCCTCCGGACCCTGCGCCGCCGGAGCCCGGGAGGGGAAGTGTCCAATAGTGTTCTGCCAACTCCAGGGGTTATATTTGAACTGTCCAGTCGCATCTGCGAATTCCTGAGCTTTTATTTCATTCCATATTAATCAGAACTCACCATCCACCCCCACCCACCCCCCCTTACTTTGGGTGCACCCCCATCAAATATAACCCTATGGCAACAAGGGTAAGTAACCGCAGTCACCCTGCCTATTCAATGACAGGGGCGAGGGTGTAGTTAAACCCATTCAGTTCAACTCTATTGTACTCAAACACATGTCTGAACAAGTCACGTTTGTTTTATTGTAAGCACATTTTTTTAGGATTTTTTTCCCCCTCCCACAACATACATTTCAGCTTTTTGCTGTCAATGGGACACTTTTACACAAAAAACCCTACAAGAGCTAGGCTCTCACAAACAATTGATTTTTTATTTAAAAGACATACAGCTCCTTGAAAACTAACCAATATGCTTCATTAAAACGTTTAGCTCACTTAAGGGCCAAAGGCCTTCTAACAGAAACACAGATAGTCACAAAGCTCTTTTCAATAGGTTTTTTTTCTTTTCAATTTACAGCTACCAAGTTTTATATCGCATGTTTCTCCCCTCCCTATTCTCTAACTTAATTCTTTTAGATTTCTTACAAATAGTCTTTTTCTTAAGCAGAGTTCTGTAACTTTTTGTGCAGACTAGACGGTCAATATAATGCTGTGACGTGGAAAAACGACCACGCGTTGTGTTTGGATCAGAATCGCCCGAGGCCCCTTTATTACGAGCATGCAAGGGGGGTACCAGCGAACTGGCAGTCCCCCCGAATACAGATTTTTCAACAGCTTTTATAGCAAAAAACCACAATTAGTAATACACACGTCCTTGTTCACATTATTGCCATAATTGGATAAATGCTGTGCAATTCAGTGGAGCCCCTGACCGTGTTTTAAAGAAAATAACCAAAGCAGAAGATGCCTGCTTACAGCTGTAGTGGAAAAATTGCAGACATCTTCTGGTTTGATTATTTTCTTTAAAACACGGTCAGGGTCTCCACTGAATTGCACAGCTTTTATCAAGGTCACCCCTTGCGCTAAATGTTCTTGGGTTAGGCACAGACATTGCATAGCATAACCTATGGCAATACCAGTGTTTAATAAGCTTTCCAAACACAGCCCAGCACATAGGTCCTGGAGCTTGCAGTTTATCGCCACTGAAGTCCAAGTCACAGAGTCATGGTGCCGTTGGGCTGGCGCATCTATGACACAGCCCTCGCAATCTTCAGCTTTTCCCTAAGGCAGTGTTTAAGGACAGCATAAACAGCAATGCGTACAATAGTTTGCATGACTTTTTTATGCTCACGGGGAGGCACTGGCTCAGTTAATTCTATGCCAAGCCTCCTCCTAAACTCCTCATAGCCGTCATCCTCAGAGTCCTCTTCAACAATTTGTATCGGCGTTGAGCAAAGCTGTTCCAGGGCCTCTAGGATCTCTAGAAAGGCATCGTCGAGCTGTTGAGAGATTTTCAGAAAAGATTCAGTGTAAGCACCCCACTGCTTGTTTTTAGATTTACACAACCCCCAGTTCCTAACCCATTACACATCCTCCTCGACCGTCGCTTCTTAATCATTCATTTACCTGTGAGACGTCTTTTCCGTTCACCTTGTCCGCCGGTGATTCCCCAAGCCGTGATTGTATTCCACCTCTAAGGAGGTGGACAAAGAGAGACCTCGGGGTTAAAACAAAGTCCAAAGTTCTCCCGGGGGTAGTGAAGGAGTCCATGTTTCCACTCATCAGCCTTTCCACGATTTCTAAAATACATGTCCTTGGTAAGAGATGGCCTTCTCTGTCTGGCACTGGGACTTATGGGGTAATGGTGCTGCACTTTGATTGGTAGAGGGCCTTGGGAGGAGTTCTTAGTGGGGTCACACGGCCCACTTCTGGACGGGTCGCCCTGCCCCAGAACTCACCCTGATTGGTCAAATCTCCTCGTGGGATGGTCCTTTTGGGACGAAACCCATTCTGATTGGTAGAGAGTGGCGGGAGGAGTTCTTAGAGGGGTCACACGGCCCACTTCCAGAGAGGTCAACCCACCCCAGAAGGCACCCTGATTGGTCAAATCTCCCCTCGGGGCAGTCCTTTTGGGACGAAACCCATCCTGATTGGTAGAGAGTGGTGGGAGCAGTTCTTAGAGGGGTCACATGACACACCTTGCTTCTGGTCATGTGGCCACCTTGACCCCAAAAGTAACACCCCCATGGGGCAAGACTTCCAGTGACAGGTGGGAGGGACTACGGGTCAAGGCGTGGGGCTTAAGGAGTCAAGGGGTGGTGGTTGGGGTTTGATTGGCGGTAGGGCCCTTATAGTACTGATGGGTGTCCGAGTCAATAATGGTGTAGTAGGTCCAGGGACGGAGGCTGATTAAAGGAACCCTACATTTTCTAATGGCTAAGAGTGGTGCTAGAATCTAGGTCCAGGGACACACCAGGATCAAAACCAAGATCAGAGTCCATCAACATTTTTTTTTTTTTAAGCAACTAACAAAATCATCCAAAGCCCAAGATTTGGTGGTGATGGGGGACTTCAACTATCCAGATATATGTTGGGAAAATAACACAGCGGGGCACAGACTATCCAACAAATTCTTGGACTGCATTGCAGACAACTTTTTATTTCAGAAGGTTGAAAAAGCTACTGGGGGGAAGCTGTTCTAGACTTGATTTTAACAAATAGGGAGGAACTCATTGAGAATTTGAAAGTAGAAGGCAGCCTGGGTGAACGTGATCATGAAATCATAGAGTTTGCAATTCTAAGGAAGGGTAGAAGGGAGAACAGCAAAATAGAGACAATGGATTTCAGGAAGGCAGATTTTGGTAAGCTCAGAGAGCTGATAGGTAAGGTTCCATGGGAATCAAGACTGAGGGGAAAAACAACTGAGGAGAGTTGGCAGTTTTTCAAAGGGACACTATTAAGGGCCCAAAAGCAAGCTATTCCTCTGGTTAGGAAAGATAGAAAATGTGGCAAAAGACCACCTTGGCTTAACCACGAGAACTTGCATGATCTAAAAAATAAAAAGGAGTCATATGAAAAATGGAAACTAGGCCAGATTACAAAGGATGAATATAGGCAAACAACACAGGAATGCAGGGGCAAGATTAGAAAGGCAAAGGCACAAAATGAGCTCCAACTAGCTACAGGAATAAAGGGAAACAAGAAGACTTTTTATCAATACATTGGAAGCAAGAGGAAGACCAAAGACAGGGTAGGCCCACTGCTCAGTGAAGAGGGAGAAACAGTAACAGGAAACTTGGAAATGGCAGAGATGCTTAATGACTTCTTTGTTTCGGTCTTCACCGAGAAGACTGAAGAACTGCCTAACATAGTGAATGCTAATGGGAAGAGGGTAGGTTTAGCAGATAAAATAAAAAAAGAACAAGTTAAAAATCATGTAGAAAAGTTAGATGCCTGCAAGTCAGCAGGGCCTGATGAAATGCATCCTAGAATACTCAAGGAGCTAATAGAGGAGGTATCTGAGCCTCTAGCTATTATCTTTGCAAAATCATGGGAGGCGGGAGAGATTCCAGAAGACTGGAAAAGGGCAAATATAGGGCCCATCTATAAAAAGGGAAATAAAAACAAGCCAGGAAACTATAGACCAGTTAGTTTAACTTCTGTGCCAGGGAAGATAATGGAGCAAGTAATTAAAGAAATCATCTGCAAACACTTGGAAGGTGGTAAGGTGATAGGGAACAGCCAGCATGGATTTGTAAAGAACAAATCGTGTCAAACCAATCTGATAGCTTTCTTTGATAGGATAACGAGCCTTGTGGATAAGGGTGAAGCTGTGGATGAGGTATACCTAGACTTTAGTAAGGCATTTGATAAGGTCTCGCATGATATTCTTATGGATAAACTAGGCAAATACAATTTAGATGGGGCTACTATAAGGTGGGTGCATAACTGGCTGGATAACCGTACTCAGAGAGTTGTTATTAATGGTTCCCAATCCTGCTGGAAAGGCAAAACGAGTGGGGTACCGCAGGGGTCTGTTTTGGGACCGGCTCTGTTCAATATCTTCATCAACGACTTAGATATTGGCATAGAAAGTACGCTTATTTAGTTTGTGGATTATATCAAACTGGGAGGGATTGCAACTGCTTTGGAGGACAGGGTCATAATTCAAAATGATCTGGACAAATTGGAGAAATGGTCTGAGTTAAACAGGATGAAGTTTAACAAAGACAAATGCAAAGTGCTCCACTTAGGAAGAAAAAATCAGTTTCACACATACAGAATGGGAAGAGACTGTCTAGGAAGGAGTACGGCAGAAAGGGATCTAGAGGTTATAGTGGACCACAAGCTAAATATGAGTCAACAGTGTGATGCTGTTGCAAAAAAAGCAAACATGATTCTGGGATGTATTAACAGGTGTGTTGTGAGCAAGACACAAGAAGTCATTCTTCCGCTCTACTCTGCTCTGGTTAGGCCTCAGCTGGAGTATTGTGTCCAGTTCTGGGCACCGCATTTTAAAAAAGATGTGGAGAAATTGGAAAGGGTCCAGAGAAGAGCAACAAGAACAATTAAAGGTCTTGAGAACATGACCTGTGAAGGAAGGCTGAAAGAATTGGGTTTGTTTAGTTTGGAAAAGAGAAGACTGAGAGGGGACATGATAGCTGTTGTCAGGTATTTAAAAGGGTGTCATAAGGAGGAGGGAGAAAACTTGTTCACCTTAGCCTCTAAAGATAGAACAAGAAGCAATGGGTTTAAACTGCAGCAAGGGAGGTCTAGGTTGGACATTAGGAAAAAGTTCCTAACTGTCAGGGTGGTTAAACACTGGAACAAATTGCCTAGGGAGGTTGTGGAATCTCCATCTCTGGAGATATTTAAGAGTAGGTTAGATAAATGTCTATCAGGGATGGTCTAGACAGTATTTGGTCCTGCCATGCTGGCAGGGACTGGACTCGATGACCTCTCGAGGTCCCTTCCAGTCCTAGAATCTATGAATCTATGAATAAACAAAGCAGAAACAGAACCAGAGCCACTGTCCAAGTCCAGGCCATTACCCCCTGCTGTGAATCTCAGAATTGTTGGCTCACAGGAAATCGGCAAAGCTTTTCATCCAACTTCATCTGCGAGGATTTCCAATCTAACACTCATTTGGGCAAGGGACAAATGGAAGACAGATTTCAAAACACACTATGGACATTTTAACTGTCTGATATGCCATTGGAGCTAACTAACAGTCCCCTGACCTTGCAACCCTTCATCAGTGATGTATTTGGGGACAGTGTCATCTATTGAGGTGACATACTCCTCTTTTTGGAAAACCCAGAGCAGTACACACACCTCATCCGAACCTGGAGATGTTTCGGCAGTGTGGTCTCAACACAGAATTGGAAAAGCATACCTCCAGCCAACTCTCCACAGAGTTTTTGGGGTACATCCTCTCACCGGAAGGTGTTCTGATTGATGAAAATAAGGTGGAAGCCATTCATAAATGGGACAAAGTTTGAAGTCCTCAAGAAGAGCAGCGCTTCCTAGACTTCACCAGCTTTACTGCTGCGTCGGCCCAGGGTTCTCAGAGCCAGTAACCCCCACGAGAGCTCTCCTCCACAAAATGGCCGCATTCCTTTGATCATCCAAGTTCCATCAAGCCCGCAAACAGCCCAGAATTGCCTTCACCACTGCATCTATTCTGACGCACAGCATTCATCGTGGAAGTAGACACATCTACTTTGAGTACCAGGGCCTGCTTTATTTGGTGTTGCCAGACGTGGGCCGAAATTCAGACTTAGCTTGACTCACGTGATTCTGCGCTTTCACCAAGGCACCATGCACCTAACTTCTTGGAATCTCAGGCCTCTGGAGACCCTGCTCCATCCATGGCAGCCATTGCCAGGAATTTCACTCATTCAAATGGCCACATGATGGAACTGACTCTCATAGATCACCTGACCAAGATGGCGTGCTTCATCCCTCTGTGCACGAGTACCTTCGGCTGAGAGGACAGATCAGCTCCAAATTTCCAAAGGCCAATGACACCTTTGTTTTGCTAACTCTAGATTTCCCACTGATTTCATGCCACAGTACTAATGGCCTCTCCGGACTTCCCAGCTATTGACCTGGGTCAACAAATCCATTACATTCAAGAAGAACGAAGGGAGCCCCTCGAGGACACTAGGAAGGAATCAAATATTATACAGACTGCTGATGACAAGAGGGAAGCCATTTGCTGAAGGGAGGTACTAAGTCCCTGGCACTGACCCAATCCCTATGCCCTGTCTGTTGGAGCAGTTCCTGACCCATCCCCCTTGGCTGACCTTCTGATCCCATCCTCCTCCCCTGGCTCTAGGGAGCAAACTCTGGGTCCCTTCCCTCACTCTGGCACAATCCATGCCCAGAGGGACCGAGCCCCTAACAGACAATGGGACTGTCCTCCCTCCTCCTGTTTGTGGGGGGGGTCTACTACCCCCATTTTACAGACAGGGAATGAAGGTGATGAAGTGACCTCTCCAAAGTCACACCTGGAAATGCGGAGGAGATCTGGGAACTGGACTGGGTTTTACAGGAGTGACCTCCCCACAGAAGCAGCTTCACTTTCTGCCCTTCGTTCTCTCCTCCCCTCGTGGCCCGTCTTCGATGGGGATCTCTGAACTGGAAATGAGCAGGGGCTTCCTCCCCCTCTGTCTTCCAATGTCTGGGATCTGTCCACAGCAACGCAGCCTGCCGCTGGCCCAGCTTGGGGAGCCATCGCCTCACCCTGTGAAATCCAGACGTGCTGGCTCTCAGTGATGCTAGACGGAAAACCACGCACCCCACACAGAGGTAGGAACCAGCCATTCCCAGGTTGTTCTGAGGAGCCATGATTTCTCCAGGAGCTGGGTAAAGGGCACAGTGAGCAGTCTGTCAGAGGTAGGGGAGGATCATGTAAGGGGAGGGTCTAAGAGAGGAGGAGCGTGAGCTAGGCTCTGTATTTGGGCTTGGCAGGGATCAAGAGAAGGGACAGGGGCTATTAGAGGGCAATGCGAGATGCAAGGGGTGTCGGAGATGGGGGCAAGGCCTGTCAAGTTCAGCTACTTTAGATCAGTTGTGCCAGAGAATCACCGCTTGAGGTGACTGAAAGCTCTGAACTGGGGCTGGCCAAAAGCATCCTCCTCAGATGGGAACGTCCCAAAAATCTGCAGAAGCTCAGCCTCTGAGGTGAACATTGTGGCCCAAACCTCTCTCTGCTCTTTACCTCGCAGGATTCCAGCCGGCTGTTCCAATCCAGGAGGAAAACTCTGCCACTGAAACCTCACAGCCCCTGTGCAGTGAAGTGCCACTTAAACCCGCTGTGATGCACAGAGCTTGCCCTGGCTGTCCGCACAGGACTGAATTTCACCCCTTCAGAGGGTAAGGAAATAATTGGCTGAAGGCCTTTTTCTTTTTGGATGGCTGTCTAGTGGGAAAAAACGATGGGGATTTTGAACCTGTTTCACTCCCATGACTGGTGCTTCAATGATGCAGAGAAGTGCTGATGCATTGGTTGATTTCCCCAACTTTTAATCTACTTTTTTCTTCTCTTTTAACAGGTATTCTAAGGGCACCCCATGCTTCATATGGGCATTCTTGGGTGGGCAGATTGCATCAGACCTGCACCCGAATAAATAATAGTGAATGAAATATGCAGACACTAAAGTTCTGCAGCCAAATTCTCAGAAACCTTCCTCCTGAATGTAGGATCAGGATTTTGTTTCTAATTGGTTTTTTTAAAAAGTGCTAAGCAGCTACTACACTGTAATTAGAGGAAACAGAAGCAAAAACTGAAAGGATGTTACTTAAACCAATGAACAGATGCAGAGAGTGGAAGCACGGCAAAGCACACCAATGAATACTATGAGTAAATAACCTGAAAGCAAATAGGGAAGAAAACCTCATCTGGGTAATTGTGGCTCTTGGGACAAAAATCAGGTTCCTGGTACGTAGCCTGGCTGAGATCATCCCTTTTCCCTGGATCCCAGACCTGGGATTCAAACGTCATTCTCTGTATGGTGTTGTCCTTATTTTATTCCTAGGAAAAGGATCCTCAAAGGAGGTGTAAGGATCCTGGACTCTAATGTCTGCAAGAAGCTTCAGCCACCTTCACAGGTAGAAGTCACTGTCTTTCCTACAATGCCACTAGTGCTCTTTCTGCTCTCCAGATCCGCTCCCTCCAGCAGGACAGAGACACCGCTTAACTCCTCGAGTCCTGATTTCCTGCCATTCTAGGGGTTGAGGGGTTTGCATTGCCCCCGCCCCCAGCATCAGAGACTTTTCCTATGGGAATCTCCCTAGAGCAGGGGAGAAATCTGTTCTTCCATTAGAACCAGACTGCTCAGTAAATCCACCCACACTGACCTCATCTCAGCTGCTTTGTTTATCTGAGATTAGTGGTATCTTTGGAAAACCCTTAGAGTGCCGGGGTGTGAGGTGGAGCAGGGGAGACGGGAGCTCCAGGAGATTCTCCTGAAGAACACCACCCTGTCTTTCTCTGGTCAGGTTAAAGTTGCAAGCAAGGGGAGAATGGACATTAGAGAGCGAGGCTGGGACCTCTGTGGAGCTGCTGCAGTCGAGCATCCACAGCCAGAAGAGAGACGACGGGAAAGGCGCTTCGATGGCTGCCACAGCCGCAGCAGCTGTCTCACCAAACCAGCACCGCCCTGGTCTGACATACAACATACCTGGTAATCCCCCCTAGACAGCCTGTTTCACAACTGCACCTCATTGTTGGCTCCTAGTCAACTTGTGATCCACTTGAACTCCCAGATCCATCTCAGCAGCACTTCTCCCTAGCCAGTTATTCCCCACATTGTATTATGCATTTGATTTTCCCTTCTAGAGTGAAGTACTTTGCACTTGTCTTTATATTGATCACATCTGTATTCATACTGGTGCTCCATACATCTACTCTTAACAGGGTTATTGTATATCCTTCGGCTGGGAAGGAATACATTTTTCTCAATAAATGTTGGTAAATATTGATTTCACCATATGCACACAAACCAACGAAAAAAATGTTGCCATCAATAAGAATTGAAATGTACAGATAGGCAAAGTAAGAAAAATTGCAGCTTCAGAATGTATTCGAGTTTGATTTAAGGATATTTATTTTATCTATTTTGACAAGTGATGTTGAGCATTTGTGTTTTAACAGTTATAAAGCTTTAACTTTTTGAATCTCAGTGTCGACTGTCATTAAAAAAAATGTCTGACCTCCCATTGTCTGATCCCCCATAATTTCCCGCAATTGTAAAGGTTTAAACATTTAAAATAAAAAAGGCTTAAACATAAACATCGATATTATCAATTAAAATGATAAAAAAACTAAAAATCAAATTCTGACAAGGCTCTATATACTTCTTATACAGCTTTATTCTCAATCATCTTGTTGTCACATTGTGCTGGTCCCCATCTGTTTGTCATCTGTATCGTTGTCTCTTATTTTAAGCTTACATTACAAGCTCCTTTGGCCAGAGGTTGGGTTTTTTTCTTTTGTTTTGTTATATGTTGGTACAGCACCTAACAGAATGGGGTTGGGATTAAGCCCAATACTAATGAATTAATGAAGTAGTATCAATAATAATGCTCATGTAATGTTACTCCCACCAATGCCATATATTTCAGAGGGGTAGTCGTGTTAGTCTGTTTCAGCAAAGACAACGAGGAGTCCTGTGGCACTTTAAAGACTAACAAATGTATCTGGGCATAAACTATCGTGATACATTTGTTAGTCTTTAAGGAGCCACAGGACTCCTCGTTGTCAATGCCATATAGTGATTTTATAGGTTTACTTACAGCAACGCTAGACATTTATCATAGATTTTAAGGGCTAGAAAGGACAATGAGATCATTTAGTCTGACTGTATAACTCAGGTCACAGTCCTATACAGTTATCCTCGGTATTAAGCCCATTAACTGGCATTTTATTAAGTGTATCTTCCGGAGAGCCATCAGGTCTTGATTTCACAGCCGCTCTAGCTGGATAAACCGTCACTTCCCATGGTCGTTCATTCCAGCCGTTAACCACCCTCCCTGTTGAAAATGTGAGCCTCATGACTAATCTGAATTGGACTAGTTTTACTTTGAGTATCACTATATAGTGTTCATTAGAACTGGGGGGAAAGGGGAGTGGGCCAAAATCCTTTTTATCTGAGCAACGCAGATTTGGGTTAACAGAAATATTTTATGAATCTGTGTCAAATGAGCTGGATTGTTTTGCTTTGATCTAAAACCTCAGAAAAATCGAAAAGATCTATATATTTTAAGTTTCCCATTTAAAAGACTTTTTGTTTCAAAATTTACTTCAATTTTATTAAAAAATATAACAATTGCAAAAACTGAAACAGATCAAACAAAACATTTCATTCAACTGGTCAGTCAGCCAAAAAAATGGAAATTTTTGAAAAAAAATCAATTTGGGTCAACCAGAACCTAAAGTTTCTCATTTATGTTTCAGACTAGCCAGCAAACCAAGAAATCAGTTATTCACAGAGTTCTTTTGATCATACACTTTTTTTTCTCATCATTGCTATATACTGATTAGCCCTGTTCTCACCACTGACACAATTCTATTGCTTTAGGGCTGGTCGACACGGAAACTGACTCTACGGCTATTTAATGTAACTCCCTATATGGCCTTTGGGCTTGTCTTCACTACCGCCCGGATCGTCGGGTAGAAATCGATCTCTCGGGGATCGATTTATCGCGTCTCATCGGGACGCGACAATCGATCCCCGAATCGACGCGCGTACTCCACCAACCCAGGTAGGAGTAAGCGCCACCGACAGGGGAGCCGCGGCCATCCTCACAGCTATTCCCATAGCTGAATTTGTATATCTGAAATCGATCGCCCCCACCCTCCCCCCGCCCGTAGTGCAGCCGTAGCCAAATAAGAATGCCATTTTCTGGTTTAGTTTAATCCAGTAAATTAAGAGTGTCCATACCTGGACAGCTCTAGTGCCTTAAATTCACATATTATCTTGCTCAGGAATAACTTCCCAATGCAAACAAGCCTGTTCTTACCAACACTGATTTAGAGTTTTACTTTCACCCCTCCATGCAGAGGTGGGACACTGAACAGCAAGGTTTAGCAGTGGGGAAATGAATTTATTTGATGTTTTTCCATCCCGAAGAACCCAAAACAATTGGGCAAACATTCTGGTGTAGCTGAATATGCACTTTTCTCTGAAAAAAAGTTTCAGCCAAAGAATTTTGGCCAGCTGTAGTTAGGATACTTTCTACCCCATGGAAATGCCTTACACTTAAACTCTGCTAGGTAGACTTGAGCCAAGGGATAATAGAGTTTAGCCCATTGTGATTAATGGTGAGAGGACATAAATCCACTGAAGCACACTCAGACGCAACTTCCTCCGGGATTCAAGAGTGGACCTGCAACCCAACCCCATTCACGGGGGTTCTTTTTATCTTGTATTAATAAAGTTTCAATGAAAAATATTAGAGCACAATGTTGGATCAATCATAGAATCATAGGACTGGAAGGGACCTCGAGAGGTCAGAAGTCCAGTCCCCTGCACTCACGGCAGGACAAAGCCCCATCTAGAACATCCCTGACAGGTGTTTGTCTAACCTGCTCTTAAAAATCTCCAATGATGGAGATTCTGCAACCTCCCTAAGCAATTTATTCAGGTGGTTAACCACCAGGACAATTAGGAAACCTAAACCTCCCTTGCTGCAATTGAAGCCCAGTGCTTTCTACACTGGAAAATACTGATTAGTAAAAAATGAAATATTGGAATATTGGAATGAAGCATTGGAATAACAGAGACTTGGTGGGATAACTCACATGACTGGAGTACTGTCATGGATGGATATAAACTGTTCAGGAAGGACAGGCAGGGCAGAAAAGGTGGGGGAGTTGCATTGTATGTAAGAGAGGAGTATGACTGCTCAGAGCTCCGGTATGAAACTGCAGAAAAACCTGAGAGTCTCTGGATTAAGTTTAGAAGTGTGAGCAACGAGGGTGATGTCGTGGTGGGAGTCTGCTATAGACCACCAGACCAGGGGGATGAGGTGGATGAGGCTTTTTTCCGTCAACTAGCAGAAGTTACTAGATCGCAGGCCCTGGTTCTCATGGGAGACTTTAATCACCCTGATATCTGCTGGGAGAGCAATACAGCGGTGCACAGACAATCCAGGAAGTTTTTGGATAGTGTAGGGGACAATTTCCTGGTGCAAGTGCTGGAGGAACCAACTAGAGGCAGAGCTCTTCTAGACCTGCTGCTCACAAACCGGGAAGAATTAGTAGGGGAAGCAAAAGTGGATGGGAACCTGGGAGGCAGTGACCATGAGATGGTCGAGTTCAGGATCCTGACACAAGGAAGAAACAAGGGTGATGCTGCAGCTGGGAACAGTGAAGATCCTGCCAATGTCCCTACAGGCCAGGATGTGACCTCAGATTATATCAGGAGGACCAGTTTGGAGAAGATATCAGTGAAAACTGTGGAGAGGGGGATGTGCCTGGCCAGAGACTGGAAATCCAGGTGGTTACTGCAACTCTCTAACCCCTCCCTCCCATTGTTTTCTAGACAAATTGTACTTTCAACACTGAGGATTTTGTAGGTTATGGCCAAATAATTTACTGTCCTGGCTAATATGCCGTGCATTGCTGTTTGAGAAGCAACAGAGGGTACTGTGTGTGTGTGTCTGTGGGGTGGTGCAGATACCACAACATTTGCATGGCCTCCTCTACCTTCCCCTCCCCTCCACCAGCCTCTGCTGGGCACAATCCAAAGTGGATACAGAGCACTGGGGGGAAATGGTTTCTAAAAAGCCAACCTTGCTGTTTATCCAAGAGTTCAGAGTATGGGCTATACGGCTCGTGCTGAAGCCCATGGTCTTTAGTAAGTTCACAAATAGAAATCAGTGCCCCTCTGTCCATTTCTCCGCAGGCAGGCAGGTGGGGGTGGAGGGGTTCAAACACCGCTTGGATCAATGCTCTCCATCCTAGCTCAGGCTTTGGTTGGTTTCTTTCAATTTCCCCCAGTCCCGGTAGCTTATTCTGGAAAGCTTCTCAGGCAGCATGAATTCTCAATGGCCTTTCAGGAGAACTGGGAGTGCAAACCTGCTAGGACTTCCATAATAGCCAGGTCCCTACCAAATTCAGGGCTCACTTTGACTAATTTAAAAACCTCTGGCCTTGAAATTGAACAATGTCACCATTTCAATGTTTCACTCTGAAATGTCATGGTATTATAACCATGGGGGTCCCGACCAAAATGGGAGAATGGGGGAGTTCAGAGGTTGTTGTAGGGGGGTCACAGCATTGTCACCCTCACTTCCGTCCTGCCTTCAGTCCTGGGCTCCAAGGGCAGCAGCCAGCAACCTTTCTGAAGCTAGAGGAGGTTCCCAGGTGGGTCCCTGCTCTTGGGAGCACCTCGGCTCCTACCATTTTTGGGGCATCCAGAAAAACGGACACCTGAGCCCCAGAAGGAACTGCAAGGGAATCCCTGAGCCCTAGCTACAGATGCCGGGCAGAAGCCCCGAGCCCAGGTACCCTGAGAGCCGACAGGAGTGGGGAGGGGCATGAAAGTCCTGAGCCCAGTGCCCAGCCCTGGCTACAGCCACAGGGGGGCCAGAAGCTCTGAGTCCGGGCACCCAGAGACGTGACTGGAGCAGAAGCTGCCAAGGCCAAAGCCCTGAGCCCAAGGCCGGGCTGATGCAGCGCACTCACTTCTGCGTTACCTCTGCAGGTGCATCTGATATCCCCACGGAGAGGAAATCCTGTCACCAGCCTGGCAGAGAAACAGCTAGGAGGCCCCTACTGGGTTCTCCTGGCTGGGGGGCTCCCAGCAGGACAGGGAGATCGGATTTCATGGGGCAGGGCTAATTCGATCTAGCCAAGAAAGGCACAACAAGAACCAAGGGCTGTCAGCTGAAGCCAGAGAAATTCAAAGGAGAAGTAAGACACGCATTTTTGACAGTGAGGGAGACTAAGCACTGGAACAAATTACCCAGGGAAATGGTGGATTCTCTGTTTCCTGGTGTCCTCATATCACAACGTCTCCTGGCAGCAGTAGGTAGTTAGACACCAATATAGGAGCTAATAGAGGAGGTATCTGAGCCTCTAGCTATTATCTTTGGAAAGTCATGGGAGACGGGAGAGATTCCAGAAGCCTGGAAAAGGGCAAATATAGGGCCCATCTATAAAAAGGGAAATAAAAACAAGCCAGGTAACTACAGACCAGTTAGTTTAACTTCTGTGCCAGGGAAGATAATGGAGCAAGTAATTAAAGAAATCATCTGCAAACACTTGGAATGTGGTAAGGTGATAGGGAACAGCCAGCATGGATTTGTGAAGAACAAATCATGTCAAACCAATCTGATAGCTTTCTTTGATAGGATAACGAGTCTTGTGGATAAGGGTGAAGCGGTGGATGTGGTATACCTAGACTTTAGTAAGGCATTTGATACGGTCTCGCATGATATTCTTATCGATAAACTAGGCAAATACAAATTAGATGGGGCTACTATAAGGTGGGTGCATAACTGGCTGGATAACCGTACTCAGAGAGTTGTTGTTAATGGTTCCCAATCCTGCTGGAAAGGCGTAACGAGTGGGGTACCGCAGGGGTCTGTTTTGGGACCGGCTCTGTTCAATATCTTCATCAACGACTTAGATATTGGCATAGAAAGTACGCTTATTAAGTTTGCGGATGATACCAAACTGGGAGGGATTGCAACTACTTTGGAGGACAGGGTCATAATTCAAAATGATCTGGACAAATTGGAGAAATGGTCTGAGTTAAACAGGATGAAGTTTAACAAAGACAAATGCAAAGTGCTCCACTTAGGAAGGAAAAATCAATTTCACACATACAGAATGGGAAAAGACTGTCTAGGAAGGATTACGGCAGAAAGGGATCTAGGGGTTATAGTGGACCACAAGCTAAATATGAGTCAACAGTGTGATGCTGTTGCAAAAAAAGCAAACATGATTCTGGGATGCATTAACAGGTGTGTTGTGAGCAAGACATGAGAAGTCATTCTTCCGCTCTACTCTGCTCTGGTTAGGCCTCAGCTGGAGTATTGTGTCCAGTTCTGGGCGCCGCATTTTAAAAAAGATGTGGAGAAATTGGAAAGGGTCCAAAGAAGAGCAACAAGAATGATTAAAGGTCTTGAGAACATGACCTATGAAGGAAGGCTGAAAGAACTGGGTTTGTTTAGTTTGGAAAAGAGAAGACTGAGAGGGGACATGATAGCAGTTTTCAGGTATCTAAAAGGGTGTCATAAGGAGGAGGGAGAGAACTTATTCACCTTATCCTCTAAGGATAGAACCAGAAACAATGGGTTTAAACTGCAGCAAGGGAGATCTAGGTTGGACATTAGGAAAAAGTTCCTAACTGTCAGGGTGGTTAAACACTGGAACAAATTGCCTAGGGAGGTTGTGGAATCTCCATCTCTGGAGATATTTAAGAGTACGTTAGATAAATGTCTATCAGGGATGGTCTAGACAGTATTTGGTCCTGCCATGCGGGCAGGGGACTGGACTCGATGACCTCTCGAGGTCCCTTCCAGTCCTAGAATCTATGAATCTATGAATCTATGAATATGGTTGTCATTCTGGAAGGTGCCTTTTAGTGAATTACAAGCAATTTGGCTTAATATGGTGCAAAGTGTAGGAAATTTCATGGCCCGTGAAATAGAGGCCACATTAGGAGATTGAATTGTTTCACAACCGATGCCTCTATGAAAAACTCAGTGTGGGGTGAGGAACAGAGGGTCCTGTGGCACCTTTAAGACTAACAGAAGTATTGGGAGCATAAGCTTTCATGGGTAAGAACCTCACTTCTTCAGATGCAAGTTTCATCTGAAGAAGTGAGGTTCTTACCCATGAAAGCTTATGCTCCCAATACTTCTGTTAGTCTTAAAGGTGCCACAGAACCCTCTGTTGCTCTTTACAGATTCAGACTAACACGGCTACCCCTCTTATACTTAACACCGGGTGAGGAACAGACTCTGCTGTTTTACTGGGTAGCCTGCTTGCTCCCCAGAATCAATAATGACCAAGTGGGGTGAACTGGGGTGCAGCTCAAACATCCAACTGGGCTGGCCAGGGGCAGACATCAGGCCTGCAAGGGAAAGGTGGGTGTGGCAGTGACTTCACAAAGGCCTCTGGCAGGAACTCAGCCTATTGGGCAAAGATGATGAGGCGTCTGTGACCTCACAGAGCTCCCTTGACAACAGCCAGGCAGGACAGGGTTGCAGGGCAGGGGGAACCTCGGAGACCCCCTGTAGCCTTGCTGCAGCAAGTCTCCATCTCGCGGTCTCTCTCAGAGGACCAAGAGACAGTCGGTGTGGAGGACATTCTGTGCGGTTTTTTTTTCATATCTGTGTGGATTTTTTTGAAAGAAATCGTCATCTGTGTAGAAGGTAAGAAAAAATATAGGCTCTAAGTACAAGATAAGGGACTCTATCGTAGCAGATTCAAAGGCGTCACCACCCTCCTAGTGAAAAAGTGTTTCCTAATATCCAACTTAGACCTCCCCCATTGCAACTTGAGACCATTGCTCTGTGTTCTGTCATCGGCCACCACTAAGAATTTCATGAGAATCAATCTTTCATTAGGAAAATAACTCAAAAATTCAAATACAAAACATTTGGAATGAAATCAATCCACCCTGATCTTCAGTGTCTGGGGGTGTGGGCCTCTGAGGCTAGACTGAGACCCTCATTGGCTAGAAACACCCAGTGAGCCAGTAACAAATTCCAGTCCTGTCAGCATCCAAGCCTCCATAATCCAAGGAATACCTGACAGCTGCGGGAGACGGAGGGGTGCTGAGAAGCTCTAACTCGTGATTGCCAACACAGAGATGTGTTATTGGCTTTGGATGTTGGACAAGTAGCAAATGCGTCAGTCACTACAACAGGTCACACTCGGAGCCAGGGAGACTGGCACTTCCCAGCTCTGGAAGGGAGTGTTCCTCTAGCGGTTAGTGCGGGAGCCTGGACAAAGGACTCCTGGGCTCCATCCCCGGCTCTATCCCTGACTCCCAGTGCAACCCTGAGGCAGCGGCTTCTCCTGCCAAGGCCTCTGTTTCCATCAGTGGGGCTGGGGACACTCCCCTACAGCCCTTGGGCTGTCACACTTCAGGAATGTGCGTGAGGTACTAGGAGACCTTGAGATGGGAGGTGTCCTGCTGGCCGTCGGTCAGTGTTGTGAACCCCTGGCTGCTGGCCTGAGTTTATCCATCCCCTGGCAATAAAACATTGTCTTGTTTTCACAGTCAGTTTCGATCTCCCGACTTCTACCCCCTGCCCTGCTGGCAGGGGATTCTGCAGCACCCCTTACAGGCCACCTGGGTGCAGGAGATCGAGGAGGAGGGTAAAGGAAGGACCAACACCGAGCATCTGCCATCCAGCTCCATCCCATCTAGAGTAAGTAAGTGGAGTTCTCCAGAGCCATCCCCAGTGTGGTGGAAATATCCCACCAATAGGACTCCCAGCCCCTCCCTTGGCAGAGTTTGTTCCCCAGGTGGTGGGTTCCTGTGCCCTGGGGTGGGATGTGTGGGGAGGAGGAATTGCCTCAGCAGAGGGGAGGTGGGCCGGGGAGCAGGCAGGCCCCATTCATGAGAGGCTGCTTTGAAGCCAGACTCACGGCTGCTCCCCACTCAGTTCCAGGATGGAGCGGCTGAGGCAGATGCTCAGGAGGAAGGCCGGGCAGGTGGCTCCAGAGCCAGAGGGAAGGAGCATCCGGCTTTCCCAGGAAGAGAGCGGCCCCTCTGTCCCCACGGGCGGGGAAGAGGCTTGTGAACAGGCTCAAAAGAGGAGTTGCCTGGCATGCTTTAGGAGGAGGAAGACACCAGCTCCCCTAGCTGACCCTGAGGCACCTTCTGGGCCCAAATGGAGGTGGCCTCGGGTACAGCTCTGGAGGAGGGAGCCAGGAGAGGGCAGGAGCCGGGCAAGGCAGCTCTGGGGCTTCCTTCAGAGGAAGCCAAGGAGCCAGGAGCTGCGCCCCAGGGCCCAGCAGGAGCCATCCAGCACCATGGCAACTGTGGAGCCCTGCGCCAGCCCCACCCTGGCAACTGAGGAGCCCTGCGCCAGCCCCACCCTGGCCACTGAGGAGCCCTGCACCAGCCCCACCCTGGCCACTGAGGAGCCCTGCGCCAGCCCCACCCTGGCCACTGAGGAGTCTCCTGCCAGCCCAGAGCAGGAGATGAGCGACTGTGGGACATACACCAGCAGCTCCGCCTATTCCCGAGGGGACAGCTGCTCCTCCATGGGGTCTGACAGGTCTGCAGATGAAGGCTCCCTCTTTGCAGGTGAGGGGAGACCCAGGGGAAAGGGAGGAGGACTGGGGCAGTGGGGGACTAGGAATACCCTGTTCCCATTGGCTCACCAAGGTGCCGGGACTGACCCGTGTGAGCCCCACTAACACCAGTGGGGGGGGGCACAGCCACGCCCCGGGACAGGGGATGCTGGGTGGAGTCGGGGGAGCTCCAGCCTCCACTGATCATGTGGGGGGGGGGGCTGACTGCCCTGGGGCCCTGAGGCTCATGGGGCTGAGGGCGTCTCTCACAGGGGTAGGGTGGGGCCCTCGCTGCCATGGGGCTCCTTACAGAGAAGGGGGAAAGATGGAGCCTTCTCTGTCCACTGCATCCCCCCAGCAGCAGAAGGGATTATACTTTCTCCTTCTCTCCCTGGTGCAGAGACCCCCAGTGCCCAGGAGGAGGAGGAGGAGGAGGAGGAGGTGTCCCCTGAACAAGACACCATCATGATGATCCAGAAGCACCTCCAGGGCAGAGATGAGGTACAAAAATCCCCCAATTGTTACTGCGCTGCCACCGGGTCTGTCCTGCTCCTTGTTCCATCCCCACCCAGGCAGGGGGGTCTTGTCCCAGACAATCCCTCACCCCCAATGGGGGGACACGTCTCCTCTGTTATCTGGCACCCCAAGGTGGGGACATTTGTCCCACACAGGCCAAGGTTTCGTCTCCCCGCAGACACTGTCCAAGTTACAAACCCGGTCTGTGCCGGGCAACACAGGTTTCAGGAAGGGGCGGCTTTCCCTGTCCAACCCCATGGAGGTCCTGAGCCCTGGAGCTGGTTTGGGTTGGGCGGGGAGGTCCCTATGTAACAGGCTCTCTCTCTCTCCCCTCACCCCACTCATAGCTGGTGAAGGACAGGGCCACTCAGCTCCGCTTCCTCCATGCTGTGCCGAGTCTGTGTTCCTCGGCACAGCGTCAGGGGAGGGACACCCTGGAGCCCCACATTTCCAAAGCAGCCCTTGTGGAGAGCATTGCGGTGAGTGGGACCCTGTTCCCGGTCCCTGGGGCGAGGGAGCCGGACATGGGAGGAAGCGTTAGTGGGGCCAGAGGGGGAAGCAGAGGACAGGGGTTCCTGGGGCTGAGGGCTGGGGAGCAGGGAAGGGGATAATGGTGACACTGATCAGGAGCTGGCAGTGTGGGAATTGTAAGCCCGGAGGGGAGGGGAGGGAAGGGGAAGGAGGAATTGGGTGGGAGATGGGGAAGGAAGTTTGATGGATGGGAGGAATGGGGGGGCCCAGCTGGTTGGGGGTGGGGGTGACACTGGCTGTTTCTGCAGAGCACTTTGGGCTCCTCCCTGGGAAGCGCCTGTGGGTCTGCGGGGCCAGAGTCTCACACGCGATTTTGTTTCGTTGGGGTCTCCCAGGAGCTGATTGAAAATCTCCCGGAGGTGTCAGAGCCGAGCTCCATCATTTCCAGCTCCATGGCCGCGGTTTACAATCTCAGGTACGAGGACCCTCCCGTCCAGCTGCCCTAACCCTAGTGCTGATTGGGCCCAGAGCCGGGAGTCACAGATCCTCCTCCGGCTAGGTTACCCCCAGCTGAGGCTGTTCCCATCCCCCAGCAGAGGAGGCAGGAACGTCCCCTCTTTCCTGGCTGGGGGGTTGATTTCACTCCAGGAACGTTACAGTGGCCGTAGGGAGGGGATCACTGCGGGGCAGGGGGTCATGTCCGTGGCAGTTCCAACGCCACGCTGGTGCTGCAAAGTGTATGACAGGTTCCTCTCTCCTGCCAGCAAACTGAAGCCACCACTGGCCCTGGAGCTGGAATCTCGCCTCCTGCGGGCTCTTCTCCACAGGATCGTTACCATGGGCACTGGGAACGACACCCCCCAGTTCCGGGTAGGTCCTGATCCTACTTCTCTGTCCCAGGAGCAGAAGCAGGCTCTGGTCCCTGCTCCCTTGCTTTGATAGAGCTGCTGAGAATAGGGGAGGGGTGAGCAGAGCTGGGAACAGGCCTGTGACAAACTGGCAGGGGGGCCCCCTTCCCTCCAGAGGAGATTGCATTACCCATCCGTGGCTGATCCCAGACTTTCCTCCTCTCCTCATTCTGTGCTCTGCTGCATGGACTCTCCCGGGGATCCTGCCTCCCACCCATTGCAGTTTGCCTGTTCCATAGTCTGCTGGGTACCAGCCCCTGCGCAGAGAACTGCTAGAGCAAGGATTGAAGAGGCAGCAGGCATCCGGCCATGAACTTTTGCTTAGTGTCCCTGTAGTGATGTGAATGGGAAGAGGCCAGGTTGTGCCTTATGAGTCTTGCCAGGGCTCCTGGAGAATCCTCCTAATTGTCCCTTGACTGGTGTGTCCCCATGTCCCTTGACTGGCGGGTGCTCCCTCCTCTTGCAGGCTCTGCACAAGAGCTATTTAGAGAGCCTGGACAGCATGCTCAGGGGCCTGCTGAGCGAGAACCCCACCTTGGAGAAGCTGCAGCACCTCTTGGAGGTGAGTAGAATGGGACGGGCTGGGGTGGAATTGCCCCTGAACCCTGGGGGAGGGCAGCGAAGGAGAGCTTAGAAGAGCCACATTTCCATTGTGTCCTTCCAGCTTGGACCCAGGCGGCCACACTTTCCCAGAGCTGCCAGTGCAGGGGGAAGGAGCTGGGACTGTCAGCCAGAGCTCTGCCCGGTTTCATTAAGCACTAACAGTGAGCACCAGGCCTGGCCGGGAACTGAGAGACAAACTCCTGTGAGATGCAGAACATGGGCCTCTGAGAAAAGTCACTGGCTCCTCTCTAGGGAGACCCTGAGATGCAGGAGGAGCCTCAGGGAATCAGCTCTTCTTTCCTAGGGACACTACAGTTCCCGGAGGGATTGTTCTCATGGCCGTTCCATCCATCCTACCAAGGCCTGTGTAGCTGGGGTCTGGGGTCCAGGGCATGTGCCTTGATCCTGTCGTGCTGTACATGGATCGGGGGTTCAGGGCAAATAGACCAGCCCCAAGACTGACCATTATCCCAGCCTGGAGAGACAATGAGCTTGTGCGCAGCAAGACGTGGGCAGTGTCATGGACTGCCTTTTCAAGCTCTGTGACCAGGGCTCAGCTATTCCACCCTGAGCACAAAGTCTCAGCTCCTTGGGGAGGGAGAGAGGGTCATTTGTAGAGCATGTACGTCTGCCCGCTGACCCTCCCCTGCCTCCTTCTCCTGCAGCATGTCCATGTCTGGCTCCATTCAAAAAAGGCCCAGGAGAGAGCTAGGGCCATACAAAGCAGCGCTGCCCTGCTTGAATTTGCCAGCTGCCTGCCTGGATTTGACGTAAGTGACCTTTGACCCCAGCATCCTGCAGAGTCAGGGCTTGAGTCAAGTTCCTCATCCCCTGACTAATTGGTCCCCCCTGGGTCTGTAAGGGACTGCGTTCCATAGGCCACTGGCTGGCAGATTTGTGCCTGGCCTCAGGGCCCTTGTTATTCTGGAGCAGCCCTTGCCCTGGTCCCTTTGCTCCAAGCTCCCTTGGGGGCAGAGAGGAAGAGGGCTCTCGCTTCTCTCCCCCAGTGCCTCCTACAGAGGGGTGGGAGCAGAACTCTGGCCCGGGGGCGCTGGAGAGCTGAAGGGAGAATGTTGATGGATTCCCCTCTTCTCCTCCTTCCACCAGACCTCCTCCGACTTCTCCATGGCAGGCGACTTCGTGCTGCAGCTGGGTCTCCATATATCCCACCCAGCCAACAACATCGGTCCGCAAGCCAGGGGTGGGATATATTGGCTGCACAGGCTCCTGGTGCAGAAGAGGGGTAAGAAAGCCAGCTGGACAATGGGACCCCATGGAAACAAGCCTCTCGGAGACTAGTTCCAGCTGGCCATTGGGACGCCTATAGAACTAAGGCCTCTCTGTTTAGACCCACTGTAGCAGGGAAGCGGAACCCCAATAGAAACAAGGCCCCTCCTTAGAGACTCCCTCTGCTGGGCAATTGGACCCTCCAGAAAGAAGCCCCCGCCTCTGAGACCGATCCCACCTTAGATGATGACTCTTTCTCTTCCCCTCTCTCTGAATTAGGGAGATGAGTGTGAAAGTGCCAGGGAAATTGGCTGCTTTATGTCAGAGCCCGGCTCTGTCCCCCAGCCCAGAGAAATAGCCCACCCACAGGGCAGCCAGCTGGTGAGGGGACAGGAAGGGAGCTATTGAGACACATGGAGGGAAAGAGCCCATCATCAGGGCAGGGGCAGGAGCAGGGACCAAAGGGGAAGGACACAAAGCTTGTAGGATGTCACCAGTTGGGTAGTCAGGGCCAGATCCTGACTTCAGTGGGTGTTGGGGGGTTCTCCGTATTAGACACCACCATTGACAGGCACCCACTCCCAGAGCACAATGACCGTTAGGGTCACAGGATTACTGTGATGACTGAAAGAAATCCCCCTTCTGCTACTAAACCGCCTGGTATGGACCTTGCGATTCCATTGGGCCGTGGATGCCACCAGGACCCTGGCCAGCGTGCACCCAGAAGGAAACCGGCAGTGAAAGCGGAATGCCAAACCTCCCCAATGGGTGTGTCTTTCTCCCCCAGGGCTCAACATCACAGAGGGGAGAGAGCTGTGGTGCCGGGACGGGCTCCAAGACACCGAGCGCGTGGGGTACAAAAACCTGGCCAGGGTGGGAGAGGTAAGGACTCTCTGCCGGTGCATTGCAGCAGCTCCGGGGTGGAGTTGTCTCCCCCTGCAGTGAGTGTGTCATGGACACAGGGCAAGAGCCTGCTACTTATTTCCAGCAGAGTATGTGAGGCTCCTGGGAATGTCAGTGGGATGAGGCGTGGGAATGAACCAGACCTAAAAGACCCCTAACCTCTAGCGGGTGAGCTGCAGGAGATATCGCTGCTGGGAGCAGTAGTGTCCTGTGTTGTCTGTGTGAGCTGGGTTTCAGAGTGCGGAGACACATGTCCAGCATCTCATGGCACCTGCTCCAGAAAGAGCTATTTGAGGCAACCTCTTACTGAAGGGGGTTTCTTGGTCCATGGGACCGCAAAGGTTGGCTGCCTCAGGACTCTTCTCCACCTTGTGATCCACTAGAGGGATTTGGGGCCTGGTTCTGAGCCATTGCAAGGGCTCTGGTTCTGTTGGTTTTAGGTCTTTGGAGAGCTATTTACTGAAGATCAGAAAAGGACTTTCCTCCAGGCGGCGCTGCAGGCCATACACCACCCCCTGCTCCGTGTCAGCCAGGCTGGGCTGATGCTGACGTATTCCATTCTGGGGGAAGTCGGCCAGCTGCTAGGGGACGAGGTAACCAAAGAGGGCTCAACTGGGGAGGGAACCCCAGGGCCTTTCACCTCCAGGCCATTGAAAATCACTCCCATCCCATCCCCATGCGCTGACCTGGGAGCAAGGAGAGGAGGAACCCAGGCAGGTGCCATTGGTAGGTGCCAGCTTGTCCCCTGAGCAGCTCAAAGCAGGGCAGACCCAGCTCTCCAAAAAGGCTATTTCCTAACAGGCATCACATCAACACGACACGCTGCCATTGCTCATGCTAGGGGCTGCCAACTCCCCTAGCCACCTCTAGGAACCTTTCATCCCCTCTGGGCCTCAGGCCAGTTCCTAGTGCTCTGGGATCATGTTATCTCAGCCCCCACCTGCTCTGGGAGAATTGGACGAGTCAGTCAGCAGAGCCTGCTTAAGTGCCCCATTCCTCAGAGCTACTGTCCATGGCATCATGTTAAGGACTGGGGGATCCCTTGGGGAAAGATGTCCACTTCCTCTCACCCCCCGACACTACTGCCCAGAGGTTCCCAGCCCCTCAGCTGGAGGGGGCAAGGGCGGCTGAGGGGATTCTGGGGAGCGGAGCTGAATCCCCAGCTGGGTTGGGCGGTAGAACAGCTCTCAGGCGGGAACTGAGAGGAGTGGGGGCAGGAGTTCATTCCCCAATGGTGGGAGAGGGGATGGGAGTCACTAGAGAAGAGACAAGATTTCGGCTCGGGGGTTGGGTGGGGGAATCCGTCCCTCAGACATGGGGAGGGGCGGAGAGGAAATTTTGCTGGCTCCCGGTGCGGTTAATCCCCTTCGTTCTCGTGGGTGTCCAAGTCTCTGATTGATCCTTGTTCCCTTGCAACAGGGGGACATTACAGCAAAGGTGATGGCCGAGCTCTTTACTATCAGGAGCTTGCGCCAGATCCCCAAAGCGCTGCAGGGGCTGTGCTCTGCAGGGCAGCCTTGAAGACCCACCCCCCCTTCACATGACCAGGTACTGCTCTGTCTCACTGTGCCTGGGGGGGAAGGGCTGGGGGAAGCGGCCATAGAGCCCACAGCATTGAGAGAAACCAAGGCTGAGCACCTCACTCTCAACCCCCTGCCCCACCCAGCCCCTGGAGCTGGGGCCAGGCCAGATACTGGTTCGGAAGAATCGGGCTGTGGGGCTGGCCCAGAAATGAGAGCATCCGCAGAACCCGGGGTTATGCTCAATAGCCATTGCAGTCTGGGAGGGGTGGCCTGACATGGAGCCCCTCCCCTGTCGTCACTGCTCAGACCTTCCCATGGCCCGTGTCACCCCTGCCGCAGCGAATGTCTGACCATCCCCCACCTGGGGCCCAATCCACCCACCTGGTATCTGAACCCTTCCCAGCCAGGAATGAAACTCCCCCCTAAGAGTCTGGGGCAGGGAAGGATGCTCCCCATCTGGCAGGTGGGAACTGA
This sequence comes from Chrysemys picta bellii, assembly GCF_011386835.1. Lineage (NCBI taxonomy): Eukaryota > Metazoa > Chordata > Testudines > Emydidae > Chrysemys > Chrysemys picta. The sequence continues at coordinate 1,624,884 of NC_088792.1, read as the reverse complement.
GACGTAGAGGAAGGGCTGTGGGCCTGGTCACACAATCCTGGGTGGAGATCTGGAAAGTGGACTGGGTCCCAGCCTAGAGCTTTTCCCCCAGGGGCACTTTCACTTTCTGCCCTTTATTCTCCCCTCCGGCTAGGGGGTCTGTGAGTGTGAAATGAACAGGGGGATGATGGGGTCCTGACACATAGCCTGGATGGGAGCTCCCCTTGGCTTGGACCCCAGGGGCAGAGACATCTTGGTCATCCTGCTGTCCTTCTTTTATTGCTCGGAAGGGAGTCCACTGATGAGGGGTTTCTAGGGCTCCAGTAAGTCATCCTCATTCCCGTCCGCATGTACCACCCTGCCCTGCCCTGCCCTCCAGTTTCCTTGCTGTTGACTCTGGCTTGACTATTGACTCCGGTCTCTGGCTATGACTTTGGCATGACTCTTTTTGGCTCCAGATTTTGGTTATGAACCCCAGCTAAGTTTTCTCCTTGCCTTTCTCTAGCCTCGCTCCAGGCCCTCCACCCACCCGCTCCAGCATTACCTCCTCATCCTGATCTTCCCCAACCCCTCGGATTTTGACTACCCGGATTTGACCTTCGGCGTGTCTATGGACTTTGGCTTGGGCATGGACTTGGATGATCTTTGGTCTGACCACCCGGCTTCGACCTCTGGCCTGGACTTGGAGACTGGCTCTGGTTCTGCTTCTGCTTTGTTGATGGACTCTGATCTCAGTTTTGATCCTGGTGTGTCCCTGGCCCTTGATTCTAGCACCACTCTTACCCTAGGTGCCATCCATAGGCAAAAGGGGACCCATCACACCAGGTGTGACCCATGGCCTCACTACATGAGCCTGGCCTGGTTCTGCCCCTACTGGAGTTGTGCAATGGAAATGACTGAAAATGCAGGGGTTCCTTTAAACAACCTCCGGCACCATTCTTTACTTGGCACCCGGCCGTAGTATAATGGCCCTACCATCAATCAAATCCTAACCCCCCCCCCTTGATTCCTTAAGCCCAATCTCTTGACCCGTTAGTCCCTCCCACCTGTCACCGGAAGTCCCGCCCCATGGAGGTATTACTTCCGGGGTCAAGGTGGCCACATGACCAGATGCAAGGTATGTCATCTGACCACTCTAAGAACTCCTCCCACCACCCTCTACCAATCAGGATGGGTTTTGTCCTGAAAGGACCGCCCCAAGAGGAGATTTGACCATTCAGGGTGCCTTCTGGGGTGGGGTGACCTGTCTGGAAGTGGGCCATGTGACCCCTCTAAGAACTCCTCCCACCACCCTCTACGAATCAGGATGGGTTTCGTCCTGAAAGGACCATCCCGAGAAGAGATTTGACCAATCAGGCCGAATTCTAGGGCAGGGTGACCCTTCTGGAAGTGGGCCGTATGACCCCACTAAGAACTCCTCCCAAGGCCCTCTACCAATCAGAGTGCAGCACCATTACCCCATCAGTCCCAGTGCTGGACAGAGGAGGCCATCTCTTACCAACGACACGTGTTTTAGAAATTGTGGAAAGGCTGCTGAGAGGAAAGTTGGACTCCTTCACCACCCCTGTGAAAACTTCCGACTTTGTTTTAGCCCCGAGTGTCTTTGACCATCTGCAGAGAAAGTGCTACATCAGGAACAGTTCCGAGGAGCAGGAGGGAGCGACCGTGGCCTCTCTTTGTCCACCCCCTTAGAGCTGGAATGCGATCACGGCTTGCGGGAGTCACCGGTGGACAAGGTGAACGGAAAAGACAGCGCTCAGGTAAATGAATGATTAAGAAGAGACTTTCGAGGTCTTGCGGCCTACAGAGATCTTTTGGAACGTCTCATTGCCCATGAGGGAAGAGGGTATGTTCAGTTCTGCCATGGCATTCAGAAACACACCCCATCGTTTAGGTCCATGTCTGCTAGGAACAGAGCACGTCTGGGTGACGGCCCTGCCTAAGTCGAGCATGTTAGAACCATTAGCCACAGAGCCTTTCTACACAAAAGCCCCTTTATCATTCAACGAAGAGAGATTTGTATCCTGGCCCAGCTTGTTTAGCAATACTAATGCCTTTTTCTTATAACGCTTATTCACGTTCTCCAACATCTCCTGAGCAACAGAGTCTGAGGTCTTTGGTGTTTCTGGGGGTTTGGCAGTTACACTCTGTTCCTGTTCTGGTAGAAACAGACCTATTTTCCCTGATCCGCATCGCTCTGCTTCACGTACATTAGGTACCTTTGAAGCACGGCACTGTAAAGTTGATCCTTTTCGTATTCGGCTAAGTCAGTTCTTAGAAGAACAGACTTCATTTCAGCATCCAATAAGCGAGTTGCTTATTCTTATATTTTCCTCTGCCACAGCGGGAGCCCTTAATTGCTCCAACTGGTGGCTCGGCACCAGGTACATTTTTTCTGCATACTCCATTATCGATTAGTTAAAAGCCCCGTTATCAGAGGGATAGCAAAACTTAACAGAGGGCTGATAAAGCCCCCAGACTGCTTCACCAGATGCTTCTTTCTTTGAAGTGAAGCCCTTTTATTACATAAAGTTTTTATAAGCATGCGTCTCTTTTTCAGCACACGCACTTGATTCTGTGTTAAAGGTACGTTTCCTTTGAAGGTAATGAGCGCTGTTTCTGAGATGGCCACTACTAGATCGACAGAGGCCTAACACAGCATAGCCTTCCTTTGCTGTGGGGACGATTTGTTAAGTCATTTTAGCAGGCCCAGGTTTCTCTTCATGCAGCTAGACATGTTTTCGGTCAGCAGCCCCGGCTGTTAAAAGGGGCCTGACAATAATTCACCTCTTTCTATACCTGGCTGTTGTTCTTTTCAAAGTATAAACCGCCGGCCAGTCTGGAGGGAAAAGACCAGTTCTTAGTCTATAAGCTTCTGATGTGGAAGCACTGAAATCCACCACCGGGTAGCCATAAGGTCTTTTGGTAGCATCCTCAAAAGCTTCTAGAAAGAATTGAGCTTTGCCGGGGTACATTTGCCAAGCGAGCTTAGCGATTTGTAATTTATCCCTGGGGTTTTTGAACAGAACCAGGTACGTTGTGTTTAGTTTAATCGTGCGACTCTTTTTTCCCTGACAAACTCCAGCAACTCAGGAGTTTTCAATCTTTCGTTTTTTATTCACACCCCCTAGAGTGTGTGTTCTGGGTTTGTGAATGTATGTGGTTCTGTGCACATTCAGAGCCCCTAGAGTGTGTGCTCTGGGTTTAACAAATTTATTAGAGCATAAGCTTTCGTGGACTACAGCCCACTTCTTCGGATACATATGCATCCGAAGAAGTGGGCTGTAGTCCACGAAAGCTTATGCTCTAATAAATTTGTTAGTCTCTAAGGTGCCATCCTTTCAATCCTTCGTTTTTTTATTCACACCCCCTAGAGCGCGTGCTCTGGGTTTGTGAATGTGTGTGGTTCTGCGCACATTCAGAGCCCCTAGAGTGCGTGCTCTGGGTTTGTGAATGTGGGTGTTTTCACTCTCAGTTTCCTCAGGGTTTGGTGTGGCGGTGGCCGCTAAGGAATTGGTGTTGTGATTGTGTTGTTGCAATACCTCGGGGAGGACACACACAAAAAAAACATTTTACAAAACTGAACTTTACCATCTTTCTCACCCACATCTATGTATTTACTTAAAATACAAAATCTCACAGAAGAACCAAACCAATAAGCAAACTGTATTTACTGGGCTTCATCCATCCATCAATCACTGATGCTGATGAATTTTCCTTTGCAGCTCTCTCTTTCCTTTTTCTTTTGAACTTGTTTTTCCTCTGGTGTAAGGATCTCTCATGTTTTGACCGTACTGCGGGGCAAACAACATTATTATAAAACTCCTGAAACCGTCTTGTAAACTTAAAAAATAAAATATTCATTAAGGTGTTAAAAAGTCACAGCTTTAAAACAAATAATCCATTTCAGGCTGTACAACAAACACAGGTTTTGAGTTTATTTCTACCACTTAAAAAACAAAACAAAACAAAACAAACAAGCCACAAAAAACCAAAACCATTTTTTTAAAAAATACATCTCATTTTGCAGAATAAAAAAACTAAACTGCTTTTAAAATCCATTTAAAAACATATTTTGCACAGTAAAAAACCTTGTTAGTTTGAAACAAACAAAGTACTTTTTAATAACCTACACCTATGCCTTGCACAGACCCCTCTCACACACAAACCAGCAGCTTTATAAACACACCAAAGCAAGTATGCAGCCATATACTTTTCAATAACCCCCGCATGCATTTAAAAGGCCCATGCTTGTTCTGTCCCCAGCCATGTGTGCTTGGGCCTTTGGGTTAGTTAGTATTATTCCCCCAATTGCCTCAAACCCATTTTAAAAACACATCACATTATGCACAGTAAAAAAACCTGTTAGTTTGAAACAAACCAAGTACTTTTAAAAAACCTACACCTATGCCTTGCACAGACCCCTCTCACACACAAACCAGCAGCTTTATAAAGACACCAAACCAAGTTTGCAGCCATATACTTTTCAATAACCCCCCTCCCCCCATGCATGTAAACGCCAATTGCTAGGGTTATCATATTTAACAAATAAAAAAAGAGGACCCTCCACGGGGCCCTGGCCCCGCCCATTTCCCCCCCAAGCCCTGCCCCAACTCCGCCCCTTCCCCGCCCCTTCCCCGCCCTAACTCCGCCCCCTCCGCCTCAGCCGGAGGCTCTGCTCCTCCTCTGACTCTTCGGCTCTGTTTAAGAGCCGGGCTGCCCGAGCGCTACCGGCTTCGGGCAGCCCCCGTGCCTCCGGACCCTGCGCCGCCGGAGCCCGGGAGGGGAAGTGTCCAATAGCGTTCTGCCAACTCCAGGGGTTATATTTGAACTGTCCAATAGCGTTCTGCCAACTCCAGGGGTTATATTTGAACTGTCCAGTCGCATCTGCGAATTCCTGAGCTTTTATTTCATTCCATATTAATCAGAACTCACCATCCACCCCCACCCACCCCCCCTTACTTTGGGTGCACCCCCATCAAATATAACCCTATGGCAACAAGGGTAAGTAACCGCAGTCACCCTGCCTATTCAATGACAGGGGCGAGGGTGTAGTTAAACCCATTCAGTTCAACTCTATTGTACTCAAACACATGTCTGAACAAGTCACGTTTGTTTTATTGTAAGCACATTTTTTTAGGATTTTTTTCCCCCTCCCACAACATACATTTCAGCTTTTTGCTGTCAATGGGACACTTTTACACAAAAAACCCTACAAGAGCTAGGCTCTCACAAACAATTGATTTTTTATTTAAAAGACATACAGCTCCTTGAAAACTAACCAATATGCTTCATTAAAACGTTTAGCTCACTTAAGGGCCAAAGGCCTTCTAACAGAAACACAGATAGTCACAAAGCTCTTTTCAATAGGTTTTTTTTCTTTTCAATTTACAGCTACCAAGTTTTATATCGCATGTTTGTCCCCTCCCTATTCTCTAACTTAATTCTTTTAGATTTCTTACAAATAGTCTTTTTCTTAAGCAGAGTTCTGTAACTTTTTGTGCAGACTAGACGGTGAATGTAACGCTGTGTCGTGGAAAAACGACCACGCGTTGTGTTTGGATCAGAATTGCCCGAGGCCCCTTTATTACGAGCATGCAAGGGGGGTACCAGCGAACTGGCAGTCCCCCCGAATACAGATTTTTCAACAGCTTTTATAGCAAAAAAACACAATTAGTAATACACACGTCCTTGTTCACATTATTGCCATAATTGGATAAATGCTGTGCAATTCAGTGGAGACCCTGACCGTGTTTTAAAGAAAATAACCAAAGCAGAAGATGCCTGCTTACAGCTGTAGTGGAAAAATTGCAGACATCTTCTGGTTTGATTATTTTCTTTAAAACACGGTCAGGGTCTCCACTGAATTGCACAGCTTTTATCAAGGTCACCCCTGGCGCTAAATGTTCTTGGGTTAGGCCCAGACATTGCATAGCATAACCTGTGGCAATACCAGTGTTTAATAAGCTTTCCAAACACAGCTCAGCACATAGGTCCTGGAGCTTGCAGTTTATCGCCACTGAAGTCCAAGTCACAGAGTCATGGTGCCGTTGGGCTGGCGCATCTATGACACAGCCCTCGCAATCTTCACAAAGCTTTTCCCTAAGGCAGTGTTTAAGGACAGCATAAACAGCAATGTGTACAATAGTTTGCATGACTTTTTTATGCTCACGGGGAGGCACTGGCTCAGTTAATTCTATGCCAAGCCTCCTCCTAAACTCCTCATAGCCGTCATCCTCAGAGTCCTCTTCAACCATTTGTATCGGCGTTGAGCAAAGACAAGGTGGGCCCGGTTCATCTTCGCTGCTTGATGCAACGCTGTTCCAGGGCCTCTAGGATCTCTAGAAAGGCATCGTCGAGCTGTTGAGAGATTTTCAGAAAAGATTCAGTGTAAGCACCCCACTGCTTGTTTTTAGATTTACACAACCCCCAGTTCCTAACCCATTACACATCCTCCTCGACCGTCGCTTCTTAATCATTCATTTACCTGTGAGACGTCTTTTCCGTTCACCTTGTCCGCCGGTGATTCCCCAAGCCGTGATTGTATTCCACCTCTAAGGAGGTGGACAAAGAGAGACCTCGGGGTTAAAACAAAGTCCAAAGTTCTCCCGGGGGTAGTGAAGGAGTCCATGTTTCCACTCATCAGCCTTTCCACGATTTCTAAAATACATGTCCTTGGTAAGAGATGGCCTTCTCTGTCTGGCACTGGGACTTATGGGGTAATGGTGCTGCACTTTGATTGGTAGAGGGCCTTGGGAGGAGTTCTTAGTGGGGTCACACGGCCCACTTCTGGACGGGTCGCCCTGCCCCAGAACTCACCCTGATTGGTCAAATCTCCTCGTGGGATGGTCCTTTCGGGACGAAACCCATTCTGATTGGTAGAGAGTGGCGGGAGGAGTTCTTAGAGGGGTCACACGGCCCACTTCCAGAGAGGTCAACCCACCCCAGAAGGCACCCTGATTGGTCAAATCTCCCCTCGGGGCAGTCCTTTTGGGACGAAACCCATCCTGATTGGTAGCGAGTGGTGGGAGCAGTTCTTAGAGGGGTCACATGACACACCTTGCTTCTGGTCATGTGGCCACCTTGACCCCAAAAGTAACACCCCCATGGGGCAAGACTTCCAGTGACAGGTGGGAGGGACTACGGGTCAAGGCGTGGGGCTTAAGGAGTCAAGGGGTGGTGGTTGGGGTTTGATTGGCGGTAGGGCCCTTATAGGACTGATGGGTGTCCGAGTCAATAATGGTGTAGTAGGTCCAGGGACGGAGGCTGATTAAAGGAACCCTACATTTTCTAATGGCTAAGAGTGGTGCTAGAATCTAGGTCCAGGGACACACCAGGATCAAAACCGAGATCAGAGTCCATCAACATTTTTTTTTTTTAAGCAACTAACAAAATCATCCAAAGCCCAAGATTTGGTGGTGATGGGGGACTTCAACTATCCAGATATATGTTGGGAAAATAACACAGCGGGGCACAGACTATCCAACAAATTCTTGGACTGCATTGCAGACAACTTTTTATTTCAGAAGGTTGAAAAAGCTACTGGGGGGGAAGCTGTTCTAGACTTGATTTTAACAAATAGGGAGGAACTCATTGAGAATTTGAAAGTAGAAGGCACCCTGGGTGAACGTGATCATGAAATCATAGAGTTTGCAATTCTAAGGAAGGGTAGAAGGGAGAACAGCAAAATAGAGACAATGGATTTCAGGAAGGCAGATTTTGGTAAGCTCAGAGAGCTGATAGGTAAGGTTCCATGGGAATCAAGACTGAGGGGAAAAACAACTGAGGAGAGTTGGCAGTTTTTCAAAGGGACACTATTAAGGGCCCAAAAGCAAGCTATTCCTCTGGTTAGGAAAGATAGAAAATGTGGCAAAAGACCACCTTGGCTTAACCACGAGATCTTGCATGATCTAAAAAATAAAAAGGAGTCATATGAAAAATGGAATTACAGATTACAAAGGATTAATATAGGCAAACAACACAGGAATGCAGGGGCAAGATTAGAAAGGCAAAGGCACAAAATGAGCTCCAACTAGCTACAGGAATAAAGGGAAACAAGAAGACTTTTTATCAATACATTAGAAGCAAGAGGAAGACCAAAGACAGGGTAGGCCCACTGCTCAGTGAAGAGGGAGAAACAGTAACAGGAAACTTGGAAATGGCAGAGATGCTTAATGACTTCTTTGTTTCGGTCTTCACCGAGAAGTCTGAAGGAATGCCTAACATAGTGAATGCTAATGGGAAGGGGGTAGGTTTAGCAGATAAAATAAAAAAAGAACAAGTTAAAAATCATGTAGAAAAGTTAGATGCCTGCAAGTCAGCAGGGCCTGATGAAATGCATCCTAGAATACTCAAGGAGCTAATAGAGGAGGTATCTGAGCCTCTAGCTATTATCTTTGCAAAATCATGGGAGGCGGGAGAGATTCCAGAAGACTGGAAAAGGGCAAATATAGGGCCCATCTATAAAAAGGGAAATAAAAACAAGCCAGGAAACTACAGACCAGTTAGTTTAACTTCTGTGCCAGGGAAGATAATGGAGCAAGTAATTAAAGAAATCATCTGCAAACACTTGGAAGGTGGTAAGGTGATAGGGAACAGCCAGCATGGATTTGTAAAGAACAAATCGTGTCAAACCAATCTGATAGCTTTCTTTGATAGGATAACGAGCCTTGTGGATAAGGGTGAAGCTGTGGATGAGGTATACCTAGACTTTAGTAAGGCATTTGATAAGGTCTCGCATGATATTCTTATGGATAAACTAGGCAAATACAATTTAGATGGGGCTACTATAAGGTGGGTGCATAACTGGCTGGATAACCGTACTCAGAGAGTTGTTATTAATGGTTCCCAATCCTGCTGGAAAGGCAAAACGAGTGGGGTACCGCAGGGGTCTGTTTTGGGACCGGCTCTGTTCAATATCTTCATCAACGACTTAGATATTGGCATAGAAAGTACGCTTATTTAGTTTGTGGATTATACCAAACTGGGAGGGATTGCAACGGCTTTGGAGGACAGGGTCATAATTCAAAATGATCTGGACAAACTGGAGAAATGGTCTGAGTTAAACAGGATGAAGTTTAACAAAGACAAATGCAAAGTGCTCCACTTAGGAAGAAAAAATCAGTTTCACACATACAGAATGGGAAGAGACTGTCTAGGAAGGAGTACGGCAGAAAGGGATCTAGAGGTTATAGTGGACCACAAGCTAAATATGAGTCAACAGTGTGATGCTGTTGCAAAAAAAGCAAACATGATTCTGGGATGTATTAACAGGTGTGTTGTGAGCAAGACACGAGAAGTCATTCTTCCGCTCTACTCTGCTCTGGTTAGGCCTCAGCTGGAGTATTGTGTCCAGTTCTGGGCACCGCATTTTAAAAAAGATGTGGAGAAATTGGAAAGGGTCCAGAGAAAAGCAACAAGAACAATTAAAGGTCTTGAGAACATGACCTGTGAAGGAAGGCTGAAAGAATTGGGTTTGTTTAGTTTGGAAAAGAGAAGACTGAGAGGGGACATGATAGCTGTTGTCAGGTATTTAAAAGGGTGTCATAAGGAGGAGGGAGAAAACTTGTTCACCTTAGCCTCTAAAGATAGAACAAGAAGCAATGGGTTTAAACTGCAGCAAGGGAGGTCTAGGTTGGACATTAGGAAAAAGTTCCTAACTGTCAGGGTGGTTAAACACTGGAATAAATTGCCTAGGGAGGTTGTGGAATCTCCATCTCTGGAGACATTTAAGAGTAGGTTAGATAAATGTCTATCAGGGATGGTCTAGACAGTATTTGGTCCTGCCATGCGGGCAGGGGACTGGACTCGATGACCTCTCGAGGTCCCTTCCAGTCCTAGAATCTATGAATCTATGAATAAACAAAGCGGAAACAGAACCAGAGCCACTGTCCAAGTCCAGGCCATTACCCCCTGCTGTGAATCTCAGAATTGTTGGCTCACAGGAAATCGGCAAAGCTTTTCATCCAACTTCATCTGCGAGGATTTCCAATCTAACACTCATTTGGGCAAGGGACAAATGGAAGACAGATTTCAAAACACACTATGGACATTTTAACTGTCTGATATGCCATTGGAGCTAACTAACAGTCCCCTGACCTTGCAACCCTTCATCAGTGATGTATTTGGGGACAGTGTCATCTATTGAGGTGACATACTCCTCTTTTTGGAAAACCCAGAGCAGTACACACACCTCATCCGAACCTGGAGATGTTTCGGCAGTGTGGTCTCAACACAGAATTGGAAAAGCATACCTCCAGCCAACTCTCCACAGAGTTTTTGGGGTACATCCTCTCACCGGAAGGTGTTCTGATTGATGCAAATAAGGTGGAAGCCATTCATAAATGGGACAAAGTTTGAAGTCCTCAAGAAGAGCAGTGCTTCCTAGACTTCACCAGCTTTACTGCTGCGTCGGCCCAGGGTTCTCAGAGCCAGTAACCCCCACGAGAGCTCTCCTCCACAAAATGGCCGCATTCCTTTGATCATCCAAGTTCCATCAAGCCCGCAAACAGCCCAGAATTGCCTTCACCACTGCATCTATTCTGACGCACAGCATTCATCGTAGAAGTAGACACATCTACTTTGAGTACCAGGGCCTGCTTTATTTGGTGTTGCCAGACGTGGGCCGAAATTCAGACTTAGCTTGACTCACGTGATTCTGCGCTTTCACAAAGGCACCATGCACCTAACTTCTTGGAATCTCAGGCCTCTGGAGACCCTGCTCCATCCATGGCACCATTGCCAGGAATTTCACTCATTCAAATGGCCACATGATGGAACTGACTCTCATAGATCACCTGACCAAGATGGCGTGCTTCATCCCTCTGTGCACGAGTACCTTCGGCTGAGAGGACAGATCAGCTCCAAATTTCCAAAGGCCAATGACACCTTTGTTTTGCTAACTCTAGATTTCCCACTGATTTCATGCCACAGTACTAATGGCCTCTCCGAACTTCCCAGCTATTGACCTGGGTCAACAAATCCATTACATTCAAGAAGAACGAAGGGAGCCCCTCGAGGACACTAGGAAGGAGTCAGATATTATACAGACTGCTGATGACAAGAGGGAAGCCATTTGCTGAAGGGAGGTACCAAGTCCCTGGCACTGACCCAATCCCTATGCCCCGTCTGTTGGAGCAGTTCCTGACCCATCCCCCTTGGCTGACCTTCTGATCCCATCCTCCTCCCCTGGCTCTAGGGAGCAAACTCTGGGTCCCTTCCCTCACTCTGGCACAATCCGTGCCCAGAGGGACCGAATCCCTCACAGACAATGGGACTGTCCTCCCTGCTCCTGCTTGTGGGGGGGTCTACTACCCCCATTTTACAGACAGGGAATGAAGGTGATGAAGTGACCTCTCCAAAGTCACACCTGGAAATGTGGAGGAGATCTGGGAACTGGACTGGGTTTTACAGGAGTGCCCTCCCCACAGAAGCAGCTTCACTTTCTGCCCTTCGTTCTCTCCTCCCCTCATGGCCCGTCTTCGATGGGGATCTCTGAACTGGAAATGAGCAGGGGCTTCCTCCCCCTCTGTCTTCCAATGTCTGGGATCTGTCCCCAGCAACGCAGCCTGCAGCTGGCCAGCTTGGGGAGCCATCGCCTCACCCTGTGAAATCCAGACGTGCTGGCTCTCAGTGATGCTTCGACGGAAAACCACGCACCCCACACAGAGGTAGGAACCAGCCATTCCCAGGTTGTTCTGAGGAGCCAGGATTCCTCCAGGAGCTGGGGAAGGGCACAGTGAGCAGTCTGTCAGAGGTAGGGGAGGGTCATGTAAGGGGAGGGTCTAAGAGAGGAGGAGCGTGAGCTAGGCTCTGTATTTGAGCTTGGCAGGGATCAAGAGAAGGGACAGGGGCTATTAGAGGGCAATGCGAGGTGCAAGGGGTGTCGGAGATGGGGGCAAGGCCTGTCAAGTTCAGCTACTTTAGATCAGTTGTGCCAGAGAATCACCGCTTGAGGTGACTGAAAGCTCTGAACTGGGGCTGGCCAAAAGCATCCTCCTCAGATGGGAATATCCCAAAAATCTGCAGAAGCTCAGCCTCTGAGGTGAACATTGTGGCCCAAACCTCTCTCTGCTCTGTACCTCGCAGGATTCCAGCCGGCTGTTCCAATCCAGGAGGAAAACTCTGCCACTGAAACCTCACAGCCCCTGTGCAGTGAAGTGCCACTTAAACCCGCTGTGATGCACAGAGCTTGCCCTGGCTGTCCGCACAGGACTGAATTTCACCCCTTCAGAGGGTAAGGAAATAATTGGCTGAAGGCCTTTTTCTTTTTGGATGGCTGTCTAGTGGGAAAAAACGATGGGGATTTTGAACCTGTTTCACTCCCATGACTGGTGCTTCAATGATGCAGAGAAGTGCTGATGCATTGGTTGATTTCCCCAACTTTTAATCTACTTTTTTCTTCTCTTTTAACAGGTATTCTAAGGGCACCCCATGCTTCATATGGGCATTCTTGGGTGGGCAGATTGCATCAGACCTGCACCCGAATAAATAATAGTGAATGAAATATGCAGACACTAAAGTTCTGCAGCCAAATTCTCAGAAACCTTCCTCTTGAATGTAGGATCAGGATTTTGTTTCTAATTGATTTTTTTCAAAAGTGCTAAGCAGCTACTACACTGTAATAAGAGGAAACAGAAGCAAAAACTGAAAGGATGTTACTTAAACCAATGAACAGATGCAGAGAGTGGCAGCACGGCAAAGTACACCAATGAATACTATGAGTAAATAACCTGAAAGCAAATAGGGAAGAAAACCTCATCTGGGTAATTGTGGCTCTTGGGACAAAAATCAGGTTCCTGGTACGTAGCCTGGCTGAGATCATCCCTTTTCCCTGGATCCCAGACCTGGGATTCAAACGTCATTCTCTGTATGGTGTTGTCCTTATTTTATTCCTAGGAAAAGGATCCCCAAAGGAGGTGTAAGGATCCTGGACTCTAATGTCTGCAAGAAACTTCAGCCACCTTCACAGGTAGAAGTCACTGTCTTTCCTACAATGCCACTAGTGCTCTTTCTGCTCTCCAGATCTGCTCCCTCCAGCAGGACAGAGACACCGCTTAACTCCTCAAGTCCTGATTTCCTGCCATTCTAGGGGTTGAGGGGTTTGCATTGCCCCCACCCCCACCATCATAGACTTTTCCTATGGGAATCTCCCTAGAGCAGGGGAGAAATCTGTTCTTCCATTAGAACCAGACTGCTCAGTAAATCCACCCACACTGACCTCATCTCAGCTGCTTTGTTTATCCGAGATTAGTGGTGTCTTTGGAAAACCCTTAGAGTGCCGGGGCGTGAGGTGGAGCACGGGAGACGGGAGCTCCAGGAGATTCTCCTGAAGAACACCACCCTGTCTTTCTCTGGTCAGGTTAAAGTTGCAAGCAAGGGGAGAATGGACATTAGAGAGCGAGGCTGGGACCTCTGTGGAGCTGCTGCAGTCGAGCATCCACAGCCAGAAGAGAGACGACGGGAAAGGCGCTTCGATGGCTGCCACAGCCGCAGCAGCTGTCTCACCAAACCAGCACCGCCCTGGTCTGACATACAACATACCTGGTAATCCCCCCTAGACAGCCTGTTTCACAACTGCACCTCATTGTTGGCTCCTAGTCAACTTGTGATCCACTTGAACTCCCAGATCCATCGCAGCAGCACTTCTCCCTAGCCAGTTATTCCCCACATTGTATTATGCATTTGATTTTCCCTTCTAGAGTGAAGTACTTTGCACTTGTCTTTATATTCATCACATCTATATTCATCCTAGTGCTCCATACATTTATTCTTAACAGGGTTATTGTATATACTTAGGCTGGGAAGGAATACATTTTTCTCAATAAATGTTGGTAAATATTGATTTCACCATATGCCCACAAACCAATGAAAAAAATGTTGCCATCAATAATAATTGAAATGTACAGATAGGCAAAGGAAGAAAAATTGCAGCTTCAGAATGTATTCGAGTTCGATTTAAGGATATTTATTTTATCTATTGTGACAAGTGATGTTGAGCATTTGTGTTTTAACAGTTATAAAGCTTTAACTTTTTGAATCTCAGTGTCGACTGTCATTAAAAAAAATGTCTGACCTCCCATTGTCTGATCCCCATAATTTCCCACAATTGTAAAGGTTTAAACATTTAAAATAAAAAAGGCTTAAACATAAACATCGATATTATCAATTAAAATGATAAAAAAAAATAAAAATCAAATTCTGAGAAGGCTCTATATACTTCTTATACAGCTTTATTCTCAATCATCTTCTTGTCACCTTGTGCTGGTCCCCATCTGTTTGTCATCTGTGTCGTTGTCTCTTATTTTAAGCTTACATTACAAGCTCCTTTGGCCAGAGGTTGGGTTTTTTTCTTTTGTTTTGTTCTATGTTGGTACAGCACCTAACAGAATGGGGTTGGGATTAAGCCCAATACTAATGAATTAATGAAGTAGTATCAATAATAATGCTCATGTAATGTTCCTCCCACCAATGCCATATATTTCAGAGGGGTAGTCGTGTTAGTCTGTTTCAGCAAAGACAACGAGGAGTCCTGTGGCACTTTAAAGACTAACAAATGTATCTGGGCATAAACTATCGTGATACATTTGTTAGTCTTTAAGGAGCCACTGGACTCCTCGTTGTCAATGCCATATAGTGATTTTATAGGTTTACTTACAGCAACGCTAGACATTTATCATATATTTTAAGGGCTAGAAAGGACAATGAGATTATTTAGTCTGACTGATTAACTCAGGTCACAGTCCTATACAGTTATCCTCGGTATTAAGCCCATTAACTGGCATTTTATTAAGTGTATCTTCCGGACAGCCATCAGGTCTTGATTTCACAGCCGCTCTAGCTGGATAAACCGTCACTTCCCATGGTCGTTCATTCCAGCCGTTAACCACCCTCCCTGTTGAAAATGTGAGCCTCATGACTAATCTGAATTGGACTAGTTTTACTTTGAGTATCACTATATAGTGTTCATTAGAACTGGGGGGAGAGGGGAGTGGGCCAAAATCCTTTTTATCTGAGCAACGCAGATTTGGGTTAACAGAAATATTTTATGAATCTGTGTCAAATTAGCTGGATTGTTTTGCTTTGATCTAAAACCTCAGAAAAATCAAAAAGATCTATATATTTTAAGTTTCCCATTTAAAAGACTTTTTGTTTCAAAATTTACTTCAATTTTATTAAAAAATATAACAATTGCAAAAACTGCAACAGATCAAACAAAACATTTCATTCAACTGGTCAGTCAGCCAAAAAAATGGAAATTTTTGAAAAAAAATCAATTTGGGTCAACCAGAACCTAAAGTTTCTCATTTATGTTTCAGACTAGCCAGCAAACCAAGAAATCAGTTATTCACAGAGTTCTTTTGATCATACACTTTTTTTTCTCATCATTGCTATATACTGATTAGCCCTGTTCTCACCACTGACACAATTCTATTGCTTTAGGGCTGGTCGACACGGAAACTGACTCTACGGCTATTTAATGTAACTCCCGATATGGCCTTTGGGCTTGTCTTCACTACCGCCCGGATCGGCGGGTAGAAATCGATCTCTCGGGGATCGATTTATCGCGTCTCATCGGGACGCGACAATCGATCCCCGAATCGACGCGCGTACTCCACCAGCCCAGGTAGGAGTAAGCGCCACCGACAGGGGAGCCGCGGCCATCCTCACAGCTATTCCCATAGCTGAATTTGTATATCTGAAATCCATCGCCCCAACCCTCCCCCCGCCCGTAGTGCAGCCGTAGCCAAATAAGAATGCCATTTTCTGGTTTAGTTTAATCCAGTAAATTAAGAGTGTCCATACCTGGATAGCTCTAGTGCCTTAAATTCACATATTATCTTGCTCAGGAATAACTTCCCAATGCAAACAAGCCTGTTCTTACCAACACTGATTCAGAGCTTTACTTTCACCCCTCCATGCAGAGGTGGGACACTGAACAGCAAGGTTTAGCAGTGGGGAAATGAATTTATTTGATGTTTTTCCATCCCGAAGAACCCAATACAATTGGGCAAACATTCTGGTGTAGCTGAATATGCACTTTTCTCTGAAAAAAAGTTTCAGCCAAAGAATTTTGGCCAGCTGTAGTTAGGACACTTTCTACCCCATGGAAATGCCTTACACTTAAACTCTGCTAGGTAGACTTGAGCCAAGGGATAATAGAGTTTAGCCCATTGTGATTAATGGTGAGAGGACATAAATCCACTGAAGCACACTCAGACGCAACTTCCTCCGGGATTCAAGAGTTGACCCGCTACCCAACCCCATTCACGGGGGTTCTTTTTATCTTGCATTAATAAAGTTTCAATGAAAAATATTAGAGCACAATATTGGATCAATCATAGAATCATAGGACTGGAAGGGACCTCGAGAGGTCAGAAGTCCAGTCCCCTGCACTCACGGCAGGACAAAGCCCCATCTAGAACATCCCTGACAGGTGTTTGTCTAACCTGCTCTTAAAAATCTCCAATGATGGAGATTCTGCAACCTCCCTAAGCAATTTATTCAGGTGGTTAACCACCAGGACAGTTAGGAAATTTTTCCTAATGTCCAACCTAAACCTCCCTTGCTGCAATTGAAGCCCAGTGCTTTCTACACTGGAAAATACTGATTAGTAAAAAATGAAATATTGGAATATTGGAATGAAGCATTGGAATAACAGAGACTTGGTGGGATAACTCACATGACAGGAGTACTGTCATGGATGGATATAAACTGTTCAGGAAGGACAGGCAGGGCAGAAAAGGTGGGGGAGTTGCGGTGTCTGTAAGAGAGCAGTATGACGGCTCAGAGCTCCGGTATGAAACTGCAGAAAAACCTGAGAGTCTCTGGATTAAGTTGAGAAGTGTGAGCAACGAGGGTGATGTCCTGGTGGGAGTCTGCTATAGACCACCAGACCAGGGGGATGAGGTGGATGAGGCTTTTTTCCGTCAACTAGCAGAAGTTACTAGATCGCAGGCCCTGGTTCTCATGGGAGACTTTAATCACCCTGATATCTGCTGGGAGAGCAATAGAGCGGTGCACAGGCAATCCAGGAAATTTTTGGATAGTGTAGGGGACAATTTCCTGGTGCAAGTGCTGGAGGAACCAACTAGGGGCAGAGCTCTTCTAGACCTGCTGCTCACAAACCGGGAAGAATTAGTAGGGGAAGCAAAAGTGGATGGGAACCTGGGAGGCAGTGACCATGAGATGGTCGAGTTCAGGATCCTGACACAAGGAAGAAACGAGGGTGATGCTGCAGCTGGGAACAGTGAAGATCCTGCCAATGTCCCTAAAGGCCAGGATGTGACCTCAGATTATATCAGGAGGACCAGTTTGGAGAAGATATCAGTGAAAACTGTGGAGAGGGGGATGTGCCTGGCCAGAGACTGGAAATCCAGGTGGTTACTGCAACTCTCTAACCCCTCCCTCCCATTGTTTTCTAGACAAATTGTACTTTCAACACTGAGGATTTTGTAGGTTATGGCCAAATAATTTACTGTCCTGGCTAATATGCTGTGCATTGCTGTTTGAGAAGCAACAGAGGGTACTGTGTGTGTGTGTCTGTGGGGTGGTGCAGATACCACAACATTTGCATGGCCTCCTCTACCTTCCCCTCCCCTCCACCAGCCTCTGCTGGGCACAATCCAAAGTGGATACAGAGCACTGGGGGGAAATGGTTTCTAAAAAGCCAACCTTGCTGTTTATCCAAGAGTTCAGAGTATGGGCTATACGGCTCGTGCTGAAGCCCATGGTCTTTAGTAAGTTCACAAATAGAAATCAGTGCCCCTCTGTCCATTTCTCCGCAGGCAGGCAGGTGGGGGTGGAGGGGTTCAAACACCGCTTGGATCAATGCTCTCCATCCTAGCTCAGGCTTTGGTTGGTTTCTTTCAATTTCCCCCAGTCCCGGTAGCTTATTCTGGAAAGCTTCTCAGGCAGCATAAATTCTCAATGGCCCTTCAGGAGAACTGGGAGTGCAAACCTGCTAGGACTTCCATAATAGCCAGGTCCCTACCAAATTCAGGGCTCACTTTGACTAATTTAAAACCCCTCTGGCCTTGAAATTGAACAATGTCACCATTTCAATGTTTCACTCTGAAATGTCATGGTATTATAACCATGGGGGTCCCGACCAAAATGGGAGAATGGGAGCGTTCAGAGGTTGTTGTAGCGGGGTCACAGCATTGTCACCCTCACTTCCGTGCTGCCTTCAGTCCTGGGCTCCAAAGGCAGCAGCCAGCAACCTTTCTGAAGCTAGAGGAGGTTCCCAGGTGGGTCCCTGCTCTTGGGAGCACCTCAGCTCCTACCTACTACTTGGAAGCACCTCGGCTCCTACCATTTTTGGGGCATCCAGAAAAATGGACACCTGAGCCCCAGAAGGAACTGCAAGGGAATCCCTGAGCCCTAGCTACAGATGCCGGGCAGAAGCCCCGAGCCCAGGTACCCTGAGAGCCGACAGGAGTGGGGAGGGGCATGAAAGTCCTGAGCCCAGTGCCCCACCCCTGGCTACAGCCACAGGGGGGCCAGAAGCTCTGAGTCCGGGCACCCAGAGACGTGACTGGAGCAGAAGCTGCCAAGGCCAAAGCCCTGAGCCCAAGGCCGGGCTGATGCAGCGCACTCACTTCTGCGTTACCTCTGCAGGTGCATCTGATATCCCCACGGAGAGGAAATCCTGTCACCAGCCTGGCAGAGAAACAGCTAGGAGGCCCCTACTGGGTTCTCCTGGCTGGGGGGCTCCCAGCAGGACAGGGAGATCGGATTTCATGGGGCAGGGCTAATTCGATCTAGCCAAGAAAGGCACAACAAGAACCAAGGGCTGTCAGCTGAAGCCAGAGAAATTCAAAGGAGAAGTAAGACACGCATTTTTGACAGTGAGGGAGACTAAGCACTGGAACAAATTACCCAGGGAAATGGTGGATTCTCTGTTTCCTGGTGTCCTCATATCACAACGTCTCCTGGCAGCAGTAGGTAGTTAGACACCAATATAGGAGCTAATAGAGGAGGGAAATAAAAACAACCCAGGTAACTACAGACCAGTTAGTTTAACTTCTGTGCCAGGGAAGATAATGGAGCAAGTAATTAAGGAAATCATCTGCAAACACCTGGAATGTGGTAAGGTGATAGGGAACAGCCAGCATGGATTTGTGAAGAACAAATCATGTCAAACCAATCTGATAGCTTTCTTTGATAGGATAACGAGTCTTGTGGATAAGGGTGAAGCGGTGGATGTGGTATACCTAGACTTTAGTAAGGCATTTGATACGGTCTCGCATGATATTCTTATCGATAAACTAGGCAAATACAAATTAGATGGGGCTACTATAAGGTGGGTGCATAACTGGCTGGATAACCGTACTCAGAGAGTTGTTGTTAATGGTTCCCAATCCTGCTGGAAAGGCGTAACGAGTGGGGTACCGCAGGGGTCTGTTTTGGGACCGGCTCTGTTCAATATCTTCATCAACGACTTAGATATTGGCATAGAAAGTACGCTTATTAAGTTTGCGGATGATACCAAACTGGGAGGGATTGCAACTACTTTGGAGGACAGGGTCATAATTCAAAATGATCTGGACAAATTGGAGAAATGGTCTGAGTTAAACAGGATGAAGTTTAACAAAGACAAATGCAAAGTGCTCCACTTAGGAAGGAAAAATCAATTTCACACATACAGAATGGGAAAAGACTGTCTAGGAAGGATTACGGCAGAAAGGGATCTAGGGGTTATAGTGGACCACAAGCTAAATATGAGTCAACAGTGTGATGCTGTTGCAAAAAAAGCAAGCATGATTCTGGGATGCATTAACAGGTGTGTTGTGAGCAAGACATGAGAAGTCATTCTTCCGCTCTACTCTGCTCTGGTTAGGCCTCAGCTGGAGTATTGTGTCCAGTTCTGGGCACCGCATTTTAAAAAAGATGTGGAGAAATTGGAAAGGGTCCAAAGAAGAGCAACAAGAATGATTAAAGGTCTTGAGAACATGACCTATGAAGGAAGGCTGAAAGAACTGGGTTTGTTTAGTTTGGAAAAGAGAAGACTGAGAGGGGACATGATAGCAGTTTTCAGGTATCTAAAAGGGTGTCATAAGGAGGAGGGAGAGAACTTATTCACCTTATCCTCTAAGGATAGAACCAGAAACAATGGGTTTAAACTGCAGCAAGGGAGATCTAGGTTGGACATTAGGAAAAAGTTCCTAACTGTCAGGGTGGTTAAACACTGGAACAAATTGCCTAGGGAGGTTGTGGAATCTCCATCTCTGGAGATATTTAAGAGTAGGTTAGATAAATGTCTATCAGGGATGGTCTAGACAGTATTTGGTCCTGCCATGCGGGCAGGGGACTGGACTCGATGACCTCTCGAGGTCCCTTCCAGTCCTATAATCTATGAATCTATGAATCTATGAATATGGTTGTCATTCTGGAAGGTGCCTTTTAGTGAATTACAAGCAATTTGGCTTAATATGGTGCAAAGTGTAGGAAATTTCATGGCCCGTGAAATAGAGGCCACATTAGGAGATTGAATTGTTTCACAACCGATGCCTCTATGAAAAACTCAGTGTGGGATGAGGAACAGAGGGTCCTGTGGCACCTTTAAGACTAACAGAAGTATTGGGAGCATAAGCTTTCATGGGTAAGAACCTCACTTCTTCAGATGCAAGTTTCATCTGAAGAAGTGAGGTTCTTACCCACGAAAGCTTATGCTCCCAATACTTCTGTTAGTCTTAAAGGTGCCACAGGACCCTCTGTTGCTCTTTACAGATTCAGACTAACACGGCTACCCCTCTGAAACTTGACACCGGGTGAGGAACAGACTCTGCTGTTTTACTGGGTAGCCTGCTTGCTCCCCAGAATCAATAATGACCAAGTGGGGTGAACTGGGGTGCAGCTCAAACATCCAACTGGGCTGGCTAGGGGCAGACATCAGGCCTGCAAGGGAAAGGTGGGTGTGGCAGTGACTTCACAAAGGCCTCCGGCAGGAACTCAGCCTATTGGGCAAAGATGATGAGGCGTCTGTGACCTCACAGAGCTCCCTTGACAACAGCCAGGCAGGACAGGGATGCAGGGCAGGGGGAACCTCGGAGACCCCCTGTAGCCTTGCTGCAGCAAGTCTCCATCTCGCGGTCTCTCTCAGAGGACCAAGAGACAGTCGGTGTGGAGGACATTCTGTGCGGTTTTTTTTCATATCTGTGTGGATTTTTTTGAAAGAAATTGTCATCTGTGTAGAAGGTAAGAAAAAATATAGGCTCTAAGTACAAGATAAGGGACTCTATCGTAGCAGATTCAAAGGCGTCACCACCCTCCTAGTGAAAACGTTTTTCCTAATATCCAAGCCTTCCACACTGCAACTTGAGATCATTGATCCTTGTTCTGTCATCTGCCAGCTCTAAGAATTTCATGAGAATCAACCTTTCATTAGGAAAATAATTCAAAAATACAAATACAAAAAACGTTGAGTGAAATCAATCCATCCTGATCTTTAGTGTCTGGGGGGTGGGCCTCGGGGGTCAGACTGAGACCCTCATTGGCTAGTAACACCCAGGATGCCAATAAAAAAATTACAGTTCTCTTAGCAACCAAACCTCCATAATCCAAGGAACACCTGGGGGCTGCGGGAGACAGAGGGGTGCTGAGAATGTCTAACACATGATTGAAAATACAGAGATGTGTGATTGGCTTTGGTTGGGGGACAAGTAGCAAATCCATTGGGATTCTTGCCCCAAACAACAATCACTCATTGTCTTTCAGAACACAAGGGCCCTAACACGCCTGATGTGCTCAAATCTCTCTCCTGCTAGGACTTAGAGAATTTTCTCCATCCCCATGGTACAGAGGGAAAGAAAAAAGAAGTGACCTCTCTTTGGTCACACATCAAGGTCATGCCAGAGCTAGAAAGAGAAGCATAAGAAAAAAGTTGTATCAAAATGTTTTGCATTTAAAACTAACTGATTTCTTAAACAAAGGAACTTTGATGTGTGGTTAGTGAACTGAAATGATACATTCTTGTATCCACGTGTTTCTAGATTGATGAACCAGTAGATCTATCCCCTCACACCTAGTTTTTATCCATAGATTGAGGGAGGAAAACAAGTTTGCCTGTTTTGTGAATTCCCAATGGCTTTCTTGAATTTCAACAAACTGGTCGATTGAACTGAACTATTTGAATAAACTGAAATGAAAACAATATTTTCTGCACCTTTCAAGGAAGCTCCTGCTGTCCAAAGTTGAATGAGCATTTCAGCTAACTTTGCTTCCAGGGCCTTAGCTATCACCTAAGTGGTGCGACTGTCTGAGAAACTTGGCAGTGAACATATTCCACTTAATGTTATTTTTTCTCTTCTATTTAAATTATTTAAAAGATTGTCATGAATTTTGCCCTTATCAAAGGTTGTCAATTTCAAATTTAATCATGACAGTGAGAGAGTCTAGCTACTGGAACAAATTACCCAGGGGAGAGGTGGCGTTTCTGTTTCCTGGTGTCCTACCATCATAACTAGTTAGGAAGGTGCCTTTTAGAGAATTACAAGCAATTGGGCTCAGTAGGGTGCTAAGAGTATGAAATTTCATAGCCCGTAAAATAGAGGCCACCTTAGGAGATCTAATTGTTTCATAACTGATGCCTCTATGAAAAACTCAGTGTGGGGTGAGGAACAGACTCTGCTGTTTTACTGGGTAGCCTGCTTGCTCCCCAGAATCAATAATGACCTAGTGGGGTGATCCGGGGTGCAGCTCAAACATCCAACTGGGCTGGCTAGGGGCAGACATCAGGCCTGCAAGGGAAAGGTGGGTGTGGCAGTGACTTCACAAAGGCCTTTGGCAGGAACTCAGCCTATTGGGCAAAGATGATGAGGCGTCTGTGACCTCACAGAGCTGCCTTGACAACAGCCAGGCAGGACAGGGTTGCAGGGCAGGGGGAACCTCGGAGACCCCCTGTAGCCTTGCTGCAGCAAGTCTCCATCTCGCGGTCTCTCTCAGAGGACCAAGAGACAGTCGGTGTGGAGGACATTCTGTGCGGTTTTTTTCATATCTGTGTGGATTTTTTTGAAAGAAATCGTCATCTGTGTAGAAGGTAAGAAAAAATATAGGCTCTAAGTACAAGATAAGGGACTCTATCGTAGCAGATTCAAAGGCGTCACCACCCTCCTAGTGAAAAAGTGTTTCCTAATATCCAACTTAGACCTCCCCCATTGCAACTTGAGACCATTGCTCTGTGTTCTGTCATCGGCCACCACTAAGAATTTCATGAGAATCAATCTTTCATTAGGAAAATAACTCAAAAATACAAATACAAAACATTTGGAATGAAATCAATCCACCCTGATCTTCAGTGTCTGGGGGTGTGGGCCTCTGAGGATAGACGGAGACCCTCATTGGCTAGAAACACCCAGTGAGCCAGTAACAAATTCCAGTCCTGTCAGCATCCAAGCCTCCACAATCGAAGGAATACCTGACAGCTGCGGGAGACGGAGGGGTGTTGAGAAGGTCTAACTCATGATTGCCAACACAGAGATGTGTTATTGGGTTTGGATGGGGGACAAGTAGCAAATACGTCAGTCACTACAACAGGTCACACTGGGAGCCAGGGAGACTGGCACTTCCCAGCTCTGGAAGGGAGTGTTCCTCTAGCGGTTAGTGCGGGAGCCTGGACAAAGGACTCCTGGGCTCCATCCCCGGCTCTATCCCTGACTCGCAGTGCAACCCTGAGGCAGCGGCTTCTCCTGCCAAGGCCTCTGTTTCCATCAGTGGGGCTGGGGACACTCCCCTACAGCCCTTGGGCCATCACGCTTCAGGAATGTGCGTGAGGTACTAGGAGACCTTGAGATGGGAGGTGTCCTGCTGGCCGTCGGTCAGTGTTGTGAACCCCTGGCTGCTGGCCTGAGTTTATCCATCCCCTGGCAATAAAACATTGTCTTGTTTTCACAGTCAGTTTCGATCTCCCGACTTCTACCCCCTGCCCTGCTGGCAGGGGATTCTGCAACACCCCTTACAGGCCACCTGGGTGCAGGAGATCGAGGAGGAGGGTAAAGGAAGGACCAACACCGAGCATCTGCCATCCAGCTCCATCCCATCTAGAGTAAGTAAGTGGAGTTCTCCAGAGACATCCCCAGTGTGGTGGAAATATCCCACCAATAGGGCTCCCAGCCCGTCCCTTGGCAGAGTTTGTTCCCCAGGTGGAGGGTTCCTGTGCCCTGGGGTGGGATGTGTGGGGAGGAGGAATTGCCTCAGCAGAGGGGAGGTGGGCCGGGGAGCAGGCAGGCCCCATTCATGAGAGGCTGCTTTGAAGCCAGACTCACGGCTGCTCCCCACTCAGGTCCAGGATGGAGCGGCTGAGGCAGATGCTCAGGAGGAAGGCCGGGCAGGTGGCTCCAGAGCCAGAGGGAAGGAGCATCCGGCTTTCCCAGGAAGAGAGCGGCCCCTCTGTCCCCACGGGCGGGGAAGAGGCTTGTGGACAGGCTAGAAAGAGGAGTTGCCTGGCATGCTTTAGGAGGAGGAAGACACCAGCTCCCCTAGCTGACCCTGAGGCATCTTCTGGGCCCAAATGGAGGTGGCCTCGGGTACAGCTCTGGAGGAGGGAGCCAGGAGAGGGCAGGAGCCGGGCAAGGCAGCTCTGGGGCTTCCTTCAGAGGAAGCCAAGGAGCCAGGAGCTGCGCCCCAGGGCCCAGCAGGAGCCATCCAGCACCATGGCAACTGTGGAGCCCTGCGCCAGCCCCACCCTGGCAACTGAGGAGCCCTGCGCCAGCCCCACCCTGGCAACTGTGGAGCCCTGCGCCAGCCCCACCCTGGCCACTGAGGAGTCTCCTGCCAGCCCAGAGCAGGAGATGAGCGACTGTGGGACATACACCAGCAGCTCCGCCTACTCCCGAGGGGCCAGCAGCTCCTCCGTGGGGTCTGACTGGTCTGCAGATGAAGGCTCCCTCTTTGCAGGTGAGGGGAGACCCAGGGGAAAGGGAGGAAGACTGGGGCGGTGGGGGACTAGTAATACCCTGTTCCCATTGGCTCACCAAGGTGCCGGGACTGACCCGTGTGAACCCCACTAACACCAGTGGGGGGGGAGCACAGCCACGCCCCGGGGCAGGAGATGCTGGGTGGAGTCGGGGGAGCTCCAGCCTCCACTGATCATGTGGGGGGGGGGCTGACTGCCCTGGGGCCCTGAGGCTCATGGGGCTGAGGGCGTCTCTCGCAGGGGTAGGGTGGGGCCCTCGCTGCCATGGGGCTCCTTACAGAGAAGGGGGAAAGATGGAGCCTTCTCTGTCCACTGCATCCCCCCAGCAGCAGAAGGGATTATACTTTCTCCTTCTCTCCCTGGTGCAGAGACCCCCAGTGCCCATGAGGAGGAGGAGGAGGAGGAGGAGGTGTACCCTGAAGGAGACACCATCATGATGATCCAGAAGCACCTCCAGGGCACAGATGAGGTACAAAAATCCCCCAATTGTTACTGCGCTGCCACCGGGTCTGTCCTGCTCCTTGTTCCATCCCCACCCAGGCAGGGGGGTCTTTTCCCAGACAATCCCTCACCCCCAATGGGGGGACACGTCTCCTCTGTTATCTGGCACCCCAAGGTGGGGACATTTGTCCCACACAGGCCAAGGTTTCCGCTCCCCACAGACACTGTCCAAGTTACAAACCCGGTCTGTGCCGGGCAACACAGGTTTCAGGAAGGGGCGGCTTTCCCTGTCCAACCCCATGGAGGTCCTGAGCCCTGGAGCTGGTTTGGGTTGGGCGGGGAGGTCCCTATGTAACAGGCTCTCTCTCTCTCCCCTCACCCCACTCATAGCTGGTGAAGGACAGGGCCACTCAGCTCCGCTTCCTCCATGCTGTGCCGAGTCTGTGTTCCTCGGCACAGCGTCAGGGGCGGGACACCCTGGAGCCCCACGTTTCCAAAGCAGCCCTTGTGGAGAGCATTGCGGTGAGTGGGACCCTGTGCCCGGTCCCTGGGGCAAGGGAGCCAGACATGGGAGGAAGCGTTAGTGGGGCCAGAGGGGGAAGCAGAGGACAGGGGTTCCTGGGGCTGAGGGCTGGGGAGCAGGGAAGGGGATAATGGTGACACTGATCAGGAGCTGGCAGTGTGGGAATTGTAAGCCCGGAGGGGAGGGGAGGGAAGGGGAAGGAGGAATTGGGTGGGAGATGGGGAAGGAAGTTTGATGGATGGGAGGAATGGGGGGGCCCAGCTGGTTGGGGGTGGGGGTGACACTGGCTGTTTCTGCAGAGCACTTTGGGCTCCTCCCTGGGAAGCGCCTGTGGGTCTGCGGGGCCAGAGTCTCACACGCGATTTTGTTTCGTTGGGGTCTCCCAGGAGCTGATTGAAAATCTCCCGGAGGTGTCAGAGCCGAGCTCCATCATTTCCAGCTCCATGGCCGCGGTTTACAATCTCAGGTACCAGGACCCTCTCGTCCAGCTGCCCTAACCCTAGTGCTGATCGGGCCCAGAGCCGGGAGTCACAGATCCTCCTCCGGCTAGGTTACCCCCAGCTGAGGCTGTTCCCATCCCCCAGTCCCCTCTTTCCTGGCTGGGGGGTTGATTTCACTCCAGGAACGTTACAGTGGCCGTAGGGAGGGGATCACTGCGGGGGAGGGGGTCATGTCCATGGCAGTTCCAACGCCACGCTGGTGCTGCAAAGTGTATGACAGGTTCCTCTCTCCTGCCAGCAAACTGAAGCCGCCACTGGCCCTGGAGCTGGAATCTCGCCTCCTGCGGGCTCTTCTCCACAGGATCGTTACCATGGGCACTGGGAACGACACCCCCCAGTTCCGGGTAGGTCCTGATCCTACTTCTCTGTCCCAGGAGCAGAAGCAGGCTCTGGTCCCTGCTCCCTTGCTTTGATAGAGCTGCTGAGAATAGGGGAGGGGTGAGCAGAGCTGGGAACAGGCCCGTGACAAACTGGCAGGGGGGCCCCCTTCCCTCCAGAGGAGATTGCATTACCCCTCCGTGGCTGATCCCAGACTTTCCTCCTCTCCTCATTCTGTGCTCTGCTGCATGGACTCTCCCGGGGATCCTGCCTCCCACCCATTGCAGTTTGCCTGTTCCATAGTCTGCTGGGTACCAGGCCCTGCGCAGAGAACTGCTAAGAGCAAGGATTGAAGAGGCAGCAGGCGTCCGGCCATGAACTTTTGCTTAGTGTCCCTGGAGTGATGTGAATGGGAAGAGGCCAGGTTGTGCCTTTTGAGTCTTGCCAGGGCTCCTGGAGAATCCTCCTAATTATCCCTTGACTGGTGTGTCCCCATGTCCCTTGACTGGCGGGTGCTCCCTCCTCTTGCAGGCTCTCCACAAGAGCTATTTAGAGAGCCTGGACAGCATGCTCAGGGGCCTGCTGAGCGAGACCCCCACCTTGGAGAAGCTGCAGCACCTCTTGGAGGTGAGTAGAATGGGACGGGCTGGGGTGGAATTGCCCCTGAACCCTGGTGGAGGGCAGCGAAGGAGAGATTAGAAGAGCCACATTTCCATTGTGTCCTTCCAGCTTGGACCCAGCCGGCCTCACTTTCCCAGAGCTGCCAGTGCAGGGGGAAGGAGCTGGGACTGTCAGCCAGAGCTCTGCCCGGTTGCATTAAGCACTAACAGTGAGCACCAGGCCTGGCCGGGAACTGAGAGACAAACTCCTGTGAGATGCAGAACATGGGCCTCTGAGAAAAGTCACTGGCTCCTCTCTAGGGAGACCCTGAGATGCAGGAGGAGCCTCAGGGAATCAGCTCTTCTTTCCTAGGGACACTACAGTTCCCGGAGGGATTGTTCTCATGGCCGTTCCATCCATCCTACCAAGGCCTGTGTAGCTGGGGTCGGGGGTCCAGGGCATGTGCCTTGATCCTGTCGTGCTGTTCATGGATCAGGTGTTCAGGGCAAATAGACCAGCCCCAAGACTGACCATTGTCCCAGCCTGGAGAGACAATGAGCTTGTGCGCAGCAAGACGTGGGCAGTGTCATGGACTGCCTTTTCAAGCTCTGTGACCAGGGCTCAGCTATTCCACCCTGAGCACAAAGTCTCAGCCCCTTGGGGAGGGAGAGAGGCTCATTTGTAGAGCATGTACGTCTGCCCGCTGACCGTCCCCTGCCTCCTTCTCCCGCAGCACGTCCATGTCTGGCTCCATTCAAAAAAGGCCCAGGACAGAGCTAGGGCCATACAAAGCAGCACTGCCCTGCTAGAATTTGCCAGCTGCCTGCCTGGATTTGACGTAAGTGACCTTTGACCCCAGCATCCTGCAGAGTCAGGGCTTGAGTCAAGTTCCTCATCCCCTGACTAATTGGTCCCCCCTGGGTCTGTAAGGGACTGCGTTCCATAGGCCACTGGCTGGCAGATTTGTGCCTGGCCTCAGGGCCCTTGTTATTCTGGAGCAGCTAGGCAGCGAATGCTCATAGAGCGCCCTTGCCGTGATCCCTTTGCTCCAAGCTCCCTTGGGGGTAGAGAGGAAGAGGGCTCTCGCTTCTCTCCCCCAGTGCCTCCTACAGAGGGGTGGGAGCAGAGCTCTGGCCCGGGGGCGCTGGAGAGCTGAAGGGAGAATGTTGATGGATTCCCCTCTTCTCCTCCTTCCACCAGACCTCCTCCGACTTCTCCAAGGCAGGCGACTTCGTGCTGCAGCTGGGTCTCCATGTATCCCACCCAGCCAACAACATCGGTCCGCAAGCCAGGGGTGGGATATATTGGCTGCACAGGCTCCTGGTGCAGAAGAGGGGTAAGAAAGCCAGCTGGACAATGGGACCCCATGGAAACAAGCCTCTCGGAGACTAGTTCCAGCTGGCCATTGGGACGTCTATCGAACTAAGGCCTCTCTGTTTAGACCCACTGTAGCGGGGAAGCGGAACCCCAATAGAAAGAAGGCCCCTCCTTAGAGACTCCCTCTGCTGGGCAATGGGACCCTCCAGAAAGAAGCCCCCTCCTCTGAGACCGATCCCACCTTAGATGATGACTCTTTCTCTTCCCCTCTCTCTGAATTAGGGAGATGAGTGTGAAAGTGCCAGGGAAATTGGCTGCTTTATTTCAGAGCCCGGCTCTGTACCCCAGCCCAGAGAAATAGCCCACCCACAGGGCAGCCAGCTCGTGAGGGGACAGGAAGGGAGCTATTGAGACACATGGAGGGAAAGAGCCCATCATCAGGGCAGGGGCAGGAGCAGGGACCAAAGGGGAAGGACACAAAGCTTGTAGGATGTCACCAGTTGGGTAGTCAGGGCCAGATCCTGACTTCAGTGGGTGTTGGGGGGTTCTCAGTATTAGACACCACCATTGACAGGCACCCACTCCCAGAGCACAATGACCGTTAGGGTCACAGGATTACTGTGATGACTGAAACAAATCCCCCTTGTGCTACTAAACCGCCTGGTATGGACCTTGCGATTCCATTGGGCCGTGGATGCCACCAGGACCCTGGCCAGCGTGCACCCAGAAGGAAACCGGCAGTGAAAGCGGAATGCCAAACCTCCCCAATGGGTGTGTCTTTCTCCCCCAGGGCTCAACATCACAGAGGGGAGAGAGCTGTGGTGCCGGGACGGGCTCCAAGACACCAAGCGCGTGGGGTACAAAAACCTGGCCAGGGTGGGAGAGGTAAGGACTCTCTGCCGGTGCATTGCAGCAGCTCCGGGGTGGAGTTGTCTCCCCCTGCAGTGAGTGTGTCATGGACACAGGGCAAGAGCCTGCTACTTATTTCCAGCAGAGTATGTGAGGCTCCTGGGAATGTCAGTGGGGTGAGGCGTGGGAATGAACCAGACCTAAAAGACCCCTCACCTCTAGCGGGTGAGCTGCAGGAGATATCGCTGCTGGGAGCAATAGTGTCCTGTGTTGTCTGTGTGAGCTGGGTTTCAGAGTGCGGAGACACATGTCCAGCATCTCATGGCACCTGCTCCAGAAAGAGCTATTTGAGGCAACCTCTTACTGAAGGGGGTTTCTTGGTCCATGGGACCCCAAAGGTTGGCTGCCTCAGGACTCTTCTCCACCTTGTGAGCCACTAGAGGGATTTGGGGCCTGGTTCTGAGCCATTGCAAGGGCTCTGGTTCTGTTGGTTTTAGGTCTTTGGAGAGCTATTTTCTGAAGATCAGAAAAGGACTTTCCTCCAGGCGGCGCTGCAGGCCATACACCACCCCCTGCTCCGTGTCAGCCAGGCTGGGCTGATGCTGACGTATTCCATTCTGGGGGAAGCCGGCCAGCTGCTAGGGGACGAGGTAACCAAAGAGGGCTCAACTGGGGAGGGAACCCCAGGGCCTTTCACCTCCAGGCCATTGAAAATCACTCCCATCCCATCCCCATGCGCTGACCTGGGAGCAAGGAGAGGATGAACCCAGGCAGGTGCCATTGGTAGGTGCCAGCTTGTCCCCTGAGCAGCTCAAAGCAGGGCAGACCCAGCTCTCCAAAAAGGCTATTTCCTAACAGGCATCACATCAACACGACACGCTGCCATTGCTCATGCTAGGGGCTGCCAGCTCCCCTAGCCACCTCTAGGAGCCTTTCATCCCCTCCGGGCCTCAGGCCGGTTCCTAGTGCTCTGGGATCATGTTATCTCAGCCCCCACCTGCTCTGGGAGAACTGGACGAGTCAGTCAGCAGAGCCTGCTTAAGTGCCCCATTCCTCGGAGCTACTGTCCATGGCATCATGTTAAGGACTGGGGGATCCCTTGGGGAAAGATGTCCACTTCCTCTCACCCCCCGACACTACTGCCCAGAGGTTCCCAGCCCCTCGGCTGAGGGGATTCTGGGGAGCGGAGCTGAATCCCCAGCTGGGTTGGGTGGTAGAACAGCTCTCAGTGGGGAACTGAGAGGAGTGGGGGCAGGAGTTCATTCCCCAATGGTGGGAGAGGGGATGGGAGTCACTAGAGAAGAGACAAGATTTCGGCTCGGGGGTTGGGTGGGGGAATCCGTCCCTCAGACATGGGGAGGGGCGGAGAGGAAATTTTGCTGGCTCCCGGTGCGGTTAATCCCCTTCGTTCTCGTGGGTGTCCAAGTCTCTGATTGATCCTTGTTCCCTTGCAACAGGGGGACATTACAGCAAAGGTGATGGCCGAGCTCTTTACTATCAGGAGCTTGCGCCAGGTGCCCAAAGCGCTGCGGGGGCTGTGCTCTGCAGGGCAGCCTTGAAGACCCACCCCCCCTTCACCTGACCAGAAGCTCCCAGCCCCTGCCGCAGGTACTGCTCTGTCTCACTGGGCCTGGGGGGGAAGGGCTGGGGGCAGGCCGGCTCCAGGGTTTTAGCCGCCCCAAGTTGTGAAAACCAAAAAAAAAAAAAAAAAAAAGCCGCGGCCGCGATCGCGATCTGCGGCGGCAATTCAGCGGGAGGTCCTTCACTCCGAGCCGGAGTGAGGGACTGTCCGCCGAATTGCCGCCGAATACCTGGACCTGCCGCCCGTCTCCCAACCGGCCGCCCCAAGCACCTGCTTGAGAAGCTGGTGCCTGGAGCCGGCCCTGGCGGGGGGAAGCGGCCGTAGAGCCCACAGCACTGAGAGAAACCAAGGCTGAGCACCTCACTCTCAACACCCTGCCCCACCCCGACCCCTGGAGCTGGGGCCAGGCCAGATACTGGTTCGGAAGAATCGGGCTGTGGGGCTGGCCCAGAAATGAGAGCATCCGCAGAACCCGGGGTTATGCTCAATAGCCATTGCAGTCTGGGAGGGGTGGCCTGACATGGAGCCCCTCCCCTGTCGTCACTGCTCAGACCTTCCCATGGCCCGTGTCACCCCTGCCGCAGCGAATGTCTGACCATCCCCCACCTGGGGCCCAATCCACCCACCTGGTATCTGAACCCTTCCCAACCAGGAATGAAACTCCCCCCTAAGAGTCTGGGGCAGGGAAGGATCCTCCCCATCTGGCAGGTGGGAACTGAGACGTAGAGGAAGGGCTGTGGGCCTGGTCACACAATCCTGGGTGGAGATCTGGAAAGTGGACTGGGTCCCAGCCTAGAGCTTTTCCCCCAGGGGCACTTTCACTTTCTGCCCTTTATTCTCCCCTCCGGCTAGGGGGTCTGTGAGTGTGAAATGAACAGGGGGGTGATGCGGTCCTGGCACATAGCCTGGATGGGAGCTCCCCTTGGCTTGGACCCCAGGGGCAGAGACATCTTGGTCATCCTGCTGTCCTTCTTTTATTGCTCGGAAGGGAGTCCACTGATGAGGGGTTTCTAGGGCTCCAGTAAGTCATCCTCATTCCCGTCCGCATGTACCACCCTGCCCTGCCCTGCCCTCCAGTTTCCTTGCTGTTGACTCTGGCTTGACTATTGACTCCGGTCTCTGGCTATGACTTTGGCATGACTCTTTTTGGCTCCAGATTTTGGTTATGAACCCCAGCTAAGTTTTCTCCTTGCCTTTCTCTAGCCTCGCTCCAGGCCCTCCACCCACCCGCTCCAGCATTACCTCCTCATCCTGATCTTCCCCAACCCCTCGGATTTTGACTACCCGGATTTGACCTTCGGCGTGTCTATGGACTTTGGCTTGGGCATGGACTTGGATGATCTTTGGTCTGACCACCCGGCTTCGACCTCTGGCCTGGACTTGGAGACTGGCTCTGGTTCTGCTTCTGCTTTGTTGATGGACTCTGATCTCAGTTTTGATCCTGGTGTGTCCCTGGCCCTTGATTCTAGCACCACTCTTAGCCTAGGTGCCATCCATAGGCAAAAGGGGACCCATTACACCAGGTGTGACCCATGGCCTCACTACATGAGCCTGGCCCGGTGCTGCCCCTACTGGAGTTGTGCAATGGAAATGACTGAAAATGCAGGGGTTCCTTTAAACAACCTCCGGCACCATTCTTAACTTGGCACCCGGACGTAGTATAATGGCCCTACCATCAATCAAATCCTAACCCCCCCACTTGATTCCTTAAGCCCAATCTCTTGACCCGTTAGTCCCTCCCACCTGTCACCGGAAGTCCCGCCCCATGGAGGTATTATTTCCGGGGTCAAGGTGGCCACATGACCAGATGCAAGGTGTGTCATCTGACCACTCTAAGAACTCCTCCCACCACCCTCTACCAATCAGGATGGGTTTTGTCCTGAAAGGACCGCCCCAAGAGGAGATTTGACCATTCAGGGTGCCTTCTGGGGTGGGGTGACCTGTCTGGAAGTGGGCCATGTGACCCCTCTAAGAACTCCTCCCACCACCCTCTACGAATCAGGATGGGTTTCGTCCTGAAAGGACCATCCCGAGAGGAGATTTGACCAATCAGGCCGAATTCTAGGGTAGGGTGACCCTTCTGGAAGTGGGCCGTATGACCCCACTAAGAACTCCTCCCAAGGCCCTCTACCAATCAGAGTGCAGCACCATTACCCCATCAGTCCCAGTGCTGGACAGAGGAGGCCATCTCTTACCAACGACACGTGTTTTAGAAATTGTGGAAAGGCTGCTGAGAGGAAAGTTGGACTCCTTCACCACCCCCGTGAAAACTTCCGACTTTGTTTTAGCCCCGAGTGTCTTTGACCATCTGCAGAGAAAGTGCTACATCACGAACAGTTCCGAGGAGCAGGAGGGAGCGACCGAGGGGAGCCCTTTGGCCCGGCCGTTGATGGATACGTCAGAACCCGAACCCAAAACCAAAACCAAAGTGCTTGTGAGACACCCCGATGAGCATGGTGGCCTCTCTTTGTCCATTCCCTTAGAGCTGGAATGCGATCACGGCTTGCGGGAGTCACCGGTGGACAAGGTGAACGGAAAAGACAGCGCTCAGGTAAATGAATGATTAAGAAGAGACTTTCGAGGTCTTGCGGCCTACAGAGATCTTTTGGAACGTCTCATTGCCCATGACGGAAGAGGGTATGTTCAGTTCTGCCATGGCATTCAGAAACACACCCCATCGTTTAGGTCCATGTCTGCTAGGAACAGAGCACGTCTGGGTGACGGCCCTGCCTAAGTCGAGCATGTTAGAACCATTAGCCACAGAGCCTTTCTACACAAAAGCCCCTTTATCATTCAACGAAGAGAGATTTGTATCCTGGCCCAGCTTATTTAGCAATACTAATGCCTTTTTCTTATAACGCTTATTCACGTTATCCAACATCTCCTGAGCAACAGAGTCTGAGGTCTTTGGTGTTTCTGGGGGTTTGGCAGTTACATTCTGTTCCTGTTCTGGTAGAAACAGACCTATTTTCCCTGATCCGCATCGCTCTGCTTCACGTACATTCGGTACCTTTGAAGCACGGCACTGTAAAGTTGATCCTTTTCGTATTCGGCTAAGTCAGTTCTTAGAAGAACAGACTTCATTTCAGCATCCAATAAGCGAGTTGCTTATTCTCATATTTTCCTCTGCCAGAGGGGGAGCCCATAATTGCTCCAACTGGCGGCTCGGCACCAGGTACATTTTTTCTGCATACTCCATTATCGATTAGTTAAAAGCCCCGTTATCAGAGGGATAGCAAAACTTAACAGAGGGCTGATAAAGCCCCCAGACTGCTTCACCAGATGCTTCTTTCTTTGAAGTGAAGCCCTTTTATTACATAAAGTTTTTATAAGCATGCGTCTCTTTTTCAGCACACGCACTTGATTCTGTGTTAAGGGTACGTTTCCTTTGAAGGTAATGAGCGCTGTTTCTGAGATGGCCACTACTAGATCGACAGAGGCCTAACACAGTACAGCCCTCCTTTGCTGTGGGGATGATTTGTTAAGTCATTTTAGCAGGCCCAGGTTTCTCTTCATGCAGCTAGACATGTTTTCGGTCAGCAGCCCCGGCTGTTAAAAAGGGGCCTGACAATAATTCATCTCTTTCTATACCCGGCTGTTGTTCTTTTCAAAGTATAAACCGCCGGCCAGTCTGGAGGGAAAAGACCAGTTCTTAGTCTATAAGCTTCTGGTGTGGAAGCATTGAAATCCACCACCGGGTAGCCATAAGGTCTTTTGGTAGCATCCTCAAAAGCTTCTAGAAAGAATTGAGCTTTGCCGGGGTACATTTGCCAAGCGAGCGTAGCGATTTGTAATTTATCCCTGGGGTTTTTGAACAGAACCAGGTACTTTGTGTTTAGGTTAATCGTGCGACTCTTTTTTCCCTGACAAACTCCAGCATCGCAGGAGTTTTCAGTCCTTCGTTTTTTTATTCACACCCCCTAGAGCGCGTGCTCTGGGTTTGTGAATGTGTGTGGTTCTGCGCACATTCAGAGCCCCTAGAGTGCGTGCTCTGGGTTTGTGAATGTGGGTGTTTTCACTCTCAGTTTCCTCAGGGTTTGGTGTGGCGGTGGCCGCTAAGGAATTGGTGTTGTGATTGTGTTGTTGCAATACCTCGGGGAGGACACACACAAAAAAAAACATTTTACAAAACTGAACTTTACCATCTTTCTCACCCACATCTATGTATTTACTTAAAATACAAAATCTCACAGAACAACCAAACCAATAAGCAAAATGTATTTACTGGGCTTCATCCATCCATCAATCACTGATGCTGATGAATTTTCCTTTGCAGCTCTCTCTTTCCTTTTCTTTTAAACTTGTTTTTCCTCTGGTGTAAGGATCTCTCATGTTTTGACCATACTGCGGGGCAAACAACATTATTATAAAACTCCTGAAACCGTCTTGTAAACTTAAAAAATAAAATATTCATTAAGGTGTTAAAAAGTCACAGCTTTAAAACAAATAATCCATTTCAGGCTGTACAACAAACACAGGTTTTGAGTTTATTTCTACCACTTAAAAAACAAAACAAAACAAAACAAACAAGCCACAAAAAAACCAAAACTATTTTTTTTTAAAATACATCTCATTTTGCAGAATAAAAAACTAAACTGCTTTTGAAATCCATTTAAAAACATATTTTGCACAGTAAAAAACCTTGTTAGTTTGAAACAAACCAAGTACTTTTTAATAACCTACACCTATGCCTTGCCCAGACCCCTCTCACACACAAACCAGCAGCTTTATAAACACACCAAACCAAGTTTGCAGCCATATACTTTTCAATAACCCCCCTCCCCCCATGCATTTAAAAGCCAATTGCTAGGGTTACCATATTTAACAAATAAAAAAAGAGGACCCTCCACGGGGCCCTGGCCCCGCCCATTTCCCACCCCAAGCCCTGCCCCAACTCTGTTTAAGAGCCGGGCTGCCCGAGCGCTACCGGCTTCGGGCAGCCCCCATGCCTCCGGACCCTGCGCCGCCGGAGCCCGGGAGGGGAAGTGTCCAATAGCGTTCTGCCAACTCCAGGGGTTATATTTGAACTGTCCAGTGGCATCTGCGAATTCCTGAGCTTTTATTTCATTCCATATTAATCAGAACTCACCATCCAGCCCCACCCACCCCCCTTACTTTGGGTGCACCCCCATCAAATGTAACCCTATGGCAACAAGGGGAAGTAACCGCAGTCACCCTGCCTATTCAGTGACAGGGGCGAGGGTGTAGTTAAACCCATTCAGTTCAACTCTATTGTACTCAAACACGTGTCTGAACAAGTCCCGTTTGTTTTATTGTAAGCACATTTATTTAGGATTTTTTTTCCCCTCCCACAACCTACATTTCAGCTTTTTGCTGTCAATGGGACACTTTTACACAAAAAACCCTACAAGAGCTAGGCTCTCACAAACAATTGATTTTTTATTTAAAAGACATACAGCTCCTTGAAAACTAACCAATATGCTTCATTAAAACTTTTAGCTCACTTAAGGGCCAAAGGCCTTCTAACAGAAACACAGATAGTCACAAACCTCTTTTCAATAGGTTTTTTTTCTTTTCAATTTACAGCTACCAAGTTTTATATCGCATGTTTGTCCCCTCACCATTCTCTAACTTAATTCTTTTAGATTTCTTACAAATAGTCTTTTTCTTAAGCAGGGTTCTGTAACTTTTTGGGCAGACTAGACGGTCAATATAATGCTGTGTCGTGGAAAAACGACCACGCGTTGTGTTTGGATCAGAATCGCCCGAGGCCCCTTTATTACGAGCATGCAAGGGGGGTACCAGCGAACTGGCAGTCCCCCCGAATACAGATTTTTCAACAGCTTTTGTAGCAAAAAAACACAATTAGTAATACACACGTCCTTGTTCACATTATTGCCATAATTGGATAAATGCTGTGCAATTCAGTGGAGACCCTGACCGTGTTTTAAAGAAAATAACCAAAGCAGAAGATGCCTGCTTACAGCTGTAGTGGAAAACTTCCAGACATCTTCTGGTTTGGTTATTTTCTTTAAAACACGGTCAGGGGCTCCACTGAATTGCACAGCTTTTATCAAGGTCACCCCTTGCGCTAAATGTTCTTGGGTTAGACACAGACATTGCATAGCATAACCTATGGCAATACCAGTGTTTAATAAGCTTTCCAAACACAGCTCAGCACATAGGTCCTGGAGCTTGCAGTTTATCGCCACTGAAGTCCAAGTCACAGAGTCATGGTGCCGTTGGGCTGGCGCATCTATGACACAGCCCTCGCAATCTTCACAAAGCTTTTCCCTAAGGCAGTGTTTAAGGACAGCATAAACAGCAATGTGTACAATAGTTTGCATGACTTTTTTATGCTCACGGGGCGGCACTGGCTCAGTTAATTCTATGCCAAGCCTCCTCCTAAACTACTCATAGCCGTCATCCTCAGAGTCCTCTTCAACAACTTGTATCGGCGTTGAGCAAAGACAAGGTGGGCCCGGTTCATCTTCGCTGCTTGATGCAACGCTGTTCCAGGGCCTCCAGGACCTCTAGAAAGGCATCGTCGAGCTGTTGAGAGATTTTCAGAAAAGATTCAGTGTAAGCACCCCACTGCTTGTTTTTAGATTTACACAACCCCCAGTTCCTAACCCATTACACATCCTCCTCGACCGTCGCTTCTTAATCATTCATTTACCTGTGAGACGTCTTTTCCGTTCACCTTGTCAACCGGTGATTCCCCAAGCCGTGATCGTATTCCACCTCTAAGGAGGTGGACAAAGAGAGACCTCGGGGCTAAAACAAAGTCCAAAGTTCTCCCGGGGGTAGTGAAGGAGTCCATGTTTCCACTCATCAGCCTTTCCACGATTTCTAAAATACATGTCCTTGGTAAGAGATGGCCTTCTCTGTCTGGCACTGGGACTTATGGGGTAATGGTGCTGCACTTTGATTGGTAGAGGGCCTTGGGAGGAGTTCTTAGTGGGGTCACACGGCCCACTTCTGGACGGGTCGCCCTGGCCCAGAACTCACCCTGATTGGTCAAATCTCCTCTCGGGATGGTCCTTTCGGGACGAAACCCATCCTGATTGGTAGAGAGTGGCGGGAGGAGTTCTTAGAGGGGTCACACGGCCCACTTCCAGAGAGGTCAACCCACCGCAGAAGGCACCCTGATTGGTCAAATCTCCCCTCGGGGCAGTCCTTTTGGGACGAAACCCATCCTGATTGGTAGAGAGTGGTGGGAGCAGTTCTTAGAGGGGTCACATGACACACCTTGCTTCTGGTTATGTGGCCACCTTGACCCCAAAAGTAACACCCCCATGGGGCAAGACTTCCAGTGACAGGTGGGAGGGACTACGGGTCAAGGCGTGGGGCTTAAGGAGTCAAGGGGTGGTGGTTGGGGTTTGATTGGCGGAAGGGCCCTTATAGTACTGATGGGTGTCCGAGTCAAGAATGGTGTAGTAGGTCCAGGGACGGAGGTTGATTAAAGGAACCCTACATTTTCTAATGGCTAAGAGTGGTGCTAGAATCTAGGTCCAGGGACACACCAGGATCAAAACCGAGATCAGAGTCCATCAACATTTTTTTTTTTAAGCAACTAACAAAATCATCCAAAGCCCAAGATTTGGTGGTGATGGGGGACTTCAACTATCCAGATATATGTTGGGAAAATAACACAGCAGGGCACAGACTATCCAACAAATTCTTGGACTGCATTGCAGACAACTTTTTATTTCAGAAGCTTGAAAAAGCTACTGGGGGGAAGCTGTTCTAGACTTGATTTTAACAAATAGGGAGGAACTCATTGAGAATTTGAAAGTAGAAGGCAGCCTGGGTGAAAGTGCTTTAGCAGATAAAATAAAAAAAGAACAAGTTAAAAATCACTTAGAAAAGTTAGATGCCTGCAAGTCAGCACGGCCTGATGAAATGCATCCTAGAATACTCAAGGAGCTAATAGAGGAGGTATCTGAGCCTCTAGCTATTATCTTTGGAAAATCATGGGAGGCGGGAGAGATTCCAGAAGACTGGAAAAGAGCAAATATAGTGCCCATCTATAAAAAGGGAAATAAAAACAACCCAGGAAACTACAGACCAGTTAGTTTAACTTCTGTGCCAGGGAAGATAATGGAGCAAGTAATTAAAGAAATCATCTGCAAACACTTGGAAGGTGGTAAGGTGATAGGGAACAGCCAGCATGGATTTATAAAGAACAAATCGTGTCAAACCAATCTGATAGCTTTCTTTGATAGGATAACGAGACTTGTGGATAAGGGTGAAGCTGTGGATGTGGTATACCTAGACTTTAGTAAGGCATTTGATATGGTCTCGCATGATATTCTTATCGATAAACTAGGCAAATACAATTTAGATGGGGCTACTATAAGGTGGGTGCATAACTGGCTGGATAACCGTACTCAGAGAGTTGTTATTAATGGTTCCCAATCCTGCTGGAAAGGCAAAACGAGTGGGTACCGCAGGGGTCTGTTTTGGGACCGGCTCTGTTCAATATCTTCATCAACGACTTAGATATTGGCATAGAAAGTACGCTTATTTAGTTTGCGGATGATACCAAACTGGGAGGGATTGCAACTGCTTCGGAGGACAGGGTCATAATTCAAAATGATCTGGACAAATTGGAGAAATGGTCTGAGTTAAACAGGATGAAGTTTAACAAAGACAAATGCAAAGTGCTCCACTTAGGAAGGAAAAATCAATTTCACACATACAGAATGGGAAAAGACTGTCTAGGAAGGAGTACGGCAGAAAGGGATCTAGGGGTTATAGTGGACCACAAGCTAAATATGAGTCAACAGTGTGATGCTGTTGCAAAAAAAGCAAACATGATTCTGGGATGTATTAACAGGTGTGTTGTGAGCAAGACACGAGAAGTCATTCTTCCGCTCTACTCTGCTCTGGTTAGGCCTCAGCTGGAGTATTGTGTCCAGTTCTGGGCACCGCATTTTAAAAAAGATGTGGAGAAATTGGAAAGGGTCCAAAGAAGAGCAACAAGAACGATTAAAGGTCTTGAGAACATGACCTCTGAAGGAAGGCTGAAAGAATTGGGTTTGTTTAGTTTGGAAAAGAGAAGACTGAGAGGGGACATGATAGCAGTTTTCAGGTATTTAAAAGGGTGTCATAAGGAGGAGGGAGAAAACTTGTTCACCTTAGCCTCTAAAGATAGACCAAGAAGCAATGGGTTTAAACTGCAGCAAGGGAGGTCTAGGTTGGACATTAGGAAAAAGTTCCTAACTGTCAGGGTGGTTAAACACTGGAATAAATTGCCTAGGGAGGTTGTGGAATCTCCATCTCTGGAGACATATAAGAGTAGGTTAGATAAATGTCTATCAGGGATGGTCTAGACAGTATTTGGTCCTGCCATGCTGGCAGGGACTGGACTCGATGACCTCTCGAGGTCCCTTCCAGTCCTAGAATCTATGAATCTATGAATAAACAAAGCAGAAACAGAACCAGAGCCACTGTCCAAGTCCAGGCCATTACCCCCTGCTGTGAATCTCAGAATTGTTGGCTCACAGGAAATCGGCAAAGCTTTTCATCCAACTTCATCTGCGAGGATTTCCAATCTAACACTCATTTGGGCAAGGGACAAATGGAAGACAGATTTCAAAACACACTATGGACATTTTAATTGTCTGATATGCCATTGGAGCTAACTAAGAGTCCCCTGACCTTGCAACCCTTCATCAGTGATGTATTTGGGGACAGTGTCATCTATTGAGGTGACATACTCCTCTTTTTGGAAAACCCAGAGCAGTACACACACCTCATCCGAACCTGGAGATGTTTCGGCAGTGTGGTCTCAACACAGAATTGGAAAGGCATACCTCCAGCCAACTCTCCACAGAGTTTTTGGGGTACATCCTCTCCCCAGAAGGTGTTACGATTGATGCAAATAAGGTGGAAGCCATTCATAAATGGGACAAAGTTTGAAGTCCTCAAGAAGAGCAGCGCTTCCTAGACTTCACCAGCTTTACTGCTGCGTCGGCCCAGGGTTCTCAGAGCCAGTAACCCCCACGAGAGCTCTCCTCCACAAAATGGCCGCATTCATTTGGTCATCCAAGTTCCAACAAGCCCGCAAACAGCCCAGAATTGCCTTCACCACTGCATCTATTCTGACGCACAGCATTCATCGTGGAAGTAGACACATCTACTTTGAGTACCAGGGCCTGCTTTATTTGGTGTTGCCAGACGTGGGCCAAAATTCAGACTTAGCTTGACTCACATGATTCTGCGCTTTCACCAAGGCACCATGCACCTAACGTCTTGGCATCTCAGGCCTCTGGAGACCCTGCTCCATCCATGGCACCATTGCCAGGAATTTCACTCATTCAAATGGCCACATGATGGAACTGACTCTCATAGATCACCTGACCAAGATGGCGTGCTTCATCCCTCTGTGCACGAGTACCTTCGGCTGAGAGGACAGATCAGCTCCAAATTTCCAAAGGCCAATGACACCTTTGTTTTGCTAACTCTAGATTTCCCACTGATTTCATGCCACAGTACTAATGGCCTCTCCGAACTTCCCAGCTATTGGCCTGGGTCAACAACTCCATTACATTCAAGAAGAACGAAGGGAGCCCCTCGAGGACACTAGGATGGAGTCAGATATTATACAGACTGCTGATGACAAGAGGGAAGCCATTTGCTGAAGGGAGGTACCAAGTCCCTGGCACTGACCCAATCCCCAGCCCCGTCTGTTGGAGCAGTTCCTGACCCATCCCCTTGGCTGACCTTCTGATCCCATCCTCCGCCCCTGGCTCTAGGGAGGAAACTCTGGGTCCCTTCCCTCACTCTGGCACAATCCGTGCCCAGAGGGACCGAATCCCTCACAGACAATGGGACTGTTCTTCCTCCTCCTGCTTGTGGGGGCGTCTACTACCCCCCTTTTACAGACAGGGAATGAAGGTGATGAAGTGACCTCTCCAAAGTCACACCTGGAAATGTGGAGGAGATCTGGGAACTGGACTGGGTTTTACGGGAGTGCCCTCCCCACAGAGGCAGCTTCACTTTCTGCCCTTCGTTCTCTCCTCCCCTCGTGGCCGGTGTTCGATGGGGATCTCTGAACTGGGAATGAGCAGGGGCTTCCTCCCCCTCTGTCTTCCAATGTCTGGGATCTGTCCACAGCAACGCAGCCTGCAGCTGTCCCAGCTTGGGGAGCCATCGCCTCACCCTGTGAAATCGAGACGTGCTGGCTCTCAGTGATGCTTCGACGGAAAACCACGCACCCCACACAGAGGTAGGAACCAGCCATTCCCAGGTTGTTCTGAGGAGCCATGATTCCTCCAAGAGCTGGGGAAGGGCACAGTGAGCAGTCTGTCATAGGTAGGGGAGGATCGTGTAAGGGGAGGGTCTAAGAGAGGAGGAGCGTGAGCTAGGCTCTGTATTTGAGCTTGGCAGGGATCAAGAGAAGGGACAGGGGCTATTAGAGGGCAATGCGAGGTGCAAGGGGTGTCGGAGATGGGGGCAAGGCCTGTCAAGTTCAGCTACTTTAGATCAGTTGTGCCAGAGAATCACCGCTTGAGGTGACTGAAAGCTCTGAACTGGGGCTTGCCAAAAGCATCCTCCTCAGATGGGAATATCCCAAAAATCTGCAGAAGCTCAGCCTCTGAGGTGAACGTTGTGGCCCAAGCCTCTCTCTGCTCTGTATCTCGCAGGATTCCAGCCGGCTGTTCCAATCCAGGATGAAAACTCTGCCACTGAAACCTCACAGCCCCTGTGCAGTGAAGCGCCACTTAAACCCGCTGTGATGCACAGAGCTTGCCCTGGCTGTCCGCACAGGACTGAATTTCACCCCTTCAGAGTGTAAGGAAATAATTGGC
Source organism: Chrysemys picta bellii (assembly GCF_011386835.1). NCBI lineage: Eukaryota > Metazoa > Chordata > Testudines > Emydidae > Chrysemys > Chrysemys picta. Next base: position 1,582,082 of record NC_088792.1, on the reverse strand, counting down.
TGAAGGCCTTTTTCTTTTTGGATGGCTGTCTAGTGGGAAAAAACGATGGGGATTTTGAACCAGTTTCACTCCCATGACTGGTGCTTCAATGATGCAGAGAAGTGCTGATGCATTGGTTGATTTCCCCAACTTTTAATCTACTTTTTTCTTCTCTTTTAACAGGTATTCTGAGGGCACCCCATGCTTCATATGGGCATTCTTGGGTGGGCAGATTGCATCAGACCTGCACCCGAATAAATAATAGTGAATGAAATATGCAGACACTAAAGTTCTGCAGCCAAATTCTCAGAAACCTTCCTCCTGAATGTAGGATCAGGATTTTGTTTCTAATTGATTTTTTAAAAAAGTGCTAAGCAGCTACTGCACTGTAATAAGAGGAAACAGAAGCAAAAACTGAAAGGATGTTACTTAAACCAATGAACAGATGCAGAGAGTGGAAGCACGGCAAAGCACACCAATGAATACTATGAGTAAATAACCTGAAAGCAAATAGGGAAGAAAACCTCATCTGGGTAATTGTGGCTCTTGGGACAAAAATCAGGTTCCTGGTACGTAGCCTGGCTGAGATCATCCATTTTCCCTGGATCCCAAACCTGGGATTCAAATGTCATTCTCTGTGTGGTGTCCTTATTTTATTCCTAGGAAAAGGATCCCCAAAGGAGGTGTAAGGATCCTGGACTCTAATGTCTGCAAGAAGCTTCAGCCACCTTCACAGGTAGAAGTCACTGTCTTTCCTACAATGCCACTAGTGCTCTTTCTCCTCTCCAGATCTGCTCCCTCCAGCAGGACAGAGACACCGCTTAACTCCTCAAGTCCTGATTTCCTGTCATTCTAGGGGTTGAGGGGTTTGCATTGCCCCCACCCCCAGCATCAGAGACTTTTCCTATGGGAATCTCCCTAGAGCAGGGGAGAAATCTGTTCTTCCATTAGAACCAGACTGCTCAGTAAATCCACCCACACTGACCTCATCTCAGCTGCTTTGTTTATCCCAGATTAGTGGTATCTTTGGAAAACCCTTAGAGTGCCGGGGTGTGAGGTGGAGCAGGGGAGACGGGAGCTCCAGGAGATTCTCCTGAAGAACACCACCCTGTGTTTCTCTGGTCAGGTTAAAGTTCGCCATCCATTAGGAGGTGAAGACCAGATGGGAACTGCTGGATTGACCTTGATATACCATGTCCTTGAGTGGATGAAGGACCTACATCTCAGGGATGGCCAGCAGCAGATGTCACACATGTGTCCAGGAATAGGCTAAACAACCTACACTGATAGGTAAGTACATTCATGGCCACATGTAAACATCACAGGAAATGGTGGGGATTGAACCAGGGTCCTTCAGCACAAGCCCCTCTCACTCAGTGTCAACCAATCCAGCTCCAGCCATTAGACCGCGCCCCCTTCCAGAGCTGCTGAACCCAGGAGCCCTGATTCTCAGACCCAGGCCGCACATCACAAGGCCAAACCTCCTCCCATTATGGGCACTGTAGAAGGGACCATTGTCAAAAAAACCCTCTTCATTCCCCCTATCAGTGACTGCAGCCACGGGTGACAAGTGAATGAGCTGAGATCTCCCGTGTGGGAATCCGAGGGGCTGCGCATTTGGGTTTCACAGGGAAGGCCTCTGGCAGCCATTGACAGAGTGTTCCTGGGAGGAGATTTTTCCATCTCTAACAAAGGGTTTCTGTTCCCCCAGATCTCAGCCGCTCAGCAGAATGCGGGAGAGCCGAGTGCTGATGGGCTAGAGGGGTCCCAGGAGTCGCTGTGCAGCCGGTGCAGTGTCTGCAGTCACCATGGGCCAAACCCTGCGCTCCAGACAACCCCGGCTGTTCCCCTGGATTGCGAAGGGGACTTTGGCTTGGGGAATCGGTGGCTGGTGCCTGTGTCCACAACTGGGATGTTTTCATGAGGCTACTCAATGGTCCATGAAGCACCATGCGAGCAAGGGGAGAATGGACATTAGAGAGCGAGGCTGGGACCTCTGTGGAGCTGCTGCAGTCGAGCATCCACAGCCAGAAGAGAGACGACGGGAAAGGCGCTTCGATGGCTGCCACAGCCGCAGCAGCTGTCTCACCAAGCTCTGCTCACGCGCTAGCCAAGAGAGGCAGGACAAAGAGCCACCCAGTGACAGCCTGGGTTGCAATTCGCAATACGCGGTTTTTTCAGTGGATTCTGCTGTCCTGACTGTCTATTTCCTGTAATGTGCACATCCGGCCTCCCTGGCTGACCTCAATGGGAGTTAGGTTCTCCGTGCCCACAGGACAGGGCTGGCCTTACCATGAGGCGAACTGAGGTGGCCGCCTCAGGTGACAGACTGTGGGGGGGCACCACTAGGACCCAGAGTGTAGAAAATGGTGTCTGCTGCTGGTGCATATGTATTCTCCCTGCTCGAGATGCACAGAGATGGTGGCGTGCTGGGCTGGAGGAAGGGGACATCCCTCACATCTCTCCCCTGGGAGCAGAGCCTCCTCTGCCTGCAAATCCTGCAGCCCGCCCGCTGTCGGAGCATGCCATGCAAGCCGGCCCCGGCTGCACCGCACGGACAGCACAGCTCAGCCCCAGCAGGGGCTACAAGGGAAAGGAGCCATTACTGTGTCAATGTACCTATCTGTATCGAGTCACACGCAAAGGCCTTCGCTGGCTTTCTAAAGGGCAGGAGAGCAATTCACTGGGAGCGTGGTTCTTACCATACACCTCCTCCCTTCCTACAGTCTGCGATCTGCAGCCAGCGTCTTGATTGGCAGCGGCGCCCCCAAATCTTGGCGCCCTAGGTTGCCCCGTGCAGGCAGTGAGGAGAAAAGGTGAGAGGAGAATAACGGAAAGTAACAGGAGTTGCAGGGAGAGAAAGGAGGAGGAGCCTCTTATGCACCTGTCTAGCACCTGCAGGAGCCTGGACTGATTAACACCAGCTTGTCAGGGAGCTTCCTGTTCCTGCTGCTTCCCTGAACCCACTTGAGGAGAACAGGTGGTCAACTGAAATACTAGGAGCCAGTTAGGCCCTTAAGAGGCTGATTTCTTCCCTCACTCAGACCCTGCTACCAGCCTGCTTATTTGTCCCCTTCCATTGAGTGTTGAGAGCCACTCTAGCTGGCACAGAACAGCAGTCATGAGTGAAAGACGAAAACGCCCCTCTGGGGCAGCATTCAGAAAAAGAAAGAAAGCAAAGGAAGCGTTTCTATCTAAGCAGGAAGGAGCTCTCCTGAGATACACAGACACAAATGTTCACGGTGAGCCTTCCGGCCCCAGTGAGGATGGGAGTGGTGAGGAGATGCCTGATCTTCCAGTTAGTCAGAGTGCAGGTGACCTTGCAGCTACTGCAGCATCCATATCTCCATCTCAAATGGGTGTAACCATGCACATTCCTGAAGAAAAGTGTCGATCAGAGAAGAGTGTGGTGGAGGCGCAAGAAACAGCTGCTGCTGAGTTTAGTTCCTTAAGTCTAGGTGATCCAGGACTGTGGACCCACTTGAGCAGTAGCCTGAGGGACTTCCTTGTACTGCATGGGCCACAGCAAGTGAAAAACTTCCTGTCCTCCAAAGAGAATGAAAATAGAAGTTTCCATCCAACACATTCCTGATGTGAAATCCCCAATGGTGACAAAGTGGAGAGGCCATGGCGTATGCACTCAAAAACCCAGAATGTTGCATACTGTTTTTGTTGCAAACTCTTCCAGGCTAATGTTCCAGCCACATTGGGTTCTGCAGGAACAAAGGACTGGAAAAATCTGACTAGAAATCTGGCATGCCATGAGACGACAGCAACTCACCAGAGAGTATTCCATAGGTGGAAAGAACTTGAGATGAGACTAAGGCCTGGTCTACACTACGACTTTAATTCGGATTTAGCAGCGTTAATTTGAGTTAACCCTGCACCCGTCCACACAACGACTCAATTTAATTCGAAATAAAGGGCTCATTAAATCGATTTCTGTACTCCACCCCGACGAGCGGAGTAGCGCCAAAATCGATTTTAGTATTTCGAATTAGGGTTAGTGTAGCCGCAATGCGATGGTATTGGCCTCCGGGAGCTATCCCACAGTGCACCATTGTGACCACTCTGGACAGCAATCTGAACTCGGATGCACTGGCCAGGTAGGCAGGAAAAGCCCCGGGAACATTTGAATTTCATTTCCTGTTTGCCCAGCGTGGAGAGCACAGGTGACCACAGATAGCTCATCAGCACAGGTAGCCATGCAGGCCGATAATCGAAAAAGAGCACCAGCATGGAGCGTACGGGAGGTACTGGATCTGATCGCTATATGGGGAGAGGATTCAGTGCTAGCAGAACTTCGTTCTAAAAGACGAAATGCCAAAACTTTTGAAAAAATCTCCAAGGGCATGATGGAGAGAGGCCACAATAGGGACTCAGATCAGTGCCGCGTGAAAGTCAAGGAGCTCAGACAAGCCTATCAAAAAACAAAGGAGGCAAACGGTCACTCCGGGTCAGAGCCACAGGCATGCCGCTTCTACGCCGAGCTGCATGCAATTCTAGGGGGGGCCGCCACCACTACCCCACCTGTGATCGTGGATTCTGGGTCAGGGATAGTCTCATCAGCGACGCCTGAGGATTCTGCCGATGGAGGAGAGGAGGAGGAGGAGGACGAGCTTGCAGAGAGCACCCAGCACTCCGTTCTCCCCAACAGCCAGGATCTTTTTCTCAGCCTGACTGAAGTACCCTCCAAAGCCAGTACCCAAGACCATGACCCCATGGAAGGGACCTCAGGTGAGTTTACCTTTTAAAATATAAAACTTGTTTTAAAAGCAAGCATTTTTAATGATTACTTTGCCCTGAGGACTTGGGATGCATTCGTGGCCAGTACAGCTCCTGGAAAAGTCTGTTAACGTGTCTGGGGATGGAGCGGAAATCCTCCAGGGACATCTCCATGAAGCTCTCCTGGAGGTACTCCAAAAGCCTTGCCACAAGGTTTCTGGGCAGTGCAGCCTTATTCCGTCCTCCATGGTAGGACACTTGACCACGCCATGCCTGCAGCAAGTAATCTTGTATCATTGCCTGACAAAGCCTGGCAGCATATGGTCCCGGTGTTTGCTGGCATTCAAGCAACATCCGTTCTTTATCTTGCTGTGTGATCCTCAGGAGAGTGATATCGCTCATGGTAACCTGATTGAAATATGGGAACTTAATTAAGGGGACAGAGGTGGCCGTTCCTACTGGGCTGTTTGCCTGTGGCTGAAAAGATATCCTTCCCTGCAGTTAGCCAAGCGCAGGGGGGGAGGGGGTAATTGGCCCTGAGCTTTTCGCGTTTGGCTAGCAGGGATCTTCCCTGATACCTGCCACGCGGTGGGGGGAGGGATAAAGCGATCATCCCAGAGAATTGGATGGGGGGGAGGGTTAGTTTGTTTTCTGCTGCTGAAGGTTAACAGGAAAACCGCAGCAGTCAACGGGCTTTGCTTGGTATGTGGGAAAGGAGGGCGCAGAAGCGGAAAGACAATGGCTTACCATGGCTGCATGCAAGCTGAATTCTATTGCCCGGACCTGCGTCTGTGATCTCTAACACCAAAGCCACAGGCACTCAATATTAAGATGGAAATTGCGACCTTGTACTGAAATCACATGTGCTATGTAATGTGAATAGTGTTGTTCACCATGAAAGAGTATAAGCATTGTTCTGTAAAATGTATCTTTTTAAAAACTTCTCTCCTTTTTTTCAACCCTCCCTCCAGCAGCTGCAAATTTATCAAGCCTCCCTCCTCCGTCCCGAAGGCTATCTCAGATAAGGCGGCGTAGAAAGAGGACGCGAGACAACATGTTCACTGAAATAATGGAATGCACCAGAAATCAAAGAGCTCATTTGAATGAGTGGAAGGACACTGTATCTAAATTTAGGAAAGATGCCAGTGAACGCGAGGTCCTGAGGGACGCTTGAGATGAGAGGTGGCAGGCTGCAACGCTGGGGCTGCTGCGTGAGCAAACGGACATGCTCCGGCGTCTGGTGGAGCTTCAGGAACGGCAGCAGGATGACAGAGTGCCACTGCAGCCACTGTATAACCTCCCTCCCCCCTCACCATGTTCCATATCCTCCTCACCCAGTCGTGTAAGAATGCGGGGGGGGGGGGGGGAGGCTCTGTGCACCCTCCCACTCCACCCCAGTGGACAGCCCAACCAAAAGGCTGTCATTACATTGAATTTGTTCAGTGGCCTTTTACTTCCCTCCTATCCTCCTCCCAAACCTCACCCAGATTACCTTGTTGGTTCTCTCCCTATGTTTATAATCACTTAATAAAGAATACATGATTTTTAAATGATAGTGACTTTATTTCCTTTGAAAGAAAGCTGGGGGAACGGGGAGGGTGGGATCCTTACAGAGAATGAATGAGTCAATAAAGGGGGCGGGTTTTCATGAAGGAGAAACAAACAGAACTTTCACACTGTAGCCTGGCCAGTCATGAAACTGGTTTTCAAAGCCTCTCTAATGCACAGCACTTCCTGGTGTGCTCTTCTAATCGCCCTGGTGTCTGGCTGCGCGTAATCAGCAGCCAGGCGATTTGCCTCAGCCTCTCACCCCGCCATAAAGGTCTCCCCCTTACTCTCACAGAGATTGTGGAGCACGCAGCAAGCAGAAATAACAATGGGGAGATTTCTTTGGCTGAGGTCAGAGCGAGTCAATAGCGATCTCCAGTGACCTTTTAAATGGCCAAATGCACATTCTACCACCATTCTGCACTTGCTCAGCCTGTAGTTGAACAGCTCCTGACTCCTATCCAGGCTGCCTGTGTACGGCTTCATGAGCCATGGCATTAAGGGGTAGGCGGGGTCCCCAAGAATAACTATTGGCATTTCAACATCCCCAACGGTTATTTTCTGGTCCGGGAAGTAAGTCCCTTGCTGCAGCCCTTTAAACAGAGTAGTGTTCCTGAAGACGCGAACGTCATGAACCCTTCCCGGCCAGCCCACGTTGATGTTGGTGAAACGTCCCTTGTGATCCACAAGTGCTTGCAGCACCATTGAAAAGTACCCCTTGCGGTTTATGTACTCGGTGGCTTGGTGCTCCGGTGCCAAGATAGGGATATGGGTTCCGTCTATTGCCCCACCACAGTTAGGGAATCCCATTGCAGCAAAGCCATCCACTATGACCTGCACATCTCCCAGAGTCACTAGCTTTCGTAGCAGCACCTCAGTGATTGCTTTGGCTACTTGTATCACAGCAGCCCCCACAGTAGATTTGCCCACTCCAAATTGATTCCAGACTGACCGGTAGCTGTCTGGAGTTGCAAGCTTCCACAGGGCTATCGCCACTCGCTTCTCAACTGTGAGGGCTGCTCTCATCTTCGTATTCTGGTGGTTCAGGGCAGGGGAAAGCAAGTCACAAAGTTCCAAGAAAGTGCCCTTACGCATGCGAAAGTTTCGCAGCCACTGGGAATCGTCCCACACCTGCAACACTATGCGGTCCCACCAGTCTGTGTTTGTTTCCCGGGCCCAGAATCGGCGTTCCACGGCTATAACCTGCCCCATTAACAGCATGATCTCCAAAGCACCGGGTACCGCGGTTTGATAGAATTCCATGTCCATATCCTCATCACTCTCCTCGCCGCGCTGCCGTAGCCTGCTCCTCACCGCCTGGTTTTCCAGGTTTTTGTTCAGCATAAACTGCACGATAAGGCGCGAGGTATTTACAATGTTCATGACTGCTGTCTTGAGCTGAGCGGGCTCCATGCTTGCCGCGGTATGGCGTCTGCACTGTTCCCCCAGGAAAAAGGCGCGAAACGGTTGTTTGCCGTTGCTTCCTGGAGAGGGGGGAGGATATACCCAGAACCACCCGCGACAATGTTTTTAGCCCCATCAGGCATTGCGATCTCAACCCAGAATTCCAATGGGCGGAGGAGACTGCAGGAACTATGGGATAGCTATGGGAAAGCTACCCACAGTGCAACGCTCCGGAAATCGACGCTAGCCCCAGTACATGGACGCACACCGCCGAATTAATGTGCTTAGTGTGGTTGCATACAATCGAATTTATACAACCTGTTTTCCAAATTCGAATTATATAAATTCGGATTAATCCCGTAGTGTAGACATACCCTAAGTTTAAAGGCCACCATAGATGATCAGCATCAAGAGAAGATTGCATCCGAGTCTCTTTACTGGCAAAATGTTCTGAAAAGGCTCATTGCCTTTGTGAGAATGCTTGCTACCCAAATCCTAGCACTGCGTGGCACTTCAGAACAGCTGCATGTGCCAAACAATAGAAATTCCTTAAAATTGTGGAGCTGATGCCTGAGTTTGATGCCATAGTTGCCATTATCGAGGATAATACTATGACAGGAACTGTTTGTGGGAAAACAGTGGCAGAGGGAAATGGAATCACCAGAAACATACATAACTTCAAATTTCTGTGTGGCTTAGTGTTGTGGCATGACATACTGTTTGAAGTAAATGTAAGCAAGAGACTCCAAGGTGCTGACCTTGATATATGTGGAGCAATGGAACAACTGGACAAAGCAAAGTCATACCTACAGAGGAACTTCACACCAAAGCTATTTTACCACCCATCAAAAAATACAAGAGTCACCAAAGAAGAAGACATTTTGATTACGAGGCCCGGGATAATCCCATAAGAGACCCCAAACTGAAAGCCCTTTCAAGTTACATTTCAGCAGGATCTACCCCAAAGGCTGTTCTGGAATATATGTGCACAATTAAGATGACCAGCCTCTTTCCAAATGCTTTTGTTGGTCTGCGCATACTTTGAACACTTCCTGTAACAGTTGCCAGTGGAGAATGCAGCTTCTCCAAGCTGAAGTTAATAAAAACACATCATTTTTATTGCCAATGACACAGGAGAGGCTGGTCGGCCTTGCAACCATCTCAATAGAGCATGAGCTGGCCCAGACTGTGAACCTTCTGCAGGAAGCAGTTCATATCTTTGCAACCAAGAAGGTGCAGAAAGCACCACTTGGATTATTCAAACAGATAAAAATGCCAGTGTTTACTATGCAGACAAGAAAAGTGACAGTTGCTGGTCAGGCATTTAAAAGTTGTGTTACTTAAAATTTTTGAACAAGGCATTTTAAGTGATTAGTTCTCCTTTATTGGGGTAGGTAGCAGAGCAGCACCATGAGAGGAGCAGAGCAGGAAGAAGGCAGAATCGAGACCTTTCAAAGTTTTGGCCCAAGCTAGGGGGTCTGGGGCTGTCATTTGAGCTCCCCGCCTCAGGTGCCAAAATGTTGTGGACCAGCCCTGCCATGGGATCAGTGCTCAGTGTGCTCACGCAGCAACCTAGCCTGCAATAGTGGAATATGATAGATGCAATGGTCCAAATAGTTACAAACCCGTCCTCCCTCTTTTCTCTGCGGTTTTCACATTTGCAATTAAAGGAAGCCAGATATCTAGCTACTGGAGAGCCCCCTTGTTCCAGTCAGTCTGAAGATCAGAGCTAGCATGCGCACAAACCATTATAGGGAAAAGATGGATTTTTAACTCAAAAGCCAGACCCAGTTCAGCCACGTTGTCACAACTTCCCAGATGAGGCAGTGTAAGAAATGGCCGTGCTTTTGCCTGCATTTAACTCACTGTGCAATGACACATCACATTACCCAGTGTTGGATAACTAAGGGCCTATTGGACTGCAGAACGACCAGCAAATGAAACCGGAGGTGATCTTGTAATAATAAAGTGTTTATATTAACTAATAAGCCAACCTCTGCCCATGTCTAGGTATGCTTTGTGTTTAAACTCTAGGTAAAAGCCAGTGCATTCAGGCCACCCTGGGAGTTGCTGTTTGAAGCAGCTAATCTGGGCTTTTCAAAGGAATTTTGGAAAGTTCGATGTACTGATCCATTGCCTTCACATACTCCTCAGTAGCATGACAATTGCCCACCTCACAACCTTGCATGTATTTAGCCTCACTACACCCCTGTGAGGTCGGGAATTATGACTGTCCCCATTCCACTAATGGGGGACTGAGGCCCAATGGGATAAAGCAAGTTGTGAAGATAACTCAGGAAGTCTTTGATAGAACAAGTACTTGAATCTGGGTCTACCAAATCTAGGATTAGCCCCTCAGCCATGGGAACATCCTTATGCCTGACTCCCTTACCCTCCTCTGTATATCCCTGTCCGAGTTTAGGTTTCTTCCACTGCAGTTTCCTGTGCCTCCCATACGTTATTCATTGTCTTTAGACTTTGAAGACCTCAAAGACATCTGTGCCAGCTTTAGATGAGTAGAAACACAGATCTACAGATGAGTAGAAACACAATCCACAACAAAACAGCAAAAGCAAGTGCAGTGGCCAACTCAGCCAATACAAAACACATCTGGACACAAACGTACCCTCACCTGGTCTCCTGCAAAGCATGTACATCTCTTGTAATCAGGACTGGTGGAGCTAGATCCTGAGAGGTATAAACTGGACTAGCTTGAGGATCTGTAAATCAAGCACTTTAATACTTCAAGTGTCTATTTTGTTTTAAGTCTTTAACAAATAAAAAAAAATACATGCTAAACAATACACACCTCTACCCCGATATAACACTGTCCTCGGGAGCCAAAAAATCTTACCGCGTTATAGGTGAAACCGCATTATATCGAACTTGCTTTGATCCGGCAGAGGGCACATCCCCGCCCACCTGGAGCACTGCTTTACCATGTTATATCCAAATTCGTGTTATATCAGGTCACATTATATCAGAGTAGAGGTGTATGTGCATGAATATTCTCTCATTTCTCCTGGGATATGTGTCAAACTGCCTCTCCAGGGCAACCTCTTGTTACTTTTTGATTCAGGCTGCATTTGCTCACCTATGACTCTGACTGTTGCTGGTCCTTTGGGGAGCTGTCTCCCAACCCCAGGACTGTACCTATGCAATCCCGTTTTGGGGTTGTAACCCTGTGTTTCCCTCTCCCAGCACTGAGTCCTTGCCTGTCCCCTTTTCCTCAAGAACTGTGGTCTGCGCTCTCTGGGCTAAGCGTGTCTACTTTTTGATCAGAGGCACCGTTTCCCAGCAATTTCCCCTCCTCTAGAAACACAATAAAGAGAGAGTTACTATAGGCATTAGCATCTCACCAGAGATCACTGCTCACAGAGTGAAATATGGAGACCTCGCTCACGTCTGTGCAGAAGAAAGCTTGGGAGGCCATTCAGCGATAGATGGTATGAATGTAATTCAAGATGTGCAGTTCCTCTTTATAAAACAGACACATAAAATGATACCTCAGTTAAACGTGGCCTCAGGGGGCATTTTTCAAAAAGAATCAGGAATGGTTAGACAATGGGAACATCCATCTTTGAGTCACATATGACCAAAAAAGTTTGTCAAACCAATATGTTTCCAAGAAACATTTCAGTTTAGACTGACTGGCTTTTTTCAACAGAAAATAGTGTAGTCAACAATTTTTCAACCAGTTCTTCACATTAACTTTCCAATTAGATTTCTCCTTTCTCGCCCCCGCTCCCTTGTATTACAGGCTGTAGGTGCTCTTCCTAATTTGAAACACGTACATCAAAGCTGAAGATCTGAAAGACAAGTCCTAGGTTAGAGAATTGTCTTTTGTAACTGTAAAAGGAACCTACAAGTTTCAACCAAAGACTTGCTGGAGACATCAGCCTATCCACACATCATCCCAAATCTAGCCTGGGAAAGAAGATGTGCTTGACCACATTCCCAGAATGGTAACATAGCCAAAGGATTGTGGACCAAAGTAGAAATGAGTGTGAAAGATGGTGACTCTCTCTCCCCAAAAGATGCCCTGTCCCTAGCTCCCAATTTGAATCAAAATATTTCCAGAGTAAAAGTTCTTCTTCAGAAGATACCAAGAGGAACTGCCCTCTTTCAAAACAGTTTGCATCTTCTATTCTCAAGGACAGCAAGGTGCATATGGCCTTTGAAAGAGAATTGCTCTCTGTGCTGACGTGGACCACTAGCTTCTGTGAGGGCAGCTTGACTTTACTGCTGTTGGTAAATAATGGCAGGTGGTGGTCATATTGAAAGAGGACCTCTTTGCTTAAAGGCAGCTTTAGCCTCATTCCTCTCGACAATTAGGAGAGCTGGTGGCGATTTTGAAAGGTTGCAATTCTCTGAAGAAGAACGATTCACCATTTTCCAAACTTTCAGAAAATGTTCTGCTTACCTATGGAGTTTTTACACACATACACATAAATTCTTATGCATGAACCATTTAGCAGAAAACTTCAGCTTTTTCTCAAAAAAAATAAAGCTCGAAGTCTGGACATTTTTATTTCTCTTCTCTGGACTTTTTCAGTTCTAATATATCTTTCTTTTTTTTTTTAGATAGGGCAACCAGAACTGCACAAAGTATTCAGGGACTGAGGATACAATGTATTTATATATATGTAACCCTTCTGCCCATCTAAGTTGGCAGCAACAAGGGCCGGGTTCTGTATCTAGGGGTTCTGTTTTAATAACGCAATGCAAAACCGGCTCGAGCACCCACCCAGTGACCTGGGACAATTACATACCACCCCCTGGGCGCCTCTAAGAGGCAATACTTCCCCTCTTGCAAGCACGGAGTCTGAATGTAACAGAAAATGTTTAATAAAATGAGTTAAACGACATTAGCATTAAATTGGAAAAACACCACAAACAGGATTCATAACACAAACCATGAGCAAAAAACCCACCCCAGCAAATTGGGCTGTGTCCTTTCCCGTTGATTCTTGAAACCGGCAACCCAAGAATCACCAAAGTCCCAAAAGTCCAACAACCCCAAAGTCTCTTGGGTATAGCAACCCAAGGATCACCAAAAGTCCAACAACCCCCCAAAGTCTCTGTCCCTGGTCAGTGCAGCCCCAGAGTTCGGGGGGGGCACGCAGGGTGTTAAGGGGCACCTTACATGATCCGAGGCCGACCGGCTGCTTCTCTGTTGGGTTCCGCGGCAGCCTTCACCACGAGCCGCTCCACTCCACCAGCTGTCCCGTGAGCCGCTCCAGCCGTCCACGAACTGCTCTGGCAGCTGCTCCGCTCTGCTCACTGACCTGTGAGTCGCTCAGCTCTGCTCCAACCGTCCCCGTGAGGCTCCACTCTGCTAGGTGCTCCACCAGCCACTTAGCAATATAGCTTCAGGCTCCCCTACTAGTTAACACAGTCTCAGTGATCTCAGCTCTTAGCAATTTCACCTCATAGTAGGGGAGCCCCAGTACTAGTGCACCATTGGCCCAAAGTGAATTCAGCTCAGCAGCCTGTAACTAGACTCTAGAATCAAAGTTAGCTCTGACATTCAACAGTAGAGAGAGAGAAGGTAATGCAATTGGTGTTTCAGACCCTTAGGGCCCATACCATCAGGTACAAATACCTGTCCCCATCATCTCTATTCACTGGGTTTTGTAACCCATGCCCCTTGTCAAGCAAGTGCTACTTAGGTAATGGTGAAGGACTCACTCAGTCCTGCTGTCATACAACAGTTCCACTGGCCTTGATTCACAGAATCAGGATAACAAAACTTTATTCTTCCTGCCCCAATAACAGAGAAAACTGGGGATCCCACACCAGCCAAAGTAACCACTTTGAGTTGCTGTTGTTTCATGCCAGGCGAGTGGGTGTGCCTATGCAAACAAGATCCGCCCCTGGAGTTCTTTTCCACCCTCGCCATAATTCACCACCAGATGTCAGGGTAGAGCTCATCCTGACTCTGCTTACATATAGGTAGTATCATATTTTCTTTCTTATTATTTATCCCTTTCCTAATGGTTCCTAACATTAAGTTAGCTTTTTGAACCACCACTTCACCTAGTTTTCAGAGAACTGTCCACAATGACTCCTAAGATCTCTTTCTTGACTGGTAACAGCTAATTTAGACCCATCATTTTGTATGTCTAGTTAGGATTATGTATTCTAATGTGCATTACTTTGCATTATCAACACTGAATTTCATCTGTCATTTCCTTGGGTGATCGCCCAGTTTCGTGAGATCCCTCTGTCACTCTTTGCAGTCGGGTTTGGACTTAGCTATCTTGAGTAGTTTTGTATCATCTGCAAGCTTTGAAATCTCACTGTTTACCCCGTTTCCCAGATAATTTATGAATATGTTTAATACAGTTCTTTATGGAACCCCGTTGTTATGGAGATTCCACAACCTCCCTAGGCAATTTATTCCAGTGCCTAACCTCCCTGACGATTAGGAATTTTTTCCTCATGTCCAACCTAAACCTCCCTTGCTGCAATTTAAGCCCATTGCTTCTTGTCCTATCATCATTGGTTAAGGAGAATAATTCTTCTCCCTCCTCCTTGTAACAACCTGTTAGGTATTTGAAAACTGTTATGTCCCCTCTCAGTCGTCTCTTTTCCAGACAAAACAAACCTGATTCTTTCAATCTTCCCTCATAAGTCATGTTTTCTAGACCTTTCATCGTTTTTGTTGCTCTTCTCAGGACTCTCTCCAATTTGTCCCCATGTTTCCTGAAATGCGGCGCCTAGAACTGACACGATACTGCAGTTGAGGCCTTATCAGAGCTGTGTAGTACTTCTCTTATCTTGCTCACAACACTCCTGCTAATGGTAGATTGTCTGTCACTTGAAGTCATTCCAAGTGGATATCTAGCTAAAAGATGTGTGAGAGCTAGAAAAAATAATAATTATAGGCTCGATACATAAATTATTGGGCAAGGTTTTGTTATGCAGGAGGTCAGATTAAATATTCACAAAAGCTACTAGGGGGGAAGCTGTTCTAGACTTGATTTTAACAAATAGGGAGGAACTCGTTGAGAATGTGAAAGTAGAAGGCAGCCTGGGAGAAAGTGATCATGAAATCATAGAGTTTGCAATTCTAAGGAAGGGTAGAAGGGAGAACAGCAAAATAGAGACAATGGATTTCAGGAAGGCAGATTTTGGGAAGCTCAGAGAGCTGATAGGTAAGGTCCCATGGGAATCAAGACTGAGGGGAAAAACAACTGAGGAGAGTTGGCAGTTTTTCAAAGGGACACTATTAAGGGCCCAAAAGCAAGCTATTCCGCTGGTTAGGAAAGATAGAAAATGTGGCAAAAGACCACCTTGGCTTAACCATGAGATCTTGCACGATCTAAAAAATAAAAAGGAGTCATATAAAAAATGGAAACTAGGACAGATTACAAAGGAGGAATATAGGCAAACAACACAGGAATGCAGGGGCAAGATTAGAAAGGCAAAGGCCCAAAATGAGCTCAAACTAGCTACAGGAATAAAAGGAAACAAGAAGACTTTTTATCAATACATTAGAAGCAAGAGGAAGACCAAAGACAGGGTAGGCCCACTGCTTAGTGAAGAGGGAGAAACAGTAACAGGAAACTTGGAAATGGCAGAGATGCTTAATGACTTCTTTGTTTCGGTCTTCACCGAGAAGTCTGAAGCAATGCCTAACATAGTGAATGCTAATGGGAAGGGGGTAGGTTTAGCGGATAAAATAAAAAAAGAACAAGTTAAAAATCACTTAGAAAAGTTAGATGCCTGCAAGTCACCCGGGCCTGATGAAATGCATCCTAGAATACTCAAGGAGCTAATAGAGGAGGTATCTGAGCCTCTAGCTATTATCTTTGGAAAGTCATGGGAGACGGGAGAGATTCCAGAAGACTGGAAAAGGGCAAATATAGTGCCCATCTATAAAAAGGGAAATAAAAACAACCCAGGTAACTACAGACCAGTTAGTTTAACTTCTGTGCCAGGGAAGATAATGGAGCAAGTAATTAAGGAAATCATCTGCAAACACTTGGAAGGTGGTAAGGTGATAGGGAACAGCCAGCATGGATTTGTGAAGAACAAATCATGTCAAACCAATCTGATAGCTTTCTTTGATAGGATAACGAGCCTTGTGGATAAGGGTGAAGCGGTGGATGTGGTATACCTAGACTTTAGTAAGGCATTTGATACGGTCTCGCATGATATTCTTATTGATAAACTAGGCAAATACAAATTAGATGGGGCTACTATAAGGTGGGTGCATAACTGGCTGGATAACCGTACTCAGAGAGTTGTTATTAATGGTTCCCAATCCTGCTGGAAAGGCGTAACGAGTGGGGTTCCGCAGGGGTCTGTTTTGGGACCGGCTCTGTTCAATATCTTCATCAACGACTTAGATATTGGCATAGAAAGTACGCTTATTAAGTTTGCGGATGATACCAAACTGGGAGGGATTGCAACTACTTTGGAGGACAGGGTCATAATTCAAAATGATCTGGACAAATTGGAGAAATGGTCTGAGTTAAACAGGATGAAGTTTAACAAAGACAAATGCAAAGTGCTCCACTTAGGAAGGAAAAATCAATTTCACACATACAGAATGGGAAAAGACTGTCTAGGAAGGAGTACGGCAGAAAGGGATCTAGGGGTTATAGTGGACCACAAGCTAAATATGAGTCAACAGTGTGATGCTGTTGCAAAAAAAGCAAACATGATTCTGGGATGCATTAACAGGTGTGTTGTGAGCAAGACACGAGAAGTCATTCTTCCGCTCTACTCTGCTCTGGTTAGGCCTCAGCTGGAGTATTGTGTCCAGTTCTGGGCGCCGCATTTTAAAAAAGATGTGGAGAAATTGGAAAGGGTCCAAAGAAGAGCAACAAGAATGATTAAAGGTCTTGAGAACATGACCTATGAAGGAAGGCTGAAAGAACTGGGTTTGTTTAGTTTGGAGAAGAGAAGACTGAGAGGGGACATGATAGCAGTTTACAGGTATCTAAAAGGGTGTCATGAGGAGGAGGGAGAGAACTTGTTCACCTTAGCCTCTAAGGATAGAACCAGAAACAATGGGTTTAAACTGCAGCAAGGGAGGTCTAGGTTGGACATTAGGAAAAAGTTCCTAACTGTCAGGGTGGTTAAACACTGGAATAAATTGCCTAGGGAGGTTGTGGAATCTCCGTCTCTGGAGATATTTAAGAGTAGGTTAGATAAATGTCTATCAGGGATGGTCTAGACAGTATTTGGTCCTGCCATGCGGGCAGGGGACTGGACTCGATGACCTCTCGAGGTCCCTTGCAGTCCTATAATCTATGATTCTATGATTCTACCTCTTCTGGCCTTAAACTGTATGAAAAATCAGTTTGACCCAATCAGGGGCAGTAAATTGTAAGGCACTATTAGGCACTAATTGTAAGGGTAGGGTGATTGCTTGGCATCTACACGAACAAAGGTACAGTTGTTTGTTTGCTGTAACTGTGCTTTTTCCATAGTTTAACACATCTGGATTTCTTTTAAGCCTAACTTTGACGCTGAATTCACTGAGTGCTCCCGACGGAAAGAAAGACTGAGCCATTCCTTTCCAGTTACACTGCTCTTGAGACTTCTTCCTGTGACTTAGCAAAACAGCGAGAGCTTTCCGTAAAACTGAGCAAAGACAAATAAACAAATCTACTTAGCATGTTAGAGCACCAAGGAGGGCATTGTAATGAGCCCCTCTGTGCCTGGCTTGAGACTATCATTGTAGGTGTGACTTCAGAGACTTGATCCTTAAATGCCACAGAAATTAATATATGAGGTTTTTGGTGCCCTAACATGATCCCTTAGGGATAAAGAGTGATTGAACACTCTCTTCCACCAGTAGCTGTGATACAATACTTCTTTCCTTCAGTGGAGGTGGGATAGCTATTTTCCTTCAGTTCTGATTCCTGAACATAACTTTCCATTTTCTCCATTTACTTGGAAATGTGACGTTAGCGCAGTCAACATTGCAACTTGAGACAGACATTGTTCGTTTGTTCATTTTTCTGTCTCAGGGTAAATTACAGTGGCAATGGACATGGTTCATGGAAGACCCTGAAAGATCCAGATGGATATTAGGTAAGAATCCAGAATTATACATAGAGATGAATCTGAGTTACACACTTCAGATCTGGAATCAGATTCAGATCCAACTTCTTCAACCCAAGAGGATTTTCAGATAATGGGCTTTTCAGCCAATTATAGAGCTAAATCCGGGTTATAAAATTTGTATTTATGGTTGTCGTGTTATCAATTAGAGGTCAATGCCCCACCGTACTAAGTTCTCTGGAAAAACATAGTAAGAGAGGGAGTGTGAAGCAGAGCCAGGAATTAAAGGACTATCTCAATCTAGTGCCCCAACTGCCAGTCTGACCATTATCCAGTGTTGTGTATGTGTGTGAGTGGGGGAGGGGGAGGGGGAGGACGGGCACTTGGATCCAGTGGGTTCTGGTGTGGCCGATCTCTAACCATAAGGGGGAAATAACAGGAATTATTTGCACTGCAGCAGCCCCAGTCAAGGTCGTATTTGTTTGAAAACTGTAACCAATGGGAAGCAGTGGGAGGGCAGAGGCGATAGATGACATTGCAATAGCAGATGAGCCTCATGGTGTTGATAGACTGTGAAGGGACTTGGATTGAAAACAAGCTGTTTGTGTTCGATTAAATGGGGACGGGGGGAGCCAGAAGAAGAAGCAAATGGAGAAAGCCTCACTTTTGAGGTGTTACATAGTTTTGCCTGCGTGTCTCTTCAGCCTTCTTTCTTCCTTCTTTCTCTCTCCACTCTCCTCACACTCCTCTCTGATACGGCATTTTCTCCTTTTATCTCATTCTCTCACCTGTGGCTTCATGTAATCCCCCTATGCTCCCTCTTCTAAGCATCCTCCCTCCCTCCTTCAGAGCCTTGCACACAGCCTTCCATTGTTGCTTCTGTGCCAATGTTATTCCTTCGCCATTTCCTGCCTTTATCATATTCCTGTGTCATGGCGAATGACCTAGAGAGATGAAGGACCTGGCAGTATGCACCACTAGTAGGCGTAAGAAACTGGGACTGGAGACAAGGGGCCAGAAATCTCCTAGAGCGAGGCTAACATAGATTGAAGGCACAGTTACCAATTCTCATGGTATTTGGTGCGTTTCTTAAAACCTCAGCTCCTTCAGTCATGTGATCAGTTAAGAATCTCAGATTTTTTTTAAGTATGTTTCTAGCCCTCAGGGTTGCTAAGAAAAGCTTGAAAACGTGACTGTCTACAGGGCCCAGAAACATTGTTCCATTGCAATTTGCTGACTGAGTGAAATTGGAACATTTCGTCAAGAAGGGCCAATTTCACTGCAGCACCACGGAATTGAGGAAACTCTGCCTACATCAGAATCCTGCCTGGTTTCTGCTAGTTCACCTGCCCAGCTCCTTTGCAACCTGCCCAGTGGCCTGCTAGCAACCTCAGAGCTTCCAGAGTCCGTGGCCTTGGAGCAGATACACATGCAGATTGCCCTGGGGGCTGGGAACATCCAAAATTGTCAGTGTCCATGACTCCAGGGATCCATTCCCTTTTCCAGAGACTTTTCAAAAACTGTG
Organism: Chrysemys picta bellii; assembly: GCF_011386835.1. Classification (NCBI taxonomy): domain Eukaryota; kingdom Metazoa; phylum Chordata; order Testudines; family Emydidae; genus Chrysemys; species Chrysemys picta. The sequence goes on along the minus strand of NC_088792.1, from coordinate 1,562,878 downwards.
GGTTTGTTCCTAAACCAAATTCTGAAATATAAAAATCTTGCACAAAACAGAATTACACTTCCCTGCCCCCTCTCTAAACCCTTTGTGTATTATTTAAAAAAATCTCAAGATTTTAAGCCAATTGCATGATTTTTGGAAGCCTGATAATGGTTTTCAAATGCTTGGGATTAGCAGCACTGCCAGGGGATGTGTTATGAAGCAGCAGTAACCAAGTGACTGGGACATAACAGACATTGTAGTCATCTAAAAGGATTATCTGGAATAGGGTGACCAGATGTCCCGATTTTATAGGGACATTCCCGATTTCTGGGTCTTTTTTCTTATATAGGCTCCAATTACCTCCCACCCCCATCCCGATTTTTCACATTTACTGTCTGGTCACCCTAATCTGGAAGGATTTAAAGGATGAGTGCTTTCTAACTTACCCTCAGTGAGCAGACAATATAAAGTCTCTAGCTCAAACTCAAACCCATGCCAGGTATATTTCATTGGAGAAAATTTGGGATAATGTACATGAATCGGGAAATGCCCTATTGGGAACTGGATGCCTAATTCCAGTCAATTTTATGGACACTTGGATGTCTAAATCTCCTAAACAGCCTTGAAAATCTCAGCCCTGTTAAAAAGGTAGTGTAAATCGAAAGGTCCATCCCAGCTCTTCCCAGCCATCACGGCGGCTGGTTTCCTGTAAGATATTCACTACCCACATTCAAGCCCGGTGGTGTCATTCAGATTTAATTCATGCCATGAAATTTCCTTCTTCCATGCTGCTCACTCTTGTTATCCCGGCAGGTATGGTTTCATGCACCCCATATAAATGGCTGAGGGCAATGACAGCATGGTGACCCAGTTCATCCTCCTGGGGCTGACGGATCGTCAGGAGTTGCAGATACCCCTCTTTGCGGCGTTGCTGGTGATCTATGTTCTTACGCTGGTGGGGAATCTTGGGATGATTGTGTTGATCAGGGTTGATCCCCGACTCCACACCCCCATGTACTTCTTCCTCAGTAACCTGTCCGTTGTTGACCTCTGCTACTCCTCAGTCTTCGCTCCAAGGATGCTGGTGAATTTCTTAGTGGGGAGTAAAAGCATTTCTTACTCTGCCTGTATTGCTCAACACTTCTCTTTTGTTGTGTTTGTGACCACAGAAGGGTTCCTGCTGGCCGTGATAGCGTATGACAGCTATGTAACCATCTGTAACCCTCTGCTCTACACCGCTGTTATGTCTAAGAGAGTCTGTATTCATCTAGTGGCCAGCTCATATGTAGGGGGGCTCATGAACTCACTTACTCACACATGTGGCTTGCTGAGGTTGTCATTCTGTGGACCCAACATCATCAATCATTACTTTTGTGACACTTTCCCATTGCTGAAGCTCGTTTGCTCTGAAAACCACATCAGAGAGATTTTGCTTGTAGCCTTCTCTGGGGTTATTGCCATGTCCACCCTCCTGATTGTCATAATCTCTTATCTGTACATCCTCTTCTCTCTCCTGAGGATCTGCTCCTCCAAGGGCAGGCACAAAGCCTTCTCCACCTGTGCCTCTCATCTGACAGCTGTCACCATGTTCTACGGACCTGTGAGCTCAAGCCACATACAACCCAGTTCCAGCTACTCACTGGAACAGGAGAAAATGTCTGCTCACCTGGCGGTCCCCATGTTGAACCCCCGATCTACAGCCTGAGGAACAAGGAGGTTAAGGATGCTCTTAAGAGGGTGATAGACTGGAAAAACATTCTCAGCTAATTTGTTCACCATGACAATTCCAGTCAATTGAGAAGAACAATTGGAAGAAGGATCGTAGTATGGTCTATGTGTTACTGACTTGATTTGTGTATCACAAATGTCGTACAAGAATTAAATGAAACTCAAAGAACTGATGTAGCACGTGGAAATGATGTTTTACAATTGCTTGAGAGGAACAATGTTACCTAATGTCCTGTCATTATGTGGCTGTTGGAATATAGACACCTTTCCTTGTTTCTTGACCATTAATCTATTTGAAATGGTGCCCTGCAAGGTTATCTGAGATTAAAAATAAAATAAACTTGGTTCTAGGTTTAATTTCTTAATGTGTTACTTTAATGAATGCTCAGTATGTGACTCGCATTATGAGAATTCAACGCTTTTGCTCTCTTTAGTGTCTGGGCCTCATACGGGCTGCCACAATTGATCTCTATCCCCTTTAGAACAGCCCTTAACGTAGTTGAAGACTGTTATCAGGTCCCTCCTCAGTCGTCTTGTCTCAAAACAAAACATGCCCATTTTAAAAAGAAAAACTTTCCTAATAAATCAGGTTTTGTAAACCCTTTTTGTCATTTTTGTTGTTCCCCTCTGGACTCTCTCCTATTCGCCCACATCTTTCCTAAAGCGTGGCTCCCAAACCTAGACACAGAACTTCAACTGAGGCCTCACCAATGCCAAGCAGAGCCAAACCAGCACCGCCCTGGTCTGACATACAACATACCTGGTAATCCCCCCTAGACAGCCTGTTTCACAACTGCACCTCATTGTTGGCTCCTAGTCAACTTGTGATCCACTTGAACTCCCAGATCCATCTCAGCAGCACTTCTCCCTAGCCAGTTATTCCCCACATTGTATTATGCATTTGATTTTCCCTTCTAGAGTGAAGTACTTTGCACTTGTCTTTATATTGATCACATCTGTATTCATACTAGTGCTCCATACATCTACTCTTAACAGTGTTATTGTATATACTTAGGCTGGGAAGGAATAATTTTTTCTCAATAAATGTTGGTAAATATTGATTTCACCATATGCACACAAACCAATGAAAAAAATGTTGCCATCAATAATAATTGAAATGTACAGATAGGCAAAGTAAGAAAAATTGCAGCGTCAGAATGTATTCGAGTTCGATTTAAGGATATTTATTTTATCTATTTTGACAAGTGATGTTGACCATTTGTGTTTTAACAGTGTTAAAGCTTTAACTTTTTGAATCTCAGTGTCGACTGTCATTAAAAAAAATGTCTGACCTCCCAATGTCTGATCCCCCATAATTTCCCGCAATTGTAAAGGTTTAAACATTTAAAATAAAAAAGGCTTAAAAATAAACATCGATATTATCAATTAAAATGATAAAAAAAATAAAAATCAAATTCTGACAAGGCTCTATATACTTCTTATACAGCTTTATTCTCAATCATCTTCTTGTCACCTTGTGCTGGTCCCCATCTGTTTGTCATCTGTATCGTTGTCTCTTATTTTAAGCTTACATTACAAGCTCCTTTGGCCAGAGGTTGGGTTTTTTTCTTTTGTTTTGTTAGATGTTGGTACAGCACCTAACAGAATGGGGTTGGGATTAAGCCCAATACTAATCAATTAATGAAGTAGTATCAATAATAATGCTCATGTAATGTTACTCCCACCAATGCCATATATTTCAGAGGGGTAGTCGTGTTAGTCTGTTTCAGCAAAGACAACGAGGAGTCCTGTGGCACCTTAAAGACTAACAAATGTATCTGGGCATAAACTATCGTGATACATTTGTTAGTCTTTAAGGAGCCACAGGACTCCTCATTGTCAATGCCATATAGTGATTTTATAGGTTTACTTACAGCAATGCTAGACATTTATCATATATTTTAAGGGCTAGAAAGGACAATGAGATCATTTAGTCTGACTGATTAACTCAGGTCACAGTCCTATACAGTTATCCTCGGTATTAAGCCCATTAACTGGCATTTTATTAAGTGTATCTTACGGAGAGCCATCAAGTCTTGATTTCACAGCCGCTCTAGCTGGATAAACCGTCATGTCCCATGGTCGTTCATTCCAGCCGTTAACCACCCTCCCTGTTGAAAATGTGAGCCTCGTGACTAATCTGAATTGAAATAGTTTTACTTTGAGTATCACAATATAGTGTTCATTAGAACTGGGGGAGAGGGGAGTTGGACCAAAATCCTTTTTTTCTGAGCAACGCAGATTTGGGTTAACTGAAATATTTTATGAATCTGTGTCAAATGAGCTGGATTGTTTTGCTTTGATCTAAAACCTCAGAAAAATCAAAAAGGTCTAAATATTTTAAGTTTCCCATTTAAAAGACTTTTTGTTTCAAAATTTACTTCAATTTTATTAAAAAATATAACAATTGCAAAAACTGCAACGGATCAAACAAAACATTTCATTCAACTTGTCAGTCAGCCAAAAAAATGGAAATTTGGGTCAACCAGAAACTAAAGTTTTTCATTTATGTTTCAGACTAGCCAGCAAACCAAGAAATCAGTTATTCACAGAGTTCTTTTGATCATACACTTTTTTTTCTCATCATTGCTATATACTGATTAGCTCTATTCTCACCACTGACACAATTCTATTGCTTTAGGGCTGGTCGACACGGAAACTGACGCTACAGCTATTTAATGTAACTCCCTATATGGCCTTTGGGCTTGTCTTCACTACCGCCCGGATCGGCGGGTAGAAATCGATCTCTCGGGGATCGATTTATCGCGTCTCGTCGGGACGCGACAATCTATCCCCGAATCGACGCGCGTACTCCACCAGCCCAGGTAGGAGTAAGCGCCGCCGACGGGGGAGCCACGGCCATCCTCACAGCTATTCCCATAGCTGAATTTGTGTATCTGAAATCCATCGCCCCCCCGTAGTGCAGCCGTAGCCAAATAAGAATGCCATTTTCTTGTTTAGTTTAATCCAGTAAATTAAGAGTGTCCATACCTGGATAGCTCTAGTGCCTTAAATTCACATATTATCTTGCTCAGGAATAACTTCCCAATGCAAACAAGCCTGTTCTCACCAACACTGACTTAGAGCTTTACTTTCACTCCTCCATGCAGAGGTGGGACACTGAACAGCAAGGTTTACAAGTTGGGAAATGAATTTATTTGATGTTTTTCCATCCCGAAGAACCCAATACAATTGGGCAAACATTCTGGTGTAGCTGAATATGCACTTTTCTCTGAAAAAAAGTTTCAGCCAAAGAATTTTGGCCAGCTGTAGTTAGGATACTTTCTACCCCATGGAAATGCCTTACACTTAAACTCTGCTAGGTAGACTTGAGCCAAGGGATAATAGAGTTTAGCCCATTGTGATTAATGGTGAGAGGACATAAATCCACTGAAGCACACTCAGACGCAACTTCCTCCGGGATTCAAGAGTTGACCCGCTACCCAACCCCATTCACCGGGGTTCTTTTTATCTTGCATTAATAAAGTTTCAATGAAAAATATTAGAGCACAATATTGGATCAATCGTAGAATCATAGGACTGGAAGGGACCTTGAGAGGTCAGAAGTCCAGTCCCCTGCACTCACGGCAGGACAAAGCACCATCTAGAACATCCCTGACAGGTGTTTGTCTAACCTGCTCTTAAAAATCTCCAATGATGGAGATTTTGCAACCTCCCTAAGCAATTTATTCCAGTGGTTAACCACCAGGACAGTTAGGAAATTTTTCCTAATGTCCAACCTAAACCTCCCTTGCTGCAATTGAAGCCCAGTGCTTTCTACACTGGAAAATACTGATTAGTAAAAAATGAAGTATTGGAATATTGGAATGAAGCATTGGAATAACAGAGACTTGGTGGGATAACTCACATGACAGGAGTACTGTCATGGATGGATATAAACTGTTCAGGAAGGACAGACAGGGCAGAAAAGGTGGGGGAGTTGCATTGTATGTAAGAGAGGAGTATGACTGCTCAGAGCTCTGGTATGAAACTGCAGAAAAACCTGAGAGTCTCTGGATTAAGTTTAGAAGTGTGAGCAACGAGGGTAATGTCGTGGTGGGAGTCTGCTATAGACCACCAGACCAGGGAGACGAAGTGGACCAGGCTTTCTTCCGGCAACTAGCAGAAGTTACTAGATCGCAGGCCCTGGTTCTCATGGGAGACTTTAATCACCCTGATATCTGCTGGGAGAGCACTACAGCGGTGCACAGGCAATCCAGGAAATTTTTGGATAGTGTAGGGGACAATTTCCTGGTGCAAGTGCTGGAGGAACCAACTAGGGGCAGAGCTCTTCTAGACCTGCTGCTCACAAACCGGGAAGAATTAGTAGGGGAAGCAAAAGTGGATGGGAACCTGGGAGGCAGTGACCATGAGATGGTCGAGTTCAGGATCCTGACACAAGGAAGAAACGAGGGTGATGCTGCAGCTGGGAACAGTGAAGATCCTGCCAATGTTCCTAAAGGCCAGGATGTGACCTCAGATTATATCAGGAGGACCAGTTTGGAGAAGATATCAGTGAAAACTGTGGAGAGGGGGATGTGCCTGGCCAGAGACTGGAAATCCAGGTGGTTACTGCAACTCTCTAACCCCTCCCTCCCATTGTTTTCTAGATAAATTGTACTTTCAACACTGAGGATTTTGTAGGTTATGGCAAATAATTTACTGTCCTGGCTAATATGCTGTGCATTGCTGTGTGTGAAGCAACAGAGGGTCCCGTGTGTGTGTGTCTGTGGGGTAGTGCAGATACCACAACATTTGCATGGCCTCCTCTACCTTCCCCTCCCCTCCACCAGCCTCTGCTGGGCACAATCCAAAGTGGATACAGAGCACTGGGGGGAAAAGGTTTCTAAAAACCCAACTTTGCTGTTTATCCAAGAATTCAGAGTATGGGCTATACGGCTCGTGCTGAAGCCCATGGTCTTTAGTAAGTTCACAAATAGAAATCAGTGCCCCTCTGTCCATTTCTCCGCAGGCAGGCAGGTGGGGGTGGAGGGGTTCCAACACCGCTTGGATCAATGCTCTCCATCCCAGCTCAGGCTTTGGTTGGTTTCTTTCAATTGCCCCCAATCCTGGTAGCTTATTCTGGGAAGCTTCTCAGGCAGCATGAATTCTCAATGGCCTTTCAGGAGAACTGGGAGTGCAAACCTGCTAGGACTTCCATAATAGCCAGGTCCCTACCAAATTCAGGGCTCACTTTGACTAATTTAAAAACCCTCTGGCCTTGCAATTGAACAATGTCACCATTTCAATGTTTCACTCTGAAATGTCATGGTATTATAACCATGGGGGTCCCGACCAAAATGGGAGAATGGGGGAGTTCAGAGGTTGTTGTAGGGGGGTCACAGCATTGTCACCCTCACTTCCGTGCTGCCTTCAGACCTGGGCACCAAGGGCAGCAGCCAGCAATCTTTCTGAAGCTAGAGGAGGTTCCCAGATGTGCAAGTGGGTCCCTGCTCTTGGGAGCACCTCAGCTCCTATCTACTACTTGGGAGCACCTCGGCTCCTACCATTTTTGGGGCATCCAGAAAAATGGACACCTGAGCCCCAGAAGGAATTGCAAGGGAATCCCTGAGCCCCAGCTGCAGATGCCGGGCAGAAGCCCCGAGCCCAGGTACCCTGAGAGCCGACAGCAGTGGGGAGAGGCATGAAAGTCCTGAGCCCAGTGCCCAGCCCTGGCTACAGCCACAGGGGGGCCAGAAGCTCTGAGTCTGGGCACCCAGAGACGTGACTGGAGCAGAAGCTGCCAAGGCCAAAGCCCTGAGCCCAAGGCCGGGCTGATGCAGCGCACTCACTTCTGCATTGCCTCTGCAGGTGCATCTGATATCCCCACGGAGAGGAAATCCTATCACCAGCCTGGCAGAGAAACAGCTAGGAGGCCCCTACTGGTTTCTCCTGGCTGGGGGGCTCCCAGCAGGACAGGGAGATCGGATTTCACGGGGCAGGGCTAATTCGATCTAGCCAAGAAAGGCACAACAAGAACCAAGGGCTGTCAGCTGAAGCCAGAGAAATTCAAAGGAGAAGTAAGACACGCATTTTTGACAGTGAGGGAGACTAAGCAGTGCAACAAATTACCCAAGGAAAAGGTGGATTCTCTGTTTCCTGGTGTCCTCATATCACAACGTCTCCCGGCAGCAGTAGGTAGTTAGACACCAATATATGGTTGTCATTCTGGAAGGTGCCTTGTAGTGAATTACAAGCAATTGGGCTTAATATGGTGCAAAGTGTGTGAAATTTCATGGCCCGTGAAATAGAGGCCACATTAGGAGATTGAATTGTTTCACAACCGATGCCTCTATGAAAAACTCAGTGTGGGGTGAGGAACAGAGGGTCCTGTGGCACCTTTAAGACTAACAGAAGTATTGGGAGCATAAGCTTTCATGGGTAAGAACCTCACTTCTTCAGATGCAAGTTTCATCTGAAGAAGTGAGGTTCTTACCCACGAAAGCTTATGCTCCCAATACTTCTGTTAGTCTTAAAGGTGCCACACGACCCTCTGTTGCTCTTTACAGATTCAGACTAACACGGCTACCCCTCTGAAACTTGACACCTGGTGAGGAACAGACTCTGCTGTTTTACTGGGTATCCTGCTTGCTCCCCAGAATCAATAATGACCTAGTGGGGTGATCCGGGGTGCAGCTCAAACATCCAACTGGGCTGGCCAGGGGCAGACATCAGGCCTGCAAGGGAAAGGTGGGTGTGGCAGTGAATTCACAAAGGCCTCCGGCAGGAACTCAGCCTATTGGGCAAAGATGATGAGGCGTCTGTGACCTCACAGAGCTCCCTTGACAACAGCCAGGCAGGACAGGGATGCAGGGCAGGGGGAACCTCGGAGACCCCCTGTAGCCTTGCTGCAGCAAGTCTCCATCTCGCGGTCTCTCTCAGAGGACCAAGAGACAGTCGGTGTGGAGGACATTCTGTGCGTTTATTTTTTCATATCTGTGTGGATTTTTTTGAAAGAAATCGTCATCTGTGTAGAAGGTAAGAAAAAATATAGGCTCTAAGTACAAGATAAGGGACTCTATCGTAGCAGATTCAAAGGCGTCACCACCCTCCTAGTGAAAACGTTTTTCCTAATACCCAAGCCTTCCACACTGCAACTTGAGATCATTGATCCTTGTTCTGTCATCTGCCAGCTCTAAGAATTTCATGAGAATCAACCTTTCATTAGGAAAATAATTCAAAAATACAAATACAAAAAACGTTGAGTGAAATCAATCCATCCTGATCTTTAGTGTCTGGGGGGTGGGCCTCGGGGGTCAGACTGAGACCCTCATTGGCTAGTAACACCCAGGATGCCAATAAAAAAATTACCGTTCTCTTAGCAACCAAACCTCTATAATCCAAGGAACACCTGGGGGCTGCAGGAGACAGAGGGGTGCTGAGAATGTCTAACACAGGATTGAAAATACAGAGATGTGTTATTGGCTTTGGTTGGGGGACAAGTAGCAAATCCATTGGGATTCTTGCCCCAAACAACAATCACTCATTGTCTTTCAGAACACAAGGGCACTAACACGCCTGATGTGCTCAAATCTCTCTCCTGCTAGGACTTAGAGAATTTTCTCCATCCCCATGGTACAGAGGGAAAGAAAAAAGAAGTGACCTCTCTTTGGTCACACATCAAGGTCATGCTAGAGCTAGAAAGAGAAGCATAAGAAAAAAGTTGTATCAAAATGTTTTGCATTTAAAACTAACTGATTTCTTAAACAAAGGAACTTTGATGTGTGGTTAGTGAACTGAAATGATACATTCTTGTATCCACGTGTTTCTAGATTGATGAACCAGTAGATCTATCCCCTCACACCTAGTTTTTATTCATAGATTGAGGGAGGAAAACAAGTTTGCCTGTTTTGTGAATTCCCAATGGCTTTCTTGAATTTCAACAAACTGGTCGATTGAACTGAACTATTTGAATAAACTGAAATGAAAACAATATTTTCTGCACCTTTCAAGGAAGCTCCTGCTGTCCAAAGTTGAATTAGCATTTCAGCTAACTTTGCTTCCAGGGCCTTAGCTATCACATCAGTGGTGCGACTGTCTGAGAAACTTGGCAGTGAACATATTCCACTTCATGTTATTTTTTCTCATCTATTTAAATTATTTAAAAGATTGTCATGAATTTTGCCCTTATCAAAGGTTGTCAATTTCAAATTTAATTATGACAGTGAGATTACCCAGGGGAGAGGTGGCGTTTCAGTTTCCTGGTGTCCTACCATCATAACTAGTTAGGAAGGTGCCTTTTAGAGAATTACAAGCAATTGGGCTCAGTAGGGTGCTAAGAGTATGAAATTTCATAGCCCGTAAAATAGAGGCCACCTTAGGAGATCTAATTGTTTCATAACTGATGCCTCTATGAAAAACTCAGTGTGGGGTGAGGAACAGACTCTGCTGTTTTACTGGGTAGCCTGCTTGCTCCCCAGAATCAATAATGACCTAGTGGGGTGATCCGGGGTGCAGCTCAAACATCCAACTGGGCTGGCCAGGGGCAGACATCAGGCCTGCAAAGGAAAGGTGGGTGTGGCAGTGACTTCACAAAGGCCTCCGGCAGGAACTCAGCCTATTGGGCAAAGATGATGAGGCGTCTGTGACCTCACAGAGCTCCCTTGACAACAGCCAGGCAGGACAGGGTTGCAGGGCAGGGGGAACCTCGGAGACCCCCTGTAGCCTTGCTGCAGCAAGTCTCCATCTCGCGGTCTCTCTCAGAGGACTAAGAGACAGTCGGTGTGGAGGACATTCTGTGCGTTTATTTTTTCATATCTGTGTGGATTTTTTTGAAAGAAATCGTCATCTGTGTAGAAGGTAAGAAAAAATATAGGCTCTAAGTACAAGATAAGGGACTCTATCGTAGCAGATTCAAAGGCGTCACCACCCTCCTAGTGAAAAAGTGTTTCCTAATATCCAACTTAGACCTCCCCCATTGCAACTTGAGACCATTGCTCTGTGTTCTGTCATCGGCCACCACTAAGAATTTCATGAGAAACAATCTTTCATTAGGAAAATAACTCAAAAATACAAATACAAAACATTTGGAATGAAATCAATCCACCCTGATCTTCAGTGTCTGGGGGTGTGGGCCTCTGAGGATAGACTGAGACCCTCATTGGCTAGAAACACCCAGTGAGCCAGTAACAAATTCCAGTCCTGTCAGCATCCAAGCCTCCATAATCCAAGGAATACCTGACAGCTGCGGGAGACGGAGGGGTGCTGAGAAGGTCTAACTCGTGATTGCCAACACAGAGATGTGTTATTGGCTTTGGATGTTGGACAAGTAGCAAATGCGTGAGTCACTACAACAGGTCACACTGGGAGCCAGGGAGACTGGCACTTCCCAGCTCTGGAAGGGAGTGTTCCTCTAGCGGTTAGTGCGGGAGCCTGGACAAGGGACTCCTGGGCTCCATCCCCGGCTCTATCCCTGACTCCCAGTGCAACCCTGAGGCAGCGGCTTCTCCTGCCAAGGCCTCTGTTTCCATCAGTGGGGCTGGGGACACTCCCCTACAGCCCTTGGGCCATCACGCTTCAGGAATGTGCGTGAGGTACTAGGAGACCTTCAGATGGGAGGTGTCCTGCTGGCCGTCGGTCAGTGTTGTGAACCCCTGGCTGCTGGCCTGAGTTTATCCATCCCCTGGCAATAAAACATTGTCTTGTTTTCACAGTCAGTTTCTATCTCCCGACTTCTACCCCCTGCCCTGCTGGCAGGGGATTCTGCAGCACCCCTTCCAGGCCACCTGGGTGCAGGAGATCGAGGAGGAGGGTAAAGGAAGGACCAACACCGAGCATCTGCCATCCAGCTCCATCCCATCTAGAGTAAGTAAGTGGAGTTCTCCAGAGCCATCCCCAGTGTGGTGGAAATATCCCACCAATAGGGCTCCCAGCCCGTCCCTTGGCAGAGTTTGTTCCCCTGGTTGAGGGTTCCTGTGCCCTGGGGTGGGATGTGTGGGGAGGAGGAATTGCCTCAGAACAGGGGAGGTGGGCCGGGGAGCAGGCAGGCCCCATTCATGAGAGGCTGCTTTGAAGCCAGACTCACGGCTGCTCCCCACTCAGTTCCAGGATGGAGCGGCTGAGGCAGATGCTCAGGAGGAAGGCCGGGCAGGTGGCTCCAGAGCCAGAGGGAAGGAGCATCCGGCTTTCCCAGGAAGAGAGCGGCCCCTCTGTCCCCACGGGCGGGGAAGAGGCTTGTGGACAGGCTAGAAAGAGGAGTTGCCTGGCATGCTTTAGGAGGAGGAAGACACCAGCTCCCCTAGCTGACCCTGAGGCACCTTCTGGGCCCAAATGGAGGTGGCCTCGGGTACAGCTCTGGAGGAGGGAGCCAGGAGAGGGCAGGAGCCGGGCAAGGCAGCTCTGGGGCTTCCTTCAGAGGAAGCCAAGGAGCCAGGAGCTGCGCCCCAGGGCCCAGCAGGAGCCATCCAGCACCATGGCAACTGTGGAGCCCTGCGCCAGCCCCACCCTGGCCACTGAGGAGCCTTGCGCCAGCCCCACCCTGGCCACTGAGGAGCCCTGCGCCAGCCCCACCCTGGCAACTGAGGAGCCCTGCGCCAGCCCCACCCTGGCCACTGAGGAGCCCTGCGCCAGCCCCACCCTGGCCACTGAGGAGCCCTGCGCCAGCCCCACCCTGGCCCCTGAGGAGCCCTGCGCCAGCCCCACCCTGGCAACTGAGGAGCCCTGCGCCAGCCCCACCCTGGCCACTGTGGAGCCCTGTGCCAGCCCCAACCTGGCCACTGAGGAGCCCTGCGCCAGCCCCACCCTGGCAACTGAGGAGCCCTGCGCCAGCCCCACCCTGGCCACTGAGGAGCCCTGCGCCAGCCCCACCCTGGCCACTGAGGAGCCCTGCGCCAGCCCCACCCTGGCAACTGAGGAGCCCTGCGCCAGCCCCACCCTGTCCACTGAGGAGTCTCCTGCCAGCCCAGAGCAGGAGATGAGCGACTGTGGGACATACACCAGCAGCTCCGCCTACTTCCGAGGGGCCAGCAGCTCCTCCGTGGGGTCTGACAGGTCTGCAGATGAAGGCTCCCTCTTTGCAGGTGAGGGGAGACCCAGGGGAAAGGGAGGAGGACTGGGGCGGTGGGGGACTAGTAATACCCTGTTCCCATTGGCTCACCAAGGTGCCGGGACTGACCCGTGTGAGCCCCACTAACACCAGTGGGGGGGGGAGCACAGCCACGCCCCGGGGCAGGGGATGCTGGGTGGAGTCGGGGGAGCTCCAGCCTCCCCTGATCATGTGGGGGGGGCTCACTGCCATGGGGCCCTGAGGCTCACGGTGCTGAGGGCATCTCTCGCAGGGGCAGGGTGGGGCCCTCGCTGCCATGGGGCTCCTTACAAAGAAGGGGGAAACATGCAGCCTTCTCTGTCCACTGCATCCCCCCAGCAGCAGAAGGGATTATACTTTCTCCTTCTCTCCCCGGTGCAGAGCCCCCCAGTGCCCATGAGGAGGAGGAGGAGGAGGAGGTGTCCCCTGAACACGACACCATCATGATGATCCAGAAGCACCTCCAGGGCAGAGATGAGGTACAAAAATCCCCCAATTGTTACTGCGCTGCCGGCGGGTCTGTCCTGCTCCTTGTTCCATCCCCACCCAGGCAGGGGGGTCCTGTCCCAGACAATCCCTCACCGCCAATGGGGGGACACGTCTCCTCTGTTATCTGGCACCCCAAAGTGGGGACATTTGTCCCACACAGGCCAAGGTTTCCGCTCCCCGCAGACACTGTCGAAGGTACAAACCCGGTCTGTGCCGGGCAACGCAGGTTTCAGGAAGGGGCGGCTTTCCCTGTCCAACCCCATGGAGGTCCTGAGCCCTGGAGCTGGTTTGGGTTGGGCGGAGAGGTCCCTATTTAACAGGCTCTCTCTCTCTCCCCTCACCCCACTCCTAGCTGGTGAAGGACAGGGCCACTCAGCTCCGCTTCCTCCACGCTGTGCCGAGTCTGTGTTCCTCAGCACAGCGTCAGGGGCAGGACACCCTGGAGCCCCACGTTTCCAAAGCAGCCCTTGTGGAGAGCATTGCGGTGAGTGGGACCCCGTGCCCGGCCCCTGGGGCGAGGGAGCCAGACATGGGAGGAAGCGTTAGTGGGGCTGGAGGGGGAAGCAGAGGACAGGGGTTCCTGGGGCTGAGGGCTGGGAAACAGGGAAGGGGATAATGGTGACACTGATCAGGAGCTGGCAGTGGGGGAATTGTAAGCCCGGAGGGGAGGGGAGGGGAGGGGAGAGAAGGGAGGGAGGAAATGGGTGGGAGACGGGGAAGGAAGTTTGATGGATGGGAGGAATGGGGGGGCCCAGCTGGTTGGGGGTGGGGGTGACACTGGCTGTTTCTGCAGAGCACTTTGGGCTCCTCCCTGGGAAGCGCCTGTGGGTCTGGGGGGCCAGAGTCTCACACGCGGTTTTGTTTCATTGGGGTCTCCCAGGAGCTGATTGAAAATCTCCCGGAGGTGTCAGAGCCGAGCTCCATCATTTCCAGCTCCATGGCCGCGGTTTACAATCTCAGGTACCAGGACCCTCCCGTCCAGCTGCCCTAACCCTGGTGCTGATCGGGCCCAGAGCCGGGAGTCACAGATCCTCCTCCGGCTAGGTTACCCCCAGCTGAGGCTGTTCCCATCCCCCAGTCCCCTCTTTCCTGGCTGGGGGGTTGATTTCACTCAGGAACGTTACAGTGGCCGTAGGGAGGGGATCACTGCGGGGGAGGGGGTCATGTCCATGGCAGTTCCAACGCCACGCTGGTGCTGCAAAGTGTATGACAGGTTCCTCTCTCCTGCCAGCAAACTGAAGCCGCCACTGGCCCTGGAGCTGGAATCTCGCCTCCTGCGGGCTCTTCTCCACAGGATCGTTACCATGGGCACTGGGAACGACACCCCCCAGTTCCGGGTAGGTCCTGATCCTACTTCTCTGTCCCAGGAGCAGAAGCAGGCTCTGGTCCCTGCTCCCTTGCTTTGATAGAGCTGCTGAGAATAGGGGAGGGGTGAGCAGAGCTGGGAACAGGCCCGTGACAAACTGGCAGGGGGGCCCCATTCCCTCCAGAGGAGATTGCATTACCCCTCCGTGGCTGATCCCAGACTTTCCTCCTCTCCTCATTCTGTGCTCTGCTGCATGGACTCTCCCGGGGATCCTGCCTCCCACCCATTGCAGTTTGCCTGTTCCATAGTCTGCTGGGTACCAGGCCCTGCGCAGAGAACTGCTAGAGCAAGGATTGAAGAGGCAGCAGGCATCCGGCCATGAACTTTTGCTTAGTGTCCCTGGAGTGATGTGAATGGGAGAGGCCAGGTTGTGCCTTTTGAGTCTTGCCAGGGCTCCAGGAGAATCCTCCTAATTGTCCCTTGACTGGTGTGTCCCCATGTCCCTTGACTGCGGGTGCTCCCTCCTCTTGCAGGCTCTGCACAAGAGCTATTTACAGAGCCTGGACAGCATGCTCAGGGGCCTGCTGAGCGAGACCCCCACCTTGGAGAAGCTGCAGCACCTCTTGGAGGTGAGTAGAATGGGACGGTCTGGGGAGGAATTGCCCCTGAACCCTGGGGGAGGGCAGCGAAGGAGAGATTAGAAGAGCCACATTTCCATTGTGTCCTTCCAGCTTGGACCCAGCCGGCCACACTTTCCCAGAGCTGCCAGTGCACGGGGAAGGAGCTGGGACTGTCAGCCAGAGCTCTGCCCGGTTGCATTAAGCACTAACAGTGAGCACCAGGCCTGGCCGGGGACTGAGAGACAAACCCCTGTGAGATGCAGGACATGGGCCTCTGAGAAAAGTCACTGGCTCCTCTCTAGGGAGACCCTGAGATGCAGGAGGAGCCTCAGGGAATCAGCTCTTCTGTCCTAGGGACACTGCAGTTCCCGGAGGGATTGTTCTCACAGCCGTTCCATCCATCCTACCAAGGCCTGTGTAGCTGGGGTCGGGGGTCCAGGGCATGTGCCTTGATCCTGTCGTGCTGTTCATGGATCAGGGGTTCAGGGCAAATAGACCAGCCCCAAGACTGACCATTGTCCCAGCCTGGAGAGACAATGAGCTTGTGCGCAGCAAGACGTGGGCAGTGTCATGGACTGCCTTTTCAAGCTTTGTGACCAGGGCTCAGCTATTCCACCCTGAGCACAAAGTCTCAGCCCCTTGGGGAGGGGGAGAGGCTCATTTGTAGAGCATGTACGTCTGCCCGCTGACCCTCCCCTGCCTCCTTCTCCTGCAGCATGTCCATGTCTGGCTCCATTCAAAAAAGGTCCAGGAGAGAGCTAGGGCCATACAAAGCAGCGCGGCCCTGCTTGAATTTGCCAGCTGCCTGCCTGGATTTGACGTAAGTGACCTTTGACCCCAGCATCCTGCAGAGTCAGGGCTTGAGTCAAGTTCCTCATCCCCTGACTAATTGGTCCCCCCTGGGTCTGTAAGGGACTGCGTTCCATAGGCCACTGGCTGGCAGATTTGGGCCTGGCCTCAGGGCCCTTGTTATTCTGGAGCAGCTAGGCAGCGAATGCTCATAGAGCGCCCTTGCCGTGATCCCTTTGCTCCAAGCTCCCTTGGGGGTAGAGAGGAAGAGGGCTCTTGCTTCTCTCCCCCAGCGCCTCCTACAGAGGGGTGGGAGCAGAGCTCTGGCCCAGGGGCGCTGGAGAGCTGAAGGGAGAATGTTGATGGATTCCCCTCTTCTCCTCCTTCCACCAGACCTCCTCCGACTTCTCCAAGGCAGGCGACTTCGTGCTGCAGCTGGGTCTCCATGTATCCCACCCAGCCAACAACATCGGTCCGCAAGCCAGGGGTGGGATATATTGGCTGCACAG
This sequence comes from Chrysemys picta bellii, assembly GCF_011386835.1. Taxonomy (NCBI): domain Eukaryota; kingdom Metazoa; phylum Chordata; order Testudines; family Emydidae; genus Chrysemys; species Chrysemys picta. The sequence continues at coordinate 1,546,435 of NC_088792.1, read as the reverse complement.
GCTCCTGGTGCAGAAGAGGGGTAAGAAAGCCAGCTGGACAATGGGACCCCATGGAAACAAGCCTCTCGGAGACTAGTTCCAGCTGGCCATTGGGACGCCTAGAGAACTAAGGCCTCTCTGTTTAGACCCACTGTAGAGGGGAAGCGGAACCCCAATAGAAACAAGGTCCCTCCTTAGAGACTCCCTCTGCTGGGCAATGGGACCCTACAGAAAGAAGCCCCCTCCTCTGAGACCGATCCCACCTTAGATGATGACTCTTTCTCTTCCCCTCTCTCTGAATTAGGGAGATGAGTGTGAAAGTGCCAGGAAAATTGGCTGCTTTATTTCAGAGCCCGGCTCTGTCCCCCAGCCCAGAGAAATAGCCCACCCACAGGGCAGCCGGCTCGTGAGGGGACAGGAACGGAGCTATTGAGACACATGGAGGGAAAGAGCCCATCATCAGGGCAGGGGCAGGAGCAGGGACCACAGGGGAAGGACACAAAGCTTGTAGGATGTCACCAGTTGGGTAGTCAGGGCCAGATCCCGACTTCAGTTGGTGTGGGGGGTTCTCAGTATTAGACACCACCATTAACAGGCACCCACTCCCAGAGCACAATGACCGTTAGGGTCACAGGATTACTGTGATGACTGAAACAAATCCCCCTTCTGCTACTAAACCGCCTGGTATGGCCCTTGCAATTCCATTGGGCCGTGGATGCCACCAGGACCCTGGCCAGCGTGCACCCAGAAGGAAATCGGCAGTGAAAGCGGAATGCCAAACCTCCCCAATGGGTGTGTCTTTCTCCCCCAGGGCTCAACATCACAGAGGGAAGAGAGCTGTGGTGCCGGGACGGGCTCCAAGACACCGAGCGCGTGGGATACAAAAACCTGGCCAGGGTGGGAGAGGTAAGGACTCTCTGCCGGTGCATTGCAGCAGCTCCAGGGTGGAGTTGTCTCCCCCTGCAGTGAGTGTGTCATGGACACAGGGCAAGAGCCTGCTACTTATTTCCAGCAGAGTATGTGAGGCTCCTGGGAATGTCAGTGGGGTGAGGCGTGGGAATGAACCAGACCTAAAAGACCCCTCACCTCTAGCGGGTGAGCTGCAGGAGATATCGCTGCTGGGAGCAGTAGTGTCCTGTGTTGTCTGTGTGAGCTGGTTTTCAGAGTGCGGAGACACATGTCCAGCATCTCATGGCACCTGCTCCAGAAAGAGCTATTTGAGGCCTCAGTGCCTGCAACCTCTTACTGAAGGGGGTTTCTTGGTCCATGGGACCCCAAAGGTTGGCTGCCTCAGGACTCTTCTCCACCTTGTGAGCCACTAGAGGGATTTGGGGCCTGGTTCTGAGCCATTGCAAGGGCTCTGGTTCTGTTGGTTTTAGGTCTTTGGAGAGCTATTTACTGAAGATCAGAAAAGGACTTTCCTCCAGGCGGCGCTGCAGGCCATACACCACCCCCTGCTCCGTGTCAGCCAGGCTGGGCTGATGCTGACGTATTCCATTCTGGGGGAAGCCGGCCAGCTGCTAGGGGACGAGGTAACCAAAGAGGGCTCAACTGGGGAGGGAACCCCAGGGCCTTTCACCTCCAGGCCATTGAAAATCACTCCCATCCCATCCCCATGCGCTGACCTGGGAGCAAGGAGAGGAGGAACCCAGGCAGGTGCCATTGGTAGGTGCCAGCTTGTCCCCTGAGCAGCTCAAAGCAGGGCAGACCCAGCTCTCCAAAAAGGCGATTTCCTAACAGGCATCACATCAACACAACACGCTGCCATTGCTCATGCTAGGGGCTGCCAACTCCCCTAGCCACCTCTCGGAGCCTTTCATCCCCTCCGGGCCTCAGGCCGGTTCCTAGTGCTCTGGGATCATGTTATCTCAGCCCCCACCTGCTCTGGGAGAACTGGACGAGTCAGTCAGCAGAGCCTGCTTAAGTGTCCCATTCCTCAGAGCTACTGTCCATGGCGTCATGTTAAGGACTGGGGGATCCCTTGGGGAAATATGTCCACTTCCTCTCACCCCCCGGCACTACTGCCCAGAGGTTCCCAGCCCCTCAGCTGGAGGGGGCAAGTGTGGCTGAGGGGATTCTGGGGAGCGGAGCTGAATCCCCAGCTGGGTTGGGTGGTAGAACAGCTCTCAGGGGGGAACTGAGAGGAGTGGGGGCAGGAGTTCATTCCCCAATGGTGGGAGAGGGGATGGGAGTCACTAGAGAAGAGACAAGATTTCGGCTCGGGGGTTGGGTGGGGGAATCCGTCCCTCAGACATGGGGAGGGGCGGAGAGGAAATTTTGCTGGCTCCCGGTGCGGTTAATCCCCTTCGTTCTCGTGGGTGTCCAAGTCTCTGATTGATCCTTGTTCCCTGGCAACAGGGGGACATTACAGCAAAGGTGATGGCCGAGCTCTTTGCTATCAGGAGCTTGCGCCAGGTGCCCAAAGCGCTGCAGGGGCTGTGCTCTGCAGGGCAGCCTTGAAGACCCACCCCCCTTCACATGACCAGAAGCCCCCAGCCCCTGCCGCAGGTACTGCTCTGTCTCACTGGGCCTGGGGGGGAAGGGCTGGGGGCAGGGCCGGCTCCAGGGTTTTAGCCGCCCCAAGTTGTGAAAACCAAAAAAAAAAAAAAAAAAAAAAAGCCGCGGCCGCGATCGCAATCTGCAGCGGCAATTCGGCGGGAAGTCCTTCACTCTGAGCCGGAGTGAGGGACCGTCCGCCGAATTGCCGCCGAATACCTGGACCTGCTGCCCCTCTCCCGACCGGCCGCCCCAAGCACCTGCTTGAGAAGCTGGTGCCTGGAGCCGGCCCTGGCGGGGGGAAGCGGCCATAGAGCCCACAGCACTGAGAGAAACCAAGGCTGAGCACCTCACTCTCAACACCCTGCCCCACCCCGACCCCTGGAGCTGGGGCCAGGCCAGATACTGGTTCGGAAGAATCGGGCTGTGGGGCTGGCCCAGAAATGAGAGCATCCGCAGAACCCGGGGTTATGCTCAATAGCCATTGCAGTCTGGGAGGGGTGGCCTGACATGGAGCCCCTCCCCTGTCGTCACTGCTCAGACCTTCCCATGGCCCGTGTCACCCCTGCCGCAGCGAATGTCTGACCATCCCCCACCTGGGGTCCAATCCACCCACCTGGTATCTGAACCCTTCCCAGCCAGGAATGAAACTCCCCCCTAAGAGTCTGGGGCAGGGAAGGATCCTCCCCATCTGGCAGGTGGGAACTGAGACGTAGAGGAAGGCCTGTGGGCCTGGTCACACAATCCTGGGTGGAGATCTGGAAAGTGGACTGGGTCCCAGCCTAGAGCCTTTCCCGCAGGGGCACTTTCACTTTCTGCCCTTTATTCTCCCCTCCGGCTAGGGGGGTCTGTGAGTGTGAAATGAACAGGGGGGTGATGCGGTCCTGGCACATAGCCTGGATGGGAGCTCCCCTTGGCTTGGACCCCAGGGGCAGAGACATCTTGGTCATCCTGCTGTCCTTCTTTTATTGCTCGGAAGGGAGTCCACTGATGAGGGGTTTCTAGGGCTCCAGTAAGTCATCCTCATTCCCGTCCGCATGTACCACCCTGCCCTGCCCTGCCCTCCAGTTTCCTTGCTGTTGACTCTGGCTTGACTATTGACTCCGGTCTCTGGCTATGACTTTGGCATGACTCTTTTTGGCTCCAGATTTTGGTTATGAACCCCAGCTAAGTTTTCTCCTTGCCTTTCTCTAGCCTCGCTCCAGGCCCTCCACCCACCCGCTCCAGCATTACCTCCTCATCCTGATCTTCCCCAACCCCTCGGATTTTGACTACCCGGATTTGACCTTCGGCGTGTCTATGGACTTTGGCTTGGGCATGGACTTGGATGATCTTTGGTCTGACCACCCGGCTTCGACCTCTGGCCTGGACTTGGAGACTGGCTCTGGTTCTGCTTCTGCTTTGTTGATGGACTCTGATCTCAGTTTTGATCCTGGCGTGTCCCTGGCCCTTGATTCTAGCACCACTCTTAGCCTAGGTGCCATCCATAGGCAAAAGGGGACCCATCACACCAGGTGTGACCCATGGCCTCACTACATGAGCCTGGCCCGGTGCTGCCCCTACTGGAGTTGTGCAATGGAAATGACTGAAAATGCAGGGGTTCCTTTAAACAACCTCCGGCACCATTCTTGACTTGGCACCCGGCCGTAGTATAATGGCCCTACCATCAATCAAATCCTAACCCCCCCCCTTGATTCCTTAAGCCCAATCTCTTGACCCGTTAGTCCCTCCCACCTGTCACCGGAAGTCCCGCCCCATGGAGGTATTACTTCCAGGGTCAAGGTGGCCACATGACCAGATGCAAGGTGTGTCATCTGACCACTCTAAGAACTCCTCCCACCACCCTCTACCAATCAGGATGGGTTTTGTCCTGAAAGGACCGCCCCAAGAGGAGATTTGACCATTCAGGGTGCCTTCTGGGGTGGGGTGACCTGTCTGGAAGTGGGCCATGTGACCCCTCTAAGAACTCCTCCCACCACCCTCTACGAATCAGGATGGGTTTCGTCCTGAAAGGACCATCCCGAGAAGAGATTTGACCAATCAGGCCGAATTCTAGGGCAGGGTGACCCTTCTGGAAGTGGGCCGTATGACCCCACTAAGAACTCCTCCCAAGGCCCTCTACCAATCAGAGTGCAGCACCATTACCCCATCAGTCCCAGTGCTGGACAGAGGAGGCCATCTCTTACCAACGACACGTGTTTTAGAAATTGTGGAAAGGCTGCTGAGAGGAAAGTTGGACTCCTTCACCACCCCTGTGAAAACTTCCGACTTTGTTTTAGCCCCGAGTGTCTTTGACCATCTGCAGAGAAAGTGCTACATCAGGAACAGTTCCGAGGAGCAGGAGGGAGCGACCGTGGCCTCTCTTTGTCCACCCCCTTAGAGCTGGAATGCGATCACGGCTTGCGGGAGTCACCGGTGGACAAGGTGAACGGAAAAGACAGCGCTCAGGTAAATGAATGATTAAGAAGAGACGTTCGAGGTCCTGCAGCCTACAGAGATCTTTTGGAACATCTCATTGCCCATGACGGAAGAGAGTATGTTCAGTTCTGCCATGGCATTCAGAAACACACCCCATCGTTTAGGTCCATGTCTGCTAGGAACAGAGCACGTCTGGGTGACGGCCCTGCCTAAGTCGAGCATGTTAGAGCCATTAGCCACAGAGCCTTTATACACAAAAGCCCCTTTATCATTCAACGAAGAGAGATTTGTATCCTGGCCCAGCTTATTTAGCAATACTAATGCATTTTTCTTATAACGCTTATTCACGTTCTCCAACATCTCCTGAGCAACAGAGTCTGAGGTCTTTGGTGTTTCTGGGGGTTTGGCAGTTACACTCTGTTCCTGTTCTGGTAGAAACAGACCTATTTATCCTGATCCGCATCGCTCTGCTTCACGTACATTAGGTACCTTTGAAGCACGGCACTGTAAAGTTGATCCTTTTCGTATTCGGCTAAGTCAGTTCTTAGAAGAACAGACTTCATTTCAGCATCCAATAAGCGAGTTGCGGTCATTCTCATATTTTCCTCTGCCAGAGCGGGAGCCCATAATTGCTCCAACTGGCGGCTCGGCACCAGGTACATTTTTTCTGCATACTCCATTATCGATTAGTTAAAAGCCCCGTTATCAGAGGGATAGCAAAACTTAACAGAGGGCTGATAAAGCCCCCAGACTGCTTCACCAGATGCTTCTTTCTTTGAAGTGAAGCCCTTTTAGTACATAAAGTTTTTATAAGCTTGCGTCTCTTTTTCAGCACACGCACTTGATTCTGTGTTAAAGGTACGTTTCCTTTGAAGGTAATGAGCGCTGTTTCTGAGATGGCCACTACTAGATCGACAGAGGCCTAACACAGAAGAGCCCTCCTTTGCTGTGGGGACGATTTGTTAAGTCATTTTAGCAGGCCCAGGTTTCTCTTCATGCAGCTAGACATGTTTTCGGTCAGCAGCCCCGGCTGTTAAAAAGGGGCCTGACAATAATTCACCTCTTTCTATACCTGGCTGTTGTTCTTTTCAAAGTATAAACCGCCGGCCAGTCTGGAGGGAAAAGACCAGTTCTTAGTCTATAAGCTTCTGGTGTGGAAGCACTGAAATCCACCACCGGGTAGCCATAAGGTCTTTTGGTAGCATCCTCAAAAGCTTCTAGAAAGAATTGAGCTTTGCCGGGGTACATTTGCCAAGTGAGCTTAGCGATTTGTAATTTATCCCTGGGGTTTTTGAACAGAACCAGGTACGTTGTGTTTAGTTTAATCGTGCAACTCTTTTTTCCCTGACAAACTCCAGCAACTCAGGAGTTTTCAATCCTTCGTTTTTTATTCACACCCCCTAGAGTGTGTGTTCTGGGTTTGGGAATGTATGTGGTTCTGTGCACATTCAGAGCCCCTAGAGTGTGTGCTCTGGGTTTAACAAATTTATTAGAGCATAAGCTTTCGTGGACTACAGCCCACTTCTTCGGATACATATGCATCCGAAGAAGTGGGCTGTAGTCCACGAAAGCTTATGCTCTAATAAATTTGTTAGTCTCTAAGGTGCCATCCTTTCAATCCTTCGTTTTTTTATTTACACCCCCTAGAGCGCGTGCTCTGGGTTTGTGAATGTGTGTGGTTCTGCGCACATTCAGAGCCCCTAGAGTGCGTGCTCTGGGTTTGTGAATGTGGGTGTTTTCACTCTCAGTTTCCTCAGGGTTTGGTGTGGCGGTGGCCGCTAAGGAATTGGTGTTGTGATTGTGTTGTTGTAATACCTCGGGGAGGACACACACAAAAAAAAACATTTTACAAAACTGAACTTTACCATCTTTCTCACCCACATCTATGTATTTACTTAAAATACAAAATCTCACAGAAGAACCAAACCAATAAGCAAACTGTATTTACTGGGCTTCATCCATCCATCAATCACTGATGCTGATGAATTTTCCTTTGCAGCTCTCTCTTTCCTTTTTCTTTTGAACTTGTTTTTCCTCTGGTGTAAGGATCTCTCATGTTTTGACCGTACTGCAGGGCAAACAACATTATTATAAAACTCATGAAACCGTCTTGTAAACTTAAAAAATAAAATATTCATTAAGGTGTTAAAAAGTCACAGCTTTAAAACAAATAATCCATTTCAGGCTGTACAACAAACACAGGTTTTGAGTTTATTTCTACCACTTAAAAAACAAAACAAAACAAAACAAACAAGCCACAAAAAACCCAAAACCATTTTTTTAAAAAATACATCTCATTTTGCAGAATAAAAAAACTAAACTGCTTTTAAAATCCATTTAAAAACATATTTTGCACAGTAAAAAACCTTGTTAGTTGAAACAAACCAAGTACTTTTTAATAACCTACACCTATGCCTTGCCCAGACCCCTCTCACACACAAACCAGCAGCTTTATAAACACACCAAACCAAGTATGCAGCCATATACTTTTCAATAACCCCCGCATGCATTTAAAAGGCCCATGCTTGTTCTGTCCCCAGCCATGTGTGCTTGGGCCTTTGGGTTAGTTAGTATTATTCCCCCAATTGCCTCAAACCCATTTTAAAAACACATCACATTATGCACAGTAAAAAAACCTGTTAGTTTGAAACAAACCAAGTACTTTTAAAAAACCTACACCTATGCCTTGCACAGACCCCTCTCACACACAAACCAGCAGCTTTATAAACACACCAAACCAAGTTTGCAGCCATATACTTTTCAATAACCCCCCTCCCCCCATGCATTTAAACGCCAATTGCTAGGGTTACCATATTTAACAAATAAAAAAAGAGGACCCTCCACGGGGCCCTGGCCCCGCCCATTTCCCACCCCAAGCCCTGCCCCAACTCCGCCCCTTCCCCGCCCCTTCCCCGCCCTAACTCTGCCCCCTCCGCCTCAGCCGGAGGCTCTGCTCCTCCTCTGACTCTTCGGCTCTGTTTAAGAGCCGGGCTGCCCGAGCGCTACCGGCTTCGGGCAGCCCCCATGCCTCCGGACCCTGCACCGCCGGAGCCCGGGAGGGGAAGTGTCCAATAGCGTTCTGCCAACTCCAGGGGTTATATTTGAACTGTCCAATAGCGTTCTGCCAACTCCAGGGGTTATATTTGAACTGTCCAGTCGCATCTGCGAATTCCTGAGCTTTTATTTCATTCCATATTAATCAGAACTCACCATCCACCCCCACCCCCCCCTTACTTTGGTTGCACCCCCATCAAATTTAACCCTATGGCAACAGGGGTAAGTAACCGCAGTCACCCTGCCTATTCAGTGCGGGGGGGAGGGTGTAGTTAAACCCATTCAGTTCAACTCTATTGTACTCAAACACGTGTCTGAACAAGTCCCGTTTGTTTTATTGTAAGCACATTTATTTAGGATTTTTTTTCCCCTCCCACAACCTACATTTCAGCTTTTTGCTGTCAATGGGACACTTTTACACAAAAAACCCTACAAGAGCTAGGCTCTCACAAACAATTGATTTTTTATTTAAAAGACATACAGCTCCTTGAAAACTAACCAATATGCTTCATTAAAACTTTTAGCTCACTTAAGGGCCAAAGGCCTTCTAACAGAAACACAGATAGTCACAAAGCTCTTTTCAATAGGTTTTTTTTCTTTTCAATTTACAGCTACCAAGTTTTATATCGCATGTTTGTCCCCTCCCCATTCTCTAACTTAATTCTTTTAGATTTCTTACAAATAGTCTTTTTCTTAAGCAGGGTTCTGTAAATTTTTGTGCAGACTAGACGGTGAATGTAACGCTGTGTCGTGGAAAAACGACCACGCGTTGTGTTTGGATCAGAATCGCCCGAGGCCCCTTTATTACGAGCATGCAAGGGGGGTACCAGCGAACTGGCAGTCCCCCCGAATACAGATTTTTCAACAGCTTTTATAGCAAAAAAACACAATTAGTAATACACACGTCCTTGTTCACATTATTGCCATAATTGGATAAATGCTGTGCAATTCAGTGGAGCCCCTGACCGTGTTTTAAAGAAAATAACCAAAGCAGAAGATGCCTGCTTACAGCTGTAGTGGAAAACTTGCAGACATCTTCTGGTTTGGTTATTTTCTTTAAAACACGGTCAGGGTCTCCACTGAATTGCACAGCTTTTATCAAGGTCACCCCTGGCGCTAAATGTTCTTGGGTTAGGCACAGACATTGCATAGCATAACCTATGGCAATACCAGTGTTTAATAAGCTTTCCAAACACAGCTCAGCACATAGGTCCTGGAGCTTGCACTTTATAGCCACTGAAGTCCAAGTCACAGAGTCATGGTGCCGTTGGGCTGGCGCATCTATGACACAGCCCTCGCAATCTTCACAAAGCTTTTCCCTAAGGCAGTGTTTAAGGACAGCATAAACAGCAAGGCATACAATAGTTTGCATGACTTTTTTATGCTCACGGGGCGGCACTGGCTCAGTTAATTCTATGCCAAGCCTCCTCCTAAACTACTCATAGCCGTCATCCTCAGAGTCCTCTTCAACAATTTGTATCGGCGTTGAGCAAAGACAAGGTGGGCCTGGTTCATCTTCGCTGCTTGATGCAATGCTGTTCCAGGGCCTCCAGGACCTCTAGAAAGGCATCGTCGAGCTGTTGAGAGATTTTCAGAAAAGATTCAGTGTAAGCACCCCACTGCTTGTTTTTAGATTTACACAACCCCCAGTTCCTAACCCATTACACATCCTCCTCGACCGTCGCTTCTTAATCATTCATTTACCTGTGAGACCTCTTTTCCGTTCCCCTTGTCCGCCGGTGATTCCCCAAGCCGTGATCGTATTCCACCTCTAAGGAGGTGGACAAAGAGAGACCTCGGGGTTAAAACAAAGTCCAAAGTTCTCCCGGGGGTAGTGAAGGAGTCCATGTTTCCACTCATCAGCCTTTCCACGATTTCTAAAATACATGTACTTGGTAAGAGATGGCCTTCTCTGTCTGGCACTGGGACTTATGGGGTAATGGTGCTGCACTTTGATTGGTAGAGGGCCTTGGGAGGAGTTCTTAGTGGGGTCACACGGCCCACTTCTGGACGGGTCGCCCTGCCCCAGAACTCACCCTGATTGGTCAAATCTCCTCGTGGGATGGTCCTTTTGGGACGAAACCCATTCTGATTGGTAGAGAGTGGCGGGAGGAGTTTTTAGAGGGGTCACACGGCCCACTTCCAGAGAGGTCAACCCACCCCAGAAGGCACCCTGATTGGTCAAATCTCCCCTCGGGGCAGTCCTTTTGGGACGAAACCCATCCTGATTGGTAGAGAGTGGTGGGAGCAGTTCTTAGAGGGGTCACATGACACACCTTGCTTCTGGTCATGTGGCCACCTTGACCCCAAAAGTAACACCCCCATGGGGCAAGACTTCCAGTGACAGGTGGGAGGGACTACGGGTCAAGGCGTGGGGCTTAAGGAGTCAAGGGGTGGTGGTTGGGGTTTGATTGGCGGTAGGGCCCTTATAGTACTGATGGGTGTCCGAGTCAATAATGGTGTAGTAGGTCCAGGGACGGAGGCTGATTAAAGGAACCCTACATTTTCTAATGGCTAAGAGTGGTGCTAGAATCTAGGTCCAGGGACACACCAGGATCAAAACCGAGATCAGAGTCCATCAACATTTTTTTTTTTTTAAGCAACTAACAAAATCATCCAAAGCCCAAGATTTGGTGGTGATGGGGGACTTCAACTATCCAGATATATGTTGGGAAAATAACACAGTGGGGCACAGACTATCCAACAAATTCTTGGACTGCATTGCAGACAACTTTTTATTTCAGAAGGTTGAAAAAGCTACTGGGGGGAAGCTGTTCTAGACTTGATTTTAACAAATAGGGAGGAACTCATTGAGAATTTGAAAGTAGAAGGCAGCCTGGGTGAACGTGATCATGAAATCATAGAGTTTGCAATTCTAAGGAAGGGTAGAAGGGAGAACAGCAAAATAGAGACAATGGATTTCAGGAAGGCAGATTTTGGTAAGCTCAGAGAGCTGATAGGTAAGGTTCCATGGGAATCAAGACTGAGGGGAAAAACAACTGAGGAGAGTTGGCAGTTTTTCAAAGGGACACTATTAAGGGCCCAAAAGCAAGCTATTCCTCTGGTTAGGAAAGATAGAAAATGTGGCAAAAGACCACCTTGGCTTAACCACGAGATCTTGCATGATCTAAAAAATAAAAAGGAGTCATATGAAAAATGGAAACTAGGCCAGATTACAAAGGATGAATATAGGCAAACAACACAGGAATGCAGGGGCAAGATTAGAAAGGCAAAGGCACAAAATGAGCTCCAACTAGCTACAGGAATAAAGGGAAACAAGAAGACTTTTTATCAATACATTAGAAGCAAGAGGAAGACCAAAGACAGGGTAGGCCCACTGCTCAGTGAAGAGGGAGAAACAGTAACAGGAAACTTGGAAATGGCAGAGATGCTTAATGACTTCTTTGTTTCGGTCTTCACCGAGAAGACTGAAGAAATGCCTAACATAGTGAATGCTAATGGGAAGGGGGTAGGTTTAGCAGATAAAATAAAAAAAGAACAAGTTAAAAATCATGTAGAAAAGTTAGATGCCTGCAAGTCAGCAGGGCCTGATGAAATGCATCCTAGAATACTCAAGGAGCTAATAGAGGAGGTATCTGAGCCTCTAGCTATTATCTTTGCAAAATCATGGGAGGCGGGAGAGATTCCAGAAGACTGGAAAAGGGCAAATATAGGGCCCATCTATAAAAAGGGAAATAAAAACAAGCCAGGAAACTACAGACCAGTTAGTTTAACTTCTGTGCCAGGGAAGATAATGGAGCAAGTAATTAAAGAAATCATCTGCAAACACTTGGAAGGTGGTAAGGTGATAGGGAACAGCCAGCATGGATTTGTAAAGAACAAATCGTGTCAAACCAATCTGATAGCTTTCTTTGATAGGATAACGAGCCTTGTGGATAAGGGTGAAGCTGTGGATGAGGTATACCTAGACTTTAGTAAGGCATTTGATAAGGTCTCGCATGATATTCTTATGGATAAACTAGGCAAATACAATTTAGATGGGGCTACTATAAGGTGGGTGCATAACTGGCTGGATAACCGTACTCAGAGAGTTGTTATTAATGGTTCCCAATCCTGCTGGAAAGGCAAAACGAGTGGGGTACCTCAGGGGTCTGTTTTGGGACCGGCTCTGTTCAATATCTTCATCAACGACTTAGATATTGGCATAGAAAGTACGCTTATTTAGTTTGTGGATTATATCAAACTGGGAGGGATTGCAACTGCTTTGGAGGACAGGGTCATAATTCAAAATGATCTGGACAAATTGGAGAAATGGTCTGAGTTAAACAGGATGAAGTTTAACAAAGACAAATGCAAAGTGCTCCACTTAGGAAGAAAAAATCAGTTTCACACATACAGAATGGGAAGAGACTGTCTAGGAAGGAGTACGGCAGAAAGGGATCTAGAGGTTATAGTGGACCACAAGCTAAATATGAGTCAACAGTGTGATGCTGTTGCAAAAAAAGCAAACATGATTCTGGGATGTATTAACAGGTGTGTTGTGAGCAAGACACGAGAAGTCATTTTTCCGCTCTACTCTGCTCTGGTTAGGCCTCAGCTGGAGTATTGTGTCCAGTTCTGGGCACCGCATTTTAAAAAAGATGTGGAGAAATTGGAAAGGGTCCAGAGAAGAGCAACAAGAACAATTAAAGGTCTTGAGAACATGACCTGTGAAGGAAGGCTGAAAGAATTGGGTTTGTTTAGTTTGGAAAAGAGAAGACTGAGAGGGGACATGATAGCTGTTGTCAGGTATTTAAAAGGGTGTCATAAGGAGGAGGGAGAAAACTTGTTCACCTTAGCCTCTAAAGATAGAACAAGAAGCAATGGGTTTAAACTGCAGCAAGGGAGGTCTAGGTTGGACATTAGGAAAAAGTTCCTAACTGTCAGGGTGGTTAAACACTGGAATAAATTGCCTAGGGAGGTTGTGGAATCTCCATCTCTGGAGACATTTAAGAGTAGGTTAGATAAATGTCTATCAGGGATGGTCTAGACAGTATTTGGTCCTGCCATGCTGGCAGGGACTGGACTCGATGACCTCTCGAGGTCCCTTCCAGTCCTAGAATCTATGAATCTATGAATAAACAAAGCGGAAACAGAACCAGAGCCACTGTCCAAGTCCAGGCCATTACCCCCTGCTGTGAATCTCAGAATTGTTGGCTCACAGGAAATCGGCAAAGCTTTTCATCCAACTTCATCTGCGAGGATTTCCAATCTAACACTCATTTGGGCAAGGGACAAATGGAAGACAGATTTCAAAACACACTATGGACATTTTAACTGTCTGATATGCCATTGGAGCTAACTAACAGTCCCCTGACCTTGCAACCCTTCATCAGTGATGTATTTGGGGACAGTGTCATCTATTGAGGTGACATACTCCTCTTTTTGGAAAACCCAGAGCAGTACACACACCTCATCCGAACCTGGAGATGTTTCGGCAGTGTGGTCTCAACACAGAATTGGAAAAGCATACCTCCAGCCAAGTCTCCACAGAGTTTTTGGGGTACATCCTCTCACCGGAAGGTGTTCTGATTGATGCAAATAAGGTGGAAGCCATTCATAAATGGGACAAAGTTTGAAGTCCTCAAGAAGAGCAGCGCTTCCTAGACTTCACCAGCTTTACTGCTGCGTCGGCCCAGGGTTCTCAGAGCCAGTAACCCCCACGAGAGCTCTCCTCCACAAAATGGCCGCATTCCTTTGATCATCCAAGTTCCATCAAGCCCGCAAACAGCCCAGAATTGCCTTCACCACTGCATCTATTCTGACGCACAGCATTCATCGTGGAAGTAGACACATCTACTTTGAGTACCAGGGCCTGCTTTATTTGGTGTTGCCAGACGTGGGCCGAAATTCAGACTTAGCTTGACTCACGTGATTCTGCGCTTTCACCAAGGCACCATGCACCTAACTTCTTGGAATCTCAGGCCTCTGGAGACCCTGCTCCATCCATGGCAGCCATTGCCAGGAATTTCACTCATTCAAATGGCCACATGATAGAACTGACTCTCATAGATCACCTGACCAAGATGGCGTGCTTCATCCCTCTGTGCACGAGTACCTTCGGCTGAGAGGACAGATCAGCTCCAAATTTCCAAAGGCCAATGACACCTTTGTTTTGCTAACTCTAGATTTCCCACTGATTTCATGCTACATTACTAATGGCCTCTCCAAACTTCCCAGCTATTGACCTGGGTCAACAAATCCATGATATTCAAGAAGAACGAAGGGAGCCCCTCGAGGACACTAGGATGGAGTCAGATATTATACAGACTGCTGATGACAAGAGGGAAGCCATTTGCTGAAGGGAGGTACCAAGTCCCTGGCACTGACCCAATCCCTATGCCCCGTCTGTTGGAGCAGTTCCTGACCCATCCCCCTTGGCTGACCTTCTGATCCCATCCTCCTCCCCTGGCTCTAGGGAGCAAACTCTGGGTCCCTTCCCTCACTCTGGCACAATCCGTGCCCAGAGTGACCAAGCCCCTCACAGACAATGGGACTGTCCTCCCTCCTCCTGTTTGTGGGGGGGGTCTACTACCCCCATTTTACAGACAGGGAATGAAGGTGATGAAGTGACCTCTCCAAAGTCACACCTGGAAATGTGGAGGAGATCTGGGAACTGGACTGGGTTTTACAGGAGTGCCCTCCCCACAGAGGCAGCTTCACTTTCTGCCCTTCGTTCTCTCCTCCCCTCGTGGCCCGTCTTCGATGGGGATCTCTGAACTGGAAATGAGCAGGGGCTTCCTCCCCCTCTGTCTTCCAATGTCTGGGATCTGTCCACAGCAATGCAGCCTGCCGCTGGCCAGCTTGGGGAGCCGTAGCCTCATCCTGTGAAATTGAGTCGTGCTGGCTCTCAGTGATGCTACGACGGAAAACCACGCACCCCACACAGAGGTTGGAACCAGCCATTCCCAGGTTGTTCTGAGGAGCCATGATTTCTCCAGGAGCTGGGTAAAGGGCACAGTGAGCAGTCTGTCAGAGGTAGGGGAGGATCATGTAAGGGGAGGGTCTAAGAGAGGAGGAGCGTGAGCTAGGCTCTGTATTTGAGCTTGGCAGGGATCAAGAGAAGGGACAGGGGCTATTAGAGGGCAATGCGAGGTGCAAGGGGTGTCGGAGATGGGGGCAAGGCCTGTCAAGTTCAGCTACTTTAGATCAGTTGTGCCAGAGAATCACCGCTTGAGGTGACTGAAAGCTCTGAACTGGGACTGGCCAAAAGCATCCTCCTCAGATGGGAATATCCCAAAAATCTGCAGAAGCTCAGCCTCTGAGGTGAACATTGTGGCCCAAACCTCTCTCTGCTCTTTACCTCGCAGGATTCCAGCCGGCTGTTCCAATCCAGGAGGAAAACTCTGCCACTGAAACCTCACAGCCCCTGTGCAGTGAAGTGCCACTTAAACCCGCTGTGATGCACAGAGCTTGCCCTGGCTGTCCGCACAGGACTGAATTTCACCCCTTCAGAGTGTAAGGAAATAATTGGCTGAAGGCCTTTTTCTTTTTGGATGGCTGTCTAGTGGGAAAAAACGATGGGGATTTTGAACCTGTTTCACTCCCATGACTGGTGCTTCAATGATGCAGAGAAGTGCTGATGCATTGGTTGATTTCCCCACCTTTTAATCTACTTTTTTCTTCTCTTTTAACAGGTATTCGAAGGGCATCCCATGCTTCATATGGGCATTCTTGGGTGGGCAGATTGCATCAGACCTGCACTCGAATAAATAATAGTGAATGAAATATGCAGACACTAAAGTTCTGCAGCCAAATTCTCAGAAACCTTCCTCTTCAATGTAGGATCAGGATTTTGTTTCTAATTGATTTTTTTTAAAAGTGCTAAGCAGCTACTGCACTGTAATAAGAGGAAACAGAAGCAAAAACTGAAAGGATGTTACTTAAACCAATGAACAGATGCAGAGAGTGGCAGCATGGCAAAGCACACCAATGAATACTATGAGTAAATAACCTGAAAGCAAATAGGGAAGAAAACCTCATCTGGGTAATTGTGGCTCTTGGGACAAAAATCAGGTTCCTGGTACGTAGCCTGGCTGAGATCATCCCTTTTCCCTGGATCCCTGACCTGGGATTCAAACGTCATTCTCTGTATGGTGTTGTCCTTATTTTATTCCTAGGAAAAGGATCCCCAAAGGAGGTGTAAGGATCCTGGACTCTAGTGTCTGCAAGAAGCTTCAGCCACCTTCACAGGTAGAAGTCACTGTCTTTCCTACAATGCCACTAGTGCTCTTTCTGCTTTCCAGATCTGCTCCCTCCAGCAGGACAGAGACACCGCTTAACTCCTCGAGTCCTGATTTCCTGCCATTCTAGGGGTTGAGGGGTTTGCATTGTCCCCACCCCCAGCATCAGAGACTTTTCCTATGGGAATCTCCCTAGAACAGGGGAGAAATCTGTTCTTCCATTAGAACCAGACTGCTCAGTAAATCCACCCACACTGACCTCATCTCAGCTGCTTTGTTTATCTGAGATTAGTGGTATCTTTGGAAAACCCTTAGAGTGCTGGGGCGTGAGGTGGAGCATGGGAGACGGGAGCTCCAGGAGATTCTCCTGAAGAACATCACCCTGTCTTTCTCTGGTCAGGTTAAAGTTCACCATCCATTAGGAGGTGAAGACCAGATGGGAGCTGCTGGATTGACCTTGATATACCATGTCCTTGAGTGGATGAAGGACCTACATCTGAGGGATGGCCAGCAGCAGATGTAACACATGTGTCCAGGAATAGGTTAAACAACCTACACTGATAGGTAAGTACATTCATGGCCACATGTAAACATCACAGGAAATGGTGGGGATTGAACCAGGGTCCTTCAGCACAAGCCCCTCTCACTCAGTGTCAACCAATCCAGCTCCAGCCATTAGACCGTGCCCCCTTCCAGAGCTGCTGAACCCAGGAGCCTTGATTCTCAGACCGGGGCCGCACATCACAAGGCCAAACCTCCTCCCATTATGGGCACTGTAGAAGGGACCATTGGCAAAAAAACCCTCTTCATTCCCCCTATCAGAGACTGCAGCCACGGGTGACAAGGGAATGAGCTGAGATTTCCCCTGTGGGAATCCGAGGGGCTGCGCATTTGGGTTTCACAGGGAAGGCCTCTGGCAGCCATTGACAGAGTGTTCCTGGGAGGAGACTTTTCCATCTCTAACAAAGGGTTTCTGTTCCCCCAGATCTCAGCCGCTCAGCAGAATGCGGGAGAGCCGAGTGCTGATGGGCTAGAGGGGTCCCAGGAGTCGCTGTGCAGCCGGTGCAGTGTCTGCAGTCACCATGGGCCAAACCCTGCGCTCCAGACAACCCCGGCTGTTCCCCTGGATTGCGAAGGGGACTTTGGCTTGGGGAATCGGTGGCTGGTGCCTGTGTCCACAACTGGGATGTTGTCATGAGGCTACTCAATGGTCCATGAAGCGCCATGCGAGCACGGGGAGAATGGACATTAGAGAGCGAGGCTGGGACCTCTGTGGAGCTGCTGCAGTCGAGCATCCACAGCCAGAAGAGAGACGACGGGAAAGGCGCTGAGATGCTGCCACAGCCGCAGCAGCTGTCTCACCAAGCTCTGCTCACGCGCTAGCCAAGAGAGGCAGGACAAAGAGCCACCCAGTGACAGCCTGGGCTGCAATTCGCAATACACGGTTTTTTCAGTGGATTCTGCTGTCCTGACTGTCTATTTCCTGTAATGTGCACATCCAGCCTCCCTGGCTGACCTCAATGGGAGTTAGGTTCTCCGTGCCCACAGGACAGGGCTGGCCTTACCATGAGGCGAACTGAGGTGGCTGCCTCAGGTGACAGACTGTGGGGGGGCACCACTAGGACCCAGAGTGTAGAAAATGGTGTCTGCTGCTGGTGCATATGTATTCTCCCTGCTCCAGATGCACAGAGATGGTGGCGTGCTGGGCTGGAGGAAGGGGCCATCCCTCCCATCTCTCCCCAGGGAGCAGAGCCTCCTCTGTCTGCAAATCCTGCAGCCCGCCCGCTGTCGGAGCATGCCGTGCAAGCCGGCCCCGGCTGCACCGCACGGACAGCACAGCTCAGCCCCAGCAGGGGCTACAAGGGAAAGGAGCCATGACTGTGTCAATGTACCTATCTGTATCGAGTCACACGCAAAGGCCTTCGCTGGCTTTCCAAAGGGCAGGAGAGCAATTCACTGGGAGCGTGGTTCTTACCATACACGTCCTCCCTTCCTACAGTCTGCGATCTGCAGCCAGCGTCTTGATTGGCAGCGGCGCCCCCAAATCTTGGCGCCCTAGGTTACACCGTGCAGGCAGTCAGGAGAAAAGGTGAGAGGAGAATAACGGAAAGTAACAGGAGTTGCAGGGAGAGAAAGGAGGAGGAGCCTCTTATGCACCTGTCTAGCACCTGCAGGAGCCTGGACTGATTAACATTAGCTTGTCAGGGAGCTTCTTGTTTCGTGCTGCTTCCCTGAACCCACTTGAGGAGAACAGGTGGTCAACTGAAATACTAGGAGCCAGTTAGGCCCTTAAGAGGCTGATTTCTTCCCTCACTCAGGCCCTGCTACCAGCCTGCTTATTTGTCCCCTTCAATTGAGTGTTGAGAGCCACTCTAGCTGGCACAGAACAGCAGTCAGGAGTGAAAGACGAAAACGCCCCCCTGGGGCAGCATTCAGAAAAAGAAAGAAAGCAAAGGAAGCTTTTCTATCTAAGCAGGAAGGAGCTCTCCTGAGATACACAGACACAAATGTTCACGGTGAGCCTTCCGGCCCCAGTGAGGATGTGAGTGGTGAGGAGATGCCTGATCTTCCCGTTAGAGTGCAGGTGACCTGGCAGCTACTGCAGCATCCATATCTCCATCTCAAATGGGTGTAACCCTGCACATTCCTGAAGAAAAGTGTAGATCAGAGAAGAGTGTGGTGGAGGTGCAAGAAACAGCTGCTGCTGAGACTAGTTCCTTAAGTCTAGATGATCCAGGACTGTGGACCCACTTGAGCAGTAGCCTGAGGGACTTCCTTGTACTGCATGGGCCACAGCAAGTGAAAAACTTCATGTCCTCCAAAGAGAATGAAAATAGAAGTTTCCATCCAACACATTCCTGATGTGAAATCCCCAATGGTGACAAAGTGGAGAGGTCATGGCGTATGTACTCAAAAACCCAGAATGTTGCATACTGGTTTTGTTTCAAACTCTTCCAGGCTAATGTTCCAGCCACATTGGGTTCTACAGGAACAAAGGACTGGAAAAATCTGGCTAAAAATCTGGCATGCCATGAGACAACAGCAATTCACCAGAGAGTATTCCATAGGTGGAAAGAACTTGAGATGAGACTAAGTTTAAAGGCCACCATAGATGATCAGCATCAAGAGAAGATTGCATCCGAGTCTCTTTACTGGCAAAATGTTCTGAAAAGGCTCATTGCCTTTGTGAGAATGCTTGCTACCCAAATCCTAGCACTGCGTGGCCCTTCAGAACAGCTGCATGTGCCAAACAATAGAAATTCCCTAAAATTGTGGAGCTGATGGCTGAGTTTGATGCCATAGTTGCCATTATCGAAGATAATACTATGACAGGAACTGTTTGTGGGAAAACAGTGGCAGAGGGAAATGGAATCACCAGAAACATACATAACTTCAAATTTCTGTGTTGCTTAGTGTTGTGGCATGACATACTGTTTGAAATAAATGTTGTAAGCAAGAGACTTTAAGGTGTTGACCTTGATATATCTGGAGCAATGGAACAACTGGACAAAGCAAAGTCATACCTACAGTCTTACCGGTCAGACGAGGGATTTCAAAATGTTCTGAAGAGTGCACAGAAGATGGCAGAGGAACTTCACACCAAAGCTATTTTACCACCCATCAAAAAATACAAGAGTCACCAAAGAAGGAGACATTTTGATTACGAGGCATGGGATAATCCCATAAGAGACCCCAAACTGAAAGCCCTTTCAAGTTACATTTCAGCAGGATCTACCCCAAAGGCTGTTCTGGAATAAATGTGCACAAATAAGATGACCAGCCTCTTTCCAAATGCTTTTGTTGGTCTGCGCATACCTCGAACACTTCCTGTAACAGTTGCCAGTGGAGAATGCAGCTTCTCCAAGCTGAAGTTAATAAAAACACATCATTTTTATTGACAATGACACAGGAGAGGATGGTCGGCCTTGCAACCATCTCAATACAGCGTGAGCTGGCCCAGACTGTGAACCTTCTGCAGGAAGCAGTTCATATCTTTGCAACCAAGAAGGCGCAGAAAGCACCACTTGGATTATTCAAACAGATAAAAATGCCAGTGTTAACTATGCAGACAAGAAAAGTGACAGTTGCTGGTCAGGCATTTGAAAGTTGCGTTACTTAAAATTTTTGAACAAGGCATTTTAAGTTGTTAGTTCTCCTTTATTGGGGTAGGTAGCAGAGCAGCACCATGAGAGGAGCAGAGCAGGAAGAAGGCAGAATCGAGACCTTTCAAAGTTTTGGCCCAAGCGAGGGGGTATGGGGGCGTCATTTGAGCTCCCCGCCTCAGGTGCCAAAATGTTGTGGACCAGCCCTGCCATGGGATCAGTGCTCAGTGTGCTCACGCAGCAACCTAGCCTGCAATAGTGGAATATGATAGATGCAATGGTCCAAATAGTTACAAACCCGTCCTCCCTCTTTTCTCTGCGGTTTTCACGTTTGCAATTAAAGGAAGCCAGATATCTAGCTACTGGAGAGCCCCCTTGTTCCAGTCAGTCTGAAGATCAGAGCTAGCATGCGCACAAACCATTATAGGGAAAAGATGGATTTTTAACTCAAGAGCCATACCCGGTTCAGCCACGTTGTCACAACTTCCCAGATGAGGCAGTGTAAGAAATGGCCGTGCTTTTGCCTGCATTTAACTCACTGTGCAATGACACATCACATTACCCAGTGTTGGATAACTAAGGGCCTATTGGACTGCAGAACGACCAGCAAATGAAACCGGAGGTGATCTTGTAATAATAAAGTGTTTATATTAACTAATAAGCCAACCTCTGCCCACGTCCAGGGATGCTTTGTGTTTAAACCCTAGGTAAAAGCCAGTGCATTCAGGCCACCCTGGGAGTTGCTGTTTGAAGCAGCTAATCTGGGCTTTTCAAAGGAATTTTGGAAAGTTCGATGTACTGATCCATTGCCGTCACATACTCCTCAGTAGCATGACAATTGCCCACCTCACAACCTTGCATGTATTTAGCCTCACTACACCCCTGTGAGGTCGGGAATTATGACTGTCCCCATTCCACTAATGGGGGACTGAGGCCCAATGGGATAAAGCAAGTTGTGAAGACAACTCAGAAAGTCTTTGACAGAACAAGTACTTGAATCTGGGTCTACCAAATCTAGGATTAGCCCCTCAGCCATGGGAAAATCCTTAGCCTGACTCCCTTACCCTCCTCTGTATATCCCCGTCCTAGTTTAGGTTTCTTCCACTGCAGTTTCCTGTGCCTCCCATACGTTATTCATTGTCTTTAGACTTTGAAGACCTAAAAGACATCTGTGCCAGCTTTAGATGAGTAGAAACACAGATCTACAGATGAGTAGAAACACAATCCACAACAAAACAGGAAAAGCAAGTGCAGTGGCCAACTCAGCCAATACAAAACACATCTGGACACAAACGTACCCTCACCTGGTCTCCTGCAAAACATGTACATCTCTTGTAATCAGGACTGGTGGAGCTAGATCCTGAGATGGTATAAACTGGACTAGCTTGAGGATCTGTAAATCAAGCACTTTAATACTTCAAGTGTCTATTTTGTTTTAAGTCTTTAACAAATAAAAAAAAATACACGCTGAACAATATACACCTGTACCCCAATATAACACTGTCTTCGGGAGCCAAAAAATCTTACCATGTTATAGGTGAAACCGCGTTATATCGAACTTGCTTTGATCCGCCAGAGTGCACATCCCCGCCCCCCCCCGGAGCACTGCTTTACCTCGTTATATCCAAATTCGTGTTATATCAGGTCACATTAGATCAGAGTAGAGGTGTATGTGCATGAATATTCTCTCATTTCTCCTGGGATATGTGTCAAACTGCCTCTCCAGGGCAACCTCTTGTTACTTTTTGATTCAGGCTGCATTTGCTCACCAATGACTCTGCATGTTGCTGGTCCTTTGGGGAGCTGACTCCCAACCCCAGGACTGTACCTATGCAATCCCGTTTTGGGGTTGTAACCCTGTGTTTCCCTCTCCCAGCACTGAGTCCTTCCCTGTCCCCTTTTCCTCAAGAACTGTGGTCTGCGCTCTCTGGGCTAAGCATGTCTACTTTTTGATCAGAGGCACCGTTTCCCAGCAATTTCCCCTCCCCTAGAAACACAATAAAGAGAGAGTTACTATAGGCATTAGCATCTCACCAGAGATCACTGCTCACAGAGTGAAAGATGGAGACCTCGCTCACGTCTGTGCAGAAGAAAGCTTGGGAGGCCATTCAGAGATAGATGGTATGAATGTAATTCAAGATGTGCAGTTCCTCTTTATAAAACAGACACATAAAATGATACCTCAGTTAAATGTGACCTCAGGTGGCATTTTTCAAAAAGAAGCAGGAATGGTTAGACAATGGGAACATCCATCTTTGAGTCACATATGACAAAAAAAGTTTGTCTAACCAATATGTTTCCAAGAAACATTTCAGTTTAGACTGACTGGCTTTTTTCAACAGAAAATACTGTAGTCAACAATTTTTCAACCAGTTCTTCACATTAACTTTCCAATTAGATTTCTCCTTTCTCGCCCCCGCTCCCTTGTATTACAGGCTGTAGGTGCTCTTCCTAATTTGAAACACGTACATCAAAGCTGAAGATCTGAAAGACAAGTCCTAGGTTAGAGAATTGTCTTCTGAAACTGTAAAAGGAACCTACAAGTTTCAACCAAAGACTTGCTGGAGACATCAGCCCATCCACACATCATCCCAAATCTAGCCTGGGACAGAAGATGTGCTTGACCACATTCCCAGAATGGTAACATAGCCAAAGGATTGTGGACCAAAGTAGAAATGAGTGTGAAAGATGGTGACTCTCTCTCCCCAAAAGATGCCCTGTCCCTAGCTCCCAATTTGAATCAAAATATTTCCCGAGTAAAAGTTCTTCTTCAGAAGATACCAAGAGGAACTGCCCTCTTTCAAAACAGCTTGCATCTTCTATTCTCAAGGACAGCAAGGTGCATATGACCTTTGAAAGAGAATTGCTCTCTGTGCTGACGTGGACCACTAGCTTCTGTGAGGGCAGCTTGACTTGACTGCTGTTGGTAAGTAATGGCAGGTGGTGGTCCTATTGAAAGAGGACCTCTTTGCTTAAAGGCAGCTTTAGCCTTATTCCTGTCGACAATTAGGAGAGCTGGTGGCGATTTTGAAAGGTTGCAATTCTCTGAAGAAGAACGATTCACCATTTTCCAAACTTTCGGAAAATGTTCCCCTTACCTATCGAGTTTTTACACACATACACATAAATTCTTATGTATCAACCATTTTAGCAGAAAACTTCAGCTTTTTCTCAAAAAAAATAAAGCTCGAAGTCTGGACATTTTTAGTTCTCTTCTCTGGACTTTTTCAGTTCTAATATATCCGTTTTTTGTTTGTTTGTTTGTTTGTTTGTTTGTTTGTTTGTTTAGATAGGGCAACCAGAACTGCACAAAGTATTCAGGGACTGAGGATACAATGTATTTATATATAGGCAATATAATATTTTCTTTCTTATTATTTATCCCTTTCCTAATGGTTCCTAACATTAAGTTAGCTTTTTGAACCACCACTTCACCTAGTTTTCAGAGAACTGTCCACAATGACTCCTAAGATCTCTTTCTTGACTGGTAACAGCTAATTTAGACCCATCATTTTGTATGTCTAGTTAGGATTATGTTTTCTAATGTGCATTACTTTGCATTATCAACACTGAATTTCATCTGTCATTTCCTTGGGTGATCGCCCAGTTTCGTGAGATCCCTCTGTCACTCTTTGCAGTTGGGTTTGGACTTAACTATCTTGAGTAGTTTTGTATCATCTGCAAGCTTTGAAACCTCACTGTTTACCCCTTTTCCCAGATCATTTATGAATATGTTTAATACAGTTCTTTATGGAACCCCGTTGTTATGGAGATTCCACAACCTCCCTAGGCAATTTATTCCAGTGCCTAACCTCCCTTACGATTAGGAATTTTTTCCTCATGTCCAACCTAAACCTCCCTTGCTGCAATTTAAGCCCATTGCTTCTTGTCCTATCATCAGAGGTTAAGGAGAATAATTCTTCTCCCTCCTCCTTGTAACAACCTGTTAGGTATTTGAAAACTGTTATGTCCCCTCTCAGTCGTCTCTTTTCCAGACTAAACAAACCTAATTCTTTCAATCTTCCCTCATAACTCATGTTTTCTAGACCTTTCATCATTTTTGTTGCTCTTCTCAGGACTCTCTCCAATTTGTCCCCATGTTTCCTGAAATGTGGCGCCCAGAACTGGACACGATACTGCAGTTGAGGCCTTATCAGAGCTGTGTAGAGTGGAAGAATTACTTCTCTTGTCTTGCTCACAACACTCCTGCTAATGGTAGATTGTCTGTCACTTGAAGTCATTCCAAGTGGATATCTAGCTAAAAGATGTGTGAGAGCTACAAAACAATAATAATTGTAGGCTCGATACATATTTTATTGGGCAAGGTTTTGTTATGCAGGAGGTCAGATTAGATGATCACGTTGACCTCTTCTGGCCTTAAACTGTATGAAAAATCAGTTTGACCCAATCAGGGGCAGTAAATTGTAAGGCACTATTAGGCACTAATTGTAAGGGTAGGGTGATTGCTTGGCATCTACACGAACAAAGTTAAAGTTGTTTGTTTGCTGTAACTGTGCTTTTTCCATAGTTTAACACGTCTGGATTTCTTTTAAGCCTAACTTTGATGCTGAATTCACTGAGTGCTCCCGACGGAAAGAAAGACTGAGCCATTCCTTTCCAGTTACACTGCTCTTGAGACTTCTTCCTGTGACTTAGCAAAACAGCGAGAGCTTTCCGTAAAACTGAGCAAAGACAAATAAACAAATCTACTTAGCATGTTAGAGCACCAAGGAGGGCATTGTAATGAGCCCCTCTGTGCCTGGCTTGAGACTATCATTGTAGGTGTGACTTCAGAGACTTGATCCTTAAATGCCACAGAAATGAATATATAAGGTTTTTGGTGCCCTAACATGATCCCTTAGGGATAAAGAGTGATTGAACACTCTCTTCCACCAGTAGCTATGATAGAATACTTCTTTCCTTCAGTGGAGGTGGGATAGCTATTTTCCTTCAGTTCTGATTCCTGGACATAACTTTCCATTTTCTCCATTTACTTGTGTAACCCTTCTGCCCATCTAAGTTGGCAGCAACAAGGGCCGGGTTCTGTATCTAGGGGTTCCGTTTCAATAACGCAATGCAAAACCGGCTCGAGCCCCCACCCAGTGACCTGGGACAATTACATACCACCCCCTGGGCGCCTCTAAGAGGCAATACTTCCCCTCTTGCAAGCACGGAGTCTGAGTGTAGCAGAAAATGTTTAATAACATGAGGTAAACGACATCAGCATTAAATTGGAAAAACACCACAAACAGGCTTCATGAGCAAAAAACCCACCCCAGCAAATTGGGCTGTGTCCTTTCCCTTTGGTTCTTGAAACCAGCAACCCAAGAATCACCAAAGTCCCAAAAGTCCAACAACCCACCAAAGTCTCTGTCCCTGGTCAGTGCAGCCCCAGAGTTCAAGCAAGGGGGGGGAAGGCACGCAGAGTGTTAAGGGGCACCTTACGTGATCCGAGGCCGACGGGGTTCCGCCGCAGCCTTCACCACGAGCCGCTTCACTCCACCGCTGTACAACAAGTGAATATTTTCAAGGAACTGTCCACGATGACTCCAAAATCTCTTTCTTGAGTGGTAACAGCTAATCTAGAACCCATCGTTTTATATGGATAATTGGGATTATGTTTTCCAATGTGCTTTACTTTGCATTTATCAACATTGAATTTCATCTGCCATTTTGTTGCCCAGTCACCCAGTTTTGTGAGATCCTTTTGTAGCTCTTCGCAGTCTGCTTTGTCCTTAACTATCTTGAATTAATTTTGTATCCTCTGCAAATTTGGCCAGGTAACCATTGACCCCCTTTTCCATATCAGCACTGGTCCCAGTACAGATCCTTGTGGGATCCCACTACTGTATTTACCTCTCTCCATTGTGAACATGACCCTTTGTTTCCTATCTTTTAACCAGTTACCGATCCATGAGAGAACCGTCCCTCTAATCCCATGACGGCTTACTTTGCTTAAGAGCCTTTGGTGAGGAACATTGTCAAAGGCTTTCTGAAAGTCCAAGTACAGGGAACCCCGCTATAACGCGCCCTGCGATACCGCGAATTCGGTTATAACGCGGGGCGAGTCTGGCCCCGGCGGCTGCAGTGGGCGCGGGGCGTTTGGGATCCATGCCCCGGTGGCTGCAGCAGGAGCAACTCTCCCTGCAGCCCCGGCAGGCCCCTGGGGTTCTCACCTCTGTCCCCGGCAGGGCCGGCTCCAGCCCGCCCTGGCGGCTGCGGTGGGCAGTCTGGCTGGGAGAGCGGGGCTGCCGCGGTCTGGCCGGTGTCGCAGGGTGGGGCTGCGGGGCTGCTGCGCTCCGGCCAGCGTCCGACTGGCGTCACCGGGATGCAGGGATGTGGGGCTGCTGCGCTCTGGCCAGCGGTCTGGCCGGCTTCGCGGGGCTGTGAGGCTGCCGCACTCCGGCTGGAAGAGCCGGGCTGCTATGCTCTGGCCGGCGTCACGGGGCTGCCGCGGTCCGGCCGGGAGAGCCGGGCTGCCGCGGTCCGGCTGGAGGTCTGGCTGGGGGTGGGCTGCGGGGCTGCCGCGCTCCGGCCAGCGGTCCGGCCAGTGTTGCGGGGCTGCTGCGCTCTGGCCGGCGTCACATAGAATATCAGGGTTGGAAGGGACCTCAGGAGGTCATCTAGTCCAACCCCCTGCTCAAAGCAGGACCAATCCCCAGACAGATTTTTACCCCAGTTCCCTAAATGGCCCCCTTAAGGATTGAACTCACAACCCTGGGTTTGGCAGGCTAATGCTCAAACCACTGAGCTGCGGGGCTGCTGCGCTCCATCGCAGGGCTGCGGGGCTGCTGCACTCCGTCACAGGGCTGCGGGGCTGCTGCACTCCGGCGTCACAGGGCTGCGGGGCTGCTGCGCTCCATCGCAGGGCTGCGGGGCTGCTGCACTCCGTCACAGGGCTGCGGGGCTGCTGCACTCCGGCGTCACAGGGCTGCGGGGCTGCTGCGCTCCGTCCGGCGCTCTGGCCAGGGGAGCGGGGCCCCCAAAGACGACCACCGCCGGGGCGAATCAGCCTAAAGCCGGCCCTGCTGGCCGCCCCCTTCTCTCTCTCCCCCCACTCCCTCCCTCCCGCTAGCCAGGGCACACACTCTGCTGCAAACTGAACACAAGTACAGTGGAACCCCGCTATAACGCGACCCCGCATTTACCGCGATTGAATTTTTTGGACCCCAATGATCGTGTTATAGCGGGGTTCCACTGTACACTATACCCACTGGCTCACCCTTCTCCACATGCTTGCTGTCGACACCCTCAAAGAATTCTAATAGATTGGTGAGGCATGATTTCCCTTTATCAAAGCCATTTTGACTCTTCCCCAACAGACTGTGTTTGTGTATGTGTTATGCTGACCGGCTTGTAATTGCCAGGATCGGCTCTGGTGGCTTGCGAGCTTTTGCGGAGATTGACACTTATTTTCCCTATATTGCCCTAACCTATTGTCTAGTTTCTTCCTAATTTATTTTTAATTTACAAGTTTTGATATCAAATTGAATTATAGTTGCTGTAATCTAGTTAATTCACTGAGTTTATACTTGGTTATCTGATACTATGTCTAAATTTAGCTATTGAATGATGTTAATGCTTAGCTGCTAGTTTATCTTAATTAGGGTAACCAACCTGTTTGAAGCTGTTCAGTAATTAAATGAATTCCAGTGTAGTTAATGGTCATAGTTTTTGAACTTTATACTCAGTTTTATAACACAAGTCTGTTCAAGATAGTTAAATAACCTTGTTTCAATGTACTTTATATTTGACAATTACTCTCCACTTCATTATTCAAGTCATTAATGAAAAGATTGATTGAACCGGATCCAGGACTGACCCCCTGTGGAATCCCAAAAGATACGTTTTTGAAGTCTGATAGTGAACCATTGACAACTATTCTTTGGATGGTTTTGCCAACAAGTTGTGCACCCACTTTACAGTAATTTCATCTAGAGGATATTTCTCTGATTTGCTTTTAAATAATGTCACGTTGGACTGTATCGAAAACCTTCTTAAAATCAAGTTCTGTCATGTCTACTTTAGGGTTACCATATTTCAGCAAGAAAAAAAGAGGACGGGAGGAGCCCCGCCCTAGCCCCGCCCCTGCCCCTCCCACTTCCCGCCCCCCCAGAACCCCCAACCCTCCCCCCGTTCCTTGTCCCCTGACTGCCCCCTCCTGGGACCCCTGCCCCTAACTGCCCCCCAGGACTCCACTCCCTATCTAAGCCTCCCTGCCTCTTGTCCCCTGACTGCCCCAACCCTTATCCACACCCCCACCCCCAGACAGACCCCTGGGACTCCCACGCCCCATCCAACCACTCCCCACCCCCTGACAGCCCCCCCCAGAACTCCCAACCCATCTAAACCCCTCTGCTCCCTGTCCCCTGACTGCTCCGATCCATCTCCCCACCCCTGCCACCTGACAGCCCCCCCCAGAACTCCCAAACACTCCCCCCCTGCTCCTTGTCCCCTGACTGCCCCCTCCTGGGACCCCTGCTCCTAACTGCCCTCCAGAACCCCACCTCCTACCTAAGACTCCCTGTTCCTTGTCCCCTAACTGCCCCCTCCTAAGACCCCCCCAACTGCCCCCCAGGACCCTACCCCCTACCTGTACCCTGACTGCCCAAAACTTTCTCCACTCCCCCCAAAAAGCCCCCCCCGTTTCTTGACCTCCACCTCCAGAACCTTCCTGCCCCCTGACCTCCTTACCCTGCTGCTCAGAACAGAGTGTTGGGCTCTGTGCAGCCGAGCCGGACACGTGGCTGAGCTCCCCAGCACAACAAAACCCGGTCCCTGGCCCTGCACAACAAAACCCGGTCTGGCCCTGCACAGTGCTGCTGGACTGGGCTGCAAGGGAGCTGCCGGCTCAGAATGCAGGGCGGATCCGGCTCCTCTACAGCTGCTCCTGAGTCCAGCCCGGGACTTCCCTGCAGCCCTCCCAGCCGCTCGCTCTGCTAATCCCGGACATTGTGAGTGCTTTACAAATTCCCCCCGGACGCTATTTTTAGCACACAAAAGGAGGACATGTCCGGGGAAATCCGGACGAATGGTAACCCTAGTCTACTTTTACCCCCATCCTCTAGGCCAATAACCCGGCCAAAGAAGGAAATTAGGTTGGTTTAGCATGATTTGTTCAATGTAATATGCTATTTTTTAACAAAAATACTGATTTTAAGACAATCTTATGATTTTGGGGTTTCACTCGTGATTTTTGAATGCCTGAGGCTGGCAATGCTGCGCTATTATATGTGATCGTGCCTATGCTAAAAAGAAGGCATTTTTAACGCATTAACACAAGTTAATGAACATGTTAAACTCATAGTCTAGACCAACGGTTTTCAAACAGGCGTCTGGGGCTGCCTGGGGGGCTGCAAGGAAGTTTCTGAGGGGCCACCAAATAAACCAGAGAGCAGGGCCGGCGTTAGACTCGCTGGGGCCCAGGGCAGAAAGCTGAAGTCTGAGCCCTGCCTCCCGGAGCTGAAGCCAAAGCCCCTGCAACTTAGCTTCGTCGGGCCTCCTATGGTGGGGCCCTGGGCAGTTTTCCTGCTTGCTATCCCCTAACACCGGCCCTGGCTTTTAATCTACTGGCTATGCAGGAACAGTTGTTGTGGCACAGGTGGGCCGTGGAGTTTTTATAGCTTGTTCGGGGATGGGAGGGGGACTCAGAAAGGAAAAGGTTGAGAACGCCGGGTCTAATCAAGTCATGCTGTAGTTTCAACATGTGTGAACTGGTGAAGATAAACCTGTGGTGTATTGAGGGACTGTGTGGAATTACAAGCTATCACTTGAAGAGTTGGGGGGTTTCCTGGTCCTGCTTGCAGGCGGGGGGCTCTCTCACTGCACGCTTTTCTACAGTCAGTCAGCAGAGAGCCAGTCTAGAGTAAGGTGGGGTGAGTTGTGCCTGTCTGTCAGGGAGCAGCCTGCTTTGTCTCTGTTATGGATCCACAGGGTCTGGTCTAGGCCCAGTCTGTCATCAGTCCCTTGGGAGTCACCCCTTTAGTGTGTCAGGTCCCAGGGACCCACAGTTTCACGGGGACAGCCTGTGGCCCCCCAGGACCCTGAAATTGGGTCTCTGGGCCGAGCAATCCCTGTCTCTGTCTGCAGTGAATCCAGCCCAGCCGGCGTCCTGGGTGCGGCTTGTCCTGCTCCCCTTCAGGGCGCAGTGCTCTCAGGGAGTATTTAGAGCAACACCAGGCAGCCTTTTTAAACACGGTAACAATTTATTGGTCACTGTCCCCACCCATTCTGGAGTCCTTAGGTTAGCACAGAGACAGGGGTTAAGATGGATTCAGACTGGCCAGCGCCAGGCCAGAGCTCCCTTGAGCCATGCTGCCGTCGACGCTATCTTGGCTCTCGCCCTGTCTCTGTCCCTGTGTCCTTAGTCCCAGGTATGCATGTGTCTCCCCAAAGGTCAGCTATGAACCCCACTCCCCTTTGTTATCCACTGGGGGCCTGGGCTCTGCTTCCCTGTAGAGAAGTGGGGAAAATCTCCTTCCTCTTGGCTGCTGGCCATTGGGGTGACACACACCTCATGTCCCCTGCACTGCCTCAAGAGCAGCTATTTAACCCGTTACACGCCATGCACAGCAATGCAAAGCTCAGAGGGAAACTGAGGCACACATAGGAATCATAAAAAATATTACCAAAATTCCCACTTTGTCAAACCCCCTCCCCTGCGATTTCACTTGGCTTCAGGAGTCTCCTTCCAACATGGCCGCTCAGTGTTGCTATATGGCTGTTGAACAGCTTATTTGATTTTTAAGGTGTCTCAGGACCTTTGGCATCAATTCTGCACACGTCTCCCCTGGCTCAGAATGTCTGTCTCCCATGATCCCATGGGGCTCGAGCCACAGGCTGACTCAGTCAAGATGGTTCTTTACAGCATGTGCACGTGAGACTGGCCCTACTAAACAGGGCCGGCTCCAGGCACCAGCTTAACAAGCAGGTGCTTGGGGCGGCCAAGGGAGAGGGGCGGCAACTGCGGCAATTCGGGGGCTGCAGGTCCCTCACTCCCTCTAGGAGCGAAGGACCTGACGCTGAACTGCCGCCGCCGATCGCGGCTTTCCCCCCCCCCCCCCCCCAATTGCCACCGCCAGTCGCAATTGCAATCGCGGCTTTTTTATTTTATTTTTTGCTTGGGGCGGCAGAAATGCTGGAGCTGGCCCTGCTACTAAACATGGCTCCTAGTGTTTCCAGTGGGACCAAGCCAGGCTGCCCTCCGGGCCCTGTGCTCCATGTCTGGAAACTGGGCAGGGAATGAGGAGTTTGGGGGAGAGGTGGGGGCAAGAGGGAGCCAGCAGAGTGCAGGGGACTATGGGATCGGGTTGTAAATATGGCAGTTGGGGGCAGGTGGGGCCAGGAGATGGGGGCAGATGGAGAGGGACAGAAAGGCAGTTCTCTAAGCTCAGGGGAGGTTAAAGCGAGCTCCCTGCCTAGCAGTCGGGGGGGGATGGGCAGAGCCTGTTCCATTTTGTATTTATGGCCTGAAATGCTCACACACAAATGGGGGCAGAGCGGCTTCCCCCGAAAGGCCCCTGCGATAAACCTGCCGGCTCCTTACTGGGCGCCGGTAACCAGCAGCACAACCTCCAGCCCGCCCGGGGCTCCGTAACCCACGGCACAGGGAGGCCGGGTCTGCAGGGGGCAGCGGGGCCCTGGCTCAGGATGGGGCCGGAGGCTGTGTGAGGGCAGGAGTCGCAGGCCCGAGGCAGCGGCCTGGGAACTGGCTGTGGAGCCAGGCTGGGCGGCTTAGGAGCGGGAGGGAAGGGCGGCTAGCTGGGCACAGCCTGGTGCAGGCAGGGGCACAGGGATAGCCAGGGCAGGGGGCTGCTTGGGAGGGGCCTGCAAACAGGAGTGTGGGGACGGGTCTGAGCCAGAGGGACCAAGGGACTGAACTGCGGCTGAGGGATCTGCAGGCCAGTGCACGACGCCTTCTCCAGAAGGTGGTCCAGGAAACGATATTCCCTCGCCCACCTTGTCTCTCTGAGGCCCAAACACGTGATGCTGATCTTTGGGGGGTGCCCTGAGGGGGAGAGGCAGCTGTGGCCAGCTGGGACAGAGGCTTGGCATAACGTGGGATTCATTCCTTTATCAGCCCTGACGGTTCTGTCACCTCAGAAGAAAGTATTTCTGACGTTAAGAAATCATAGTAATCAACACAGTAATAATCAAAAAACGCCTGAACGGGGGAAGGGTTGATTGAGGTCTGGGGTCGTCCCTCCCGGTGGTTTGGTGTTAGAATGAGGTCTGGAAAAGACAGACACAAAGGCCTGATCCAGATCAAATCTATTTTTATTAAACTATAAAACTACTGCTACATGATTTAATAAACACTCAGAATACATGAACACACAGGGAATGGACTAGAACATAGTGTGGATACACCCGTCATCGAATAAAGCTTGTCTAGTTACACGGGTTATTAAATGCAGATTGTTACAAACACACACACTGGTTCTTGATTCTAGGCTATATTGGGAGAACAAGCTAATCGAGAGAAGGTAGAATTTGCTCATAAGAAACACCAGCTCCCCCAGCACCCAGCGCGGTTCTGAACAGAGCCAGGTAAATCTGTCCCAGCAGCGCCGGGTCTTATCACCCAGCAATGCAGATAATGATCACGAGCAGATAAGCAGGTGTGAGTAAAATATCCTCCGTGTGAACGGCGATTTCAGCTGCCAGCGTGACTGGGCACTTTCCACCCACCAGAGACCCTCGGATGCAGCTGTAGCAATTGGATGCTCTAAACCCCTCCCCGGTCAGAGCTTCCTTACCCTTAGAACATGAAAGTAAATGGTCTGATCAGCCTTCCCGCCACTTCCCTTCCCTCCCAGCTGCCGCTCCTCATCCTAGCGGCCTCAGGCTGAGTGTACACTGCAATTCGACACCCGCAGCCGGCCCAGGCCAGCTGACTTGGGCGTCTGGGGCTGTTTAATTGTGGTGCAGATGTTTGGGCTCGGGCTGGAGCCCGGGCTCTAGGCCCCTGCACGGTGGGAGGGTGCTAGAGCCTGGGAGCCCAAACGTCTGCACTGCGGTTAAACAGCCCCTTAGCCCAAGCCCCCCGAGCCTGAGTGAGTTGGCAGGGTCGGCTGCAGGTGTCTAATTGCAGTGTAGACAGACCCTGAGAGCCCCTTTTCTCTAGTCTCGTGCCCCGTAGCAGAGGTGAGGCGCTAAGGCTGGGCTGTGAGTATCATCTCTATCCTGCTCTTCAAGGGGTCACTGCTCAGCTCCCCCCTTTTCCCCCTGCTGCTCCTATTTCCTGCCCCATCCTGAGTTCTGTAACTCCTGCGTTTCTCCCTGTAACACTCTCACTCTGGGGACTTTCCAGTGCTGGGCTGACAGCAGCTGAGCTCCCAGCCTGGCTAATTCACACTGTGCTTCAGAGCCAGACAGTCACCCACTGTTAGGGCAAAATTCTCCTTCTGCAAAGGCCTTGATCCAAAGCACGTACTGGAGCGGGGGCAGGGCATGGTGCCAGCCAGAAAGCGAGTTCTGTCCATTTCTCTGCCCCAGACCAGGGAAAATGTGCAGATTGAATAACTTTACACATAACCACCAGGGAGAGATTTCCGAAGTTAGTTGTGTCCAAACCTCCTGTGCAGTTACCCAGGAGGGACTTGGATCTACAAGGACAATGCCACATTTATGAGTTTTTGTTGTGGTGGTGGTGGTGTTCTCTGTTGTTTTATAGCACCAGTAGTGCACTAGGTGCTGTAAAGGTCATGAAATCTTATTTCTAGCAGGTTAATCCTACATTCCATTGGGTTCCCCTAAACCCCACCGAATCTGATGGCAATTTGGGGGTGGGGGGCAAGAAATGCAGAATCAGGCTCTGACTTTTCTATTTATTAAAGACAAAATGCCCTTCCCTCACTGATATTTGAAATCATTTGCCTTGTTGGATAACCCTGGGGCTGGGATAAGTGGGTGTCCCAGGCAGACAAGGGATAAGCTGTTAATGCAAAAGGGAACCAGGGTTTTAACATTAAACTGTTAAATGTGGCCGGGGGTTTCGGGTCAGGTTATCACTGGCAACCCCATTGTAACAACCATCATTAACAATCTCTTTAACCTTTTCCTAAGGACGCACGCATAGAAAGGAAAACGGTTAACAGCTTTGAAATGTAAAGGATTAAGTAAGACTTCCATTCTGACCATACCCCTGATTCCCTTTAGCTGTAGAGAGCCTCACAGAGTGGGGAACTCTTGCCTGACAGTCTCTTAGGTGGCATTAAAGATGGATTTCAGAGTAGCAGCCATGTTAGTCTGTATCCGCAAAAAGAACAGAAGGACTTGTGGCACCTTAGAGACTAACACATTTATGTGACCATAAGCTTTCATGGGCTACAGATGGCGTTAACTGCACCTTTTGGGGGGGAAAGAGAAAAACTTTGTTCGGATGCTGATTGCTGAATTCCAATTCTGTTTCCTTTAAGACAAAACAGGACAAACACACACACAAGGGGAGAGAAAAGAACAGGGAAGAGAGAAAATGCAGCTGCTGACAGAGGTGCCGACTTTCCCTTGCCACCTTGCTGCTGCTGAAACACAGCTCCCACCACGCTCTGATTAGCCATTCGGAGACCTGGCAAATCGGTACCAGCTTTGGGCTGTTTAAGGCTTTGCTTAATATATACACTGGACCTGATTGTCCCTTTGCAGTAGTTTTACTCAGGGGTAACTCCACTGACTTCAGGTGAGTCGCTCTGGTTTCCAGGAGCGGGAGAGAAGACGGGTTCAGTGTGAGCTTCCTTTTGGCTGCGATTAGTTATTTCTTGTCATCTTGTTTACAACTCACTTAAACCACCAATACTGAGAGTGCTCGGGTATTAAAAAAATAAAAGAAAAGGGTTGTCCTCGCTAGCACCTGAACTTACACTGGTGCAGCTCCAATCCGGACAGTGACTAAGGCCTGGTCTACACTAAGGGCGGGAATCGATCTAAGTTACACAACTTCAGCTACGTGAATAGCACAGCTGAAGTTGACGTACTTAGACCTACTTACCGCGGTGTCTTCACTGAGGTAAGTTGAGGGCTGATGCTCCCCCGTTGACTCCGCCCACACCTCTCGTCCTGGTGGAGTAGCAGAGTCGATGGGAGAGCGCTCGGCGGTCGATTCATCACATCTAGACTAGACGCGATCCGTCGATCCAGTGGGTAATGTAGACAGTGGTAATGTAGAGAGAGCACTCGTACAGACAGAACATACGGTTCTAACCCTGATCTGAGAAGTTTCCACGTGAACATTCAATAGTGAAGCAATTTCCTCCTAAGAAATCAAATTAACTTTTTTGTTCTTTTTATAAAATATTTCCCCCCAGATTGAAGGGGTGAGATTCTGCTGTCAGTGACACTGGAATAAGCTGAAGTCAGCGCAATAAAAGTGGGGTAAGTCAGAGGAGAATCAGGCTTATTGAATCTTAAAAGAAAATGTTATACAACAGGGGTCTCAAACACGCGGCCCGCGGGGTTATTTTCTGTGGCCCGCGAGCCCCTCGCAGCCCCTCCGCCTTCCCCCAGTGTTTACCTAGAGCGGCTCCGGCTGGACGCACACTGGGGGCCCCCGCGCCGCTCCGG
Source organism: Chrysemys picta bellii (assembly GCF_011386835.1). Lineage (NCBI taxonomy): Eukaryota > Metazoa > Chordata > Testudines > Emydidae > Chrysemys > Chrysemys picta. Next base: position 1,510,641 of record NC_088792.1, on the reverse strand, counting down.
GAAGAGGCTGGAACGTGGGGAAGGGGGGGGCGGAGGGGCTGTGTGTGGCTGTTGCTTCAGACTCCGCCCCCAGCAGCTCCAATTGGCCGCAGTTCCCCGTTCCTGGCCAATTGGAGCTGCTAGGGGCGCTGTCTGAAGCAACAGCCACACACAGCCCCTCCGCCCCCGCTTCCCCACGTTCCAGCCTCTTCCTGGAGCAGCGCGGGGCAGGGCAGACAGGCAGGCAGGTAGGGAGCCTGCCCTGCCCTCAGTACGTGCCGGGCCAGATCCTGCCCCCCGAACCCCTCCTGCAGCCAAACCCACTGCCCTGAGCCCCGTGCTGCACCCCGCACCCTTCCTGAACCCCAACCCCCTGCCCTGAGCCCCCTGCCGCACCCTGCACTCCTCTTGCACCCCAACCCACTGCCCTGAGCCCCCTGCCACACCCTGCCCCCTGCCCCCCTGCTGTACCTCTCACCCCTCCTGCACCCCACACCCCAACTCCCTGCCCTGAGCCCCCACCACACCCCACACCCCTCCTGCACCCCCTGGGGGCAGGGAGGGGGCAGAGTTGGGGTGGGGATTTCGGGGAAGGGGTTGGAATGGGGGCAGGGAAGGGGTGGGAAGAGGCGGGGCAGGGGCGGGGCCTCATGGAAGGGGTGGAGTGGGGGCAGGGCCAAGGGCGGCGGGGTGGGAGGTGTCAGTAATTCGGGCCAATGTACTAGTCCTCATGTGGCCCTCGTGGTCATTTGAGTTTGAGACCCCGTTATACAAAGAAGCAGAAATACCAATCCTGAATCACGGCTAAGCTACATACTTTGGGTAAACTGGCTATTCCTTTTTCATGGGTAAACTGCAGTTAAGTTTTATTAAAACCAGCTTTTAACCATATCTACTTTTCCTTTCACAAATTTTTTTAATGCAATCTTTTTTCCTTCACGCTTCTGGTACATATCCTTCTCTCCTGGCAGCAGAGCCTCCTTATTGGCAATCTTTCTTACTATCTCAGCTTCTTCCCTCATTTCCCTCAGTGATTTTATTCTTTCTTGGTACCCAGGCTTTAGTTCCTGTTGTTCCGACATGATCAGCAGGTCAATGTATTCCGGAGTGGACAGCGGGTTGGGTTTCAAAGCAATTGCTTGCAGACGCTGGAGGCTGCGAGATGATTTATCAATAAGCTCCATTAATATCTCTTCCACTGCAGCGTATTCCTGAGACAGCTTCTCAACCACACTCTGTGTCGATAACACCTCACCAGACGCCTTCTCATACTTTTCTTTCAGTTGTGTATAGGTCTGTTTCTCTTTTACTACTTTATATTCCCACCTGTACTTTTGATTGAAATGAACATTCCAGTCACATTTACCAGGGCAAACTGTGCAACATCCTGTATTCCCATCTATAGCTGTACACCCGCGCTTACCACCATCATCAGGGATTGCACAGGGATAGTGACACGTATAGTGACACCGCTGGCAGTTTGTTATATAGACACCCGTACCAGAGATGTCCTCCTGCACTGGCACTGTTTTCTCTACCTCATACTCAAAGTCTTTATTGGCCTCCATATCACCCTAACGCTGTTCCAGAGCTTCCTGTGTCTTTCTCAGTTCTTCTAGCTTCACCAGACCGGCTTTGATTTGTGGCTGCAGCCCTTCCACAGCCGTCTCCAGCTCCTTCCGCTCTCTGAGAACTTCCTGCGTTAAAGTTAAACTTCTGGTTTCTAATTTAACTAAGGATTCAAAAAATGTCTTCATGCTCATGGCTCCCATTTTCCAGAACATTTCATCAAAATTAAAACTGCCCTTGTCAGCTCCAGCATTACAGGCAAAGAGTGCGGAGTTATTGAATTTGAAATGAACAGGGATGTCATTAGCATCTTTAGCACAAGGGACATCAGCTGCATTAATGGCCTCTAGAACAGGGGGTGTCTGTCCATCTGCGAAGGTGATCAGGATTTGTATATTGTCTTTTATATCCTTCCCAAAGATAGAGAGCACTGAGTCAAACACGTACTTCTGGGCATGTGTCAAACGAGCTAGTGAGGCCTGAACTACGACGCAGACGGCGTCAATGTGATCAATGGCCCCTCGGGTGGAGAAAAACTCTAGAATCTGCCTTGTTATCGCTTTGTCTTGCTCTATCCCTCTGGTGTCACCAAATCCTGGGGTGTCTATTATAGTCAGGGAGTAGGGGACTTTGAAACCCTTTTTGTGGTTAACTTCATAGGCTGTCACTTCAGATGTCTGGCTCTCAGCTTGGCTTCTGTTTGTAGTCTCATGGATTAGTTTGAATCGGAATTCATCTTCCCACTGCACACCCAGGATATAGTTGATCATCCCATTGATGAGTGAAGTTTTCCCAGACCCAGTTGCTCCCAGCACCATAATGACTTTGTTAGGGATCTGTCGGTTCTCTTTCCCCAGTCTATACTTCGGATGTGTTGCGTTAGAATCGAACACCGCCTTCTCTATTGGAAGTGCATAAACTGAGGGCTGCCCTTTTTCTATCAGAGTGCTCTTCTGGAAGAAATCTTGTGCTAGTGTCCTTAATTCTTCTCCTGATGTTGAAATTGATACCTCCTCACCTGGGTGACTCACAGTCCCGTCCACACACACAGCCAACACCCGGAATTTGTAGGGCGTCTGAGGCCTCAGTCCATCAATGGTACAGAACTCTGTTCTCTTTCCTGTCCTTCGTTCCAGCCATTTGTCTTTCCTATCATGACTTTCACCTCCAGCTTCCTCTTTATATTCCACCTTATACTCCCTTATACTGACACCATCTCCAGTGACACTTGGACTCTCCCAGGTGAGAGTTACGGCAGATGAATCTACAGTATCTGTTACAGGCTTCCCAGGCGGGCTGGTAGGAAGCGTCTTCACAGGATCACTCACGTCGCTGCTCTCGCTGAGCCCTGGTTTGCTCACTGCAGCGTATCGGAACTGGTACTCGGTGTTTGCACGTAGCCCTGTTACTGTGAATGTCACTTGTGTGTTATTTACAGTCACAGCCGTCCAGTTCTCCTGCCCTACAATTCTGTACTCTGCCCGATAGCCGGATATCGCAGCCCTGCCATAGGCTGCTGGGTTAAACGTGAGCTGCACATGGTCATGTCTGATTCCACCAATCAGGGGAGGAAGAGGCTTTGATGGAGGCTCAAAGTTGGTGCTGACCAGCTCTCCATCCTCATACAGGTAAATGGCGGCTCCCGGATGGTCCTCATCTGGAACAGACGCCACAATGAACCGGGTCTTTTCTTGAGATTTATTGATGCTGGTAAAGTCTAAGAAGGACTTTGCGAATTTTCGTGCTTTTCTTCTTATCTCTTCATCCACAAACCACTGTTTGGAGTTTGATTTTTCATAGGGAGAACTGGCTAATGCAGAATCATGAATTTTCTCCAGAAACTGTCTTTGAAGCCAAAAGTTCAAATCTGATAAATATGGTTCTTTGTTGTGTAATGAAGTGAGTGTGAAAGACACAACAGAGTCATGCTCATGGCTGAGTACTATTTTTTCTAGTTCACTCTCGGAGGATACGAGTTTCACATTCTGTAGCAAAGTAAGGTAGGAATCCACTAAATTCATCTCTCTCTCCTTTGTTTCCAGAAATTCATTGAGTCTCTGTGTATTGAATGGTGATTGTTCTTTGCTTTTTAAAATGTCCACCAGGGCCCCTTCCTCTGCTCCACCTCCACGGATAGCAGGTAAGATTCCTGCTAGTTGTTGCTGGAAAGTCTGTCTGTGTTGCTGACACAGGTCTTTGAATTGCTGGATTTTCTGTTTGATTTCGGGGAAGGTTGTGGCAATTGGATTTTTTATCATGTCATTGCATCGCATGTCCAGTTCAGTCAGTTGCTCCAAGGCTGTTTGAGCATCAAAGATCAGCGTTATGCTGATCTCACGCACCAGCCGAGCAGCTCTGGAATCCAGCTTGGTCAGCGGGTACAGCCAGACTCTCACCGGTACGGCCTTCTCCCCGCTGGCACCCAGCAGCTTGGGGAGGGTGGAATAAATTTTCATGGCATCTTGGAAATTAGTCGGATTTTTCTCAAGAGCAAAATCACCATGGAACTTGCAGTTAAAATTTTCAGCATTTAATTTTTCCTTTTCATCCATTTTGACAGTTCCTTCCCCTTCTATGGAAAACTTGGGTATCTTTTTAATTGCAATCTGGAGCTTTCCCTCTATGTCACGTACATTCTCAGAAGACAAAACTTCCCGGTCAAACACGAAGAAAGCCTGAGCCCCGTACAGCACAGCCGTGACCACATGGGTGGCCGTGCCTTGGTCAAATACAGCACCATAAGAGACATTCTCTGGTCCTAAATGGTTCATAGTTAAGTGCTCAAACTTTGTTGTGGCAGAGTACTGGAGAGTAACTCTGGCCTGTTGTTTGGATTTTTTGGTGTCATTTAAGTATTTGGCAGATCCACTTACTTCAACCAACCCCCCCAGGAAACTGGCCTTCAGCGAGGCTGTGACATTGAGGGCATTGGCCTTGTCTTCAATGGTGTCGGATGCAATGATCTCATAGCTAGTCCAGGGTTGTGGTTTTGTGTTTACATCCTTGAGAAGCTGTTCCAGGCCCCACAGCGTGATCCCTGGAATAGTAGAGACAAACACATGGTAACGTAACTGATAGATGCACAGGACACAGAGTCTATCCGTGGTTTAATTGTGTCTCATTTCTGAGATTGATAAATAACGAGTGAAGGACATCAAGTAAACTGACCTGGTAACGTATAAACATGCCAAGTCAAGGCTGGACTACGCCCCTAACAACCTTCCCTTCCCCCAGCTTCTTACAGGACTTTGGAAGACGTGATCTTTTCTGATATTTTTTTTAATAAATCCCTCTCCAGAGTGACTGAGTTCACTCCCCCTTCAGGAATACACTGTCACAGGTAGCAAGTGCTCTAGTTATGATCGAAATGTCACTTCATTAGAAACATCTGGTTTATTGGATTTAAGAAGCTAGGAATTGCCACGCTTGACCTGATCCGTGATCCATCTAGCCCCGTATTCTGTCTCTGAGCGTAGCCAGCACCAGATCCTTCACAGGAAGGCACAAGAAACCTACTGTATTGTTGGAAAATCTGCCCTCATGCAGGTCTCATCGATCTCTAATAGTTGGAGATTGGCTTAAATCTTGAGCATGAGGTTTTATATCCCTTCCTCCACTTTCTTTTCATTGTTATAATCCCCGTATTCCTGTTACCCATATAAAATTCCAGTCCCTCTAAATGTCTAATCCTGGCCTGGGGTGTCCGGGATTTTTCCTCCCTCCCCTCCCTTCCCCTCACACAGAGTGCGGCGCGGCTGATTGGGCGCCTGGGCCTGATTTAGCTGCTCCCATTGGCCTCCAGCAGGCAGAGTCCCTCCCCTGCTCTCCCCCCCACCTCAGCGCCGCATCGCCAGCATCTGCAGGGGAGGGGCAGCGTGCTCGGCAGCTTGTTGGGTTTGGCTCCACGTGGCGCCAGCGGCTGGAGCGGCCTGGTGGTAAGAGGAGTCCCGGGGGGCTGTCGGGGAGCAGGGGGAGGGTTGGATGGGTTGGGAGTTCTGGGGGGGGGGGCTGTCAGGGGGTGGGGAGTGGTTGGATGGGGCGTGGGAGTCCCAGGGGTCTGTCTGGGGGTGGGGGTGGGGATAAGGGTTGGGGCAGTCAGGGGACAGGTAGGGGGTAGGGTCCTAGGGGGCAGTTGGGGGGGTCTCATGAGGGGGCAGTTAGGGAACAAGGAACAGGGAGGCTTAGGTAGGAGGTGGGGTTCTGGAGGGCAGTTAGGAGCAGGGGTCCCAGGAGGGGGCAGTCAGGGGACAAGGAGTGGGGGGGGTGTTTGGGAGTTCTGGGGGGGGGCTGTCAGGGGGCAGGGGTGGGGAGAGGGATCGGAGCAGTCAGGGGACAGGGAGCAGAGGGGTTTAGATGGGTCGGGAGTTCTGGGGGGGCTGTCAGGGGGTGGGGAGTGGTTGGATGGGGCGTGGGAGTCCCAGGGGTCTGTCTGGGGGTGGGGGTGTGGATAAGGGTTGGGGCAGCCAGGGGACAGGTAGGGGGTAGGGTCCTAGGGGGGCAGTTAGGGTGGGGGGGTCTCAGGAGGGGGAAGTCAGGGGACAAGGAGCAGGGGGGGTTGGGGGTTCTGAGGGGGGTGGGAAGTGGGAGGGAGTGGATGGGGGCGGGGCTCGGGTGGGGCTCTCCCCCATCCTCTTTTTTGCTAGTTGAAATATGGTAACCCTAAAAAAGCGGTGCCCTGGCTCGGCAGGGAGGAGCCGCCTTCTGGAGGCACCGGAGAGCCAGAGCGTCAGCTTGCGGGGGTGGCGAGCCCCAGCCATGGAGGAGATGGCGTGGGACAGGGGGGCAGCAGCCCTGCAAAGGTGGCGGCACCGTTAGCGGGGAGCAGCCGCGCCCCCCGCCCCTCCTGCTCAGGTCAGCGGCCCCCGTGCACCCCCCGGCTGCCCCCTCGCCACGCTCAGGCTTTGCAGCTCCCAGGCATATGAGCCGCCGCCGGGGCGCAGGGCTCTGAGCCTGCTCCGGGAGGGGCAGCAGCAGTGGTGGCTCAGACTCCCGGGAGCTGCAGAGGGGGGAGCCGGGGGTCGCATGGGGGGCCGGCGCCCGCATGCATGCATCCGCTGCAGCCTGCACGAGCCCCTGGGGGGGGCGCCGGGCCGCAGCCTGGGCTGGAGGGGCGGGGGGCGCGGCTTTGCTTTGGCTCTCCGGTGCCTCCCGAAGGTGGCTCCTCCCTGCCGAGCTGCTGCCAGGCAAAGCCAGTGAGTGGACTCGGCGCGGAGGCCGCCGGGGTCGGGTGGGGAGGGCTCGTGGGGGGACTGTGCACCCTCCAGGGGAGTTCAGGGGGTGTGGGGGGGAACCTGGTCTGGGGAGCAGCCCCTGCACAGAGCTGGCCCCTGGGGTCTATAAAGGCTCGTTGGAATTTGCCCCTCAATGAACCGATGTGCGGGGGGGGGGACGACGCAAGGTGGAAGTCTGGCTCTTCACTGACCAAGGACAACCCCTGTGAGTGGGGTGTGGTGGAGGGAGAAGGGACAGGCACGCTAAAGGAACTTTTGGTTGTAGAACTCAAGAACCTGAGGCAAAAGACACTGCCCAACGCACTCTGGGGTGGGATGTTTGCTCATGGTTTAAGGTTTATGAATCCTGCCTGCAGCGCTTTCCCAAATTAATGTCCGGTGACGTCTCTCCTTTCAGTCAAAGTTTATGTTTTACACTCAGACTCTGCGTGGGAGTGGGGAAGGACAGCCTCTTCGATTCACCCTGGAGTGTGTGTAATTGTCCCGGGTTATTGGGTGGGAGCTTGAGCCAGTTCTGTGTTGTACTGTTGAAAGGGAACCCCTGGATATTGAATCCGGCCCTGGTTGCTGTCCATGTCCCCTGGCAGAAGGGTTATCTCTATAATGCCATAGGAATAGCTCTGGTGGCATTTTCCATCCCGTTCCTCGGGCACCCTGGCACCGTTTACTGTTAGGACGGTGACTGGACCCAGAGCGGGTGTTTTCACCGAGCTGCCCACAGCGATGCCCAGGCCTTTTCCAGGGTGGGAACAGTTAATATAGGACACAGTGATGGGTGTAAATAGCTGAAGTTTGTCCTTCTAATGGGTCCCATCATGCCCTGAAGATCTGTGTGTAGAGAGGTCCCTTCTCACTGGGACCTCACCCCTCCCATGTGGAAATGGGGGGATGAGCCAGCTCGGGGGCACTGTCCCCCTTTCCTAGGCCGACTGCGGTGCGGGGGGTGCTGCAGAGATACTGCAGTGGCAGGGCAGCGGATGGGGATTTTCTCGTTTCTCCTAGTGCAGCCAGGGCTGTAAGGAGGGTCGGCAGTACCCGGGCTGCACTAGGAGCCCTTTATTTTTTCCCCAACTCAAATCCCAAACCCAAATGTTCCTCAAATAAACAGGTGCCAAATGCTTCTTTTTCCTGAAAAAAGAAGAACAGGAGGACTTGTGGCACCTTAGAGACTAACAAATTTATTAGAGCATAAGCTTTCGTGGACTACAGCCCACTTCTTCGGATGCATATAGAATGGAACATATATTGAGGAGATATATATACACACACAGACAGAGAGCATAAACAGGTGGGAGTTGTCTTACCACCTCTGAGAGGCCAATTAATTAAGAGAAAACAAACTTTTGAAGTGATAATCAAGCTAGCTCAGTACAGACAGTTAGATAACAAGTGTGAGAATACTTACAAGGCGAGATAGATTCAATGTTTGTAATGGCTCAGCCATTCCCAGTCTTTATTCAAACCGGAGTTGATTGTGTCTAGTTTGCATATCAATTCTAGCTCAGCAGTTTCTCGTTGGAGTCTGTTTTTGAAGTTTTTCTGTTGTAATATAGCCACCCGCAGGTCTGTCACTGAATGACCAGACAGGTTAAAGTGTTCTCCCACTGGTTTTTGAGTATTTTGATTCCTGATGTCAGATTTGTGTCCATTAATTCTTTTGCGTAGAGACTGTCCGGTTTGGCCAATGTACATGGCAGAGGGGCATTGCTGGCACATGATGGCATATATCACATTGGTAGATGTGCAGGTGAACGAGCCCCTGATGGTATGGCTGATGTGATTAGGTCCTATGATGATGTCACTGGAATAGATATGTGGACAGAGTTGGCATCGGGGTTTGTTACAAGGATAGGTTCCTGGGTTAGTGGTTTTGTTCAGTGATGTGTGGTTGCTGGTGAGTATTTGCTTTAGGTTCGGGGGTTGTCTGTAAGCGAGGACAGGTCTGTCTCCCAATAGAAGCCCTCTACACCAATATTCCACACAAAGATGGACTACAAGCTATCAGGAACAGTATCCCTGATACTGTCACAGCTAACCTGGTGGCTGAACTTTGTGATTTTGTCCTCACCCACAACTATTTCACATTTGGGGACAATATATACCTTCAAGTCAGCGGCACTGCTATGGGTACCCGCATGGCCCCACAATATGCCAACATTTTTATGGCTGACTTAGAACAACGCTTCCTTAGCTCTCGTCCCCTAACGCCCCTACTCTACTTGCGCTACATTGATGACATCTTCATCATCTGGACCCATGGAAAAGAAGCCCTTGAGGAATTTCACCATGATTTCAATAATTTCCATCCCACCATCAACCTCAGCCTAGATCAATCCACACAAGCGGTCCATTTCCTGGACACTACTGTGCTAATAAGCGATGGTCACATAAATACCACCCTATATCGGAAACCTACTGACCGCTACACTTACCTACATGCCTCCAGCTTCCATCCAGGACACACCACACGATCCATTGTCTACAGCCAAGCCCTAAGATATAACCGCATTTGCTCCAATCCCTTGGATAGAGACAAGCACCTACAAGATCTCTATCAAGCATTCTTAAAACTACAATACCCACCTGCTGAAGTGAAAAAACAGATTGACAGAGCCAGACGAGTACCCAGAAGTCACCTCCTACAAGACAGGCCCAACAAAGAAAATAACAGAACACCACTAGCTGTCACCTTCAGCCCCCAACTAAAACCTCTCCAGCGCATCATCAGAGATCTACAACCTATCCTGAAAGATGATCCTTTACTCTCACAGATCTTGGGAGACAGACCTGTCCTCGCTTACAGACAACCCCCGAACCTAAAGCAAATACTCACCAGCAACCACACATCACTGAACAAAACCACTAACCCAGGAACCTATCCTTGTAACAAACCCCGATGCCAACTCTGTCCACATATCTATTCCAGTGACATCATCATAGGACCTAATCACATCAGCCATACCATCAGGGGCTCGTTCACCTGCACATCTACCAATGTGATATATGCCATCATGTGCCAGCAATGCCCCTCTGCCATGTACATTGGCCAAACCGGACAGTCTCTACGCAAAAGAATTAATGGACACAAATCTGACATCAGGAATCAAAATACTCAAAAACCAGTGGGAGAACACTTTAACCTGTCTGGTCATTCAGTGACAGACCTGCGGGTGGCTATATTACAACAGAAAAACTTCAAAAACAGACTCCAACGAGAAACTGCTGAGCTAGAATTGATATGCAAACTAGACACAATCAACTCCGGTTTGAATAAAGACTGGGAATGGCTGAGCCATTACAAACATTGAATCTATCTCGCCTTGTAAGTATTCTCACACTTGTTATCTAACTGTCTGTACTGAGCTAGCTTGATTATCACTTCAAAAGTTTGTTTTCTCTTAATTAATTGGCCTCTCAGAGGTGGTAAGACAACTCCCACCTGTTTATGCTCTCTGTCTGTGTGTGTATATATATCTCCTCAATATATGTTCCATTCTATATGCATCCGAAGAAGTGGGCTGTAGTCCACGAAAGCTTATGCTCTAATAAATTTGTTAGTCTCTAAGGTGCCACAAGTCCTCCTGTTCTTCTTTTTGCGGATACAGACTAACACGGCTGCTACTCTGAATCTTTTTCCTGAAACACTAAGTTGGGCCCCGGGCTCCCCCCGGGGTGACAGTTACCTGGGATGAGCGAGTCGCTGCGGCAGTCGTACAGCATCCCCAGCTGGAACGGGCGGCCCAGAGCCGGCATCTCAATGGTGTCAGCTGATCCAGCCATTGTTCCACTCCCAGACGCTCTCCCCTCTGTCTGACCTGCAAGAAATAACTGGGTTACACTTACGTTTCTGGGGAGCAGATTTAGAATCGAGTCACTGGCTTCAGTCTTCAAAGTTTTTTCTGAACATTGCCCTGGTTGTAAAAGAAAGACGTATCTTCTAGTCTCCACAGGGGACAGGAGAGGAAGAAAGTCACTCAGATTTACCTCTCCCTTTTCCCGCCTCAGATTATGAATTCTAAATGTTATGTTTCAAAGGAATTGTTCCTTTTAGCAAGAATGGGAAATAGTTATAATTTGACGCAATTTAGAGAGATGTGAGCCACAAAGCAAAACTCCTGTTGAATTTTGCAGCTCTCATGTGTGATCCCAGACGTGTTGAACGAATGCTATGACATGCCAGCAAGCTGGATGTCCTGATAGGTGCTAAGCTGCAGCCCAGGAAGCCATAAATACCTGCTGCCCAATGGTTAAGAAGACACAGACAACAGCTCTTCCTTAACACAAGCCAGAGCATGCCTCTGAAGTCTAAATAAAACCACACACCTTGCAGGCCTTGCACCTTGGAATAGAGCAGGAACATCTGCCAACAGATACAGCATAAGGAAAGGTTTCAGAGTAGCAGCCGTGTTAGTCTGTATCCGCAAAAAGAAGAACAGGAGTACTTGTGGCACCTTAGAGACTAACAAATTTATTAGAGCATAAGCTTTCGTGGACTACAGCCCACTTCTTCAGATGCATCCGAAGAAGTGGGCTGTAGTCCACGAAAGCTTATGCTCTAATAAATTTGTTAGTCTCTAAGGTAGCATAAGGAAATCTCCCTATCCGAGACCATTCCCAGAAGAGAGTGAAAGGGAACGCCTCCTGTCAAGGCTGGATCCCCACTTTGAACTTTAGGGTACAAATGTAGGGGCCTGCATGAAAACTTCTAAGCTTAACTACCAGCTTAGCTCTGGTTCGGCTGCCACCATTTCAATGGATCCCATTCCTGGGAAACCTTGAAAAACCTTCACCAAATCCCTGGTGAAAACAGATCCAAACCCCTTGGAGCTTAAAACAAGGGGAAATTAACCATTCCCCTCCTTTCTCCCACCAACTCCTGGTGAATCAGTTCCAACCCCCCCTGGGATCTACAACAGGGAGAAATTAACCATCCCCCCTCCTTCCTCCCACCAACTCCTGGTGAATCAGGATCCAAATCCCTTGGATCTTGAACAAGGAAAAATCAATCAGGTTCTTAAAAAGAAGGCTTTTAATTAAAGAAAAAGGTAAAAATCATCTCTGTAAAATCAGTATGGAAATTAACCTTACAGGGTAATCAAACTTAAAGAGCTCAGAGGACTCCCCTCTAGTCTCAGGTTCAAAGTACAGCATACAAAGATAAACACTCTAGTAAAAGGTACATTTACAAGTTGAGAAAACAAAGGAAAACTAACACGCCTTGCCTGGCTATCTACTTACAAGTTTGAAATAGGAGAGACTTGTTTAGAAAGATGTGGAGAACCTGGATTGATGTCTGGTCCCTCTCAGTCCCGAGAACAAACACCCTCCCAAACAAAGAACACAAACAAAAACCTTCCCCCCCCCAAGATTTGAAAGTATCTTGTCCCTTTATTGGTCCTTTAGGTCAGATGCCAGCCAGGTTACCCGAGCTTCTTAACCCTTTACAGGGAAAAGGATTTTGGAGTCTCTGGCCAGGAGGGGTTTTATAGTACTGTACACAGGACAGCTATTACCCTTCCCTTTATAGTTATGACACGCCCCCCAAATCACAGATAGTGTTGGATGTTCGGTTCCACACTGGCTGTGATTTCTTCCTGGAGTTCTAGGAGAAAACAGAGTTAATAAGACACATGTACCTTTAGACATACTACTGATTATATAAAAACTAACAATATGTTTCATTCCAAGAACAATTGTTAACCAGTTAACTCTGGGAAACTTTCCCGGGAGAGTGCATCAGCCACTTTGTTAGAAGCTCCCGAAATGTGTTGTATTTCAAAATCAAAATCTTGGAGAGCTAAACTCCACCGAAGAAGTTTTTTGTTATTTCCTTTGGCGGTATGAAGTCACTGTAGCGCAGCATGGTCTGTTTGTAGTTGGAAACGCCGTCCCCAAACATATGGGCGTAGCTTTTCCAGCGCGTACACAATGGCATAGCATTCCTTTTCACTGATTGACCAATGGCTTTCCCTCTCAGACAGTTTCTTACTGAGAAACACGACAGGATGGAATTCTTGATCTGGTCCTTCCTGCATTAAAACTGCTCCCATGCCTCGCTCGGATGCCAGGCCTAGGTTTGGTGACTTTCCTGCATAAAATCCTGGACTGGGGCAGCTGCAGCGCTTCGTCCAGCAGAGGGAGTCGGGGCTGCATCCACCACAGCTGCACCTCCCAGCCCAGAAGACGGGGAGCTCTGGATCCCCCTTCTGTCTCCCGGCCTGGCAGAAGCCTTGAGGGAGACCCCACTCTCAGCTTACACAGCCACCCCTAGACACCACACAGCTCTAGCTCCACACACACCGCTCCAGGTCACAGCCCCCTTACATCCCGGAGATGTAGCGCTTCCGGCAGACGTCTGAGCTCTGCTTTAGGCTAGATGAGCTGAGCGCGGTAGGAAAAGAATGGGCAGCATTTCCAAAGGACATGCCCATGTGAGGAGCTCCCACATCCTCCTGTAATCCGGGTCAATGGGTCTGAGGAACGAGGGAGCCAAACTTGTTGCCAGGCAGATGAGAGATGGGGAAGGCTGCAGGTGCTTGTAGACGGGTATTTTAGCAAACAACCAGCCGCCTAAGCCACTGCCAACTATTGGGATGGACTATCAATGGTTTTGCTTATTGCCAAGAATAGTTATTTAGTAGATCTTTGTAGTAACTTAGCTTAGTGAAGGCATAGCAGAAGGGAGGAGGGATGAACCTGACTCTCTGTGCCCTTTTCTTGATGTGTGGGGGTGGGCATCTGTGAAAAACAGGCCTACACTGGGTGACATTATTGACATAAACTGTGACCGTATAGCTCATTGTTGCAACCACTGTTATATATTTGCAGCAAATATTGTATAAAGGTTGTCGTGTGAGGTGTCTATAAAAAGGTTATGATGTTCTGGTTATGATTATGCTATCTGTATGTGTGTAGTTGAAGTTATGAATACTGGCTATGTACTTGTATCTCAATGTTATAAAAAGGCAGTCAGCAGCGAACCAGCTGAGCGGCAAACAGCGGAGGCTAACAGAGGGAGTTTGCCTGGGCGTTTGCCTGGGGAGAGCCCACTGAGGCTTTTCTCTTGTGGGCTTCTCTGAGTAGTTTCTGCAACAGCTGAGGAGGTTCTTAGAAGGAAGGTGATATGGAAGGTGAGCGTTCAGCTGTTGTAACCTGCACAGGTTGTGCCATGTTTGTCTTTCTTCCACAGGACAGAAGTGACTTTGTCTGTACAAAGTGCAAGCTGGTCTCCATATTGGAAGAGAAGGTTCGAGGTCTGGAGAAACAAGTATCAACCCTGCGTTGCATAATAGAAAATGGAGATTTCCTGGACAGACGTCAGGATATGTTTCTACGGGCACAACGTTCTGAAGAATCGGAGCAGGCTGCCCAGAGGGGACAGAGGGACGGGGAAGAAATTTGGCAGCATGTGACCTCCAGAAGAAGAAAGAGGAGCGTCCATGTACCAGCAACGGAGATACAGGTTAGCAATCGTTTCCATGTTCTCTCTACAGGTACTAATGCGGAGAGTGGAGTAGATGACACATCTGAGGGAAGGGAGCAGAAGAGACTCCACTGATTGGAAGGCAAAAGATGCACTGTCCTAGGGATGGGGGTTCCATGACCACCACTCCCAAGAGAAGGAGGTGGGTGGTGGTGGTCGGGGACTCCCTCCTCAGGGGGACTGAGTCATCTATCTGCCGCCCCAACCGTCCTAAGTGGTAGTAGAGTCCTGCACTTAGGACGGAAGAATCCCATGCACTGTTACAGACTAGGGACTGAGTGGCTAGGCAGTAGTTCTGCAGAAAAGGACCTAGGGGTTACAGTGGACGAGAAGCTGGATATGAAGTGGACTACATCCACCCTGATTGAATTGGCCCTGTCAACACTGGTTCTCCACTTGCGAAGTAACTCCCTGCTCTCCATGTGTCAGTATATAATGCCTGTATCTGTAACTTTCACTCTATGCATCCGAAGAAGTGAGGTTTTTACTCACAAAAGCTTATGCCCAAATAAATCTGTTAGTCTTTAAGGTGCCACCAGACTCCTTGTTGTTTTTGTAGTTACAGACTAACACGGCTACCCCCTGATAGCTGGATATGAGTCGACAGTGTGCCCTAGTTGCCAAGAAGGCTAACGGCATTTTGGGCTGTATAAGTAGGGGCATTGCCAGCAGATCGAGGAACGTGATCGTTCCCCTTTATTCGACATTGGTGAGGCCTCATCTGGAATATTGTGTCCAGCTTTGGGCCCCACACTAGAAGAAGAATGTGGAAAAATTGGAAAGAGTCCAGCGGAGGGTAACAAAAATGATTTGGGGCTGGAGCATATGACTGATGAGAGGCTGAAGGAACTGGGATTATTTAGTCTGCAGAAGAGAAGAATGAGGGGGGATTTGATAGCTGCTTTCAGCTCCCTGAAAGGGGGTTCCAAAGAGGCTGGAGCTCGGCTATTCTCAATGGTACCAGATGACAGAACAAGGAATAATGGTCTCAAGTTGCAGTTGGGGAGGTTTAGGTTGAATATTAGGAAAAACTTTTTCACTAGGAGGGTGGTGAAGCACTGGAATGGGTTACTAGGGAGGTGGTGGGATCTCCTTCCTCAGAGGTTTTTAAGGTCAGGCTTGACAAAGCCCTGGCTGGGATGATTTAGTTGGGGATTGGTCCTGCTTTGAGCAGGGGGTTGGACTAGATGACCTCCTGAGGTCCCTTCCAACCCTGATATTCTATGATTCTATGAATGTGTTTTGATTCTAAGTAGCCTCAGTGAAACATTTGGTCAGCTTCTTGAGAAAGGACTATTCTCAGTAAGTGCCCAGTCAAGAAACACTTAACTGACAATGAACTTTGGGAGATGCCAATCCACATCTGAGCTTTCCTGGGAACATTCAAACTAACACGTAAACAATGGCATCGGCCTGTAAAGAACTGAATCATGCATGGACATGTGACTTGCCCATGTGACTCCACTCCATCTTGTTGCTGTGATTTTTCACAGGAGAACCAAGGGGTTTCCACCCACAAGAGAGAGAATATAAAAAGCCCTGAAAACTCCTCCATTTGATCTTCAATCCTGCTTCTTACTTCTGGAGGAACCTTGCTACAAACTGAAGCTCTGAACAAAGGACTGAATGACCCATCCCAGCTGGGGATGTTCCTGAGACTTGATTTGAACCTGCAGTTTATTCCATCGCTGCTGCAAGCCTGAACCAAGAACTTTGCCATTACTGGATGCAATTGATTCCATATAACCAGTTTTAGCTCTCATCTATATTTCTTTCTTTTTATGAATAAAACTTTAGATTTTAGATTCTAAAGGATTGGCAACAGCGTGATTTGTGGTAAGATCAGATTTGTATATTGATCTGGGTCTGGGGCTTGGTCCTTTGGGATCAGGAGAACCTTTTTCTGTTACTGGGGTATTGGTTTCATAACCATTTGTCCCCATAACGAGTGGCACTGGTGGTGATACTGGGAAACTGGAGTGTCGAAGGAGATTGCTTGTGTGACTTGTTAGCCAGTGGGATGAGACCAAAGTCCTCTCTTTTTGGCTGGTTTGGTGCCTTATTAATAAAGGACACCCAGCTTTGGGCTGTAACAGCCCAGCTCTAAGCGATTTGTCCTGAATTGATACTCTCAGTTGTGTCCCACCAGAGACAGCATCATTACAACCTGCCAGACTAATGGCTGGAAACCACAAAACCGCATCCAGTTTTGACGTTCTTTGTAACCAGCAATTGATTCCATTTGATCAGCTATGTGACACCTTTGATTGACATGTCTTTGTAACTGTGGGGTATAAAAGGGGAATTGTGGGTCTGGGTCAGGCGGGTCGCTTTGTGGACACATTGAGAAGATCTCTAGCCACAGACGGAAGGCTGGCCACTGAAACCCTGTGTCTGAATCACCCAAATACCACTCCAGACTCCTGCGAGGTAATCCTGAAGGGTATCTTGCAGTTTGGGGTGCTCTATAACCTATTGTCTTTGTATGAGCTTGAGACTAGATAAAGCCATGACTAAGTAGAGGCATTCCACTGGGAGTGCGAGAAACTAACAAAGTACTGGCTTTTCAGTGAAAGCACGTGGTTTAGATTTGTTTGTGCCACTGCCAGCCATAGAGCAGACTGAGGTGCTGAGTCTCCTTTGGTCTCTCCTGATATCGACTCACAAAGAGTAAAGATCCTGAGAGCTTTGGGTTCAATGGAAGCCTGGGTAACATGCTCACCTCACCGGGGCATTTGAGCTGTGTGATTGGGTGAACCCTGGGAATGGAGGGCCGACTAAGCCAATCAGAGTGGGGATGACAGCTCTGCATGAGGGGAGTGCAGGCCGACCCCTCCTCCCTGTCTTCTCCCCCCTGGACAGAGGGGAGCACAGGCGACCCCCTGACTGTCTCCCCCCGGCCCGAGGGGAGTGTGATGATCTTGGGGTTCATTAGACAACAAACCAGGGACTGAGAAAGGAATAACACTTTTTTATTAAACTAGACAGCTCCAGTATGAAACTGCAGAAAAACCTAAGAGTCTCTGGATTAAGTTTAGAAGTGTGAGCAACAAGGGTGATGTCGTGGTGGGAGTCTGCTATAGACCACCAGACCAGGGGAATGAGGTGGACGAGGCTTTCTTCCGGCAACTAGCAGAAGTTACTAGATTAGATTGGCTATTAGGAAAAACTTTTTCACTAGGAGGGTGGTGAAGCACTGGAATGGGTTACCTAGGGAGGTGGTGGAATCTCCTTCCTTAGAGGTTTTTAAGGCCTGGCTTGACAAAGCCCTGGCTGGGATGATTTAGCTGGGAATTGGTCCTGCTTTGAGCAGGGGGTTGGACTAGATGACCTCCTGAGGTCCCTTCCAACCCTGATATTCTATGATTCTATGAGAGCCCCGGTGGTGAACTGCTGCACACAGCTACACATTTTCTCCACCCCTGTTCCAGGCACCTCTCCAAATTCCTAGATTCCTAACACTGTCCCTTCTGAGGGAGTCTCTCTAAGGGTATGTCTACACTTGCAGAGTTTTTGCGCTGTAAGTTTCACTGGTGCTAGGGAACCGGTGAAAGAAAAGCACTGGTTTGTGTACTCCCTTAATTCCACAGACGTCAGAGAGTGGTTACACTAGCAGCACTTCCATGCTCGTGAGAGCAGTGCTCTAGGGCAGCTATCCCACAGTGCAGCTCTCGGTCTTGTGGGGGGGGGGGGATGATCGCGGGGCATCCTGGGTCCCTGCACAGCCTCCTCTCCCCAAACACTGATCAGCTCCAGGAGCTCAGCAGTGCTCCAAGCAGGGGATCGTTTGCTCCGTGGAGCAGCCTTGTCACCTGGCCAGATGATAAGTGAGCACTTGCCAAGAAAACAGGAAGGGGAGTTTCAGAGTTCCCCATCTGTTTACCTGGCATCAGAGCAGCAGAGCTGCTGGCCAGAGTGGTCACCTAGGCATTGTGGGATATCTTGCAGAGACTAAAAGCTGTGTAAACAGGAAGAACTTTTCTTCACTTGCACATCACCGCAAAAGCATCACCGGTAAGAGCTGTACGCCTCTCGGGGAGCTGGTTTTCTGTTTGCGATGAAACTTCTGAGTTTCACTGCAAAAAGTCATTGGCAAGTGTAGACGCTCCCAAGGGACTTTTTCCGCTTTAAATGGCAAGTGTAGACCCGCCCTTTGGTTATAATCTTGCACAAACATCTCTCCAGGGAGTGTGGGTGATTTTTCCCTCCCATCCCCACTGTCTCCCCAAACTTGGGCTGGTGCCGATTTTGCCCTGAAAGGGGTTTGGGGGAGAATAACTGGTCTCTGACGCACCCAGGAGGCCCCTGCACCGAGGGGACTTTTCCCACTGGAGTGAGGCCTGTTGCTGCCGCAGGGAGACTGGCCCCTGGATGAATCAGCCCCTCGGCACCTCCCCGCACTCAG
Organism: Chrysemys picta bellii; assembly: GCF_011386835.1. Taxonomy (NCBI): domain Eukaryota; kingdom Metazoa; phylum Chordata; order Testudines; family Emydidae; genus Chrysemys; species Chrysemys picta. The sequence goes on along the minus strand of NC_088792.1, from coordinate 1,491,974 downwards.
GCACCTGCAGGCCTGAGACGCCTGATCTAGGCCCAGGGAGTAGCTAAGAACCCAGGCTGTTGAACCCACTGCAGCCAAGACGAGCAACACCAGGTAAGGGCCCCTCTTGAGGACTAGTGGCCCTTGAGGGTAAAGCGACTCGTAAAAGCCCCTGACACTGCTCTGCCTTTCCTTCAACTGCTCTCAGCCAGGTTCACGCTGTGTAACGTGTGACTACAGGAACTAAATTCAGTGTGAAGCTAACAAAACAACATCATTGTATTTAAAAATAAACGCAGAACCTCTAGTTACCCTTTAACCATCAGGTACTCTGTGGTTCCTGGCTGGAAGCAAGGCCAGCGGGCGTTTTATCCCGACAGACACTGCTGGGGAGACATTAGCCTGTTATCTGCATTTACTCTGTACAGCAAGTTAAACTTCCAATGACAATTGTCAATACCACGAATTCTTTGATCAAACACCGTAGCCAGACTTCAGAGACACACACAGACATGGGCGGTGGGTGAACCACAGGCTCAGGGAGGCTGCTCCCGGCCCACCCCTTCCAGCTGAGGCCCCGCGTGGCCCCCCAACCCCGGAGCACAGGCGGGCAGTGCATGGTCCTCCCCTCCCCCGTAGCCCTGGGCCGCACAGCCCCAACGGGGGGTTCCCCCAGCGCTGGGCAGCCCGAGCCACCCCAAGTCCCACCCGCCCTCGCCCCAGCTGGCTTCCCGGAAGAGGAGCAGCCTGCCTGGGCTGGGGCCAACTAGGGGCAAGCAGGAGGGGGCCTCGGGGGGGAGCGTGGGCCTGGCCATGCAGGGCTGTTTGGGGAGGCACAGCCTTCCCCTGCCTGTGCTATCTACAGCCCACGCACACAGACCAGTGTGCCCAGTGCCAGCTCCGCTGGGAGAATGGTTCTCTGGTCTTCCCTCCGAGCCTGCAGCTCGCTCTGACTTCTGTGCTGTCTCTCAGCCTGCTGGGGATTTCTCAGCACAGCTCTGGGGGTTATGTGGTTCTTCTACATCAGATTAGGGCTTCTACCACATGGAAACAGATTTCAGTTTCTGTGTGTGCCAGTGTTTGAGGTGGGGGGTGGGAAGGTGCTCAGTCCGCACATTCTGACAGGAAACCTATTTGGAGTGAGTTCTACCGGTATTTGTGTTCAGAGCAACATACGGGTACAACACCGGAGAGAGAACAGACTGAGCTGTTCCAAACAGTTAACAACACAGTGGGGTGTGGGAACAGGGTGTGCGTGTTCTTGATTATTAAGGACTCTGCTCATCTCCAGGCTGAATTGTTACTGGGCACTTAAGCTGCATGTGCTGTACTTGCAGGCCCCTCAGACACGTCATCTGGTGCAGGATGCGGTTGCTAATTTTTTTGGTGTGTGTGGGGGTGTGTGTCTCACACGTCATGTGACACCGGTGCTCTGTACTCTGCACCAGCTGCCACTTCATTTCGGGGGGGCCCCTCATAGTGTTCATTTTGACAAATAAATCTCTGTTTGAGTTTGGGGCCTGGTTCCCGCGGGGATGCTCCTCTGGTTGAGTGCTATCCTGACAGGTGTCATCAGTTGAGAGTGATGAAGTTAAGCACCCCCCCACCCCTCCCCAACTAAGTGCAAAAAATGTTTGTATCACAGCAATTTTCAAGGCAATTGAGTGTCCATGGGGATTTTAGAGCACTTAGAAAAATCAGCTGTTAAACAGTGAGAGAGTTGTAACCATAACTATTGTGCAGCTACTGCCCCACTAAAATCTAGGTTCATCTGCTGCCCCCTGTACCGTGGGTCACAGGGTCCAGACACCCCCAGGGCAGAACAGGGGGGTCTGAACCCCAAAGAATAAGCAATGGAATCCTCTGATTGTGTACAATGCTATTGCGAACAGGGGCCACTAACAGGGAGTTTCGAGAGGGAGTTCTCCAGGTGAAGGAGGAGCAAATACGGGACCCTTGAGGTAAGTGGCTGTCAGTAGTGTGTGTTTGTATTTGGGGGTTACTTGCTGTGTGCTGAGCTTGTTTGGTTGGTTGTTTGGTTGTTTGAAGGACCGTGTGCTGTGGCCGGCAGTTGGAAGCTGTGAGCTTCAAACAAGATTTGAAATCTAGAAGCCTCTGTTCATTGGCTGAGCCTTAGTCAGGAGGCGGGGCTATCAGGATGGCCAGGGCTTTATAAAGCTGTGAGCAAGTGACCAGGGGCCGCTAACAGGGAGTTTTGAGGGGGAGTGGAAAGGGGGCGAGGTACACTTGCTATGCTTTAAAACCTTTAAACTAAACTATAATCAAAACTCCTTGATTTAAACAAAAACCCCTGTCAGTAACCTACGTAGCTATAGGAGACAATGCAGGGAGAAGCCCAGCTGCAGAGTGGGGGCTATCCAGTTTATTGCGCTGAGTGCAGCATGTATGATTACCTGCCCTGTGGGCGGGTGGCGTATGTGTGCATTCGGTGCAAGGAGCTCCTGGCCCTCAGAGACCACGTACGGGCTTTGGAGGCCAGGGTGGAGGAACTGGAGGAGCTAGGGTTACCATACATCCGGATTTTCCCGGACATGTCTGGCTTTTTGGTCCTCAACTCCCCGTCCGGGAGGAAATTCCAAAAAGCCGGACATGTCCAGGAAAATAGGGAGGGGTCGTGGGGCTTGGGTCCAGGCTGGAACCGCTGGGGCCGGCGGTGCTCGTCCACAGGTGCCCCGGGCCCAAGCCGAGCTGCAGTCGCTAGGGCCGGGGCCGGAGCCGCCAGGGCCGGGGCAGGCTAGAGCCGCTCAGCCGGGGCCGGCGCGCTTGGCCGGAACCAGGGCCGGTGCCCCAGGGCCCGAGCCAAGCCAGGCCAGAGACTCTTGGCCAGGGCCTCTTGGCCAGGGCCGGCCGCCGGAGGGAGCCACTCAGCCGGGGGGGCCGGACTGGGCCGTGTCTCCTCACGCCCCCCCCACCGCCCCCACCCCAGCTTACCTGCTGCCTGCCTGTTTCAGGCTTCCCACAAACATTTGATTTGCGGGAAGCAGGGGAGGGGGAGGAGCAGGGTGGCGGAGCGTTCAGGGGAGGGGGTGGAGTTGGGGCGGGGACTTTGGAGAAGGGGCGGAGTTGGGGCGGGTGGGGGCGGGGCTGGGGCGGGGAAGGGGCGGAGTTGGGATGGGCTGGGGCCCCATGGAGTGCCCTCCTTTTCTTTTATTAAAATATGGTAACTCTAGGAGGAGCTCAGGGAGGCAGAGAGGTATGTTGATGAGGGTTTCCGGGACACTGTAGAATTGTCCCACCTCTGGCAGACAGCCCCTGCGCTGTTGAGGAGGATGAAAGGCCCAGGGAAGCAGAGCAGTCAATGGGAGCAGAGGGAAACCTTCCCATAGTTGGGACCCTCCTTCCAGACGGTGCTGGGGTTACCTCTCACACTGAGGTTGCCTCTCCGGGGGAGGGAACTCCAGTCACTAGGAAAAGGCAGGTGTTAGTAATGGGCGATTAGATCATTAGAAACGTAGATAGCTGGGTTTGTGATGACGGGGAGAACCGCATGGTGACTTGCCTGCCTGGTGCGAAGGTTGCGGATCTCTCGAGGCATCTAGACAGACTTATGTGTAGTGCTGGGGAGGAGCCGGTGGTCGTGGTACATGTAGGTACCAGTGACATAGGGAAGGGTAGGAGAGATGTCCTGGAGGCCAAATTTAGGCTGCTAGGGAAGAGACTGAAATCCAGGACCTCTATGGTGGCATTCTCAGAAATGCTCCCAGTTCCACACGCAGGGCCAGGTAGGCAGGCAGAGCTTCAGAGTCTCAATGCGTGGATGAGACGATGGTGTAGAGAGGGGGGGTTTACATTCATTAGGAACTGGGGAAACTTTTGGGATGGGGGAGCCTATACAGGAGAGATGGGCTCCACCTAAACCAAAGTGGAACCAGACTGCTGGCACTAAACATTAAAAAGGTTGTAGAGCAGTTTTTAAACTAGGAGATGGGGGAAAGCCGACTGCTGCAGAGGAGCATGTGGATCGGACAGCAATGCCCCTCTGCCACGTACATTGGCCAAACCGGACAGTCTCTACGCAAAAGAATTAATGGACACAAATCTGACATCAGGAATCATAATACTCAAAAACCAGTGGGAGAACACTTTAACCTGTCTGGTCATTCAATGACAGACCTGCGGGTGGCTATATTACAACAGAAAAACTTCAAAAACAGACTCCAACGAGAGACTGCTGAGCTAGAATTGATATGCAAACTAGACACAATCAACTCCGGTTTGAATAAGGACTGGGAATGGCTGAGCCATTACAAACATTGACTCTATCTCCCCTTGTAAGTATTCTCACACTTCTTATCAAACTGTCTGTACTGGCCTAGCTTGATTATCACTTCAAAAGTTTTTTTTCTCTTACTTAATTGGCCTCTCAGAGTTGGTAAGACAACTCCCACCTGTTTATGCTCTCTGTATGTGTGTGTATATATATCTCCTCAATATATGTTCCACTCTATATGCATCCGAAGAAGTGGGCTGTAGCCCACGAAAGCTTATGCTCTAATAAATTTGTTAGTCTCTAAGGTGCCACAAGTACTCCTGTTCTTCTTTTTACTAAAGATAATCTGAGCCTCTATCTCCTTGAGCGTCTTCCCCAGCCTGGCATAATCTCCCTTGATTCTCGCTAACGAGAACCTAGCCGTGTCATTTGTTCCCACATGAAGGATTATCAAGGGGTTCTTACCTGGTCCTTTTAGGATCCTTTTCAACTGCAGGTCCACGTCCCGTATCTTTGCGCCCGGTAGACAGCACACCCTTCTGTTCTCTGGGTCTGCCCTGGTCACAGGCCTGTCCAATCTCCTCAGTGGAGAGTCCCCAATCACATACACCTGCCATTGCCTGGCAACAGTGCGATCTAGTAATCTAGTCTCTGATCCCTTTAGTCCTGACCTGTGTCCGTTCCTATCTTCCCTTATACTCCCCCTTGTGCCTTCTTCTATCCTCCTGGGGCCTAGGTTTTGTGCTGTCTCCATTAACTCCTCCCCTCTCTCTATAGGGCTAGCTGCTCTTCTCTTCTTCCTCACCCTCCCACCTTCAGTCACCATCTGCTGCCCCTCCACCTGGTTATCCAAACACCCAAACCCGTTCCTGAGTTCTATTTCCCCCTCACTAGCCCTCTTTTTCCTTGGCCTGCTTCTCACGGTCACATGCTTCCACCTCCCTTGTTCTTCCCCCAACATTCCCCCCTCCCTGTCCTGTACCTCTGCTTCCACCTGCACCCCTGAGCCCTCCCGTTCGGTCCCTCCTTGCCTGTCCTCCATCAGCTGCTCAAATCCCCGTCTAAACTCCAGTGTAAAGCACTGCCCAGTGGAATGAAAGTGCTTCACCCCGCAGTGTGCACTGGTGCAATTCACTTCACAACGTGTCAGGCGACAGGAAATCAGAGCCAGTGAGCAGAGTCCAGCCTGTTACATGAGTCATCTCCCTGTATCCGGCTTCCTTGGTTTCATCTCTCGCTCTCTCTCTGTGGCTCAGTCTTACTGCGTTCTCTTTTTATTATTTAAGTCCCCAGGATGTGCAGGTGTCTGTATGGCTGTAACCTTCCTCCTGCCGTGCCCCCTCCCTCCCTACGGTTGGGTACCTGTATTTGTCACATCTTTCCAGACGTCCACCAGAGCAGTGGGGCTTTCACGGAAAAGTTGAACTTTTACATGACACAAAAAGAAGAACAGGAGTACTTGTGGCACCTTAGAGACTAACAAATTTATTAGAGCATAAGCTTTCGTGGACTACAGCCCACTTCTTCGGATGCATATAGAATGGAACATATAATGAGGAGATATATATACACACATACAGAGAGCATAAACAGGTGGGAGTTGTCTTACCAACTCTGAGAGGCCAATTAATTAAGAGAAAAAAAAGAAAAAAAAAAAACTTTTGAAGTGATAATCAAGCTAGCCGAGTACAGACAGTGTGATAAGAAGTGTGAGAGTACTTACAGGGGGAGATAGTCAATGTTTGTAATGGCTCAGCCATTCCCAGTCCTTATTCAAACCGGAGTTGATTGTGTCTAGTTTGCATATCAATTCTAGCTCTGCAGTCTCTCTTTGGAGTCTGTTTTTGAAGTTTTTCTGTTGTAATATAGCCACCCGCAGGTCTGTCACTGAATGACCAGACAGGTTAAAGTGTTCTCCCACTGGTTTTTGAGTATTTTGATTCCTGATGTCAGATTTTTATGGCTGACTTAGAACAACGCTTCCTTAGCTCTTGTCCCCTAACGCCCCTACTCTACTTGCGCTACATTGATGACATCTTCATCATCTGGACCCATGGAAAAGAAGCCCTTGAGGAATTTCACCATGATTTCAATAATTTCCATCCCACCATCAACCTCAGCCTAGATCAATCCACACAAGCGGTCCATTTCCTGGACACTACTGTGCTAATAAGCGATGGTCACATCAATACCACCCTATACCGGAAACCTACTGACCGCTACACTTACCTACATGCCTCCAGCTTCCATCCAGGACACACCACACGATCCATTGTCTACAGCCAAGCTCTAAGATATAACCGCATTTGCTCCAATCCCTCGGATAGAGACAAGCACCTACAAGATCTCTATCAAGCATTCTTAAAACTACAATACCCACCTGCTGAAGTGAAAAAACAGATTGACAGAGCCAGACGAGTACCCAGAAGTCACCTCCTACAAGACAGGCCCAACAAAGAAAATAACAGAACACCACTAGCTGTCACCTTCAGCCCCCAACTAAAACCTCTCCAGCGCATCATCAGAGATCTACAACCTATCCTGAAAGATGAACCTTTACTCTCACAGATCTTGGGAGACAGACCTGTCCTCGCTTACAGACAACCCCCCAATCTAAAGCAAATACTCACCAGCAACCACACATCACTGAACAAAACCACTAACCCAGGAACCTATCCTTGTAACAAACCCCGATGCCAACTCTGTCCACATATCTATTCAAGTGACATCATCATAGGACCTAATCACATCAGCCATACCATCAGGGGCTCGTTCACCTGCACATCTACCAATGTGATATATGCCATCATGTGCCAGCAATGCCCCTCTGCCATGTACATTGGCCAAACCGGACAGTCTCTACGCAAAAGAATTAATGGACACAAATCTGACATCAGGAATCAAAATACTCAAAAACCAGTGGGAGAACACTTTAACCTGTCTGGTCATTCAGTGACAGACCTGCGGGTGGCTATATTACAACAGAAAAACTTCAAAAACAGACTCCAAAGAGAGACTGCTGAGCTAGAATTGATATGCAAACTAGACACAATCAACTCCGGTTTGAATAAAGACTGGGAATGGCTGAGCCATTACAAACATTGAATCTATCTCGCCTTGTAAGTATTCTCACACTTCTTATCACACTGTCTGTACTCGGCTAGCTTGATTATCACTTCAAAAGTTTTTTTTTTTCTCTTAATTAATTGGCCTCTCAGAGTTGGTAAGACAACTCCCACCTGTTTATGCTCTCTGTATGTGTGTATATATATCTCCTCATTATATGTTCCATTCTATATGCATCCGAAGAAGTGGGCTGTAGTCCACGAAAGCTTATGCTCTAATAAATTTGTTAGTCTCTAAGGTGCCACAAGTACTCCTGTTCTTCTTTTTGCGGATACAGACTAACAGGGCTGTTACTCTGAAACTTTACATGACACAGTTAAACTGTTTTCCTTTCACTTTCTATATGGGCTCACGCCTACGGGCTGTAGGAGGAGTTACTTGGTCAGTGAATTCCATATATGGGAAAACAGCTTGGAGTTGGTTTACCAGAGTTGTTTTCTCAGATCAGTTCTCAGAAAACGAGACCCCAGGAGACAACCTGGCAAACACAGCTCTGTTCATGGTTACTCAGGGGGGCGAGTTGTATGGGATAGGGTTACCATACATCCAGATTTCCCCAGACATGTCTTGCTTTTTGGTCTTCAAATCCCCGTCCAGGGGGGAATTTCCAAAAAGCCGGACATGTCCGGGAAAATAGTGAGGCATAAGCCAGGGTCCGCCTGGCCCCAGCATGTTGTACTTAAAGTACTGCACAGGATCTTTTCAGGGGGAATAAGGCAGAACGCCACATTTATTAGTAATACATGTTTTCATTAACACTGTATTATATGCATATAATATATTACACTTACACTCACACACACACACAAACACACTCTGTCTTGTTGTTACCAATTAGTTGCTCCCCTTAACTTCACTGGCCAGGTGAGTTAGATGGGGGAGGGGGTGGAGCCGGGCTTCTGCCCATCCGGATCGATGCTCCCATGTTGACAAGACGAGACCCGGGGTCCTCTGCAAGACACCTCACTTTTATAGCAGCTTTCCTCTTATGCAAATCTGTATCAGATTCAAACTCTGTGTCTGTGTCCATTGGTCCTTTGTGCTGCTTTTTTTTGAGTGTTGTCCCAATGCTGCAAAGAGGGTGTTTCCAAAAGAAGGTGCTTGCTTCTAACCCCCGAGGCCGTCAGTATGTCTGCTTGTCTTTAATGAGCCCACTTGACACGTTTTAATGTCCTTGGGTCTGGCTTTCAGCCCCTCTCCAACAGTTGAGGCTGTCTGGAGGTGCTGCCTTCCATGCCTTGCTCATCCACACCTCATTCATTCAACAGGGCAATTGATTAAGAGTGGGGGGGGGGGAAGAGCTCTTGTTCTACTGCTAGCAAACAGAAATTTTTCTTCTATCTTATTCTATCCTTAGGGGCTATAATATTATACCAAGGGCAATGCAAAGTTTTTAAATGAGGCTTTGATACAAAGTTTCATGAAAACAGAGGTCACATGTGGGTAGACCCACCACAAGGTTATATGAAGAGGCGCAATGTAAAGTCATATGAAAATTATCAGAGATTGATCTACAAGCACGACCCGCTGGGTCCCCAGCGCAGCCCAGCCGCCCGGCTACATTGTAGCAAGCTCAGGTGGGGGGGGGCACAGCCACAGAAGGCAGCGGAGGGGCCGCTGCTACCCCCGCAGGCCGGGTGGACCGCGTGCCCCAGCTGAGCCCGCAGGACCACAGGGAGGCCGAGCCCAGCCAGCGGCTTGGGCTTCCCTTGCGGGCAGGGACTCCCCGGCCACTGGGGGACCCTTCCTGCGGCCTCGTCATCCCGTGCGGAAGGAAGGAGGCTGCGGCGCGGGGCGGGGAGTGCGGCGTGTGCCGGGGCTGCAGGGACCCGCGTTGTCCCGGTCACCGCTGAGTGTCTGAAGCCCCTGCCAGGCAGAGGCTGCCGGGGGAGCGGGGGAGCAGGGCAGGCGGGGGAGCGCAGAGGGGGCAGGGCAGGCGGGGGGTGCAGAGGCTGCAGGGTGAGGAGGAGCAGGGCAGGCAGGGGCATAGAGGCTGCAGGGGAGGGGGGTGCAGGGGCAGGGCAGGCAGTGGGGTGCAGAGGCTGCAGCGGCGGGGGGTGCAGGGGCTGCAGGGCGAGGAGGAGCAGGGCAGGCAGGGGCATAGAGGCTGCCGGGGCAGGGGGTGCAAGGGCAGGGCAAACGGGGGCGCAGAGGCTGCAGGGGCGGGGGGGTGCAGGGGATGCAGGGCGAGGAGCAGCAGGGAAGGCAGGGGCATAGAGGCTGCAGGGGCAGGGGGCGCAGGGGCAGGGCAGGTGGGGGGCGCAGAGGCTGCAGGGGCGGGGGGGTGCAGGGGATGCAGGGCCAGTGGGGAGCAGGGAAGCACTTAGCAACCCCTAACCAAGATCAGAGCAGGAGGGAGGAGGGGGAATGCGGGGTGCTCAGAGGATAGGGCTCAGTTGGGGCAGGGTCTTTGGGGAAGGGGTTGGAATGGAGGCGGGGAAGGGGCATGGCCAGCTCTGGCTTTTTTGCTGCTCCAGGCAAAAAAGCCTCCCCCCGCCCCCCAGCGGGGAGCGCTGCGGGGAGGGCGGCAAGCCCAGCCGGGGCCCCGCTCTCCCCGACCGGCCGGAGTGGCGGGAGGAGGGCGGCGAGCCCGGCTGTGGACCCGCTCTCCCCGACCGGCCGGAGCGCCAGGGGGAGGGCGGCGAGCCTGGCCGCGGCCCCGCTCTCCCCAGCAGGCCAGAGCGCTGGGAGGAGGGCGGAGAGCCCGGCCGTGGCCCGCTCCCCCTGGCCGGCCGGACCGCCGGGGGAGGGCGGCGAGCCTGCTGCGGCTCCGCTCTCCCTGGGTGAGCGCCGCCCCCGTCCAGGTACCGCCCCAAGCACATGCTTGGTAGGCTGGTGCCTGGAACCGGCCCTGGGAAGGGTTGGGGTTGGGGCGGGGCTGGAGGTGGAGAAGGGGCGGAGTTGGTCAAGGGCCAGGGCCTCCGTGGAGTGTCCTCTTTTTTCAGTGTTGAAATATGGTAACCCTAGTATGGGCCCCTGGTGCCCGGGCTCCAGTAAATTCAGGGCCTGGGGGGCCCAGCTCCACCAATGTTTGGGGCCAGGTCTCTCCGCTGGCTCCGCCTGCCCTCCCAACCCCCATGCACACCCCCTCCCCCGAGCGTCCCCCGGCCTCGCGTGCCCCCTCCCCCACCCTCAGACTCCCCACGGAGGTGATGTGACACCTCAGGACTTCAGGGCTCTCCAGGAACCTCCAACCCCAAGGGTGCAAAGCCTGATTGTTCCCCCTGCCCGAGTGACTCTGGGACCCACCTTAGCTCCCTGGAGCCTTCCTGCTCCTTGGGCGGATGGTAAATCTCAGGCCGTAGTGTGCTGGTCTCCTGGGACTGTTCCCCTTTCCCCTTCTGTGGCCTCCAGGCCTCACCTGCTTCATTTACCCCCTCCCCCCCACGTCCTGACCCGATTGTTAGGGCTCGGGGCCAAAGGCACCTGCCCTCACCCAGCTCCTCGGCCTCAGGCGGGGTTGGCCTTAGGGGTGGGCGGGCTGGGCGACCACCCAGGGCGCATCTTGCTGAGGGGGCACTTCCGGAGCAGGGGTGTCTTGTCTCCCGCCCCCCCCCCCCATTGCTCGGCAGCCATCTGCAACCACCCCTGCCCCTGTCCCTGTCCCTTCTCCCCCCGGAGTCCCCCAGCCAAGCTGCTCCCGGGAGCCTCCTGATGTCAGGGTGTCCCATCCCCCTGCCCGTGTTCCCTGCCTCCGCTGAGCCGGGGGAGGGGTGGGAGAGGGGGACAAGGGTTTGTGCGGCTGCCTCTGGGGCAGGAGTGGGATGGATCACCTGATGATTTGCCTGTTCTGTTCATTCCCTCTGGGGCACCTGGCATTAGCCACTGTTGGCAGACAGGACACTGGACTGGATGGACCCCTGGGCTGACCCAGTACGGCCGTTCTTATGAATAACATTTCAGTGGTTGCCCTTTTTCATTCTCTTCCACTATGAGCTTATATTATTTTGGTTAATGTCCATATATTGAACAGACAGTTGCAGTGAATACGGAAATTGAAAGAACTTGCATTGCACTTGTACTTTTACTTATAAATACACAAGTACTAGTTCCACGCTATACGTGTTCTTATAAGGGCACCTGGCACTTATACGTAAGTCCTGAGGAAACAGCAAAGAATAAAACTGACTCAGATACAGATCATTTCAACTGGACTGGAGCAGGGATGAGGCTGCATTTTGAGCAAAGGAAGTGATTTGTAGGTATTGTGACAGACCCAGACCAGTGGGGTACAGGAGTCTGGTAGAGGGCAAATATACTGGTCACTGGGTGAGTAGGTTTCTGTTCCCTGAGTGACCAGAGCAGGGGCTACACTAGAGTAATCAGGAACCTGCTAGAACCAGTTAAGGCAGGCAGGCTAATTAGGACACCTGGAGCCAATTAAGAAGAAGCTGCTAGAATCAATTAAGGCAGGCTAATCAGGGCACCTTGGTTTTAAAAGGAGCTCACTTCAGTTTGTGGTGTGAGTGTGAGGAGCTGGAAGCAAGAGGCGCAAGGAGCTGAGAGTGAGAGGGTGTGCTGCTGGAGGACTGAGGAGCACAAGTGTTATCAGACACCAGGAGGAAGGTCCTGTGGTGAGACTAAGGAAGGTGTTTGGAGGAGGCCATGGGGAAGTAGCCCAGGGAGTTGTAGCTGTCATGCAGCTGTTACAGGAGGGACTATAGACAGCTGCAGTCCACAGGGCCCTGGGCTGGAACCTGGAGTAGTGGGTGGGCCTGGGTTCCCCCCAAACCTCCCAATTGACCTGGACTGTGGGTTCTTCCAGAGGGGAAGGTCTCTGGGCTGTTCCCCAACCCACATGGTGAAACTCTGAGGCAAGAAAATCCGCCAATAAGCGCAGGACCCACCAAGATAGAGGAGGAACTTTGTCACACTGGTGTCAGGAGTGCGATCTTGGGGTGCACAGCGCGGCGGAAGAAGGAGGGTGATTTAAAAAAACAACAACAACAACAAAAGGGAGAGGGTTTATTTTTTTTCACCACAATGGATGACGTAGTGCGGGCACTGATACAAGCTACGGCGGCCCAGCAGGAGGCTACCCGTGTCCAGGCAGCCGCCCAACAGGAGGTAGTGCCGCTGCAGCAAGAGACTAATCGCCTGCTGATGGACCAGGCTGCTCAAGACCGAGCTATGCTGTGGGAACTGGTAAACCAGGTAAAGTCCCTAACAGAGCTGAATCACGGCCATGATGGGACGCGGCTCATACAGGCCATTGGCTGCAGAAAATGACACGGGAGAATGATGTAGAGGCATACCTTCTGGCCTTTGAGAGGACAGCCCTACAGGAGGCCTGGCCTCGAGATCAGTGGTCTGGCATCCTTGCCCCATTCCTGTGTGGGGAGGCCCAGAAGGCCTACCATGATCTGCCTGAAGAGGCTGCGGCAGACTACCCCCAGCTGAAAGCAGAGATCCTGGCCAGATCTGGGGTAACGACAGCAGTGCGGGCCCAGCAGTATCACAGTTGGAGGTACCAGGAAGACAAAACCCCACGGTCCCAATTATATGACCTCATCCATCTCGCACGAAGTAGTTGCAAACAGCGTCCTGGAGTCTGGAAGAGATACTAGTGGTTCTGGTCATCAACCGATACATGAGGGGACTACCACCAAACCTTCGTGCCTGGGTAAACCAGAACGAACCCTCCACCTATGACGATGTTGTCGCCCTGGTAGAGAGGCGAAGGACAGTGAGGGAGCTGACCCGACAAGTTAAGGAAGAGGCACCCCGGGTTAAACTAGCAGCACCAAGCCCTAATGTTCGGGTGACTGGGCCACCAGGAGGGCCCAGGTGGAAAAAGAGAGAGGCTGAAGGCCCATCAGAGGCCTCAAAGAGTCGAAGCACTGAGGGAGAAGAGGATCGTGATGTTATACTGCCCAAACCAAGAGACCGGGGAACGCCTAGGGCTCCATACAGATGTTATGCCTGCGGGGAGTGGGGACGCATAGCTGCACAGTGTCCCAATGCTGAGGAGCCTATGCAGTGTAACCTGGGGAACTGGGCAGATCCATGCTCCCTAATCCACCTTGTGGGGGTCTCACTAACCCCATATATGTATACCAGATCAGTGAAACTAAATGGGGTAGGGACCACGGCACTGGTTGATTCGGGGAGTGCTATCACGCTTATCTCAGGAAAGCTCATGAAGCATAGTCAGCTGCTGCAGGCTAAACGTACGGGGATAACATGTGTCCATGGGACAGTTAGTTATTACCCCACCATCCCAGTAAAAATCGAGACCCAAGGGAAGACTACTGAGGTAGCAGCAGGTGTAGTCCCTAAACTCCCATACCCGGTGCTCATGGGGAGGGACTTCCCAGGGTTTGGAAACTTATTCCCAGTAGGGGGATTGGAGAAAGATGGGGACCCTAAAATTGGTGAGGCATCCACAGCAGACTTTCAACCCCCAATCTTCTCTGAAATATCCCCAGATTTGTTCTCCACTCCCAGACAGGGTAGAAAGACAAAAAGGGAAAGAAGGGCAGCTAAGGCCTTGGGAACCCGAATACTGACCCAAAGTCAGAGGGTCACTCTTGTAGGTAGGCGGACCTGCGCAGCTGAAAAGGAGGCAACGCAGGAGGGAGAAGCACCTGAGTCTGACCCCCACCCTAATGCTTCTGAACCAGTAGAGGCAACAGAGACTGGGCCCCTAGATCTTGGGCAGATTAGCCCCGGGAGAGGAAATTTTGGATGGGACCAGGCAGAAGACCCAAGGTATGACAACATTAGGAAGGAGATGACTGAAATAGATAGGGTCCCCGTGGAAGGGAAAACCCAGGGACTAGGACCCTACTTCATAATGAAGAAGGATCTCTTATACCGGGTTGCACCAGTACAGGGGCAGAAGGTACAGCAGATCCTAGTACCTCAAAAACACCAGAACATTGTATTAAGTCTTGCTCATAGTCATCTTTTTGGGGGGCATTTGGGGGTAGAGAAGACCCTGGCACGAGTCCTATGATGGTTCTTCTGGCCCGGAGTACATGAAGAAGTGCAGAGGTACTGTGCCTCCTGCCCGGATTGTCAGCTGCACAGTCCCCATCCCCACTTCAGGGCACCTTTAGTACCCCTTCCCATCATAGAGGTCCCCTTCGAGCGAATAGCCATGGACCTAGTGGGACCCCTGGAGAAGATGGCTCGGGGCCACCAATATATACTTGTTGTTTTGGACTATGCTACTCACTACCCAGAAGCCGTACCCCTGCGGAACACGGCCTCTAAAACTATAGCCAAAGAGCTGGTGGGGATCTTTGCCCGAATGGGGCTACCGAAGGAGATATTAACCGACCAAGGAACCTCGTTTATGTCGGAGCTAATGAAGGACCTCTGTACGCTGCTCCATATACATACCCTGAGAACTTCGGTCTACCATCCGCAGACTGATGGGTTGGTAGAAAGGTTTAACCGAACCCTCAAGGCTATGATAAGGAAGGTGGTAAGTCGGGACGGGAAGGATTGGGACACGTTACTACCCTACCTTATGTTCTCTATCTGGGAGTACCTCAGGCCTCCACTGGGTTTTCCCCCTTCGAGTTATTATACAGGCGTCACCCCCGTGGCATACTAGATATCGCCAAAGAGATCTGGGAAGAGGAACCCAATGAGGGGAGAAATATAATAGAGCATGTAATGCAGATGCGAGACTGGATAGCCCGGGTTACCCCTATTGTATGGGAACATTTGGAGAAGGCCCAGGAGGCCCAGCGAACCCATTACAATCGCCAGGCAAAAGTGCGACAGTTCCAACCAGGGGATCGGGTTATGGTGTTGGTACTCAGGGCAGAAAGCAAGCTTCTGGCCCAATGGCAGGGGCCCTATGAGGTGGTTGAACCCGTGGGGGAAGTAATCTACAAGGTGGGGCAGCCAGGATGCAGAAAACAAGAACAGATTTATCACGTTAACCTTCTGAAACCCTGGCATGCACAAGAGGTATGCACAAGGGTCCAAAAAGACCTAACCCAGGAAAACATGTCTTCCAAACAGGTGAGAGTGTCTCCAGATTTAACACCAGACCAGAAGAATGAGGTGTCTGAGATGATCTTCTGGAACCAAGATGTGTTCTCGACAAAATCGAGTCGAACAACCAAGACATATCACCACATCGTCATGAACTCTGGGGCCAGAGTAACAATGAGGCCCTATTGGGTGCCAGCAGCAAAAAGGGAGGAAATAAAAGCAGAAGTAAAAAAGATGCTGGAGTTGGGGATCATCGAAGAATCCCACAGTCAGTGGTCCAGCCCAATCGTGCTGGTGCCCAAACCTGATGGCACCACAAGATTTTGCAATGACTTCCGGCGACTAAACGAAGTATCCCAGTTCGACGCGTACCCCATACCTCGCATAGATGAGCTAAGTATCAGAGGGGTAGCCGTGTTAGTCTGAATCTGTAAAAAGCAACAGAGAGTCCTGTGGCACCTTTGAGACTAACAGAAGTATTGGGAGCATAAGCTTTCGTGGGTAAGAACCTGGGTTGTAGATCAGTGATCTACAACCCATCCTGGACAATGATCCCTCACTTTCGCAGACCTTGGGAGGCAGGCCAGTCCTCGCCCACAGACAACCTGCCAACCTTCAGCATATTCTCACCAGCAACCACGCACCGCACCATAACAACTCTAACTCAGGAACCAACCCATGCAACAAACCTTGATGCCAACTCTGCCCACATATCTACACCAGCAACACCATCACAGGACCTAACCAGATCAGCTACAACATCACCGGCTCATTCACCTGCACGTCCACCAATGTTATATATGCCATCATATGCCAGCAATGCCCCTTTGCTATGTACATTGGCCAAACTGGACAGTCACTACGCAAGAGGATAAATGGACACAAGTCAGATATCAGGAATGGCTATATACAAAAACCTGTAGGAGAACACTTCAACCTCCCTGGCCACACAATAGCAGATGTAAAGGTAGCCATCTTACAGCAAAAAAACTTCAGGACCAGACTCCAAAGAGAAACTGCTGAGCTCCAGTTCATTTGCAAATTTGACACCATCAGATCAGGATTAAACAAAGACTGTGAATGGCTAGCCAACTACAGAAGCAGTTTCTCCTCCCTTGGTGTTCACACCTCAACTGCTAGCAGAGCACCTCACCCTCCCTGATTGAACTAACCTCGTTATCTCCACACTGATTTATACCTGCCTCTGGAGATTTCCATTACTTGCATCTGAAGAAGTGAGGTTCTTACCCACGAAAGCTTATGCTCCCAATACTTCTGTTAGTCTCAAAGATGCCACAGGACCCTCTGTTGCTTTTTATAGATGAGCTAGTGGACCGTCTGGGTAATGCCCGGTACTTGACTACCCTAGACTTGACAAAGGGGTACTGGCAGATTCCCCTTGCAGAAGACGCAAAGGAAAAGACTGCGTTCTCTACACCAGAGGGTCTTTTTCAATATACTGTCCTCCCTTTTGGACTACATGGGGCCCCAGCTACCTTCCAGCGCCTCATGGACAAGCTATTACGCCCGCATAACAGTTATGCTGCTGCCTACTTGGACGATGTGGTCATTCATGCCCCAGACTGGGAAACCCACCTGGAGAAGGTGGAGGCAGTCCTCGATACCTTCAGGCGAGCTGGCCTTACAGCAAACCCTACCAAGTGCGCTGTAGGGTTTACAGAGGCCAAATATCTTGGCTACATTTTGGGAAAAGGTCTGGTAAAACCCCAAGTGAACAAGTTAGAGGCCATCCAAAATTGGCCCCGACCAAGTTGCAAGAAACAAGTCCGGGCGTTCCTAGGTGTGGTGGGGTATTACCGACGATTTATCCCCCACTTTACCACAAGGGCAAGCCCCCTGACAGACCTAGTGAAAGCCCGTGGACCTGATCTGGTGAGATGGTCTGACGCAGCAGAGGAAGCATTCACAGACCTACGGACTGCCCTCTGCAGTAACCCCGTACTGATAGCCCCTGATTTCACCAAGGAGTTTATCCTGCAGACAGATGCATCGGAAGTAGGGTTGGGGGCCGTTCTATCACAGATGGTCGGGGAGGAGGAACACCCAATTCTATACCTCAGTCAGAAACTCCTTCCAAGGGAACGAAAATATGCAGTGGTGGAGAGAGAATGCCTCGCTGTAAAATGGGCCATGGAAACACTGTGCTACTACCTGCTCAGGCGCAGATTTGTCCTCGTGACCGACCATTCCCCTCTTCAATGGATGCAGCGGAACAAGGAGAAGAACACAAGGGTGACCAGATGGTTCTTATCCCTCCAACCTTTCCAGTTCCGTGTGCAACACAGAGCAGGGAGCCGTCATGGCAACGCCGATGGCTTGTCACATGTGCAGTGTCTGGCGTCCCAAGCTGCCCAACCCCTTGGCGTTGAGCAGGGGGAGGGATATGTGACAGACCCAGACCAGTGGGGTACAGGAGTCTGGTAGAGGGCAAATATACTATATGCAGCAGTGCAGAGCGAAGATAAAGGAGCTGAGGCAGGCGTACCATAAGGTGCGTGAGGCAAATCATCGCTCCGGTGGTGCACCTAAGACCTGCTGCTTCTATGAGGAGCTGCATGCTATCCTCGGTGGTGACCCCATCTCCATCACCGATAGCCCCATGGATACTTCACAGGCAGCTGAAAGAGGGGGTAACCAGGTTGCTGAAATTGTGGATGAAGATGTGGAGTTAGAAGAGGATGTGGAGCTCCCAGCAGGGTCACCTGGTGGGGCAGGCAGCCAGGAACTTTTCTCCACTCCAGAAGTGCTCTACGGGGAGCAGGGAGCAGATGAGACGCCGGGTAAGTTGTTGTGGCTTGTGTAGGGAATCGAAAAGTGGGAGGCAGGTAGTGTTCTCTGTGAGCTGGACATTGCCCTGTGTAGCTAATCTGCATGGCCAAGCAGGGTGTTGATGGACATCGAGAGCTGCAGGGAATCCTTCAGACAGAGGCTCTGGAAAGTTTCCAAGAGGTACTTGTTAATCCTCTACTGCAGATTCCAAGGAATTGCAGCCTTGTTAGTTCCCCCATTGTAGGAAACTGTCCCCTGCCATTTAGCAATCGCTGGAGCTGGGACCAAAGCGGCACATAGTGAACTGCATATAGACCGGGGTGAAAGCCGCGAGCATTCAGCAGCTGAGCCCTGGTTTCCCTGCTCACCTGCAGCAGCGAGATGTCAGCCAGCGGTTGGCCGCCTGTGAAAAAGTGTGGGATAATTTTAGAATGAGTTCCCTGCAAAGCTGCCCTGCAAGCCGTGACCTTTTTGTCCGTACTCACAATAGCCTTCCCCCCCACTCCCAAAACTCACCATGACTGGGGTGATCGCAGAGCTGTGTGCCTGCCTGGAGTCTCAGAGAGAAAGTGATTTCTACTCGCAAAATGCCCTTGTTACTAAAATGTTTCAATCGTTTGCTGGAATGTAACAATCCCTCTTCTGTTCAGCACAGACCTTGAAGAACGCATCATGCACCCCCGTGGACCGTCTGCGGCAGATAAGACAAACCCTCGGCGCAGCAAAGAAAACATGTTCCGCGAGGAGCTGAGCGCGATGAGAGACAGATCGGGAACACAAAGAGTGCTGGGAAGCAGAAAGGCAGGACAGAAAAGAGAATGCTGCTTTTGCTAGACAAGCGACAGAGCGGATGATAAAAGTTATGGAGGATCAGACAGAGATGCGCAAGTCATTGATACAGCTGCAGACTGAGCAGATCCGAGTTCGAGCGCCACTGCCACAGATGCACAATTCTTTGCCAACCCCACCCCCATCTATGCTCACACTGTCCTTTTCACTGCACAACACTCCTGGGTTTCCCCATCACTCCACCCCCTCTCACAGCTTGGACAATGATAGCTGGAGCTACACACACTTGTGAGGTTTTATCCTTTTTAACAATGAATAAAGGCTAAGGTATTTAATGGTACAGCGTTTTTATTCTGTGTTCTACAGAAGCGTTAGCCATCAATTCACTCCCGGGAACAGGCTTCTCAAGCATTGTGTTGCATGGATCTTTGGCCCCAAAATTGTACATGGATGCACCAGGGAAGCACCTCCAAAGCAGACATGTGTTACTGCCCCTCATTGTCCAAGCGGTTCCTCAAGGCCTCTCTGATGTTAATAGCAGCCCTCTGGGCTCCTCTGACAGCCCTACCATCTGGCTGGTCAAACTGTGCAGCCAAGCGCTCTGCCTCAGTGCTCCACACCTGAGCAAACCTTTCACCCCTAGATTCACACAGATTATGCAAAGTGCAGCACACGGCTATCATAGGCACCGACTCTGTGGGTGCTCCGGGGCTGGAGCACCCACTGGCAGCCGAGCTCCCCTCTCCCCCCGAGCACGCTGCGTCCCCGCTCCTCCGCCTAACTCCCAGCACTCCCAGCGGGAACGTGACACGCTCAGGGGAGGAGGTGGGGAGGAGGCGGGGAAGAGGCAGGGATTTGGGGAAGGAGTTGGAATAGGGGCAGGGAAGGGGTGGAATTGGAGTGGGCCAGGTGTGGGAGGGGGCAGGGCCTCATGGAAGGGGTGAAGTGGGGTGGGGCTGGGGGCAGAGTGGGATCAAGCACCCACTGGCGGGAGCAGAAGTCGGCGCCTATGGCAGCTGTGACCAAGGGAATATTATCCTTGGTAAGGTCTAGCCTGCCATTGGGACACCTCCCGTGAGCTTTCAAACGGCCAAAGGCACATTCGACGACCATGCGGCACCTGCTCAGCCTGTTGTTAAAACGCTCCTTGCTGCTGTCCAGGTGCCTGTGTAAGGTTTTATGAGCCAGGGCTGTAAGGGGTACGCTGGGTCTCCCAGGATTACTATGGGCATTTCTACATCCCACACTGTGATCTTGTGGTCTGGAAAGAAAGGCCACACCTGCGGCTTTCTGTACAGGCCACTGTTCCTGAAGATGCGTGCGTCGTGCACCTTTCCAGACCAGCCTGCACTGATATCCATGGAACGCCCCCGATGATCCACAAGTGCCTGCAACACCACGGAGAAGTACCCCTTCCTATTGATGTATTCAGAGGCAGTAGCGTAGCTAGCGGGGTGCAGGGGAAGCAGCCGCTTCCCCTCAGCACATTTTCCAAAAGCGGTGCCTGCTGGGCCGGCGCTGGGGGCAGCACGGCCGGAGGAGCCATGGGGGGGCGGCGGGCGTGGCCGGAGGAGCGAGGAGGCCGGCTCCTTGGCCATCGCGCCCCACGCTCAGTGCGGCCCCAACATCACCGCAGCCACCTCCTGCAGCAGCTCAGGGCTGGGTGGCCAAGCGCTCCCCGCCCCTTGCTAATGCGGCAGCAGCAGCATCTCCCGGCAGTGGCTCACGGCCCAGTGAAATATTCCGCAGCCCCTGCATCCCATTGCGGCGGGCGGGGGGAGGCGAAAGGGCCCCTGCATCTTTAAGGCCGCTTGGCTGGTGAGCCCCGCATGGAGCGCACTGAGCACCGGGAGCGGGGCGAGTTTGTGGATCCGGGCTGGTGTTTACCCCGGACAGCGACGGGAGGGTCAGGGCCCAGACCGGCCCAGCCCAGCAGCGCCATGGAGCGAGGCTTGGCCAGCGAGTCATGGGCCCGAGCCGGAGCCGGAGCCGGGATCCACCTGCGGCGCTGAGCCGGGATCTGCCGGGGACAGAGATCGAGCCCCCCCCCACTCCTCCCCAGCAGGGACACACATACACATACAGAGCTGGGCTCACACACCCACGTGGGATCCTCCACAGCCATGCTCCTGGTTTTCTCATGTGCACAATGCTCCTGCCTGGCCCAGCGGCGCAGGATGGAAGGTGAGCGGCAGGGGTCCGGTGCCTTGCACTGGGGGGTCCGGGCGAGGGGCTCCCCGGGGCCGGGGCTGCAGGGCAGGGGCGCAGGCCGCACTGTCTGGATGGGGGGCCCTGGCACGGCGCAGGAGCCTGGGGCGGGGGGGCCGGGACCCTGTGGGTGGGGCTGGGCGGAGCAGCCTGGTGGGGAACCCCTGCAGAGCGGGCTGGGCAGGAGAGACTCTCCCGGGACTGTGGGGGGACGGGGGTATCCGCACCCCTGGGAAGCCCGCAGGAGTCCTGAGCCGGGCCCCGGGGTTAATCTCGGGGGGAAACGGGAGGAGCCAAGGGGGGCATGGCCAGAGGAGGAGCCAAGGGGGCGTGGCCAGAGGAGGAGCCAAGGGGGGCGCCTTTTTTATGTTTGCTCCCCCTACATTTAGAAGATGGCTACGCCACTGCTCAGAGGCAAGGTGGTCTGGCACTAAAATTTTAATGTGTGCGCCATCAATCACCCCGCCATAGTTAGGGAAACCCATCTCTGCAAAGCATCCACTACTTCATGCACATTTCCCAGAGCCATGGTCCTTCGCAGCACGATGCGATTTATTGCCCTGCACATCTGGAGTAATACAGCCCGAACAGTGGACTTCCCCTCTCCAAATTGATTTGCGACTGACCAGTAGCAGTCTGGATTTGCCAGCTTCCACACAGCGATTGCAACATGCTTCTCTACTGAAAGGGCAGCTCTCAATCTGGTGTCCTTGTGCCGCAGGTCGGGGGCCAGCTCAGCACATAGCTCCAGGAAGGTTGCTTTACGCATCCTAAAGTTCTGTCTCCACGGGCCGTCATCCCACACCTGCATGACAATGCGATCCCACCAATCAGTGCTTGTTTCCCTAGCCCCAGAGCGACGGTCCACCGTACGCAGCTGCTCTGTGAATGCACAAAGCACTGATAAGTTGCTGCCGTCCATATCACACTTGGGTGCTGGCGATTCATCCTTTGCTAACTCTGTGAGTAACTCTGCGAGTAACAGTGCTGCAATGCGCGATGTTCTCACGACAGCTAACAGCGCATAGGAGAGAAGTGCAGGATCCATCCTCTCACTGCGGATGCTGGCGTGCAATACAAAAGAATGAGAGTTGGGAAAACGGCGCGAAAGGAAGCCAGAAACCTTTGGAGGGCTGGGAAACAAAGCAGTGCATGACGGTACATTTTGCAATTCCCAGGATGCACCATGCGCCATTTCCGCATTCCCACAACATCTAGTGACGGATGTTGTCGCCAGGCACTGTGGGATACATACCCACAGTCCATTGCTCTCACTGTCAACAAAGGTGCCCCAAATGTGGACACGCTCTGTCACCAGAGGGAGCAAATGTAGACACACTTTGGCGACTTTGCTTTTGTTGATTTTTCCTTGGTGACATTAGTTTAATCGAAAAAACTTGCAAGTGTAGACAAGCCCTGAGAATCACGCCCTGTTCTCCCTACCTCATGGATTTTTGTTAAGGTGGCCAGAGCCCTGCAGGTGGGAGAGGGACAAACTAGCACTGTGTGAATGGACAGACTGTCTGATTTACTGACAGAAGGTTCCACCAGGTCACGGTCATCTAGCATTCTGACTAGGTGCTGTTCTGTGGTGGCTCCGGCCTTTCGGATGCTTCTGACCAGAGACATTCTTGTGCTGGGTTACGTCGTGATATCTCAGGCTATGTCTACACTACAAAGCTTTTAGCGACATGTCTGTGTCACTACAGCCGTGATGCTAAAAGTCATGCAGTGTAGCCGGTGTTTGTCAGCTCTCCTGCGACAAATACTTCCACCCCCAATGGGCGCGTTTGCGTTCTCGGCAGGAGAACAAACCAATGGGAGTTAGGAGCCGGTGCTCAGGGCAGGGGCGTCACGTGGAGCCCCGTGGCCCCCATGTCTAGGAGCCGGACCTGCTGCTGGCCGCTTCCGGGGCGCCGCGCGGTGTCGGATCAGGTAGGGACTAGCCTGCCTTAGCCGGGCAGCACCGCCGATGGGACTTTTAACGGCCCGGTCGGCGGTGCTGACCAGAGACGCCGCGACCCAATGCCTTCCATTCCACAACCCAGTCCTGGGTCACCACCCGCAGTTTGAGAACCACTGGCCTAGACATAGGGTGACCAGATGTCCTGTTTTTAAAGGGACAGTCCTGTTTTTGGGGACTTTTTCTTATATAAGCATCTATTACCCCACACCCCCTGTCCCATTTTTTCACAGCTGCTGTCTGGTCACCCTACCTAGACGTCCTAGAGCTCCGCAGTCAGTCAGGGCCTGAGTCAAAGCCCAGCTGCGTCAGTTGAAGGTTTTCTGCTGAGCTCTATGGGCTTTGGTCCAGGCCTTGCTCACCCCACCACTCCGTGCAGAAACTGCCCATGAAACACCCAGTGTAGCTCCAGGAGCCCAGCAAGCTAAGGCCTCAGGTGGGCCACAGAGTCCCGGAGGAGGGTGGAACAATCAGGTTTCAGCCCCCTTGGGAGTCAGGGGCTCCTGGAGAGCACTTGGGGTAATTCACAGCCTGTATGCTGAGCCCAAGGAGTTTAGCTGATCTATTTTTAGATGGTGCCTGGTGCTGAGAGATGTTAGCACAGCACAGCCCTCTGGTATATGCACATTCTTATGAGCTGGAATTTGTATCTGTACCGAGGCTACTGCGTAGTCCGCTGCTGCACGCCGGACGTTTCTCTCACTGGAGTCTGTTGAATTTCTCAGGCAGAGCACTGCTCCCCTGGGCCTCTGAGCCTCTTTTCCCTGGGAAGTTTCTATCCAGATATTTGTCATTCCCTCACATTTCAGCAATGCCGGGTCTGTCCAGCTCTTCTTCCTTTGCTAGCTCCCCTGTGTTCGATGTCAAGCTCTCACCTGGCCATAAACAGACACCGTTAGAGCCATTCTCCGTTCTGGCTGGACTATGCTTGGAACCAGAAGAAATGATTTGGAGGAGGGGTGGGGGATGGATTGCAATGTTGCCTTTAAGCTGCATTTGTGTTTTCCTTCTTCTCAGCCCTGCCAGTGGCCTGCCCAGCCCCAGAGATATGTCACAACAGCCTCAGCCTAGCCAGAGCACACCCCACTCCAGCTGTGCCCCCGTGTCTCTGACACATCCCCTCTGTCAGGGCTGCAAGGGGGGCAGCGCAGAGCCTTCTCTGCACCATTGGAGTAACTCCCCTCTGCAGGAGCCCTCACTGGGCACGCTCTGAGCACATCACAGCTTAGGAAGACGTATAATAGCAGGAGGGAACTGGGTCTATTTAACGCCAATTGGCATTTCCAGGCCTAGAGCTGGGAGAGCTGCCTGCTGACAGGTGCTGCTGCGGGCGAGGTAGGCTGTGTGGGAGGAGCCCTGTTGCTGTGTGTGAGGAGCCCTGTGCGAGGGACACTGAACCTGTTTGCAATTAGCTCTACTGATGGTTTTAAACCTTTCAAAATAGCCCTGGGCCAAATCCTGATGCAGATCAAAGCTCTGATCTCACTTATCTCACGGTGTTAGAGCAAAGGTCAACTATTTGCCTATTTTCCCAGCCGCTCATCACATCCACACTCATCATATGCACGTAGCCGCTTCCCGGATATATGTATAGCAAAAACAATCAATCAAGGAAGTCAGACATACATATCCTGAAGACCCCCAGAAGAATAACCAATCAGGGAAGTCCAACAGATGTATCCTATTTACCCCTAGAAAGGAATTTAAAAATTCCATAGGTTAGCAGAATGTATGCACGCTAAGTTGTTTGTTACTGTGTATAAAAAAGGCTTGCTCTTTGCTTGTAAGGTGTGTTCCTCCCTCTGGCATGAGTCGAGGGGGACACCCACTCAGCTGACTGATCAATAAAGAACTTGAAGCCGTCTTCTAGACTCCCGTGCCTCCTTGGGGTAATTGGGCAGCTCCAGGGGGAAACGAGCCCATTTGGCTAACAACGGTAAATGTGGAGGAACAGAATTACCCGGGATTTACATTGGAGTGATTAAGAGCACAATCTGTGTTTCCTTGTGCACCCCTCAGTCTGCTGCTTGTATCCACCCATTGTCTCTTCTTGTTATTTGTCAGCTCTCTGAGGCAAGGACCATTGATCTCCTTGTTGTCTGTGTGTGTACAGCGCCCAGCACATTGGTACCCGATACACGACTGGGCTCCTCGGTGCTGCTGTAACACAAATCACCATCGTCATATGAAAATCCAGGACTGTCCTTGTAAAACGGGGATGAGAGACACTTTACCTGTGGGTCATTTTCATTAGATGATGATCAGTTTGAATATATTTTTTCAACTTGAAATGCCCCAACTGAGCACTGGATTGTACTCGTAGCACACGCTGCAGGTTCATGTGGGGGTGCAAGGTGGGATTTTCAGAGTGTTGAGTACCAGATAATTTCTTGTAGCGAGGCAGTGGGCTACCCCACAGCCCCGCTGAGGGCCGAACCTCCCCTACTACCAACGTGGGCGGAGCCACCGGGTCCGGCGCCCGCCCCTCCAAGGTCACGGCCCCGACCTGAAAGTATAAAAGCCCGCCTGCAGAGCTCAGTGGAGGCCAGGCCGGCGGAGAGAGCAGACGTCCCTGGCCGAGCTCCTGCTTGGGAAACAGCCGCAGGCCGCGAGTGGCCTGCTGACTCACCGGGGCGGTCGAGCCTACCCCTCGCCCGGTACCCCGAGGAGGACTGGCCAAGCCTGCCCCTCGCCCGGTACCCCGAGGAGGAGCCGAGCCTGCCCCGTGCCAGGTACCCCGAGGAGGAGCCGAGCCTGCCCTTCGCTCCCTACCCCGAAGAGGAGCCCATGCTGGTGGAGAGCACCGATGACACTAAGACGGCCCAGGTACCCTACGAGGGGGAGTGTGGCAGTAGCCCGGGGGCAGCTGACCCCAGTCTGGCTGCTGCACGGCCAGAGCCAATGTCAGTGTGTTGTGACCAGGATCCCCACTGACAGCAGTGAGTTTCCGTCACTGCTAGGGCCCCGGGCTGGGACTCAGGGGAGTGGGAGGGCCTGCGACCCCCTGCCACCCACCCCACGGGTGGCAGACTCCCCCCCCCCCTTTCCCTGGCCTAGAGAGGCTGGGGGCTGCTACAAACCCCGACCCAGCCCCTGCTTAAGGGCCTGGGCCTCTGACTGCCTATTTGCTTTCTGCCCCGCCCTGACCTAGGGCCTGGGGTGCCACAAACTGACCCAATCCCTGCTTAAGGGCCTGGGTACTTGCTTGACGATTGGTTTGCTGCCCCGCCCTGGCCTAGGGCCTGGGCTGCTACCAACTCCGATCCAGTCCCTGCTTAAGGGCCTGGGTATTGGCCTGACTGTGTGATTACTGCCCCAGCCTGATTGGGGCTCGGGGCTCTTTTCGGACTGTAGGGAGGCAGTGGGCTACCCCACAGCCCCGCTGAGGGCCGAACCGCGGCCCAAAACTACTACATTGCTATTCATACAATTATGAAAAATTCTTCAATTTGAGAAGCAACAAGCAACCTACAGAATTATTACTAATTGCTTCTCATACAACTGATTCAGGGAAAACTAAAATCCAAAGATGGAATTATTGATCATTGTTATTTCAGGTAAAATTCACTTCATTAGCTATATCTAAAGCACCGGTATCGATAAAACTGAGTACAAAATCCAACAAGCACAAAATAACATATTAAATTAGTTATTTACACCACACAAATGTGTTTATTATTCAACTTGAGATAGGCTACGAGTCAAATATCATTAACATCATTCAGTAGCCATGCTCAAAGAAATCCCATAGAAGCAAATGCAAATTCAGTTAAGGTAAACTAAGTCACAGGACACTGGTATCATTAAACTTGGTATCCGAATGTCCTAAAACTGAGCGAAGGACTCAATGAGGTAAAACAGGTAAGATAACTGTGGCACTACACATAAAGAAAGAGCATTAACTGAACAAGTCTTTAGTCTGGCAAAACTAGCAATTGCTTTTCATAATGTTCCAAGTTAATGGTATTTCTAGACCCAGAGGTAGGATTCAAAGCGGGAAGCTGCCCAGATGTTCTAAGCTCACAGAGCCTGACCGGAGTGTAGCCACGGCCCAGTCCCAGGGTCCCCGGGCTCGCTGTCCGGGCACAGAGCTGCTGTGTAGTGTTGTTAGTGCTGTGGCGCGTTGCTGGGGCTGCAGGGTTGTTAATGATGCTGGTGCTGCCGTTCTTGGAGCTCTGGGGTCAGCTGCACTAGCAGACGGTGCAGCGCGTTGCTCCAGCAGACCTCGAAGTTACTCAGAAAGAGAAACCACCGGCTCGGGGCAGTGGCAAAGGTGCTCGGCCAGGCTCATTTTCAGCAAAGCACGATACGAGTGCCCTGTCCAGCGGGTCACAGGGAATTAACACGCATGTGCCCATGACAAGGTAAAAGTTCAGTCAGCACACCAGGACGCTGGCCCCTCGGCCACTACAAAGATGCCCCTCTGTCACGTTATGGATTTGAACTGGGACCATATAGAACATGGTTGCAACCAAGGTCCTGTAGTGGCACCAAATCTTGTATAAAGGGGGTCAAAAGAGGTGTCTAAGACAAGGTTCTGGTTTGCTGGTTATGATTATGCTGTCTATATGTGTGTATCATTTTTGTAGTTGAAGTTATGAATATTGGCTCTACACTGTCTGTATTTCAAACTTATGCTATGCTTCTGGGAGACATCCCAGACAAGTTGGTGTCAGCTCTGCCTAGCCTGCTTGATGGCCATTAAGGACCATCAGCTACACAACTGACCCACTGAGAGAAGGCAAATACGCCTTGTAACTCAGCAAAGTATGCAGGGACTGGCCGATGTGACTCCAGACTCCATTTTGCTGTGATTTTCCACAGTAAGGACAAAGAGGTGTTCTTACACCTGGAAAAGACTATAAAAGACTGATGCCTCATCTCCATCATGTCTTCAATCCTGCTCCTTACCTCTGGAGGGACTTTGCTACAAATGGAAGCTCTGAACAAAGGACTGAATGACCCATCCCAGCTGGGGATGTTCCAGAGACTTGATTTGAACCTGCAGTTTATTCCATCACTGCTACAAGCCTGAACCAAGAACTTTGCCATTACTGTATGTAACTGATTCCATGTAACCAATTCTAGCTCTCATCTATATCCTTTTCCTTTTATGAATAAACCTTTCGATTTTAGATTCTAAAGGATTGGCAACAGCGTGATTTGTGGGTAAGATCTGATTTGTATATTGACCTGGGGCTGGGGCTTGGTCCTTTGGGATCGGGAGAACCCTTTTTCTTTTACTGGGGTATTGGATTTCATAACCATTCATCCCCATAACGAGTGGCAAGGGGGTGATACTGGAAAACTGGAGTGTCTAAGGGAATTGCTTGTGTGACTTGTGGTTAGCCAGTGGGGTGAGACTGAAGTCCTCTTAGTCTGGTTGGTTTGATTTGCCTTAGAGGTGGAAAAACCCCAGCCTTGGGCTGTAACTGCCCTGTTTTAAGCAATTTGTCCTGAATTGACACTCTCAGTTGGGTTCCGCCAGAACCAGCATCGTTACACCCTCCTACGACTTCTCCTTTTACACAGTGATACAAAGAAATTACGTCACACTCCAGATGTTCCCACCCTTATCCTTGTACCTGCTAGTTCAAACAAAACATCCTCATCCATTATCCTGACATCCCATCCTCATCTTAGGAGGAGTTGGTGTGTTCTTGTACCGTCTCTTAGGAGTGTGTTTCTGTAGTTACCGGAGAGATCTGGGTGTTTTTGTTCCATCCTCGCTGGTCAGGAGTGTGCTGACTTGGTTAGCTGCCACTTGGTGTGTTACTGTTCTGCCAAGGCCAGGCCTGCTCTGGTTCCCAGCCCTCGGTTCACACTGTTCGTTATGTCTCGGGCTCCAGCAAGGCCGACATCTAGTACCCCCTCCTGAGAGCTGGAACCCGCTGTCCAACTGCCTAGCTCCTCTGGGCACAGCGCTGACCCTTCGGACTCCCTTGTGCTTAAACATCTGCCCCCAGAACTCCACCCAAAGAGCGCGACGTTTCTGATTTACAGTTTAACTCTCTCAGGGGCACACAGCAGCTGAGAAGCAATTAACGTGTTTGCTTTTTTACTTAATCATATAAAGCACAAGAGGATACCGATCATACAAACCTACAGACACTCCGTGCCTGTCTCTGCCTCAGTTTCCTCACCACTCCAGGGCATTTGATGGGCTGGGGTCAGAGACCTGTTGTCTAATATTTGGATGGAATAAATGGGCCAAAGAGTCAAAGATGTTACTGTAACCCTGTCACTGCCTGTGACCCCGGAACCTCTTAATGCCGACTGGCGAGGGGTACAGAGGGGTTACAGGGATCCCCTGAGTCCGGTCTGTACAGTCTAGTTCTCCAGAAGAGTGTCATGTGAGGTCACACTGGTCATCAGTACCATGGTGAAATGCACGTACCGATGCTGTGTAAGGAGTTATGTATATACTCTGAGAATTGTGTTCGTAAGGTCTGTGTCTATGGACTGGTCACCAGGTGAAGGGCAGGTTTTCTGTCAGATAAGAAATGTTTCTCTGTCTGTCTGTTTACATGTAAATTCAGTATTGTATGGCTCCTAATGGGCCTCCTCTCACCAGTCTGAACCGAATGCTAATGGAGGGTTGTGAAACTTCACAGAGAACTAAGAGGAAGAAGTAAACAGCTTGAGTGGGGAGAGGAACACATGTTACCTTGAGGTGCACAGCTAAGGTTTGTTTTTGTATATTTGGGAGGACAAAGAAGACACCCCATCATCTTCCACCTGGGAAGTAAAGACAACGAGTTTGGTTCATGAAGGTGGGATCTCAGCCAGGCTTAGTTGAAAACGCTGGAGAGAACTGGGGGGAGAAAAGCTTCTTTAGACAAGAGGATCACTTGTTAGTTAAGTTTAGTCACTAGAAAGCACGTTGTGATTTGGTTTTATATGTAACTGTTTGTTTCCAATATTCTTACTCGCTGTCACTTGAACCTCTGTTCTCTGATAATAAACTTACTCCTGTTTTCACTAGAAGTGGATCTCCGGGCCGTGTGCTCAGCAGAGCGCTGTTCTGAGGTACGAGGAATACACTGGCATGTTCTGGGCCTTTGGGAGCAGCAGGCCTGGTAATTCTGTGAGCATTCAGTGGATCAGGGCTGGACGCTACAGAGGACGCTTAGAGAGGTTGAGGGTTGGCGGGTGCCTCTAACCCCTACACAGAGAGAGCGAGGCCTGCGGGGGCCTGGAGGGCAGGGCTTGTCCTGCCAGAGGCTGGTGGGTTTGGGGAGCTGATCACAGCAGACCCAGACAAGACTTCCTCACACGAAGGGCAGGAGGTGGTGAGGTGCATCCCAGCCTGGGTACCCCTGGGACGCGTCACGCTGTCCAACATTACACAGTTTTAAACAAGATTCTGGGTTTGATATGCAGAGACCTCAGCCTGCTTAATACAGTGGCAAACCCACCATTGGAAAGTCTTCTAACCTTTTCTTAAACATACAGAAAAGGAAAAACAGTTAAAGCCTTTGAAATGGGAAGTGTTCAGTCAGGCTTTCGTTTTAACAACACCCTTGTTCCCTTTCCTTTTCAGTGCAGAGAGTCTTTAGAAAGAACCAACCCCCCTTGTCTGCCAATCTCTAAGATGGTATTAAGGATGGTTAGAACATAAAAATGGCCACAGTGGGTCAGACCAATGGTCCATCTAGTCCAATATCCTGTCTTCTGACAGTGGCCCAGTGCCCAGATACTTCCGAGGGAATGAACAGAACAGGGTAATTTTGGAGTGATTCTCCCTTGTCATCCAGTCCCACTTCTGGCAGTCAGAGGTTTGGGGTCACCCAGACTATGGCTTGCACCCCTGACCATCCTGGCTAATAGCCATTGAAGGACCTGTCCTCCATGCCCTTAGCTAATCTTTTTTGGACCTTCACAACATACCTTGGCAATGAGTTCTGCAGGTTGACTTTGTGTTGTGTGAAGAAGTACTTCCTTATGGTTGTTTTAAACCTGCTGCCCATTCATTTCAGTGCATGGACCCTGGTCTTTGTGTTATGTGATGAGGTAAATAACACTTTTTCGCCATGCCAGTCATGAGTTTAAAGACCTCTGTCATATCCCTCCCTTAGTCGTCTCTTTTCTAAGATGAACATGAACAGTCCCAGTCATTTTAATCTCTCCTCGTATGGAAGCTGTTCCATTCGGTTCGCTTTTTTGACTGCTGCTGCACAACCAGTGGATATTTTCAAGGAAGTGTCCACGATGACTCCAAGATCTCTTTCTTGAGTGGTAACAGCTAATCTAGAACCCATCGTTTTGTATGGATAGTTGGGATTATGTTTTCCAATGTGCTTTACTTTGCATTTATCAACATTGAATTTCATCTGCCATTTTGTTGCCCAGTCACCCAGTTTTGTCAGATCCTTTTGTAGCTCTTCGCAGTCTGCCTGGGACTTAACTATCTTGAATTAATTTTGTATCCTCTGCAAATTTGGCCAGGTAACTGTTGACCCCCTTTTCAATATCAGCACTAGTCCCAGTATAGATCCTTGTGGGATCCCACTACTGTATTTACCTCTCTCCATGGTGAACACAACCCTTTGTTTCCTATCTTTTAACCAGTTACCGATCCATGAGAGGACCGTCCCTCTTATCCCATGACAGCTTACTTTGCTTAAGAGCCTTTGGTGAGGAACATTGTCAAAGGCTTTCTGAAAGTCCAAGCACAGAGGAACCCCGCTATAACACGCCCCGCGATACCGCAAATTCGGTTATAACGCGGGGCGAGTCTGGCCCCGGCGGCTGCAGTGGGCGCGGGGCGTTTGGGATCCATGCCCCGGTGGCTGCAGCAGGAGCGACTCTCCCTGCAGCCCTGGCAGGCCCCTGGGGTTCTCACCTCTGTCCCCGGCAGGGCCGGCTCCAGCCCGCCCCGGCAGCTGCGGTGAGCAGTCTGGCCGGGAGAGCGGGGCTGCCGCGCTCCAGCCGGAGGTCCGGCCGGGGTTGCGGGGTGGGGCTGCATGGCTGCCGCGCTCCGGCCAGTGTCCGGCTGGCGTCGCGGGGATGCGGGGATGCCGCGCTCTGGCCAGCGGTCCGGCCGGTGTCGCAGGGCTGCGCGGCTGCCACACTCCGGCTGGGAGAGCGGGTCTGCTACGCTCTGGCCGGCGTCACAGGGCTGCCGCGGTCCGGCTGGAGGTCTGGCCGGGGTTGCGGGATGGGGCTGCGGGGCTGCCGTGCTCCGGCCAGCGGTCCGGTCAGCGTTGCTGGGCTGTGGGGCTGCTGCGCTCCGGTCGGCATCGTGGGGCTGCCGTGGTCCGGCCAGAGGTCTGGCCAGGGTTGCGGGGCTGCCGCGGTCCGGCCGGGAGAGTGGGGCTGCTGCGCTCTGGCCGGCGTCGCAGGGCTGTGGGGCTGCCGCGCTCCAGCCAGCGCTCTGGCCAGGGGAGCGGGGCCCCCAAAGACGACCACCGCCGGGGCGAATCAGCCTAAAGCCGGCCCTGCTGGCCGCCCCCTTCTCTCTCTCCCCCCGCTCCCTCCCTCCCGCTAGCCAGGGCGCACACTCTGCTGCAAACTGAACACAAGTGCAGTGGAACCCCACTATAACGCGACCCCGCATTTACCGCGATTGAATTTTTTGGACCCCAATGATCGTGTTATAGCGGGGTTCCACTGTACACTATACCCACTGGCTCACCCTTCTCCACATGCTTGCTGTTGACACCCTCAAAGAATTCTAATAGATTGGTGAGGCATGATTTCCCTTTATCAAAGCCATTTTGACTCTTCCCCAACAGACTGTGTTTGTGTATGTGTCATGCTGACCGGCCTGTAATTGCCAGGATCGGCTCTGGTGGCTTGCGAGCTTTTGCGTAGATTGACACTTATTTTCCCTATATTGCCCTAACCTATTGTCTAGTTTCTCCCTAATTTATTTTTAATTTACAAGTTTTGATATCAAATTGAATTATAGTTGCTGTAATCTAGTTAATTCACTGCGTTTATACTTGGTTATCTGATACTATGTCTAAATTTAGCTATTGAATGATGTTAATGCTTAGCTACTAGTTTATCTTAATTAGGGTAACCAACCTGTTTGAAGCTGTTCAGTAATTAAATGAATTCCAGTGTAGTTAATGGTCATAGTTTTTGAACTTTATACTCAGTTTTATAACACTAATCTGTTCAAGATAGTTAAATAACCTTGTTTCAATGTACTTTATATTTGACAATTACTCTCCACTTCATTATTCAAGTCATTAATGAAAAGATTGATTGAACCGGACCCAGGACTGACGCCCTGTGGAACCCCAAAAGATACGTTTTTGCAGGCTGATAGCGAACCATTGACAATTATTCTTTGGATGGTTTTGCCAACAAGTTGTGCATCCACCTTACAGTAATTTCATTTAGAATATATTTCTCTAATTTGCTTTTAAAAAATGTCACGTTGGACTGCATCAAAAACCTTCTTAAAATCAAGATCTGTCATGTCTACTTTTCCCCCCATCCTCTAGGCCAATAACCCTGTCAAAGAAGGAAATTAGGTTGGTTTGGCATGATTTGTTCAATGTAATATGCTATTTTTTAACAAAAATACTGATTTTAAGACAATCTTATGATTTTGGGGTTTCACTCGTGATTTTTGAATGCTTGAGGCTGGCAGTGCTGCACTGTTATATGTGTAACCCTTCTGCCCATCTAAGTTGGCAGCAACAAGGGCCGGGTTCTGTATCTAGGGGTTCCGTTTCAATAACGCAATGCAAAACCGGCTCGAGCCCCCATCCAGTGACCTGGGACAATTACATACCACCCCCTGGGCGACTCTAGGAGGCAATATTTCCCCTCTCGCAAGCATGGAGTCTGAGTGTAGCAGAAAATGTTTAATAACATGAGGTAAATGTCATCAGCATTAAATTGGAAAAACACCACAAACAGGATTCATAACACAAACCATGAGCAAAAGACCCACCCCAGCAAATTGGGCTTTGCCCTTTCCCTTTGGTTCTTGAATCCAGCAACCCAAAAGTCACCCAGAGTCCCCAAAGTCCAACACCCCCAAAGTCTCTTGGGTCCAGCAACCACACAAAGTCCCAAAAGTCCAACAACCCGCCAAAGTCTCTGTCCCTGGTCAGTGCAGCCCCAGAGTTCGGGGGGGGGGAAGGCACCGGCTGCCTCTCCGCGGGGTTCCGCCGCAGCCTTCACCATGAGCTGCTCCACTCCACCAGCTGTCCCGTGAGCTGCTCCCACAAGGCTCTGCTTTGCTCTGCTAGCTGCTCCTCCAGCCGCTCCGCTCACCAACCTGTGAGCCGCTCAGCTCCGCTCCAACTGTCCCCGCGAGGCTCCACTCTGCTAGCTGCTCCGCCAGCCGCTTAGCAATATAGCTTCAGGCTCCCCCACTAGTTAACACAGCCTCAGTGATCTCAGCTCTTGGTAACTTTAGCTCTTTTGTGATTTTAGCTCTTAGCAATTTCAGCTCATAGTAGGGGAGCCCCGGTGCTAGTGCACCATTGGCCCAAAGAGAATTCAGCTCAGCAGCCTGTAACTAGACTTGAAATGGAATCAAAGTTGAAATCTGACATTCAACAGTGGAGAGAGAAGAGATGGATAATTGGTGTTCTAAACCCTCAGAGAGGGCCCACACCATCAAGTGCAAATACCTATCCCCATTCTCTCTTTATTCACTGGGTTTTGTAACCCATGCCCCTTGTCAAGCAAGTGCCACTTAGGTAATGGTGAAGGACTCACTCAGTCCTTCCATCATACAACAGTTCCACTGGCCTTGATTCACAGAATCAGGGTAACAAAACTTTATTCTTCCTGTCCCAATAACAGAGAAACTGGGGATCCCACACCAGCCAAAGTAACCACTTTGAGTTGCTGTTGTTTCATGCCAGGCGAGTGGGTTTGTGCCTATGCAAACAAGATCAGCCCCTGGAGTTCTTTTCCACACTTGCCATAATTCACCAGCAGATGTCAGCGTAGAGCTCATCCTGACTCTGCTTACACTTGGAAATGTGACGTTAGCGCAGTCAACATTGCAACTTGAGACAGACATTGTTCGTTTGTTCATTTTTCTGTCTCAGGGTAAATTACAGTGGCAATGGACATGGTTCATGGAAGACCCTGAAAGGTCCAGATGGATATTAGGTAAGAATCCAGGATTATGCATAGAGATGAATCTGAGTTACACACTTCAGATCTGGAATCAGATTCAGATCCGACTTCTTCAACCTTTGAGGATTTTCAGATTCTGGGCTTTTCAGCCAATTATAGAGCTAAATCAGGGTTATAAAATTTGTATTTATTGTTGTCGTGTTATCAATTAGAGGTCAATGCCCCACTGTACTAGGTTCTCTGGAAAAACATAGTAAGGGAGGGAGTGTGAAGCAGAGCCAGGAATTAAAGGACTATCTCAATCTAGTGCCCCTACTGCCAGTCTGACCATTATCCACTGTTGTGTGTGAGTGGGGGAGGGGGAGGGGGAGGACGGACACTGGGATCCAGTGGGTTCTGGTGTGGCCGATCTCTAACCACAAGGGGGAAATAACAGGAATTATTTGCACTGCGGCAGCCCCAGTCATGGTCGTGTTTGTTTGAAAACTGTAACCAATGGGAAGCAGTGGGAGGGCAGAGGCGATAGATGACATTGCATTAGCAGATGAGCCTCATGGTGTTGATAGACTGTGAAGGGGCTTGGACTGAAAACAAGCTGTTTGTGTTCGATTAAATGGGGACTGGGGGAGCCAGAAGAAGGAAGCAAATGGAGAAAGCCCCACTTTTGAGGTGTTACATAGTTTTGCCTTCGTGTCTCTTCAGCCTTCTTTCTTCCTTCTTGCTCTCTCCACTCTCCTCACACTCCTCTCTGATACAGCATTTTCTCCTTTTATCTCAATCTCTCACCTGTGGCTTCATGTAATCCCTCTATGCTCCCTCTTCTAAGCATCCTTCCTCCCTCCTTCAGAGCCTTGCACACAGCCTTCCATTGTTGCTTCTGTGCCAATGTTATTCCTTCGCCATTTCCCGCCTGTATCATATTCCTGTGTCATGGCGAATGACCTAGAGAGATGAAGGACCTGGCAGTGTGTACCACTAGGAGGCGTAAGAAACTGGGACTGGAGACAAGGGGCCAGAAATCTCCTAGAGCAAGGATAGCATAGATTGAAGGCATAGTTACCAATTCTCACGGTATTTAATGCTTCTCTTAAAACCTCAGCTCCTTCAGTCATGTGATCAGTTAAGAATCTCAGATTTTTTTTTAAGTATGTTTCTAGCCCTCAGGGTTGCTAAGAAAAGCTTGAAAACGTGACTGTCTCCAGGGCCCAGAAACATTGTTCCATTGCAAATTGCTGACTGAGTGAAATTGGAACATTTCGTCAAGAAGGGCCAATTTCACTGCAGCACCACGGAATGGAGGAAACTCTGCCTACATCAGAATCCTGCCTGGTTTCCGCTAGTTCACCTGCCAGGCTCCTTTGCAACCTGCCCCGTGGCCTACTAGCAACCTCAGAGCTTCCAGAGTCCATGGCCTTGGAGCAGATACACATGCAGATTGTCCTGGGGGCTGGGAACATCCAAAATTGTCAGTGTCCATGACTCCAGGGATCCATTCCCTTTTCCAGAGACTTTTCAAAAACTGTGGGTTTGTTCCTAATCCAAATTCTGAAATATAAAAATCTTGCACAAAACAGAATTACACTTCCCTGCCCCCTCTCTAAACCCTTTGTGTATTATTTTTAAAAGATCTCAAGATTTTAAGCCAATTGCATGATTTTTGGAAGCCTGATAATGGTTTTCAAATGCTTGGGATTAGCAGCACTGCCAGGGGATGTGTTATGAAGCAGCAGTAACCAACTGACAGGGACATAACAGACTTTGTAGTCATCTAAAAGGATTATCTGGAATAGGGTGACCAGATGTCCCGATTTTATAGGGACATTCCCGATTTCTGGGTCTTTTTTCTTATATAGGCTCCAATTACCTCCCACCCCCATCCCGATTTTTCACATTTACTGTCTGGTCACCCTAATCTGGAAGGCTTTAAAGTATGAGTGCTTTCTAACTTACCCTCAGTGAGCAGGCAATATAAAGTCTCTAGCTCAAACTCAAACCCATGCCAGGTATATTTCATTGGAGAAAATTTGGGATAATGTACATGAATCGGGAAATGCCCTATTGGGAACTGGATGCCTAATTCCAGTCAATTTTATTAGACTTGGATGTCTAAATCTCCTAGACAGCCTTGAAAATCTCAGCCCTGTTAAAAAGGGAGTGTAAATTTAAAGGTCCATCCCAGCTCTTCCCAGACATAACGGCGGCTGGTTTCCTGTAAGATATTCACTACCCACATTCAAGCCCGGTGGTGTCATTCAGATTTAATTCATGCCATGAAATTTCCTTCTTCCATGCTGCTCACTCTTGTTATCCCGGCAGGTATGGTTTCATGCACCCCGTATAAATGGCTGAGGGCAATGACAGCATGGTGACCCAGTTCATCCTCCTGGGGCTGACGGATCGTCAGGAGTTGCAGATACCCCTCTTCGCGGCGTTCCTGGTGATCTATGTTCTTATGCTGGTGGGGATTCTTGGGATGATTGTGTTGATCTGGGTTGATCCCCGACTCCACCCCCCATGTACTTCTTCCTCAGTAACATGTCCGTTGTTGACCTCTGCTACTCCTCAGTCTTCGCTCCAAGGATGCTGGTGAATTTCTTAGTGGGGAGTAAAAGCATTTCTTACTCTGCCTGTATTGCTCAACACTTCTCTTTTGTTGTGTTTGTGAGCACAGAAGGGTTCCTGCTGGCCGTGATGGCGTATGACAGCTATGTCACCATCTGTAACCCTCTGCTCTACACCGCTGTTATGTCTAAGAGAGTCTGTATTCATCTAGTGGCCAGCTCACATGTAGGGGGGCTTATGAACTCACTGACTCACACATGTGGCTTGCTGAGGTTGTCATTCTGTGGACCCAATGTCATCAATCATTACTTTAGTGACACTAACCCATTACTGAAGCTTGCTTTCTCTGATAACCACATCAGTGAGATTTTGCTTGTAGCGTTCTCTGGGGTTATTGCCATGTCCATCCTCCTGATTGTCATAATCTCTTATCTGTACATCCTCTTCTCTCTCCTGAGGATCTGCTCCGCCAAGGGCAGGCGCAAAGCCTTCTCCACCTGTGCCTCTCATCTGACAGCTGTCACCATGTTCTATGGACCTGTGAGCTTAAGCCACATACAGCCCAGTTCCAGCTACTCACTGGAACAGGAGAAAATCTCTGCTGTGTTTTATACCCTGGTGGTCCCCATGTTGAACACCCTGATCTACAGCCTGAGGAACAAGGAGGTTAAGGATGCTCTTAAGAGGGTGATAGGCTGGAAAAACATTCCCAGCTAATTTGTTCACCATGACAATTCCAGTCAATTGAGAAGAGCAATTGGAAGAAGGATCGTAGGATGGTCTATGGGTTACTGCCTTGATTTGTGTATCACAAATGTCGCACAAGAATTAAATGAAACTCAAAGAACTGATGTAGCATGTGGAAATGATGTTTTACAATTGCTTGAGAGGAACAATGTTACCTAATGTCCTGTCATTATGTGGCTGTTGGAATATAGACCTTTCCTTGTTTCTTGACCATTAATCTATTTGAAATGGTGCCCTGCAAGGTTATCTGAGATTAAAAATAAAATAAACTTGGTTCTAGGTTTAATTTCTTAATGTGTTACTTTAATTAATGCTCTGTATGTGACTCGCATTATGAGAATTCAACGCTTTTGCTCTCTTTAGTGTCTGGGCCTCATACGGGCTGCCACAATTGATCTCTATCCCTTTTGTAACAGCCCTTAACGTAGTTGAAGACTGTTATCAGGTCCCTCCTCAGTCGTCTTGTCTCAAAACAAAACATGCCCATTTTAAAAAAAACTTTCCTAATAAATCAGGTTTTGTAAACCCTGTTTGTCATTTTTGTTGTTCCCCTCTGGACCCTCTCCTATTTGCCCACATCTTTTCTAAAGCGTGGCTCCCAAACCTAGACACAGAACTTCAACCTCACCACTGCCAAGCAGAGCCAAACCAGCACTGCCCTGGTCTGACATACAACATACCTGGTAATCCCCCCTAAACAGCCTGTTTCACAACTGCACCTCATTGTTGGCTCCTAGTCAACTAGTGATCCATTTGAACTCCCAGATCCATCTCAGCAGCACTTCTCCCTAGCCAGTTATTCCCCACATTGTATTATGCATTTGATTTTCCCTTCTAGAGTGAAGTACTTTGCACTTGTCTTTATATTGATCACATCTGTATTCATACTAGTGCTCCATACATCTACTCTTAACAGGGTTATTGTATATACTTAGGCTGGGAAGGAATACATTTTTCTCCATAAATGTTGGTAAATATTGATTTCACCATATGCCCACAAACCAATGAAAAAAATGTTGCCATCAATAATAATTGAAATTTACAGATAGGCAAAGTAAGAAAAATTGCAGCGTCAGAATGTATTCGAGTTCGATTTAAGGATATTTATTTTATCTATTTTGACAAGTGATGTTGAGCATTTGTGTTTTAACAGTTATAAAGCTTTAACTTTTTGAATCTCAGTGTCGACTGTCATTAAAAAAATGTCTGACCTCCCAATGTCTGATCCCCCATAATTTCCCGCAATTGTAAAGGTTTAAACATTTAAAATAAAAAAAGGCTTAAACATAAACATCGATATTATCAATTAAAATGATAAAAAAACTAAAAATCAAATTCTGACAAGGCTCTATATACTTCTTATACAGCTTTATTCTCAATCATCTTCTTGTCACCTTGTGCTGGTGCCCATCTGTTTGTCATCTGTATCGTTGTCTCTTATTTTAAGCTTACATTACAAGCTCCTTTGGCCAGAGGTTGGGTTTTTTTCTTTTGTTTTGTTCTATGTTGGTACAGCACCTAACAGAATGGGGTTGGGATTAAGCCCAATACTAATGAATTAATGAAGTAGTATCAATAATAATGCTCATGTAATGTTAGTCCCACCAATGCCATATATTTCAGAGGGGTAGTCGTGTTAGTCTGTTTCAGCAAAGACAACGAGGAGTCCTGTGGCACCTTAAAGACTAACAAACGTATCTGGGCATAAACTATCCTGATACATTTGTTAGTCTTTAAGGAGCCACAGGACTCCTCATTGTCAATGCCATATAGTGATTTTATAGGTTTACTTACAGCAACGCTATACATTTATCATATATTTTAAGGGCTAGAAAGGACAATGAGATCATTTAGTCTGACTGTATAACTCAGGTCACAGTCCTATACAGTTATCCTCGGTATTAAGCCCATTAACTGGCATTTTATTAAGTGTATCTTACGGAGAGCCATCAAGTCTTGATTTCACAGCCGCTCTAGCTGGATAAACCGTCATGTCCCATGGTCGTTCATTCCAGCCGTTAACCACCCTCCCTGTTGAAAATGTGAGCCTCATGACTAATCTGAATTGGACTAGTTTTACTTTGAGTACAACAATATAGTGTTCATTAGAACTGGGGGGAGAGGGGAGTTGGACCAAAATCCTTTTTTTCTGAGCAACGCAGATTTGGGTTAACAGAAATATTTTATGAATCTGTGTCAAATGAGCTGGATTGTTTTGCTTTGATCTAAACCTCAGAAAAATCTAAAAGGTCTAAATATTTTAAGTTTTCCATTTAAAAGACTTTTTGTTTCAAAATTTACTTCAATTTTATTAAAAAATATAACAATTGCAAAAACTGCAACAGATCAAACAAAACATTTCATTCAACTAGTCAGTCAGCCAAAAAAATGGAAATTTGGGTCAACCAGAAACTAAAGTTTTTCATTTATGTTTCAGACTAGCCAGCAAACCAAGAAATCAGTTATTCACAGAGTTCTTTTGATCATACACTTTTTTTTCTCATCATTGCTATATACTGATTAGCCCTATTCTCACCACTGACACAATTCTATTGCTTTAGGGCTGGTCGACACAGAAACTGACGCTACAGCTATTTAATGTAACTCCCTATATGGCCTTTGGGCTTGTCTTCACTACCGCCCGGATCAGCGGGTAGAAATCGATCTCTTGGGGATCGATTTATCGCGTCTCGTCGGGACGCGACAATCTATCCCCGAATCGACGCGTGTACTCCACCAGCCCAGGTAGGAGTAAGTGCCGCCGACAGGGGAGCCGTGGCCATCCTCACAGCTATCCCCGTAGCTGAATTTGTGTATCTGAAATCGATCGCCCCCCCCCCCGTAGTGTGGCCGTAGCCAAATAAGAATGCCATTTTCTGGTTTAGTTTAATCCAGTAAATTAAGAGTGTCCATACCAGGATAGCTCTAGTGCCTTAAATTCACATATTATCTTGCTCAGGAATAACTTCCCAATGCAAACAAGCCCCTGTTCTCACCAACACTGATTTAGAGCTTTACTTTCACCCCTCCATGCAGAGGTGGGACACTGAACAGCAAGGTTTAGCAGTGGGAAAATGAATTTATTTGATGTTTTTCCATCCCGAAGAACCCAATACAATTGGGCAAACATTCTGGTGTAGCTGAATATGCACTTTTCTCTGAAAAAAAGTTTCAGCCAAAGAATTTTGGCCAGCTGTAGTTAGGATACTTTCTACCCCATGGAAATGCCTTACACTTAAACTCTGCTAGGTAGACCTGAGCCAAGGGATAATAGAGTTTAGCCCATTGTGATTAATGGTGAGAGGACATAAATCCACTGAAGCACACTCAGACGCAACTTCCTCCGGGATTCAAGAGTTGACCCGCAACCCAACCCCATTCACGGGGGTTCTTTTTATCTTGCATTAATAAAGTTTCAATGAAAAATATTAGAGCACAATATTGGATCAATCATAGAATCATAGGACTGGAAGGGACCTTGAGAGGTCAGAAGTCCAGACCCCTGCACTCACCGCAGGAAAAAGCACCATCTAGAACATCCCTGACAGGTGTTTGTCTAACCTGCTCTTAAAAATCTCCAATGATGGAGATTTTGCAACCTCCCTAAGCAATTTATTCCGGTGGTTAACCACCAGGACAGTTAGGAAATTTTTCCTAATGTCCAACCTAAACCTCCCTTGCTGCAATTGAAGCCCAGTGCTTTCTACACTGGAAAATACTGATTAGTAAAAAATGAAATATTGGAATGAAGCATTGGAATAACAGAGACTTGGTGGGATAACTCACATGACAGGAGTACTGTCATGGATGGATATAAACTGTTCAGGAAGGACAGACAGGGCAGAAAAGGTGGGGGAGTTGCATTGTATGTAAGAGAGGAGTATGACTGCTCAGAGCTCTGGTATGAAACTGCAGAAAAACCTGAGAGTCTCTGGATTAAGTTTAGAAGTGTGAGCAACGAGGGTAATGTCGTGGTGGGAGTCTGCTATAGACCACCAGACCAGGGGGATGAGGTGGACGAGGCTTTCTTCCGGCAACTAGCAGAAGTTACTAGATCGCAGGCCCTGGTTCTCATGGGAGACTTTAATCACCCTGATATCTGCTGGGAGAGCAATACAGCGGTGCACAGACAATCCAGGAAGTTTTTGGAAAGTGTAGGGGACAATTTCCTGGTGCAAGTGCTGGAGGAACCAACTAGGGGCAGAGCTCTTCTAGACCTGCTGCTCACAAACCGGGAAGAATTAGTAGGGGAAGCAAAAGTGGATGGGAACCTGGGAGGCAGTGACCATGAGATGGTCGAGTTCAGGATCCTGACACAAGGAAGAAACGAGGGTGATGCTGCAGCTGGGAACAGTGAAGATCCTGCCAATGTTCCTAAAGGCCAGGATGTGACCTCAGATTATATCAGGAGGACCAGTTTGGAGAAGATATCAGTGAAAACTGTGGAGAGGGGGATGTGCCTGGCCAGAGACTGGAAATCCAGGTAGTTACTGCAACTCTCTAACCCCTCCCTCCCATTATTTTCTAGATAAATTGTACTTTCAACACTGAGGATTTTGTAGGTTATGGCCAAATAATTTACTGTCCTGGCTAATATGCTGTGCATTGCTGTGTGTGAAGCAACAGAGGGTCCCGTGTGTGTGTGTCTGTGGGGTAGTGCAGATACCACAACATTTGCATGGCCTCCTCTACCTTTCCCTCCCCTCCACCAGCCTCTGCTGGGCACAATCCAAAGTAGATACAGAGCACTGGGGGGAAAAGGTTTCTAAAAACCCAACTTTGCTGTTTATCCAAGAATTCAGAGTATGGGCTATACGGCTCATGCTGAATCCCATGGTCTTTAGTAAGTTCACAAATAGAAATCAGTGCCCCTCTGTCCATTTCTCCGCAGGCAGGCAGGTGGGGGTGGAGGGGTTCCAACACCACTTGGATCAATGCTCTCCATCCCAGCTCAGGCTTTGGTTGGTTTCTTTCAATTGCCCCCAATCCTGGTAGCTTATTCTGGGAAGCTTCTCAGGCAGCATGAATTCTCAATGGCCCTTCAGGAGAACTGG
Organism: Chrysemys picta bellii; assembly: GCF_011386835.1. Classification (NCBI taxonomy): domain Eukaryota; kingdom Metazoa; phylum Chordata; order Testudines; family Emydidae; genus Chrysemys; species Chrysemys picta. The sequence goes on along the minus strand of NC_088792.1, from coordinate 1,448,515 downwards.
GAGTGCAAACCTGCTAGGACTTCCATAATAGCCAGGTCCCTACCAAATTCAGGGCTCACTTTGACTAATTTAAAAACCCTCTGGCCTTGAAATTGAACAATGTCACCATTTCAATGTTTCACTCTGAAATGTCATGGTATTATAACCATGGGGGTCCCGACCAAAATGGGAGAATGGGGGAGTTCAGAGGTTGTTGTAGGGGGGTCACAGCATTGTCACCCTCACTTCCGTGCTGCCTTCAGACCTGGGCACCAAGGGCATCAGCCAGCAACCTTTCTGAAGCTAGAGGAGGTTCCCAGATGTGCAGGTGGGTCCCTGCTCTTGGGAACACCTCAGCTCCTACCTACTTGGGAGCACCTCGGCTCCTACCATTTTTGGGGCATCCAGAAAAACGGACACCTGAGCCCCAGAAGGAACTGCAAGGGAATCCCTGAGCCCCAGCTGCAGATGCCGGGCAGAAGCCCCAAGCCCAGGTACCCTGAGAGCCGACAGGAGTGGGGAGGGGCATGAAAGTCCTGAGCCCAGTGCCCAGCCCTGGCTACAGCCACAGGGGGGCCAGAAGCTCTGAGTCCGGGCACCCAGAGACGTGACTGGAGCAGAAGCTGCCAAGGCCAAAGCCCTGAGCCCAAGGCCGGGCTGATGCAGCGCACTCACTTCTGCGTTGCCTCTGCAGGTGCATCTGATATCCCCACGGAGAGGAAATCCTGTCACCAGCCTGGCAGAGAAACAGCTAGGAGGCCCCTACTGGGTTCTCCTGGCTGGGGGGCTCCCAGCAGGACAAGGAGATCGGATTTCATGGGGCAGGGCTAATTCGATCTAGCCAAGAAAGGCACAACAAGAACCAAGGGCTGTCAGCTGAAGCCAGAGAAATTCAAAGGAGAAGTAAGACACACTTTTTTGACAGTGAGGGAGACTAAGCACTGGAACAAATTACCCAGGGAAAAGGTGGATTCTCTGTTTCCTGGTGTCCTAATATCACAACGTCTCCCGGCAGCAGTAGGTAGTTAGACACCAGTATATGGTTGTCATTCTGGAACGTGCCTTTTAGTGAATTACAGGCAATTGGGCTTAATATGGTGCAAAGAGTGTGAAATTTCATGGGCAGTGAAATGGAGGCCACATTAGGAGATTGAATTGTTTCACAACCGATGCCTCTATGAAAAACTCAGTGTGGGGTGAGGAACAGAGGGTCCTGTGGCACCTTTAAGACTAACAGAAATATTGGGAGCATAAGCTTTCGTGGGTAAGAACCTCACTTCTTCACATGCAAGTTTCATCTGAAGAAGTGAGGTTCTTACCCACGAAAGCTTATGCTCCCAATACTTCTTTTAGTCTTAAAGGTGCCACAGGACCCTCTGTTGCTCTTTACAGATTCAGACTAACACGGCTACCCCTCTGATACTTGACACCGGGTTAGGAACAGACTCTGCTGTTTTACAGGGTAGCCTGCTTGCTCCCCAGAATCAATAATGACCTAGTGGGGTGATCCGGGGTGCAGCTCAAACATCCAACTGGACTGGCCAGGGGCAGACATCAGGACTGCGAGGTAAAGGTGGGTGTGGCAGTGACTTCACAAAGGCCTCCGGCAGGAACTCAGCCTATTGGGCAAAGAAGATGAGGCGTCTGTGACCTCACAGAACTCCCTTGACAACAGCCAGGCAGGACAGGGTTGCAGGGCAGGGGGAACCTCGGAGACCCCCTGTAGCCTTGCTGCAGCAAGTCTCCATCTCGCGGTCTCTCTCAGAGGACCAAGAGACAGTCGGTGTGGAGGACATTCTGTGCGTTTATTTTTTCATATCTGGGTGGATTTTTTTGAAAGAAATCGTCATCTGTGTAGAAGGTAAGAAAAAATATAGGCTCTAAGTACAAGATAAGGGACTCTATCGTAGCAGATTCAAAGGCGTCACCACCCTCCTAGTGAAAACGTTTTTCCTAATATCCAAGCCTTCCACACTGCAACTTGAGATCATTGATCCTTGTTCTGTCATCTGCCAGCTCTAAGAATTTCATGAGAATCAACCTTTCATTAGGAAAATAATTCAAAAATACAAATACAAAAAACGTTGAGTGAAATCAATCCATCCTGATCTTTAGTGTCTGGGGGGTGGGCCTCGGGGGTCAGACTGAGACCCTCATTGGCTAGTAACACCCAGGATGCCAATAAAAAAATTACAGTTCTCTTAGCAACCAAACCTCCATAATCCAAGGAACACCTGGGGGCTGCGGGAGACAGAGGGGTGCTGAGAATGTCTAACACATGATTGAAAATACAGAGATGTGTGATTGGCTTTGGTTGGGGGACAAGTAGCAAATCCATTGGGATTCTTGCCCCAAACAACAATCACTCATTGTCTTTCAGAACACAAGGGCCCTAACACGCCTGATGTGCTCAAATCTCTCTCCTGCTAGGACTTAAGAGAATTTCCTCCATCCCCATGGTACAGAGAGAAAGAAAAAAGAAGTGACCTCTCTTTGGTCACATATCAAGGTCATGCCAGAGCTAGAAAGAGAAGCATAAGAAAAAAGTTGTATCAAAATGTTTTACATTTAAAACTAACTGATTTCTTAAACAAAGGAACTTTAATGTGTGGTTAGTGAACTGAAATGATACATTCTTGTATCCACGTGTTTCTAGATTGATGAACCAGTAGATCTATCCCCTCACACCTAGTTTTTATTCATAGATTGAGGGAGGAAAACAAGTTTGCCTGTTTTGTGAATTCCCAATGGCTTTCTTGAATTTCAACAAACTGGTCGATTGAACTGAACTATTTGAATAAACTGAAATGAAAACAATATTTTCTGCACCTTTCAAGGAAGCTCCTGCTGTCCAAAGTTGAATGAGCATTTCAGCTAACTTTGCTTCCAGGGCCTTAGCTATCACATCAGTGGTGCGACTGTCTGAGAAACTTGGCAGTGAACATATTCCACTTAATGTTATTTTTTCTCTTCTATTTAAATTATTTAAAAGATTGTCATGAATTTTGCCCTTATCAAAAGTTGTCAATTTCAAATTTAATGATGACAGTGAGAGAGTCTAGCTACTGGAACAAATTACCCAGGGGAGAGGTGGCGTTTCTGTTTCCTGGTGTCCTATCATCATAACTAGTTAGGAAGGTGCCTTTTAGAGAGTTACAAGCAATTGGGCTCAGTAGGGTGCTAAGAGTATGAAATTTCATAGCCCGTAAAATAGAGGCCACCTTAGGAGATCTAATTGTTTCATAACTGATGCCCCTATGAAAAACTCAGTGTGGGGTGAGGAACAGACTCTGCTGTTTTACAGGGTAGCCTGCTTGTCCCAAGAATCAATAATGACCTAGTGGGGTGATCCGGGGTGCAGCTCAAACATCCAACTGGGCTGGCCAGGGGCAGACATCAGGCCTGCAAGGGAAAGGTGGGTGTGGCAGTGACTTCACAAAGGCCTCCGGCAGGAACTCAGCCTATTGGGCAAAGATGATGAGGCGTCTGTGACCTCACAGAGCTCCCTTGACAACAGCCAGGCAGGGCAGGGTTGCAGGGCAGGGGGAACCTCGGAGACCCCCTGTAGCCTTGCTGCAGCAAGTCTCCATCTCGCGGTCTCTCTCAGAGGACCAGGAGACAGTCGGTGTGGAGGACATTCTGTGCGTTTTTTTTTCATATCTGTGTGGATTTTTTTGAAACAAATCGTCATCTGTGTAGAAGGTAAGAAAAAATATAGGCTCTAAGTACAAGATAAGGGACTCTATCATAGCAGATTCAAAGGCGTCACCACCCTCCTAGTGAAAAAGTGTTTCCTAATATCCAACTTAGACCTCCCCCACTGCAACTTGAGACCATTGCTCTGTGTTCTGTCATCGGCCACCACTAGGAATTTCATGAGAATCAATCTTTCATTTGGAAAATAACTCAAAAATACAAATACAAAACATTTGGAATGAAATCAATCCACCCTGATCTTCAGTGTCTGGGGGTGTGGGCCTCTGAGGCTAGACTGAGACCCTCATTGGCTAGAAACACCCAGTGAGCCAGTAACAAATTCCAGTCCTGTCAGCATCCAAGCCTCCATAATCCAAGGAATACCTGACAGCTGCGGGAGACGGAGGGGTGCTGAGAAGGTCTAACTCATGATTGCCAACACAGAGATGTGTTATTGGCTTTGGATGGGGGACAAGTAGCAAATGCGTCAGTCACTACAACAGGTCACACTGGGAGCCAGGGAGACTGGCACTTCCCAGCTCTGGAAGGGAGTGTTCCTCTAGCGGTTAGTGCGGGAGCCTGGACAAAGGACTCCTGGGCTCCATCCCCGGCTCTATCCCTGACTCCCAGTGCAACCCTGAGGCAGCGGCTTCTCCTGCCAAGGCCTCTGTTTCCATCAGTGGGGCTGGGGACACTCCCCTACAGCCCTTGGGCCGTCACACTTCAGGAATGTGCGTGAGGTACTAGGAGACCTTGAGATGGGAGGTGTCCTGCTGGCCGTCGGTCAGTGTTGTGAACCCCTGGCTGCTGGCCTGAGTTTATCCATCCCCTGGCAATAAAACATTGTCTTGTTTTCACAGTCAGTTTCGACCTCCCGACTTCTACCCCCCGCCCTGCTGGCAGGGGATTCTGCAGCACCCCTTACAGGCCACCTGGGTGCAGGAGATCGAGGAGGAGGGGAAAGGAAGGACCAACACCGAGCATCTGCCATCCAGCTCCATCCCATCTAGAGTAAGTAAGTGGAGTTCTCCAGAGCCATCCCCAGTGTGGTGGAAATATCCCACCAATAGGGCTCCCAGCCCGTCCCTTGGCAGAGTTTGTTCCCCAGGATGAGGGTTCCTGTGCCCTGGGGTGGGATGTGTGGGGAGGAGGAATTGCCTCAGCAGAGGGGAGGTGGGCCGGGGAGCAGGCAGGCCCCATTCATGAGAGGCTGCTTTGAAGCCAGACTCACGGCTGCTCCCCACTCAGTTCCAGGATGGAGCGGCTGAGGCAGATGCTCAGGAGGAAGGCCGGGCAGGTGGCTCCAGAGCCAGAGGGAAGGAGCATCCGGCTTTCCCAGGAAGAGAGCGGCCCCTCTGTCCCCACGGGCGGGGAAGAGGCTTGTGGACAGGCTAAAAAGAGGAGTTGCCTGGCATGCTTTAGGAGGAGGAAGACACCAGCTCCCCTAGCTGACCCTGAGGCACCTTCTGGGCCCAAATGGAGGTGGCCTCGGGTACAGCTCTGGAGGAGGGAGCCAGGAGAGGGCAGGAGCCGGGCAAGGCAGCTCTGGGGCTTCCTTCAGAGGAAGCCAAGGAGCCAGGAGCTGCGCCCCAGGGCCCAGCAGGAGCCATCCAGCACCATGGCAACTGAGGAGCCCTGCGCCAGCCCCACCCTTGCCACTGAGGAGCCCTGCGCCAGCCCCACCCTGGCAACTGAGGAGCCCTGCGCCAGCCCCACCCTGGCCACTGAGGAGCCCTGCGCCAGCCCTACCCTGGCCACTGAGGAGCCCTGCGCCAGCCCCACCCTGGCAACTGAGGAGCCCTGCGCCAGCCCCACCCTAGCCACTCAGGAGCCCCCCACCAGCCCCACCCTGGCCACTGAGGAGCCCTGTGCCAGCCCTACCCTGGCCACTGAGGAGTCTCCTGCCAGCCCAGAGCAGGAGATGAGCGACTGTGGGACATACACCAGCAGCTCCGCCTACTCCCGAGGGGCCAGCAGCTCCTCCGTGGGGTCTGACTGGTCTGCAGATGAAGGCTCCCTCTTTGCAGGTGAGGGGAGACCCAGGGGAAAGGGAGGAGGACTGGGGCGGTGGGGGACTAGTAGTAATACCCTGTTCCCATTGGCTCACCAAGGTGCCGGGACTGACCCGTGTGAGCCCCACTAACACCGGGGGGGGGGGGGAGCACAGCCACGCCCCGGGGCAGGGGATGCTGGGTGGAGTCGGGGGAGCTCCAGCCTCCACTGATCATGTGGGCGGGGGGGCTGACTGCCCTGGGGCCCTGAGGCTCATGGGGCTGAGGGCGTCTCTCGCAGGGGTAGGGTGGGGCCCTCGCTGCCATGGGGCTCCTTACAGAGAAGGGGGAAAGATGGAGCCTTCTCTGTCCACTGCATCCCCCCAGCAGCAGAAGGGATTATACTTTCTCCTTCTCTCCCTGGTGCAGAGACCCCCAGTGCCCATGAGGAGGAGGAGGAGGAGGAGGAGGTGTACCCTGAAGGAGACACCATCATGATGATCCAGAAGCACCTCCAGGGCACAGATGAGGTACAAAAATCCCCCAATTGTTACTGCGCTGCCACCGGGTCTGTCCTGCTCCTTGTTCCATCCCCACCCAGGCAGGGGGGTCTTGTCCCAGACAATCCCTCACCCCCAATGGGGGGACACGTCTCCTCTGTTATCTGGCACCCCAAGGTGGGGACATTTGTCCCACACAGGCCAAGGTTTCCGCTCCCCGCAGACACTGTCCAAGGTACAAACCCGGTCTGTGCCGGGCAACACAGGTTTCAGGAAGGGGCGGCTTTCCCTGTCCAACCCCATGGAGGTCCTGAGCCCTGGATCTGGTTTGGGTTGGGCGGGAAGGTCCCTATGTAACAGGCTCTCTCTCTCTCCCCTCACCCCACTCATAGCTGGTGAAGGACAGGGCCACTCAGCTCCGCTTCCTCCACGCTGTGCCGAGTCTGTGTTCCTCGGCACAGCATCAGGGGCGGGACACCCTGGAGCCCCACGTTTCCAAAGCAGCCCTTGTGGAGAGCATTGCGGTGAGTGGGACCCTGTGCCCGGTCCCTGGGGCAAGGGAGCCAGACATGGGAGGAAGCGTTAGTGGGGCCAGAGGGGGAAGCAGAGGACAGGGGTTCCTGGGGCTGAGGGCTGGGGAACAGGGAAGGGGATAATGGTGACACTGATCAGGAGCTGGCAGTGTGGGAATTGTAAGCCCGGAGGGGAGGGGAGGGAAGGGGAAGGAGGAATTGGGTGGGAGATGGGGAAGGAAGTTTGATGGATGGGAGGAATGGGGGGGCCCAGCTGGTTGGGGGTGGGGGTGACACTGGCTGTTTCTGCAGAGTACTTTGGGCTCCTCCCTGGGAAGCGCCTGTGGGTCTGCGGGGCCAGAGTCTCACACGCGATTTTGTTTCGTTGGGGTCTCCCAGGAGCTGATTGAAAATCTCCCGGAGGTGTCAGAGCCGAGCTCCATCATTTCCAGCTCCATGGCCGCGGTTTACAATCTCAGGTACCAGGACCCTCCCGTCCAGCTGCCCTAACCCTAGTGCTGATTGGGCCCAGAGCCGGGAGTCCCAGATCCTCCTCCGGCTAGGTTACCCCCAGCTGAGGCTGTTCCCATCCCCCAGTCCCCTCTTTCCTGGCTGGGGGGTTGATTTCACTCCAGGAACGTTACAGTGGCCGTAGGGAGGGGATCACTGCAGGGGAGGGGGTCATGTCCATGGCAGTTCCAACGCCACGCTGGTGCTGCAAAGTGTATGACAGGTTCCTCTCTCCTGCCAGCAAACTGAAGCCGCCACTGGCCCTGGAGCTGGAATCTCGCCTCCTGCGGGCTCTTCTCCACAGGATCGTTACCATGGGCACTGGGAACGACACCCCCCAGTTCCGGGTAGGTCCTGATCCTACTTCTCTGTCCCAGGAGCAGAAGCAGGCTCTGGTCCCTGCTCCCTTGCTTTGATAGAGCTGCTGAGAATAGGGGAGGGGTGAGCAGAGCTGGGAACAGGCCCGTGACAAACTGGCAGGGGGGCCCCATTCCCTCCAGAGGAGATTGCATTACCCCTCCGGGGCTGATCCCAGACTTTCCTCCTCTCCTCATTCTGTGCTCTGCTGCATGGACTCTCCCGGGGATCCTGCCTCCCACCCATTGCAGTTTGCCTGTTCCATAGTCTGCTGGGTACCAGGCCCTGCGCAGAGAACTGCTAGAGCAAGGATTGAAGAGGCAGCAGGCATCCGGCCATGAACTTTTGCTTAGTGTCCCTGGAGTGATGTGAATGGGAAGAGGCCAGGTTGTGCCTTTTGAGTCTTGCCAGGGCTCCTGGAGAATCCTCCTAATTGTCCCTTGACTGGTGTAGCCCCATGTCCCTTGACTGGCGGGTGCTTCCTCCTCTTGCAGGCTCTCCACAAGAGCTATTTACAGAGCCTGGACAGCATGCTCAGGGGCCTGCTGAGCGAGAACCCCACCTTGGAGAAGCTGCAGCACCTCTTGGAGGTGAGTAGAATGGGACGGTCTGGGGTGGAATTGCCCCTGAACCCTGGGGGAGGGCAGCGAAGGAGAGATTAGAAGAGCCACATTTCCATTGTGTCCTTCCAGCTTGGACCCAGGCGGCCACACTTTCCCAGAGCTGCCAGTGCAGGGGGAAGGAGCTGGGACTGTCAGCCAGAGCTCTGCCCGGTTGCATTAAGCACTAACAGTGAGCACCAGGCCTGGCCGGGAACTGAGAGACAAACTCCTGTGAGATGCAGAACATGGGCCTCTGAGAAAAGTCACTGGCTCCTCTCTAGGGAGACCCTGAGATGCAGGAGGAGCCTCAGGGAATCAGCTCTTCTTTCCTAGGGACACTACAGTTCCCGGAGGGATTGTTCTCATGGCCGTTCCATCCATCCTACCAAGGCCTGTGTAGCTGGGGTCGGGGGTCCAGGGCATGTGCCTTGATCCTGTCGTGCTGTTCATGGATCAGGGGTTCAGGGCAAATAGACCAGCCCCAAGACTGACCATTGTCCCAGCCTGGAGAGACAATGAGCTTGTGCAAAGCAAGACGTGGGCAGTGTCATGGACTGCCTTTTCAAGCTCTGTGACCAGGGCTCAGCTATTCCACCCTGAGCACAAAGTCTCAGCCCCTTGGGGAGGGGGAGAGGCTCATTTGTAGAGCATGTACGTCTGCCCGCTGACCCTCCCCTGCCTCCTTCTCCCGCAGCACGTCCATGTCTGGCTCCATTCAAAAAAGGTCCAGGAGAAAGCTAGGGCCATACAAAGCAGCGCGGCCCTGCTTGAATTTGCCAGCTGCCTGCCTGGATTTGACGTAAGTGACCTTTGACCCCAGCATCCTGTAGAGTCAGGGCTTGAGTCAAGTCCCTCATCCCCTGACTAATTGGTCCCCCCTGGGTCTGTAAGGGACTGCGTTCCATAGGCCACGGGCTGGCAGATTTGGGCCTGGCCTCAGGGCCCGTGTTATTCTGGAGCAGCTAGGCAGCGAATGCTCACAGAGCGCCCTTGCCCTGGTCCCTTTGCTCCAAGCTCCCTTGGGGGTAGAGAGGAAGAGGGCTCTCGATTCTCTCCCCCAGCGCCTCCTACAGAAGGGTGAGAGCAGAGCTCTGGCCCAGGGGTGCTGGAGAGCTGAAGGGAGAATGTTGATGGATTCCCCTCTTCTCCTCCTTCCACCAGACCTCCTCCGACTTCTCCAAGGCAGGCGATTTCGTGCTGCAGCTGGGTCTCCATATATCCCACCCAGCCAACAACATCGGTCCGCAAGCCAGGGGTGGGATATATTGGCTGCACAGGCTCCTGGTGCAGAAGAGGGGTAAGAAAGCCAGCTGGACAATGGGACCCCATGGAAACAAGCCTCTCGGAGACTAGTTCCAGCTGGCCATTGGGACGCCTATAGAACTAAGGCCTCTCTGTTTAGACCCACTGTAGCGGGGAAGCGGAACCCCAATAGAAACAAGGCCCCTCCTTAGAGACTCCCTCTGCTGGGCAATGGGACCCTACAGAAAGAAGCCCCCTCCTCTGAGACCGATCCCACCTTAGATGATGACTCCTTCTCTTCCCCTCTCTCTGAATTAGGGAGATGAGTGTGAAAGTGCCAGGGAAATTGGCTGCTTTATTTCAGAGACCAGCTCTGCCCCCCAGCCCAGAGAAATAGCCCACCCACAGGGCAGCCAGCTCGTGAGGGGACAGGAAGGGAGCTATTGAGACACATGGAGGGAAAGAGCCCATCATCAGGGCAGGGGCAGGAGCAGGGACCACAGGGGAAGGACACAAAGCTTGTAGGATGTCACCAGTTGGGTAGTCAGGGCCAGATCCTGACTTCAGTAGGTGTGGGGGGTTCTCAGTATTAGACACCACCATTGACAGGCACCCACTCCCAGAGCACAATGACCGTTAGGGTCACAGGATTACTGTGATGACTGAAACAAATCCCCCTTCTGCTACTAAACCGCCTGGTATGGACCTTGCGATTCCATTGGGCCGTGGATGCCACCAGGACCCTGGCCAGCGTGCACCCAGAAGGAAACCGGCAATGAAAGCGGAATGCCAAACCTCCCCAATGGTTGTGTCTTTCTCCCCCAGGGCTCAACATCACAGAGGGGAGAGAGCTGTGGTGCCGGGACGGGCTCCAAGACACCGAGCGCGTGGGGTACAAAAACCTGGCCAGGGTGGGAGAGGTAAGGACTCTCTGCCGGTGCATTGCAGCAGCTCCGGGGTGGAGTTGTCTCCCCCTGCAGTGAGTGTGTCATGGACACAGGGCAAGAGCCTGCTACTTATTTCCAGCAGAGTATGTGAGGCTCCTGGGAATGTCAGTGGGGTGAGGCGTGGGAATGAACCAGACCTAAAAGACCCCTCACCTCTAGCGGGTGAGCTGCAGGAGATATCGCTGCTGGGAGCAGTAGTGTCCTGTGTTGTCTGTGTGAGCTGGGTTTCAGAGTGCGGAGACACATGTCCAGCATCTCATGGCACCTGCTCCAGAAAGAGCTATTTGAGGCAACCTCTTACTGAAGGGGGTTTCCTTGTCCATGGGACCCCAAAGGTTGGCTGCCTCAGGACTCTTCTCCACCTTGTGAGCCACTAGAGGGATTTGGGGCCTGGTTCTGAGCCATTGCAAGGGCTCTGGTTCTGTTGGTTTTAGGTCTTTGGAGAGCTATTTACTGAAGATCAGAAAAGGACTTTCCTCCAGGCGGCGCTGCAGGCCATACACCACCCCCTGCTCCGTGTCAGCCAGGCTGGGCTGATGCTGACGTATTCCATTCTGGGGGAAGCCGGCCAGCTGCTAGGGGACGAGGTAACCAAAGAGGGCTCAACTGGGGAGGGAACCCCAGGGCCTTTCACCTCCAGGCCATTGAAAATCACTCCCATCCCATCCCCATGCGCTGACCTGGGAGCAAGGAGAGGAGGAACCCAGGCAGGTGCCATTGGTAGGTGCCAGCTTGTCCCCTGAGCAGCTCAAAGCAGGGCAGACCCAGCTCTCCAAAAAGGCTATTTCCTAACAGGCATCACATCAACACAACACGCTGCCATTGCTCATGCTAGGGGCTGCCAACTCCCCTAGCCACCTCTCGGAGCCTGCTCTGGGAGAACTGGACGAGTCAGTCAGCAGAGGCTGCTTAAGTGCCCCATTCCTCAGAGCTACTGTCCATGGCATCATGTTAAGGACTGGGGGATCCCTTGGGGAAAGATGTCCACTTCCTCTCACCCCCCCACACTACTGCCCAGAGGTTCCCAGCCCCTCAGCTGGAGGGGGCAAGGGCGGCTGAGGGGATTCTGGGGAGCGGAGCTGAATCCCCAGCTGGGTTGGGAGGTAGAACAGCTCTCGGGGGGGAACTGAGAGGAGTGGGGGCAGGAGTTCATTCCCCAATGGTGGGAGAGGGGATGGGAGTCACTAGAGAAGAGAGAAGATTTCGGCTCGGGGGTTGGGTGGGGGAATCCGTCCCTCAGACATGGGGGGTAGGGAGGATATGTTGCTGGCTCCCGGTGCCGTTAATCCCCTTCGTTCTCGTGGGTGTCCAAGTCTCTGATTGATCCTTGTTCCCTGGCAACAGGGGGACATTACAGCAAAGGTGATGGCCGAGCTCTTTGCTATCAGGAGCTTGCGCCAGGTGCCCAAAGCGCTGCAGGGGCTGTGCTCTGCAGGGCAGCCTTGAAGACCCACCCCCCTTCACATGACCAAAAGCTCCCAGCCCCTGCCGCAGGTACTGCTCTGTCTCACTGGGCCTGGGGGGGAAGGGCTGGGGGCAGGGCCGGCTCCAGGGTTTTGGCTGCCCCAAGTTGCGAAAACCAAAAAAAAAAAAAAAAAAAAGCCGCGGCCGCGATCGCGATCTGCGGCGGCAATTCGGCGGGAGGTCCTTCACTCCGAGCCGGAGTGAGGGACCGTCCGCCGAATTGCTGCCGAATACCTGGACCTGCTGCCCCTCTCCCGACCGGCCGCCCCAAGCACCTGCTTGAGAAGCTGGAGCCTGGAGCCGGCCCTGGCTGGGGGAAGCGGCCATAGAGCCCACAGCACTGAGAGAAACCAAGGCTGAGCACCTCACTCTCAACACCCTGCCCCACCCCGACCCCTGGAGCTGGGGCCAGGCCAGATACTGGTTCGGGAGAATCGGGCTGTGGGGCTGGCCCAGAAATGAGAGCATCCGCAGAACCCGGGGTTATGCTCAATAGCCATTGCAGTCTGGGAGGAGTGGCCTGACATGGAGCCCCTCCCCTGTCGTCACTGCTCAGACCTTCCCATGGCCCGTGTCACCCCTGCCGGAGCGAATGTCTGACCATCCCCCACCTGGGGCCCAATCCACCCACCTGGTATCTGAACCCTTCCCAACCAGGAATGAAACTCCCCCCTAAGAGTCTGGGGCAGGGAAGGATCCTCCCCATCTGGCAGGTGGGAACTGAGACGTAGAGGAAGGGCTGTGGGCCTGGTCACACAATCCTGGGTGGAGATCTGGAAAGTGGACTGGGTCCCAGCCTAGAGCTTTTCCCCCAGGGGCACTTTCACTTTCTGCCCTTTATTCTCCCCTCCGGCTAGGGGGTCTGTGAGTGTGAAATGAACAGGGGGATGATGGGGTCCTGACACATAGCCTGGATGGGAGCTCCCCTTGGCTTGGACCCCAGGGGCAGAGACATCTTGGTCATCCTGCTGTCCTTCTTTTATTGCTCGGAAGGGAGTCCACTGATGAGGGGTTTCTAGGGCTCCAGTAAGTCATCCTCATTCCCGTCCGCATGTACCACCCTGCCCTGCCCTGCCCTCCAGTTTCCTTGCTGTTGACTCTGGCTTGACTATTGACTCCGGTCTCTGGCTATGACTTTGGCATGACTCTTTTTGGCTCCAGATTTTGGTTATGAACCCCAGCTAAGTTTTCTCCTTGCCTTTCTCTAGCATCGCTCCAGGCCCTCCACCCACCCGCTCCAGCATTACCTCCTCATCCTGATCTTCCCCAACCCCTCGGATTTTGACTACCCGGATTTGACCTTCGGCGTGTCTATGGACTTTGGCTTGGGCATGGACTTGGATGATCTTTGGTCTGACCACCCGGCTTCGACCTCTGGCCTGGACTTGGAGACTGGCTCTGGTTCTGCTTCTGCTTTGTTGATGGACTCTGATCTCAGTTTTCATCCTGGTGTGTCCCTGGCCCTTGATTCTAGCACCACTCTTAGCCTAGGTGCCATCTATAGGCAAAAGGGGACCCATCACACCAGGTGTGACCCATGGCCTCACTACATGAGCCTGGCCCGGTGCTGCCCCTACTGGAGTTGTGCAATGGAAATGACTGAAAATGCAGGGGTTCCTTTAAACAACCTCCGGCACCATTCTTTACTTGGCACCCGGCCGTAGTATAATGGCCCTACCATCAATCAAATCCTACCCCCCCCCCTTGATTCCTTAAGCCCAATCTCTTGACCCGTTAGTCCCTCCCACCTGTCACTGGAAGTCCCGCCCCATGGAGGTATTACTTCCGGGGTCAAGGTGGCCACATGACCAGATGCAAGGTGTGTCATCTGACCACTCTAAGAACTCCTCCCACCACCCTCTACCAATCAGGATGGGTTTTGTCCTGAAAGGACCGCCCCAAGAGGAGATTTGACCATTCAGGGTGCCTTCTGGGGTGGGGTGACCTGTCTGGAAGTGGGCCATGTGACCCCTCTAAGAACTCCTCCCACCACCCTCTACGAATCAGGATGGGTTTCGTCCTGAAAGGACCATCCCGAGAAGAGATTTGACCAATCAGGCCGAATTCTAGGGCAGGGTGACCCTTCTGGAAGTGGGCTGTATGACCCCACTAAGAACTCCTCCCAAGGCCCTCTACCAATCAGAGTGCAGCACCATTACCCCATCAGTCCCAGTGCTGGACAGAGGAGGCCATCTCTTACCAACGACACGTGTTTTAGAAATTGTGGAAAGGCTGCTGAGAGGAAAGTTGGACTCCTTCACCACCCCTGTGAAAACTTCCGACTTTGTTTTAGCCCCGAGTGTCTTTGACCATCTGCAGAGAAAGTGCTACATCAGGAACAGTTCCGAGGAGCAGGAGGGAGCGACCGTGGCCTCTCTTTGTCCACCCCCTTAGAGCTGGAATGCGATCACGGCTTGCGGGAGTCACCGGTGGACAAGGTGAACGGAAAAGACAGCGCTCAGGTAAATGAATGATTAAGAAGAGACTTTCGAGGTCTTGCGGCCTACAGAGATCTTTTGGAACGTCTCATTGCCCATGACGGAAGAGGGTATGTTCAGTTCTGCCATGGCATTCAGAAACACACCCCATCGGTTAGGTCCATGTCTGCTAGGAACAGAGCACGTCCGGGTGACGGCCCTGCCTAAGTCGAGCATGTTAGAACCATTAGCCACAGAGCCTTTCTACACAAAAGCCCCTTTATCATTCAACGAAGAGAGATTTGTATCCTGGCCCAGCTTATTTAGCAATACTAATGCATTTTTCTTATAACGCTTATTCACGTTCTCCAACATCTCCTGAGCAACAGAGTCTGAGGTCTTTGGTGTTTCTGGGGGTTTGGCAGTTACACTCTGTTCCTGTTCTGGTAGAAACAGACCTATTTTCCCTGATCCGCATCGCTCTGCTTCACGTACATTCGGTACCTTTGAAGTACGGCACTGTAAAGTTGATCCTTTTCGTATTCGGCTAAGTCAGTTCTTAGAAGAACAGACTTCATTTCAGCATCCAATAAGCGAGTTGCTTATTCTCATATTTTCCTCTGCCAGAGCGGGAGCCCATAATTGCTCCAACTGGCGGCTCGGCACCAGGTACATTTTTTCTGCATACTCCATTATCGATTAGTTAAAAGCCCCGTTATCAGAGGGATAGCAAAACTTAACAGAGGGCTGATAAAGCCCCCAGACTGCTTCACCAGATGCTTCTTTCTTTGAAGTGAAGCCCTTTTATTACATAAAGTTTTTATAAGCGTGCGTCTCTTTTTCAGCACACGCACTTGATTCTGTGTTAAAGGTACGTTTCCTTTGAAGGTAATGAGCGCTGTTTCTGAGATGGCCACTACTAGATCGTCAGAGGCCTAACACAGAAGAGCCCTCCTTTGCTGTGGGGACGATTTGTTAAGTCATTTTAGCAGGCCCAGGTTTCTCTTCATGCAGCTAGACATGTTTTCGGTCAGCAGCCCCGGCTGTTAAAAAGGGGCCTGACAATAATTCATCTCTTTATATACCTGGCTGTTGTTCTTTTCAAAGTATAAACCGCCGGCCAGTCTGGAGGGAAAAGACCAGTTCTTAGTCTATAAGCTTCTGGTGTGGAAGCACTGAAATCCACCACCGGGTAGCCATAAGGTCTTTTGGTAGCATCCTCAAAAGCTTCTAGAAAGAATTGAGCTTTGCCGGGGTACATTTGCCAAGCGAGCTTAGCGATTTGTAATTTATCCCTGGGGTTTTTGAACAGAACCAGGTACGTTGTGTTTAGTTTAATCGTGCGACTCTTTTTTCCCTGACAAACTCCAGCAACTCAGGAGTTTTCAATCCTTCGTTTTTTATTCACACCCCCTAGAGTGTGTGTTCTGGGTTTGTGAATGTATGTGGTTCTGTGCACATTCAGAGCCCCTAGAGTGTGTGCTCTGGGTTTAACAAATTTATTAGAGCATAAGCTTTCGTGGACTACAGCCCACTTCTTCGGATACATATGCATCCGAAGAAGTGGGCTGTAGTCCACGAAAGCTTATGCTCTAATAAATTTGTTAGTCTCTAAGGTGCCATCCTTTCAATCCTTCGTTTTTTTATTCACACCCCCTAGAGCGCGTGCTCTGGGTTTGTGAATGTGTGTGGTTCTGCGCACATTCAGAGCCCCTAGAGTGCGTGCTCTGGGTTTGTGAATGTGGGTGTTTTCACTCTCAGTTTCCTCAGGGTTTGGTGTGGCGGTGGCCGCTAAGGAATTGGTGTTGTGATTGTGTTGTTGCAATACCTCGGGGAGGACACACACAAAAAAAACATTTTACAAAACTGAACTTTACCATCTTTCTCACCCACATCTATGTATTTACTTAAAATACAAAATCTCACAGAAGAACCAAACCAATAAGCAAACTGTATTTACTGGGCTTCATCCATCCATCAATCACTGATGCTGATGAATTTTCCTTTGCAGCTCTCTCTTTCCTTTTTCTTTTGAACTTGTTTTTCCTCTGGTGTAAGGATCTCTCATGTTTTGACCGTACTGCGGGGCAAACAACATTATTATAAAACTCCTGAAACCGTCTTGTAAACTTAAAAAATAAAATATTCATTAAGGTGTTAAAAAGTCACAGCTTTAAAACAAATAATCCATTTCAGGCTGTACAACAAACACAGGTTTTGAGTTTATTTCCACCACTTAAAAAACAAAACAAAACAAAACAAACAAGCCACAAAAAACCCAAAACTATTTTTTTAAAAAATACATCTCATTTTGCAGAATAAAAAAACTAAACTGCTTTTAAAATCCATTTAAAAACATATTTTGCACAGTAAAAAACCTTGTTAGTTTGAAACAAACAAAGTACTTTTTAATAACCTACACCTATGCCTTGCACAGACCCCTCTCACACACAAACCAGCAGCTTTATAAAGACACCAAACCAAGTTTGCAGCCATATACTTTTCAATAACCCCCCTCCCCCCATGCATTTAAACGCCAATTGCTAGGGTTACCATATTTAACAAATAAAAAAAGAGGACCCTCCACGGGGCCCTGGCCCCGCCCATTTCCCACCCCAAGCCCTGCCCCAACTCCGCCCCTTCCCCGCCCCTTCCCTGCCCTAACTCCGCCCCCTCCGCCTCAGCCGGAGGCTCTGCTCCTCCTCTGACTCTTCGGCTCTGTTTAAGAGCCGGGCTGCCCGAGCGCTACCGGCTTCGGGCAGCCCCCATGCCTCCGGACCCTGCGCCGCCGGAGCCTGGGAGGGGAAGTGTCCAATAGCGTTCTGCCAACTCCAGGGGTTATATTTGAACTGTCCAATAGCGTTCTGCCAACTCCAGGGGTTATATTTGAACTGTCCAATAGCGTTCTGCCAACTCCAGGGGTTATATTTGAACTGTCCAGTCGCATCTGCGAATTCCTGAGCTTTTATTTCATTCCATATTAATCAGAACTCACCATCCACCCCCACCCACCCCCCTTACTTTGGGTGCACCCCCATCAAATGTAACCCTATGGCAACAAGGGTAAGTAACCGCAGTCACCCTGCCTATTCAGTGACAGGGGCGAGGGTGTAGTTAAACCCATTCAGTTCAACTCTATTGTACTCAAACACGTGTCTGAACAAGTCCCGTTTGTTTTATTGTAAGCACATTTTTTAGGATTTTTTTCCCCCTCCCACAACATACATTTCAGCTTTTTGCTGTCAATGGGACACTTTTACACAAAAAACCCTACAAGAGCTAGGCTCTCACAAACAATTGATTTTTTATTTAAAAGACATACAGCTCCTTGAAAACTAACCAATATGCTTCATTAAAACGTTTAGCTCACTTAAGGGCCAAAGGCCTTCTAACAGAAACACAGATAGTCACAAAGCTCTTTTCAATAGGTTTTTTTTCTTTTCAATTTACAGCTACCAAGTTTTATATCGCATGTTTGTCCCCTCACCATTCTCTAACTTAATTCTTTTAGATTTCTTACAAATAGTCTTTTTCTTAAGCAGGGTTCTGTAACTCTTTCTGCAGACTAGACGGTCAATATAACGCTGTGTCGTGGAAAAACGACCACGCGTTGTGTTTGGATCAGAATCGCCCGAGGCCCCTTTATTACGAGCATGCAAGGGGGGTACCAGCGAACTGGCAGTCCCCCCGAATACAGATTTTTCAACAGCTTTTATAGCAAAAAAACACAATTAGTAATACACACGTCCTTGTTCACATTATTGCCATAATTGGATAAATGCTGTGCAATTCAGTGGAGCCCCTGACCGTGTTTTAAAGAAAATAACCAAAGCAGAAGATGCCTGCTTACAGCTGTAGTGGAAAACTTGCAGACATCTTCTGGTTTGATTATTTTCTTTAAAACACGGTCAGGATCTCCACTGAATTGCACAGCTTTTATCAAGGTCACCCCTTGCGCTAAATGTTCTTGGGTTAGGCAGAGACATTGCATAGCATAACCTATGGCAATACCAGTGTTTAATAAGCTTTCCAAACACAGCTCAGCACATAGGTCCTGGAGCTTGCAGTTTATCGCCACTGAAGTCCAAGTCACAGAGTCATGGTGCCGTTGGGCTGGCGCATCTATGACACAGCCCTGGCAATCTTCACAAAGCTTTTCCCTAAGGCAGTGTTTAAGGACAGCATAAACAGCAATGTGTACAATAGTTTGCATGACTTTTTTATGCTCACGGGGCGGCACTGGCTCAGTTAATTCTATGCCAAGCCTCCTCCTAAACTACTCATAGCCGTCATCCTCAGAGTCCTCTTCACCAATTTGTATCGGCGTTGAGCAAAGACAAGGTGGGCCCGGTTCATCTTCGCTGCTTGATGCAACGCTGTTCCAGGGCCTCCAGGACCTCTAGAAAGGCATCGTCGAGCTGTTGAGAGATTTTCAGAAAAGATTCAGTGTAAGCACCCCACTGCTTGTTTTTAGATTTACACAACCCCCAGTTCCTAACCCATTACACATCCTCCTCGACCGTCGCTTCTTAATCATTCATTTACCTGTGAGACGTCTTTTCCGTTCACCTTGTCCGCCGGTGATTCCCCAAGCCGTGATCGTATTCCACCTCTAAGGAGGTGGACAAAGAGAGACCTCGGGGTTAAAACAAAGTCCAAAGTTCTCCCGGGGGTAGTGAAGGAGTCCATGTTTCCACTCATCAGCCTTTCCACGATTTCTAAAATACATGTCCTTGGTAAGAGATGGCCTTCTCTGTCTGGCACTGGGACTTATGGGGTAATGGTGCTGCACTTTGATTGGTAGAGGGCCTTGGGAGGAGTTCTTAGTGGGGTCACACGGCCCACTTCTGGACGGGTCGCCCTGCCCCAGAACTCACCCTGATTGGTCAAATCTCCTCGTGGGATGGTCCTTTCGGGATGAAACCCATTCTGATTGGTAGAGAGTGGCGGGAGGAGTTCTTAGAGGGGTCACACGGCCCACTTCCAGAGAGGTCAACCCACCCCAGAAGGCACCCTGATTGGTCAAATCTCCCCTCGGGGCAGTCCTTTTGGGACAAAACCCATCCTGATTGGTAGAGAGTGGTGGGAGCAGTTCTTAGAGGGGTCACATGACACACCTTGCTTCTGGTCATGTGGCCACCTTGACCCCAAAAGTAACACCCCCATGGGGCAAGACTTCCAGTGACAGGTGGGAGGGACTACGGGTCAAGGCGTGGGGCTTAAGGAGTCAAGGGGTGGTGGTTGGGGTTTGATTGGCGGTAGGGCCCTTATAGTACTGATGGGTGTCCGAGTCAATAATGGTGTAGTAGGTCCAGGGACGGAGGCTGATTAAAGGAACCCTACATTTTCTAATGGCTAAGAGTGGTGCTAGAATCTAGGTCCAGGGACACACCAGGATCAAAACCGAGATCAGAGTCCATCAACATTTTTTTTTTTTTAAGCAACTAACAAAATCATCCAAAGCCCAAGATTTGGTGGTGATGGGGGACTTCAACTATCCAGATATATGTTGGGAAAATAACACAGCGGGGCACAGACTATCCAACAAATTCTTGGACTGCATTGCAGACAACTTTTTATTTCAGAAGGTTGAAAAAGCTACTGGGGGGAAGCTGTTCTAGACTTGATTTTAACAAATAGGGAGGAACTCATTGAGAATTTGAAAGTAGAAGGCAGCCTGGGTGAACGTGATCATGAAATCATAGAGTTTGCAATTCTAAGGAAGGGTAGAAGGGAGAACAGCAAAATAGAGACAATGGATTTCAGGAAGGCAGATTTTGGTAAGCTCAGAGAGCTGATAGGTAAGGTTCCATGGGAATCAAGACTGAGGGGAAAAACAACTGAGGAGAGTTGGCAGTTTTTCAAAGGGACACTATTAAGGGCCCAAAAGTAAGCTATTCCTCTGGTTAGGAAAGATAGAAAATGTGGCAAAAGACCACCTTGGCTTAACCACGAGATCTTGCATGATCTAAAAAATAAAAAGGAGTCATATGAAAAATGGAAACTAGGCCAGATTACAAAGGATGAATATAGGCAAACAACACAGGAATGCAGGGGCAAGATTAGAAAGGCAAAGGCACAAAATGAGCTCCAACTAGCTACAGGAATAAAGGGAAACAAGAAGACTTTTTATCAATACATTAGAAGCAAGAGGAAGACCAAAGACAGGGTAGGCCCACTGCTTAGTGAAGAGGGAGAAACAGTAACAGGAAACTTGGAAATGGCAGAGATGCTTAATGACTTCTTTGTTTCGGTCTTCACCGAGAAGACTGAAGAACTGCCTAACATAGTGAATGCTAATGGGAAGGGGGTAGGTTTAGCAGATAAAATAAAAAAAGAACAAGTTAAAAATCATGTAGAAAAGTTAGATGCCTGCAAGTCAGCAGGGCCTGATGAAATGCATCCTAGAATACTCAAGGAGCTAATAGAGGAGGTATCTGAGCCTCTAGCTATTATCTTTGCAAAATCATGGGAGGCGGGAGAGATTCCAGAAGACTGGAAAAGGGCAAATATAGGGCCCATCTATAAAAAGGGAAATAAAAACAAGCCAGGAAACTACAGACCAGTTAGTTTAACTTCTGTGCCAGGGAAGATAATGGAGCAAGTAATTAAAGAAATCATCTGCAAACACTTGGAAGGTGGTAAGGTGATAGGGAACAGCCAGCATGGATTTGTAAAGAACAAATCGTGTCAAACCAATCGGATAGCTTTCTTTGATAGGATAACGAGCCTTGTGGATAAGGGTGAAGCTGTGGATGAGGTATACCTAGACTTTAGTAAGGCATTTGATAAGGTCTCGCATGATATTCTTATGGATAAACTAGGCAAATACAATTTACATGGGGCTACTATAAGGTGGGTGCATAACTGGCTGGATAACCGTACTCAGAGAGTTGTTATTAATGGTTCCCAATCCTGCTGGAAAGGCAAAACGAGTGGGGTACCGCAGGGGTCTGTTTTGGGACCGGCTCTGTTCAATATCTTCATCAACGACTTAGATATTGGAATAGAAAGTACGCTTATTTAGTTTGTGGATTATACCAAACTGGGAGGGATTGCAACTACTTTGGAGGACAGGGTCATAATTCAAAATGATCTGGACAAATTGGAGAAATGGTCTGAGTTAAACAGGATGAAGTTTAACAAAGACAAATGCAAAGTGCTCCACTTAGGAAGAAAAAATCAGTTTCACACATACAGAATGGGAAGAGACTGTCTAGGAAGGAGTACGGCAGAAAGGGATCTAGAGGTTATAGTGGATAAGGAATTGGTTAATGGGGAGAATGCAGCGGGTTGTATTAAAGGGTGAACTGTCAGGTTGGAGGGAGGTTACTAGTGGAGTGCCTCAAGGTTCGGTTTTGGGACCCATTTTATTTAATCTATTTATAACTGACCTCGGAACCGATTGCAGGAGTGGGCTGATAAAATTTGCGGATGATACGAAGGTGGGAGGCGTTGTAAATTCGGAGGAGGATAGGGATATTCTGCAGGGAGACTTGAATGAGCTTGTGAATTGGAGTATCAGAAATAGGATGAAATTTAATAGTGAAAAGTGTAAGGTGATGCATTTGGGGATGACTAATAACAATTTTAGTTACAAGATGGGGACGCATTGGTTAGAAGTAACGGAAGAGGAGAAGGACCTAGGGGTTCTTGTAGACCGCAGGATGACTATGAGTCGACAATGTGACTTGGCGGTGAAAAAAGCCAATGCTGTCTTGGGATGCATTAGGCGAGGTATATCTAGTAGGGATAAGGAGGTCCTGCTTCCGTTGTACAAGGCGCTGGTGAGACCTCATTTGGAGTACTGTGTGCAGTTCTGGTCTCCCATGTTTAAAAAAGATGAACTCAAACTGGAACGGGTGCAGAGAAGGGCCACTAGGATGATCAGAGGAATGGAAAAGCTGTCGTACGAAAGGAGACTAGAGGAGCTTGGGTTGTTTAGTCTGACAAAGCGAAGGCTGAGAGGGGATATGATTGCTATCTTTAAATATATTAGAGGGATTAATACAAGGGAGGGAGAAGAATTATTCCAGCTTAGTACTAACGTGGATACCAGAACGAATGGATACAAACTGGCCGTGGGGAAGTTCAGACTTGAAATTAGACGGAGACTTCTGACCGTCAGAGGGGTGAAATATTGGAACAGCTTACCGAGGGAAACGGTGGGGGCGACGGACCTGTCTGGTTTTAAGATAAAGTTAGATAAGTTTATGGAGGGAATGGTTTAATGGTAAAACATAGTAGTCAAGGAAAGCCAAGCAATGGTGGGTAAATAGTATAATGGCTAACGGGGTCGGGCTGGAGACTCTTGCCTATATGCTCGGGGTCTTACTGATCGCCACATTTGGGGTCGGGAAGGAATTTTCCTCCAGGGCAGATTGGCTGAGCCTCTGGAGGTTTTTCGCCTTCCTCCGCAGCATGGGGCAGGGATCTCTAGCAGGAGGGTCTCTGCCGATGGAAGTCACTAAAAACAGGATTGGGGACTTCAACAGCAGAGTCCAAGGAAGGGGTAGGGACGGTTTTATGGCCTGCAGCATGCAGGGAGTCAGACCAGATGATCATAATGGTCCCTTCTGACCTTAAAGTCTATGAGTCTATGAGACCACAAGCTAAATATGAGTCAACAGTGTGATGCTGTTGCAAAAAAAGCAAACATGATTCTGGGATGTATTAACAGGTGTGTTGTGAGCAAGACACGAGAAGTCATTCTTCCGCTCTACTCTGCTCTGGTTAGGCCTCAGCTGGAGTATTGTGTCCAGTTCTGGGCACCGCATTTTAAAAAAGATGTGGAGAAATTGGAAAGGGTCCAGAGAAGAGCAACAAGAATGATTAAAGGTCTTGAGAACATGACCTATGAAGGAAGGCTGAAAGAATTGGGTTTGTTTAGTTTGGAAAAGAGAAGACTGAGAGGGGACATGATAGCTGTTGTCAGGTATTTAAAAGGGTGTCATAAGGAGGAGGGAGAAAACTTGTTCACCTTAGCCTCTAAAGATAGAACAAGAAGCAATGGGTTTAAACTGCAGCAAGGGAGGTCTAGGTTGGACATTAGGAAAAAGTTCCTAACTGTCAGGGTGGTTAAACACTGGAATAAATTGCCTAGGGAGGTTGTGGAATCTCCATCTCTGGAGACATTTAAGAGTAGGTTAGATAAATGTCTATCAGGGATGGTCTAGACAGTATTTGGTCCTGCCATGCTGGCAGGGACTGGACTCGATGACCTCTCGAGGTCCCTTCCAGTCCTAGAATCTATGAATCTATGAATAAACAAAGCGGAAACAGAACCAGAGCCACTGTCCAAGTCCAGGCCATTACCCCCTGCTGTGAATCTCACAATTGTTGGCTCACAGGAAATCGGCAAAGCTTTTCATCCAACTTCATCTGCGAGGATTTCCAATCTAACACTCATTTGGGCAAGGGACAAATGGAAGACAGATTTCAAAACACACTATGGACATTTTAACTGTCTGATATGCCATTGGAGCTAACTAACAGTCCCCTGACCTTGCAACCCTTCATCAGTGATGTATTTGGGGACAGTGTCATCTATTGAGGTGACATACTCCTCTTTTTGGAAAACCCAGAGCAGTACACACACCTCATCCGAACCTGGAGATGTTTCGGCAGTGTGGTCTCAACACAGAATTGGAAAAGCATACCTCCAGCCAACTCTCCACAGAGTTTTTGGGGTACATCCTCTCACCGGAAGGTGTTCTGATTGATGCAAATAAGGTGGAAGCCATTCATAAATGGGACAAAGTTTGAAGTCCTCAAGAAGAGCAGCGCTTCCTAGACTTCACCAGCTTTACTGCTGCGTCGGCCCAGGGTTCTCAGAGCCAGTAACCCCCACGAGAGCTCTCCTCCACAAAATGGCCGCATTCCTTTGATCATCCAAGTTCCATCAAGCCCGCAAACAGCCCAGAATTGCCTTCACCACTGCATCTATTCTGACGCACAGCATTCATCGTAGAAGTAGACACATCTACTTTGAGTACCAGGGCCTGCTTTATTTGGTGTTGCCAGACGTGGGCCGAAATTCAGACTTAGCTTGACTCACGTGATTCTGCGCTTTCACCAAGGCACCATGCACCTAACTTCTTGGAATCTCAGGCCTCTGGAGACCCTGCTCCATCCATGGCAGCCATTGCCAGGAATTTCACTCATTCAAATGGCCACATGATAGAACTGACTCTCATAGATCACCTGACCAAGATGGCGTGCTTCATCCCTCTGTGCACGAGTACCTTCGGCTGAGAGGACAGATCAGCTCCAAATTTCCAAAGGCCAATGACACCTTTGTTTTGCTAACTCTAGATTTCCCACTGATTTCATGCCACAGTACTAATGGCCTCTCCGAACTTCCCAGCTATTGACCTGGGTCAACAAATCCATTACATTCAAGAAGAACGAAGGGAGCCCCTCGAGGACACTAGGAAGGAGTCAGATATTATACAGACTGCTGATGACAAGAGGGAAGCCATTTGCTGAAAGGAGGTACCAAGTCCCTGGCACTGACCCAATCCCTATGCCCCGTCTGTTGGAGCAGTTCCTGACCCATCCCCCTTGGCTGACCTTCTGATCCCATCCTCCTCCCCTGGCTCTAGGGAGCAAACTCTGGGTCCCTTCCCTCACTCTGGCACAATCCGTGCCCAGAGTGACCAAGCCCCTCACAGACAATGGGACTGTCCTCCCTCCTCCTGCTTGTGGGGGGGTCTACTACCCCCATTTTACAGACAGGGAATGAAGGTGATGAAGTGACCTCTCCAAAGTCACACCTGGAAATGTGGAGGAGATCTGGGAACTAGACTGGGTTTTACAGGAGTGCCTTCCCCACAGAGGCAGCTTCACTTTCTGCCCTTCGTTCTCTCCTCCCCTCGTGGCCCGTCTTCGATGGGGTCTCTGAACTGGAAATGAGCAGGGGCTTCCTCCCCCTCTGTCTTCCAATGTCTGGGATCTGTCCACAGCAACGCAGCCTGCAGCTGGCCCAGCTTGGGGAGCCGTAGCCTCACCCTGTGAAATCGAGACGTGCTGGCTCTCAGTGATGCTTCGACGGAAAACCACGCACCCCACACAGAGGTAGGAACCAGCCATTCCCAGGTTGTTCTGAGGAGCCAGGATTTCTCCAGGAGCTGGGGAAGGGCACAGTGAGCAGTCTGCCAGAGGTAGGGGAGGATCATGTAAGGGGAGGGTCTAAGAGAGGAGGAGTGTGAGCTAGGCTCTGTATTTGAGCTTGGCAGGGATCAAGAGAAGGGACAGGGGCTATTAGAGGGCAATGCGAGGTGCAAGGGGTGTCGGAGATGGGGGCAAGGCCTGTCAAGTTCAGCTACTTTAGATCAGTTGTGCCAGAGAATCACCGCATGAGGTGACTGAAAACTCTGAACTGGGGCTGGCCAAAAGCATCCTCCTCAGATGCGAACGTCCCAAAACTCTGCAGAAGCTCAGCCTCTGAGGTGACCATTGTGGCCCAAACCTCTCTCTGCTCTGTACCTCGCAGGATTCCAGCCGGCTGTTCCAATCCAGGAGGAAAACTCTGCCACTGAAACCTCACAGCCCCTGTGCAGTGACGTGCCACTTAAACCCGCTGTGATGCACAGAGCTTGCCCTGGCTGTCCGCACAGGACTGAATTTCACCCCTTCAGAGTGTAAGGAAATAATTGGCTGAAGGCCTTTTTCTTTTTGGTTGGCTGTCTAGTGGGAAAAAACAATGGGGATTTTGAACCTGTTTCACTCCCATGACTGGTGCTTCAATGATGCAGAGAAGTGCTGATGCATTGGTTGATTTCCCCAACTTTTAATCTACTTTTTTCTTCTCTTTTAACAGGTATTCTAAGGGCACCCCGTGCTTCATATGGGCATTCTTGGGTGGGCAGATTGCATCAGACCTGCACCCGAATAAATAATAGTGAATGAAATATGCAGACACTAAAGTTCTGCAGCCAAATTCTCAGAAACCTTCCTCTTGAATGTAGGATCAGGATTTTGTTTCTAATTGATTTTTTTAAAAAGTGCTAAGCAGATACTACACTGTAATAAGAGGAAACAGAAGCAAAAACTGAAAGGGTGTTACTTAAACCAATGAACAGATGCAGAGAGTGGAAGCACGGCAAAGCACACAAATGAATACTATGAGTAAATAACCTGAAAGCAAATAGGGAAGAAAACCTCATCTGGGTAATTGTGGCTCTTGGGACAAAAATCAGGTTCCTGGTACGTAGCCTGGCTGAGATCATCCCTTTTCCCTGGATCTCAGACCTGGGATTCAAACATCATTCTCTGTGTGGTGTTGTCCTTATTTTATTCCTAGGAAAAGGATCCCCAAAGGAGGTGTAAGGATCCTGGACTCTAGTGTCTGCAAGAAGCTTCAGCCACCTTCACAGGTAGAAGTCACTGTCTTTCCTACAATGCCACTAGTGCTCTTTCTGCTCTCCAGATCTGCTCCCTCCGGCAGGACAGAAACACCGCTTAACTCCTCGAGTCCTGATTTCCTGCCATTCTAGGGGTTGAGGGGTTTGCATTGCCCCCACCCCCAGCATCAGAGACTTTTCCTATGGGAATCTCCCTAGAGCAGGGGAGAAATCTGTTCTTCCATTAGAACCAGACTGCTCAGTAAATCCACCCACACTGACCTCATCTCAGCTGCTTTGTTTATCCGAGATTAGTGGTATCTTTGGAAAACCCTTAGAGTGCCGGGGTGTGAGGTGGAGCACGGGAGACGGGAGCTCCAGGAGATTCTCCTGAAGAACACCACCCTGTCTTTCTCTGGTCAGGTTAAAGTTCGCCATCCATTAGGAGGTGAAGACCAGATGGGAGCTGCTGGATTGACCTTGATATACCATGTCCTTGAGTGGATGAAGGACCTACATCTCAGGGATGGCCAGCAGCAGATGTCACACATGTGTCCAGGAATAGGCTAAACAACCTACACTGATAGGTAAGTACATTCATGGTCATATGTAAACATCACAGGAAATGGTGGGGATTGAACCAGGGTCCTTCAGCACAAGCCCCTCTCACTCAGTGTCAACCAATCCAGCTCCAGCCATTAGACCGCGCCCCCTTCCAGAGCTGCTGAACCCAGGAGCCTTGATTCTCAGACCGGGGCCGCACATCACAAGGCCAAACCTAGTCCCATTATGGGCACTGTAGAAGGGACCATTGGCAAAAAAACCCTCTTCATTCCCCCTATTAGAGACTGCAGCCACGGGTGACAAGTGAATGAGCTGAGATCTCCCCTGTGGGAATCCGAGGGGCTGCGCATTTGGGTTTCACAGGGAAGGCCTCTGGCAGCCATTGACAGAGTGTTCCTGTGAGGAGATTTTTCCATCTCTAACAAAGGGTTTCTGTTCCCCCAGATCTCAGCCGCTCAGCAGAATGCAGGAGAGCCGAGTGCTGATGGGCTAGAGGGGTCCCAGGAGTCGATGTGCAGCCGGTGCAGTGTCTGCAGTCACCATGGGCCAAACCCTGCGCTCCAGACAACCCCGGCTGTTCCCCTGGATTGCGAAGGGGACTTTGGCTTGGGGAATCGGTGGCTGGTGCCTGTGTCCACAACTGGGATGTTGTCATGAGGCTACTCAATGGTCCATGAAGTGCCATGCGAGCAAGGGGAGAATGGACATCAGAGAGCGAGGCTGGGACCTCTGTGGAGCTGCTGCAGTCGAGCATCCACGGCCAGAAGAGAGACGACGGGAAAGGCGCTGAGATGGCTGCCACAGCCGCAGCAGCTGTCTCACCAAGCTCTGCTCACGCGCTAGCCAAGAGAGGCAGGACAAAGAGCCACCCAGTGACAGCCTGGGTTGCAATTCGCAATACGTGGTTTTTTCAGTGGATTCTGCTGTCCTGACTGTCTATTTCCTGTAATGTGCACATCCAGCCTCCCTGGCTGACCTCAATGGAAGTTAGGTTCTCCGTGCCCACAGGACAGGGCTGGCCTTACCATGAGGCGAACGGAGGTGGCCACCTCAGGTGACAGACTGTGGGGGGGCATCACTAGGACCCAGAGTGTAGAAAATGGTGTCTGCTGCTGGTGCATATGTATTCTCCCTGCTCCAGATGCACAGAGATGGTGGCGTGCTGGGCTGGAGGAAGGGGCCATCCCTCCCATCTCTCCCCAGGGAGCAGAGCCTCCTCTACCTGCAAATCCTGCAGCCCGCCCGCTGTCGGAGCATGCCATGCAAGCCGGCCCCGGCTGCACCGCACGGACAGCACAGCTCAGCCCCAGCAGGGGCTACAAGGGAAAGGAGCCATGACTGTGTCAATGTACCTATCTGTATCGAGTCACACGCAAAGGCCTTCGCTGGCTTTCTAAAGGGCAGGAGAGCAATTCACTGGGAGCGTGGTTCTTACCATACACGTCCTCCCTTCCTACAGTCTGCGATCTGCAGCCAGCATCTTGATTGGCAGCGGCGCCCCCAAATTTGGCGCCCTAGGTTGCACCGTGCAGGCAGTCAGGAGAAAAGGTGAGAGGAGACTAACGGAAAGTAACAGGAGTTGCAGGGAGAGAAAGGAGGAGGAGCCTCTTATGCACCTCTCTAGCAACCCTTCATCAGTGATGTATTTGGGGACAGTGTCATCTATTGAGGTGACATACTCCTCTTTTTGGAAAACCCAGAGCAGTACACACACCTCATCTGAACCTGGAGATGTTTCTGCTGTGTGGTCTCAACACAGAATTGGAAAAGCATACCTCCAGCCAACTCTCCACAGAGTTTTTGGGGTACATGCTCTCCCCAGAAGGTGTTCCGATTGATGCAAATAAGGTGGAAGCCATTCATAAATGGGACAAAGTTTGAAGTCCTCAAGAAGAGCAGCGCTTCCTAGACTTCACCAGCTTTACTGCTGCGTCGGCCCAGGGTTCTCAGAGCCAGTAACCCCCACGAGAGCTCTCCTCCACAAAATGGCCGCATTCCTTTGGTCATCCAAGTTCCATCAAGCCCGCAAACAGCCCAGAATTGCCTTCACCACTGCATCTATTCTGACGCACAGCATTCATCGTGGAAGTAGACACATCTACTTTGAGTACCAGGGCCTGCTTTATTTGGTGTTGCCAGACGTGGGCCAAAATTCAGACTTAGCTTGACTCACGTGATTCTGCGCTTTCACCAAGGCACCATGCACCTAACGTCTTGGCATCTCAGGCCTCTGGAGACCCTGCTCCATCCATGGCACCATTGCCAGGAATTTCACTCATTCAAATGGCCACAGGATGGAACTGACTCTCATAGATCACCTGACCAAGATGGCGTGCTTCATCCCTCTGTGCACGAGTACCTTCGGCTGAGAGGACAGATCAGCTCCAAATTTCCAAAGGCCAATGACACCTTTGTTTTGCTAACTCTAGATTTCCCACTGATTTCATGCCACACTACTAATGGCCTCTCCGAACTTCCCAGCTATTGACCTGAGTCAACAACTCCATTACATTCAAGAAGAACGAAGGGAGCCCCTCGAGGACACTAGGAAGGAGTCAGATATTATACAGACTGCTGATGACAAGAGGGAAGCCATTTGCTGAAGGGAGGTACCAAGTCCCTGGCACTGACCCAATCCCTATGCCCCGTCTGTTGGAGCAGTTCCTGACCCATCCCCCTTGGCTGACCTTCTGATCCCATCCTCCTCCCCTGGCTCTAGGGAGCAAACTCTGGGTCCCTTCCCTCACTCTGGCACAATCCGTGCCCAGAAGGACCGAGCCCCTAACAGACAATGGGACTGTCCTCCCTGCTCCTGTTTGTGGGGGGGTCTACTACCCCCATTTTACAGACAGGGAATGAAGGTGATGAAGTGACCTCTCCAAAGTCACACCTGGAAATGTGGAGGAGATCTGGGAACTGGACTGGGTTTTACAGGAGTGCCTTCCCCACAGAGGCAGCTTCACTTTCTGCCCTTCGTTCTCTCCTCCCCTGGTGGCCCGTCTTCGATGGGGATCTCTGAACTGGGAATGAGCAGGGGCTTCCTCCCCCTCTGTCTTCCAATGTCTGGGATCTGTCCCCAGCAACGCAGCCTGCAGCTGGCCCAGCTTGGGGAGCCGTAGCCTCACCCTGTGAAATCGAGACGTGCTGGCTCTCAGTGATGCTTCGACGGAAAACCACGCACCCCACACATAGGTAGGAACCAGCCATTCCCAGGTTGTTCTGAGGAGCCATGATTCCTCCAGGAGCTGGGGAAGGGCACAGTGAGCAGTCTGTCAGAGGTAGGGGAGGATCATGTAAGGGGAGGGTCTAGGAGAGGAGGAGCGTGAGCTAGGCTCTGTATTTGAGCTTGGCAGGGATCAAGAGAAGGGACAGGGGCTATTAGAGGGCAATGCGAGGTGCAAGGGGTGTCGGAGATGGGGGCAAGGCCTGTCAAGTTCAGCTACTTTAGATCAGTTGTGCCAGAGAATCACCGCTTGAGGTGACTTAAAACTCTGAACTGGGGCTGGCCAAAAGCATCCTCCTCAGATGGGAACATCCCAAAACTCTGCAGAAGCTCAGCCTCTGAGGTGACCATTGTGGCCCAAACCTCTCTCTGCTCTGTACCTCGCAGGATTCCAGCCGGCTGTTCCAATCCAGGAGGAAAACTCTGCCACTGAAACCTCACAGCCCCTGTGCAGTGAAGTGCCACTTAAACCCGCTGTGATGCACAGAGCTTGGCCTGGCTGTCCGCACAGGACTGAATTTCACCCCTTCAGAGTGTAAGGAAATAATTGGCTGAAGGCCTTTTTCTTTTTGGATGGCTGTCTAGTGGGAAAAAACGATGGGGATTTTGAACCTGTTTCACTCCCATGACTGGTGCTTCAATGATGCAGAGAAGTGCTGATGCATTGGCTGATTTCCCCAACTTTTAATCTACTTTTTTCTTCTCTTTTAACAGGTATTCTAAGGGCACCCCGTGCTTCATATGGGCATTCTTGGGTGGGCAGATTGCATCAGACCTGCACCCGAATAAATAATAGTGAATGAAATATGCAGACACTAAAGTTCTGCAGCCAAATTCTCAGAAACCTTCCTCTTGAATGTAGGATCAGGATTTTGTTTCTAATTGATTATTTTTAAACGTGCTAAGCAGCTACTACACTGTAATAAGAGGAAACAGAAGCAAAAACTGAAAGGATGTTACTTAAACCAATGAACAGATGCAGAGAGTGGCAGCACGGCAAAGCACACCAATGAATACTATGAGTAAATAACCTGAAAGCAAATAGGGAAGAAAACCTCATCTGGGTAATTGTGGCTCTTGGGACAAAAATCAGGTTCCTGGTACGTAGCCTGGCTGAGATCATCCCTTTTCCCTGTATCCCAGACCTGGGATTCAAACGTCATTCTCTGTATGGTGTTGTCCTTATTTTATTCCTAGGAAAAGGATCCCCAAAGGAGGTGTAAGGATCCTGGACTCTAATGTCTGCAAGAAGCTTCAGCCACCTTCACAGGTAGAAGTCACTGTCTTTCCTACAATGCCACTAATGCTCTTTCTGCTCTCCAGATCTGCTCCCTCCGGCAGGACAGAAACACCGCTTAACTCCTCGAGTCCTGATTTCCTGCCATTCTAGGGGTTGAGGGGTTTGCATTGCCCCCACCCCCACCATCAGAGACTTTTCCTATGGGAATCTCCCTAGAGCAGGGGAGAAATCTGTTCTTCCATTAGAACCAGACTGCTCAGTAAATCCACCCACACTGACCTCATCTCAGCTGCTTTGTTTATCCGAGATTAGTGGTATCTTTGGAAAACCCTTAGAGTGCCGGGGTGTGAGGTGGAGCACGGGAGACGAGAGCTCCAGGAGATTCTCCTGAAGAACACCACCCTGTCTTTCTCTGGTCAGGTTAAAGTTCGCCATCCATTAGGAGGTGAAGACCAGATGGGAGCTGCTGGATTGACCTTGATATACCATGTCCTTGAGTGGATGAAGGACCTACATCTCAGGGATGGCCAGCAGCAGATGTCACACATGTGTCCAGGAATAGGCTAAACAACCTACACTGATAGGTAAGTACATTCATGGCCACATGTAAACATCACAGGAAATGGTGGGGATTGAACCAGGGTCCTTCAGCACAAGCCCCTCTCACTCAGTGTCAACCAATCCAGCTCCAGCCATTAGACTGTGCCCCCTTCCAGAGCTGCTGAACCCAGGAGCCCTGATTCTCAGACCGGGGCCGCACATCACAAGGCCAAACCTAGTCCCATTATGGGCACTGTAGAAGGGACCATTGGCAAAAAAACACTCTTCTTTCCCCCTATTAGAGACTGCAGCCACGGGTGACAAGTGAATGAGCTGAGATCTCCCCTGTGGGAATCCGAGGGGCTGCGCATTTGGGTTTCACAGGGAAGGCCCCTGGCAGCCATTGACAGAGTGTTCCTGGGAGGAGATTTTTCCATCTCTAACAAAGGGTTTCTGTTCCCCCAGATCTCAGCCGCTCAGCAGAATGCGGGAGAGCCGAGTGCTGATGGGCAGAGGGGTCCCAGGAGTCGCTGTGCAGCCGGTGCAGTGTCTGCAGTCACCATGGGCCAAACCCTGCGCTCCAGACAACCCCGGCTGTTTCCCTGGATTGCGAAGGGGACTTTGGCTTGGGGAATCGGTGGCTGGTGCCTGTGTCCACAACTGGGATGTTGTCATGAGGCTACTCAATGGTCCATGAAGCGCCATGCGAGCACGGGGAGATGGACATTAGAGAGCGAGGCTGGGACCTCTGTGGAGCTGCTGCAGTCGAGCATCCACAGCCAGAAGAGAGACGACGGGAAAGGCGCTTCGATGGCTGGCTACAGCCGCAGCAGCTGTCTCACCAAGCTCTGCTCACGCGCTAGCCAAGAGAGGCAGGACAAAGAGCCACCCAGTGACAGCCTGGGTTGCAATTCGCAATACGCGGTTTTTTCAGTGGATTATGCTGTCCTGACTGTCTATCTCCTGTAATGTGCACATCCAGCCTCCCTGGCTGACCTCAATGGGAGTTAGGTTCTCCGTGCCCACAGGACAGGGCTGGCCTTACCATGAGGCGAACTGAGGTGGCCGCCTCAGGTGACAGACTGTGGGGGGGCACCACTAGGACCCAGAGTGTAGAAAATGGTGTCTGCTGCTGATGCATATGTATTCTCCCTGCTCCAGATGCACAGAGATGGTGGCGTGCTGGGCTGGAGGAAGGGGCCATCCCTCCCATCTCTCCCCAGGGAGCAGAGTCTCCTCTGCCTGCAAATCCTGCAGCCCGCCCGCTGTCCGAGCATGCCATGCAAGCCGGCCCCGGCTGCACCGCATGGACAGCACAGCTCAGCCCCAGCAGGGGCTACAAGGGAAAGGAGCCATTACTGTGTCAATGTACCTATCTGTATCGAGTCCCACGCAAAGGCCTTCGCTGGCTTTCTAAAGGACAGGAGAGCAATTCACTGGGAGCGTGGTTCTTACCATACACGTCCTCCCTTCCTACAGTCTGCGATCTGCAGCCAGCGTCTTGATTGGCAGCGGCGCCCCCAAATCTTGGCGCCCTAGGTTGCCCCGTGCAGGCAGTCAGGAGAAAAGGTGAGAGGAGACTAACGGAAAGTAACAGGAGTTGCAGAGAGAGAGAGGAGGAGCCTCTTATGCACCTGTCTAGCACCTGCAGGAGCCTGGACTGATTAACACCAGCTTGTCAGGGAGCTTCCTGTTTCCTGCTGCTTCCCTGAACCCACCTGAGGAGAACAGGTGGTCAACTGAAGTAGTAGGAGCCAGTTAGGCCCTTAAGAGGCTGATTTCTTCCCTCACTCAGACCCTGCTACCAGCCTGCTTATTTGTCCCCTTCCATTGAGTGTTGAGAGCCACTATAGCTGGCACAGAACAGCAGTCATGAGTGAAAGACGAAAACGCCCCTCTGGGGCAGCATTCAGAAAAAGAAAGAAAGCAATGGAAGCTTTTCTATCTAAGCAGGAAGGAACTCTCCTGAGATACATCGACACAAATGTTCCCGGTGAGCCTTCCGGCCCCAGTGAGGATGGGAGTGGTGAGGAGATGCCTGATCTTCCCGTTAGTCAGAGTGCAGGTGACCTGGCAGCTACTGCAGCATCCATATCTCCATCTCAAATGGGTGTAACCATGCACATTCCTGAAGAAAAGTGTAGATCAGAGAAGAGTGTGGTGGAGGTGCAAGAAACAGCTGCTGCTGAGTTTAGTTCCTTAAGTCTAGGTGATCCAGGACTGTGGACCCACTTGAGCGGTAGCCTGAGGGACTTCCTTGTACTGCATGGGCCACAGCAAGTAAAAAACTTCATGTCCTCCAAAGAGAATGAAAATAGACATTTCCGTCCAACACATTCCTGATGTGAAATCCCCAATGGTGACAAAGTGGAGAGGCCATGGCATATGTACTCAAAAACCCAGAATGTTGCATACTGTTTTTGTTGCAAACTCTTCCAGGCTAATGTTCCAGCCACATTGGGTTCTACAGGAACAAAGGACTGGAAAAATCTGGCTAGAAATCTGGCATGCCATGAGACGACAGCAATTCACCAGAGAGTATTCCATAGGTGGAAAGAACTTGAGATGAGACTAAGTTTAAAGGCCACCATAGATGATCAGCATCAAGAGAAGATTGCATCCGAGTCTCTTTACTGGCAAAATGTTCTGAAAAGGCTCATTGCCTTTGTGAGAATGCTTGCTACCCAAATCCTAGCACTGCGTGGCACTTCAGATCAGCTGCATGTGCCAAACAATAGAAATTCCTTAAAATTGTGGAGCTGATGGCTGAGTTTGATGCCATAGTTGCCATTATCGAGGATAATACTATGACAGGAACCGTTTGTGGGAAAACAGTGACAGAGGGAAATGGAATCACCAGAAACATACATAACTTCAAATTTCTGTGTGGCTTAGTGTGGTGGCATGACATACTGTTGGAAATAAATGTTGTAAGCAAGAGACTTTAAGGTGTTGACCTTGATATATCTGGAGCAATGGAACAACTGGACAAAGCAAAGTCATACCTACAGTCTTACCGGCCAGATGAGGGATTTCAAAACTTTCTGAAGAGTGCACAGAAGTTGGCAGAGGAACTTCACACCAAAGCTATTTTACCACCCATCAAAAAATACAAGAGTCACCAAAGAAGACGACATTTTGATTACGAGGCACGGGATAATCCCATAAGAGACCCCAAACTGAAAGCCCTTTCAAGTTACATTTCAGCAGGATCTACCCCAAAGGCTGTTCTGGAATATATGTGCACAAATAAGATGACCAGCCTCTTTCCAAATGCGTTTGTTGGTCTGCGCATACTTCGAACACTTCCTGTAACAGTTGCCAGTGGAGAACGCAGGACCAGCCCTGCCATGGGATCAGTGCTCAGAGTGCTCACGCAGCAACCTAGCATGCAAAAGTGGAATATGACAGATGCAATGGTCCAAATAGTTAAAAACCCGTCCTCCCTCTTTTCTCTGCAGTTTTCACGTTTGCAATTAAAGAAAGCCAGATATCTAGCTACTGGAGAGCCCCCGTGTTCCAGTCAGTCTGAAGATCAGAGCTAGCATGCGCACAAACCATTATAGGGAAAAGATGGATTTTTAACTCAAAAGCCAGACCCAGTTCAGCCACGTTTTCACAACTTCCCAGATGAGGCAGTGTAAGAAATGGCCGTGCTTTTGCCTGCATTTAACTCACTGTGCAATGACACATCACATTACCCAGTGTTGGATAACTAAGGGCCTATTGGACTGCAGAACGACCAGCAAATGAAACCGGAGGTGATCTTGTAATAATAAAGTGTTTATATTAACTAATAAGCCAACCTCTGCCCACGTCCAGGGATGCTTTGTGTTTAAACCCTAGGTAAAAGCCAGTGCATTCAGGCCACCCTGGGAGTTGCTGTTTGAAGCAGCTAATCTGGGCTTTTCAAAGGAATTTTGGAAAGTTCGATGTACTGATCCATTGCCTTCACATACTCCTCAGTAGCATGACAATTGCCCACCTCACAACCTTGCATGTATTTCGCCTCACTACACCCCTGTGAGGTCAGGAATTATGACTGTCCCCATTCCACTAATGGGGGACTGAGGCCCAATGGGATAAAGCAAGTTGTGAAGATAACTCAGGAAGTCTTTGACAGAACAAGTAGTTGAATCTGGGTCTACCAAATCTAGGATTAGCCCCTCAGCCATGGGAACATCCTTATGCCTGACTCCCTTACCCTCCTCTGTATATCCCCATCCTAGTTTAGGTTTCTTCCACTGCAGTTTCCTGTGCCTCCCATATGTTATTCATTGTCTTTAGACTTTGAAGACCTAAAAGACATCTGTGCCAGCTTTAGATGAGTAGAAACACAGATCTACAGATGAGTAGAAACACAATCCACAACAAAACAGCAAAAGCAAGTGCAGTGGCCAACTCAGCCAACACAAAACTAATCTGGACACAAACGTACCCTCACCTGGTCTCCTGCAAAACATGTACATCTCTTGTAATCAGGACTGGTGGAGCTAGATCCTGAGATGGTATAAACTGGACTAGCTTGAGGATCTGTAAATCAAGCACTTTAATACTTCAAGTGTCTATTTTGTTTTAAGTCTTTAACAAATAAAAAAAATACATGCTGAACAATACACACCACTACCCTGATATAACGCTGTCCTCGGGAGCCAAAAAATCTTACCGCGTTATAGGTGAAATCGCATTCTATTGAACTTGCTTTGATCCGCCGGAGTGTACAGCCCCGCCCCCCCGGAGCACTGCTTTACCACGTTATATCCAAATTCGTGTTATATCAGGTCACATTATATCAGAGTAGAGGTGTATGTGCATGAATATTCTCTCATTTCTCCTGGGATATGTGTCAAACTGCCTCTCCAGGGCAACCTCTTGTTACTTTTTGATTCAGGCTGCATTTGCTCACCAATGACTCTGCATGTTGCTGGTCCTTTGGGGAGCTGTCTCCCAACCCCAGGACTGTACCTATGCAATCCCGTTTTGGGGTTGTAACCCTGTGTTTCCCTCTCCCAGCACTGAGTCCTTCCCTGTCCCCTTTTCCTCAAGAACTGTGGTCTGCGCTCTCCGGGCTAAGCGTGTCTACTTTTTGATCAGAGGCACCCTTTCCCAGCAATTTCCCCTCCCCTAGAAACACAATAAAGAGAGAGTTACTATAGGCATTAGCATCTCACCAGAGATCACTGCTCACAAAGTGAAATATGGAGACCTCGCTCACGTCTATGCAGAAGGAAAGCTTGGGAGGCCATTCAGCGATAGATGGTATGAATGTAATTCAAGATGTGCAGTTCCTCTTTATAAAACAGACACATAAAATGATACCTCAGTTAAATGTGGCCTCAGGGGGCATTTTTCAAAAAGAAGCAGGAATGGTTAGACAATGGGAACATCCATCTTTGAGTCACATATGACAAAAAAAGTTTGTCAAACCAATATGTTTTCAAGAAACATTTCAGTTTAGACTGACTGGCTTTTTTCAACAGAAAATACTGTAGTCAACAATTTTTCAACCAGTTCTTCACATTAACTTTCCAATTAGATTTCTCCTTTCTCGCCCCCGCTCCCTTGTATTACAGGCTGTAGGTGCTCTTCCTAATTTGAAACACGTACATCAAAGCTGAAGATCTGAAAGACAAGTCCTAGGTTAGAGAATTGTCTTTTGTAACTGTAAAAGGAACCTACAAGTTTCAACTAAAGACTTGCTGGAGACATCAGCCCATCCACACATCATCCCAAATCTAGCCTGGGAAAAAAGATGTGCTTGACCACATTCCCAGAATGGTAACATAGCCAAAGGATTGTGGACCAAAATGGAAATGAGTGTGAAAGATGGTGACTCTCTCTCCCCAAAAGATGCCCTGTCCCTAGCTCCCAATTTGAATCAAAATATTTCCAGAGTAAAAGTTCTTCTTCAGAAGATACCAAGAGGAACTGCCCTCTTTCAAAACAGTTTGCATCTTCTATTCTCAAGGACAGCAAGGTGCATATGACCTTTGAAAGAGAATTGCTCTCTGTGCTGACGTGGACCACTAGCTTCTGTGAGGGCAGCTTAACTTGACTGCTGTTGGTAAGTAATGGCAGGTGGTGGTCATATTGAGAGAGGACCTCTTTGCTTAAAGGCAGCTTTAGCCTTATTCCTGTCGACAATTACGAGAGCTGGGGGCGATTTTGAAAGGTTGCAATTCTCTGAAGAAGAACGATTCACCATTTTCCAAACTTTCGGAAAATGTTCCCCTTACCTATGGAGTTTTTACACACATACACATAAATTCTTATGCATGAACCATTTAGCAGAAAACTTCAGCTTTTTCTCAAAAAAAAATAAAGCTCGAAGTCTGGACATTTTTAGTTCTCTTCTCTGGACTTTTTCAGTTCTAACATATCCTTTTTTTTTTTTTTTTTTTTTTTTTAGATAGGGCAACCAGAACTGCACAAAGTATTCAGGGACTGAGGATACAATGTATTTATATATATGTAACCCTTCTGCCCATCTAAGTTGGCAGCAACAAGGGCCAGCTTCTGTATCTAGGGATTCCGTTTTAATAACGCAATGCAAAACCGTCTCGAGCCCCCACCCAGTGATCTGGGACAATTACATACCACCCCCTGGGCGCCTCTAAGAGGCAATACTTCCCCTCTCGCAAGCACGGAGTCTGAGTGTAGCAGAAAATGTTTAATAACATGAGGTAAACGACATCAGCATTAAATTGGAAAAACACCACAAACAGGATTCATAACACAAACCATGAGCAAAAAAACCCACCCCAGCAAATTGGGCTGTGTCCTTTCCCGTTGGTTCTTGAAACTAGCAACCCAAAAATCACCCAGAGTCCCCAAAGTCCAACAACCCCAAAGTCTCTGTCCCTGGACTGTGCAGCCCCAGAGTTCAAGCGGGGGGATGGGGGAGGCACGCAGGGTGTTAAGAGGCACCTTACGTGATCCGAGGCCGACCGGCTGCCTCTCCGTTGGGTTCCGCCGCAGCCTTCACCACGAGCCGCTCCACTCCACCAGCTGTCCCGTGAGCCACTCCCGCCGTCCCACAAACTGCTCTGGCAGCATAGATTGAAGGCACAGTTACCAATTCTCATGGTATTTGGTGCGTCTCTTCAAGCCTCTCAGCTCCTTCAGTCATGTGATCAGTTAAGAATCTCAGATTTTTTTTAAGTCTGTTTCTAGCCCTCAGGGTTGCTAAGAAAAGCTTGAAAACGTGACTGTCTCCAGGGCCCAGAAACATTGTTCCATTGCAATTTGCTGACTGAGTGAAATTGGAACATTTCGTCAAGAAGGGCCAATTTCACTGCAGCACCACGGAATGGAGGAAACTCTGCCTACCTCAGAATCCTGCCTGGTTTCCGCTAGTTCACCTGCCCAGCTCCTTTGCAACCTGCCCAGTGGCCTGCTAGCAACCTCAGAGCTTCCAGAGTCCATGCCTTGGAGCAGATACACATGCAGATTGCCCTGGGGGCTGGGAACATCCAAAATTGTCAATGTCCATGACTCCAGGGATCCATTCCCTTTTCCAGAGACTTTTCAAAGCCTGTGGGTTTGTTCCTAAACCAAATTCTGAAATATAAAAATCTTGCACAAAACAGAATTACACTTCCCTGCCCCCTCTCTAAACCCTTTGTGTATTATGTAAAAAAATCTCAAGATTTTAAGCCAATTGCATGATTTTTTGGAAGCCTGATAATGGTTTTCAAAAGCTTGGGATTAGCAACACTGCCAGGGGATGTGTTATGAAGCAGCAGTAACCAAGTGACTGGGACATAACAGACATTGTAGTCATCTACAAGGATTATCTGGAATAGGGTGACCAGATGTCCCGATTTTATAGGGACATTCCCGATTTCTGGGTCTTTTTTCTTATATAGGCTCCAATTACCTCCCACCCCCATCCCGATTTTTCCCATTTACTGTCTGGTCACCCTAATCTGAAAGGATTTAAAGTATGAGTGCTTTCTAACTTACCCTCAGTGAGCAGGCAATATAAAGTCTCTAGCTCAAACTCAAACCCATGCCAGGTATATTGCATTGGAGAAAATTTGGGATAATATACATGAATCCGGAAACGCCCTATCGGGAACTGGATGCCTAATTCCAGTCAATTTTATGGAGTCTTGGATGTCTAAATCTCCTAGACAGCCTTGAAAATCTCAGCCCTGTTAAAAAGGGAGTGTAAATCAAAAGGTCCATCCCAGCTCTTCCCAGACATCACGGCGGCTGGTTTCCTGTAAGATATTCACTACCCACATTCAAGCCCGGTGGTGTCATTCAGATTTAATTCATGCCATGAAATTTCCTTCTTCCATGCTGCTCACCCTTGTTATCCCGGCAGGTCTGGTTTCATGCACCCCATATAAATGGCTGAGGGCAATCAGAGCATGGTGACCCAGTTCATCCTCCTGGGGCTGACGGATCGTCAGGAGTTGCAGATACCCCTCTTCGCGGCGTTCCTGGTGATCTATGTTCTTACGCTGGTGGGGAATCTTGGGATGATTGTGTTGATCTGGGTTGATCCCCGACTCCACACCCCCATGTACTTCTTCCTCAGTAACCTGTCCGTTGTTGACCTCTGCTACTCCTCAGTCTTCGCTCCAAGGATGCTGGTGAATTTCTTAGTGGGGAGTAAAAGCATTTCTTACTGTGCCTGTATTGCCCAACACTTCTCTTTTGTTGTGTTGTGAGCACAGAAGGGTTCCTGCTGGCTGTGATGGCGTGTGACAGCTATGTCACCATCTGTAACCCTCTGCTCTACACCGCTGCTATGTCTAAGAGAGTCTGTATTCATCTAGTGGCCAGCTCATATGTAGGGGGGCTCATGAACTCACTGACCCACGCATGTGGCTTGCTGAGGTTGTCATTCTGTGGACCCAACATCATCAATCATTACTTTTGTGACACTAACCCATTGCTGAAGCTCGTTTGCTCTGATAACCACATCAGAGAGATTTTGCTTGTAGCCTTTTCTGGGGTTATTGCCATGTCCACCCTCCTGATTGTCATATTCTCTTATCTGTACATCCTCTTCTCTCTCCTGAGGATCTGCTCCGCCAAGGGCAGGCGCAAAGCCTTCTCCACCTGTGCCTCTCATCTAACAGCTGTCACCATGTTCTACGGACCTGTGAGCTTAAGCCACATACAACCCAGTTCCAGCTACTCATTGGAACAGGAGAAAATCTCTGCTGTGTTTTATACCCTGGTGGTCCCCATGTTGAACCCCCGATCTACAGCCTGAGGAACAAGGAGGTTAAGGATGCTCTTAAGAGGGTGATAGACTGGAAAAACATTCCCAGCTAATTTGTTCACCATGACAATTCCAGTCAATTGAGAAGAACAATTGGAAGAAGGATCGTAGTATGGTCTATGGGTTACTGACTTGATTTGTGTATCACAAATGTCGCACAAGAATTAAATGAAACTCAAAGAACTGATGTAGCATGTGGAAATGATGTTTTACAATTGCTTGAGAGGAACAATGTTATCTAATGTCCTGTCATTATGTTGCTGTTGGAATATAGACAACTTTCCTTGTTTCTTGACCATTAATCTATTTGAAATGGTGCCCTGCAAGGTTATCTGAGATTAAAAATAAAATAAATTTGCTTCTAGGTTTAATTTCTTAATGTGTTACTTTAATGAATGCTCAGTATGTGACTCGCATTATGAGAATTCAACGCTTTTGCTCTCTTTAGTGTCTGGGACTCATACGGGCTGCCACAATTGATCTCTATCCCTTTTGTAACAGCCCTTAACGTAGTTGAAGACTGTTATCAGGTCCCTCCTCAGTCGTCTTGTCTCAAAACAAAACATGCCCATTTTAAAAAGAAAAACTTTCCTAATAAATCAGGTTTTGTAAACCCTTTTTGTCATTTTTGTTGTTCCCCTCTGGACTCTCTCCTATTTGCCCACATCTTTCCTAAAGCGTGGCTCCCAAACCTAGACACCGAACTTCAACTGAGGCCTCACCAGTGCCAAGCAGAGCCAAACCAGCACCGCCCTGGTCTGACATACAACATACCTGGTAATCCCCCCTAGACAGCCTGTTTCCCAACTGCACCTCATTGTTGGCTCCTAGTCAACTTGTGATCCACTTGAACTCCCAGATCCATCTCAGCAGCACTTCTCCCTAGCCAGTTATTCCCCACATTGTATTATGCATTTGATTTTCCCTTCTAGAGTGAAGTACTTTGCACTTGTCTTTATATTGATCACATCTATATTCATACTAGTGCTCCATACATCCACTCTTAACAGTCACTTAACACTCATGGCAGGACATAGCACCATCTAGAACATCCCTGACAGGTGTTTGTCTAACCTGCTCTTAAAAATCTCCAATGATGGAGATTCCGCAACCTCCCTAAGCAATTTATTCCAGTGGTTAACCACCAGGACAGTTAGGAAATTTTTCCTAATGTCCAACCTAGACCTCCTGAATATAAACTGTTGAGGAAGGACAGACAGGGCAGAAAAGGTGGGGGAGTTGCATTGTATGTAAGAGAGGAGTGTGACTGCTCAGAGCTCTGGTATGAGACTGCAGAAAAACCTGAGAGTCTCTGGATTAAGTTTAGAAGTGTGAGCAACAAGGGTGATGTCGTGGTGGGAATCTGCTATAGATCACCAGACCAGGGGGACGAAGTGGACCAGGCTTTCTTCCGGCGACTAGCAGAAGTTACTAGATCGCAGGCCCTGGTTCTCATGGGAGAATTTAATCACCCTGATATCTGCTGGGAGAGCAATATAGCGGTGCACAGACAATCCAGGAAGTTTTTGGATAGTGTAGGGGACAATTTCCTGGTGCAAGTGCTGGAGGAACCAACTAGGGGTAGAGCTCTTCTTGACGGGCTGCTCACAAACCGGGAGAATTAGTAGGGGAAGCAAAAGTGGATGGGAACCTGGGAGGCAGTGACCATGAGATGGTCGAGTTCAGGATCCTGACACGAGGAAGAAAGGAGAGCAGCAGAATACGGACCCTGGACTTCAGAAAAGCAGACTTTGTCTCCCTCCGGGAACTGATGGGCAGGATCCCCTGGGAGAATAACATGAGGGGGAAAGGAGTCCAGGAGAGCTGGTTGTATTTTAAAGAATCCTTATTGAGGTTGCAGGAAAAAAACATCCCAGTGCATAGAAAGAACAGTAAATATGGCAGGCAACCAGCTTGGCTTAACTGTAAAATCCTTGCTGACCTTAAACGCAAAAAAGAAGCTTACAAGAAGTGGAAGATTGGACAAATGACCAGGGAGGAGTATAAAAATATTGCTCAGGAATGCACGAGTGAAATCAGGAAGGCCAAAAGAATAGTGATCAGGAACAGTCAGCATGGATTCACGAAGGGCAAGTCATGCCTGACTAACCTAATTGCCTTCTATGACGAGATAACTGGATCTGTGGATGAGGGGAAAGCAGTGGATGTGTTATTCCATGACTTGAGCAAAGCTTTTGATACGGTCTCCCACAGTATTCTTGCCAGCAAGTTAAAGAAGTATGGGCTGGATGAATGGACTATAAGGTGGATAGAAAGCTGGATAGATTGTCGGGCTCAACGGGTAGTGATCAACGGCTCAATGTCTAGTTGGCAGCCGTTTTCAAGCGGAGTGCCCCAGGGGTCGGTCCCGGGTCTGGTTTTGTTCAATATCTTCATTTATGATCTGGAGGATGGCGTGGACTGCACTCTCATCAAGTTTGCAGATAACACTAAACTGGGAGGAGTGGTAGATACGCTGGGGAGTAGGGATAGGATACAGGGGAACATAGACAAATTAGAGGATTGGGCCAAAAGTAACCTGATGAGGTTCAACAAGGACAAGTGCAGAGTCCTGCACTTAGGACGGAAGAATCCCATGCACTGCTACAGACTAGGGACCGAATGGCTAGGAAGCAGTTCTGCAGAATAGGACC
This sequence comes from Chrysemys picta bellii, assembly GCF_011386835.1. Lineage (NCBI taxonomy): Eukaryota > Metazoa > Chordata > Testudines > Emydidae > Chrysemys > Chrysemys picta. The sequence continues at coordinate 1,404,492 of NC_088792.1, read as the reverse complement.
TAGGGGTTACAGTGCACAAGAAACTGGATATGAGTCAACAGTGTGCCCTTGTAGCCAAGAAGGCTAACGGCATTTTGGGCTGTATAAGTAGGGGCATTGCCAGCAGATCGAGGGACGTGATCATTCCCCTCTATTTGATATTGGTGAGGCCTCATCTGGAGTACTGTGTCCAATTTTGGGCTCCACACTACAAGAAGGAGCAGGGGGTTGGACTAGATGACCTCCTGAGGTCCCTTCCAACCCTGATATTCTATGATTCTATATATTGCGGTATTAATGTTAACGGAATACATGGGCCAAGCAGCTAGCTACTTTTCAGGGCCCTGGGGATGTTCCAGTTGGAAGTAGAAACTGATGGGCTCTAGTATTTTGTTTTAATGCAGTCTTCTGTTTCTCTGAACTCAGGAGGGCCTAAGAAAGAAAGGACCAATTTTTTTACTTTACCACCCCCAGCTTATGTAGCCAGCAGTGACAGAAGCTCTCTCTAGCTTTTCCCAGGGTTATGCTGTGCTCATGCCTACTGCTTGACTTTCTCACTTTTTAGTTAGTTGAGATGGTCTGGAACTGTTATTAATGCTCCTATTGTTCTTGAAGTCTGATCCTGTTTTTAGAAGACAAAACAAGACAAACAAACACAAAAAGGAAAAGTCAAGAACAGCATAGATAGAAAATGCAGCTTCTGTCTGTAGTGTTAACTTTCACTGCTGTCTCACTTCTGGAGAAAAACAGGGATGGGACACAATCTTATTAGCCACTCTGCTCATGTTATTCCAGGCCAAGAAATGATCTGTGGAAACTGGTGTCCCATATTGCCTGTGTGAAGAACAATGTCAATTCTTCATCTAGCCATTAGTCCAGAGATACAGAACATGCCAACTGAGATTAAAATCTATGTTATCAAATATATGTCCAACCGAAGTGGAATAAACATTCTCTCTGATTATTCTTTTGGAGTTAGATTTTTCTGCACTCTGATTTTTGGCTATTTCAACCTTGTTTCTTTTGTTTTTGCTTCAGCATAAAATACAGTTTCCTGACTGCTGGGGATATTTATTTTGGTAAGAACAAAACAGAGTAAGTGAGAAAATGGAAAATAAGGCATTTGGATGTTGAATCTTTTATGTTTTGTGTAACTTAGTCAGTCGAAAAGACTTTCACTTTTCCTTAAATGCCCAGAATTTTGTTAAGTGGTTTTATTACTGGTTTAAGGGCATGGAATGACTTCCATAGGGCTGGAAGTTCTCAGTCTATACACAGAGTATGTGCAGCCTAAATCAGTTCCAACACATCCATGGTCTTCAGATATTCTCCGCAGCTCAGAATTCACAGTCGGAGGAAGGGAAAACCGGGCCGAGTCTGTGGGAAGGGTGAAAAGCGCTTTCCTCACGGTGCCTGTTCTGAGACCAAAAATAGGATTTCAATTCCAATAGCCTCCAACAGCCCCTTAGCCAGCAGTGGGTCAGATCTCCAAATGGTGTCAGTAAGTACAGCTCTGTTGGAATTAGTGGGTCAAAGTTTCAGCTGGTGTAAGTGGGCCATAGTTCCATTGAAGTCACTGTAGATTGGAGCCATGTAATTAATCTATCGAATTTGTCCTCATCTACCCTTCTCTCTAACTATCTGCTTAATCATCCAAAAAAGGATTTGACATGGGTATGAATATTAAGAATATTTGTATTTTACAGTGGAATGGAGATGTTTAAAGATATAAAACCTCAGGCTTTGGGACATGGGGCTTGATGCAGATTACTGTATAGACTGAGGAGGAAACTCCCCCCATTATGTGAGTCCATAATGCTTATGATGATGGCTTGCACCTAACTCTGAAGCATACTGTAATGACTACCACAGTGAAGATATAGATCATTAGGGGACCTGCTCTGGAAATTCCTGGGTTCTGTATATTTAATTTAAATAATTTAACTTTTTAAACCCCTGACGCAGGTAACGTGACAGAAGGAACTGGCGGGATTGAGAGCAGTTTGTTTAATAATTAGGAATTACCCAAGCTATTTTCAGGTAACTTTCTATCTAGACTAAAAATCCAAAACAGGAACGAGATACTTCAGCGCCATCGGCATACAGCTCATATTAATTTCAGCAACGGTGCTGACCGCATACTGTTCTCATGCACACAGAGTAGCTCAGCTGAAGTCGTTGGGCTAATGGGCTAAGCCCATTTCCTGTTTTCTTAGCCACACTGTTTTGACAAGTATCAGAGGGGTATCCGTGTTACTGTTTTGACAGTGAGGGAGACTAAGCACTGGAAAAAAAGTCAGGAAATGCACCCGCACGTGCTCATCCGATTCAGGTCTCGATTGGGCGCTGTCAAGGGCCCTCAGCAAAGAGCCTGTCATGACACATGCCATTTAGCTGAGCCCTGGCGGGATCCTTATCAGGCAGGATAACGAGGGTGATGCTGCAGCTGGGAACAGTGAAGATCCTGCCAATGTCCCTAAAGGCCAGGATGTGACCTCAGATTATATCAGGAGGACCAGTCTGGAGAAGATATCAGTGAAAACTGTGGAGAGGGGGTTGTGCCTGGCCAGAGATTGGAAATCCAGGTGGTTACTGCAACTCTCTAACCCCTCCCTCCCATTGTTTTCTAGATAAATTGTACTTTCAACACTGAAGATTTTGTAGGTTATGGCCAAATAATTTACTGTCCTGGCTAATATGCCGTGCATTGCTGGGTGTGAAGCAAAAGAGGGTCCTATGTGTGTGTGTCTGTGGGGTAGTGCAGACACCACAACATTTGCATGGCCTCCTCTACCTTCCCCTCCCCTCCACCAGCCTCTGCTGGGCACAATCCAAAGTGGATACAGAGCACTGGGGGGAAAAGTTTCTAAAAACCCAACTTTGCTGTTTATCCAAGAGTTCAGAGTATGGGCTATACGGCTCGTGCTGAAGCCCATGGTCTTTAGTAAGTTCACAAATAGAAATCAGTGCCCCTCTGTCCATTTCTCCGCAGGCAGGCAGGTGGGGGTGGAGGGGTTCAAACACCGCTTGGATCAATGCTCTCCATCCTAGCTCAGGCTTTGGTTGGTTTCTTTCAATTGCCCCCAGTCCTGGTAGCTTATTCTGGGAAGCTTCTCAGGCAGCATGAATTCTCAATGGCCTTTCAGGAGACCTGGGAGTGCAAACCTGCTAGGAGTTCCATAATAGCCAGGTCCCTACCAAATTCAGGGCTCACTTTGACTAATTTAAAAATCCTCTGGCCTTGAAATTGAAGAATGTCACCATTTCAATGTTTCACTCTGAAATGTCATGGTATTATAACCATGGGGGTCCTGACCAAAATGGGAGAACGGGGGAGTTCAGAGGTTGTTGTAGGGGGTCACAGCATTGTCACCCTCACTTCCGTGCTGCCTTCAGACCTGGGCACCAAGGGCAGCAGCCAGCAACCTTTCTGAAGCTAGAGGAGATTCCCAGATGTGCAGGTGGGTCCCTGCTCTTGGGAGCACCTCAGCTCCTACCTACTACTTGGGAGCACCTCGGCTCCTACCATTTTTGGGGCATCCAGAAAAATGGACACCTGAGCCCCAGAAGGAACTGCAAGGGAATCCCTGAGCCCCAGCTGCAGATGCCGGGCAGAAGCCCCGAGCCCAGGTACCCTGAGAGCCGACAGGAGTGGGGAGGGGCATGAAAGTCCTGAGCCCAGTGCCTGCTTGCTCCCCAGAATCAATAATGACCAAGTGGGGTGATCCGGGGGTGCAGCTCAAACATCCAACTGGACTGGCTAGGGGGAGACATCAGGCCTGCAAGGGAAAGGTGGGTGTGGCAGTGACTTCACAAAGGCCTCCGGCAGGAACTCAGCCTATTGGGCAAAGATGATGAGGCGTCTGTGACCTCACAAAGCTCCCTTGACAACAGCCAGGCAGGACAGGGATGCAGGGCAGGGGGAACCTCGGAGACCCCCTGTAGCCTTGCTGCAGCAAGTCTCCATCTCGTGGTCTCTCTCAGAGGACCAAGAGACAGTCGGTGTGGAGGACATTCTGTGCGGGTTTTTTTCATATCTGTGTGGATTTTTTTGAAAGAAATCGTCATCTGTGTAGAAGGTAAGAAAAAATATAGGCTCTAAGTACAAGATAAGGGATTCTATTGTAGCAGATTCAAAGGTGTCACCACCCTCCTAGTGAAAACGTTTTTCCTAATATCCAAGCCTTCCACACTGCAACTTGAGATCATTGATCCTGGTTCTGTCATCTGCCAGCTCTAAGAATTTCATGAGAATCAACCTTTCATTAGGAAAATAATTCAAAAATACAAATACAAAAAACTTTGAGTGAAATCAATCCATCCTGATCTTTAGTGTCTGGGGGGTGGGCCTCGGGGGTCAGACTGAGACCCTCATTGGCTAGTAACACCCAGGATGCCAATAAAAAAATTACAGTTCTCTTAGCAACCAAACCTCCATAATCCAAGGAACACCTGGGGGCTGCGGGAGACAGAGGGGTGCTGAGAATGTCTAACACATGATTGAAAATACAGAGATGTGTGATTGGCTTTGGCTGGGGGACAAGTAGCAAATCCATTGGGATTCTTGCCCCAAACAACAATCACTCATTGTCTTTCAGAACACAAGGGCCCTAACACGCCTGATGTGCTCAAATCTCTCTCCTGCTAGGACTTAGAGAATTTTCTCCATCCCCATGGTACAGAGGGAAAGGAAAAAGAAGTGACCTCTCTTTGGTCACATATCAAGGTCATGCCAGAGCTAGAAAGAGAAGCATAAGAAAAAAGTTGTATCAAAATGTTTTGCATTTAAAACTAACTGATTTCTTAAACAAAGGAACTTTGATGTGTGGTTAGTGAACTGAAATGATACATTCTTGTATCCACGTGTTTCTAGATTGATGAACCAGTAGATCTATCCCCTCACACCTAGATTTTATCCATAGATTGAGGGAGGAAAACAAGTTTGTCTGTTTTGTGAATTCCCAATGGCTTTCTTGAATTTCAACAAACTGGTCGATTGAAGTGAACTATTTGAATAAACTGAAATGAAAACAATATTTTCTGCACCTTTCAAGGAAGCTCCTGCTGTCCAAAGTTGAATTAGCATTTCAGCTAACTTTGCTTCCAGGGCCTTAGCTATCACATCAGTGGTGCGACTGTCTGAGAAACTTGGCAGTGAACATATTCCACTTAATGTTATTTTTTCTCTTCTATTTAAATTATTTAAAAGATTGTCATGAATTTTGCCCTTATCAAAGGTTGTCAATTTCAAATTTAATTATGACAGTGAGAGAGTCTAGTTACTGGAACAAATTACCCAGGGGAGAGGTGGCGTTTCTGTTTCCTGGTGTCCTACCATCATAACTAGTTAGGAAGGTGCCTTTTAGAGAATTACAAGCAATTGGGCTCAGTAGGGTGCTAAGAGTATGAAATTTCATAGCCCGTAAAATAGAGGCCACCTTAGGAGATCTAATTGTTTCATAACTGATGCCTCTATGAAAAACTCAGTGTGGGGTGAGGAACAGACTCTGCTGTTTTACTGGATAGCCTGCTTGCTCCCCAGAATCAATAATGACCAAGTGGGGTGAACCAGGGTGCAGCTCAAACATCCAACTGGGCTGGCTAGGGGCAGACATCAGGCCTGCACGGGAAAGGTGGGTGTGGCAGTGACTTCACAAAGGCCTCCGGCAGGAACTCAGCCTATTGGGCAAAGATGATGAGGCGTCTGTGACCTCACAGAGCTCCCTTGACAACAGCCAGGCAGGACAGGGTTGCAGGGCAGGGGGAACCTCGGAGACCCCCTGTAGCCTTGCTGCAGCAAGTCTCCATCTCGTGGTCTCTCTCAGAGGACCAAGAGACAGTTGGTGTGCAGGACATTCTGTGCGGTTTTTTTTCACATCTGTGTGGATTTTTTTGAAAGAAATCGTCATCTGTGTAGAAGGTAAGAAAAAATATAGGCTCTAAGTACAAGATAAGGGACTCTATCGTAGCAGATTCAAAGGCGTCACCACCCTCCTAGTGAAAAAGTGTTTCCTAATATCCAACTTAGACCTCCCCCACTGCAACCTGAGACCATTGCTCTGTGTTCTGTCATCGGCCACCACTAAGAATTTCATGAGAATCAACCTTTCATTAGGAAAATAACTCAAAAATACAAATACAAAACATTTGGAATGAAATCAATCCACCCTGATCTTCAGTGTCTGGGGGTGTGGGCCTCTGAGGCTAGACTGAGACCCTCATTGGCTAGAAACACCCAGTGAGCCAGTAACAAATTCCAGTCCTGTCAGCATCCAAGCCTCCATAATCCAAGGAATACCTGACAGCTGCGGGAGACGGAGGGGTGCTGAGAAGCTCTAACTCATGATTGCCAACACAGAGATGTGTTATTGGCTTTGGATGGGGGACAAGTAGCAAATACGTCAGTCACTACAACAGGTCACACTGGGAGCCAGGGAGACTGGCACTTCCCAGCTCTGGAAGGGAGTGTTCCTCTAGCGGTTCGTGCGGGAGCCTGGACAAAGGACTCCTGGGCTCCATCCCAGGCTCTATCCCTGACTCGCAGTGCAACCCTGAGGCAGCGGCTTCTCCTGCCAAGGCCTCTGTTTCCATCAGTGGGGCTGGGGACACTCCCCTACAGCCCTTGGGCCGTCACACTTCAGGAATGTGCGTGAGGTACCAAGAGACCTTCAGATGGGAGGTGTCCTGCTGGCCGTCGCTCAGTGTTGTGAACCCCTGGCTGCTGGCCTGAGTTTATCCATCCCCTGGCAATAAAACATTGTCTTGTTTTCACAGTCAGTTTCGATCTCCCGACTTCTACCCCCTGCCCTGCTGGCAGGGGATTCTGCAGCACCCCTTACAGGCCACCTGGGTGCAGGAGATCAAGGAGGAGGGTAAAGGAAGGACCAACACCGAGCATCTGCCATCCAGCTCCATCCCATCTAGAGTAAGTAAGTGGAGTTCTCCAGAGACATCCCCAGTGTGGTGGAAATATCCCACCAATAGGACTCCCAGCCCGTCCCTTGGCAGAGTTTGTTCCCCAGGATGAGGGTTCCTGTGCCCTGGGGTGGGATGTGTGGGGAGGAGGAATTGCCTCAGCAGAGGGGAGGTGGGCCGGGGAGCAGGCAGGCCCCATTCATGAGAGGCTGCTTTGAAGCCAGACTCACGGCTGCTCCCCACTCAGTTCCAGGATGGAGCGGCTGAGGCAGATGCTCAGGAGGAAGGCCGGGCAGGTGGCTCCAGAGCCAGAGGGAAGGAGCATCCGGCTTTCCCAGGAAGAGAGCGGCCCCTCTGTCCCCACGGGCGGGGAAGAGGCTAGTGGACAGGCTAAAAAGAGGAGTTGCCTGGCATGCTTTAGGAGGAGGAAGACACCAGCTCCCCTAGCTGACCCTGAGGCACCTTCTGGGCCCAAATGGAGGTGGCCTCGGGTACAGCTCTGGAGGAGGGAGCCAGGAGAGGGCAGGAGCCGGGCAAGGCAGCTCTGGGGCTTCCTTCAGAGGAAGCCAAGGAGCCAGGAGCTGCGCCCCAGGGCCCAGCAGGAGCCATCCAGCACCATGGCAACTGTGGAGCCCTGCGCCAGCCCCACCCTGGCAACTGTGGAGCCCTGCGCCAGCCCCACCCTGGCCACTGAGGAGCCCTGCGCCAGCCCCACCCTGGCCACTGAGGAGCCCTGCGCCAGCCCCACCCTGGCAACTGTGGAGCCCTGCGCCAGCCCCACCCTGGCCACTGAGGAGCCCTGCGCCAGCCCTACCCTGGCCACTGAGGAGCCCTGCACCAGCCCCACCCTGGCCACTGAGGAGCCCTGCGCCAGCCCCACCCTGGCCACTGAGGAGCCCTGCGCCAGCCCCAACCTGGCAACTGAGGAGTCTCCTGCCAGCCCAGAGCAGGAGATGAGCGACTGTGGGACATACACCAGCAGCTCCGCCTACTCCCGAGGGGCCAGCAGCTCCTCCGCGGGGTCTGACAGGTCTGCGGATGAAGGCTCCCTCTTTGCAGGTGAGGGGAGACCCAGGGGAAAGGGAGGAGGATTGGGGCGGTGGGGGACTAGTAATACCCTGTTCCCATTGGCTCACCAAGGTGCCGGGACTGACCCGTGTGAGCCCCACTAACACCAGTGGGGGGGGCACAGCCACGCCCCGTGGCAGGGGATGCTGGGTGGAGTCGGGGGAGCTCCAGCCTCCCCTGATCATGTGGAGGGGGCTGACTGCCATGGGGCCCTGAGGCTCATGGGGCTGAGGGCGTCTCTCGCAGGGGTAGGATGGGGCCCTCGCTGCCATGGGGCTCCTTACAGAGAAGGGGGAAACATGGAGCCTTCTCTGTCCACTGCATCCCCCCAGCAGCAGAAGGGATTATACTTTCTCCTTCTCTCCCTGGTGCAGAGACCCCCAGTGCCCATGAGGAGGAGGAGGAGGAGGAGGAGGAGGAGGAGGTGTCCCCTGAAGAAGACACCATCATGATGATCCAGAAGCACCTCCAGGGCACAGATGAGGTACAAAAATCCCCCAATTGTTACTGCGCTGCCACCGGGTCTTTCCTGCTCCTTGTTCCATCCCCACCCAGGCAGGGGGGTCTTGTCCCAGACACTCCCTCACTCCCAATGGGGGGACACGTCTCCTCTGTTATCTGGCACCCCAAAGTGGGGACATTTGTCCCACACAGGCCAAGGTTTCCGCTCCCCGCAGACACTGTCCAAGTTACAAACCCGGTCTGTGCCGGGCAACACAGGTTTCAGGAAGGGGCGGCTTTCCCTGTCCAACCCCATGGAGGTCCTGAGCCCTGGAGCTGGTTTGGGTTGGGCGGAGAGGTCCCTATGTAACAGGCTCTCTCTCTCTCCCCTCACCCCACTCATAGCTGGTGAAGGACAGGGCCACTCAGCTCCGCTTCCTCAACGCTGTGCCGAGTCTGTGTTCCTCGGCACAGCGTCAGGGGCGGGACACCCTGGAGCCCCACGTTTCCAAAGCAGCCCTTGTGGAGAGCATTGCAGTGAGTGGGACCCTGTGCCCGGCCTCTGGGGCAAGGGAGCCAGACATGGGAGGAAGCGTTAGTGGGGCCGGAGGGGGAAGCAGAGGACAGGGGTTCCTGGGGCTGAGGGCTGGGGAACAGGGAAGGGGATAATGGTGACACTGATCAGGAGCTGGCAGTGGGGGAATTGTAAGCCCGGAGGGGAGGGGAGGGAAGGGGAGGGAGGAATTGGGTGGGAGACGGGAGATGGGGAAGGAAGTTTGATGGATGGGAGGAATGGGGGGGCCCAGCTGGTTGGGGGTGGGGGTGACACTGGCTGTTTCTGCAGATCACTTTGGGCTCCTCCCTGGGAAGCGCCTGTGGGTCTGCGGGGCCAGAGTCTCACACGCGGTTTTGTTTCGTTGGGGTCTCCCAGGAGCTGATTGAAAATCTCCCGGAGGTGTCAGAGCCGAGCTCCATCATTTCCAGCTCCATGGCCGCGGTTTACAATCTCAGGTACCAGGACCCTCCCGTCCAGCTGCCCTAACCCTAGTGCTGATTGGGCCCAGAGCCGGGAGTCACAGATCCTCCTCCGGCTAGGTTACCCCCAGCTGAGGCTGTTCCCATCCCCCAGTCCCCTCTTTCCTGGCTGGGGGGTTGATTTCACTCCAGGAACGTTACAGTGGCCGTAGGGAGGGGATCACTATGGGGGAGGGGGTCATGTCCATGGCAGTTCCAACGCCACGCTGGTGCTGCAAAGTGTATGACAGGTTCCTCTCTCCTGCCAGCAAACTGAAGCCGCCACTGGCCCTGGAGCTGGAATCTCGCCTCCTGCGGGCTCTTCTCCACAGGATCGTTACCATGGGCACTGGGAACGACACCCCCCAGTTCCGGGTAGGTCCTGATCCTACTTCTCTGTCCCAGGAGCAGAAGCAGGCTCTGGTCCCTGCTCCCTTGCTTTGATAGAGCTGCTGAGAATAGGGGAGGGGTGAGCAGAGCTGGGAACAGGCCCGTGACAAACTGGCAGGGGGGCCCCATTCCCTCCAGGGGAGATTGCATTACCCCTCCGTGGCTGATCCCAGACTTTCCTCCTCTCCTCATTCTGTGCTCTGCTGCATGGACTCTCCCGGGGATCCTGCCTCCCACCCATTGCAGTTTGCCTGTTCCATAGTCTGCTGGGTACCAGGCCCTGCGCATAGAACTGCTAGAGCAAGGATTGAAGAGGCAGCAGGCATCCGGCCATGAACTTTTGCTTAGTGTCCCTGGAGTGATGTGAATGGGAAGAGGCCAGGTTGTGCCTTTTGAGTCTTGCCAGGGCTCCTGGAGAATCCTCCTAATTGTCCCTTGACTGGTGTAGCCCCATGTCCCTTGACTGGCGGGTGCTCCCTCCTCTTGCAGGCTCTGCACAAGAGCTATTTACAGAGCCTGGACAGCATGCTCAGGGGCCTGCTGAGCGAGACCCCCAGCTTGGAGAAGCTGCAGCACCTCTTGGAGGTGAGTAGAATGGGACGGGCTGGGGTGGAATTGCCCCTGAACCCTGGGGGAGGGCAGCGAAGGAGAGATTAGAAGAGCCACATTTCCATTGTGTCCTTCCAGCTTGGACCCAGGCGGCCACACTTTCCCAGAGCTGCCAGTGCAGGGGGAAGGAGCTGGGACTGTCAGCCAGAGCTCTGCCCGGTTGCATTAAGCACTAACAGTGAGCACCAGGCCTGGCCGGGGACTGAGAGACAAACCCCTGTGAGATGCAGAATATGGGCCTCTGAGAAAAGTCACTGGCTCCTCTCTAGGGAGACCCTGAGATGCAGGAGGAGCCTCAGGGAATCAGCTCTTCTGTCCTAGGGACACTGCAGTTCCCGGAGGGATTGTTCTCATGGCCGTTCCATCCATCCTACCAAGGCCTGTGTAGCTGGGGTCTGGGGTCCAGGGCATGTGCCTTGATCCTGTCGTGCTGTACATGGATCAGGGGTTCAGGGCAAATAGACCAGCCCCAAGACTGACCATTGTCCCAGCCTGGAGAGACAATGAGCTTGTGCGCAGCAAGACGTGGGCAGTGTCATGGACTGCCTTTTCAAGCTCTGTGACCAGGGCTCAGCTATTCCACCCTGAGCACAAACTCTCAGCTCCTTGGGGAGGGAGAGAGGGTCATTTGTAGAGCATGTACGTCTGCCCGCTGACCCTCCCCTGCCTCCTTCTCCTGCAGCATGTCCATGTCTGGCTCCATTCAAAAAAGGCCCAGGAGAGAGCTAGGGCCATACAAAGCAGCGCGGCCCTGCTTGAATTTGCCAGCTGCCTGCCTGGATTTGACGTAAGTGACTCATAGACTCATAGACTCATAGACTTTAAGGTCAGAAGGGACCATTATGATCATCTGGTCTGACCCCCTGCATGCTGCAGGCCATAAAACCGTCCCTACCCCTTCCCTGGACTCTGCTGTTGAAGTCCCCAATCCTGTTTTTAGTGACTGCAGAGTCAGGGCTTGAGTCAAGTTCCTCATCCCCTGACTAATTGATCCCCCCTGGGTCTGTAAGGGACTGCGTTCCATAGGCCACTGGCTGGCAGATTTGTGCCTGGCCTCAGGGCCCTTGTTATTCTGGAGCAGCTAGGCAGCGAATGCTCATAGAGCGCCCTTGCCGTGATCCCTTTGCTCCAAGCTCCCTTGGGGGTAGAGAGGAAGAGGGCTCTCGCTTCTCTCCCCCAGCGCCTCCTACAGAGGGGTGGGAGCAGAGCTCTGGCCCAGGGGCGCTGGAAAGCTGAAGGGAGAATGTTGATGGATTCCCCTCTTCTCCTCCTTCCACCAGACCTCCTCCGACTTCTCCAAGGCAGGCGACTTCGTGCTGCAGCTGGGTCTCCATATATCCCACCCAGCCAACAACATCGGTCCGCAAGCCAGGGGTGGGATATATTGGCTGCACAGGCTCCTGGTGCAGAAGAGGGGTAAGAAAGCCAGCTGGACAATGGGACCCCATGGAACCAAGCCTCTCGGAGACTAGTTCCAGCTGGCCATTGGGACGCCTATCGAACTAAGGCCTCTCTGTTTAGACCCACTGTAGCAGGGAAGTGGAACCCCAATAGAAACAAGGCCCCTCCTTAGAGACTCCCTCTGCTGGGCAATGGGACCCTCCAGAAAGAAGCCCCCTCCTCTGAGACCGATCCCACCTTAGATGATGACTCTTTCTCTTCCCCTCTCTCTGAATTAGGGAGATGAGTGTGAAAGTGCCAGGGAAATTGGCTGCTTTATTTCAGAGCCCGGCTCTGTCCCCCAGCCCAGAGAAATAGCCCACCCACAGGGCAGCCAGCTCGTGAGGGGACAGGAACGGAGCTATTGAGACACATGGAGGGAAAGAGCCCATCATCAGGGCAGGAGCAGGAACAGGGACCACAGGGGAAGGACACAAAGCTTGTAGGATGTCACCAGTTGGGTAGTCAGGGCCAGATCCTGACTTCAGTGGGTGTGGGGGGTTCTCAGTATTAGACACCACCATTGACAGGCACCCACTCCCAGAGCACAATGACCGTTAGGGTCACAGGATTACTGTGATGACTGAAACAAATCCCCCTTCTGCTACTAAACCGCCTGCTATGGACCTTGCGATTCCATTGGGCCGTGGATGCCACCAGGACCCTGGCCAGCGTGCACCCAGAAGGAAACCGGCAGTGAAAGCGGAATGCCAAACCTCCCCAATGGGTGTGTCTTTCTCCCCCAGGGCTCAACATCACAGAGGGGAGAGAGCTGTGGTGCCGGGACGGGCTCCAAGACACCGAGCGCGTGGGGTACAAAAACCTGGCCAGGGTGGGAGAGGTAAGGACTCTCTGCCGGTGCATTGCAGCAGCTCCGGGGTGGAGTTGTCTCCCCCTGCAGTGAGTGTGTCATGGACACAGGGCAAGAGCCTGCTACTTATTTCCAGCAGAGTATGTGAGGCTCCTGGGAATGTCAGTGGGGTGAGGCGTGGGAATGAACCAGACCTAAAAGACCCCTAACCTCTAGCGGGTGAGCTGCAGGAGATATCGCTGCTGGGAGCAGTAGTGTCCTGTGTTGTCTGTGTGAGCTGGGTTTCAGAGTGCGGAGACATATGTCCAGCATCTCATGGCACCTGCTCCAGAAAGAGCTATTTGAGGCAACCTCTTACTGAAGGGGGTTTCTTGGTCCATGGGACCCCAAAGGTTGGCTGCCTCAGGACTCTTCTCCACCTTGTGAGCCACTAGAGGGATTTGGGGCCTGGTTCTGAGCCATTGCAAGGGCTCTGGTTCTGTTGGTTTTAGGTCTTTGGAGAGCTATTTACTGAAGATCAGAAAAGGACTTTCCTCCAGGCGGCGCTGCAGGCCATACACCACCCCCTGCTCCGTGTCAGCCAGGCTGGGCTGATGCTGACGTATTCCATTCTGGGGGAAGCCGGCCAGCTGCTAGGGGACGAGGTAACCAAAGAGGGCTCAACTGGGGAGGGAACCCCAGGGCCTTTCACCTCCAGGCCATTGAAAATCACTCCCATCCCATCCCCATGCGCTGACCTGGGAGCAAGGAGAGGAGGAACCCAGGCAGGTGCCATTGGTAGGTGCCAGCTTGTCCCCTGAGCAGCTCAAAGCAGGGCAGACCCAGCTCTCCAAAAAGGCTATTTCCTAACAGGCATCACATCAACACGACACGGTGCCATTGCTCATGCTAGGGGCTGCCAACTCCCCTAGCCACCTCTCGGAGCCTTTCATCCCCTCCGGGCCTCAGGCCGGTTCCTAGTGCTCTGGGATCATGTTATCTCAGCAACCACCTGCTCTGGGAGAACTGGACGAGTCAGTCAGCAGAGGCTGCTTAAGTGCCCCATTCCTCAGAGCTACTGTCCATGGCATCATGTTAAGGACTGGGGGATCCCTTGGGGAAAGATGTCCACTTCCTCTCACCCCCCGACACTACTGCCCAGAAGTTCCCAGCCCCTCAGCTGGAGGGGGCAAGGGCGGCTGAGGGGATTCTGGGGAGCGGAGCTGAATCCCCAGCTGGGTTGGAGGTAGAACAGCTCTCGGGGGGACTGAGAGGAGTGGGGGCAGGAGTTCATTCCCCAATGGTGGGGGAGGGGATGGGAGTCACTAGAGAAGAGATAAGATTTCGGCTCGGGGGTTGGGTGCGGGAATCCGTCCCTCAGACATGGGGAGGGGCGGAGATGAAATTTTGCTGGCTCCCGGTGCGGTTAATCCCCTTCGTTCTTGTGGGTGTCCAAGTCTCTGATTGATCCTTGTTCCCTTGCAACAGGGGGACATTACAGCAAAGGTGATGGCCGAGCTCTTTACCATCAGGAGCTTGCGCCAGGTGCCCAAAGCGCTGCAGGGGCTGTGCTCTGCAGGGCAGCCTTGAAGACCCACCCGCCTTCACCTGACCAGAAGCTCCCAGCCCCTGCCGCAGGTACTGCTCTGTCTCACTGGGCCTGGGGGGGAAGGGCTGGGGGAAGCAGCCATAGAGCCCACAGCACTGAGAGAAACCAAGGCTGAGCACCTCACTCTCAACACCCTGCCCCACCCCGACCCCTGGAGCTGGGGCCAGGCCAGATACTGGTTCGGAAGAATCGGGCTGTGGGGCTGGCCCAGAAATGAGAGCATCCGCAGAGCCCAGAAATATGCTCTATAGCCATTGCAGTCTGGGAGGGGTGGCCTGACATGGAGCCCCTCCCCTGTCGTCACTGCTCAGACCTTCCCATGGCCCGTGTCACCCCTGCCGCAGCGAATGTCTGACCATCCCCCACCTGGGGCCCAATCCACCCACCTGGTATCTGAACCCTTCCCAGCCAGGAATGAAACTCCCCCCTAACAGTCTGGGGCAGGGAAGGATCCTCCCCATCTGGCAGGTGGGAACTGAGACGTAGAGGAAGGGCTGTGGGCCTGGTCACACAATCCTGGGTGGAGATCTGGAAAGTGGACTGGGTCCCAGCCTAGAGCTTTTCCCCCAGAGGCACTTTCACTTTCTGCCCTTTATTCTCCCCTCCGGCTAGGGGGTCTGTGAGTGTGAAATGAACAGGGGGATGATGGGGTCCTGACACATAGCCTGGATGGGAGCTCCCCTTGGCTTGGACCCCAGGGGCAGAGACATCTTGGTCATCCTGCTGTCCTTCTTTTATTGCTCGGAAGGGAGTCCACTGATGAGGGGTTTCTAGGGCTCCAGTAAGTCATCCTCATTCCCGTCCGCATGTACCACCCTGCCCTGCCCTGCCCTCCAGTTTCCTTGCTGTTGACTCTGGCTTGACTATTGACTCCGGTCTCTGGCTATGACTTTGGCATGACTCTTTTTGGCTCCAGATTTTGGTTATGAACCCCAGCTAAGTTTTCTCCTTGCCTTTCTCTAGCCTCGCTCCAGGCCCTCCACCCACCCGCTCCAGCATTACCTCCTCATCCTGATCTTCCCCAACCCCTCGGATTTTGACTACCCGGATTTGACCTTCGGCGTGTCTATGGACTTTGGCTTGGGCATGGACTTGGATGATCTTTGGTCTGACCACCCGGCTTCGACCTCTGGCCTGGACTTGGAGACTGGCTCTGGTTCTGCTTCTGCTTTGTTGATGGACTCTGATCTCAGTTTTGATCCTGGTGTGTCCCTGGCCCTTGATTCTAGCACCACTCTTAGCCTAGGTGCCATCCATAGGCAAAAGGGGACCCATCACACCAGGTGTGACCCATGGCCTCACTACATGAGCCTGGCCCGGTGCTGCCCCTACTGGAGTTGTGCAATGGAAATGACTGAAAATGCAGGGGTTCCTTTAAACAACCTCCGGCACCATTCTTTACTTGGCACCCGGCCGTAGAATAATGGCCCTACCATCAATCAAATCCTAACCCCCCCCCTTGATTCCTTAAGCCCAATCTCTTGACCCGTTAGTCCCTCCCACCTGTCACCGGAAGTCCCGCCCCATGGAGGTATTACTTCCGGGGTCAAGGTGGCCACATGACCAGATGCAAGGTGTGTCATCTGACCACTCTAAGAACTCCTCCCACCACCCTCTACCAATCAGGATGGGTTTTGTCCTGAAAGGACCGCCCCAAGAGGAGATTTGACCATTCAGGGTGCCTTCTGGGGTGGGGTGACCTGTCTGGAAGTGGGCCATGTGACCCCTCTAAGAACTCCTCCCACCACCCTCTACGAATCAGGATGGGTTTCGTCCTGAAAGGACCATCCCGAGAAGAGATTTGACCAATCAGGCCGAATTCTAGGGCAGGGTGACCCTTCTGGAAGTGGGCCGTATGACCCCACTAAGAACTCCTCCCAATGCCCTCTACCAATCAGAGTGCAGCACCATTACCCCATCAGTCCCAGTGCTGGACAGAGGAGGCCATCTCTTACCAACGACACGTGTTTTAGAAATTGTGGAAAGGCTGCTGAGAGGAAAGTTGGACTCCTTCACCACCCCTGTGAAAACTTCTGACTTTGTTTTAGCCCCGAGTGTCTTTGACCATCTGCAGAGAAAGTGCTACATCAGGAACAGTTCCGAGGAGCAGGAGGGAGCGACCGTGGCCTCTCTTTGTCCACCCCCTTAGAGCTGGAATGTGATCACGGCTTGCGGGAGTCACCGGTGGACAAGGTGAACGGAAAAGACAGCGCTCAGGTAAATGAATGATTAAGAAGAGACTTTCGAGGTCTTGCGGCCTACAGAGATCTTTTGGAACGTCTCATTGCCCATGACGGAAGAGGGTATGTTCAGTTCTGCCATGGCATTCAGAAACACACCCCATCGTTTAGGTACATGTCTGCTAGGAACAGAGCACGTCTGGGTGACGGCCCTGCCTAAGTCGAGCATGTTAGAACCATTAGCCACAGAGCCTTTCTACACAAAAGCCCCTTTATCATTCAACGAAGAGAGATTTGTACCCTGGCCCAGCTTATTTAGCAATACTAATGCATTTTTCTTATAACGCTTATTCACGTTCTCCAACATCTCCTGAGCAACAGAGTCTGAGGTCTTTGGTGTTTCTGGGGGTTTGGCAGTTACACTCTGTTCCTGTTCTGGTAGAAACAGACCTATTTTCCCTGATCCGCATCGCTCTGCTTCACGTACATTAGGTACCTTTGAAGCACGGCGCTGTAAAGTTGATCCTTTTCGTATTCGGCTAAGTCAGTTCTTAGAAGAACAGACTTCATTTCAGCATCCAATAAGCGAGTTGCTTATTCTCCTATTTTCCTCTGCCAGAGCGGCAGCCCATAATTGCTCCAACTGGCGGCTCGGCACCAGGTACATTTTTTCTGCATACTCCATTATCGATTAGTTAAAAGCCCCGTTATCAGAGGGATAGCAAAACTTAACAGAGGGCTGATAAAGCCCCCAGACTGCTTCACCAGATGCCTAACACAGAAGAGCCCTCCTTTGCTGTGGGGACGATTTGTTAAGTCATTTTAGCAGGCACAGGTTTCTCTTCACGCAGCTAGACATGTTTTCGGTCAGCAGCCCCGGCTGTTAAAAAGAGGCCTGACAATAATTCACCTCTTTCTATACCTGGCTGTTGTTGTTTTCAAAGTATAAACCGCCGGCCAGTCTGGAGGGAAAAGACCAGTTCTTAGTCTATAAGCTTCTGGTGTGGAAGCACTGAAATCCACCACCGGGTAGCCATAAGGTCTTTTGGTAGCATCCTCAAAAGCTTCTAGAAAGAATTGAGCTTTGCCGGGGTACATTTGCCAAGCGAGCTTAGCGATTTGTAATTTATCCCTGGGGTTTTTGAACAGAACCAGGTACGTTGTGTTTAGTTTAATCGTGTGACTCTTTTTTCCCTGACAAACTCCAGCAACTCAGGAGTTTTCAATCCTTTTTTTTTTTATTCACACCCCCTAGAGTGTGTGTTCTGGGTTTGTGAATGTATGTGGTTCTGTGCACATTCAGAGCCCCTAGAGTGTGTGCTCTGGGTTTAACAAATTTATTAGAGCATAAGCTTTCGTGGACTACAGCCCACTTCTTCGGATACATATGCATCTGAAGAAGTGGGCTGTAGTCCACGAAAGCTTATGCTCTAATAAATTTGTTAGTCTCTAAGGTGCCATCCTTTCAATCCTTCGTTTTTTTATTCACACCCCCTAGAGCGCGTGCTCTGGGTTTGTGAATGTGTGTGGTTCTGTGCACATTCAGAGCCCCTAGAGTGCGTGCTCTGGGTTTGTGAATGTGGGTGTTTTCACTCTCAGTTTCCTCAGGGTTTGGTGTGGCGGTGGCCGCTAAGGAATTGGTGTTGTGATTGTGTTGTTGCAATACCTCGGGGAGGACACACACAAAAAAAAACATTTTACAAAACTGAACTTTACCATCTTTCTCACCCACATCTATGTATTTACTTAAAATACAAAATCTCACAGAAGAACCAAACCAATAAGCAAACTGTATTTACTGGGCTTCATCCATCCATCAATCACTGATGCTGATGAATTTTCCTTTGCAGCTCTCTCTTTCCTTTTTCTTTTGAACTTGTTTTTCCTCTGGTGTAAGGATCTCTCATGTTTTGACCGTACTGCGGGGCAAACAACATTATTATAAAACTCCTGACACCGTCTTGTAAACTTAAAAAATAAAATATTCATTAAGGTGTTAAAAAGTCACAGCTTTAAAACAAATAATCCATTTCAGGCTGTACAACAAACACAGGTTTTGAGTTTATTTCTACCACTTAAAAAACAAAACAAAACAAAACAAACAAGCCACAAAAAACCCAAAACCATTTTTTTAAAAAATACATCTCATTTTGCAGAATAAAAAAACTAAACTGCTTTTAAAATCCATTTAAAAACATATTTTGCACAGTAAAAAACCTTGTTAGTTGAAACAAACAAAGTACTTTTAATAACCTACACCTATGCCTTGCACAGACCCCTCTCACACACAAACCAGCAGCTTTATAAAGACACCAAACCAAGTTTGCAGCCATATACTTTTCAATAACCCCCCTCCCCCCATGCATTTAAACGCCAATTGCTAGGGTTACCATATTTAACAAATAAAAAAAGAGGACCCTCCACGGGGCCCTGGCCCCGCCCATTTCCCACCCCAAGCCCTGCCCCAACTCCGCCCCTTCCCCGCCCCTTCCCCGCCCTAACTCCGCCCCCTCCGCCTCAGCTGGAGGCTCTGCTCCTCCTCTGACTCTTCGGCTCTGTTTAAGAGCCGGGCTGCCCGAGCGCTACCGGCTTCGGGCAGCCCCCATGCCTCCAGACCCTGCGCCGCCGGAGCCTGGGAGGGGAAGTGTCCAATAGCGTTCTGCCAACTCCAGGGGTTATATTTGAACTGTCCAGTCGCATCTGCGAATTCCTGAGCTTTTATTTCATTCCATATTAATCAGAACTCACCATCCACCCCCACCCACCCCCCTTACTTTGGGTGCACCCCCATCAAATGTAACCCTATGGCAAGAAGGGGAAGTAACCGCAGTCACCCTGCCTATTCAGTGCGGGGGGGAGGGTGTAGTTAAACCCATTCAGTTCAACTCTATTGTACTCAAACACGTGTCTGAACAAGTCCCGTTTGTTTTATTGTAAGCACATTTTTTAGGATTTTTTTCCCCCTCCCACAACATACATTTCAGCTTTTTGCTGTCAATGGGACACTTTTACACAAAAAACCCTACAAGAGCTAGGCTCTCACAAACAATTGATTTTTTATTTAAAAGACATACAGCTCCTTGAAAACTAACCAATATGCTTCATTAAAACGTTTAGCTCACTTAAGGGCCAAAGGCCTTCTAACAGAAACACAGATAGTCACAAAGCTCTTTTCAATAGGTTTTTTTTCTTTTCAATTTACAGCTACCAAGTTTTATATCGCATGTTTGTCCCCTCACCATTCTCTAACTTAATTCTTTTAGATTTCTTACAAATAGTCTTTTTCTTAAGCAGGGTTCTGTAACTCTTTGTGCAGACTAGACGGTCAATATAACGCTGTGTCGTGGAAAAACGACCACGCGTTATGTTTGGATCAGAATCGCCCGAGGCCCCTTTATTACGAGCATGCAAGGGGGGTACCAGCGAACTGGCAGTCCCCCCGAATACAGATTTTTCAACAGCTTTTATAGCAAAAAAACACAATTAGTAATACACACGTCCTTGTTCACATTATTGCCATAATTGGATAAATGCTGTGCAATTCAGTGGAGCCCCTGACCGTGTTTTAAAGAAAATAACCAAAGCAGAAGATGCCTGCTTACAGCTGTAGTGGAAAACTTGCAGACATCTTCTGGTTTGATTATTTTCTTTAAAACACGGTCAGGGTCTCCACTGAATTGCACAGCTTTTATCAAGGTCACCCCTGGCGCTAAATGTTCTTGGGTTAGGCACAGACATTGCATAGCATAACCTATGGCAATACCAGTGTTTAATAAGCTTTCCAAACACAGCTCAGCACATAGGTCCTGGAGCTTGCACTTTATCCCCACTGAAGTCCAAGTCACAGAGTCATGGTGCCGTTGGGCTGGCGCATCTATGACACAGCCCTCACAATCTTCACAAAGCTTTTCCCTAAGGCAGTGTTTAAGGACAGCATAAACAGCAATGTGTACAATAGTTTGCATGACTTTTTTATGCTCACGGGGCGGCACTGGCTCAGTTAATTCTATGCCAAGCCTCCTCCTAAACTACTCATAGCCGTCATCCTCAGAGTCCTCTTCACCAATTTGTATCGGCGTTGAGCAAAGACAAGGTGGGCCCGGTTCATCTTCGCTGCTTGATGCAACGCTGTTCCAGGGCCTCCAGGACCTCTAGAAAGGCATCGTCGAGCTGTTGAGAGATTTTCAGAAAAGATTCAGTGTAAGCACCCCACTGCTTGTTTTTAGATTTACACAACCCCCAGTTCCTAACCCATTACACATCCTCCTCGACCGTCGCTTCTTAATCATTCATTTACCTGTGAGACGTCTTTTCCGTTCACCTTGTCCGCCGGTGATTCCCCAAGCCGTGATCGTATTCCACCTCTAAGGAGGTGGACAAAGAGAGACCTCGGGGTTAAAACAAAGTCCAAAGTTCTCCCGGGGGTAGTGAAGGAGTCCATGTTTCCACTCATCAGCCTTTCCACGATTTCTAAAATACATGTCCTTGGTAAGAGATGGCCTTCTCTGTCTGGCACTGGGACTTATGGGGTAATGGTGCTGCACTTTGATTGGTAGAGGGCCTTGGGAGGAGTTCTTAGTGGGGTCACACGGCCCACTTCTGGACGGGTCGCCCTGCCCCAGAACTCACCCTGATTGGTCAAATCTCCTCGTGGGATGGTCCTTTCGGGAAGAAACCCATTCTGATTGGTAGAGAGTGGCGGGAGGAGTTCTTAGAGGGGTCACACGGCCCACTTCCAGAGAGGTCAACCCACCCCAGAAGGCACCCTGATTGGTCAAATCTCCCCTCGGGGCAGTCCTTTTGGGACAAAACCCATCCTGATTGGTAGAGAGTGGTGGGAGCAGTTCTTAGAGGGGTCACATGACACACCTTGCTTCTGGTCATGTGGCCACCTTGACCCCAAAAGTAACACCCCCATGGGGCAAGACTTCCAGTGACAGGTGGGAGGGACTACGGGTCAAGGCGTGGGGCTTAAGGAGTCAAGGGGTGGTGGTTGGGGTTTGATTGGCGGTAGGGCCCTTATAGTACTGATGGGTGTCCGAGTCAATAATGGTGTAGTAGGTCCAGGGACGGAGGCTGATTAAAGGAACCCTACATTTTCTAATGGCTAAGAGTGGTGCTAGAATCTAGGTCCAGGGACACACCAGGATCAAAACCGACAACTTTTTATTTCAGAAGGTTGAAAAAGCTACTGGGGGGAAGCTGTTCTAGACTTGATTTTAACAAATAGGGAGGAACTCATTGAGAATTTGAAAGTAGAAGGCAGCCTGGGTGAACGTGATCATGAAATCATAGAGTTTGCAATTCTAAGGAAGGGTAGAAGGGAGAACAGCAAAATAGAGACAATGGATTTCAGGAAGGCAGATTTTGGTAAGCTCAGAGAGCTGATAGGTAAGGTTCCATGGGAATCAAGACTGAGGGGAAAAACAACTGAGGAGAGTTGGCAGTTTTTCAAAGGGACACTATTAAGGGCCCAAAAGTAAGCTATTCCTCTGGTTAGGAAAGATAGAAAATGTGGCAAAAGACCACCTTGGCTTAACCACGAGATCTTGCATGATCTAAAAAATAAAAAGGAGTCATATGAAAAATGGAAACTAGGCCAGATTACAAAGGATGAATATAGGCAAACAACACAGGAATGCAGGGGCAAGATTAGAAAGGCAAAGGCACAAAATGAGCTCCAACTAGCTACAGGAATAAAGGGAAACAAGAAGACTTTTTATCAATACATTAGAAGCAAGAGGAAGACCAAAGACAGGGTAGGCCCACTGCTTAGTGAAGAGGGAGAAACAGTAACAGGAAACTTGGAAATGGCAGAGATGCTTAATGACTTCTTTGTTTCGGTCTTCACCGAGAAGACTGAAGAACTGCCTAACATAGTGAATGCTAATGGGAAGGGGGTAGGTTTAGCAGATAAAATAAAAAAAGAACAAGTTAAAAATCATGTAGAAAAGTTAGATGCCTGCAAGTCAGCAGGGCCTGATGAAATGCATCCTAGAATACTCAAGGAGCTAATAGAGGAGGTATCTGAGCCTCTAGCTATTATCTTTGCAAAATCATGGGAGGCGGGAGAGATTCCAGAAGACTGGAAAAGGGCAAATATAGGGCCCATCTATAAAAAGGGAAATAAAAACAAGCCAGGAAACTACAGACCAGTTAGTTTAACTTCTGTGCCAGGGAAGATAATGGAGCAAGTAATTAAAGAAATCATCTGCAAACACTTGGAAGGTGGTAAGGTGATAGGGAACAGCCAGCATGGATTTGTAAAGAACAAATCGTGTCAAACCAATCGGATAGCTTTCTTTGATAGGATAACGAGCCTTGTGGATAAGGGTGAAGCTGTGGATGAGGTATACCTAGACTTTAGTAAGGCATTTGATAAGGTCTCGCATGATATTCTTATGGATAAACTAGGCAAATACAATTTACATGGGGCTACTATAAGGTGGGTGCATAACTGGCTGGATAACCGTACTCAGAGAGTTGTTATTAATGGTTCCCAATCCTGCTGGAAAGGCAAAACGAGTGGGGTACCGCAGGGGTCTGTTTTGGGACCGGCTCTGTTCAATATCTTCATCAACGACTTAGATATTGGCATAGAAAGTACGCTTATTTAGTTTGTGGATTATACCAAACTGGGAGGGATTGCAACTGCTTTGGAGGACAGGGTCATAATTCAAAATGATCTGGACAAATTGGAGAAATGGTCTGAGTTAAACAGGATGAAGTTTAACAAAGACAAATGCAAAGTGCTCCACTTAGGAAGAAAAAATCAGTTTCACACATACAGAATGGGAAGAGACTGTCTAGGAAGGAGTACGGCAGAAAGGGATCTAGAGGTTATAGTGGACCACAAGCTAAATATGAGTCAACAGTGTGATGCTGTTGCAAAAAAAGCAAACATGATTCTGGGATGTATTAACAGGTGTGTTGTGAGCAAGACACGAGAAGTCATTCTTCCGCTCTACTCTGCTCTGGTTAGGCCTCAGCTGGAGTATTGTGTCCAGTTCTGGGCACCGCATTTTAAAAAAGATGTGGAGAAATTGGAAAGGGTCCAGAGAAGAGCAACAAGAATGATTAAAGGTCTTGAGAACATGACCTATGAAGGAAGGCTGAAAGAATTGGGTTTGTTTAGTTTGGAAAAGAGAAGACTGAGAGGGGACATGATAGCTGTTGTCAGGTATTTAAAAGGGTGTCATAAGGAGGAGGGAGAAAACTTGTTCACCTTAGCCTCTAAAGATAGAACAAGAAGCAATGGGTTTAAACTGCAGCAAGGGAGGTCTAGGTTGGACATTAGGAAAAAGTTCCTAACTGTCAGGGTGGTTAAACACTGGAATAAATTGCCTAGGGAGGTTGTGGAATCTCCATCTCTGGAGACATTTAAGAGTAGGTTAGATAAATGTCTATCAGGGATGGTCTAGACAGTATTTGGTCCTGCCATGCTGGCAGGGACTGGACTCGATGACCTCTCGAGGTCCCTTCCAGTCCTAGAATCTATGAATCTATGAATAAACAAAGCGGAAACAGAACCAGAGCCACTGTCCAAGTCCAGGCCATTACCCCCTGCTGTGAATCTCACAATTGTTGGCTCACAGGAAATCGGCAAAGCTTTTCATCCAACTTCATCTGCGAGGATTTCCAATCTAACACTCATTTGGGCAAGGGACAAATGGAAGACAGATTTCAAAACACACTATGGACATTTTAACTGTCTGATATGCCATTGGAGCTAACTAACAGTCCCCTGACCTTGCAACCCTTCATCAGTGATGTATTTTGGGGACAGTGTCATCTATTGAGGTGACATACTCCTCTTTTTGGAAAACCCAGAGCAGTACACACACCTCATCCGAACCTGGAGATGTTTCGGCAGTGTGGTCTCAACACAGAATTGGAAAAGCATACCTCCAGCCAACTCTCCACAGAGTTTTTGGGGTACATCCTCTCACCGGAAGGTGTTCTGATTGATGCAAATAAGGTGGAAGCCATTCATAAATGGGACAAAGTTTGAAGTCCTCAAGAAGAGCAGCGCTTCCTAGACTTCACCAGCTTTACTGCTGCGTCGGCCCAGGGTTCTCAGAGCCAGTAACCCCCACGAGAGCTCTCCTCCACAAAATGGCCGCATTCCTTTGATCATCCAAGTTCCATCAAGCCCGCAAACAGCCCAGAATTGCCTTCACCACTGCATCTATTCTGACGCACAGCATTCATCGTAGAAGTAGACACATCTACTTTGAGTACCAGGGCCTGCTTTATTTGGTGTTGCCAGACGTGGGCCGAAATTCAGACTTAGCTTGACTCACGTGATTCTGCGCTTTCACCAAGGCACCATGCACCTAACTTCTTGGAATCTCAGGCCTCTGGAGACCCTGCTCCATCCATGGCAGCCATTGCCAGGAATTTCACTCATTCAAATGGCCACAGGATGGAACTGACTCTCATAGATCACCTGACCAAGATGGCGTGCTTCATCCCTCTGTGCACGAGTACCTTCGGCTGAGAGGACAGATCAGCTCCAAATTTCCAAAGGCCAATGACACCTTTGTTTTGCTAACTCTAGATTTCCCACTGATTTCATGCCACACTACTAATGGCCTCTCCGAACATCCCAGCTATTGACCTGGGTCAACAACTCCATTACATTCAAGAAGAACGAAGGGAGCCCCTCGAGGACACTAGGAAGGAGTCAGATATTATACAGACTGCTGATGACAAGAGGGAAGCCATTTGCTGAAGGGAGGTACCAAGTCCCTGGCACTGACCCAATCCCTATGCCCCGTCTGTTGGAGCAGTTCCTGACCCATCCCCCTTGGCTGACCTTCTGATCCCATCCTCCTCCCCTGGCTCTAGGGAGCAAACTCTGGGTCCCTTCCCTCACTCTGGCACAATCCGTGCCCAGAAGGACCGAGCCCCTAACAGACAATGGGACTGTCCTCCCTCCTCCTGCTTGTGGGGGGGTCTACTACCCCCCTTTTACAGACAGGGAATGAAGGTGATGAAGTGACCTCTCCAAAGTCACACCTGGCAATGTGGAGGAGATCTGGGAACTGGACTGGGTTTTACAGGAGTGCCCTCCCCACAGAGGCAGCTTCACTTTCTGCCCTTCGTTCTCTCCTCCCCTCGTGGCCCGTCTTCGATGGGGATCTCTGAACTGGGAATGAGCAGGGGCTTCCTCCCCCTCTGTCTCCCAATGTCTGGGATCTGTCCCCAGCAACGCAGCCTGCCGCTGGCCAGCTTGGGGAGCCATCGCCTCACCCTGTGAAATCCAGACGTGCTGGCTCTCAGTGATGCTTCGACGGAAAACCACGCACCCCACACAGAGGTAGGAACCAGCCATTCCCAGGTTGTTCTGAGGAGCCAGGATTCCTCCAGGAGCTGGGGAAGGGCACAGTGAGCAGTCTGTCAGAGGTAGGGGAGGATCATGTAAGGGGAGGGTCTAAGAGAGGAGGAGCGTGAGCTAGGCTCTGTATTTGAGCTTGGCAGGGATCAAGAGAAGGGACAGGGGCTATTAGAGGGCAATGCGAGGTGCAGGGGGTGTCGGAGATGGGGGCAAGGCCTGTCAAGTTCAGCTACTTTAGATCAGTTGTGCCAGAGAATCACCGCTTGAGGTGACTGAAAGCTCTGAACTGGGGCTGGCCAAAAGCATCCTCCTCAGATGGGAACATCCCAAAAATCTGCAGAAGCTCAGCCTCTGAGGTGAACGTTGTGGCCCAAACCTCTCTCTGCTCTGTACCTCGCAGGATTCCAGCCGGCTGTTCCAATCCAGGAGGAAAACTCTGCCACTGAAATCTCACAGCCCCTGTGCAATGAAGTGCCACTTAAACCCGCTGTGATGCACAGAGTTTGCCCTGGCTGTCCGCACAGGACTGAATTTCACCCCTTCAGAGGTAAGGAAATAATTGGCTGAAGGCCTTTTTCTTTTTGGATGGCTGTCTAGTGGGAAAAAACGATGGGGATTTTGAACCTGTTTCACTCCCATGACTGGTGCTTCAATGATGCAGAGAAGTGCTGATGCATTGGTTCATTTCCCCAACTTTTAATCTACTTTTTTCTTCTCTTTTAACAGGTATTCTAAGGGCACCCCATGCTTCATATGGGCATTCTTGGGTGGGCAGATTGCATCAGACCTGCACCCGAATAAATAATAGTGAATGAAATATGCAGACACTAAAGTTCTGCAGCCAAATTCTCAGAAACCTTCCTCTTGAATGTAGGATCAGGATTTTGTTTCTAATTGATTTTTTTTAAAAGTGCTAAGCAGCTACTACACTGTAATAAGAGGAAACAGAAGCAAAAACTGAAAAGATGTTACTTAAACCAATGAACAGATGCAGGGAGTGGAAGCACGGCAAAGCACACCAATGAATACTATGAGTAAATAACCTGAAAGCAAATAGGGAAGAAAACCTCATCTGGGTAATTGTGGCTCTTGGGACAAAAATCAGGTTCCTGGTACGTAGCCTGGCTGAGATCATCCCTTTTCCCTGGATCCCAGACCTGGGATTCAAACGTCATTCTCTGTATGGTGTTGTCCTTATTTTATTCCTAGGAAAAGGATCCCCAAAGGAGGTGTAAGGATCCTGGACTCTAATGTCTGCAAGAAGCTTCAGCCACCTTCACAGGTAGAAGTCACTGTCTTTCCTACAATGCCACTAATGCTCTTTCTGCTCTCCAGATCTGCTCCCTCCGGCAGGACAGAAACACCGCTTAACTCCTCGAGTCCTGATTTCCTGCCATTCTAGGGGTTGAGGGGTTTGCATTGCCCCCACCCCCACCATCATAGACTTTTCCTATGGGAATCTCCCTAGAGCAGGGGAGAAATCTGTTCTTCCATTAGAACAAGACTGCTCAGTAAATCCACCCACACTGACCTCATCTCAGCTGCTTTCTTTATCCGAGATTAGTGGTATCTTTGGAAAACCCTTAGAGTGCCGGGGTGTGAGGTGGAGCACGGGAGACGGGAGCTCCAGGAGATTCTCCTGAAGAACACCACCCTGTCTTTCTCTGGTCAGGTTAAAGTTCGCCATCCATTAGGAGCTGAAGACCAGATGGGAGCTGCTGGATTGACCTTGATATACCATGTCCTCGAGTGGCTGAAGGACCTACATCTGAGGGATGGCCAGCAGCAGATGTAACACATGTGTCCAGGAATAGGCTAAACAACCTACACTGATAGGTAAGTACATTCATGGCCACATGTAAACATCACAGGAAATGGTGGGGATTGAACCAGGGTCCTTCAGCACAAGCCCCTCTCACTCAGTGTCAACCAATCCAGCTCCAGCCATTAGACCGCGCCCCCTTCCAGAGCTGCTGAACCCAGGAGCCCTGATTCTCAGACCCGGGCCTCACATCACAAGGCCAAACCTCCTCCCATTATGGGCACTGTAGAAGGGACCATTGGCAAAAAAACCCTCTTCATTCCCCCTATCAGAGACTGCAGCCACGGGTGACAAGTGAATGAGCAGAGATCTCCCCTGTGGGAATCCGAGGGGCTGCGCATTTGGGTTTCACAGGGAAGGCCTCTGGCAGCCACTGACAGAGTGTTCCTGTGAGGAGATTTTTCCATCTCTAACAAAGGGTTTCTGTTCCCCCAGATCTCAGCCGCTCAGCAGAATGCAGGAGAGCCGAGTGCTGATGGGCTAGAGGGGTCCCAGGAGTCGCTGTGCAGCCGGTGCAGTGTCTGCAGTCACCATGGGCCAAACCCTGCGCTCCAGACAACCCCGGCTGTTCCCCTGGAT
The DNA here is from genome assembly GCF_011386835.1 of Chrysemys picta bellii. NCBI lineage: Eukaryota > Metazoa > Chordata > Testudines > Emydidae > Chrysemys > Chrysemys picta. Next base: position 1,376,316 of record NC_088792.1, on the reverse strand, counting down.
TGCGAAGGGGACTTTGGCTTGGGGAATCGGTGGCTGGTGCCTGTGTCCACAACTGGGATGTTGTCATGAGGCTACTCAATGGTCCATGAAGCGCCATGCGAGCACGGGGAGATGGACATTAGAGAGCGAGGCTGGGACCTCTGTGGAGCTGCTGCAGTCGAGCATCCACAGCCAGACGAGAGACGACGGGAAAGGCGCTTTGATGGCTGCCACAGCCGCAGCAGCTGTCTCACCAAGCTCTGCTCACGCGCTAGCCAAGAGAGGCAGGACAAAGAGCCACCCAGTGACAGCCTGGGTTGCAATTCGCAATACGCGGGTTTTTCAGTGGATTCTGCTGTCCTGACTGTCTATTTCCTGTCATGTGCACATCCAGCCTCCCTGGCTGACCTCAATGGAAGTTAGGTTCTCCGTGCCCACAGGACAGGGCTGGCCTTACCATGAGGCGAACTGAGGTGGCCGCCTCAGGTGACAGACTGTGGGGGGGCACCACTAGGACCCAGAGTGTAGAAAATGGTGTCTGCTGCTGGTGCATATGTATTCTCCCTGCTCCAGATGCACAGAGATGGTGGCTTGCTGGGCTGGAGGAAGGGGCCATCCCTCCCATCTCTCCCCAGGGAGCAGAGCCTCCTCTGCCTGCAAATCCTGCAGCCCGCCCGCTGTCCGAGCATGCCATGCAAGCCGGCCCCGGCTGCACCGCACGGACAGCACAGCTCAGCCCCAGCAGGGGGCTACAAGGGAAAGGAGCCATTACTGTGTCAATGTACCTATCTGTATCGAGTCACACGCAAAGGCCTTCGCTGGCTTTCTAAAGGGCAGGAGAGCAATTCACTGGGAGCGTGGTTCTTACCATACACGTCCTCCCTTCCTACAGTCTGCGATCTGCAGCCAGCGTCTTGATTGGCAGCGGCGCCCCCAAATCTTGGCGTCCTAGGTTGCCCCGTGCAGGCAGTGAGGAGAAAAGGTGAGAGGAGAATAACGGAAAGTAACAGGAGTTGCAGGGAGAGAAAGGAGGAGAAATGCACCTGTCTAGCACCTGCAGGAGCCTGGACTGATTAACATCAGCTTGTCAGGGAGCTTCCTGTTTCCTGCTGCTTCCCTGAACCCACTTGAGGAGAACAGGTGGTCAACTGAAATACTAGGAGCCAGTTAGGCCCTTAAGAGGCTGATTTCTTCCCTCACTCAGACCCTGCTACCAGCCTGCTTATTTGTCCCCTTCCATTGAGTGTTGAGAGCCACTATAGCTGGCACAGAACAGCAGTCATGAGTGAAAGACGAAAACGCCCCTCTGGGGCAGCATTCAGAAAAAGAAAGCAAGCAAAGGAAGCGTTTCTATCTAAGCAGGAAGGAGCTCTCCTGAGATACACAGACACAAATGTTCACGGTGAGCCTTCCGGCCCCAGTGAGGATGGGAGTGGTGAGGAGATGCCTGATCTTCCAGTTAGTCAGAGTGCAGGTGACCTGGCAGCTACTGCAGCATCCATATCTCCATCTCAAATGGATGTAACCATGCACATTCCTGAAGAAAAGTGTAGATCAGAGAAGAGTGTGGTGGAGGCGCAAGAAACAGCTGCTGCTGAGTTTAGTTCCTTAAGTCTAGATGATCCAGGACTGTGGACCCACTTGAGCAGTAGCCTGAGGGACTTCCTTGTACTGCATGGGCCACACCAAGTAAAAAACTTCATGTCCTCCAAAGAGAATGAAAATAGAAGTTTCCATCCATCACATTCCTGATGTGAAATCCCCAATGGTGACAAAGTGGAGTATGGCGTATGCACTCAAAAACCCAGAATGTTGCATACTGTTTTTGTTGCAAACTCTTCCAGGCTAATGTTCCAGCCACACTGGGTTCTACAGGAACAAAGGACTGGAAAAATCTGGCTAGAAATCTGGCATGCCATGAGACGACAGCAATTCACCAGAGAGTATTCCATAGGTGGAAAGAACTTGAGATGAGACTAAGTTTAAAGGCCACCATAGATGATCAGCATCAAGAGAAGATTGCATCCGAGTCTCTTTACTGGCAAAATGTTCTGAAAAGGCTCATTGCCTTTGTGAGAATGCTTGCTACCCAAATCCTAGCACTGAGTGGCACTTCAGAACAGCTGCATGTGCCAAACAATAGAAATTCCTTAAAATTGTGGAGCTGATGGCTGAGTTTGATGCCATAGTTGCCATTATGGAGGATAATGTTATGACAGGAACTGTTTGTGGGAAAACAGTGGCAGAGGGAAATGGAATCACCAGAAACATACATAACTTCAAATTTCTGTGTGGTTTAGTGTTGTGGCATGACATACTGTTTGAAATAAATGTTGTAAGCAAGAGACTTTAAGGTGTTGACCTTGATATAACTGGAGCAATGGAACAACTGGACAAAGCAAAGTCATACCTACAGTCTTACCGGCCAGATGAGGGATTTCAAAACGTTCTGAAGAGTGCACAGAAGTTGGCAGAGGAACTTCACACCAAAGCTATTTTACCACCCATCAAAAAATACAAGAGTCACCAAAGAAGAAGACATTTTGATTACGAGGCCCGGGATAATCCCATATGAGACCCCAAACTGAAAGCCCTTTCAAGTTACATTTCAGCAGGATCTACCCCAAAGGCTGTTCTGGAATATATGTGCACAATTAAGATGACCAGCCTCTTTCCAAATGCTTTTGTTGGTCTGCGCATACTTTGAACACTTCCTGTAACAGTTGCCAGTGGAGAATGCACCTTCTCCAAGCTGAAGTTAATAAAAACACATCATTTTTATTGCCAATGACACAGGAGAGGCTGGTCGGCCTTGCAAACATCTCAATAGAGCATGAGCTGGCCCAGACTGTGAACCTTCTGCAGGAAGCAGTTCATATCTTTGCAAGCAAGAAGGCGCAGAAAGCACCACTTTGATTATTCAAACAGATAAAAATGCCAGTGTTTACTATGCAGACAAGAAAAGTGACAGTTGCTGGTCAGGCATTTGAAAGTTGTGTTACTTAAAATTTTTGAACAAGGCATTTTAAGTTGTTAGTTCTCCTTTATTGGGGTAGGTAGCAGAGCAGCACCATGAGAGGAGCAGAGCAGGAAGAAGGCAGAATCGAGACCTTTCAAAGTTTTGGCCCAAGCTAGGGGGTCTGGGGCTGTCATTTGAGCTCCCGCCTCAGGTGCCAAAATGTTGTGGACCAGCCCTGCCATGGGATCAGTGCTCAGTGTGCTCACGCAGCAACCTAGCCTGCAATAGTGGAATATGATAGATGCAATGGTCCAAATAGTTACAAACCCGTCCTCCCTCTTTTCTCTGCGGTTTTCACGTCTGCAATTAAAGGAAGCCAGATATCTAGCTACTGGAGAGCCCCCTTGTTCCAGTCAGTCTGAAGATCAGAGCTAGCATGCGCACAAACCATTATAGGGAAAAGATGGATTTTTAACTCAAAAGCCAGACCCAGTTCAGCCACGTTTTCACAACTTCCCAGATGAGGCAGTGTAAGAAATGGTCGTGCTTTTGCCTGGATTTAACTCACTGTGCAATGACACATCACATTACCCAGTGTTGGATAACTAAGGGCCTATTGGACTGCAGAACGACCAGCAAATGAAACCGGAGGTGATCTTGTAATAATAAAGTGTTTATATTAACTAATAAGCCAATCTCTGCCCACGTCCAGAGATGCTTTGTGTTTAAACCCTAGGTAAAAGCCAGTGCATTCAGGCCACCCTGGGAGTTGCTGTTTGAAGCAGCTAATCTGGGCTTTTCAAAGGAATTTTGGAAAGTTCGATGTACTGATCCATTGCCGTCACATACTCCTCAGTAGCATGACAATTGCCCACCTCACAACCTTGCATGTATTTAGCCTCACTACACCCCTGTGAGGTCGGGAATTATGACTGTCCCCATTCCACTAATGGGGGACTGAGGCACAATGGGATAAAGCAAGTTGTGAAGACAACTCAGAAAGTCTTTGACAGAACAAGTACTTGAATCTGGGTCTACCAAATCTAGGATTAGCCCCTCAGCCATGGGAACATCCTTATGCTTGACTCCCTTACCCTCCTCTGTATATCCCCGTCCTAGTTTAGGTTTCTTCCACTGCAGTTTCCTGTGCCTCCCATACGTTATTCATTGTCTTTAGACTTTGAAGACCTAAAAGACATCTGAGCCAGCTTTAGATGAGTAGAAACACAGATCTACAGATGAGTAGAAACACAATCCACAACAAAACAGGAAAAGCAAGTGCAGTGGCCAACTCAGCCAACACAAAACACATCTGGACACAAACGTACCCTCACCTGGTCTCCTGCAAAGCATGTACATCTCTTGTACTCAGGACTGGTGGAGCTAGATCCTGAGATGGTATAAACTGGACTAGCTTGAGGATCTGTAAATCAAGCACTTTAATACTTCAAGTGTCTATTTTGTTTTAAGTCTTTAACAAATAAAAAAAAATACATGCTGAACAATATACACCTCTACCCCGATATAACGCTGTCCTCGGGAGCCAAAAAATCTTACCGTGTTATAGGTGAAATCGCATTCTATCGAACTTGCTTTGATCCGCCGGAGTGCAAATCCCCGCCCCCCCCGGAGCACTGCTTTACCATGTTATATCCAAATTCGTGTTATATCAGGTCACATTATATCAGAGTAGAGGTGTATGTGCATGAATATTCCCTCATTTCTCCTGAGATATGTGTCAAACTGCCTCTCCAGGGCAACCTCTTGTTACTTTTTGATTCAGGCTGCATTTGCTCACCAATGACTCTGCATGTTGCTGGTCCTCTGGGGAGCTGTCTCCCAACCCCAGGACTGTACCTATGCAATCCCGTTTTGGGGTTGTAACCCTGTGTTTCCCTCTCCCAGCACTGAGTCCTTCCCTGTCCCCTTTTCCTCAAGAACTGTGGTCTGCGCTCTCTGGGCTAAGCGTGTCTACTTCTTGATCAGAGGCACCGTTTCCCAGCAATTTCCCCTCCCCTAGAAACACAATAAAGAGAGAGTTACTATAGGCATTAGCATCTCACCAGAGATCACTGCTCACAGAGTGAAATATGGAGACCTCGCTCACGTCTGTGCAGAAGAAAGCTTGGGAGGCCATTCAGAGATAGATGGTATGAATGTTCAAGATGTGCAGTTCCTCTTTATAAAACAGACACATAAAATGATACCTCAGTTAAATGTGACCTCAGGGGGCATTTTTCAAAAAGAAGCAGGAATGGTTAGACAATGGGAACATCCATCTTTGAGTCACATATGACAAAAAAAGTTTGTCAAACCAATATGTTTCCAAGAAACATTTCAGTTTAGACTGACTGGCTTTTTTCAACAGAAAATACTGTAGTCAACAATTTTTCAACCAGTTCTTCACATTAACTTTCCAATTAGATTTCTCCTTTCTCACCCCCGCTCCCTTGTATTACAGGCTGTAGGTGCTCTTCCTAATTTGAAACACGTACATCAAAGCTGAAGATCTGAAAGACAAGTCCTAGGTTAGAGAATTGTCTTTTGTAACTGTAAAAGTAACCTACAAGTTTCAACCAAAGACTTGCTGGAGACATCAGCCCATCCACACATCATCCCAAATCTAGCCTGGGACAGAAGATGTGCTTGACCACATTCCCAGAATGGTAACATAGCCAAAGGATTGTGGACCAAAGTAGAAATGAGTGTGAAAGATGGTGACTCTCTCTCCCCAAAAGATGCCCTGTCCCTACCTCCCAATTTGAATCAAAATATTTCCAGAGTAAAAGTTCTTCTTCAGAAGATACCAAGAGGAACTGCCCTCTTTCAAAACAGCTTGCATCTTCTATTCTCAAGGACAGCAAGGTGCATATGACCTTTGAAAGAGAATTGCTCTCTGTGCTGACGTGGACCACTAGCTTCTGTGAGGGCAGCTTGACTTTACTGCTGTTGGTAAGTAATGGCAGGTGGTGGTGATATTGAGAGAGGACCTCTTTGCTTAAAGGCAGCTTTAGCCTTATTCCTGTCGACAATTACGAGAGCTGGTGGCGATTTTGAAAGGTTGCAATTCTCTGAAGAAGAACGATTCACCATTTTCCAAACTTTCGGAAAATGTTCTGCTTACCTATGGAGTTTTTACACACATGCACATAAATTCTTATGCATGAACCATTTGGCAGAAAACTGCTTTTTCTCAAAAAAAAAATAAAGCTCGAAGTCTGGACATTTTTAGTTCTCTTCTCTGCACTATTTCGGTTCTAATATATCCTTTTTTTTTTTTTTTTTTAGATAGGGAAACCAGAACTGCACAAAGTATTCAGGGACTGAGGATACAATGTATTTATATATAGGCAATATAATATTTTCTTTCTTATTATTTATCCCTTTCCTAATGGTTCCTAACATTAAGTTAGCTTTTTGAACTACCACTTCACCTAGTTTTCAGAGAACTGTCCACAATGACTCCTAAGATCTCTTTCTTGACTGGTAACAGCTAATTTAGACCCATCATTTTATATGTCTAGTTAGGATTATGTTTTCTAATGTGCATTACTTTGCATTATCAACACTGAATTTCATCTGTCATTTCCTTGGGTGATCGCCCAGTTTCGTCAGATCCCTCTGTCACTCTTTGCAGTCGGGTTTGGACTTAGCTATCTTGAGTAGCTTTGTATCATCTGCAAGCTTTGAAACCTCACTGTTTACCCCTTTTCCCAGATCATTTATGACTATGTTTAATACAGTTCTTTATGGAACCCCGTTGTTATGGAGATTCCACACCCTCCCTAGGCAATTTATTCCAGTGCCTAACCTCCCTGACGATTAGGAATTTTTTCCTCATGTCCAACCTAAACCTCCCTTGCTGCAATTTAAGCCCATTGCTTCTTGTCCTATCATCATTGGTTAAGGAGAATAATTCTTCTCCCTCCTCCTTGTAACAACCTGTTAGGTATTTGAAAACTGTTATGTCCCCTCTCACTTGTCTCTTTTCCAGACTAAACAAACCTAATTCTTTCAATCTTCCCTCATAAGTCATGTTTTCTAGACCTTTCATCATTTTTGTTGCTCTTCTCAGGACTCTCTCCAATTTGTCCCCATGTTTCCTGAAATGTGGCGCCCAGAACTGGACACGATACTGCAGTTGAGGCCTTATCAGAGCTGTGTAGAGTGGAAGAATTACTTCTCTTGTCTTGCTTACAACACTCCTGCTAATGGTAGATTGTCTGTCACTTGAAGTCATGCCAACTGGATATCTAGCTAAAAGATGTGTGAGAGCTACAAAACAATAATAATTGTAGGCTCGATACATAAATTATTGGGCAAGGTTTTGTTATGCAGGAGGTCAGATTAGATGATCACATTGACCTCTTCTGGCCTTAAACTGTATGAAAAATCAGTTTGACCCAATCAGGGGCAGTAAATTGTAAGGCACTATTAGGCACTAATTGTAAGGGTAGGGTGATTGCTTGGCATCTACACAAACAAAGTTACAGTTGTTTGTTTGCTGTAACTGTGCTTTTTCCATAGTTTAACACATCTGGATTTCTTTTAAGCCTAACTTTGACGCTGAATTCACTGAGTGCTCCCTACGGAAAGAAAGACTGAGCCATTCCTTTCCAGTTACACTGCTCTTGAGACTTCTTCCTGTGACTTAGCAAAACAGCGAGAGCTTTCCGTAAAACTGAGCAAAGACAAATAAACAAATCTACTTAGCATGTTAGAGCACCAAGGAGGGCATTGTAATGAGCCCCTCTGTGCCTGGCTTGAGACTATCATTGTAGGTGTGACTTCAGAGACTTGATCCTTAAATGCCACAGAAATGAATATATAAGGTTTTTGGTGCCCTAACATGATCCCTTAGGGATAAAGAGTGATTGAACACTCTCTTCCACCAGTAGCTATGATAGAATACTTCTTTCCTTCAGTGGAGGTGGAATAGCTATTTTCCTTCAGTTCTGATTCCTGGACATAACTTTCCATTTTCTCCATTTACTTGTGTAACCCTTCTGCCCATCTAAGTTGGCAGCAACAAGGGCCGGGTTCTGTATTTAGGGGTTCCGTTTCAATAACGCAATGCAAAACCGGCTCGAACCCCCAGCCAGTGACCTGGGACAATTACATACCACCCCCTGGGCGCCTCTAAGAGGCAATACTTCCCCTCTCGCAAGCACAGAGTCTGAGTGTAACAGAAAATGTTTAATAATCAATTTAATCAGCATTAAATTGGAAAAACACCACAAACAGGCTTCATGAGCAAAAAACCCACCCAAGCAAATTGGGCTGTGTCCTTTCTCTTTGGTTCTTGAAACCAGCAACCCAAGAATCACCAAAGTCCCAAAAACAACAAGGAGTCTGGTGGCACCTTAAAGACTAACAGATTTATTTGGGCATAAGCTTTCGTGAGTAAAAACCTCACTTCTTCGGATGCAAAGTCCCAAAAGTCCAACAACCCCAAAGTCTCTTGGGTCCAGCAACCCAAGGATCACCAAAGTCCCAAAAGTCCAACAACCCCCCAAAGTCTCTGTCCCTGGTCAGTGCAGCCCCAGAGTTCAAGCGGGGGGGGGGGGAAGGCACGCAGTGTGTTAAGGGGCACCTTACGTGATCCGAGGCCGACCGGCTGCCTCTCCGTGGGGTTCCGCCACAGCCTTCTGCACAAGCCGCTCCACTCCACCAGCTGTCCCGTGAGCCGCTCCCACCGTCCACGAACTGCTCTGGCAGCTGCTCCGCTCTGCTCACCAACCTGTGAGCCGCTCAGCTCTGCTCCACTTCAGCCGTTCCTTGGGCCGCTCCCACAAGGCTCCACTCTGCTAGCTGCTCCACCAGCCACTTAGCAATATAGTTTCAGGCTCCCCCACTAGTTAACACAGTCTCAGTGACCTCAGCTCTTAATAACTTTAGCTCTTTTGTGATTTCAGCTCATAGTAGGGGAGCCCCACTGCTAGTGCACCACTGGCCCAAAGTGAATTCAGCTCAGCAGTCTGTAACTAGACTCCTAATGGAATCAAAATTAGCTCTGGTATTCAACAGTGGAGAGAGAAGATAGTGTAATTGGTGTTTCAAACCCTCAGAGAGGGGGCCCATACCATCAGATATAAATACCTGTCCACATCCTCTCTCAATTCACTGGGTTTTGTAACCCATGCCCCTTATCAAGCAAGTGCTACTTAGGTAATGGCGAAGGACTCACTCAGTCCTTCTGTCATACAACAGTTCCACTGGCCTTGATTCACAGAATCAGGGTAACAAAACTTTATTCTTCCTGCCCCAATAATAGAGAAACTGGGGATCCCACACCAGCCAAAGTAACCACTTTCAGTTGCTGTTGTCTCATGCCAGGCGAGTGGGTGTGCCTATGCAAACCAGATCAGCCCCTGGAGTTCTTTTCCACACTCGCCACCAGATGTCAGGGTAGAGCTCATCCTGACTCTGCTTACATCCTTCTATAAAAGGGCTACCTGGCGCTAGGGGAGTTAATAGGAGCCGAGGCAGGGGAAGGAGACTTGCTTTGGTGGCAAAATAAAGCAAATGAAGCACTAATTGGCCAAAGAGGAAAGAAGAGGGAGCCGACAATTCCTGCCTTGTCACTGTTGCCTCTGTACCTAGTAACACAGCAGAATGAGTGCGGGGGGGAGCTCCCGCTCCAGTACTGGAAACGCGAGCATTGAGCAGCAATGGGCCCAGGACAAATGGTGCCAAAGCAGAGGGGGCTTGTTTCGTTTCTAACCTTTTATTAGTTTCTAGATTAGAAAAAAGAATGAAAATATAAATACATGTGGACCTTGCTCTACGGCAATCGAAGGGCGTCTCTGGAGAAATGCTTACACATCCAGGCCCAGTGAAGAGCAGGCCCTAGGCCACGGTAATAATAATACTTAATCTTCCTGCCACACGCTCAACAGCATCTTCCCAGCACTGTTCAAACAGCCGGTGATTAGCGACCCTCACAACACCCCTGTGAGGTAGGTGCAGGACGTATTATTATCCCCATTTTACAGATGGAGGAACTGAGGCCGAGAGATTAAGTCACTGGCCCATGGCCAGTGTCAGAGCCAGGATTAGCGCTCAGGTGCCCTGGATTCCAGGCGTTCCCAAAGGCTAGGCAGCAGTTCTCACGCTATGGGGCGGGCCGCCCGAGGGAGGTGCAAGCAGTGAGCTAGGGCTGACAGCGCCCGGTGGCTGGGGCTTGTGCAGAAGGGCCGTGCATGCCCGGGAGGTGGGGGGCCACCCAGGCTCGGGCTCTCCCGCCTCCCCAATCCCTCCCCGGGAAGCAGCCTGGACTTGGGCTCTCCTTGCCCCCCACCCCCACCCCTCACCGGGAGGTGGTGGGGCTCGTCTGTCAGCCCCAGGGCGGCGGCAGCAGCACACAAGTAAGGGTGCTAATGGGGTGCTAAGTCTGCTGTGAAAAGTCACTTTTCACATTGACACCCTTACTTCTGTGCTGCTTCTGACGCTGTGCTGCCGTCAGAGCCAGGCGCCCGGCCAGCACCCGCTGCCCTCGGCTTTGCCGTCAGAGCCAGGCGCCCGGCCGGCACCCGCTGCCCTCCGCTCCGCCGTCAGAGCCGGGCGCCCGGCCGGCACCCGCTGCCCTCCGCTCCGCCGTCAGATCCGGGCGCCCGGCCGGCACCCGCTGCCCTCGGCTCCGCCGTCAGAGCAGGGCGCCCGGCCGGCACCCGCTGCCCTCGGCTCCGCTGTCAGAGCCGGGCGCCCGGCCGGCACCCGCTGCCCTCCGCTCCGCCGTCAGAGCAGGGCGCCCGGCCGGCACCCGCTGCCCTCCGCTCCGCCGTCAGAGCAGGGCGCCCGGCCGGCACCCGCTGCCCTCCGCTCCACCTTTGGAGCTGGGTAGCGATATATGTACTTGGGAGGGGGAGGGGGAGAGGCACAAACAACCACAGACACAAAGAAGGGGGGGCCCAATCAAATATGTTTGAGAACCACTGCTCTAGGCTACACAACCTTTCAGCACAATGACCCTACGATCACAATAAGAATAGTCAGAGGGGAAGATTTTTGCATAAGAATTGTAAATACCATCAGTGGGCCCTGTCCTGACCTGTGCTGGAGCCAAGGGGAATTTTCCCATTTGACACCAGAAAGCCAAGGATTGGAGCCCAATAACCAATGGCATACAAGTAGTTTTACATAAAAATACATTTGCAAAATGTCCACCACACACACCGATTCATTGGGTATCTATCGCTAGGACCGTCATGCAGAAGAGGTCCGTGAAGAATTCTGTCCAAACAGCCCAAAAGGAAGTTACAAATAAATGAGTCAATAGGCAACAAAATAACAATATTAGTAAAGAACTAGCCACCCCCTTTATAAATCTGGCAGGTCCAGACGAACAACTCCTGCCTCGTTTATCGCCATCCCTGAGTCACAGATGAGATTCTAGCAGCCAAAACTCCTTTAGCGGGGGCAGTATCTGCCAAGAGGAGTTTCACTCCTTGCTGACTCGTCCTCAGTTGAGCTGGGTTAATAACTTTGAAGGCATTTGTGGGGTATCCTGAGCTGGGATCAGGGGAAATTCCTTTCCCAAGGGAGATGGGAACAAGCTGCTTCCTAGCAAATTATCTCAGAGACTTTAACTAGTGGACCCTGTCTCTCAGCACCAGCTAGAAAAGAAGGGTCCTGAAAATATGATTTAGTGAGGGGTGAAATTCACCCTGTACAAAGAAGCCCCTGTGACGGGGCATCTGCCCCTCACTGGCTGGCAAAGGGTTAATAGCAGCCCTTGGAGTGGCTGTGCAGAGCCCAGCCAACCAGAGGAAGGCTTAGAAGCAGCCAATCAGGGCCAGGCTGGGTCCTATAAGAAAGGCTGCAGGGCAGCAAGGAGCTTAGGGTATGTCTACACTACAAAATTAGGTTGAATTAATAGAAGTTGTTTTTTTAGAAATCGTTTTTATACAGTCGATTGTGTCCCCACACAAAATGCTCTAAGTGCATTAAGTCAGCGGAATGCGTCCACAGTACCGAGGCTAGCGTTGCACTGTGCGTAGCTATCCCACAGTTCCCACAGTCTCCGCTGCCCATTGGAATTCTGGGTTGAGAACCCGATGCCTGATGGGGCAAAAACAGTGTCGCGGGTGGTTCTGGGTACATGTTGTCAGCCGCCCCCCCCCCCCCCCCCCCCGTGAAAGCAACAGCAGACAATCGTTTCGTGCCTTTTTTCCTGGGTGCAGACACCATAGCATGGCAAGCATGGAGCCCGCTCAGCTCACCATCCCCATATGTCATCTGGGTGCTGGCAGACATGGTACTGCATTGCTACACAGCAGCAGCTCATTGCCTTTTGGCAGCAGATGGTGCATTATGACTGGTAGCTGTTGTTGTCATACTCCTGGCTGCTCTTTTAGCCAACCTCAGTGAGGTCAGTCAGGGGCGCCTGGGCAGACATGGGAGTGACTCAGCCAGGTCATTCCCTTTACAAGTTTTGTCTCCTGGAGACTCAGTCCTGCCAGCAGTCGTACTGCACCGTCTGCTGGCAAGCAGCCAGGAGACGACGAGGGCCGGCAGTCGCACTGCACCGTCTGCTGGCGAGCAGCCAGGAGACGACGAGGGCCGGCAGTCGCACTGCACCGTCTGCTGGCGAGCAGCCAGGAGACGACGAGGGCCGGCAGTCGCACTGCACCGTCTGCTGGCGAGCAGCCAGGAGACGACGAGGGCCGGCAGTCGCACTGCACCGTCTGCTGGCGAGCAGCCAGGAGACGACGAGGGCCGGCAGTCGCACTGCACCGTCTGCTGGCGAGCAGCCAGGAGACGACGAGGGCCGGCAGTCGCACTGCACCGTCTGCTGGCGAGCAGCCAGGAGACGACGATGGCCGGCAGTCGCACTGCACCGTCTGCTGGCGAGCAGCCAGGAGATGACGATGGCCGGCAGTCGCACTGCACCGTCTCCTGGCGAGCAGCCAGGAGATGACGATGGCCGGCAGTCGCACTGCACCGTCTGCTGGCGAGCAGCCAGGAGATGACGATGGCCGGCAGTCGCACTGCACCGTCTGCTGGCGAGCAGCCAGGAGATGACGATGGCCGGCAGTCGCACTGCACCGTCTGCTGGCGAGCAGCCAGGAGATGACGATGGCTGGCAGTCGTACTGCACCGTCTGCTGGCGAGCAGCCAGGAGATGACGATGGCTGGCAGTCGTACTGCACTCTCTGCAGCCAGCCTAAGATGTATAAGACAGATGAAGTGGATCAAAACAAGTAATAGACCTAATTTGTTTTGTATTCATTTGCTTCCCCCTTCCTCTGTGAAATCAATGGCCTGCTAAACCCAGGGTTTTGAGTTCAATCCTTGAGGGGGCCATTCTGTGTGACAGTTGTTTGTGTTTCTCCTTGATGCAAAGCCACCCCCTTTGTTGATTTTAATTCCCTTTAAGCCATGTCGTCAGTCGCCCCTCCCTCCGTCAGAGCAACGGTAGACAATTGTTTTACGCCTTTTTTCAGCGCAGACGCCCTAGCACTGGGATCATGGAGCCCGCTCAGATCACCGCGGCAATTATGAGCACTGTAAACACCACGCGCATTGTCCTGCAGTGTATGCAGAACCAGAACCTGCAAAAGCAAAACCAGGCGAGGAGGCGATGGCAGCACGGTGATGAGAGTGATGAGGACATGGACATAAACTTCTCACAAAGTACGGGCCTTGGCAATGTGCACATCATGGTATTAATGGGGCAGGTTCATGCCGTAGAACGCCAATTCTGGGCCCGGGAAACAAGCACAGACTGGTGGGACTGCATAGTGTTGCAGGTCTGGGACAATTCCCACTAGCTGTGAAACTTTCGCATGCATAAGGGCACTTTCATGGAACTTTGTGACTTGCTTTCCCCTGCCCTGAAGCACAAGACTACCAAGATGAGAGCAGCCTTCACAGTTGAGAAGCGAGTGGCGATAGCCCTGTGGAAGCTTGCGACGCCAGTCAGTCAGGCATCAATTTGGAGTGGGCAAATCTACCGTGGGGGCTGCTGTGATCCAAGTAGCCAACACAATCAAAGAGCTGCTGATATCAAGGGTAGTGATTCTGGGAAATGTGCAGGTCATAGTCGATGGCTTTGCTGCATTGGGATTCCCTAACTGTGATGGGGCGATAGACGGAACCCATATCCCTATCTTGGCACCGGAGCACCAAGCCAGCGAGTACATAAACCAAAAGGGGTACTTTTCAATAGTGCTGCAAGCACTGGTGAATCACAAGGGACATTTCACCAACATCAATGTGGGATGGCCGGGAAAGGTACATGACGCTCGCGTCTTCAGGAACTCTGGTCTGTTTCAAAAGCTGCAGGAAGGGACTTTCTTCCCAGACCAGAAAATAACCATTGGGGATGTTGAAATGCCTATAGTTATCCTTGGGGACCCAGCCTACCCCTTAATGCCATGGCTCATGAAGCCGTACACAGTCACCCTAGACAGGAGTCAGGACCTGTTCAACTACAGGCTGAGCAAGTGCCGAATGGTGGTGGAATGTGCATTTGGACGTTTAAAAGCACGCTGGCGCAGCTTACTGACTCACTCAGACCTCAGCGAAAAGAATATCCCCATTGTTATTGCTGCTTGCTGTGCGCTCCACAACATCTGTGAGAGTAAGGGGGAGACGTTTATGGCGGGGTGGGAGGTTGAGGCAAATCGTCTGGTCGCTGATTACACGCAGCCAGACACCATGGCAGTTAGTAGAGTACAGGAGGGCGCGGTGCACATCAGAGAAGCTTTGAAAACCAGTTTCATGACTGGCCAGGCTACGGTGTGACAGTTCTGTTTGTTTCTCCTTGATGAACTCCCTCCCCCCCATTTGGTTCACTCTACTTCCCTGTAAGCTAGCCACCCTCCCCTCCCCCCTTCGATCACTGCTTGCAGAGGCAATGAAGTCATTGTTGCTTCACATTCATGCATTCTTTATTAATTCATCACACAACTAGGGGGATAACTGCCAAGGTAGCCCGGGAGGGGTCAGGGAGGAGGGAAGGACAAGGACACACTGCAGTTTAAAACTTTAACTCTTATTGAACGCCAGCCTTCTGTTGCTTGGGCAATCCTCTGGGGTGGAGTGGTTGGGTGCCCGGAGGCCCCCCTACCACATTCTTGGGCATCTGGGTGAGGAGGCTATGGAACTTGGGGAGGAGGGCTGTTGGTTACACAGGGGCTGTAGCGGCGGTCTGTGCTCTTGCTGCCTTTCCTGCAGCTCAACCATACGCTGGAGCATATCAGTTTGATCCTCCAGCAGCCTGAGCATTGACTCCTGCCTTCTGTCAGCAATCTGACACCACCTATCATCTTCAGCCCGCCACTTACTCTCCTCAGCCCACCACCTCTCCTTGCATTCATATTGTGCTTTCCTGCACTCTGACATTGTCTGCCTCCATGCATTCTGCTGTGCTCTTTCAGTGTGGGAGGACTGCATGAGCTCAGAGAACATTTCATCGCGAGTGCGGTTTTTTTCGCCTTCTAATCTTCGCTAGCCTCTGGGAAGGAGAAACATATGCAGCTGGTGGAGGGGAAAAAAGGGAGAGTGGTAGTTAAAAAGACACATTTTATAGAACAATGGGTACACTGTTTCATGGTAAACCTTGCTGTTAACCTTACATAGCACATGTGCTTTCGTTACAAGGTGCATTTTGCCTCTTATTGAGGGAGGGCCTGCCAGTTTGGTGTGAGAGATCACTCACACAGGGCCGGGCAACAGAATTTGGCTTGCAGGCAGCCATGGTAAGCCACAGTCTTTTGGCTTCTTTAACCTTCATAACACGTGGGAATGGTTTCAAACAGCAGCGCCCACATTTCCCATACCAAGCACCTGTTGGGTTGGCCATTTAAAATGGGTTGGCAATTTAAAAGGAGGGGCTGCGGTTTCCGGGTTAACATGCAGCACAAACCCAACTAATCCACCCCACACACACACACACCCAATTCCCTGGGATGATCGCTTCACCCCTCCCCTCACCGCGTGGCTAACAGCGGGGAACATTTCTGTTCAGTCACAGGCAAACAGCCCAGTAGGAACGGGCACCTCTGAATGTCCCCTTAATAAAATCACCCCATTTCAACCAGGTGACCATGAATGATATCACTCTCCTGAGCATAACAGAGAGATAAAGAACAGATATTGTTTGAATGCCAGCAAACACCGGGACCATATGCTGTGTTATGCAATGATTCCAGACTGGCCTGGCGTGGTAAAGTGTCCTTCCATGGAGGACGGAATAAGGCTGCCCTCCCCAGAAACCTTTTGCAAAGGCTTTGGGAGTACATCCAGAAGAGCTTTATGGAGATGTCCCTGGAGGATTTCCGTTCCATCCCCAAACATGTTAACAGACTTTTCCAGTAGCTGTACTGGCCACGAATGCCAGGGCAAATTAATCATTAAACACGCTTGCTTTTAAACCATGTATAATATTTACAAAGGTACACTCACCAGAGGTCCCTTCTCCGCCTTCAGGGTCTGGGAGCACGCCTTGGGTGGGTTCGGGGGGTACTGGTGCCAGGTCCAGGGTGAGAAACAGATCCTGGCTGTTGGGGAAACCGGTTTCTCCACTTCCTTGCTGTGAGCTACCTTCAAACTCCTCATCATCATCTGCCTCGTCCCCAAAACCCACTTCTGTGTTGTGTCCTACTCCATTGAAGGAGTCAAAGCACAGGGTTGGAGTACTGGTGGCTGCACTCCCTAGAATGGCATGCAGCTCATCATGTTTGGGGCTGTGACCCAGAGCGGCCATTTTGCTCTCTGGTTTTTTGGTAGGCTTGCCTGAGCTCCTTAATTTTCATGTGGCACTGCTGCGAGTCCCTGTGATAGCCTCTGTCCTTCATGCCCTTGGAGATTTTTTCAAATGTTTTGGCATTTCGTTTACTGGAACGGAGTTCAGCTAGCACGGATTCGTCTCCCCATACTGTGATCAGATCCCGTACCTCCCGTTCGGTCCATGCTGGAGCTCTTTTGTGATTCTGGGACTCCATCACGGTTACCTGTGCTGATGAGCTCTGCGTGGTCACCTGTGCTGATCAGCTCGCCATGCTGGGCAAACAGGAAATGAAATTCAAAAGTTCATGGGGCTTTTCCTGTCTACCTGGCCAGTGCATCTGAGTTGAGAGTGCTGTCCAGAGCGGTCACAATGAAGCAGTGTGGGATAGCTCCCGGAAGCCAATACCATCGAATTGCGTCCACACTACCCCAAATTCGACCCTGCATGGCCGATTTCAGTGCTAATCCCCTCGTTGGGGGTGGAGTAAAGAAACTGATTTTAAGAGCCCTTTAAGTCGGAAAAAAGGGCTTTGTCGTGTGGATGGGTGCAGGGTTAAATCGAGGTAACGCTGCTAAATTTGACCTAAAATCATAGTGTAGACCAGGCCTAGGATTGTTCCATTTAAAAAAGAGATAACTAAGGCCTGGTCTACACTAGGAGGTTATGTCGAATTTAGCAGCGTTAAATCGAATTAACCCTGCACCCGTCCACACAACGAAACAATTTAGTTCGACATAGAGGTCTCTTAAATTCGATTTCTGTACTCCTCCCCGACGAGGGGAGTAGCGCTAAATTTGACATGGCCATGTCGAATTAGGGTAGGTGTGGATGGAATTCTACGCTAATAGCTCCGGGAGCTATCCCACAGTGCACCACTCTGTTGACGCTCTGGACAGCAGTCCGAGCTCGGCTGCTCTGACCAGCCACACAGGAAAAGCCCCGGGAAAATTTGAATTCCTTTTCCTGTCTGGCCAGTTTGAATCTCATTTCCTGTTTGGACATCGTGGCGAGCTCAGCAGCACTGGCAACGATGCAGAGCTCTCCAGCAGAGGTGGCCGTGCAGTCTGTGAATAGAAAGAGGGCCCCAGCATGGACTGATCGGGAAGTCTTGGATCTGATCGCTGTGTGGGGCGATGAGTCCGTGCTTTCGGAGCTGCGCTCCATGAAACAGAATGCGAAGATCTACGAGAAGATCTCCAAAGCCATGACAGAGAGAGGATACAGCCAGGATGCAACGCAGTGCCGCGTGAAAATCAAGGAGCTGAGACAAGGGTACCAGAAGACCAAAGAGTCAAACGGACGCTCCGGATCCCAGCCCCAGACATGCTGTTTCTACGAGGCACTGCATTCCATTCTAGGTGGACTCTGAGGATGGGATATCGTCGACGGCCGCTTCCTCGGAGATGTTAGCGGACGGGGAAGATGAGGAAGGAGATGAGGAGGACGAGGCAGTCGACAGCGCTTACAACGCTGATTTCCCCGACAGCCAGGATCTCTTCATCACCCTCACAGAGATCCCCTACCAACCCTCCCCACGCGTTAACCCGGACCCTGAATCAGGGGAAGGATCAGTCGGTAAGTGTGTTAAAGATGTAAACATTTATTTTGAACAGAACAGGAATATTAACAATGGGTTTTTCATGATTAGTTTGCCCTAGGCGCTTAACGTTTTAGTCCTTGGCAGTGCAACTACTGCAAAAGAATCTAACAACGTCCGGTTTATCATGATTACTTTGCCCTAGGCGCTCTACTTTTTAGTCCTTGCCAGTGCAGCTACTGGAAAATAAGGTCTATATGTCCGGGGATAGAGCTGAAATCCTCATGGGACATCTCCACGAAGCTCTCCTGGAGGTAATTGGAAAGCCTTTGCATGAGGTTCCTGGGGAGAGCGGCCTTATTGTGGCCTCCGTGGTAGGAAACTTTTCCGGGCCAGGCTATCATCAAGTACTCTGGGATCATTGCCTTGCAGAGCATGGCGGCATTCGGCCCTGGTTTTTGCTGGCTTTCACGCAGCATGCGTTCTTTCTCTGTTTCAGAAATCCTCAGCAGCGTGATGTCGCTCATGGTGACCTGCTTTGAATTAGGGGAATGTTAGTATTGGGACTGCTTGCCTGTTCCTTTACAGAACTGTCACCAGCGGTTTACCGCCACGTGGTGGAGGCGGGAGAGGGGCAGCATAGAGGGATCTTTCCCGGGGACAGCCGCGAGGGGGTGGGACAGGGGCAGAGTTCATGCTTGCCGGATTGCTGGAGCATTGCTTTGAACGTGAAAGGAGGGCACTTCTATAATTTAAGTTTTAAGCAGCCAAAAGTCTACGGCTTACCATGTCGGCCTTCTACCCGAATTCCGCTGTCCTGCCCCGCTTGTCTCCACTGCAAGACCCCAGGCACTGAATGTGAAGGCCGAAAATTCGACCTTGTCCTGAGTGCGCATGTGATAGGTGCTGTGTATGTTCTTGTTCACAGAGAAAGACTATGTTCGTTGTTCACAAGAGGAGGAGGAGGGTGGTGGTGGTCGGGGACTCCCTCCTCAGGGGGACTGAGTCATCTATCTGCCGCCCTGACCGGGAAAACCGAGAGGTCTGCTGCTTGCCAGGAGCTAGGATACACGATGTGACGGAGAGACTGCCGAGACTCATCAAGCCCTCGGATCGCTACCCCTTCCTGCTTCTCCACGTGGGCACCAATGATACTGCCAAGAATGACCTTGAGCGGATCACTGCAGACTACGTGGCTCTGGGAAGAAGGATAAAGGAGTTTGAGGCGCAAGTGGTGTTCTCGTCCATCCTCCCTGTGCAAGGAAAAGGCCGGGGTAGAGACCGTCGAATCGTGGAAGTCAACGAATGGCTACGCAGGTGGTGTCGGAGAGAAGGCTTTGGATTCTTCGACCATGGGATGGTGTTCCAAGAAGAAGGAGTGCTAGGCAGAGACGGGCTCCACCTAACGAAGAGAGGGAAGAGCATCTTCGCCAGCAGGCTGGCTAACCTAGTGAGGAGGGCTTTCAACTAGGTTCACCGGGGGAAGGAGACCAAAGCCCTGAGGTAAGTGGGGAAATGGGATCCTGGGAGGAAGCACAAGCAGGAGAGCGCAAGAGGGGAGGACTCCTGTCTCATGCTGAGAAAGAGGGACGATCATTGAGTTATCTTAAGTGCCTATACACAAATGCAAGAAGCCTGGGAAACAAGCAGGGAGAACTGGAAGTCCTGGCACAGTCAGGGAATTATGATGTGATTGGAATAACAGAGACTTGGTGGGATAACTCACATGACTGGAGTACTGTCATGGATGGATATAAACTGTTCAGGAAGGACAGGCAGGGCAGAAAAGGTGGGGGAGTTGCGTTGTATGTAAGAGAGGAGTATGACTGCTCAGAGCTCCGGTATGATACTGCAGAAAAACCTGAGTGTCTCTGGATAAAGTTGAGAAGTGGGAGCAACAAGGGTGATGTCGTGGTTGGAGTCTGCTATAGACCACCAGACCAGGGGGATGAGGTGGACGAGGCTTTCTTCTGGCAACTAGCAGAAGTTGCTAGATCGCAGGCCCTGGTTCTCATGGGAGACTTTAATCACCCTGATATCTGCTGGGAGAGCAATACAGCGGTGCACAGGCAATCCAGGAAATTTTTGGAAAGCGTAGGGGACAATTTCCTGGTGCAAGTGCTGGAGGAACCAACTAGGGGCAAAGCTTTTCTTGACCTGCTGCTCACAAACAGGGAAGAACTAGTAGGGGAAGCAAAAGTGGATGGGAACCTGGGAGGCAGTGACCATGAGATGGTCGAGTTCAGGATCCTGACACAAGGAAGAAAGGAGAGCAGCAGAATATGGACCCTGGACTTCAGAAAAGCAAACTTTGACTCCCTCAGGGAACAGATGGGCAGGATCCCCTGGGAGAATAACATGAAGGGCAAAGGGGTCCAGGAGAGCTGGCTGTATTTTAAAGAATCCTTATTGAGGTTGCAGGAACAAACCATCCCGATGTGTAGAAAGAATAGTAAATATGGCAGGCGACCAGCTTGGCTAAACAGTGAAATCCTTGCTGATCTTAAACGCAAAAAAGAGGCTTATAAGAAGTGGAAGATTGGACAAATGACCAGGGAGGAGTATAAAAATATTGCTCAGGCATGCAGGAGTGAAATCAGGAAGGCCAAATCACACTTGGAGTTGCAGTTAGCAAGAGATGTTAAGAGTAACAAGAAGGGTTTCTTCAGGTATGTTAGCAACAAGAAGAAAATCAAGGAAAGTGTGGGCCCCTTACTGAATGAGGGAGGCAACCTAGTGACCGAGGATGTGGAAAAAGCTAATGTACTCAATGATTTTTTTGCCTCTGTCTTCACGCACAAGGTCAGCTCCCAGATTGCTGCACTGGGCAGTACAGCATGGGGAGAAGGTGACCAGCCCTCTGTGGAGAAAGAAGTGGTTTGGGACTATTTAGAAAAGCTGGACGTGCACAAGTCCATGGGGCCGGATGCGCTGCATCCGAGGGTGCTAAAGGAGTTGGCGGGTGAGATTGCAGAGCCATTAGCCATTATTTTTGAAAACTCATGGCGATCGGGGGAGGTCCCAGATGACTGGAAAAAGGCTAATGTAGTGCCCATCTTTAAAAAAGGGAAGAAGGAGGATCCGGGGAACTACAGGCCAGTCAGCCTCACCTCAGTCCCTGGAAAAATTATGGAGCAGGTCCTCAAGGAATCAATTATGAAACATTTAGAGGAAAGGAAAGTGATCAGGAACAGTCAGCATGGATTCACAAAGGGGAAGTCGTGCCTGACTAACCTAATTGCCTTCTATGATGAGATAACTGGCTCTGTGGATGAGGGGAAAGCAGTGGATGTGTTATTTCTTGACTTTAGCAAAGCTTTTGATACTGTCTCCCACAGTATTCTTGCCACCAAGTTAAAGAAGTATGGGCTGGATGAATGGACTGTAAGGTGGATAGAAAGCTGGCTAGATCGTCGGGCTCAACGGGTAGTGATCAATGGCTCCATGTCTAGTTGGCAGCCGGTTTCAAGTGGAGTGCCCCAAGGGTCGGTCCTGGGGCCGGTTTTGTTTAATATCTTTATTAATGATCTGGAGGATGGTGTGGACTGCACTCTCAGCAAGTTTGCAGATGACACTAAACTAGGAGGCGTGGTAGATACACTAGAGGGTAGGGATCGGATACAGAGGGACCTAGACAAATTAGAGGATTGGGCAGAAAAAAACCTGATGAGGTTCAACAAGGACAAGTGCAGAGTCCTGCACTTAGGACGGAAGAATCCCATGCACTGCTACAGACTAGGGACCGAATGGCTAGGTAGCAGTTCTGCTGAAAAGGACCTAGGGGTCACAGTGGACGAGAAGCTGGATATGAGTCAACAGTGTGCTCTTGTTGCCAAGAAGGCTAACGGCATTTTGGGCTGTATAAGTAGGGGCATTGCCAGCAGATCGAGGAACGTGATCGTTCCCCTTTATTCGACATTGGTGAGGCCTCATCTGGAATACTGTGTCCAGTTTTGGGCCCCACACTACAAGAAGGATGTGGAAAAATTGGAAAGAGTCCAGCGGAGGGCAACAAAAATGATTAGGGGTCTGGAGCATATGACTTATGAGGAGAGGCTGAGAGAACTGGGATTGTTTAGTCTCCAGAAGAGAAGAATGAGGGGGGATTTGATAGCAGCCTTCAACTACCTGAAGGGGGGTTCCAAAGAGGATGGAGCTCGGCTGTTCTCAGTGGTGGCAGATGACAGAACAAGGAGCAATGGTCTCAAGTTGCGGTGGGGGAAGTCCAGGTTGGATATCAGGAAAAACTATTTCACTAGGAGGGTGGTGAAACACTGGAATGCGTTACCTAGGGAGGTGGTGGAATCTCCTTCCTTGGAGGTTTTTAAGGCCCGGCTTGACAAAGCCCTGGCTGGGATGATTTAGCTGGGAATTGGTCCTGCTTTGACCAGGTGGTTGGACTAGATGACCTCTTGAGGTCCCTTCCAACTCTGATATTCTATGATTCTATGATTCTATGATTTATCTTTGTGAGGAATTCAATCCCTTTTTCCCATCCCACAGCTGCGACTGTCTCCCGACCTACCCCGGCATCCCCCTCCCAGAGGCTGGCGCAGATTAGGCGGAGAAAGAAAAGGACACGGGACGACATGTTCTCAGAACTTATGGGCTGCTCCCGAGCCGAGGCGGCCCAGCAGACCCAGTGGAGGGAGAACATGTCGCACTACCAGCGATCACACAGTGAACGGGAGGAGAGGTGGCGGCAGGAAGACCAGCAGGCGACTCAAACGCTGCTTGGACTAATGAGGGAGCAAACGGACACGCTCCGGCGCCTTGTGGATGTTCTGCAGGACCGGAGGCAGGAGGACAGAGCCCCGCTGCAGTCTATCTCTAACCGCCCTCCCCCGCCACAAAGTCCCATACCCCCTCACCCAAAGTCCCAAGAAGGAGGGGCGGCAGGGGCCGTGAAAACTGTCACTCCACCCCTGCAGACTACTCAAGTACCAGACAGCTCTCATTCCCAAAGTTTTGATAAGTCCTTTCCTTCACTCCAAAAGCACCTCACCCAAGCCCCCGTCCAGTGTCATCCCCTAACTGTGTAGTTGCTAATAAAGAATACATTTCTGTTCATTACTGTTTCCGTCATGTTCTTTTAGAGGAGAGTGTGTTTGAAGGGGGGAAGGGGGTTGGTAATTGGAGAGGACAGTCACCTTTACCAGGGTACAGACACAGGGGCAGGTTCAGCAGAAGGTCACATACACATTGCAGTCACTAGGCACCCTGGTCAGTCTGGGAGGTGGTTTTCATGTTCTGTGTGGGGGGGGGGGCTATGTGACTTTGTGGCAGGGGAGGGTGGTTAGAGATCTTATGCAGCGGACCTTAGCCTGGATCACAGAGCCACGCAGCAGGGGATCTGTAACCGTCCTCCCTCGCCACAAAGTCACATAGCCCCCACACACAGAGTCCCAAAAAGTAATAAAGAAAACGGTGTTCATTAACAAAATTCCATTTATTTTATTTTTAAACGTGTGTTGGAACGGGGGGAACGGGGGGAATGGGGTATGTAACTGGAGAGGATAGTCAACATTAACTGGGTAAAGAAACGGGGGCAGGTTCAGCTTCTCTTTAAACAAACTTAATAGTCACAGGTTACCCTGCTCACTCAGGAACTTTGCTTTCAAAGTCTCCCGGATGCACAGCGCGTCCCGCTGGGCTCTTCTAATCGCACGGCTGTCTGGCTGGGCGTAATCAGCAGCCAGGCGATGTGCCTCAACCTCCCACCCCACCATAAACGTCTCCCCCTTGCTCTCACAGAGATTGTGGAGCACACAGCAAGCTGCTATAACAATGGGGATATTGGTTTCGCTGAGATCAGAGCGAGTCAGTAAGCTTCTCCATCTCCCCTTGAGACGTCCAAAAGCACATTCCACCACCATTCTGCACTTGCTCAGCCGGTAGTTGAAGAGTTCTTTTTCACTGTCCAGGGCACCTGTATAGGGCTTCATGAGCCAGGGCATTAGCGGGTAGGCTGGGTCCCCGAGGATCACTATAGGCATCTCCACATCCCCAACAGTTATTATGTGGTCCGGGAAGTAAATACCTTCCTGCAGCCATCTAAATAGACCAGAGTTCCTGAAAACACGAGCGTCATGAACCTTGCCCGGCCATCCGACGTTGATGTTGGTAAAACATCCCCTATGGTCCACCAGTGCTTGCAGCACCATTGAAAAGTAGCCCTTTTGATTAATGTACTGGCTGGCCTGGTGGTCCGGTCCCAGGATAGGGATGTGAGTTCCATCTATAGCCCCACCGCAGTTTGGGAATCCCATCGCGGTGAAGCCATCTATGATGACCTGCACGTTTCCAAGGGTCACTACCTTTGACAGCAGTAGCTCAACGATTGCGTTGGCTACTTGCATCACAGCAACCCCCACGGTAGATTTGCCCATGCCAAAGTGGTTCGCGACTGACCAGTAGCTGTCTGGCGTTGCAAGCTTCCAGAGGGCTATGGCCACTCGCTTCTGGACAGTCAGGGCTGCTCGCATCCGGGTGTCCTTGCGCTTCAGGGCAGGGGACAGCAACTCACAAAGTTCAAGGAAAGTTCCCTTCCGCATCCGAAAGTTTCGCAGCCACTGTGATTCATCCCAGACCTGCAGCACTATGCGGTCCCACCAGGCCGTGCTTGTTTCCTGGGCCCAGAATCGCCGTTCCACAGCATCAACATGACCCATTGCCACCATGATGTTCACGGCGCGGGGTCCCATGCTTTGTGAGAAGTCTGTGCCCCTCTCAGACTTAATGTCCTCACCGCGCTGCCGTAGCCTCCTCGCCCGATTTCTTAGCATCTGACTCTGGGAAAGGTGGATGATAAGGTGCGAGGTGTTGACAACGGCCATAACTGCAGCGATGGTCGCAGCGGGCTCCATGCTCGCAGTGCTGTGGTGTCCGCGCTGTCACTCACCAGAAAAGTGCGCAAAATGATTGCCCGCTGGAGCTTTCAGGGAGGGAGGGCGGGAGTGATGGTTGGATGACGACAGTTACCCAAAACCACCCTCGACACATTTTTTGCCCCAGAAGGCATTGGGGGCTTGACCCAGAATTCCAATGGGCAGCGGGGACTGCGGGAACTGTGGGATAGCTGCCCACAGTGCACCGCTTCCAATGTCGACGCTTGCCCCGTTAGTGTGGACTCACAAAGTCAAATTACTGTCCTTAGTGTGGATACACACGTTCGACTTTGTAATATCGGTTCCACAAATTCGATTTAAGTAAAATCGAACTACTCTCGTAGTGTAGACATACCCTAAGGGGAATAAGATAGAGTCTATACAATTATGTGTAGTATTGAGAAAGGGAATAGGGCCGTGTTATTGACCCCATCACATAACACAAGAACTAGAGGTGATCTGATGAAATGAATATGCAGCAGGTTTAAAACAAACAAAAGGAAGTACTTCTTCACACAGTTAACCTGTGGAATTCATTGCCAGGGATGTTGCCAAAAATATATCAGGGTTCAAAAAAGAATTAGATAAGTTGATGGAGACAGTATTTGGTCCTGCCATGAGGGCAGGGGACTGGACTTGATGACCTTTCGAGGTCCCTTCCAGTCCTAGAATCTATGAATCTATGAATGTATAAGTCCATCAATGGCTATTAGCCAAGATGATCAGTGACTCAATCCCCATGCTCTGGGTGTCCTAAAACTCTGACCACCAGAAGCTGGGAGTGGACAAGACGGGAGGATCACTCGATGGCTGCCTGTTCTATTAATTCCCTCTTAAGTACCTGACACTGGCCGCTGTTGGAAGACGGGATCCTGGGCTAGATGGACCATTGGTCTGACACAGTGTGGCCGTTCTTATGTTCTTATGGCTGGTGTTCAATTTCAGTTTATGATTTTTTACAAACACATTGAAATATTTTAATGAGTTCTCAGATTTTTAAAAAGTCTAAATTCTTTTCTATCTAAGTGTCAATATAAACATGTTCAGAGATGGGGCCTGTAACTGAAATATTATAGGTGAATTTCACCCCTGTACAGAGGCAGCACACACAGCACCATCATTTAAATCCACTTAAAGATGTATTTTAAGGACTTAAGTGGGTTTAAAGTGGTGCCTTGGCCTGGAGCTGACTCTCTGCACTAGGGTGATTTTCACCCTAAGGGAACAAAACAAAAAAATCCCATATTTGTAACCACATATAAAATAGAGACGAAAATATTTTATTGTAACTCATTGAAATACAAGTGCAAACTGTAAGCATAGTTTTAAAGACAAACCAATTTAGAGTTAGAGAAAGCAGAATCCAGACCTGATCTTGCATGTACAATTCTAATATTTGTTACCAGGAAACGATTACTTTTCTATTAATTTGGAACAGGGGTCAGTAACCTTTCAGAAGTGGTGTGCCGAGTCTTCAGTTATTCACTCTGATTTAAGGTTTCACGTGCCAGTCATACATTTTAACCTTTTTAGAAGATCTCTTTCTATAAGTCTATAATATATAACTAAACTATTGTTGTATGTAAAGTAAATAAGGTTTTTAAAATGTTTAAGAAGCTTCATTTAAAATTAAATTAAAATGCAGAGCCCCCCAGACCGGTGGCCAGGATCCCGGCAGTGTGAGTGCCACTGAAAATCAGCTCACGTGCCGCCTTCGGCACCCGTGCCATAGGTTGCCTATCCCTGCTTTAGAAGAACAAAGAGAACACTCATTAGGTTCTCTCACTTTAAAGGGCATGTATCTGCTGCAGGCTTTTACAAGCTTTGGCAACCAATGCATCAATAACTTTAAAAAAAGTCTCACTCTATCAGGATGTAAAAAATTCATTTGGTTATTTCATATATTTTTCACTACAACTGTCTAATATTTCATACCTCAGAACCTTAGATTACTGGCTCAATTTCATTTTCATCATAAATCAAAACATGAATGCAAAATAATTCTGACATTTCTCTAAACAATGTTTGTTTAATTTTAAGAGGTTTATACTACAGTGGTCTCCTAAGACATGTTTTCACAATAAGGTGTATTAGGTACAGATTTCTCAGTATGTAATATTAGTAAAGAACAAATGCTAATTAATGGTTTGACGTACTGATATTTGTATAAACATCCTGCACTAATATAGGGTGAGGACATATGAGCTGTTGAGATGCAGGATTCAGGAATTCGTAGAGTTATGAAACAGTGAAATTCCTTTAATGCCTTTTTTAGAGATTAAGGATTGAGGGAAACACACACATTAGACATGAGTTTGCATGTGAGCTGTTAGCAGACAAAGCCAATGTGCCTTTGGGCTGCAGAGCCCTCATGTCCCCGAGCAGGGAGGTGACAGGGCTGGCTAGCACTCTTGGAGCGATCTCTCCTGGAATGATGCTTTCAGACCTTGGCATTTCACTACCAGAAAAGGTGAATTACAGGGGTGCTGGAGACGAGCAGTAAAATGGATTGGGCATTTGGAAGAACTGAACTGTTTAGATGGGCCAAAGATTTATATGTAGGTATAACTGGGTGAAATTGAAGAAAAGAACAGTTAGGGTAACAGGACATTTTCCTCACAGATAGTGGGCTTTCATTAACAAACAGATGATTTCCACCAGTGATTTGTGTAAGTCTGAATGGAACAAAACATTGGAGTAGATACTGTCGGCAGTAGCGTAGCTAGGGGGGAGCAGGGGGAGTGGCCGCTCCCCCACTGAGCACATTCTCAAAAGTGGTGCCTTAGGCACCGACTCCTTGGGTGCTCTTTAGTACTTAGTGTACCTTTTTATATGGCTCTGCTTGCTTCTCATTGCTCTGTGGCCATAGACGAGCTATCCTTTGTGCATCAACTATGTCCCATAGGATCCTCCTGGGATGGATCAGGGCTAGATCTGTACAATTTATGAACTCTGCTTGATATTCTGACGCTGATTATGCAAACCTGCTGTATTGTGGAGGGAAGGGGAGGGAAGGTAGGAGCATTGGAAAACTGTACCAGGAGCAGAACAAATAGGAGTCACACAGGAAGGAAAGAGCAAGGTTACAGAAGCTAGGTAATGGGACTCCAGCGAGAGAGGTCACTCAGCACCAAGGCTTGACTTGTGCCGGAACACTCCGGAACCCCATTCTAGCACATTTTTGAGGAGATGCAATGGCATTTGGGTGCTGCCAGTATCACTTAGTGGTGGAATTGGAAGCATGATCTAGGGAGAAGGACAGCTCAGTGGTTTGAGCATTGGCCTGCTAAACCCAGGATTGTGAGTTCAATCCTTGAGGGGGCCACTTAGGGATGTGGGGCAAAAATCAGTACTTGGTCCTGCTAGCGAAGGCAGGGGGCTGGACTCAATGCCCTTTCAGGGTCCCTTCCAACTCTATGAGATAGGTATAGCTCCATATATTACATTTTTTCCCCCTTTTTTTAAAAGGATGGAAGTGCATTTTTTAATTTTTTTTTCTTCACTGCTTTGCAGCGGGTGGCGCCTTTTTTAATGTGTTCGTTCCCCCTGCTCTTAGAACCTGGCTACGCCACTGACTGTCGGGAACAATCCTCCAAAGTCTCAGTCCCCCAAGACCTGGAGAAAACGGGACATAGGCTCTGAAGTCACGTGGAGTACGTCTGCACAGCATTTTGGAGCAAGCATCCCAGCCTGGGCTAGCAGGGCTCACACTAGTGCTCTAAAAACAGCTTTAGAGACAGCTCTGGGACATTTCAGCTCGAGCTGAAGCTCGGGTTCTGGAGCGGAGGGTTTGGGCGGGTGTTTATCAACCTGGGCTGAGAGACGTGCTCCCGCGCACGCCAAAATGCCGTGCAGACACACCCTGAGGCGCTTTGAAAATGTTACTTAGGAAGAGTTAAAAGTTCTTTTCCCTCCATCTCGAATTCCTGAGCCTCTACAAAGCCTGGTAAAACCACAGGAGAACCAGACAATAGACGTAGCTCAGTTACCATCATTTCTCCACTTCAGACATTTTGGCACTAGGAAAAAATACTGAAGAAACTGAATTTTATTTGATCAGCCTTGGATTTTTGTTTTTTCTCATAGGATTTCTGTGTTTCTATCAATTCTCTCAGCTCGGCCTTCTCTTTTGCATACCGATGTGGTCTTTCATCTTTCTCACAAAACATATCTTTTACCTTTTCATACACCTCATTAGTGTAGAACAGTTGGTCTTTATTCTCCTCCTTCACCATATCACTAATCTTAGTCATCAGCTCGTCAGCCTGGGCAGCCCGTTCATCCCTTGTAGCTTTATTGTTGAAAGCGCAGTATCGGCCCTGACACAGTTTGATCAGCTGCCGAAGCTGTTTGTTATCTGAGTGGGAGATATACTCCTCCAGGGGTCCACTCCATAAGTCCTCTTTCCAGGTGAATAAGACGATTGTGTACTTCATGGCCTCGGGGCCAAAAATCTCTTGTACTCTCCTCACGGCACGCTGGTCTTCCTCAGTGAAACGGCCCAGCTGGGTCACCAGCACCAGAGCGTGGGGGCCTGGGGAGGAGAGCGCGACACAGCGACAGATCTCACGGGTGGTTTGTTCATCAGAGTCCTTGGTGTCAAAAATAGCAGGTGTGTCAATAACCACAACCTTCCTCCCTTTCCAGGTCCTGCTGCCTTCACTACACGTCTGAGTAACGGGCGTTGCCTCCAGTACAGACTCAAACTCCTCCCGCCCAAGGATGGTGTTTCCTGTTGCACTTTTCCCACCTCCACTCTTACCGACGAGGATGATCCTCAGTTCTGATTCCCCAGAGAGTCGGCTGCTGCTCCTCGGCCCTGTTGGGAACAAGTGTGACAGATTCAGAACATCACTGCGCAGGTACCAGAGAGGTGGCAGAGAACTAAGATTTGTGGCCCTGTGCTCACACTTGGCTTAATGCTTTAACTTTCTATGGAAGGGTAAATGGGCAGCCAAGGGGGTTACTGATCTGGTTGTTAAATCCTAGAGGTCTTGGATCCAAATGACTCCTGCTGACAGTGAAGTGAGCTCACATCTCATCCTAGTGAAACCTTATTACATTGGGAAAACCTCGCACAGCACAGCACTTTGCATCATCTGGTGAGGACAGACCTAGGACTGGACGAGTGGGGAGTGCTGCATTCAGGACTGAGGCCTGTGACATTCAGGACTGAGGCCTGAGGCCTGTGTTCTGTCCCAGACAGAAGCAGCAGACGAGGACTGGAGTTTATTGGCACAGCCGTGGGGCCAAGGCTGGAGAGGCGCCGAATGCAGCAAGTTGGGGCTGGTTTGAAATGAGGCTGGAACAGGGTAAACTGGAGATATAGAGGTGGATGGGGAGGGAAGGCTGCAGCCCCAGGGTTGGAAGGGGAGAGGTGCTGTGAAATCAGATTGAGGTTCATGGGCGGATGTTTGGGATATGTGTGCATGTCACTTGACTCTGTGCCCAACGTGCGGAGTGAACGATCCCCAGGAGCAGGCCGAGCCCTTTTGGAGAGATTGGCAGCATCCCCAAGAGGAGGTAACCCCAGCGCCCACCCTGCAGCACACCTAATCCAGCCAGTTCTCACTAACAATGTCTATGGAAGCGGTCGGCAACCTTTGGCACCCAGCCCATCAGGGTGGGCCTGGAGCATCCACGGGGACGGAGCCCTGCAGCTCCCACTGGCCGTGGTTCACCGTTCCCAGCCAATGGGAGCTGCGGGAAGTGGCATGGGCCAAGGCTCCGTGCCTGCGGACACTCCAGATAAACAAACTGTCCCGGCCCTCCAGCGGCTTTACTTTGACAGGCCAGGTGCCAAAGGTTGCCGATCCCTGGTCTATGGACTCAGCAGATCTTCCTAATTACCAGCCGGCGCAGTGTCCCATATCTCAGTAAGATCAAGGAACTAGCAACATCCCTAAGCCAACACACAGCTGTCTCCACCCAATGTGCTGGACTCCTCCCAGCCAGGGATCAGGCCCGGCCATGGAGCAGAGACAGCTGGTGTCAGTGACCTCCTCCCATGCACAGAATGGGGGACATGGGTCTGTCTGTGGGGTTGGAGGTCACTGACCACAGCAAGGGCTGTCTCCAGGCGCGGTGCTGGTAGCTCCGTGTGCCAATGGGGAGCGTGCTGAGCTGCTGCCTGGCTCCCAGGGGTGAGGCAGGGCAGGGCAGGGAGAAGGCAGAGGGGAGGGTGATGGACGTGAGGGAGGGGCCTGAGCAGAAAAGCAGAGGGGCGGGGGCAGGGCTGGGAACCGGTGTGAGGGTGGGGGGCTCACAGGAATGGAGAGCAGAGGGACTAGGGGGTGCGGGAGGAACAGGGCTGAGAGGAGCTGCCGGGTCCCAGTCCCACCCCCAGGGCAGACTGAGCCCTGCTGCCACTGCTCACGGGAAGGGGTGGGGTGTGGCCTGAGCTCCTGCCAGTAGCAAGGGGTGAGGGGGAAGCTGGAGGAGGAAATGGGGCCCTGTGAGGAGCTCCCCTCTCGAGGGTGTGGAGCACGTGACCCAGAGCTCAAGCGGATACCTGAGAGCCAGGAGGGGACGGAAGAGAGAGAATGAGAGGTTGGGAGGCAGAGGAGGTGGCAGTGAGCATGGGACTGGAATGAGCGAGGCGAGAGGGAGGAGAGGGTGGCAGTGACTGCAGGGGTCACTGGAAGGAGGGCAGGGATACATTAAGAGGAGAGGGAAGGGGAAAGGGAGGCTGTCGGTCTGAGATTTGAGCTCACGTACTCATTCTGCACACAGAATAAAGCAGAGACCGCTGGCTGCTGCTCCCATTCCCCTGGAGCAGGGGTTCCTGCCTGGGGGTCTCTGCTGACACCAGCTCTGTGTGTCGGGGGTGGGGGCACGTCCGGTGTGTGATCTCCTGCCACCCCATGTCAGCTCCAGTGGCGTAGCCAGGTTCTAAGGTCAGGGGAAGCGAACACAGAAAAAAAGGCGCCATTCCAACCCTTTCCCCAAATCCCCGGCCCTGCCTCCTCCCTGGGCGTGCCGCATTTGCCCTACACCCCCCCCCCCTCCCAAGCTTTTGCGCGGCAAACCTGGGAGGGAGGGGGAGCAGCAGCGTGCTCAGGGGTGGAGGAGACGGAGCGGAGGTGAGCTGGGACGGGGGGCGCGAGTAGGGCTGCCCGCACCACAGCAGGTAACCTGGGGGGCAGGGTGCACAGGGGAACCGCTCTCTGCCCCAGCTCACCTCCGCTCCACCTCCCTGGGCCTGAGCGCAAAGTTGCCGCTTGCTTCTCCGCCCTCCCAGGCTTCCCGCGCGAACAGCTGATTCGCGGGAAGCCAGGGGGAGGGGCGGAGAAGCAGAGCAGGGCGGCATTCAGGGGAGGAGGCGGAGTGGAGGTGAGCTGGGGTTGGGGGGTGGGGCAGGGAGCTGCTGGTGGGTGCTCTGCACCCACCAAATTTTCCCCATGAGTGCTCCAGCCCCGGAGCACCCAGGGAGTGGCACCTAAGGCGCCACTTTTGGATAACATGCTCAGGGGGAGCGCCCACTCCCTCTGCTCCCCCCCAGCTACGCTAGTGGTCAGCTCTATG
Source organism: Chrysemys picta bellii (assembly GCF_011386835.1). Taxonomy (NCBI): domain Eukaryota; kingdom Metazoa; phylum Chordata; order Testudines; family Emydidae; genus Chrysemys; species Chrysemys picta. The sequence goes on along the minus strand of NC_088792.1, from coordinate 1,343,695 downwards.
AGAGTGGTGGCGAGACCCTGCACCCAGAGTCCTGGGCTGGGGTGGTGATAGGGCCGGATTTCCAATTAGGCACAGTAGCCACATGCCTGGGGGTGCCGGCATTCTGGGGGTGCCTACAAGTTAAAAGTGGGTTAAACGTTTCATTTTTTTGTGGAAAACACCAGGGTCAGTGGTGGTGGGGGATGGGCGCTGAAGATGCTGTGCCTAGAGGTGCATAAGGTGCAAATCTGTCCCTGAGCGGTGGCGGTAGGCGCTCTGCTCAGCAGGGACTGAGGTGCAGGATCCATCCTGGACAGGACCCACCCCCCTGAAGTCCAGCCGCAGTGATCCAGAGAGGAGGGAGGCCCCAGCCTGCACAAAGAGGAGCAATGGCAGGACCCCACCAGCCCAGCACTCAGCCCTTGTGTAGCTGGCCCCACCCTTCACCAGCCTCGGCCTGGGCACGGCTGCAGCACCAGGGCCGTGGCACGGGGTGAAGACCCATGTGAGGCTGTAACTAGGATTCTGGGTTGCCGTATCCTGGCCCCGGTGAGTGTTCAGGGATGACTGTAGAATGCAGATCGACTGACCGGAGGGATTCAGGAGGCTACAGATAACTGGGGTTAAACTGAATAACTCCGGGTGAATGTGAGGTGTGAATCAAGGAAGAAGATGGAAGGGGGTGGGGATATAGAAGCTGCTCTTACTAATGCAGCAGATGTAGAGCTGAAGGAAGCTAGAGCAGAGGCAGGAGTTGATGAGGAGGGCAAGGAAGGATGTGAGAGCTGAAAGAGTGGACACACAGATCTGGGTATCTTTGCATGGGAATAACACCCGGTATTATCCAGTAAAGAGATGGCCAAAGGGGTGACGGACAGAAGAGGGAGACAAGCGTTAAACCAAGAGGGGGAAACTGCATAACAAAAGAATGACTGGTGGAGAAAGGCCAGTGCAGTTACAGAGAAGAGGCACTTGCATAGTTAGGAGCAAAACTCAGGGCTGTGTTCTACTGCAGGGTGTTAGTAGGAGATGTTTGCCTACTGTAGTGGGAGAAGAGGGCCTCTGCCATGCACGGTGCACTCCAGCATTCAGCAGTCTGTGCCAGGAGCCCAAGGAGGAGATTTTTTTTCTAAGGCTGTCAATTTATTGCAGGTAACTCATGTGATTAACGCAGAAAAATGAATCACGCTTAATCACAGTTTTAATCACACCTGTTAAATAATAACAGAATAGCAATTGAAATTTATTAAATATTTTTGGATGTTTTCTACACTTTCAAATATATTGATTTCAGTTACAATATAGAATACAAAGTATACAATGCTCATTTTATATATATTTTTATTACAAATATTTGCACTGTAAAAATTATAAACAAAAGAAATAATATTTTTCAATTGCCCTCATACAAGTACTGCAGAGCAATCGCTTAATTGTGAAAGTGCAACATACAAAGGCAGAATTATTTTTATTACATGAATGCACTCAAAAATAAAACAATGTAAAACTTTAGAGCCTACAAGTCCTTAGTCCTACTTTTTGTTCAGCCGATGGCTCAGACAAATAAGTTTGGTTACAATTTGCAGGAGATAATCCTGCCTGCTTCTTATTTACAGTGTCACCTGAAAGAGAGAACAGGCATTCGCATGGCACTTTTGTAGCCAGCATTGCAAGGTATTTACATGCCAGAATGCTAAAAATCTGTACGCCTCTTCATGCTTCAGCCACCATTCCAGAGAACATGCTTCCATGTTGATGACACTCGTTAAAAAAATAATGCATTAATTAAATTTTTGACTGAACTTCTCAGGGGAGAATTGTAGGTCTCCTGCTCTGTGTTTACCCGAATTCTGCCATATATTTCATGTTATAGCTGTCTAAGATGATGACTCAGCACATGTTGTTCATTTTAAGAACACTTTCACTGCAGATTTGACAACACACAAAGAAGCTACCAATGTGAGATTTCTAAAGATAGCTACAGCACTCAACGCAGGGTTTAAGAATTTGAAGTGCCATCCAAAATCCGAGCGACACAAGGTGTGGAGCATGCTTTCATAAGTCTTAAAAGAGCAACACTCAAATGCAGAAACTACAAAACTACAAAAAGAAAATCAACCTTCTGCTGATGGCATCTGACTCAGATGATGAAAATGAATGTGTGTCTGTCCACACTGCTTTGGATTGTTATCGAGCAGAACCCATCATCAGCATGGACGCATGTCCTCTATAATGGTGGTTGAAGCATGAAGGGACATATGAATCTTTAGCACCTCTGGCACGTAAATATCTTGTGATGCTGGCTACAACAGTGCCATGTGAATGCCTGTTCTCACTTTCAGGTGACATTGTAAATAAGAAGTGGGCAGCATTATCTCCCACAAATGTAAACAAACTTGTTTTTCTGAGCCATTGGCCGAACAAGAAGTAGGACTGAGTAGACTTGTAGATGCTAAAGTTTTACACTGTTTTATTTTTGAGTGCATAATTCCACATTTGTAAGTTCAACTTTCATGATAAAGAGATTGCACTACAATGCTTGTATGAGCTGAATTGAAATATTATTTCTTTTGTTTCTTTTTACAGTGAAAATATTTGTAATAAAAATAAATACAAAGTGAGCACTTTGTATTCTGTGTTGTAAGTGAAATTAATATATTTTTAAAATGTGGAAAACATCCAAAAATATTTAAGTAAATGTATTCTATTATTTACAACACGCTTAATTCGGATTAATTTTTTTAATTGCTTGAGAGCCCTAGTTTTTACATTTTTATCATTAGGCTAGAAGGTGAAATGGGGGAAGGAGGGGCCAAGCAAGGAGGGTAAGCCTGGGTATGACAACTGGCCAGGTGTGCACTACAACAATTTCAGTACAAGGGCCTCAGTTCAAGAAAGAACTTAACTTTAGTATGTGCTAAAGGACTTTGCTGACTGGGTGCCTGGAGAGGGAGAAAAGCCAGACTGAGGGCTGGTCCCCACTTAGTCCGGACTTCGGACTAAGGTACGCAAATTCAGCTACGTTAATAACGTAGCTGAATTCGAAGTACCTTAGTCCGGACTTACCGCGGTCCAGACGCGGCCGGAAGTCTCCCCCCGTCGACGCCGCGTACTCCTCTCGGCGAGCTGGAGTACCGGCGCCGACTGAGAGCACTTCCGGGATCGATCTATCGCGTCTTAACCAGACGCGATAAATCGATCCCAGAACATCGATGGCGTGCCGCCGGACCAGCCGGTAAGTGAAGACTAGGCCTGAGAGCGATCAAAGCTTGTTAGATAGGTGAGAAGAGTTAAACTCTTATGAGATGTTGCTAATAAAGGTGGAAAGTGGGCAGTTGCCGGTGAAAGAGGAGATCTCAGCGGGGGTTCTGAGAAGGATGATGGCAGACTCAATGAGGGGAGTATTCAGTGGATCATGAATGAGGATTGCTGCAATATTGGAGACAAGTGGTGGGAGCTCGTAAAAGAGCTACCTGAGTTTCAGAGAACGTATCACAATCCTTAAACACTGGGGGGTTTCACGTAATGGAGTACAGAGTCAGGGCAATGGTGGGACCATCCAGTCTAATAGTTCTTTCTCCAGCATCTCACCTTTATATTTCATTGGGGCAGATCCTGGTCTCCTCCCCCCAAATAGAAATGAATTTACCTCTGCAGTCAGTGAAAGCGATCTCACAGGCATGTCTACAGTTACGTGACATCAAAGTGAGGGACACTTCAATTAAAAGCCTCTCAAGAGTGTAAAAAGAAGAACAGGAGTACTTGTGGCACCTTAGAGACTAACAAATTTATTAGAGCATAAGCTTTCGTGGACTACAGCCCACTTCTTCGGATGCATATAGAATGGAACATATATTGAGGAGATATATATACACACATACAGAGAGCATAAACAGGTGGGAGTTGTCTTACCAACTCTGAGAGGCCAATTAATTAAGAGAAAAAAAACTTTTGAAGTGATAATCAAGCTAGCCCAGTACAGACAGTTTGATGATAAGTGTGAGAATACTTACAAGGGGAGATAGAGTCAATGTTTGTAATGGCTCAGCCATTCCCAGTCCTTATTCAAACCGGAGTTGATTGTGTCTAGTTTGCATATCAATTCTAGCTCAGCAGTCTCTCTTTGGAGTCTGTTTTTGAAGTTTTTCTGTTGTAATATAGCCACCCGCAGGTCTGTCACTGAATGACCAGACAGGTTAAAGTGTTCTCCCACTGGTTTTTGAGTATTTTGATTCCTGATGTCAGATTTGTGTCCATTAATTCTTTTGCGTAGAGACTGTCCGGTTTGGCCAATGTACATGGCAGAGGGGCATTGCTGGCACATGATGGCATATATCACATTGGTAGATGTGCAGGTGAACGAGCCCCTGATGGTATGGCTGATGTGATTAGGTCCTATGATGATGTCACTTGAATAGATATGTGGACAGAGTTGGCATCGGGGTTTGTTACAAGGATAGGTTCCTGGGTTAGTGTAAGTACTCTCACACTTATCATCAAACTGTCTGTACTGGGCTAGCTTGATTATCACTTCAAAAGTTTTTTTTCTCTTAATTAATTGGCCTCTCAGAGTTGGTAAGACAACTCCCACCTGTTTATGCTCTCTGTATGTGTGTATATATATATCTCCTCAATATATGTTCCATTCTATATGCATCCGAAGAAGTGGGCTGTAGTCCACGAAAGCTTATGCTCTAATAAATTTGTTAGTCTCTAAGGTGCCACAAGTACTCCTGTTCTTCTTTTTGCGGATACAGACTAACACGGCTGTTACTCTGAAACTCTCAAGAGTGTGACAGACTGGTTGCTCAATGGAAATAGTTGTTTAATATTGGTGGGGTTGAATTGGATTCAGTACATTCGGGAATACTTTGGGGGTAATTTCAAGACCTGTTTGCTGATAAGTTGATCTCTTGTCAAGGTTTCACTGTATGTGATGTCGGTGAAGAGCAATTGCTAATTTCATTTACTGACCCTTATAAAATGTTCTACACTGGGCTGGTCTACACCAGAAAGTTAGGTCCACCCAGCTCCATCGCTCAGGGGCATGAAAAATTCACACCCCCAAGAGAGGTAGTTAAGCTGACCTAAGCCCTGGCGTAGACAGCACTAAGTCGAGAGAAGGATTCTTCCATTGACCCATGACCACCTCTCGGAGAGGTGGATTTACCACTGTGATGGAAGAACCCCTCCTGTCAGTGTAGTAAGTGCCTACACTGAGCTGCTACAGCTGTGCCACTGTCGCATTTCTAGTGTAGACACGGTCTGAGAGAGGTGCGGGTCTCCGAGTGGCCCAGATGCAGGATTTAAGACAAGCAAGTTTGAAAATTTTACCCTTAGTCTCCAGGTGCTACAGAAAAACCAATGCTTATGAGTCTGTCGGGTGACAGCAGCAAAATTCCTTTCATGACTTCTTAGAGTCTGTGGGGGTGTTAGGGAAACAATTTAGAAGGAAGTTTGCAATGTGACATGTCGGCAGAAAAAGGCTTTGGGCTGCAGAGGCGTAACGTCCTAGAGCAGAGAGGGGAGAGAGCCCCTAGGGCTCGGAGAGTGATCACAATTGGAATATTGCATTCAGATCTCAACACTTCCTCACCAGGCAGGGTAAGTTACAGGGGTTCTAGAGAACAGCAATAAAACTGATTGGCGTTTGGAAGGATGGGGGCTTGTTGGGTGGCTCAAGGATTTATAACGGAGAATAATGGTATAATACTGAGCCAAAAGAAAACGTATGGTAACAGGAAAACTTCCTAACAGATGGAGCCAGCGCTTAAGTGATAAAAGCCCCATCAAAAACTTGCATAAAACTAATTTGGAAAAAAAAATGGAGACTGCAGAGTAGGGAACAACCCTCCAACATTTCCCAATATAGACATTCAACGTGAATTAGTAGGTCTCTTCCATCCACCTCTAATTTCATTGACGCTATCAAATCTGGTAAAAACACACAGAAGAACCATAGGAAGTGAGTTCTGTGGGCCCGTGGTGCCTGGGCACCAGGAATATTCCTGGCCCAGGGCCCAGCTCCAGCAGTGTTTGAGGCCAGGTCTCTCCCTCGCCCCTGCCTTCCGCCCCCGGACACTCCCCCCTGCGCGTCCCCCAGGTGATTTAAAACGACCCCCCCGGGGTCCCCACTCATCACCAGCAGCGCAGCAGAGCTGAGCGACTCCCTGCCTGCTTGCTCCACGTGGCTGCTGCCCCCTCCCTGCGGCCCTTGGGCGGGCTGGGTCTCTGTCCCACCCCAAGCGCCCCTGCAGTCAATAGGAACTACAAAATGGATGTAACTTAATCCCGATCGTCACTGGGACAGTGCTGAGCACCTGGAACAGTGGGCTTGGCTACACTACCCAGCGGATCGCAATGATCGACTGCCAAGCGCTCGCCCGTCGACTCCGGTACTCCACCAGAACGAGGAGCGCAAGCGGAGTCGACGGGAGCGTGTCAGCTGTTGACTTACCGCAGTGAAGACACCGCGGTAAGTAGATCTAAGTACATCGACTTCAGCTACGCTATTCATGTAGCTAGAGTTGCGTATCTTAGATAGGTTCCTTAGGGCTTATCTACACTACTGCGCGGGATCAAACATACAATGAAACCTACTTTTGTTTTCTTCTCTCAGCAGTGTTGATTTTTTCCCCACAGGATTTCCCTGTTTCCCTGGGTGAGTGCTCTTCCCCTTGAGCTCCTTCCTGTATATCCACTTGCATATCATCTTCCACTTTGCCCATCTTATTTTCACTTTTATCTGTCTCACCTTCTCTTAGAAGCTTCTCAGGTGCTTTACACACCAGATGGTCTTTATTCCTCTCCACCATATCAGCAATCTTAGTCAGCAGCTCTTCAGCCTGGGCAGTCCGTTCCGCCCATGGAGCTTTATTGTTGAAAGCGCACAATCGGCCCTGACACTGTTCGATCAGCTGCCAAAGATGATCCAAGTGGGAGATATAGTCCTCCAGGGTTCCACTCCGTAAGTCTTCTCTGCCGGTGAATAAGACGATTGTGTACTTCATGGCCTCGGGGCCAAAAATCTCTTGTACTCTCCTCACGGCGCGCTGGTCTTCCTCAGTGAAATGGCCCCGCTGGGTCACCAGCACCAGAGCGTGGGGGCCTGGGGAGGAGAGCTCCATACAGCGACTGATCTCACGGGTGGTTTGTTCATCAGAGTCCTTAGTGTCAAAAATAGCAGGTGTGTCAATAACCACAACCTTCCTTCCATTCCAGGTCCTGCTGCCTTCAGTGCATGTCTGAGTAACGGGTGTTGCTGCCAGTACGGACTCAAACTCCTCCCGCCCAAGGATGGTGTTTCCTGTCGCACTTTTCCCACCTCCACTCTTACCGACGAGGATGATCCTCAGTTCTGATTCCCCAGTGCGTCGGCTGCCGCTCCCCGGCCCTGTTGGGAACAAGTGTGACAGATTCAGAACATCACTGCGCAGGTACCAGAGAGGGGGCAGAGAACTAAGATTAGTGGCCCTGTGCTCACACTTGGCTTAATGCTTTAACTTTCTATGGAAGGGTAAATGGGCAGCCAAGGGGGCTACTGATCAAGTCAGTAAATCCTAGAGGTCTTGGATCCAAATGACTCCTGCTGACAGTGAAGTGAGCTCACGTCTCATCCTAGTGAACCTTTATACACTGGGAAAACCTCGCACAGCACAGCACTTTGCAACATCTGGTGAGGACAGACCTAGGACTGGAGGACTGGGGAGTGTTGCATTCAGGACAGAGGCCTGTTAATGGAGCTGTGTTCGGTCCCAGACAGAAGCAGGAGATGAGGACTGGAGTTTATTGGCACAGCTGAGGGTCCAAGGCTGGAGAAGCGCCGGATGCAGCAAGTTGGGGCTGCTTTGTAATGAGGGCTGGGACAGGGTGAATTGGGGGTAAGGAGGGAAATATGGAGCCCCAGGACTGAAACAGGAGGGGTTGCTGAGAGTTCAGACTGAGGTTCATGAATGGAGCTTTGAGACACATTTGCATGTCACGTGATTCCGTGCCCATTGTAGGAAGTGAAAGATCCCTGGGATTGTATTAAATTCCAAACATGAAACCAGCACGCACGGCCATGAATTCTGCTACTGCTTGGCAAGAGTACAAAAATATATAGTATCTGGCCAGCTGTTTGGGATAAACCGATGGCTGGGGTGGCAGGGAGTACTGCAGTTCAAGACTGACGTGCATAAGCAGAGCCACGTAGGAAGCCCAAGAACTGAAATAGGAAGCTGAGTGGCAGGTGAGAACCGAAGTTCCTGAACCAAGCTGCAAGAAAATTTTGCTTGTCACCTGAGAGCACTGGCCCATTACTCTGGGTAAAGCGGTGGATGTTTTGTTTAGCAGTGTTTTGTATTCGGAGGGAGTACTTTGGTAAACGGGATGATGCAAGCCTCCACCCGCACCAAGTCGCCCGGGTCCTGGACCACGAGGAGCATGTCGTCGGCATACGCCGACAGGACCAGCCGCAGCTCCGGCTCCCGAAGCACCAACCCCGTCAACCTCCTGCAGAGGAGACAGAGGAAGGGCTCGATCGCCAGAGCGTACAGCTGGCCCGAGAGGGGGCACCCCTGTAGCACTCCCCGCCCGAAGCTGACCGGCTCGGTCAAGGTTCAGTTGAGCTTGACCAGACACTCTGCGGAGGCGTACAGCACCTGGAGAAAACCCACAAACTGGGTCCTGAAGCCAAACGCTCACAGAGTGCCCAGGAGATACCCGTGGTCCACCCTGTCGAACGCCTTCTCCTGATCCAGGGACAGGAGGGCGAACGACAGACCATCCCTACACCCAAGTTCCAAAAGATCCCGGACCAGGTAGAGGTTATCAAAGATGCTACGGCCCGGGACGGTGTAGGTCTGGTCTGGGTGGATCACGTCCTCCAGCACAGACCCCAGCTGCAGCGAGATGGCCTTGGCCACGATTTTGTACTCCGTGTTGAGGAGCAAGACGGGACGCCAATTCCGTAAGTCGCGGAGGTCCCCCTTCTTCGGCAATAAGGCGAGCACGGCTCGCCTGCACGAAAGAGGGAGGACCCCGCTCCGCAAGGCCTCGGCCCAGACGGTGACTAAGTCCAGGCCAAGGACGTCCCAGAACACGCGGTAGAACTCCACGGTCAGCCCGTCCATGCCCGGAGATTTATTGGTGGGCATGCGACGGAGGGCTTCCGAGAACTCGGCCAGAGAGAGAGGCAACTCTAGCCGGTCCCGGTCACCCGCGCTGACCGTCAGGAGTCCGTCCCAGAGCACTCTGCAAGCGGTAGGGTCCGTCGGATCCAGGGAGAAAAAGGTGTGCGTAGAAGGCCCTGGCCCTCTCACACATCTCCATCGGATCCGTGAGGGGGGAGCCGTCCTCCACCAGGACGCAGGTGACGTGCCTCTTGGCCCCCCCTCCTTTTCTCCAGGGCGTAGAAGAAGCGGGAGCCGTGATCCATCTCCCGAAGGAGGCGGATGCGGGATCGAACAAAAGCACCCCGGGCCCGATGATCGTCGAGGGTCCGGAGCTCCTCCCACTTCTCCCAGCACGCTCCGCAAAGGGATGGATCCTCAGGGCTGGCGGCTAGACGCCTCTCTAGCTCTAAGACCTCCCGTTCCAACTGCTCTATCGCCGCATCCCTCCGTCGGCTGGCGCCCCGGGTGTAGTCGCGGCAGAAGAGCCGGGCGCGCACCTTTCCTAGGTCCCACCATCGCCGTGCCGAGGGAAAGGCACGCCGCTGCCCTCGCCAGACCAGCCAGAACTCCCAGAAGGATGCCACGAAGCCCACATCCTCCAGCAAGCTATTGTTAAAGTGCCAATAGGCCGGCCCCGGCCTCTCCGCACATAGAGAGGCCGTCACAGTGACTAGATGGTGATCTGAAAAGGGGGCTGGCCGCACGTCGGAGGAGTGGGCCCGTGAAAGATGGAGACGTGACAAGTAAATGCAGTCCAACCGGGAGTGGCACGACCGATGGGCTTCCACCCGGACATAGGTGAACATGGAGACATCGTCCGGGTGGTGGTCGCGACAGACGTCCACCAGGGAGTGATGTTCCACAATCTCCCGGAGGACGTCCGCGGCGGCCGGGCACTGCTCGGTCCCCGAGCGGTCCCGCTCCTCGAGGGTAGCATTGAAGTCCCCGCCCAGGACCAGGCACTCACGAGGATCCAAGGAGCTGAGGAAGGCGGATGCCTGCTGATAAAAAGGAAGCCGCTCCGGACCCGATGTCGGGGCATAGACGTTGACAAGATTGACCACAAGCTCCTCCATGTGGACCCGGAGGTGCAGCAGGCAGCCCGGCACAACCTCGGCAACCCCCAGCACCTCGGGCCGTAGGTTGGGGGAGAACAGGGTAGCCACTCCAGCCGTACAAACTGTGAGATGGCTAAAATAGACCCTGTCCCCCCACTCCAGCCGCCAGCTGTCTTTGGCGGCCGGATCCGTGTGGGTCTCCTGCAGGAAAACCACAGAGTACCCCCCTTCCCGAAGGAAGGAGAGCACCTGGCACCTGCGAAGACCCACCCTACAGCCCCGGGTGTTCAATGTAGCGAAAGTGATAGGTGGCATGAAGAGGGCTGGGGGGGATCCTCGCTGGCAGGGACGCTCACGGCCCCCATTGGGCCACACAACAAACCATGACCCACCCCGAAGGCGAGCAAGGAGTCACGGAAGCTGCGGACCCACTGGTAAGCCGCAGCACCCTGCTTCCCGGTCCTTTTACCCTCCCCCATGAGGGCCCTCACGGCCCGGAGGATCTGGTGGAAATCCCCCCATCGCTGGAGAGCAAGCGGCACCTTATTGCGGGAGCCACGCACATCTTCTAAAAACTCCCGCAGCTCTTCTCGCAGCGTATGGGGGGGTGGGGTCACTGGCTGCAGATCATCCCCTGTTGGGGCCCCTGGCACGGCCCCGTGACTCACTGAGACGGGCAGGCAAGGGGCGGACCCTCGACGTGGCGCCCGATGGACCGGCGCCACATGGCCCGCCTCAGTCCCCGGCTCAAAGGGGGGCAGCAGCGGAGGGAGGATAGCAGCCCCTAGCGGGTCGGGACTGGGGAACACAAAAGCCGCTCTCTGGGGGTCACCCTCCGGGAAAGAGAAGGAGACATCCCCAGAGGCGGCAATGGCATCGTGGGAGGTGAAGGGGATAGGGCCGGGGTCAGGAGTAGGGGTAGGGCCGGGGACAGGAGTAGGGTCGGGAAGAGGGCCAGAGGTGGGATCCTGGGCCCCAGGAGTTGGACAGCTGGAAGGTAGCTCCTCTCGGTCGGGCCCAGGGGTCTGAGGGTTAGGGAGGGGGTCCCCAGGGATGCCGGGCTCAGGCTCTACGGCAGATGGAACAGCCACGGCAGCAGGAGGTGAACAATCTGCAACGGGGCCCCCACCCGGGAAGGAACTTGGTTGCCCCACACCAACAAGGGATACCCCTGGTAACTCGGGTCCCGGCCGCGAGGCACCGGCCGTCGCCTGAAGAGGCTCGGCGGCCGTCAGCGAGGTGTCACCCGCAGCCGGGCAGGTCAAGGAGTCCAGGGGTTCCTCTAAGGCAGGAGCAGCAGTCAGGGGAACAGGAGACGGAGAAGGGGGGGTTGGGGTGAGGTCAGCCAGATCGAGGCCCGCTGGCAGAGGGTCGTCCTCCCCCTGGGTGACCGGGGTCAGACCCAGGGCCTTGATCTCCTCATAAATAGAAGGGAGTTCACCTCCCACCACCCCGGGATCATCCCCGCTAGCACCCGAGGCAACACTTCCCTCGGGCAGCACAGTAGATACAGATGGCAAGGGGACAGGAGGGGCTTCAACGGGGGCCTCCGCGAGGAGGGACTGCGGAGAATGGATGGCGGCATCCTCCGGTGCTGCCACAGCTTCCCCAGCCGGCAACGGTAGATGCAATGTACCCGCGGGCATGGCGGAAGGCTCGGCAGCGGTGCCCCCCTTCCTGGTTTTCCAGGGCGCCTCCGCACCGGATGGCAGGAGCGGAGCTCGAGCCTTCCGCTTGCCCCGCTTTCCCTGTGCTAGGGTCCAGCCCTCCATGGCATTATCTGCGGGCTGGGTGACAGGGGTTGGGTCGGGGGCCAGAGATGATGGCTCGAGGACCTGAGGAGGTAACAATGGGGCAGCAGGAGTGGGGCCGGATTCCCCCTGGGGAGGGCCCTCTCCCGCGCCCGGCAATACCCCCACCGCACCCTCCTCTACAGGCCCCGCCACAATGCACGTAGCGGAGGCGGGGCCCTCCCGCTCGTCTGGGCATGTTGGGGGAGGTACCCCTTGAGCCCGAGTGGGAGCAGTGGTGGTCCGAGAAGGAGGAGGGGCAGCTCCGGGTACCGGGCAACCAGGGGTGCCAGCAATGGTGGGGCTGGCGCCCTGCTGGGGCTCGGGGTCCCGGACGCTCCTCCGTGCCGGACCAAGGGGCAGTCCCTCCGGACGTGCCCTATCGCCCGGCAGAGGTAGCACCGGGCCTCCCCCGTGGAGTAATGCACCCGGTAATGGCCCCCTGATAGGGGACCAGGAAAGACCCCTCGAGCGCCTCTCCGCCACGCACCGCCGGCGGCAGTTGGAGCTGCACGTGCCGGCGGAATGAGAGGACGTGACAGAGGGCGGGTCTTTGCAGCCCAGCGAGAGAGGGCTGAAGATGGAGATCGGTTTCCCCAGGGTAGAAAGGGCAGGTAGCAGGGCAACATTGGGGAGGAAAGGAGGTGAGGACCACACGGACACCCAGGTCCTCCAGCAGCTCCAGGGGGACGAACACGCCCCCCACCGCCAGGCCCTTCTCCACCGCCTCCTGGGCGGCGGCCTCCGAGGCAAGGAAGAAGACAACCTTGCCATACATTTTGGAGGCCGCCACGATGGCCGTGGACCCCACCACCCTCGCCAATGCCCGCACGTAGGTCTCCATGTGCGGCGAGGCGGGTACCAGGAGGCAACGGATGCCGTGCCTCCTAGTCAAGGTGGGGAAGGGTCCCAGGCCGCTATAGATGGTAGCAGAGGCGGTGGATGGGCAAGATGACGTAGCGGCAGGAGGAGGGGTCACCGCCACCTGGGCATATGCCCTGGGGGCCGGGGGAGGGGCACCCGCAGAGCTGGTGGAGGGAGCAGCGGGAAGGGACCTCGCGGCCGGTGGTGGGGCCATGGCAGTGGGGGCAGCCCCTGCCATGGAGGGCCCAGTCTTCCTAGCGGGGCTCTTTCCCTTTTTCTTGCCCTGGCCTTTCCCGCCGGCTGGGGCGGCTCCCCCAGAATCGGAGGGAGCGAGGGACGTGGCAGCAGCGGAGGTCACCCCGTCGCCCGCCGCTGCCGATACCGCAGCAGGGGCGGTGGCAGGTGGATCGGCAGCGGAGGTTGAGTAAGAGGCCAAGGGGGCAGGTGGGGGAGGGGTGGCAGGGCTTACTCGGGGGGGCTCGCCCGGCGGGTTCCCCTCCATAACAAGCAGGGAGGGAGGGGAAAACACACTGGAGAAAAAGGGGGGGCGGCCAGAGGGAAAGCAGGTCAACCACTCCTCCCCGCTAGGCTGTAGGCAGGGGAGGAGGGCACCGAAACAGGGGGAGATGGGGGGTATCAAGGGCTTGGGGTGGGGGGACAGTCACCGACACCGGCTCCTCTGGCTACACTAGGGGAGGGAAGGTCACAAGAACATCGGGGGGGGGGGCAGTGATTAACCAAAATGTGATGGGGGGCACAAGCGCACGGGAGGGGGCATGGACACATGAGGGGAGGGGTCAATCAGGCCAAGGGGGGCGCAAAGGAAGGGGAGCAACAAGGCTGGGAATGGGGCAGAGGAACCAAGGGGCTAACCGCAGGGCTAGGGTGGGACAACGGAACCAAACTGCAGAGGGAAAAGGGCGGGGCAGGCAAACAAACTGAAGCTGGGGAGGGGCAAAATGCTACAGAGGGCAAATGGGGTAGGCAGCAAGGGGCAAAGCTGGGAGGCCTGTTGCGAGGGGGAAGGGGTCAGTCCAGGGGGGTAGGTGAGCCCACGAGCGCTTGCGTAAAGTCAATGTGCGGCTGCTTGCCGCTGCAGGCCCAAACCATGTCAATAGGGCGTGGCAGGCCAGGAGAGCAGCAGAGTCCCAGAGGCAGGAGCGGAGGCAGATGGGAAATGGGCTGTGGGGATGGTGGAGGGGGCAACGGTGGTGGTGGTGGGGGTTGGGGGGGGGGGGACACAGATGGACTAGAGGGCAGGCTCCACACCACACCCCCTGTGTCCCCAGACACAATCTAGACCCCCACCACTAGAGCACAGTTTGAAAATTACTCAGTCCTGAATGGCCCCCTCCACAGTGGTTTCCAGAGTCCTGTGCGCTCCCCCAGCAGCTGATGGTCTATGTAGTCCTCTTCCTCCACCTCCAGGCTCCAGCAGCTCCCCAGGACACACACAGCAGCGGTAGCAGCAGCAGCTCCAGCAACCCTGACAGCCAGGCAGGAAAGACCCCCCCCCACAGGTGGTAGTGGTGATGGTGAAGGTGGGGTCTTGGCTTCTCCTTCCAGAGATGGTGGGAAGGGGGGCCTGGTCGGCAAGGCCCCCCCACCCCTCGCTCAATAGCAGTGGTGCAGCAGCAGTCTAGGGAGGGAACACTCTAGCCAGCAGCAGCTACCCAGGGAAGGAAGGGAGAAGGAGCTCCAGCCAACGGGGTAGCTGGAGAGGAGAAGGAGAAGGAAGAGATCCAGCCAGGAAGGCAGCCAGAGGACACTGAGCACGCTCTGTAGCAGGGTGGTCCCCAACTCCTGCCCTGAAGGGCATAAAACAGCCCTGGGAGCGAGCTACAGCAGAGAAAGCAGCTACTAGGCTGACTGGGGAAGCAGCCGCAGCTGGGCCACACCCCAATCAGGCCACAGCTGCCCCTATAAAAGGCTTGTGAGCCAGGAGCTGGGGGAGAGACCTGAGAGAAGGGACCTGGAGTGGAGCAGGGCTGGGGGAAGGCTAAGGGAGCTGGGGAATTCTGGCCTGGAAACCCCCCAGGCTGTGGCCTAGTGGAAGGCCAATTAGGTACTGGGGTAGCCCAAAGGGGTAGGCAGAGGCCGCAGGTCCAAACCCCCCTTGCCTGTGATGAGTAGCTTTTACACTGCAGTCTGCCCCAGTGAGCGGGGGCTAGAGAGTGACTGCAGTAGCCCACAACTGAGGCAAGGTGGGGATAGAGGGTTGGGGGCCCCCCTGGGTGGAGAGACCCTGAGACTGTGGGAGTATTGCCAGGGGGCAGCACCCCAAAGACAAGGGGCACTGGGGTCCTGGGAGGGACACGGGGGCCAGCGGCAGTGGGACACCAGCTGGCAGAGGGCGCTCCAGAGGCTGGAAGAACTAATTCCTGAGATGACCAGCAGGAGGTGCTGCAGCGGTGAGTCTCGCCCCGTCACAGTGTGAGAGAGAAATGAAATGAAAGCCAAGCAGTAACCAGCCGGGGCTTTGTCAAGTGGGTTTCTGCTTTCCCTCTCCTTCCAGCTCTTAGCTGTGCCCTGGCCAGCTCAGATCCATTGCTAGCTCCAAACCACATATCAAGGCTGGTACCAGGTCTGGATAACTCAGTCTCTCTTCTAGGGGTAAGTTCTGCAGCACCATCAGAGCTGGACCTCCTAAGCTTCCTGCTCATAACCCCCCTTCTGTCCCTGCTCCCAGCCATTCCTTTCCGCTCCAATGTTGAGTTGAGCCAAATAAGCCTCCCAGGGAGCATCATTTGAGCTGGGACAGCCCAACCTCTCCCCTGTGGGCCTCTGTGGGTTCCAAACAGGGCAGAAATCTGTTGTAAATGCCCAGTCTTCCCAAGTCCTCTGGCTGGCTCCATTCCCCATCCAGAAAGGCTGCCTTCCCTGTGGTCTGTGATTCTTTGATTTCCTTCTGCAGCTGAATTTTTAGCTTCATATGTCCTTGCTGCAGCTTCTCTTGTTTGGAAAGTTCCAACTGGCCAAAGTCTGTTTAGTCTCTTCTATTTAATGGAAAAACTTCTCGTCTGTGTCCGTGAGATTGTTGGTCACCTCCTCTTCTTTCAGAGAAGATGAGGATAAATTGGAAAAAACCCAGAAGAGAGGAACAAAAAAGATTAAAGGTCTAGAAAACACGACTTACAAGAAAAGATTGAAAAAATTGGGGTTGTTTAGTCTGGAGAAGAGAAGACTGAGAGGGGACATGAGAACAGTTTTTAAGTTTATAAAAGGTTGTTACAAGGAGAAGGGTGAAAAATGTGCTCCATAACCTCTGAGGCTACAACAAGAAGCAATGGGCTTAAATTGCAGCAAGGGAGGTTTAGGTTGGACATTAGGAAAAACTTCCTAACTGTCAGGGTGGTTAAACACTGAGATAAATTGCCGGGGGAGGTTGTGGAATCTCCATCATTGGGGATTATTAAGAGCAGGTTGAACAAACCCCTGTCAGGGATGGTCTAGGTCAGGGGTCTCAAACACGTGACCCGCGTGGTTATTTTCTGCAGCCCGCGAGCGCTTTGCGTGCCCCCGCAGCGTTTACCTAGAGCGGCTCCAGCCCGATGCGCACCGGGGGAAGGGCAGGCTCCCTGCCTGCCCTGTCCCCGCGCTGCTCTGGGAAGCGGACAGAACCTGGGGAGGAGGGGCACAGGGTCTGTGTGTTGCTGTTGCTTCAGGCACCGCCCATAGCAGCTCCCATTGGCTGCAGTTCCCCGTTTCCAGCCAATGGGAGCTGCTGGGGGTGGTGCCTGAAGCAACAGCAACAACCCTGCGCCCCTCCTCCCCACGTTCCGGCCACTCCCCAGTGCGCACTGGGCCGGAGCCCACCCCCGAACCCCTCCTGCAGCTGAGCCCCCTGCCGCACCCTGCACCCCTCCTGCACCCCAACACCCTGCCCTGAGCCCCTGCCACACCCTGCACCCCTCCTGCACCCCAACCCCCTGCCCTAAGCCCCCTGCCCACCCTGCACCCGACCCGCTGCCCTGAACCCCCTGCCGCACCCTGCACCCCTCTTGCACCCTGACCCCCTGCCCTGAGCCCATGCCGCACCCTGCACCCTGACCCCCTGCCCTGAACCCCCTGCCGCACCCCTCCTGCACCCCAACACCCTGCCCTGAGCCCCCTGCCACACCCTGCACTCCTCCTGCACCCCAATACCCTACCCTGAGCCCTCTCCGCACCCCTCCTGCACCCCAACCCCCTGCCCACCCTACACCCAACCCCCTGCCCTGAGCCCCATGCTGCACCCTGACTCCCTGCCCTAAGCCCCCGCTGCACCCTGACCCCTGCCCTTGTAGAACCAATGTGAATGAAATTGTTTTTAGTTATTCACTGTACCATTGTAACTTCTGTTCACCATTTCATTACACTTGCCATTTTGCCAACATTGCAACTTCTGTGCCATATTGTAATTCAAACCCATTTTTAAAACGCTTACTCCATTTTGTAAGGGCTTGCTGCAACCTTCATTTTATACTTAGGTATAGTGATTGGGAAGGAGGGGAGGCAAGTGCATCAGCGCAAGGTGAAAGCATTGCTGGATATGCCTGCCCCTACAGATGTGCACTCTTTACGAGTTCTGCTGGGTGGGTTCAATTTCCTACGGCCACATATCCATAAATATGCAGAGATCACACTTCTCTTATGGAAGTTATTAAAAAAAAAAGACACAATGGGAATGAAAACCAAAACAAAAGTCCGCCTTAAATACCTTAAAACGAAAGGCTGTCTCAGCCCCGGCTTTACGCTTCCCTAATAAATCAAAACCCTTCGTTATCAGACTAGCTGCAAATGAGTTTGCATTGGCAGCTACCCTCTTACAAAACAATGAGGAAGGCAAACTAGTGCCTGTAGCATACGATTCTAAAAAACTTCAAGGTGCTGAGCTAAATTTTGACCCTTGTGAGCGTGAATGTTTAGCAGCCGTTTGGGCAATTCAGTCCTTTGAACCTCTCACGAGCACAGCACCTATTACAATTCAAAGTACCCATACTCCTCTCAAATATATCTTATCTGGCAAATTAATCGAAAGTAAGGTTTCCAATACACGCATGGCTCAATGAACCCTCATCCTGGTCAATAGAGGAGTCGTTACCGAAACAGTATCTAAACCTGATTTATTGACTCATGCCTTAATTAAAAAAGGGACTAAGCATAAATGTCCCAAAATTACTTTAAAACAGAGAATTGCACTGGTGGAGGCACCCCCCTTAAAAAAATTAAACACAGTAGGGCAGAAAAAGCATATCTGGTTTACTGATGGCAGCTCGGTAGTAATTAAAGGAAAACGGTATATTAAGTATGCTGCTATAAACTTAGAGGAGGAAGTGATTCAAGGGTATTTGAATCATGGCTCAGCACAACATGCGGAGCTCCATGCCATATATCAAGTGTTAAAGTTATATGAAACCTCTCCCAGACCAATCTATATCTATGCAAACAGTAATTTTTGCGTGAAAGGCATACAGTATTGGATGTTTGACTGGCAACGGAATAATTGGCAGGGAGCAGATGGGAAGGAGATAGCGTACCTAGACAAATGGAAATGGATCCATGCTTGGGTGACAAGCAACCCCAATCAGTTAAAAATCCGGCACGTTAAAGCGCACAGCAGAGAGCTCAGCGCTGAGGCCATGTGGAACAGCCGAGCCGATGCCATCGACCGGCAGCAGAACGTGGCGGTTGTAACTAGGAGTCAGAACCGCGCTAGCGAGCGCATGTCTGACACTCTACTGCCATCTAGCGATGTAAATAATCATTGCAGCCGGACCCCAGGAAAGACAAAACGTCAGGAGCTAATCAGTGTGGCACATCAGTTCATGCATAAGAGAACAGAAGAAACCTTAAGGAGGCTAAGGAGGGTAGCAGACTGGGAAGGGGTAAAAAATAATGTAAAAACATGGGTGCAAAATTGTGTGCGCTGTGCAAAGGACAAAGCCCGTCCCCCGCACTGGCAACCAATGATGCACCAGAAACAGTTGGGACCATGGCACAAAATACAAATAAATTTTATTAATAAGTTGCCTAAAAGTAAAAAAGAATTCCAATATTTGCTGGTTATTATAAATTCATTTTCAGAATGGGTAAAAGCATTCCCCACTAGGGATAACAGTGCTAGAACTGCAGCTAAAAAGCTCTTCACTAAAGTGGTGTGCAGATACGGAACCCCTAAGGTCATCAACTCAGATAATGAAAGTGCATTTGTGGAACAAATTTTCACAATAATGTTACAAGCCCTAGGGATCACCCAAAAATTCCACATTCCATACCAACCCCAGTCCTCTGGCCAGGTGAAAAGAATAAATCGCACAATTAAAAAGGCGCTGCAAAAAGTAGTAAACCATACTGGTAAGGACTGGCCTGAGAAACTACCTCTGATCTTAGCTGCCATTCGCAGTAGTAAGAGGCTAAAAACTAAGATCCAGCCATACCAAATTCTTTTTGGTCAACCAATGAAGTTAATGATTGATCCTGAACATTTTACTATACACCCAGAAAATCATCCTACAGCCAACCAAAATAATTATTTCCAGTGGCTAAAACAATTACAAAAGAATAAAACTACATTGCAGTACAGGATCAATCAGGCTATTGAACATATAAATAAAAAAATGCAAAAACAAAAAACCAATAAACCCACTATATGAAAAGTTGAAAATCAAGTAATGTATTTAAAATTGGGTAAAAAAAATCACACCTTAAAATCTAAATGGGTGGGTCCATATTCCATAGTTGACCGTCTCAGTCCTCTGGTATATCGCATTTAAAAAAAATGGTAAACTTAAATGGGTCCATGTATCCCAAATAAAACTGTTTTCTTAATAGCATGTGCTTCATCCCTTTGTAGGTATCACTGGCATCAAATCCCTTATAAGGAATCTAGAGAGCTTCAGCTGATTGCCTCCAACTGGAATACTGGTATTATAAACTAATCAACAATTTTATTTCCCTCTCACAAACTGCACAAGTGTTTACAGGAGAACTCCGCTGGAAGCAAAAATGTTACTATTTTGGGGATTCCTGACACAATTATTCACCTTGGGAACATCCAATGCGCATTGGGGGATCCAGTGGTTAAATTTTACCACTGAAAACCAAATCCAAATTGTACCAATATCTAACCATACATTACATGGACCCTTTGAACTACTTACATTACATGTCTGGGTAAATATCACACCTTATAACCATAATTGTATATTTAAGGTTAGCTCACCTACCCAGCCTATAGTAAATCACAATCATCATTGTCACCCTGTCCTCCCCGGATACCATACATTCCCACCCTTTAAACCAGGACCCCTAGAGACCCGGACAATAACAGTATGGGTAAATAAAACCAAATTAGTAGGAAGTACAACAGTACTGTTTTTAAATGGTCCACAACCCATAAAAATACCCTGTTCTCATTTGCTCAAAATGCAGCCTCCCATAAAGGCACAAGTGGCGCCATTAATTGTAACCCTACACCTTTCAATAAACTGGACCAGAAATAATTTAACTCTAAGTCGGCCAGAATGTGCACACTATAGCTCCCCCCTCTTGTAAGCATGGTTCAAATCCTTACAACCAGAACATCCCCTCCCTCGTCAGCGACGAGGGATAACAGACACCTTGTTAGGAGGTATAGAAGCAGGAACCAGAATTCTAAATTCGGTAGATCTAGAAGCACTGAAAAATAAGGCCAGTGTGGTAAAAACATTGCATTGTACTATTGCCCAGGGACAAGAGCACAAGATCGCTAAATTGGGGCAAACTGGGGTAGACACAATGAACTTGCAATGGCATACTTGGAAACATGTTAATCAGGCGTTCTGGGCTCAATATGCCACCATGAGGGACATAACGAACAAAACAGCATTAGCATTGTGGTGTTCTGAACAACAAATATTAGCTATTATGCTGTCAAAAAAAAATGAACTGGGTACAAGCTAAAAATATAACAGTCTTAACTCCTCTGCTAACAAAACATAAAAATAACCTTTTCCTCCCTTATGTTTCTGGATGGTACAAGGCCCTGGAATCAAACGTGTATACATCAACCCTCATGGGGCACATCACTATACAAGTAATACGGGTCCAACCACACAAATATGAAGTTACTCTGTGGCCCTTCAGAGCCCTCCCAGTTCTTCAGGGCAGACATCTTTGGGCTCCTTGATTGGTGGGAATGTATTTAAATGAACAAGGGAAAATCATAGACCATCGCTTGTGTTCCAGGTGAACTGCACAACAATGGGTATGTCCCACCTTACCAAAATTAAAAAAGCCCTGTTCCTTACAACATAAAAGCTTGGCAACTTGTTACTGGAATAAACTAAATAACGGTACCACAAAAGTGTATTTTAATAAAAAAGGTTGTGCCTGTGCCATTGAATTAGAGAGGCTTGTGTGGCAAAACAAATAAATCTCAGAACCGCCCGTAAAACAGTGTATGTGGAATATCACAGTTAAAAACTCCCACCCTAACCTATTACTGCCCAACTCATGAGAAGAAGAAAAAAACTAACACGCTAAATACCAGTAATATTCTAAACTTTAACTTCACTTTAAAAGTTAATTGAACAAATCTGTACAAACTAATACAAAAAAATAAACAAATTAGCCAACTAACTAAAGCCACACGAACCCAGGTTCAAACAATCAGTTTGGCTATTTTACATCAGGAATCTAAAATATTAAGAGTATCTGCACAAGCAGAGCAAATCATGACGCACCATTGGTATAATATTTTAAAGGGCTGGTCCCCCTCCTGGTCTTCAACTTTAACAATTATGTTACATCCAATTGTTTTCTTTATTCTGATAAGCTTAATGTTAATCATAATGTGTGGTATGTGTTGCTGGATGAAAAGGCTGTACTTTAAGCTAAAACCACAAGCTCATATTGTTTCCCAATATATAGCCTTAAAACAATTGCATAAAGTGTGACCCATTCAATGCCCCTGGATTGAAGGGTCAAAAGGGGGACAACGTAGAACCAATGTGAATGAAATTGTTTTTAGTTATTCACTGTACCATTGTAACGTCTGTTCACCATTTCATTACACTTGCCATTTTGCCTACATTGGAACTTCTGTGCCATATTGTAATTCAAACCCCATTTTTAAAACTCTTACTCCATTTTGTAAGGGCTTGCTGCAACCTTCCTTTTTGCAAACCCTGCTGTAATTTTATTAGTCTAGTTAAGATGTGTGAATGAGGGATGTATGGGTGATGTAATCAACCTCCAGCACCAGCCCGTCCTGATGAGATAAAGTTCAAATACCAACGGCTGAAAAACTAGACAACAGCCCTAACTCAAGCAAGAAGCATCCACCCTTTTTAATAAAAAAAAAAAAAAAAAAAAGGAAGATCAAAGCCAGGTCCCAGGCTAACAGTCACGCCTGCAATTGACGGGTAATCAAGCACCAAACCCAGAGGCGGCGTGACACAGCGAAACCTAAAGACTTTAATTCCAAACTAAACTCCTATAAAAAAGGAAGGGTGAGATGAGAGATTTTGGGTAACGTTCTGCTATCAACATCAAGGAGCATCGGTGCCCGACAGAGACCCAGCTCCTCCTCGTGCTCAGCTTTCCTGGCCAGTTACCGCCACAAGCTACGATCCCAAGCTGTGAACTCAAACTACACTCAGAACCGGTAACTATCCAGCAGCTGCAGAACATTTTGGGGGGGGGGTTGTGTATAAGCATTAAGGTATTTGCTAATAGTTACAAATTAATAATAAATGTGGCATCTTTGTCTTGACCCCTAAAACAATCCTGTATAAGTTTGTGAAACACCCTGAACCCCTGGTCACACCCTGCACCCCTGCTGCACCCCAACTCCCTGCCCTGAACCCCTTGCCGCACCCCAACCCTCTGCCCTGATCTTCTTATTGCTAACATACCTGTAGAAACCCTTCTTTTTAACCTTCACATTCCTTGCTAGCTGCAACTCCAAGTGGGATTTGGCCTTCCTGATTTCACTCCTGCACGCCTGAGCAATATTTTTATACTCCTCCCTAGTCATTTGTCCAATCTTCCACTTCTTGTAAGCTTCTTTTTTGCGTTTAAGATCAGCAAGGATTTCACTGTTAAGCCAAGCTGGTCGCCTGCCATATTTACTATTCTTTCTACACATCGGGATGGTTTGTTCCTGCAACCTCAATAAGGATTCTTTAAAATACAGCCAGCTCTCCTGGACCCCTTTCCCCCTCATGTTATTCTCCCAGGGAATCCTGCCCATCTGTTCCCTGAGGGAGTCAAAGTCTGCTTTTCTGAAGTCCAGGCTCCGTATTCTGCTGCTCTCCTTTCTTCCTTGTGTCAGGGCCCTGAACTCGACCATCTCATGCTGGGGTTATAAGGCTACTTAAAGGTTAACTTATGATGTGACTGGTGTAGTTAGTGAAGAACTGATACACTTAGCTCACAGGCTTGTGGCAGCCATCGTAGGTTTCCTAAGCCCCAATGGGAAAAACTAGCAGACATGGTGGAGGTGGAGTGTGATTTGCCGGGACAACAAATTCTTGGCTGGGGGAGGACTCCAGGGTTTGGGGCTCATGTCCCCCCACCTCCCACAAAGTTCAGGACTCCAGGCCCCTGCTGCCTCTGGAGTGAGATTAACATATTTTAAAAAATAACTTGTTAATCGTGCTGTGAATTAATCCTTAATTGACAGCCCTAGTGCAAAGTGGAAGGTGATGGGGACTTATCAGTTGGAAGTGAGAGAGGGAGAAGTAAGACCTGGGTATATTGGTTGATGACTATGAGCTGCCAATGTGATGCAGCTGTGAAAAAGGCTAATTCAGTCCTAGGATGCATCCGGCGAAGTATTTCCAGTAGAGATAGGGAAGTATATTACCTTTGTACAAGGCACTGGTGAGACCTCATCTGGAATACTGTGTGCAATTCTGGTCTCCCATGTTTAGCAAAGATGAATTCACAGAGGAACAGGTTCAGAGAAGGGCTGTTAGGATGACCAGAGGAATGGAGAAACTGCCTTACAAAAGGATCTTGGCTTGTTTAGCCTAATAAAATGAAGGCTGAGGGGAGGTGTGATGCTCTCTATAAATACATCAGAGGGATAAGTATCAGGAGAGAAAGGTGCTATTTAAGTTAATGGCCAGTGGTAGTACAAGAACAAATGACGATAAACTGGCCATCAACAAGTTTAGGCTTGAAGTTAGATGAAAGTTGCTAGCCATCAGAGGAGTGAAGTTCTGGAAGAGGCTTCCAAGGGGAGTAGTGGGGGCAAAAAAACTAACTTGTTTCAAGACTGAGCTTGATAAGTGGGGCTATCAAGTGATTAAAACAATTAGCCATGGTTAATCACGGTTTTGGTCGCACTGGATAAAAAGACGGTTATATGTAGCTATTGCAAGGCTGAGTTCCAATATCATCAAAGTATTTCAAGCCTGCAGCACCAGTCCATGCTAAACGTGCTTTCACCTTGAGTTCTTGTGCTACAGATAAACCACTGACAGCAAATGAATCCCACCAGCTAGGACAGAGTTTCAGGATTGCTACAAGCCCATGAATCAAACACAGTACAACAGCTTAACCAATGC
This sequence comes from Chrysemys picta bellii, assembly GCF_011386835.1. Classification (NCBI taxonomy): domain Eukaryota; kingdom Metazoa; phylum Chordata; order Testudines; family Emydidae; genus Chrysemys; species Chrysemys picta. The sequence goes on along the minus strand of NC_088792.1, from coordinate 1,319,312 downwards.
TATTGCAAAGTGGATAGCTATGGACTGCAGACCACTCAACATTGTAAACAACAGAGGGTAAGAGATATTATTCAAATTGCATCTTCCAATCAGTCATGTGCCTTGCCCTCCCGTTGCATCAGGAACACATGACCTATATTGCAATGAGAAGACTACAAAGTTGGAGCTTTTGAAAATGCACGAGCTGTTGCTTTGACTGGTGATCACTGGACATCCTGGAGCAATCACAGCTCTCTTGGAGTCACGGCACACTTGACTGATGCTGCATGGACACTGCAGTTGTTTGCTTTAATAGTAACACATACTGAAGGGGGAGGGATAGCTCAGTGGTTTGAGCATTGGCCTACTAAATCCAGGGTTGTGAGTTCAATCCTTGAGGGGGCCACTTAGGGAATGGGGGTAAAAATCTTTCTGGGGATTGGTCCTGCTCTGAGCAGGGGGTTGGACTAGATGACCTCCTGAGGTCCCTTCCAACCCTAATATTCTATGTAGGGAGATTATGCTAAAACATGTGTAGGGCATTTCTTGGATGTTACAAAAGAATGGAATGTTCAAGAAAATGTAACAACAATTAGTACTAACAGTGCAATCAAAACTGATTATTCACAACTAATTTTTTAAATCATGATTCATTTGTTTTGAGTTAATCATAAGAACATAAATCACTGAGTTAACTGCAATTAATTGACAGCCCTAGTTGAAACTTTAGTAGAGAAGAGAATGACCAGACACACAGATGAACACAATTTATTGGGGAAGAGTCAACATGACTTATGTAAAGGGCTATCATGCCTCACCAATCTATTAGAAGTTTTTGAGGGCGTCAGACATGTGGACAGGGGCGATCCAGTGACTATAGTGTACTTGGACTTTCAGAAAGCCTTTGACAAAGTTCCTTACCGAAGGCTCTTAAGCAATGTAAACTGTCATGGCATAAGAAGGAAGGTCCTCTCATGGATCAGTAACTGGTTAAAAGATCAGAAACAAAGGGTAGGAATAAAAGGTCAGTTTTCAGAATGGAGAGAGGTAAACAGTGGTTTCCCTAAGGATCTGTCCTGGGACCAGTGCAGTTCAACACATTCATAACTGATCTGTCCTGGGACCAGTGCAGTTCAACACATTCATAACTGATCTGGAAAACAGTGAGGCATCAAAATTTGCAGATATAAACAAAACTACTCAAGATAGTTAAGTCCAAAGTAGACTGCGAAGAGCTACAAAGGGACCTCACAGAACTGGGTGACTGGGCAACAAAATGGCAGATGAAATTCAATGTTGATAAATGCAAAGTAATGCATATTAGAAAACATAATCCCAACGATACATACACAATGATGGGGCCTATATTAGCTGTTCCCACTCAAGAAAGAGATCTTGGAGTCATTGTGGATAGTTCTCTGAAAACATCCACTCAATGTGCAGCAGCAGTAAAAAGCGAACAGACTGTTAGAAACCATTAGGAAAGGGATAGATAAGAAGACAGTAAATATCCTAATGCCATTATATAAATCCATGGTGTGCTCACACCTTGAATACTGTGTGCAGTTCTGGTCACTCCATCTCAAAAAGATATATAAGAAATGGAAAAGGTGCAGAGGACAAGAAAAATAATTAGTTTATGGAACAGCTTCCACATAAGGAGAGATTAAAAAGATGGGACTATTCAGATTGGAAAAGAGATGACTAAGGGGGGGATATGATAGAGGTCAATACAATCATGAATGATGTCGCGAAGGTGAATAAGGAAGTGTTATTTACTCCTTCTCATAACACAAGAACCAGGGATCACCTAATGAAATTAACAGGCAATAGGTTTAAAACAAACAAAAGGAAGTATTTCTTCACACAATGCACAACCCATGGAACTTGTTGCTGGGGATGTTGTGCAGGCCAAAACTATAACTGGGTTCAAAAAACAATTAACCAAGTTCATGTAGGATTGGTCCATCAATGGCTATTAGCCAGAATGGGCAGGGATGCAACCCCGGGTGTCCCTAGTCTCTGTTTGCCAAAAGCTGGGGGTGGACAATGGGATGGATCACTCGATAACTGCCTGTTCTGTTCATTTCCTCTTGAGCACTTGGCATTGGCCACTGCTGGAAGACAGAATACTGGGCTAGATGGACCATTGGTCTGACCCCATACGGCCGTTCTTATGTTGATCCACTCTGTGCCCTGAGTCTGGGGCATCGATCACCTCAGCCACCCAGTCCACGAATAGGAACCAGCTCGGGTATTTATCTGGAAGCTAGGATTTATTTCTACTTGGATTCATTATTTGAATGGAAGCTGAGCCTGCATTATACACACAGGATAATTTAGATTCATGCCCTTGATAAGGAATCTCTTACCTGATCCAGTAGCTCCAGGCACTAGAGGGCTGTAGTTGAGGGAATAATACGCAGATTTACTTAAATGTTTATCTTTCTTTAGCGTTGAGATAGAACTCTCCTCGCTTGGGTCACTCACAGCTCCGTCCGCACACACAGCCGACACTCGGAATCTGTAGGGCGTCTCAGGCCTCAGTCCATCAATGGTACAGGACTCTGTTCTCTCTCCTGTCCTTCGTTCCAGCCATTTGCCTTTCCCCTCCTGACTCGTATCTCCTGTCTTCTCTTTGTATTCCACCTTATACTCCCTTATACTGACTCCATCTCCAGTGATACTTGGACTCTCCCAGGTGAGGGTGATGGCTGATGAACCTACAATAGTTTTTCTAGGCTTTGCAGGCGGGCTGGTAGGGGGAAGGGTCTTCACAGGATCACTCACGTCGCTGCTCTCGCTGAGCCCTGGTTTGCTCACTGCAGCGTATCGGAACTGGTACTCGGTGTTTGCACGTAGCCCTGTTACTGTGAATGTCTCTTGTGTGTTATTTACATCCACAGCCATCCAGTTCTCCTGCCCTACAATTCTGTACTCTGCCCGATAGCCGGATATCGCAGCCCTGCCATAGGCTGCTGGGTTAAACGTGAGCTGCACACGGTCATGTCTGATTCCATCCATCAGGGCTGGAAGAGGCTTTGATGGAGGCTCTAAATTGGGGCTGACCAGCTCTCCATCTGCATACAGGTAAATCGAAGCTCCTGGATGGTCCTCATCTGGAACGGAGGCCACAATGAACCGGGTCTTTGCTTGAGATTTATTGACATTAGTAAAGTCTAAGAAGGACTTTGTGAATTTTCGTGCTTTTCTTCTTATCTCTTCATCCTCAAACCACTGTTTGGAGTTTGATTTCTCATAGGGAGAACTGGCTGGTGCTGATTCTTGAATTTTCTCCAGAAACTGTCTTTTAAGCCAAAAGTTCAAATCTAATAAATATTGTTCTTTGTTGTGTAATGAAGTAAGTGTGAAAGACACAACAGAATCATGCTTAGGGCTGAGTACTATTTTTTCTAGTTCACTCTTGGAGGATACGACTTCCACATTCTGTAGCACAGTAAGGTAGAAATCCACTAAATTCATCTCTTGCTCCTTGGTATCCAGAAATTCATTGAGTTGCTGAGTATTGAATGGTGATTGTTCTTTGCTGCTTAAAATGTCCCCCAGGGCCCCTTCCTCTGCTCCTCCTCCACGGATACAGGGTAAGAGTTCTGATAGTTGTTGCTGGAAAGCCTGTCTGTACTGATTACACAGAGCTTGGAATTGCTGGACTTTCCTCTTGATTTCAGGGAAAGTTGTGGCAGTTCTGTCCTTCATCATGTCATTGCACCGCGTGTCTAATTCTGTGAGGTGCTCCATGACAGCTTCAACATTAGAAATCAGCCCAACGCTGATCTCACGTATCAGCTGAGTGCCTCTGGAATCTTGCTTGATGAGTGGATACAGTCGGACTGTCACTGGTATGGCCTTCTCCCCATTGGCTCCCAGCAACTTAGAGAGGGTGGAATAAACTTTTATGGCATCTTGATAAGTAACTGGATTGTTCTCAAGACCAAAGTCACCATAGAATGTACAAGTGATTTTTTCAGTCTTTTCTATTTCCTTATCCTCCATTTTGGACTCTCCATCTTCTTCTGAAATCTTTGGTATTTTTTCTATCGTAAGTTTCATCTTTCCCTGTATCTCTTCTATACTCTCAGGTGAAGAAACTTCCCGATCAAACACAAAGAAAGCCTGAGCCCCATACAGCACAGCTGTGACCACATGGGTTGCTTTGCCTTGGTCGAATACAGCAGGATAAGTAACCTGCTGTCCTAAATGGCTCATTGTCAGATGCTCAGACCTCGTTGTCATTTTGTATTGGAGAGTCACTCGGGCCTGATGTCTGGATTTCCTGGTGTCACTTAAATATACAGCAGATCCAGTCATTTCAACTAAACCACACAGGAAACTGGCCTTCAGCGATTCACCAGCAAGGAGTGCAGAGGCCTTAGCCGCAATGGTGTCAGATGCAATAACCTGAAATTCAGTCTTGTATTGTTTTTGCATATCCACGTCCTTTCTAAGAGCCGCACTGTCCAATAGTGTGATACCTGCAAAATTCCAAACACAGAGTGACTAACAGACAGGCTAGGAAATCTTTCCACAGTTTAAGCATGTCTAGAGCATGAATTGGGCCAGGTCATACTGGGCTGTTGACCAGACTTTTTTTCTTTTTAGCTGCCATCTTGTTCTCCAGAATCTCAGCTTTCATTTCAGATTAAGGCTCTAGCCCTCGTGGTTGTGAAGAATGAAATGTGACCCAAGTGTAACCACTCCAGTGAGGTTTACCTGAGTCTGCAGAAACAATAGCCCAGAAAGGTCTGAAGTGCCCCAGTCATCTCCATAAGGGGTTAAACGAGATGCCCAATGACAGTAATTTAAATGTCAACATCGCTAATGATGTCACTGCTGCACAGTCTAGTCTGCACTAGAAGCGCTACATCGACCCAGCTGCACCATTGCAGCTGCGCTGCTGTAACGCGTCTGGGGAAGAGGCTCTAAGCCGAGGGGAGACAGCTCTCCTATCCGCATAACTCCATCTCCGTGAGAGGTGGTAACCATGGCGATGGGAGGCGCTCGCCCACCGACAGAGCGCTGTCTACACTGGTGCTTAAATTGACATGAATTAAGTGGCTCGGGGAGGTGGATTATTCCCACCCCTGAGAGATGTAAGTTATACCAAAGTAAGCTCTAGTGTAGACAAGCCCTCGGAAAGGCGAGGGAGAGTCACAGAGCTGCACAATCTACTGGGATTGACACTTCATTTTGGTGCCACGTGCGGGAGGCAGCTGGGTGCTATTGTGACAGTGGGATACGTCGGTATCAAATTATGAATTTTATTTTGTATTATTTGTAACCTCCCCCTTTCCTTCCTGGGTTACTTCAGAGCAGGCAACTCTCACCTGTTGCCTGGGCACCTGACGTCATTAAGGATAATGGAGATCCTGGGGGGTCCCCGCTGAGATGGAAAATTAGGTGGAATCCTGCAGTCGTTCTTTTACTGAAAGGAATATTTATAGTTGGTGGTGCCTCCACCTGGACAGGCACCGAATACATCTGTGTTTGTACTTCGGTTGCCTCCAGGACCAAAAGTATCAATATCGGATCTTATGCAGCAATATAAAACCAACACACTTTTACTTAAAATGTACCCCAACAGCACACAATAGAAAATGCACCAGAGTAACATGGATTAAGTTGTTCTATCCCTACCAGATCAGTAGGTGGCGCTGCAATAGCTCAGCTAATGACTGCAGCTTTCAACAGCAAGTTGCAATCTAACCCTGTAAGCAGGCGGACTCATCCCTGTGGCGCCTCCTGCTGGTCTCTCAGGGAATGAGCTCAATTTCCAGCCTGGAGCGCCTTCTGCAGGCCCGTGATCTGCCACAACTAGGCCCTGTGTCCCCCCTGGACCCTGGTGCCCATTTTCTCTGGAGGTGCTGCCCCCTGGCAATACCCCAACAATCTCTGTGGGTCTCGTCTCCCCTCCCCGGGGAACCCCCACTACCCCCACCTCGCCTCAGTCTGGGCTACTGCCAGTCCTCACCTAGCCCACTCCATGGGGCAGACTGCAGTGTAAATGCCACTCATCACAGGCCATGGGGTTTGACCTGCTGCCTTCTTCTACCACCCAGGACCTCTATGGGCCTGGAACCAGGCCCTGCAGCCTGGGGAGTCACCAGCCTGGAGCTCCCCTGCTCCTCTGGCTCTCCCCAGCCCTGCTTCACTCCCAGGTACCCTCTTACTCCCCTGCAGCCAGGCCGGTCTCCCTCCACCGCTAGAGGAGAGACTCTGCTCTGCTTCTGGCTGCCTTGAACTTCTTATAAGCCCCAGCTGCCCTGACTGGGGCGTGGCCCCAGTGTAGCTCCTTCCCCAATCCGCTTGGGCTTTTTCTCCTAGCCCTGAGCCCTCTCCGAGAGCTGGCTTCTCCCCTGTCAGGGCTGGAGTGGGTAACCCTGCTACAAACCGTAACCAGCACTCTTGGCGATATTCACAGCTCCGCCCATCCCAGAGTGCGCGCTCTCCCTTAGCCCTATAGTTCTGGGCCCTCTCCTGCATCGGCTACTGAACGAGCAGGAGTTCAGGCCAGCACTTTGTAAGTCTGTCAGTGGGAGTGCAGGTGAAACAAGGAGTGGGGTAATTTTGGGTTTTGCCGGCAGTAACAGTTGTTATGTCAGAGGGCAATAGCCCCAGGATGACACACGCTTTCCGCAGTTGTCTGCAATCACCTGCAGATCTGCTGCACAGCTGACAGTCTCCAGCCGCCACCCTCAGTGCTTAGCTCTGGAGACGGCGTCCCTGAGCTACGGCTCAGCACTAAGAAGAGGGCAGCTGTAGTGTAGCCTTAACCCTGGTGACCAGATTGGCTGGTGTCTCCCAGAATCGGGCTCGATCTCCCAGAGGCTACTGAAGCCAATCCGGGAGACTTTGGGCCACTATAAATCTGGCGGTGCAGCGGGGCTAAGGCAGGCTCCCTACCTGCCCTGGCTCCGCACGGCTCCTGGAAGCAGGGCCGGCTCTAGGCACCAGCAAAGCAAGCAGGTGCTTGGGGCGGCACATTTCCAAGGGGCACAAGAATCCAGCCTGGGAGCTGAGAACCAACAGGGGGCCCTGGGAGCTGTAGTTCCTTGGTTAGCTCCCTGCCTATAAAGCCAGCCCCGGAGCAGGGAAAGAACTACATTTCCCAGCATTCCCTCAGCTGCTATCAACAGGAAAGGGAGAGGGAGGGAGTGAGGTAGCTGAGACCTCATGCTTAGGGTGACCAGACAGCAAGTGTGAAAAATCGGGACAGGTGGTGTGTGTGTGTGTGGGGGTAATAGAAACCTATATAAGAAAAAGACCCAAAAATCGGGACTGTCCCTATAAAATCGGGACATCTGGTCACCCTACTCATGCTGCAGCCTGCTGTGGATGGAGAGCTGCACTGCCAGAACGGGGTGGCTCTGGGAAGGGCAGGGAGACCATATTTTAACATTCAAAAAAGAGGACACCCCACGGGGGGGAAGGGAAGCTCCGCCCCCTATCCCCTCCCTCCCACTTCCTGCCCCCGACTACCCCCCACAGAACATCCAACCCCCCCTGCACCTTGTCCCCTGATTGCCCCCTCCTGGGACCCCTGCCCCTAACTGCCCCTTGGGACCCCATCTAAGCCTCCCTTCTCCTTGTCCCCGACTGCCCCCTCCTGAGACCCCCCCAACCCAACTGCCCCCCTAGGACTCCACCCCCTACCTGTCCCCTGACTGCCCCGAACCCTATCCACACCCCCACCCCCAGACAGACCCCCGGGACTCCCACGCCTATCCAACAGCTGCCTGTCCTCTGACTGCCCCCCCCAGAGCCCCCGACCCACCTGCTCCCTGTCCCTTGACTGCCCTGACCCCTCTCCACACCCCCACCCCTGACAGGCCCCCCCCCAAACTTCTGACCTATCCAACTCCCCCTACTCCCTGTCCCTTGACTGCCCCCAGGATCCCATGCTCCTTCTCCAACCCCCCTTACTGTGCCGCTCAGACCAGCGTGTCTGGCTCCACGTGGAGTCAGACACGCTGCTACGCTACCCCGCAGAGCGCGCAGCCCCGCCCCCCCCGCCCTCCCCAGAGTGCTGCCGGCGCGGCGTGCTGAGGCTGCAGGGGAGGAGAGGGGGGAGCCGGGGAGGGGCTCTGGCTGCTGGAGGCCCCGACGTGAGTGCTTAATCCAGCTGGGCCGCCCGGTCAGCCGCACCGCGCTCTGCACTGGGAGGGAAATCTTCATAGAATCATAGACTCATAGACTTTAAGGTCAGAAGGGACCATTATGATCATCTAGTCTGACCTCCTGCACAACACAGGCCACAGAATCTCACCCACCCACTCCTGTATCAAACCTGTGTCTGAGCCACTGAAGTCCTCAAATCGTGGTTTAAAGACCTCAAGGTGCAGAGAATCCTCCAGCAAGTGACCCGTGCCCCACGCTGCAGAGCAAGGTGAAAAACCTCCAGGGCCTCTGCCAATCTGCCCTGGAGGAAAATTCCTTCCCGACCCCAAATATGGCGATCAGCTAAACCCTGAGCATGTGGGCAAGACTCACCAGCCAGCACCCAGGAAAGAATTCTCTGTAGTAACTCAGATCCCACCCCATCTAACATCCCACCACAGACCATTGGGCATATTTGCCGCTAATAGTCAAAGACAAATTAATTGCCAAAATTAGGCTCTCCCATCATACCATCCCCTCCATAAACTTATCAAGCTTAGTCTTGAAGCCAGATACCTTTTGAGAGTTTTACAAAGTCCTCCCAGATGGCTATTTAAAACCCAAAAAGCCGGACATGTCTGTGAAAATACGGACATATGGTAGGTAACCCTAGAACGGGGAACAAGTATGCCCAAGGAGTAGAAGGCTTTGGCCCAGATTATCCCCTTCAGAAGACTTCCCCAGCCTGGATTAGGGATACTGGTGTGACCTCACCTTGCAGCCCCCAAAGAAAGAATTGGGTGGACTAAATGGACAGTGCACCTCTCTATCTGAAGCCTAGCAAGGCAGGTACGTGGATCCCACTAGAATTTAAAATGAAAAGTAAGGGAGGGGAGGCTCTGGACCTGGGCAGCTTTAGATACAGCACCAGGCACGTAGGAGGATTTCCACTTCTGAGCCATGGAAGCCGAAATTGACTTTTCCTTTCCAGATTTAGCTAATATTCAGAAAGGGAATCCAGCACCTGCCTTCCAGATTTGAACACCTCAAAATTCAGGAGTGCTCAAGCTCAATTTGGGCGGCTGTTACTTCATTTCCCCCAAATCAAATATACTGATCCACTGGAACTTGCTGTAGGAAAAGTAGAATAAATTGAGCAAGAAATGCTTCCCAGTGGTTATTAGGACTGGAATTGCTATTTTCAACAGCCATTGCCTTTTTTTTGTTTGTTTGTTTGTTTGTTTAAAAGGAAGACAGTGATATTGCATTGGCAAATTCCCCATAGAAACCAAGAATGGAACAAAAGAATAATAAAGGCACCTCAACTTTTCCTCATTTATGTAGGACAGTCTTATAATATGCATCCAGACATCCTCCAATCACACAAGCTGAACATTGTTCCACTTCACTGCAGTTCTGTAACCATACGGGAACCAATCCTGTCTGTGTTCTGTGCACACCCAAAATTCCTGATGAATGACCCGCCCTGGGAGCGAGTTACCAGTGACCCAGGGCTGGGGTGGCAGGAGGGTGCAGTTGGTGGGGAGGGGGGGAGCCCAGGACTGGGGTGGCAGGAGGTGTGTGGGGGGGGCAGAGCTGGGGTGGCAAGGGGTGCGGGGGAGGGGGAAGAGTCCAGGGCTGGGTTGGGGGGCAGCCAAAAATTTTTTTGCTTGGGGCAGCAAGAAACCTAGAGCCAGCCCTGCCTGGAAGTGACCGGCACGTCCCTGCAACCTCTAGGCACAGGGGCGATCATGTGGCTCTATGCGCTGCCCCCGCCCTGAGCGTCAACTAGGTAGTTCCCATTGGCTGGGAACTGCAGCCAATAGGAGCTGTAGGGGCGGTGCCTGCAGGCAGGGTCAGCATGTGGAGCCACCTGGTCCTGCCCTACGGGCCGCAGGGATGTGCCAGTCGCTTCCGTGAGCAGCACAGAGCCAGGGTAGCCTTAGCCCTGCTGCACCGCCAACCAGGAGCTGCCCAAGGTAAGCACCGCCTGGCTGGAGCCCTCACCCCAAGCCCCCTCCCGCACCCCAATCCTCTGCTCCGGGCTCAGCCCAGTGTCCCCTTCCACACTCCGAACCCATTGGCTCCAGTCCAGAGCCTGCCCTCTCTCCTGCACCCCAACCCCCTACCCCAACCCGGTGAAAGTGAGTGAGGGTGGGGGACAGCGGACGACGGAGGGAGGGGGATGTAGTGAGCAGGGGCAGGGCCTTGGAGAAGGAGTGGGGCAGGGCTGCAGCCTCGGGGAAGGGGTGGGCTGGGATGGGGCAAGGGTGTTTGAGTTTGTGTGATTAGACAGTTGGCAACCCTCTGTGTCTTTAACCCCAGCAACTCACCAGCAGGGCTCCATCATCTCTTCTCCTCAGCCCAGACCCAAGGGGAGCAGCAGCTCTGTCTTCCAGGTCCCTGCCCCCATGCAACTCACTGACCCCCGGGAAGCTCAGTCCAGTCCCAGAGGGTGCCCATCACTGCCTCATGCGCCCTGCAGTCCTTCACAGCCAGGATTCAGTACCGAGAGGTCTCTCTAATCAGAATACCACTGAGAGGATTCAAAGGCTCCCCAAGTAGGTGTGCCCACATACCTACTCAACACCAGTGTGAATGTGCCCAAGGGCAAGCCTGCTGTGCTGCAGTGCAGATAGTGTCCTGCCTGGGAAAATGTCTGACACTTCACTGAGGGACCATCGCTGAGAACAGTCTGAGGCCATGGACCTGAACTCAACTACTGCCCACCTCCATGGGGTCTGGGGTCTCTCTACACTGGGTCTTACAAGGGGGATGAGCATATATGGCGGGTCTGGAGCTTCAATCTGAGCCCAGAGACAGGCCCTATATACGAGCGGAGTTCTGCTTTGAGCAGAGGCCATTGCCACACATAAGAAGGATGTGCTGGGCTTGCGTCTCTGGACTTCTGCTACTTTCCAAGATCTGACATCTCAGGTGCTTTAACAGGAACAGGTCTATGGACAAGACATTCCTTTTTGCTAAGCCCATGTTCCTTGCCGTGCAAGAAGCTTAACTCTGTCTCTGAAGGGTTAACCAGAAGCCTGGAGTGCCCATAGCCGAGGTGGAGCTCGGGGGAAGCATGTGTAAGTGAACGGCGGGTCAGGAGGTCTCAGACACAGGTCTCAGGGTCTAGAGCAGCTCTGCTCATATATTTATTCAGCTGAATTTATGAACTGTTCCTATGCCCCACCTATTCACAATTGTAATTAAATAGGGGGCAAAGGGGGCACTCAAGCCCTAGGAAGAAAAGATGGCCTTGTGTTTAAGGCACTGGTCTGGGACTCAGGAGATCTGGGTCAAGATTTTGCCCTTCCACAGACTCCATGTGGACTATGGGAAAGTCTCTTAGGGATGACTACACTGTACACTAAGCCCAGATCTGTGGGCTTGTGGACGTGGTGTTTGCAAGCCCACACTTGTGTGTCCATGCTGTATTGTAAACCTGGGTCTCACAGTCATGCTAGTGCTTCCACACACCATCACTACACAGACCTTCTGACTCCAGTCTGCAGCCCCACGGCACAATGACAGGGCCTGGAGCCAAGTCACAGCAGGACTGGGGACCCACCACCCTAGCAGAGTCCAGGATCCAGGGCCTGAGTGCTTGCTGACCCGAGTCAGACTGATCTGTGTGTGGATGGAAGGGGTGGCTTGGGCTCAAACCTGGGTCAGAGCCCAGACTCAGGGTATGTCTACACTGGGAAGTTACAGGGCAGTATATCAGTTTTCTGCGCAGAAACGCCCATGGTGTACACACTGCCAAGGCACTTAGTGCGCAGTAACTGCGGAATTGCAGCGCTCTAAAAAAACCACCCTGACGAGAGGAGTAAGGGTCCCAGTGCAGTGGCTTCTGCGCTCTGTTGTCAGTGTGAACACGTCCATTGCTTTGAGCACAGTAGCTGGCCTCCAGAAATGTCCCATGATCCCTCAAGTGGCCGCTCTGCTCATTGTTTTGAACTCGGCTGGCAGCCATGGAGGCGCCGCTCCCCTTTCGAAGCTCCGTTTCTGACAGCTGTTGAGTGCTGTGCTGATCTGCTCTGGGACACACAGCAAACCATCAACGTGGAATGCTCAGGTTGTTGAACACAGAGGCAGGGGTGTGTGTGTGTGTGTGTGTGTGTGCGTGTGTGTGTGTGTGTGAGAGAGAGAGAAAGAGAGAGAGATTGCTGTGCAGAGAGCTAGGGAGGTAGGCAGGGGCTGATGTTGGCGGTGCCGGGCCGGGGGCTCAGGGGCTCGGGGGCTCGGCCGGCGGTGCCGGGCCGGGCCGGGGGCTCGGCCGGTGGTGCCGGGCCGGGGGCTCGGGGGCTCGGCCGGCGGTGCCGGGCCGGGCCGGGGGCTCGGGGGCTCAGCCGGCGGTGCCGGGCCGGGGGCTTGGGGGCTCGGCCGGCGGTGCCGGGCCGGGCCGGGGGCTCGACCGGTGGTGCCGGGCCGGGGGCTCGGCCGGCGGTGCCGGGCCGGGCCGGGGGCTCGGGGGCTCAGCCGGCGGTGCCGAGCCGGGGGCTCGGGGGCTCGGCCGGCGGTTCCGGGGGACGGGCTGGGGACCGGCAGTGCCGGGGGCCGGGGGTGGGCCGCGCCTCCTCCCCCCACACTCCCCCTTACCTGCTTCAGGCTTCCCGCGACTCAAATGTTCGCGGGAAGCAGGGGAGGGGGCGGAGACTTTGGGGAGGGGGCAGAGTTGGGGCGGGGGCAGGGGCGGGGCTGGGGGCGGGGCCAGGGCCCCGTGGAGTGTCCTCCTTTCGGAGGCACTAAATATGGTAACCCTAGCCACCTGATTACAGTGACTTCTTTACATTGTTTTAATTGAACCCATAAAAATATTGTCATGTGTCTTGTGCTCATTACAGCAGTTTACTTTGTTAATTATATGCGCTAATTGCACTTTAAGATGGTTTTCATACAGTAAAAGTCATCAGCATCACAGAACTGTTTTTGCTCTTTTCACTTGCCACCACCACAGCTACACGATGTGTATGAGTGTCACAACACTGAAATAACTACTCACCCCTCTTTTCTCTGTTGTGTATTAACTACTACACAGAAGTTATCCTGCTATGCACGTGTACACTTCAGACATTCAAACTTCACTTTTACTTTTGTGTCCTGAGGCTGTATAGTCTCATTTAGGCTCTGAATATAACATTGTTTCTGCACGGTTTTCTCTTTGCACATTACTATTGCCTAGTCTTTACACTGACTTGTTTCATGCACTCTAAATAACTGTCTATCCACAGACACACTGTTTTACTGTATGCAAACTAACGCTGCATAGCACAGCATTCAGTACAAGAGGAAAGTCTACTTTGTACCCTGCTGCACACCTCAAATTTATGCAGTCAGACATTGTAGTTCAATGCAGAAAAATGCCTTCCATTTCTAGGAGATATATAGACACACTACTACACTACCCACATTCTTCTGACCTGCACTGAAATGCAAGCCCCCATCTCCCACCTCTTATTTTCCCAAGCATTTCGCACCTTCTCCATTGACCTCCATCCTGAATGGATTGGAGCTGAAGAACCACACCTCAGCAGAGAAGATGGGGGGATTTGATAGCAGCCTTCAACTACCTGAAGGGGGGTTCCAAAGAGGATGGAGCTCGGCTGTTCTCAGTGGTGGCAGATGACAGAACAAGGAGCAATGGTCTCAAGTTGCAGTGGGGGAGGTCCAGGTTGGATATCAGGAAAAACTATTTCACTAGGAGGGTGGTGAAGCTACCTAGGGAGGTGGTGGAATCTCCTTCCTTGGAGGTTTTTAAGGCCCGGCTTGACAAAGCCCTGGCTGGGATGATTTAGTTGGTAATTGGTCCTGCTTTGAGCAGGGGGTTGGACTAGATGACCTCTTGAGGTCCCTTCCAACCCTGATATTCTATGATTCTATGATTGATGGTCCACCATGGCCTGCATAACTAGTGAGCAATCTCTTTTTCAGTTTATAGACCCATGTGCACTTTGGGGGCTGGAGGGGCACATGCTCTCCATCGATGGCTCCAGCACAGTTCAGGAAACCCATTCACACAAAGACTGCAGTTATTTCATGGACACCGCCCACCTTCAGCAGCTGTGGAGTAGCAAATCAATGCTTGCTTGGCAAACACAGATAGTCCAAGGGCCAGTGTGCTTCAGCAACAGCAGTGGGAACTAAAAGTTGTGGTCTACAAACTGCAGCATGTTGGGAGACCTTCCTGGTTCCTGCTGGGGAGTTCCCTCTGCCCTCCCAGCCTGGGGTCTCAGCACTGACTGAAGCTGGGGGCAGGAGGCAGCAAGCAGAGAGGAGGCTGCTGGACTGGAATCGGCTCTATGTTTCTTTACAGAATAAAGCCTCTTCCTGGCAGTTTGCCTGAGGGGGTCTGGTCGAAGGTGAAACACACCGACCCACAACACATAACACACAGAGCAGCCTCAGGCCCAGGTTCCCAAAGTTGTGTAAAAAGTCACAAGGCCGACTTGCCCTATCTTGAACAACCTCAGACTGGGCCAGTGACCAGGAGCGGGGCTCCACATATATCACTACAGAACCAACAGTTGACTCTCCAATACCGGACTGATAGTCACTGCAACAATCCGGTGTCGCACCCACTTGTGGCTGGTGTTGCTTCTCTCATCCTTTTGTCCTAGTGCTCAAGGGCTGGAACAAGCTCCTCTCACAGCTCCAGGATTCTCATATAAGTCCCGAGCCCATTGCTGGTCATCGCATGTCTGCATGACAGGGTAGTCCCACCACTCAGTGATTGTGGGTCGGGTCCAGAACCGCTGCTCAGCACAGGCGGATTCATCTGTCATTAGAAACTGCACCCACTACCTACACTCCTCCAGCTCTGCATGCAGCTAGCACGTCCCCCTTAAGGCAGCACGACACCACTTTCTCACGGCACTCAGCCACTGCTGCCACGTGCACCACTTCCTCTTGTGCCCCACGTCGTCGTTCTCTTCTCAGAATGACAGTTGCACTAAGGTGCCCACAGGCAGTGCAGGTTCTCAGTCTAAGCAAATCCAGGCCTTGACCCCTGCTAGGATACAGGCCACAGGCAGAAACAAGGGATGTGGCTGTGACGCTGGCAGGACAGATGCCAGCTCTTGCCCAGGCTCAGGCATTAGCTAAGAACTGACAAACTCATAGCTGGGGACCAGACCAGGTCACCTGTATATTAGACTCTAAACTGAAGCCAGAGATCCCCAGGGGCACTTCCTGGGTCTGCCCTGAAAGACGCTTTGAACAGACAGATCACTGCAACTTTAACCTGTAAATAACTCTCATTCCTTTTTCCTAGTTAATCAACTATCTAAAGGTTTCTTACAGGAATGGCTGCGGGCATTGTCTGCGGTGTAGGTAGGATCTAGGGCAGGGGTTTTCAAAGGCTGGGTCGTGGCTGGTGAGGGAAAGCCGCTGGCAGGCCGCGGTCCCTTTGTTTACCTGAGCGTCCACAGGTACCGCTGCTCTCAGTGGCCGCGATTCGTGGTTCCCGGCCAATGGGGGCTGCAGAAAGCGGTGGCCTGGCCCGCGCTGGCTGGGAACGGCAAACCGTGGCCACTGGGCGCTGCGAGTGGCAGTTCCTGAGGATGCTCAGGTAAACAAAGCGTCTGCGGCCCGCCAGTGGCTTTCCCTGACCAGCTGCGACCCAGACTTTGAAAACCCCTGATCGAGAGTGTCAATTGAGTCCAGTTTGTCTGGGCTGCAAGGTGGACTGGAGAGTCTATTTGTCTGTGACTGCACGGTAAGACTGGTGTAATGATCCAGGAGGTCACATTTGTTACTGGCTTGGTGAAATCTAATTACAGAACACAGCACCAGTTTAGGCTCTCTGCCCTGCTTTTGACAGTCTGCCCTGAGACAGGCTCTCATGGTTGTGAGCCACTCCAGACAGTGTGACAGTGGCTACCCGGAACTATTTCAATTGTGTGAGTTACTGGATATTGACCTTTGACCATAACCTGAGCTCAGGTGATCCGGTAAATAATCATTTAAACCTTAGGAAGAGTTAAGATGCTTACTAAATGAGGGCAAATGAAGCTAAAGCTATAATGCAAATAGGGCTAAGGAAAGAAACTTAAAGATTATTTTAAAATGGGTTTTGCAATGAGCCTAAGGCCTAGTGTTTCATTTGAGGTCTGGTAGTAGTAATCGTTAGCATAAAACGACATTAGGCCTAATATAAGAACCAAGCTTGGGTTAGAAGATTTAGCAATGTACATCTTGTGACAGACTGCAAAGGCTTGGAGTCCCCCCCTTCCCCAAATCAATGGAATCAGTGTTGTGTACAGTTACCTGGGATGATGGAGTCTGTGCGGCAATCATACAGCATCCCCAGCTGGAAAGGACGACCCAGAGCCGGCATCTCAATGGCTGCGTTCTCCACAGAGGCCAGACTTGTTACTGGGAGATTTGCCCAGACCTAGAACACAGCACCAATGTGGTTACAATTACTGTACAGACTCTCACGCGGTGTTCAGTATTTCACGTATCGATACTGTTATGGCAGAGAGTAAGGCATTCTAGAGAACGATATTGGCAGTACTAGAACTGTACCTTTGACTTTTGAAAGGTTATTGAAAGACTTTAATCTTACGGCAGGTTAGGGAAGGCAGAGTTACAATCATGCTCTGAACAACCGTAAACAATCTGAAAAGCAAAATGACAGGTTTCAGAGTAACAGCCGTGTTAGTCTGTATCCGCAAAAAGAAGAACAGGAGTACTTGTGGCACCTTAGAGACTAACAAATTTATTAGAGCATAATTAAATTTCTCTTAATTAATTGGCCTCTCAGAGTTGGTAAGACAACTCCCACCTGTTTATGCTCTCTGTATGTGTGTATATATATCTCCTCAATATATGTTCCATTCTATATGCATCCGAAGAAGTGGGCTGTAGTCCACGAAAGCTTATGCTCTAATAAATTTGTTAGTCTCTAAGGTGCCACAAGTACTCCTGTTCTTCTTTTTTTGAAAAGCAAAAGAGAAACAAAATCCAGACCAGGATTTAACTAACTGAACAAAAGGAAGAGAACCTCTGTCATTGGTCCTGCTAGTGAAGGCAGGGGGCTGGACTCAATGACCTTTCGGGGTCCCTTCCAGTTCTATGAGATAGGTGTATCTCCATATATTATATTATATTATATTATATTATATTATATTATATTATATTATATTATATTATATTATTGCTGATGTGTACACACAGCAGGTAGTGAGCCATTCGAATCAAGAGGGCCATGGCTGTAAAAGTGGAGAGAAACTGAATGGAGGTAATAGTGAGCTCAAAGGACAATGACAATGGAGTAATTTTACATTTGTAAGATGTATTTACATATTGGACTGACAGGAGAGGGAATAGCACAGAAAAGGAGGTTTAACAAAATCCAAATAGGAAAGCAATAAAATACAAGAAAGGTCTCATTGCATCTCTGATTCTCTTCTTTGTCTGTATCCTGAACGTTCAAAAACTTCCTACCGAGCTTAGTGCTTACTACTGTCAACACTCTCTTGGAAGGCCCAACCTGCAAATACACACACATTTGCTTGCATGGTTTTCAGGACTGGGATCTGGGACTATTCACTTCATGGTGCGGATCTGCCGTCCTAAATGTATGTAAAATACAAAGCACACTTTGGGATTCTATATAGAAATTTCCATAGTAAAATTATTTAGAGAACAAGAAAAAGGCAAAGTCTGTCCCTCAAAAGTCAGGAAATAACAAAGTTCAGTTGCCCATGCAACCTTAATTCTGCCTTCTTGTGCATAGACCATCTGATTAAGTAGCCATGCCATAGTAAAGATTGCAATTGACTAAAGCCAATTTTTCAAAGCTTTCGAAAATCCACATACAGAGATTGGCTTGAAAACTGATGTCAGTTCAGGACATGGTGTAGAGTGAATGGTGCAAATTTGGTGTTATTTATATAAGGTGTTCATGAGACAATCTCCCCCCAAATGATCTGTTTTTAAAATTTCAAACTTTGTTATAAAGACTTATTTTTATGCTAATAGAGAGAATTCTATGGGCAGTATCTACCTAGAACTTACATCACTGGACTTATCCCAGTGAGATCTAGCAAACGGTACCGAGAACCACCTCCAAAATTAAAAAAAAATATCAGACTGTTTTTTGATAGCAAGACCTCCCCCAACAAAATAACCTCAGCCTAGGGGAAGGTGCACTGGACTGGGAACCAGAAGACTCACTGCTAATATTTTTGGAATATTTCATGGAACAGAAATGCAGTTTCTGGCAAGCTCTAAGGAAGAGGCTCTGCACACCCTTTACTGTCAGAAGTGGTAGCAGGTAGGGGAAGGGTTCTTGATGAGGGTTGGAGTTCTGGGGTTCTCCTCCCCTCCATCAGAGGGCAGGGGAAGCATTGAGCCCCTTCTCTCCACAATGGGCACCAACTGGAGGGGGTAGGGAGTCCAGAGCTCCCCTTCCCCCAATGCTGCTTCCATCTGCTAGATGCACTGCTCACAGTCCTTCAGTCACTGGCCTTCCTCCTCTCCTTGGCCTCTCCAATCCTGCCAGAGGAATGGAGGGGCCAGAAAGAGTGCCAGAGCGGGTAGCTAAGGAACACTCAGAAGGCTCCCTATGTGTCTCAATCATGTCTCCACCACTATCCCTGCCGTCTCATAAAACAAGGGAAATTTACACACCAAACTTTTGTTAATATGGAGTTAAGGGTGCAGGCACTCAGTTCTGCCCTGTGCTCCTCACGCTCGTCCAAAATGTGAGAGTTTAATTTCCAGAACTCAAACACTGGAAAACCAGGAAATATGGAGGTAGGGTTCTCTGGCCCCTACTAGAAGGTTAGTGTTATAAGGAAAAAATAAACACAAACTTTGCACTTTTGGAGAGTTGAGGTGACATTTCCCACACAACCTTAACTCTGCCCCAGTAGGAATGCCAAGAGGAACTGGGAGCACCACAGCACTTTATTGGTCACAAATAAAACCTGACATCCTAAGTGCTCATCACAACTCCAGACCAGGACTGCTATTCGGATTGCCCCACTGATTCTCACTGTTCTGTGCCGCACTGTGGATCTCAGGAGCACTTGTAGGGGGCTGGCAGAAATCACTTTGGAGAAAAAGGCTCTGGAAGGGATAAGATACTGTGATCCCAAGGGGCACCTTAGGACAGTGATCAAAGGAAACAGGCATCCAACCACAACGGGGGATGCATAACACACAGTGCTTGAGTAGCTCCATTTTACAGACTGAGTCTTAGATTGGGAGATTCTTTCCGAGACCGGTGTCTGTGATTTTCATCTGCTATTGTTAGACATTCCCAGTTTGTTTCCCTTCCCATTTTGGTTATAGGCCACGAAATTATTACCACTGGTCTGCGGGAGAAGTGAGTTTTGACTTCAAGGTCTCTACATTCAGAACTCTGTGCACCTTCTCTTAGGCCTGAGGCTGTTTTGATGGGGGTGGGGGTGGGAGACATCATCATCGTCATCATCATCTAGTATGTCTGTGTACAATCTAGAGGTGCTCCGCTTGTGCTGGTTTATAGAATCATAGAATGGTGGGTGTGATGGGACCCCCGGGGTGCAGCCTGGGACTGTGGGACCCCTGTACCCCCTTAACTCTCCCCAGCCTGGGCTGTCTCTCACAGTGCCTTGCTAGTGACCAGCAGCAACCCCTCCAGGTGCTGTGATCACTCAGCACAACCGCATGTGGAGCCCCACACCCAGCTCGATTGCGTGAACGCTCCCAGAGCCACTCATGGATCACACAGGGAAAGACACCAGAGCCAAATCCCCCCAGCTCCCGGCACTGTACCTCAGGAATTTATTAGTAATAAATTAACTAATTTATTAATTGGTTCACCACTTTATCAATGGAAAGTGGATATACCCCCAACTTTTGTAAAATCTGAGCAGACTTGCCACACACTTCATACAAACTCACTGGTAAAGATAAACAGTAAAAGAAGTTTATTGACTATAAAGATAGAATTTAAGTGACTATAAGTGTTAGGCAAAAAGTCAGAGTAGTTACCGAAATAAAAGAAAATATAAGTGTAAGCAGAGTCAGGATGAGCTCTACGCTGACATCTGGTGGTGAATTATGGCGAGTGTGGAAAAGAACTCTAGGGGCTGATCTTGTTTGCATAGGCACACCCACCCGCCTGGCATGAAACAACAGCAACTGAAAGTGGTTACTTTGGCTGGTGTGGGATCCCCAGTTTTCTCTGTTATTGGGGCAGGAAGAATAAAGTTTTGTTACCCTGATTCTGTGAATCAAGGCCAGTGGAACTGTTGTATGACAGAAGGACTGAGCGAGTCCTTCACCATTACCTAAGTAGCACTCCCTTGACAAGGGGCATGGGTTACAAAACCTAGTGATAAGACAGAGGATGGGGTCAGGTATTTGTACCTGATGGCATGGGCCCTCTCTGAGGGGTTGAAACACCAATTGCACTACCTCCTCTCCCCACTGTTGAATGTCAGAGCTAACTTTGATTCTATTAGGAGTCTAGTTACAGGCTGCTGAGCTGAATTCACTTTGGGCCAATGGTGTACCAGCACTGGGGCTCCCCGCTAAGAGCTGAAATCACAAAAGAGCTAAAGTTATTAAGAGCTGAGATCACTGAGGCTGTGTTAACTAGTGGGGGAGCCTGAAGCTATATTGCTAAGCGGCTGGCAGAGCAGCTAGCAGAGTGGAGCCTCGCGGGGACAGTTGGAGTGGAGCTGAGTGGCTCACAGGTCGGTGAGCAGAGTGGAGCAGCTGCCAGAGCAGTTCGTGGGACGGCGGGAGCAGCTCACTGGACAGCTGGTGGAGTGGAGCGGCTCGTGGTGAAGGCTGCAGTGGAACCCCGCGGAGAGGCGGCCGGTCTGCCTCGGATCACGTAAGGTGCCCCTTAACACCCTGCCCCCCCCCTTGAACTCTGGGGCTGCACTGACCAGGGACAGAGACTTTGGGGGGGTTGTCAGACTTTTGGGACTTTGGTGATTCTTGGGTTGCTGGTTTCAAGAACCAACGGGAAAGGACACAGCCCAATTTGCTGGGGTGGGTTTTTTGCTCATGGTTTGTGTTGTGAATCCTGTTTGTGGTGTTTTTCCAATTTAATGCTGATGTCATTTACCTCATGTTATTAAACATTTTTCTGTTACACTCAGACTCCGTGCTTGCGAGAGGGGAAGTATTGCCTCTTAGAGGCGTCCAGGGGGTGGTATGTAATTGTCCCAGGTCACTGGGTGGGGGCTCGAGCCGGTTTTGCATTGCGTTATTGAAACAGAACCCCTAGATACAGACCCCGGCCCTTGTTGCTGCCAACTTAGATGGGCAGAAAGCACGCAGTCTAATCTCTCAACCCTACTAGACTGGGCAACATCTAGATTAAGCCGTTTTTCTCACCCCACTGGATATTGCAGCCCTTAATATACAGGTTTGTCCCCTAAGCCTAGGCCAGTCCCCTCTGTTGGAGCCTTCCGAGTGTCCTAGTTGCTTTCCGCATGGTGGGGGCAGGAGAAAGGCCAAGCATGGGCCCGTGTTTGGTTTTTATACCCTCAGTCCCATGTGCTTGGGGAGCACAAGTCCAGGCATGTCTGGGTGCATTGCTGAGTCTCCAGGCAAGGTTGAGCAATTCCCCTGGTATGGCCTCATGCAGGTGAGTCATTGCATTGCACCTCCCTTGCTGGACCATGACTGTTGACACCCCGCCCGGGCTGTTGTCTCTGGGAAGCTAATATCTGGCTGATTCCCCAACTTACAGCATGTTTTAGTGACAACTATACAACACATTCACATACGTTCATATGCATTAATGATACACGTGTATGGACAGAGAAATGATTTTCAGCAGATCATAACCTTTCCCCTGATACCTCACATGGCAAGGTTTACATATACAAAATGAGGAATATGGGGGTTACAGGGCGCTCCCCCAAGGTATAGAGTGTCACAGTAGGACTGGAAGGGACCTCGAGAGGTCATCAAGTCCAGTCCCCTGCACTCATGGCAGGACCAAGCACCATCTAGACCAGGGGTCGGCAACCTTTCAGAAGTGGTGTGCCGAGTCTTCATTTATTCACTTTAATTTAAGGTTTTGCGTGCCGGTAATACATTTTAATGTTTTTTAGAAGGTCTCTCTCTATAAGTCTATATATTATATAAATAAACTAGTGTTGTATTGTAAAATAAACAAGGTTTTCAAAATGTTTAAGAAGCTTAATTTAAAATTAAATTAAAATGTTGATCTTACGCCATAACCCCGCTCAGCCCGCTGCTGGTCTGGGGTTCTGTTCACCTAGGCCGGCAGTGGGCTGAGTGGGGCCTGCGGCCAGGACCCCGGCTGGCAAGGGTCCGGCAGCCAGAACCGCAGACTGGCAGCGGGCTGAGCAGGGCCTGCGGCCGGGACCCCAGACAGGAAGTGGGATGAGCGGCTCAGCCCGCTGCCGCTCAGGGGTTCCACCCACTGACTCCTGCCAGCCGGAATCCCGGCTGCTGGACCCACTCAGCCCGCTACCGGTCTGGGGTCCCGGCCCTGCCCACATACAGTGGGTACCTACCTTCTCCCTGGTTATGGCCCATTCTCTTCCTCTCTCTCTGCACTGAGCTGAGGGTGGGAGTGCACTGAGCACAGGGCTGGGGGTGAAGGAGCAGGCTGGGGGTTGGGGTGCAGGGTCTGGCCAGGAGCTAGAATGAGGGTGGGGGCTCAGGGTGGGGGCAGGAGGTTTGGGTGTGGAGTGCTTATCTGGGCAGCTCCCATTTGGTGCGAGGGGTGCAGGTGGGAATGTGGGGGGGGGCAGGAGCTCCCGTTTGGTCCTCAGGGTGGGGGTGGGGTCCGGATGTGGGGGGTGCAAGAGTCAGGATGTGGGGGGTACATGGGGTGTGGGGGGGCTGGGGATGTGTGGGGTGCAAGAGTCAGGGCAGAAGGCTGGGGGCATGTGAGGGGGTGCAGGTGTCAGGGCATGGGGGGGAGCTGGGTATGTGTGGGGGTGCCAGAGTCAGGGCTGGGGTCGTGGGGGGGGTGTGGAGTCAAGCAGAGGGCTGGGTGTGTGTGAGGGGGGTACAGGGCTCAGGGCAGGGGTCTGGGGGGTGTGCGGGGCTGCAGGACTCAGCTCAGGGCAGAGGGCTGGGTGTGTGTGTGGGGGGGGGTCAGGGCAGAGGGCTGGGGGTGTGGGCTGGGGTCGTGGGGTGCTCACGGCAGGGGGCTGGAGGGGATATGCCCCGATTCCACATACACCCCTTCCCCACTCTGCTCCTCCTCCACCCCCTCCCTAGCAAGGGCCATCAGCTGATCAGCTGGCAGGGAGGGAGGGATGGAGAGGAGGAGGAGGAGGGGCAGGAACCCAGCACACTGCTGGAAGAGGCAGGGGAGCGGGCAGGACCAAGCTTCTGCCGCCCTGCCCCTTCGGTAGGGGGTGGGAGGGCAGAGGGCGGAGAAGAGCGGGTCGGGCCTGGCTGGGCAGGACTTTTAATAGCACACTACTGCCTGCCGGGACCGGGATATACCAAGTCTATCACTTCCCCCCATCCACAAGGCTTGTTACCCTGTCAAAGAAAGCTATCGGGTTGGTTTAGGGTGACCAGACAGCCTGATTTTGACGGGACAGTCCCGATTTTAGGGAACTTGTCCGGTGTCCCGACCTTACATTGGTCGGGAAGCACTTTGTCCCGATATCCAGGGGACCGCGGCCACCGGCGCCACCCACGTGTTCTTCCGGTAAGCAATCAATGGATCAACTTACTCCTGCTTTTGCTGCGGCTGTATGTGTGCCTGTGGGGGGATCCGCCGGGAGGCAGCGAGAGCGCGGGGTGCTGGGGGTGGGGGCTTTTATAGAGTCACCAGGTGCATCTCGCAGCCGCTGGCTCCAGCCTCCAGCAGCTCCAGCCCCACCGTTCTGCTCTGCTGATGCAGGGGGCTGCTGGCCCTGGTGGGCACGGGGGCAGGGAGCCAGGTTCTTTTGGGCGGGGGCTAAGCATAGCAGTTCCTACACCCCCCAGCCCGCTGGGAAGCAGCTCCTCTCTTGTAGAGGAAGGCGCCAGTGGGGGTGGGGACATTGAGTGATTGGGAGGGGGGGTGAAAATAAAATAAAAAATAGGGGAGGAAAGAAATAAGCCAAGGAGGGCGACTGTCCAGCAGGATTGGGGGGAGGGAGGCTCAAGTTCTGAAAGATTTCGATGAATCCTGTGTGCCTCAGTTTCCCCTATATTTTGCATGGCTACCCAGTGGGGGAATGGCCAAGCAGGTGTGAAACCTGGCGGCCAAAGGGGGGACTCCCAGAGAGGGTGCGGGGCGAAGTGACTCCGATTCCGAACAGCTGCGGAGAAGGGAGCGGGGCTGCAAGGCTTTAGGAAACGGGGCGAGCCCGGCCCTTACCTCTCTTGCTCTTGCCAATCTGCCCCAGCTTGGGGGGCTTCTTGTTCTGCCCCCCCTCCCTCCCCCGCGAAGAAGTTGCTGGTAAATCAATGTGGGCTTGTGCAAAGGGCACCACACACATGCCATGTTCAAGGAGCAGTACTGGAGAGAGTGTGCCTTCTGAGGTAGTGCTTTCCACCACCACTGCATGCAAGGCAGGGGCTTGGAAGCCACAATCTATCTAGCCCATGGCACAGGCAAGATAACTAGTCTAATCAAAATAAAGCGTGGATGTTTTCCCTTAGTACAGACTGCAGGACTGATCCCACATTCTGTATTCAAACTTACTGATTACAAGGGAACACGTGGTGCAACAAAGCCTCATAATGCTTAAAAAATAGCTGCAACATGCTCACAGGGCAGAAGAGGGGAGAAAACGTCTGTATTCCACATGCTGTGGCCACACCTCAGGGTGTGTCTACACTGCAATTAGACACCTGCGTCTGGCCCAGGCCAGCTGACTTGGGCTCACAGGGTTCGGGCTAAGGGGCTGTTTAATTGTGGTGTAGACATTAGGATTACCATATTTAAAAAATAAAAAAAGAGGACACTCCACGGGGCTCTGGCCCCACCCCGGACCCGCCCCAACTCCGCCCCTTTCCCGCCCCTTCCCCAAAGTCCCCGCCCTAACTCCCCCTCCTCCCTCCCAGCCACGCGAAAAGGGCTGCCCCAGCGCTACTGGCTTCACGGTTTGCCGGGCAGCCCCCAGACCCTGCGCCCCCGGCTGGCGCTTCCCCAGCGCAGCTGGAGCCCGGGAGGGGAAGCGCCCAGCCGGGGGCGCAGGGTCTGGAGGCTGCCCGGCAAACCGTGAAGCCGGTAGCACTCGGGCTTCAGACAGCCCTCATGCCTCCGGACCCTGCGCCCCCGGCCGGGCACTTCCCCTCCCGGGAAGATTTAAAATAACTTTAGCCACAAATCACACCCCAAAGCTTTAATGAAAACCTGTATTTGATTCAAATGATTTATGCTGTGATATTTTAAACATGCATCCCCTCTTTAGATGGGCTTGATCCAAACTGACAGGCAAAATACAGTGAGCAACGTCAGCTAAACGTTATGGCTAGAGAGGAGTGTATGAAGCAGAAGGATGCCTACAATGGCATGTAGCTGATCTGTGCCTTCTAGGAGCAATACCCCTGCAGCCATGGAGGGGGCACTAGATGGGGAGGGCTCTGTCTACACTATCCGCCTCTGCAAATGCTGATTCCACCCAGGGCAGGCCGGGGCTGAGCACTGCTAGGCTGCTGCCCAGGTCACTTACCCACCTTAGCAAGCAGGGATTGCACCTGGCAGCGTTCATCTGCTTGATGTACAATCGGGCGCCATTGTCCTGATATTCAGGTAAAAGTTTACATTTGGTAGTGAAATAGAAAATTAGTTGATTGGGAATGTCCCATTAAACCTGATTGTGATTGGTTATCTGCTGGCATATTTGGTTTTTCAGGTTGTTTTCCAGTGTAACGCAAATTTACGGTAGTGTACAGTTCTGAACCACAGTGCATACCGTGGGACAAACTACAGTGGGCACGTAAGAACACGTAAGAAGCACAGAGACTGCGCAGTTCTTTTCAGTGGCTAGCTATCTAGCTAAAGGTCTTCAGCCAAAAACCCCACCGGAAATTGCAACGGCAAGGGAGGAGCCAACTACCAAAAAACAAAGAGACAGTGCAGATACAGGACAAAATGGGAAGCCACTTACACCTGGATTCGGAAATCCTATGAGTGTGATTCAAAAGCCTTTTGTAAAGCATGCAGGAAGGAATTGACCATTTGCCATGGCGGTGAGTCTGATGTTAAGCATCATGCTGAATCAAAAAATCATGGACAAAACACCCAGACTCACAAGAGCAATATCCTGGTCTCACATTTTTTCAGCAAGGCAAATGAATCCTTCAATAACGAGGTTATCACTGTCGAGCTAACTCAAGTTTACCACACAGTCCATCAACACTCCTATCGCTCGTGTGACTGTGAACTTAAACTGGCACTTACCTTCTATCCAGATTCAACGATTGTAAAGCACGTCAGCTGTGGCCGGACTAAAGCGGAGGCATTGATCAAAAATGTGCTGTCACCGTTCTCAACAGAATTTTTAAAAGACCTCAGCAAGCCAGATGGTCCCTATTTCTCAGTTGCCACAGATGCATCTAACAAGGGCAATGTGAAAACTTTCCCCTTATCACTGAGATACTGGACACTGAACATGGGGTCCAAGATAAACTGTTAGACGTCTATGAGCAAAGCGAAGAGACTGCCGAGGCAATAACCAACACATTACTTGAAAAACTTGCGACACACAAACTAGACCTAAACGAAGTGTCTTCCCACTGTGCTGATAATGCAAACGTGAATGATGGAAAGCGACAATCAGTGTAGCAGAATTTAAAAAAACAAAATGAAAATATCTTGCCAGCAAACTGCCCTGCCCATGTTGTGCACAACGCCGTGAAACATGGTAGCAATACCCTACAAGTTGACATTGAGACTCTGGTGATTAAGATGTTCAATCATTTCAGCAGTTCTGCTAAGAGAGTAGCAGCATTGAAGGATATGTTTGACAGTGTGGATATGGAGTGCACCATGTTCGGACGCGCTGGTTGAGTCTTTTCCCAGCTGTGAACAGGCTTGTAAATACGTGGCAGGCTGTTAAGTGCTACTTTGTTTCTCTGGGCAGTGAGAAGTGCCCAAAATCTCTGTGGATGCTGTTCTCGGACAGGGAAAACGGTGAACAAGGTGAGGGGCCTAGAAAAGTTGAGGTTCATCTGTTTTTCCTCCAGAATGTCCTGAAAATCTTCAACGATACTGTGCTGTGTTTGGAAAATGAGAGTATGACAGCATGTGAACTGTATGCCATAGTGAGTACTCTGAGAATTAAACTTCAGCAATGGAAAAATGACATATTCTTTGGCTCCAAAGTTGACAGTGCATTAACTGAGATGCGGCCTGTCACTGCTGCATATCTCCAGAAAGACTTCCTGAACTTTTACGATGTGTCGATCCTATATTTGGAGAAATGGTTTGATTTTTCAACAGCTGGCTACTTGTTCAATACCCAGTGCACAGACAATCCAGGAAGTTGCACAGACAATCCAGGAAGTTTTTGGAAAGTGTAGGGGACAATTTCCTGGTGCAAGTGCTGGAGGAACCAACTAGGGGCAGAGCTCTTCTAGACCTGCTGCTCACAAACCGGGAAGAATTAGTAGGGGAAGCGAAAGTGGATGGGAACCTGGGAGGCAGTGACCGTGAGATGGTCGAGTTCAGGATCCTGACACAAGGAAGAAAGGAGAGCAGCAGAATACGGACCCTGGACTTCAGAAAAGCAGACTTCGACTCCCTCAGGGAACAGATGGGCAGGATCCCCGGGGAGAATAACATGAAGGGCAAAGGGGTCCAGGAGAGCTGGCTGTATTTTAAAGAATCCTTATTGCGATTGCAGGAACAAACCATCCCGATGTGTAGAAAGAATAGTAAATATGGCAGGCGACCAGCTTGGCTAAACAGTGAAATCCTTGCTGACCTTAAACGCAAAAAAGAAGCTTACAAGAAGTGGAAGATTGGACAAATGACTAGGGAGGAGTATAAAAATATTGCTCAGGCGTGCAGGAATGAAATCAGGAAGGCCAAATCACACTTGGAGTTGCACTTAGCAAGAGATGTTAAGAGTAACAAGAAGGGTTTCTTCAGGTATGTTAGCAACAAGAAGAAAGTCAAGGAAAGTGTTGGCCCCTTAGTGAATGAGGGAGGCAACCTAGTGACCGAGGATGTGGAAAAAGCTAATGTACTCAATGATTTTTTTGCCTCTGTCTTCACGAACAAGATCAGCTCCCAGATTGCTGCACTGGGCAGTACAGCATGGGGAGAAGGTGACCAACCCTCTGTGGAGAAAGAAGTGGTTCGGGACTATTTAGAAAAACTGGACATGCACAAGTCCATGGGGCCGGATGCGCTGCATCCGAGGGTGCTAAAGGAGTTGGCGGGTGAGATTGCAGAGCCATTAGCCATTATTTTTGAAATCTCATGGCGATCGGGGGAGGTCCCAGATGACTGGAAAAAGGCTAATGTAGTGCCCATCTTTAAAAAAGGGAAGAAGGAGGATCTGGGGAACTACAGGCCAGTCAGCCTCACCTCAGTCCCTGGAAAAATCATGGAGCAGGTCCTCAAGGAATCAATTATGAAACATTTAGAGGAGAGGAAAGTGATCAGGAACAGTCAGCATGGATTCACGAAGGGGAAGTCGTGCCTGACTAACCTAACTGCCTTCTATGATGAGATAACTGGCTCTGTGGATGAGGGGAAAGCAGTGGATGTGTTATTCCTTGACTTTAGCAAAGCTTTTGATACG
The DNA here is from genome assembly GCF_011386835.1 of Chrysemys picta bellii. Classification (NCBI taxonomy): domain Eukaryota; kingdom Metazoa; phylum Chordata; order Testudines; family Emydidae; genus Chrysemys; species Chrysemys picta. The sequence continues at coordinate 1,290,522 of NC_088792.1, read as the reverse complement.
GTCTCCCACAGTATTCTTGCCGCCAAGTTAAAGAAGTATGGGCTGGATGAATGGACTATAAGGTGGATAGAAAGTCGGGCTCAACGGGTAGTGATCAACGGCTCCATGTCTAGTTGGCAGCCGGTTTCAAGCGGAGTGTCCCAAGGGTTGGTCCTGGGGCCGGTTTTGTCTAATATCTTTATTAATGATCTGGAGGATGGCGTGGACTGCACTCTCAGCAAGTTTGCAGATGACACTAAACTAGGAGGCATGGTAGATACACTAGAGGGTAGGGATCGGATACAGAGGGACCTAGACAAATTAGAGGATTGGGCCAAAAGAAACCTGATGAGGTTCAACAAGGACAAGTGCAGAGTCCTGCACTTAGGACGGAAGAATCCCATGCACTGTTACAGACTAGGGACAGAATGGCTAGGTAGCAGTTCTGCAGAAAAGGACCCAGGGGTCACAGTGGACGAGAAGCTGGATATGAGTCAGCACTGTGCTCTTGTTGCCAAAAAGGCTAACAGCATTTTGGGCTGTATAAGTAGGGGCATTGCCAGCAGATCGAGGGACGTGATCGTTCCCCTTTATTCGACATTGGTGAGGCCTCATCTGGAGAAATGTGTCCAGTTTTGGGCCCCACACTACAAGAAGGATGTGGAGAAATTGGAAAGAGTCCAACGGAGGGCAACAAAAATGATTAGGGGACTGGAGCACATGACTTATGAGGAGAGGCTGAGGGAACTGGGATTGTTTAGTCTGCAGAAGAGAAGAGTGAGGGGGGATTTGATAGCAGCCTTCAACTACCTGAAGGGGGGTCCAAAGAGGATGGAGCTCGGCTGTTCTCAGTGGTGGCAGATGACAGAACAAGGAGTAATGGTCTCAAGTTGCAGTGGGGGAGGTCCAGGTTGGATATTAGGAAACACTATTTCACTAGGAGGGTAGTGAAACACTGGAATGGGTTCCCTAGGGAGGTGGTGGAATCTCCTTCCTTAGAGGTTTTTAAGGTCAGGCTTGACAAAGCCCTGGCTGGGATGATTTAGTTGGGAATTGGTCCTGCTTTGAGCAGGGGGTTGGACTAGATGACCTCTTGAGGTCCCTTCCAACCCTGATATTCTATGATTCTATGCTTGAACATCAAAGTTAATAGGGTATTCGAATTCAAGGAGCTGTCTGCAGCCGTGACAGCTGTAAACCTTCAGAAAACAGTGGATCTTGATCAGCTCTATGATGAATACTGTATCATCAAAGACATCAACTCCAAGTTGGAAACTATTAGTTGGGGAACTCTGGTCTCAAGTGCTGAGAAACAAGGCCAGGAGCACTGAATTCCTGAACATGGCAAAGCTGGTGTCATACGTACTCAGTATACCCGTAAGCAATGCATACTCTGAGCGTGCATTTTCAATCATGAAAGGTGCATGGACTGATGTCCGGAATCGAAGCAGCATAGACTTGGTGCGGCGTGCACCCCTTGTCAAAGTGAATTTCCAGATGAGTTGCAAGGACTTCTCCAGCTTTGTGATTGCCCAGAAGCAAGTTATGGCTATGGCAAAGTCAGCCAAAAAGTACTAGACTTCTGGCATATCTGAGAGACATGCAAATTGGGAAGTTGATTTATTGACTGAATAAAAACCCGGCCCTTTACCCCTGTTGTTTGTTTAGTGTTCAAATCAATCTGTATGTTTAAATACGTATTACGACGAAATCTATCATTTAGACTCACTGATTCCAGGCCTCTGTGATGTAGTTTGCTTCAGCTGTCAGTGGCTGAAGCTGGGGCTGAAGGCAGGACTGGGGCCTCCCCTCTGTGACTGCGGCTAGAACCGGGACCCGTCGCTCCCCTGCCCTGCAACTGGATCTGACTTTGCAACCAGGATCCTGTGCCCCTGGCCTGTGGCTTCTACTGGGGGCTGGAGCTGGGGCCATGAGTCCTTGCCCTGTGGCTTGTGGTGCAGGCTGCAGCAGGGGCCGTACAACCCCTCTCGCAGCTTCCTAGGGTCCCCTCTCATGGCTCTGTGCACCTGTGTCTGTTGTTGTCATCGTCGTCCTCCCCCCCCCCCCCCCCCCCGCGCTCGCCCAATGTGTCCTGATATTTCACTCTTGCGATCTGGTCACCCTAGGTTGCTTTGATATGATTTGTTCTTGACAAATCCAGGCTGACTGTTATTTATCACCTTATTATCTTCTAGGTGTTTGCAAATTGATTGCTTAATTATTTGCTCCATTATCTTTCCGGGTACAGAAGTTAAGCTGACTGGTCTGTAATTCCCTGGGTTGTCCTTATTCCCCTTTGTATAGATGGGCACTAGATTTGCCCTTTTCCAGTCTTCTGGAATCTCTCCTGTCTTCCATGACTTTTCAAAGATAATTGCTAATGGCTCAGATATCTCCTCCCTCAGCTCCTTGAGTATTCTAGGATGTATTGCATCAGGCCCTTGTGACGTGAAGACATCTAACTTGTCTAAGTAATTTTTAACTTGTTCTTTCCCTATTTTAACCTCTGATTCTACCTCATTTTCACTGGCATTCATTATGTTAGACGTCTAATTGCTACTAACCTTTTCGGTGAAAACTGAAACAAAAAAGTCATTAAACACTTCTGCCATTTCCACATTTTCTGTTATTGTTTTTCCTCCCTCACTGAGTAACAGGTGCTGTGCTAATAGAATGCTTCCGGTTTTGGTAGCAAGTCAAGAACAAGCTGTACAGAGCAAAACACAGAGATTAAAGGATGACTTAAACTGCTCATAACTCAGCCAAATCTTCACAGATTTATATAGAGCAAACACAAGGCACGTCCTCGACCCCAGGGATGTCCTGCTGCAGACCATGGAGATGCTGTTCAGGAACGACAGGCAGGGCAGAAAAGGTGGGGGAGTTGCGTTGTATGTAAGAGAGGAGTATGACTGCTCAGAGCTCCGGTATGAAAGTGCAGAAAAACCTGAGAGTCTCTGGACTAAGTTTAGAAGTGTGAGCAACAAGGGTGATGTTGTGGTGGGAGTCTGCTATAGACCACCAGACCAGGGGCACGAAGTGGACCAGGCTTTCTTCCGGCAACTAGCAGAAGTTACTAGATCGCAGGCCCTGGTTCTCATGGGAGACTTTAATCACCCTGATATCTGCTGGGAGAGCAATACAGCGGTGCAAAGACAATCCAGGAAGTTTTTGGAAAGTGTAGGGGACAATTTCCTGGTGCAAGTGCTGGAGGAACCAGCTAGGGGCAGAGCTCTTCTGGACCTGCTGCTCACAAACTGGGAGGAATTAGTAGGGGAAGCAAAAGTGGATGGGAACCTGGGAGGCAGTGACCAGGAGATGGTCGAGTTCAGGATCCTGACACAAGGAAGAAAGGAGAGCAGCAGAATACGGACCCTAGACTTCAGAAAAGCAGACTTTGACTCCCTCGGGGAACAGATGGGCAGGATCCCCTGGGAGAATAACATGAGGGGGAAAGGAGTCCAGGAGAGCTGGCTGTATTTTAAAGAATCCTTATTGAGATTACAGGAACAAACCATCCTGATGTGTAGAAAGAACAGTAAATATGGCAGGCGACCAGCTTGGCTAAACAGTGAAATCCTTGCTGATCTTAAATGCAAAAAAGAAGCTTACAAGAAGTGGAAGATTGGACAAATGACCAGGGAGGAGTATAAAAATATTGTTCAGGCATGCAGGAGTGAAATCAGGAAGGCCAAATCACACTTGGAGTTGCAGCTAGCAAGAGATGTTAAGAGTAACAAGAAGGGTTTCTTCACATATGTTAGCAACAAGAAGAAAGTCAAGGAAAGTGTGGGCCCCTTAGTGAATGAGGGAGGCAACCTAGTGACCGAGGATGTGGAAAAAGCTAATGTACTCAATGACTTTTTTGCCTCTGTTTTCACAAAAAAGGACAGCTCCCAGACTGCTGCACTGGGCAGCACAGCATGGGGAGGAGGTGACCAGCCCTCTGGAGAGAAAGAAGTGGTTCAGGACTATTTAGAAAAACTGGATGAGCACAAGTCCATGGGGCCGGATGCGCTTCATCCGAGGGTGCTAAAGGAGTTGGCGGATGTGATTGCAGAGCCATTATCTTTGAAAACTCATGGCGATCGGGGGAGGTCCCGGATGACTGGAAAAAGGCTAATGTAGTGCCCATCTTTAAAAAAGGGAAGAAGGAGGATCCGGGGAACTACAGGACAGTCAGCCTCACCTCAGTCCCTGGAAAAATCATGGAGCAGGTCCTCAAGGAATCAATTCTGAAGCACTTAGAGGAGAGGAAAGTGATCAGGAACAGTCAGCATGGATTCACCAAGGGCAAGTCATGCCTGACTAACCTAATTGCCTTCTGTGAGGAGATAACTGGCTCTGTGGATGAGGGGAAAGCAGTGGATGTGTTATTCCTTGACTTTAGCAAAGCTTTTGATACAGTCCCCCACAGTATTCTTGCCAGCAAGTTAAAGAAGTATCGGCTGGGTGAATGGATTATACGGTGGATAGAAAGCTGGCTAGATCGTTGGACTCAACGGGTATTGATCAACAGCTCCATGTCTAGTTGGCAGCCGGTTTCAAGCGGAGTGCCCCAAGGGTCGGTCCCGGGGCCGGTTTTGTTCAATATCTTCATTAATGATCTGGAGGATGGCGTGGACTGCACTCTCAGCAAGTTTGCAGATGACACTAAACTGGGAGGCGTGGTAGATACGCTGGAGGGTAGGGATAGGATACAGAGGGACCTAGACAAATTAGAGGATTACGCCAAAAGAAACCTGATGAGGTTCCACAAGGACAAGTGCAGAGTCCTGCACTTAGGACGGAAGAATCCCATTCACTGTTACAGACTAGGGACCGAATGGCTAGGTAGCAGTTCTGCAGAAAAGGACCTAGGGGTCACAGTGGACGAGAAGCTGGATATGATTCAACAGTGCTGCCAAGAAGGCCAACGGCATTTTGGGCTGTATAAGTAGGGGCATTGCCAGCAGATCGAGAGATGTGATCATTCCCCTCTATTCGACATTGGTGAGGCCACATCTGGAATACTGTGTCCAGTTTTGGGCCCCACACCACAAGAAGGATGTGGAAAAATTGGAAAGAGTCCAGTGGAGGGCAACAAAAATGATTAGGAGGCTGGAGCACATGACTTATGAGGAGAGGCTGAGGGAACTGGGGTTGTTTAGTCTGCAGAAGAGAAGAATGAGAGGGGATTTGATAGCTGCTTTCAACTACCTGAAAGGGGGTTCCAAAGAGGATGGATCTAGACTGCTCTCAATGGTACCTGATGACAGAAGAAGGAGTAATGGTCTCAAGTTGCAGTGGGGGAGGTTTAGGTTGGATATTAGGAAAAACTTTTTCACTAGGAGGGTGGTGAAACACTGGAATGGGTTACGTAGGGAGGTGGTGGAATCTCCTTCCTTGGAGGTTTTTAAGGTCCGGCTTGACAAAGCCCTGGCTGGGATGATTTAGTTGGGGTTGGTCCTGCTTTGAGCAGGGGGTTGGACTAGATGACCTCCTGAGGTCCCTTCCAACCCTGATATTCTATGATTCTATGAACATTTCAACATTTCAGGGATTTTTCGTGGTTAGCTATAGTAGCGTACTTGGCTGATATTTTCAACAATTTGAATGGACTAAATTTGAGCCTACAAGGAGTAGATGTAACTATATTTAAACTTGAAGACAAAGTGGAAGTGCTGATTTAAAAAAATTGGACTTGTGGTTAAATCATCTTTAGAACTATGTGTATGAATCATTTCCAGCACTGAACGGTTTTTTTGAGCTGTCCAATGATGAGCTCTCTGATGATAAAATACAAACCATTCTCACTGAACATTTTCAGGCTTTGAAGAACAATTTCAGGGATTATTTTCCTCTTCCTGATTCTGGTAATAATTGGACCAGGGATCCATTCAATGTAGATGTCAAAACCACCAAACATTTTACTTCATCTGAAGAAAATAGCCTTGTGGATCTTTCATGTGACGCCTCCTTGAAATTGATTTTCAATCACTACAGTCTGGCAGACATTTGGTTACGTCTGAGATCTGATTATGCTGAACTGTCAATCAAAGTGTTGAAGTATTTAATGCCATTTCCCACAGTATACTTATGGGAATGGGCATTCTCTGCACTTTTATATGTGAAGTCAAAATACAGAAACCAGCTGAATGTAGAACCAGATCTAAGAATACAGCTTTCCACCTGTCATAACTATAAAGGGAAGGGTAACAGCTGTCCTGTGTACAATACTATAAAATCCTCCTGGCCAGAGACTCCAAAATCCTTTTCCCTGTAAAGGGTTAAGAAGCTCAGGTAACCTGGCTGACACCTGACCCAAAGGACCAATAAGGGGACAAGATACTTTCAAATCTTGGTGTGGGGAAAGGCTTTTGTTTGTGCTCTTTGTTTTGGGGGTTGTTCACTCTTGGGACTGAGAGGGACCAGACATCAATCCAGGTTCTCCACATCTTTCTGAACAAGTCTCTCCTATTTCAAACTTGTAAGTAAACAGCCAGGCAAGGCGTGTTAGTTTATCTTTGTTTTCTCAACTTGTAAATGTACCTTTTACTAGAGTGTTTATCTCTGTTTGCTGTACTTTGAACCTGAGGCTAGAGGGGGGTCCTCTGAGCCCTTTAAGTTTGATTACCCTGTCAAGTTATTTTCCCTCCTGATTTTACAGAGAGGATTTTTACCTTTTTTTTTAATTAAAAGCCTTCTTTTTAAGAACCTGATTGATTTTTCCTTGTTTTGAGATCCAAGGGGGTTGGATCTGTATTCACCAGGAGTTGGTGGGAGGAAGAAGGGGGGATGGTTAATTTCTCCTTGTTTTAAGATCCAAGGGGGTTGGATCTGTATTCACCAGGAGTTGGTGGGAGGAAGAAGGGGGGATGGTTAATTTCTCCTTGTTTTAAGATCCAAGGGGTTTGGATCTGTATTCACCAGGGAATTGGTGAAGAGTCTCTCAAGGCTACCCAGGGAAGGGAATTAGCTTTGGGATGGTGGCAGCCGACCAGAGCTAAGCTGGTAGTTAAGCTTAGAAGTTTTCATGCAGGCCCCTACATTTGTACCCTAAAGTTCAGAGTGGGAAGCAGCCTTGACACCACCATTGAGCCAAACATTTGTGATCTTGTTTTGGCAAAACAACATTATCCTTCACATTAATGTTTTGTAAGCTTGTTTTTTTAAATGAAATTTTCTAGCTGTTTAGATTTAATGATAATAAAAATAAGGAATAGTTCCTTACACAGACATATTTATGTGTCTCTGTCTAATAATAATTAATAATGAAATAAATAATAGTGTTTGATACAATAGTTTATAAATAAAAAATTTATAATAGAGCTTTTCATGAACACAGAATTATTTTTCTTCAAATGTAAATACACATCAGTAGGCTTGGGGAGTCCATGAAAAATTTTAAATTAAAATGGACGTCCTCAGGTTGCTAAAGTTTGAGAACCGCTGGCCTAAGGAAAGATTCCTCTGATTGGCTGTCCTTCCCCACCAGGCAGGTGAATGAGGAGGGACAGCCAATCAGAGCTGCTACACAGCTGCAATCAGGAAATGGACATTTCCCTGGGGAATTGTTGGAGTTGCAAGAGTTTGTCTCTCCCCCCACAATTTGGGCACTCATGAGGGTCCCCAGAGAGATGTGCCAGGAAATCTGGGGTGCTTGCCTAAAAGTGGTTAACACAACTGAATGCAGTGCTAAGGGTAGATGCAGGACTCAACAGCAAACTCATTGAAGATGTCTGAATACTGTGTGTGGATGCACTGACTGCTGTTAATTACACCTGAGATAACTAAGTACGACTGAGGTAACTGCCACTACACTGAAAATGTCATAAACCCTGTGCATGATGTCATGTTCCCCAAACTTCTGAAAGCAGGGTCTGAATGAGCTCACCTCTGACATCTAGTGGTGAGCTGGGGAAAAAGACCTCAGGAACAAATCATATTTGCACACACACACCCACTCTACCTGCATCTGTAACTTTCACTCCATGCATCTGAAGAAGTGAGGTTATTACCCACGAAAGCTTATGCCCAAATAAATCTGTTAGTCTTTAAGGTGCCACCAGACTCCTTGCATAGGCGTGCGCACGGGATGTGCCAGGTGTGCCCAGGCACACCCTAATGCAGGGGTGGGCAAATGGCTCCACTCCCCGGCGTGGCAAGCCACGGGCTCATGGAGGGGACAAGCACCTATAAACGTAGGCAGAACATCTGGGGGGCTGTTACAAGAGTTACAGTCTAGGTGCTCTGGAACGGCTCTGAGAGATGCCAGTCAGGACTCTGGGGCAGCGTGACTCCCTTCTCTGGGCACCCTTACACCATGGCAAGAAACGTCTTCGGGTTCAGTGCTTCCTGGGTCTGACCTCGGAGCATTCAGCTCCCCTGTTCACCCCATGATCTCCCTGCAGTGATTCTACCTGGATGGGACACCTGGGGAAGCCTTATATGCCCCCAAAGGGCCAGGCACCCAACTTTGCAGTCAGCCGTCACTCTCAGCCAGCGTGTAAAACAGAAGGTTTATTAGTCGACAGGACACAGTGTAGAACAGAGCTTGCTAGCACAGAAATCAGGAACTTTCAGCAAAGTCCATCTTGAGATGATCCAGAGCCTGGTGCCCTGGACTCCCTCTTCTGAGTCCCCAAACAGGAGACTGACCTCTTCCAACTGCCTGGCTTCAGACCCCCTGAACAGCCCCTCACCTGATAGCCCGTCCTATCCTTTGTCTCTTTCTTGGGCAAAACCTGATCTCTTTGTTCCCAATACCTTGCAGGGGTTGCTAGGTTACAGAGTGTCTGTCATTCTCTGTGCAGATGGTACTCATACTTACCCTCTAGGGATCTCTAATACTGAAGCAATATATAGGGGAAACTGAGGCACGCACACAGTATTCAGAGAAAAGATTAAGAACATTCCCACTTCGTCACAGGGGCAGATAAGCCAGGACCATTGTCATCCCAGGCCAGTCTGCCCCTGGAACAGACATGAGGCTCTAAAATGAGACAGGTCTGGACAGGTGACCCAGAGGTGAAATAACCATAGACACTTACGTGTTCCCGGCATCATCCAGTCACTGCAGGTGCCCGACTCTATCTTGGTTTTATCGGTTATCTCCAGACCCAGTTTGAATAAAGTCATATCCTACATTATGCGCCCACGATATTTCAGACTACTCCCACAGATGAGTTTTACTACAATAGTCATTATCTGTGGACTCTGTCTTCCCAAAGTGCCCTGGGGATCAGAGTCATTGAGAAAGATCCCATCTGTGTCTAATGGAGACTACTCGCTAATGCTCATTTGTCTAATGGAAAGGAAAGTTTAGGGGGAGACTTTAGATTTATTTATGTTTCTCCTACCTTCACTGTTGAAATGGAAATCTCCTCGCTTGGGTCACTCACAGCTCCGTCCGCACACACAGCCGACACTCGGAATCTGTAGGGCGTCTCAGGCCTCAGCGCATAAACGTTACAGAACTCGGTTTTCTCTTCTGTTCTTTGGTCTATCCATTCGTCTTTCCCTTCATGACTCATATCTCTGGACTCCTCTTTATATTCCACCTTATACTCACTTATAATGACTCCTTCTCCAACCACAGTTGGACTCTCCCAGGTGAGCGCGATGGCTGATGAATCTACAGTAGCTGTTACAGGCTTCCCAGGAGGGCTGGTAGGGAGAGTCTTCACAGGATCACTCACGTCGCTGCTCTCGCTGAGCCCTGGTTTGCTCACTGCAGCGTATCGGAACTGGTACTCGGTGTTTGCACGTAGCCCTGTTACTGTGAATGTCACTTGTGTGTTATTTACAGTCACAGCCGTCCAGTTCTCCTGCCCTGCAATTCTGTACTCTGCCCGATAGCCGGATATCGCAGCCCTGCCATAGGCTGCTGGCTTAAACGTGAGCTGCACACGGTCATGTCTGATTCCATCCATCAGGGGACGAAGAGGCTTTGATGGAGGCTCAAAGTTGGTGCTGACCAGATCTCCATCCTCATACAGGTAAATGGCAGTGCCTGGATTGTCCTTGTCTGGAACAGACGCCACAATGAACCGAGTCTTCCCGTTAGATTTGTTGACCCTGACAAAATGTGAAAGGGACTTTGCAGATTTTCGAGCTTTTTGATATATTTCTTTTTCCTCAAACCACACTTTGGATTTTGGTTTCTCAGCGACAGAACTGGCTGATGCAGGATCATGAGTTTCCTTTATAAACTGGGTCTGAAGCCATTGTTTTAAATCTGATAAATATGGCTCCTCTTCACGCAGTGAGGTGAATGTAAAGGAGACGATGAAGTCAAGCTCAGGGTCGAGTACTATTTCACGTAGTTCACTCTGGGACGACACAACTCCTACATTGCTTAGGATCCTAAGGTAGGAATTCACATAATCCATCTCTTTCTCCTTTGTATCCAGAAATTCACTGAGTCGCTGGGTATTGAACGGTGACTGGTTTTTACATGATAAAATATCCACCAGGGCCCCTTCCTCTTCTCCACCTCCACGGATTAACGGTAAGAGTCCTGCTAGCTGTTTCTGGAAAGTCTGTCTGTGTTGCTTACACAGATCTCTGAATTGCTCGATTTTCCGCTTGATTTCGGGGAAGCTTGTGGCGATCGGATTCTTCACCATGTCATTGCATCGCATGTTTAGTTCTGCCAGTTCCTCCATAGCAGTCTGAGCATCAGAAATCAGTGTTAAGCTGATCTCACGCACCAGCCGAGCAGCTCTGGAATCCAGCTTGGTCAGCGGGTACAGCCAGACTCTCACTGGTACGGCCTTCTCCCCGCTGGCACCCAGCAGCTTGGGGAGGGTGGAATAAATTTTCATGGCATCTTGGAAATTAGTTGGATTTCTCTCAAGAGCAAAATCACCATGGAACTTGCAGTTAAAATTTTCAGCATTTAATTTTTCCTTGTCATCCATTTTGACAGCTCCTTCCCCTTCTACGGAAAACAGGGGTATCTTTTTAATTGCAATCTGGAGCTTTCCCTCTATCTCACGTACATTCTCAGAAGAAGAAACTTCCCGATCAAACACGAAGAAAGCCTGAGCCCCGTACAACACAGCCGTGACCACATGGGTGGCCGTGCCTTGGTCAAATACAGCAGGATAAGAGACATTCTTTGGTCCTAAATGGCTCATAGTTAGGTGCTCAAACTTTGTTGTGGCAGAGTACTGGAGAGTAACTCTGGCCTGTTGTTTGGATTTTTTGGTGTCATTTAAGTATTTGGCAGATCCACTTACTTCAATCAACCCCCCAAGGAAACTGGCCTTCAGCGAGGCTGTGACATTGAGGGCACTGGCCTTGTCTTCAATGGTGTCAGATGCGATGATCTCATAGTTAGTCCAGGGTTGTGGTTTTGTGTTTACATCCTTGAGAAGCTGTTCCAGGCCCCACAGCGTGATCCCTGGAATAGTAGAGACAAACACATGGTAACGTAACTGATAGATGCACAGGACAGAGTCTATCCATGGTTTAATTGTGTCTCATTTCTGAGATTGAAAAATAACGAGTGAAGGACATCAAGTAAACTGACCTGGTAACGTACAAACAGGCCAAGTCAAGGCTGAACTACGCCCCTAACAACCTTCCCTTCCCCCAGCTTCTTACAGGACTTTGGAAGACGTGATCTTCTCTGATTTTTTTTAAAAATCCCTCTCCAGAGTGACTGAGTTCACTCCCCTTCAGGAGTACACTGCTCCAGGCAGCAAGTGCTGTAGTTAGGATTGAAATGTCACTTCATTAGAAACATCTGGTTTATTGGATTTAAGAAGCTAGGAATTGCCACGCTTGACCTGATCCGTGATCCATCTAGCCCAGTATTCTGTCTCTGAGCGTAGCCAGCACCAGATCCTTCACAGGAAGGCACAAGAAACCTACTGTATTGTTGGAAAATCTGCCCTCATGCAGGTCTCATTGATCTCCAATAGTTGGAGATTGGCTTAAATCTTAAGCATGAGGTTTTATATCCCTTCCTGCACTTTCTTTTCATTGTTATAATCCCCGTATTCCTGTTACCTATATAAACTTCCAGTCCCTCTAAATGTCTAATCCTGGCCTCCGGACACAAGGCTGGTGAGACGAAGGCAGCTGGGAGACTAAGGGAGTAGCCGGCTGAGTTTGCCAGGGAAGGAAGGCAGGGAGGTCGGGTTTTTCTTTAACTTGAAGGCACTGCACAAGGAAGAACCGGCAATGGTGCATTGCCAACACCACTGCTAGTTCTTAATCTGCCTGCATCTGTGGGGGCCCTGGCCAGACAGCCATCCTGACTGGAGGCTTCTACCCAGATCCTCATCTTCACTTGCTGGGAATGCAGCCTGCATGTCCCTGCTGAAAACAGCCAGGCCGGGGAACCAGCTGGTGTGAGAGGCGTCTGTCTGAGGAGTCCCTCAGGGAGCAGGTAAGAGCTGCGGGAGGAGGTGGCTCATCTGTGTAGCATCCAGGAGCGTGAGGACTTCATCACCAGGATGCACATGGAGACAGCCGGGATGGAGGACGCTAGCTGAGTAGGGATGACTACAGAGGCACCAGAAGAGGAAGGAGACCCGGCTGCTCTGCAGAAAGGAGACTGGCTGCTGGCCACCTTAGACAGTAGGCTGTGCTCCACCCCACCCCGCTCCTCCATCTGTCGAGGTCAAGAACTGGCACGTGCTGTACTGGCCACAGGAGGAGAGGAGCAGACCCCAATGGCTGAGGGAGAGGAGCCACCTGCTCCCAAGGCTGGGAGGCTCACGGCCCCCACACCCACCAGGAGGGGACGTAGGTGGCAGTGGTCTGGGCTCCCTGCTGAGAGGGATGGGAGCCTCCATCTGCTGACCTGACCTGATGTCCAGGAGTTGTGCTGCCTGCCTGGAGCCACATCCCAGGTGTTATGGAAAGGTTGCCAAGGCTCGTCCATCCATCTGGCCACTGCCGCACACTGCACATCTACATGGGCACTAACGATACTGCCAGTCTGACCCTGCGCAGTGACTCCTGGGCTCTGGGAGTGAGGGTGAAGGAGTCACAGTTCCATGTTGTGTTCTTGTCCTTCCTCCTGGCTGAGGTTAAGGGCCCAGGCAGGGACGTAACCCTGGAGATGATGCACAGCTGTGCGGGTGGTGTCAAATGGCGGACTTTGGCTTCCTAAACCCTGGGAGGCTGTTTCGGGAAGGAAATCTGCTGGGAAGAGATGGGGTACAGCCGACCAAGAAGGGGCGCAGCATCTTCGAGCACTGACTGGCCAACCTCGCGAGTAGGGCTTTAAATTACGATCAAAGGGGCAGGTGACAAAAGATCACAGGTAAGTATCAAAAAAGTGACCTTCACAGAGGGCGAGATGTTGCTGGGGTGTGGGGGAGGGGGAATGGAAAATGTACAGTCGGGTCATAGGAGCAACAAGCGGGATAACAGAGGGGGAATCTGCTCAATATCTTACTTGTCTATACACAAATGCCAGGTGTATGGCAGAGGTGGGCAAACTACGGCCCGTGGGCCACATCCAGCCTGCAGGACCGTCCTGCCCGGCCCCCGAGCTCCTGGCTAGTCCCCGGCCCCTCCCCTGCTGTACCCCCTCCCCCACAGCCTCAGCTCACTGGCTCCGCCGCCGGCGCAATGCTCTGTGCTGCGTGGTGGTGGTGGTGGCGGTGGCGGCAGCGTGGCCCAGCTCGAGCGGGGTGGCACGGCTGTAGTGCCGACAGCCACCGGTGCTCCAGGTAGCGTGGTAAGGGGGCATGGAGCAGGGGGGGTTGGATAGAGGGCAGGGGAGTTCGGGGTGGTGGTCAGGGGGCGGGGGTGTGGATAGGAGTCGGGGGGGAAACAGGGGAGTTGAATGGGGGCAGGGGTCCCGGGGGGCAGTCAGGAAAGAGTGGGGGTTGGATGGGGCGGCAGGGGGCAGTCAGGGGCAGGGGTTTCAGGGGAAGTCAGGGGATGGGGGGGTTGGATGGGGCAGGAGTCCCGGGGCGGGCAGATAGGAGGTGGGCGCTGGGCCATGACCCCTGCCCCTAACCAGCCCTTCATACAATTTACGAAGCCCGATGCAGCCCTCAGGCCAAAAAGTTTGCCCGCCACTGGTGTATGGGGAATAGACAGGAAGAACTGAAAGTCTTAGTACATAAGCTAATTTAGTGTTTAATTGGCATCACTGCGATTTGGTTGGATAAAATCTCATGACTAGAATATTGGTGCATAGCGTGTTCAGGACAGAAAGGCAGCAGAAAAGGGAGAGGGGGTTGCACTATACATCAAGAGTATTTACACATATGCTGTGGTCCAGGAGGTGAGAGGCTGACCCAGTTGAAATTCTGGGTAAAGATAAAAGTGGGCGGGGAAAATAGGGGTGATGTTATGGTAGGGGTCTTCTATAGACCATCAAATCAGGAGGAAGAGACGCATGAGGCATTTCGAGAGCATATAACAGAAATATCCATACCACAAGACCTGGTAGTAATAAGGGACTTCAGCTACCCAGACGTCTGTTGTAAAAGTAATACCACAAAACACAAAGTGTCCAGTAAGTTGTTGGAATGTGTTAGGGACAACTTCTTATTTCAGAAGGTGGAGGAAGTAACAAGGGGGCAGCCATTTTAGACTTGATTCTGACTAAAAGGGAGGAATTGGTCACAAATCTGAAGGTAAAAGGCAATTTGGGTGAAAGTGTTCATAAAGTGATAGATTTTATTATTTTAAGGAAAGGAAAGAGTGAGAGGAGGAGAATAAGACAGTGGACTTCAAGAGAAAAAACAGACTTCATCAAACTCAGAGAACTGGTAAGTAAGGTCCCCTAGGAAGAAAATCTGAGGAAAAAGAGGAGTTCAGGAGAGCTGGTAGTTTCTCAAAGACACAATATTAAAGGCACAATTGCAAACTATCCTGATAGATAGGATAGGTGTGTAGTGGGGTCCTGCAGAGGGGTCTGTCCTGAGTCTGGTGCTAATCAGTATTTTCATCCATGACTTGGATGATGGGGTGGAGAGCACACTTATACAATTACCAGATGACACCAAGCTAGGAGGGGCTGCAAGCACTTTGCAGGACAAGATTAAAACTCAAAATGACCTTGTTGATTTCAGATCAATTCTCCAGTTTATAAAGATGAAATTCAATAAAGAAAAATGCAAAGTACTACACTTAGGAGGGAAAAATCAAATGCACAAATACAAGATGGGGAATAACTGGCTAGACAGTAGTACTGTGAAAAAGGAACTGGGTTTATAGTGGATCACAAAGTGAATAGGAGCCCACAGTGGGATGCAGTTACACAAAAGGCTAATGTCATTCTGGGGGGTGTTAACAGGAATGTCATATGTAAGACATGGGATGTAGTCGTCCCACTCGTCTCGGCACTGGTGAGGCTTCTGCTGGAGTATTGTGTCCAGTTTTGGGTGTCGCACGTCAGTAAAGATGTGGACAAATTGGAGAGTCCAGAGGAGAGCAACAAAAATGATAAATGGTTTAGAAAACATGACCTTTGAGGATAGGTTAAAAAAACAGGTATGTTTAGTCTTAAGAAAAGGAGACTGAGAGGGGACCTGATAACAGTCTTCAGATATGTATCGGGGGTAGCCGTGTTAGTCTGTAGCCACAAAAACAACAAGGAGTCTGGTGGCACCTTAAAGACTAACCAATTTATTTGGGCATAAGCTTTCGTGGGTAAAAAACCTCACTTCTTCAGATGCATCTGAAGGTTTTTTACCCACGAAAGCTTATGCCCAAATAAATCGGTTAGTCTTTAACGTGCCACCAGACTCCTTGTAGACTTCAGATATGTTAAGGGCTGCTATAAAGAGGACAGTGATCAGTTGTTCTCCATGTCTGCTGAAGGAAGGACAAAGTAATCGGCTTAATCTGCAGCAAGGGAGATTGAAGTTCGATAATAGGGAAACTTTCTAACTATGGGAGTAGTTCAGCTCTGGAACAGGCTCCAAGGGAGGTTGTGGAATCCCCATCACTGGAGGGTTTGAAGAACAAGTGAGACAAACACCTGTCAGGGATGGTCAAGGTGCACTTAGTCCTACCTCAGCACCGATAGCTGGACTAGAACCTCTCCAAGTCCCGTCCAGCCCGACATTTCTGGGATTCAGTGATATCGAGGGGCAGAGAGTTCATCATGCTGATCACATTGCTTTACGTCTGTCCTTTTGTTGTTTAAATCAGTTGTATTTTAATTTCATAGTGTCCCCTTGTTCTTGTACTATGAGAGAGTAAATAGGTCCTGCGTATTTCCCTTCTCTAGCCCATTCTTCTGTATCCCTGGAGCATTTCCCTTTATTCTTCTCTCCATATGAAATATTTTGTTTTGTCGATCTCTCTTCCTGTGAAATTCTCCCCAGGCCTCTAGTCACTCTCATCACCACTGTCCAAACCCCCTCGGTTTCTGTTAGATCCTCTTTGTGATGGGATGGCCGGCACTGAACACACGTTCCAGGGGAGGGTGGCCCATTGATTTATATGTAAGCAGGGTTTGAATGAGCTCCCCCCGACAGCTAGCTGGGGATGGGGAAAGGCTTCAGGGCCAGACTGTATTGACATGAACACACCCACTCTGCCCAGGTATCCAGCAGACAGAGCCGTGCTGCCAAAGGGATCAGCTCTGGCTTGCGTTGGGTTAGAATCACTTTGTGTTGAATGCAGGGGAATGAAATGTTGTTCTCCTGATTGTAGGAGTAAAGGGCAGCAGATCTGTGCTTAGCCTGGCCTGTCTGAGGGGGTCGTCCTCAACTGAACTGAACTCGCCAAGCAGGGGTTTTGGGTGCCAAACCCCTGTGAAAGTAAGAGGGGGTGGGGGTCAGGTGTCTCTGCTGGGAGGGGTGGGCTCTGCCTGAGAGTCCTAGGCATGGTTCAACCTGCCCCTTGCCACTGTTCAAAGCTAGAGCTAATTAACACTCTACTAGGAATCTTTTGTTTGTTAGGTGATCACTAGATCTGCACTCACCTGTTGTGGGACAGCATTTCTGCCCAGCCTGGTTCAGCAATGCAGCTCCCGCACTAAGAGCTGACAGTCACTGGGCGCTGGGTGGAACCTCGAGAGACTGACCTACAGAGGTCACAGTAGAGAAGCAGGTGGCAGCAGAAGGGGATGGTGGGCATCGGTGGCAGGGCAGCCAGCGGAGCAGTGAGTGGGCA
Source organism: Chrysemys picta bellii (assembly GCF_011386835.1). NCBI lineage: Eukaryota > Metazoa > Chordata > Testudines > Emydidae > Chrysemys > Chrysemys picta. The sequence continues at coordinate 1,273,458 of NC_088792.1, read as the reverse complement.
GCCGGTGGGGCAGCGAGGCTGGGGAGCAGGCGACGGAGCAGCTGGCAGAGCAGTGACTCCAGAGCAAGCGCTAGGATGGCAGAGCGAGCAAGGTGCCTTTTCTTCCCCCCAACCGCAGGATGGGAGGTGAACTCACCCAGATGCACCTCTGAAGTCTGGCTCTTCACTGACCAAGGACAACCCCTGTGAGTGGGGTGTGGTGGAGGGAGAAGGGACAGGCACGTTGAAGGAACTTTTGGAACCTGAGGCAAAGACCCTGCCCAATGCACTCTGGGGTGGGGGGTGGGGGGTTTGCTCCTGGTTTAAGGTTTATGAATCCTGCCTGCATCGTTTTCCCAAATTAATGTCCGGTGACTTCCCTTCTTTCATTCAAAATTTATTTTTTGCACTCAGACTCTGTGCGTGGGAGTGGGGAAGGACAGCCTCTTCCAGGCGCCCAGGGGTGTGTGTGTATAATTGTCCCGGGTTATTGGGTCGGAGCTTGAGCCGGTTCTGTGTTGTACTGTTGAAAGGGAACCCCTGGATATTGAATCCGGCCCTGGTTGCTGTCCATGTCCCCTGGCAGAAGGGTTATCTCTATAACGCCATTGGAATAGCTCTGGTGGCATTTTCCATCCCGTTCCTCGGGCACCCTGGCACCGTTTACTGTTTGGGCAGCGACTGGACCCAGAACGGGTGTTTTCACTGAGCTCTGCACAGCGATGCCCAGGCCTTTTCTGGGGTGGGGACAGTTAATGTAGGACACTGTGATGGGTGTGAATAGCTGAAGTTTGTCCTTCTAATGGGTCCCATCATGCCCTGAAGATCTGTGTGTAGAGAGGAACCTTCTCACCTGGACCTCATCCCTCCCATGTGGAAATGGGGGGGATGAGCCAGCTCGGGGGCACTGTCCCCCTTTCCTAGGCGGACTGCAGTGCGGTGTGGGGGGCGGGGGGTGTTGCAGAGATACTGCAGTGGCAGGGGAGCGGATGGGGATTTTCTCGTTTCTCCTAGTGCAGCCAGGGCTGTAAGGAGGGTCGGCAGTACCCGGGCAGGTTTGGATGCCCTCTATTTTTCCCCCAACTCAAATCCCAAACCCAAATGTTCCTCAAATAAACAGGTGCCAAATGCTTCTTTTCTCTGAAACACTAAGTTGGGCCCCGGGCTCCCCCCGGGGTGACAGTTACCTGTGATGAGCGAGTCTTTGCGGCAGTCGTACAGCATCCCCAGCTGGAACGGGCGGCCCAGAGCCGGCATCTCAATGGTGTCATCTGACCCGGCCATTGTTCCACACCCAGACGCTCTCCCCTCTGTCTGACCTGCAAGAAATAACTGGGTTACACTTACGTTTCTGGGGAGCAGATTTAGAATCGAGTCACTGGCTTCAGTCTTCAAAGTTCTTTCTGAACATTGCCCTGGCTGTAAAAGAAAGACGTATCTTCTAGTCTCCACAGGGGAGAGGAGAGGAAGAAAGTCACTCAGATTTACCTCTCCCTTTTCTCACCTCAGATTATGAATTCTAAATGTTATGTTTCAAAGGAATTGTTCCTTTTAACAAGAATGGGAAATAGTTATAATTTGATGCAATTTAGAGAGATGGGAGCCGCAAAGCAAAACACCTGTTGTATTTTGCAGCTCTCATGTGCGATCCCAGACGTGTTGAACGAATGCTGTGACATGCCAGCAAGCTGGATGTCCTGATAGGTGCTAAGCTGCAGCCCAGGAAGCCACAAATACCTGCTGCCCAATGGTTAAGAAGACACAGGCAACAGCTCTTCCTTAACACAAGCCAGAGCATGCCTCTAAAGCAGAGGTGGGCAAACTACGGCCCGTGGGCCGAGCCGTTTTAAGCCGGCCTGTGAGCTCCCACTGGGGAGCGGGGACAGGGGCTTGCCCCACTCTGGCGCTCCAGCCAGGGTGCCGGGTTGGGGGCCGCTCCAGCTGGGGCGTCGGGTCGGGGGCCACACCACACAGCTCCTGGAAGCAGCCGCATGGCCCCACTCCGAGGGTCAGGGGCCGCTCCACATGTAGGAGTCAGAGAAGAGACATCCCCTCCTGCACCCCAACCCCAATTTTGTGAGCATTCATGGCCTGCCATACAATTTGTATCCCCAATATCGTACTCCACAATTGTAGCTGAGAGATTTCAAATGATTTAGGACATTTGTCTAGTATTAGGAATTGTCACTGATTTGTAGTTAGCAGGATGAACATGTGATTGTTAGCTTACACATGAGTAAGTCTGCGAGTCTTTCATGGAGGTCATGGAAGTAACGGATTCTGTGACTTCCCAGGACCTCCGGGACTTCTGCCCCCAGGGCTGCCCCAGCACCTGTATGCCCCCGGGGCCAGCCACACCGGCCACTGCTCCAGCGGCCCCAGGCAACTGATCCCGGGCGCTGCCACGGAGCAGCGGTCCAGGAGCAGCAGTGGCAGGGCCCCGGGCCGCCCCCCACCCGGAGCAGCAGCAGCAGTGGGGTCATGGGCCCCCCCACCCCAAGAAGCAGCAGTGACTGCCGGAGCACACACCCCCCCAGCAGCAGCCTCCGCTGGAGCACCCCTCCTCCCCCAGCACCTAAGATTTAGGGAGGGGTATTTTTAGTAAAAGTCACGGACAGGTCACTGGTCGTGACTTTTTTTTATTGCCCTTGACCTGTCCGTGACCTTTACTAAAAATCATAGCCTTGTATATGAGTATTAAGAAAAGTATCATTAGTTGGTATTAAGCTGTGGTTTGTTTGGGGGATAATAGAACACAGGACTGGAAGGAACCTCCTGGCTTGAGTCCAGTCTTCTGATATCGTAGGCAGCCCCGTCATATCGTCCCATTCATAAACTTACCAAGCGCCTTCTTAAAACTAGTCCGTCTGCCCCCACTGTTCCTATTGGACGTCTGTTCCACAGCCTCAACCTCACTCCACTGAGGGTTAGAAAAACCCACTTTCCAACCTGAATTTACTCATGGCCAGTTCATGGCCATTTGTTCTTGTACCAACATCATCATTTGGCTTAAATAGCTCTTCACCCTCCCTCTGTAAGACCTGGGGGTCTCAAACACAGGCCTGCAACGCAGCCAACATCTCCATGCAGCTACAACCAACTTGCACTCGACTACCCCGACCCTTTGTGATCACAGACCATGGGACGTCCCGCCTCCATGGGTCTGTCAGGCAGAAGCCTCCTGGCTCTTGATTGGCTCCCTGCCCTATATAAACCCAAGTGGTGCACCAGGAAGTGTCCAGGCAGCTGTGAGGATCTCCCGTAGCTGCCATGACCGTTCCTACTCTTCAACGCCTGGCTTTGACCTTGGCTTGACAAGGACGTCACCTCCTGACCCGAACCCCCAAGCCTGACTTGGACTCTGACCCTCGGTATCAGCCCCGTCCTGGAACCTGACTACAAACTCCTCCGCTCCTCTCTGCCTCAGGTTTGACCCTGATCTGACCCTTGCTCCTGACTGCCCTTGTCTGAATCCCGGCACTCTGTTGCTCACCCTGCTGGTGTTTTATAGAGACCAGTCCCAACCCCTCCCAGCCTTTGTTTTACTAGACTACACAAGCCAAGCGCTTCCAGTCTCCTTGTAAGAGAGGCCCTTCGTTCCCCCCACGATCCAGCAGCCTTCTCTGCACCCATCCCAGTGTGAATTCACCTTCCTTGAACATCTCTGACGAGAATTGCACATTGTACTGTATTCTAGATGAGGTCTTACCAGTACCTTGCATTAATACTCCCCTATCTCTACAGGAAATGCCTCACTCAATACGTCTAGGATTACATTTGCCTTTTTCATAGCGTCATCACACTGGTGGCACATAGTCCTTCTGTGATCAGCTAGTACAGCTAGGTCTTTCTCTTTCTTTGTCATTTCCAGCTGATGGACCCTCCGCTTATAGCAGAAATTCTTGGTAATAACCTTAAATGCATTGCCGTGCACTATGTAAATATTATTCCATTTCAAACATGCGTCTGACGAAGTGGGTATTCACCCACGAAAGCTTATGCTCCAATACGTCTATTAGTCTATAAGGGCCACAGGACTCTTTGTTGCTTATTCCACTTCTATCACTCCAGTCCTCCAGGTTATCTGATTCTGTGTGATATTCCTGTTCTCCTCTGAATCCACAATGCCTTCCAACTTTGTATGCAGTGTTGTTGTAGCCGTGTTGGTCCGAGGATATAAGAGATGAGGTGGATGAAATAATATGTTTTATTGGACATCTGCCTTGTCTTTCCAACTGTGTGTCATCTGGAAATTTCATTAGCAAACTCCTGCTTTTTGGGCCAAGATCATTAATGAAAGTACTAAATAAAATCTTTGAGGATCTCCACTAGTAACCTGCCTCCAGCCAAAGAGTTCCCCTTTCAGCGCAACTTGTTGTCTCCACTTTAGCCAGCTCCTTACCAACATAACAGTCCTTGTAGCAATCCCCACTTGCTCGTACTTCTCTAGTAAAGGTAGAGTTATCCAGAACAAAATATACAGTAGCTAAGATGATGTGAGATTATTTGGAGTAGAATGTTGAACTTAATTAAGAATTAGGGAAAATGATTAAGTAGAGAATCAAAATGTTGGGAATAAAATTCCTGTATGTGAAGCTGCAATAGATAAATTCCCCTTTGAAAGAAAAATTATTAAAATGATGAAGAAGAAATGTCAAACTCCAGAATTAAAGAAAAACTTTGAGAGAGCTGAACCGACATAGCACAGAATGTGAAAAGACGGTTATAACCATGTCGAACTTTGTGAGAATTATCGGAACAGACCTACGAAGACTTTAAATAGATTCTGTTTACAAGTCAGGAAGTTAAGAAAAGGCTTAAAGACGGGCTTTCATGAGTCTACATCGCCCTCTCCTGGACACATACAAATAGTTCTCCTCCTTCTGACCTGTCTTCAGAAAGATGCATCACCAGCCCGGTTGCTCCCTCAAAATGTGCAAGTATCCAACAGAATGGTGACAACATTCGCACCTGACCCGTTTTGGGTAGGACCCACCTCTCCCTCTGCACTTCAATGGGAAACAACACACATGTAAAGATTGGATCTACACAGCCAAAGCAAAGCATGGTGTCAAGTATCAGGGGGTAGCCGTGTTAGTCTGTATCTACAAAAACAACAAGGAGTCTGGTGGCACCTTAAAGACTAACTCTATGCATCCGAAGAAGTGAGGTTTTTACTCACGAAAGCTTATGCCCAAATAAATCTGTTAGTCTTTAAGGTGCCACCAGACTCCTTGTTGTTAAAGCAAAGCAGTAACCATAGCAACCAGGGTACCAAAAATCAATGCTCCTGCCATGAAGAAACTGCCTTGAGTTCTGACGACGACGTGGGACGTGCTCACTTCTATCAGAGTGAATCACCTTAGCCTACGTCTAACACTTGGGAATCCTCTTTAACCACGTCCTTCCTGGACAAAATCCTTGGAGAAACTTGGGCCTATTCCTGCATTCCTACCCGAAACCCCGGCCTGGAGAAGGAGGTTACTTTCCTCAAGAAACAAAGACCTCGAGAAATCCATTGTTCTCAAACTATCATTGTCTCCAAACTGAATGGTGAGAGAGAACTATCCTGCTTCAATGGAGAGTGCGGTAATCACAGCGAGTTAAACTTCCAATGACAATTGTCAATACCATGAATTCTTTGATCAAACACCGTAGCCAGACTTCAGAGACACACACAGACATGGGCGGTGGGTGAACCACAGGCTCAGGGAGGCTGCCCCGGCCCACCCCTTCCACCTAGGGCCCCGTGCGGCCCCCCAACCCCGGAGCACAGGCGGGCAGCACATGGTCCTCCCCTCCTCTGTAGCCCTGGGCCACACAGCCCCAACGGGGGGTTCTCCCAGCACTGGGCAGCACGAGCCACCCCAAGTCGGGGCGGAGAGTGGGACTGGCCATGCAGGACAGTTTGGGGAGGCACAGCCTTCCCCTGCCTGTGCTATCTACAGCCCACGCACACAGACCAGTGTGCCCAGTGCCAGGGGCTGGTGCAGGGGGGTAGCTCATACCCTCAGGGCTGCCTTAACTTGTGCCCTGCTCCAGTGGTTCCTCTGGGCCATTGCAGAGATGTAAGAACGTCTCTGTCATGTCTCCTCCAACCCCTGGCGCTCCCCAGAACACCCCCGATACCCCCCTGTGCTGGGGTCTTGGAGAGGGGGCCCAGGAGCTCTCTGGGGTGGGGGTTTTATCCGAGTGACTGTATATTATAGGGCACCTTTGAACCTGGTCCTTTGTCCATCTCCCAACTAGTGTATCAAAATCTGCAGCTTCCCTGACTCACTTCCTTCCCCTCCAGTCTGGCACCAATGCTGCTGCGAAAGTCACCTCCCTCTGCTTCCTCTCCAGGCGCATTCTCTCCTCCTCAGTTCCCCTCACTGACTTCTGCTCTGTTACCACGTCCAATCCAAGCTCTGTGGGCCTGAGCCCCATTGCCCTGCACCGTGTCACTCACCCCAACACAAAGGGGATGTAAAGCACTGGCCAGTGGAATGAAAGTGCTTCACCCCCCAGTGTGCACTGGTGTAATTCACTTCACAAAGTGCCGGGCGACAGGAAATCAGAGCCACTGAGTGAACAGAGTCGTAACTAGGTTTTTTTGCACCCGAGGCAAGAATATAAAATTGTGCCCTCCCCCAGGGCCAGCAATTTGGCAGCGGGTCCCTCAGTCCCTCTCAGAGGGAAGGGCCTGCCGCCGAATTGCTGCCGAAGAATGAATGAAGGGACGGCGGTAGAGCCTGTGATTTTGGGGGGGTCTAACTCATGATTTTTGACTGGTTGGGCTGGTAATGTTGCTTCCAAGATGGTCTTTGGTTCCAGTCCAGTTCCAATCCCGAGAGGGACTCACAGGGTAAGGGAGGCGGGAGGTGCTGGATATCAGCAGTGGCCACTAGGGATCAACGTGTGTCCTGAGAATGCTGGGAGTTCGGGTCTGCAGGGCAGGATCAGGGGTGGCAGGTTTGTAGAAATTTTGGTGGTGCCCAGAACACGCCCCGCCCAAACTCTGCCCCTCCACCCGCCCAAGGCTCTGGGAGGAAGTTTGGGTGAGGGAGGAGGTCTGGGGTGCAGGCCCTAGGCTGGGGCAGGGGATTGGGGTGCAGACTCTGGGAGGGAGTTTGGGGATGGGAGAGGTGCAGAGGGCAGGGGTGCAGGGGTGAGGGCTGTGGGTTGTGGCTGCAGATGAGGGGTTTGGAGTGTGGGAGGGGCTCAGGGCGAGAGTAGGAGTGTGGGGGTGAGGGATCTAGCTGGGGCTGGGAGTGGGAGGTTTGGGGTGTGGGAGGGGCTCAGGGCTGGGGCAGAGGTTTGGGATGGGGGGATGAGGGTTCTGGCTGGAACTGGGGATAAGGTGTTTGGGGTGCTGGAGGGGCTCAGGCAGAGGGTTGAGGGTGCAGTGGGGGGTGAAAGCTCTGACTGGGGGTGTGGGCTCTGGGGTGAGGCAGGGCAGGGGATGAGTTTGGGGTGCAGGCAGGCTGCTCCGGGACAGAGGCCAGAGAGGAGGACTCCCCCCAAGGCCTTTCCCTGCTGGCAGCAGCAAGTTCTGAGGGAGGAGCCCCCCTTTCCCATCCCCCCAGCAGCACATTCACCCCCACCACTGTCACTGCATGTGCTCCTAGGGCCCCTCTCAGGTCCAGGAATCTCCCTCGCCTCCCCCGTGGTGGGTGCTGGGTAGGGTGACCAGACAGCAAGTGTGAAAAATCGGGACGGGGGTGGGGGGGGGTAATAGGTGCCTATGTAAGAAGCTCCAAAAATTGGAACTGTCCCTATAAAATCGCGACATCTGGTCACCCTAGTGCCGGGGGGCGCTGCGTGCGCCTCCTCCCCTGCTGTTGCCCGCCCCTGACTGTAGCTTCACCGGGGGTGAGGGATGGGGCTGCCCAGCATGGGGCAGGAGCGGTGACTGCGGGTGGGGGGCGGCCCCTGTGCTGCTGGAGGGTCCCATTGGAAAATGAACGGTTTCAGAGTAGCAGCCATGTTAGTCTGTATCCGCAAAAAGAACAGGAGAACTTGTGGCACCTTAGAGACTAACACATTTATTAGAGCATAAGCTTTCGTGGACTACAGCCCACTTCCTCGGATGCATATCGTGGGCTGTAGTCCACGAAAGCTTATGCTCTAACAAATGTGTTAGTCTCTAAGATGCCACAAGTCCTCCTGTTCTTTTTATTGGAAAAGGGAAGGGTCGGAGGGGGAAGGGCAGGCTCAGAGTCACTCTGCCCTGGCAGTGGAGATGGGGGGCACTAGGACCCTGCGGCAGCAGTTGCTGCAGGGGAAAGACAGGGACTCTCTGCCAGTGGCATAGCCAGCTTCTGAGTGCAGGGGGAGCAACCATAAAAATGGTGCCCCCCCGGCTCCTCCTCTGGCCACGCCCCCCTTGGTTCCTCCTCCAGCCGCTCCGCGCCCCCCCCAGGCTCCTCCGGCCACGCCCCCCTTGGCTCCTCCTCCAGCCGCTCCGCGCCCCCCCCAGGCTCCTCCGGCCACGCCCCCCTTGGCTCCTCCTCCAGCCGCTCCGCGCCCCCCCCAGGCTCCTCCGGCCACGCTGCGCCTCCCCTTGGAGGGGCGGGGGGTGGGCGGGCGCTGCTTGCTTCTCCTGGGGGCTGGGGGAGTGGAGCAGTGGGGCGGGCAGCAGCTGGCGAGATCCCCTCTCCCCGGCAGCTTCCTGCCTCCCTCGGCCCGGAAGCAGGGAGCTGCCGGGGAGAGGGGATCTCGCCAGCTGTGGAGCGCTCGGCCGCCGAGCCCTGAGCTGCTGCAGGAGGCGGCCGCGGCGGCGATGTTGGGGCCGCATGGGGCGCGATGGCCGAGGAGCCAGCCCCTTCGCTCCTCTGAACCCCCCTAGCTACGCTACTGCTCTCTGCTCCTCCGGGGCTAGGGAAGGGGCGGGGGAGCAAATCGGGGCCGGGGGGAGGGGGGGGGAATCACCTGGGTTATAAATAACTCCATGCCTGCAGCTTTTTTTTTTTTCTCTCCACCACTTTCTGCGCCCTCCCCCCCCACCCCCACTCCACTCCCACCCCCCGCTTTGTGTGCACGAGGCAAGTGCATCACTAGCCTCGCCCTTGTTATGGTGCTGAGTGAAACCCGCGTGTTCAATGTATTGTCCCCCTGTAACCTGCTGCCTTAGGTTCACCTCTCGCGCTCGCTCTGTAGCTCTGGCTCGCTGCGTTCTCTTTTTATTATTTAAGTCCCCAAGATGTGCAGGCGTCTGTATGGCTGTATCCTTCCTCCTGCCGTGCCCCCTCCCTCCCTATGGTTGGGTACCCGTATTGGTCACATCGTTCTAAACTCAGACTGGATCCATCTGGGGTGGGGACCAAGTTCTTCTATTTGTAGCCCACGATGTTCAGAAGTGGCTAGTGACTGTGGGTGCCTCAGTTTTCAGGTGCCCAACTGGAGACACTTAAAGGGGCCTGATTTCCGGGGTGGGGGCTCAGCACATTCTGGGAGTCAGGCTCCACTGAGCTGGGTCAAGCTGGGCCCCGGCCCCACGAGTCACTTTTGACCATCTTGGCCAGAGTGTGAAGTGCCCAGGACTTTAAGGCTGTAAAAACACCAATTGCTATTAACAAACAACCGATGAGAATTTTCAATGCAGTCACTGCTGTCACAATCCTTCTGTCAAATGTTGTACCCAAGTTTCAAACCCACAGAGAACACTGTACCTTGGGGCTGCTGATTCAGCTCGGAGACCCAACGTGTATTCTTCCTTCAGAGTCCGCTGGTCCCTGCAGCCTGTACGCCGTCCACCGCAGCCGTGGGGCTTTCACGGAAAAGTCAGATGTTTACATGGTTTCAGATTCTATCTGACACAGTTAAACTGTTTCCCTTTCACTTTCTATATGGGGTCACGCCCACGGGCTGTAGGAGGCCGTTACTTGGTCAGTGGACTCCACTGACAGGAAAACAGCTTGGAGCTGATTTACCAGAGTTGTTTTCTCAAATCAGTTCTCAGAAAACGAGACCCCAGGAGACAATCTGGCAAGCACAGCTCTGCTCATGGTTACTCAGGGGCGGCAAGTTGTATGGGCCCCTGGTGCCCGGGCTCCAGCAAAATCAGGGCCTGGGGGGTCCCGGCTCCACCAATGTTTGGGGCTGGGTCTCTCCGCTGGCTCCACCTGCCGTCCCAACCCCCACGCACACCCCCTCCCCTGAGCATCCCCCAGCCTCGCGTGCCCCCTCCCCTACCCTCAGACTCCCCACGGAGGTGATGTGACACCTCAGGACTTAAGGCCTCTCCAAGAGCCTCCAACCCCAAGGTTGCGAAGCCTGATTGTTCCCCCTTCCCGAGTGACTCTAGGACCCACCTTAGCTCCCTTGAGCCTTCCTGCTCCTTGGGCGGATGGTAAATCTCAGGCCATAGCGTGCTGGTCTCCTGGGACTGTTCCCCTTTCCCCTTCCGTGGCCTCCAGGCCTCACCCGCTTCATTTAACCACCAGCCCCCCACGTCCACCCGGGGTGCACCTTGCTGAGGGGGCACTTCTGGAGCAGGGGTGTCCTGTCCCTTCCCCCCCTGCAACCGCCCCTGTCCCTGTCCCTTCTCACCCCCAGAGCTGCTCCTGGCCAAGCTGCTCCCGGGAGCCTCCTGATGTCAGGGTGCCCCATCCCCCTGCCCGTGTTCCCTGCCTCCGCTGAGCTGGGGGCGGGGGGACAAGAGTTTGTGCGGCTGCCTCTGGGGCAGGAGTGGGATGGATCACCTGGTGATTTGCCTGTTCTGTTCATTCCCTCCGGGGCACCTGGCATTGGCCACTGTCGGCAGACAGGACACTGGACTGGATGGACCCTTGGGCTGACCCAGTACGGCCGTTCTTATGAATCAAATTTCAGTGGTTGCCCTTTTTCTTTCTCTTCCACTATGAGCTTATATTATTTTGGTTAATGTCCATATATTGAACAGACAGTTGCAGTGAATACGGAAATTAAAAGAACTTGCATTGCACTTGTACTTTTACTTATAAATGCACAAGTACTATTTCCACGCTATACGTGTTCTTATAAGTGCACCTGGCACTTATACGTAAGTCCTGAGGACACAGCAAAGAATAATACGGACTCAGAGAAAGATCATTTCAACTGGACTGGAGCAGGGATGAGGCTGCATTTTGAGCAAAGGAAGTGATTTGTAGGTGTATATTGGGTTCTTTATTAAAGTTACAGTAATTCACACAAGAAACACCCCTGCACCATTCGGTGTTTCTCCCCTCGAGTTCCCGTTTCGTCTCTAGCGTGCGTTACCCTTGCTCCCTCGGGGGAAAGCATCACCGTGACCCAGACTAGGTCAATGGAGCATTGAAGCAGGTGCTACTTAAGGAGCACATAAGCGTTGTATGAGTCCTGTGTGAAGGTGGGAATTTTACCCTGCTTTGAATTCGATACAACTGATCTTTAAGAGAAAAAATATTCAGCCTGAAATCTAAAGAGTCTATTAATTTTCAGACTTTAACATAGCTGGTCTGCGATCAGAACTGTTTTTGGGTGCTTCTGGCACATACAGAACGTAGCCATTCATCAAATAAATACTTCCCGTATAGGGGAAAAGAAACAGGCAGGACTGAAATACCCCAGGGCCTTACCTCCCGCAGCCGTGCCTGGGTCCCAGGCCTGCCCACCCGCACACTGAATAGCACCTTACGCTTCAAGTGACCTGCTGGGACTGACCGGGGAGTAAGGTCCTACACACAGTGACCAAGGGCTCCGGCTGCCCCAGGGAGGGGCGCTAGATGAGAACCTAGGTTGAAATGAATGATGGCTACTTCCGGAGACACTGCCTTCACTTCTTCCCTGCAGTGCTGCTTTGCAAAGACAAGATACACAAAACGTTTGGGTAGGGACGGGGAGGACAACCCTGTAAAAACAGCTACTATGGGATCACTTGGCCCATATGAAATATTTAACTGCTTTCTCTATGGTCTAAAGCAGTGGTTCTCAACCAGGGGGATGTGTACCCTCTGGGGGGACGCAGAGATCTTCCGGGGGTACGTCAGGTGAGCTAGAGATTTGCCTAGTTTTACAACAGGCTACGTAAAAAACACTAGTGAAGTCAGTACAAAGTAAACTTCAGACAATGACTTGTTTATACTGCTCTCTACACTATGCACTGAAATGTAAGTACAATATTCATATTCCAATTGATTGATTTTATAATTACATGGTACAAAAGAGAAAGTCAGCAATATTTCAATAATAGCGTCCTGTGACACTTCTGTATTTTTAGGTCTGATTTTGTAAGCAGGTAGATTTTAAGTGAGGTGAAACTTGGGGGTGCACAAGACAAACCAGACTCCTGAAAGGGGGGCAGTCATCTGGAACAGTTGAGAGCCACTGGCCTAAAGCAGCGGTTCTCAAGCTATTTACCATGGTGGGCCGCACATGCAGCTCTCTGTGTTATGTGGGCCACATCCACACCATATACATAGCACCTGTCTGGCCCTGAGGATGACACATGGGCTGTAGCTGTGTGTGATTGGGCCACAAGCAGCCCGCGGGTTGAGAACCACTGGTCTAAAGCAAATCTAAGTAATATTCAATCCAGCACCACAGCAAACGAATCACTGCAGCAGAGGCAATCCCGTGCTTTTGAAAAATCATTAACAGGAGAGATCTTAAGACTGGATGTGAGAACGCGCCATCCCAGAGCAGGGAGGTCGGGATTTTCAGAACAGCTCAGAAACGGGGTACAGGGCACTCTGGAAAATGTGTCCCCTTGTTTAGGTGCCGAGTGCTTTTGGAAATCTGACGCCAGTGACGGGTGGTGCATGTGAAAAACCCAACCCCAAGGAAGGGCGAACACAACAGGTACTTCCTTACCAGCCAGGAGAGGGACAGACGAGCCGGCAGCTGCTATCTGGGGAAAGGGCACGTTATGGCTCAGGTGAGTTTGAACTGCCAGCTCCAGAAAGGCATGCTGGGAACAAAGCTTCTATAAAAGGGCTACCTGGTGCTAGGGGAGTTAATAGGAGCCGAGGCAGGGGAAGGAGACTTGCTTTGGTGGTGAAATAATGCAAATGAAGCACTAATTGGCCAAAGAGGAAAGAAGAGGGAGCTGACAATTCCTGCCTTGTCACTGTTGCCTCTGTACCTAGTAACACAACAGAACGAGTGCGGGGGGGTGGGGGAGATCCCGCTCCAGTACTGGAAACGCGAGCAATGAGCAGCAATGGGCCCAGGACAAACGGTGCCAAACCAGAGGGGGCTTGTTTCGTTTCTAACCTTTTATTAGTTTCTAGATTAGAAAAAAGAATGAAAATATAAATACATGTGGACCTTGCTCTACGGCAATCGAAGGGCGGCTCTGGAGAAATGCTTACACATCCAGGCCCAGTGAAGAGCAGTCCCTAGGCCACGGTAATAATAATACTTAATCTTCCTGCCACACACTCGACAGCGTCTTCCCAGCACTGTTCAAACAGCCGGTGATTAGCGACCCTCACAACACCCCTGTGAGGTAGGTGCAGGACGTACTATTATCCCCATTTTACAGATGGAGGAACTGAGGCCGAGAGATTAAGAGCCAGGATTAGCGCTCAGGTGCCCTGGATTCCAGGCGTTCCCAAAGGCAAGGCAGCAGTTCTCACGCTATGGGGCGGGCCGCCCGAGGGAGGTGCAAGCTGTGAGCTGGGGCTGACAGCGCCCGGTGGCTGGGGCTTGTGCAGAAGGGCCGTGCATGCCCGGGAGGTGGGGGGCCACCCAGGCTCGGGCTCTCCCCCCTCCCCAATCCTTCCCCGGGAAGCAGCCTGGACTTGGGCTCTCCTTGCCCCCCACCCCCACCCCTCACCTGGAGGTGGTGGGGCTCGTCTGTCAGCCCCAGGGCAGCGGCAGCAGCACAGAAGTAAGGGTGCTAATGGGGCACTAAGTCTGCTGTGAAAAGTCACTTTTCACATTGACACACTTACTTCCGTGCTGCTGCTGACGCTGTGCTGCCGTCAGAGCCGGGCGCCCGGCCGGCACCCGCTGCCCTCGGCTCCGCCGTCAGAGCCGGGCGCCCGGCCGGCACCCGCTGCCCTCGGCTCCGCCGTCAGAGCCGGGCGCCCGGCCGGCACCCGCTGCCCTCGGCTCCGCCGTCAGAGCCGGGCGCCCGGCCGGCACCCGCTGCCCTCGGCTCCGCCGTCAGAGCCGGGTGCCCGGCCGGCACCCGCTGCCCTCCGCACCGCCGTCAGAGCCGGGCGCCCGGCCGGCACCCGCTGCCTTCCGCTCCACCTCCGGAGCTGGGTAGCGATATATGTACTTGGGGAGAGGGGCGAGGGGAAGGCACAAACAACCACAGACACAAAGAAGGGGGGGCCCAATCAAATATGTTTGAGAACCACTGCTCTAGGCTACACAACCTTTCAGCACAATGACCCTACGATCACAATAAGAATAGTCAGAGGGGAAGATTTTTGCATAAGAATTGTAAATACCATCAGTGGGCCCTGTCCTGACCTGTGCTGGAGCCAAGGGGAATTTTCCCATTTGACATCAGAAAGCCCAGGATTGGAGCCCAATAACCAATGACAAACGAGTAATTTTACATGAAAATACATTTGCAAAATGCCCACCACACACACTGATTCATTGGCTATCTATCGCTAGGACCGTCATGCAGAAGAGGTCAGTGAAGAATTCTGTCCAAACAGCCCAAAAGGAAGTTACAAATAAATGAGTCAATAGGCAACAAAATAACAATATTAGTAAAGAACTAGCCACCCCCTTTATAAATCTGGCAGGTCCAGACGAACAGCTCCTGCCTGGTTTATCGCCATCCCCGAGTCACAGATGAGATTCTAGCAGCCAAAACTCCTTTAGCAGGGGCAGTATCTATCAAGAGGAGCGTCACCCCTTGCTGACTCGTCCTCAGTTGAGCTGGGTTAATAACTTTGAAGGCATTTGTGGGGTATCCTGAGCTGGGATCAGAGGAAATTCCTTTCCCAAGGGAGATGGGAACAAGCTGCTTCCTAGCAAATTATCTCAGAAACTTTAACTAGTGGACCCTGTCTCTCAGCACCAGCTAGAAAAGAAGGGTCCTGAAAATATGATTTAGTGAGGGGTGAAATTCACCCTGTGCAAAGAAGCCTGTGACGGGGCAGCTGCCCCTCACTGGCTGGCAGAGGGTTAATAGCAGCCCTTGGAGTGGCTGTGCAGAACCCAGCCAACCAGAGGAAGGCTTAGAAGCAGCCAATCAGGGCCAGGCTGGGTCCTATAAGAAGGGCTGCAGGGCAGCAAGGGGCTCTGACTCTCCCTGGAGCTTGAGGGAGGAGGCCTGGCTGCCCCATAGAGAGAAGTTCCTGGGACAGAGCAGTGCGGGGCAGGGGCAGAGGAGCAAGTGGAGCTCCAGCCTGGCTGGCTCCCGGACTGAGGCCTTGATACAGGGTCCGAGGCGGTGCTGGGGCTATGGGGAAGTGGCCCAGGGAAAGCAGGTAGCGGCAGAGGGGAAGGAGAGGTGTGAGCAGCTGCCAGTTATAGGGTCCCTGGATTGCCCCCCCCCTTTGCCCCACTGGCCACCGAGGGATGTGGACAGCCAAAGGACTGCAGTTTGCCCCTGAGCGAGGGGCTGGACTAGGGGCTGCAGTTCACCCGGAAGGGGGGAGACAACGGAGTTGGGGCGCAGCCGGAGGGCCGTGCCCTGAAGAGGACGCCGCAGTCCGGGAGCGACGCGGGTCCCCACAGACAGCGGAGACGGTGGAGAAGCAGCGACGGAGAGTGAGATGCCACAAGAGGAGGGCGCCCTGCTGAGGGACAGAGCGAATTCCCGGAGCAACCAGCAGGAGGCACCACGGTGGTGAGCACAACCCGTTACAGAGCCAGACAAGGCCTAGACACCACTTAAGCCCTATAGAAACCCCCCTTGTTCTCCTTTCCCCCATGTGGGATTTTGGTCTCCTGGACCAACGCACCCATCGTTTCACCGTCGCTCCGGCCAGTCCCTTTGGCTGCCATTTCCCCCACAGGTATCAGAGGGGTAGCCGTGTTAGTCTGGATCTGTAAAAAGCAACAGAGTCCTGTGGCATCTTTAAGACTAACAGATGTATTGGAGCATAAGCTTTCATTCACCCACGAAAGCTTATGCTCCAATACGTCTGTTAGTCTTAAAGGTGCCACAGGACTCTCTGTTGCATTTTCCCTTCAGTCGCTTACTTGGCCCAAACCAACGCCCTTCACGCGGTGTCTGTAAGTCAAAAATTGACGTGAAATGGTTGGATCATGAAAAGTTCATGAAAAGTTTTGTGGAAAAATTGGAAAGAGTCCAGCGGAGGGCAACAAAAATGATTAGGGGGCTGGAGCACATGACTTATGAGGAGAGGCTGAAGGAACTGGGATTGTTTCTTCTGCAGAAGAGAAGAATGAGGGGAGATTTGATAGCTGCTTTCAACTACCTGAAAGGGGGTTACAAAGAGGATGGATCTAGACTGTTCTCAGTGGTAACAGAGACAGAACAAGGAGTAATGGTCTCAAGTTGCAGTGGGGGAGGTTTCGGTTGGATATTAGGAACAACTTTTTCACTAGGAGGGTAGTGAAGCACTGGAATGGGTTCCCTAGGGAGGTGGTGGAATCTCCTTCCTAAGAGGTTTTTAAGGTCAGGCTTGACAAAGCCCTGGCTGGGATGATTTCGTTGGGAATTGGTCCTGCTTTGAGCAGGGGGTTGGACTAGATACCTCCTGAGGTCCCTTCCAACCCTGATATTCTATGATTCACGTAACGCCTGCCCCCTGGGCTCCTTTAACAGAGGGATTTGGGGGTGGGGGAAGAGTAGACCCAACATGGGACTCTCTCCACATCCCATCCCCTCCTACTTGTTGTGGTTCTCGGTCAGTTATTCATCCGTAACCTCTGGTTGACCAACCCTACGGACGGTCCATTTTCTCAAGCACCCCAGCACAGAGCACGTCTCCGCCACGGTGGGAAAAGAGCAGCACAGGTTGGAGCAGGGAGAGCCAGGGTGTCTTAGTTCCCGCTCCCAGAAGGCGTCTGGGGTAGGGAGGCGGCAGCAGCAGGCAGTGCCCGGATCACTTCTTCTGACAAAATCAGCAGGTGGAGGGAAAGCGCTAGAGAAGACACACTTGGTTGTGAGTAAAGCACTTGACAGAGCATCTCAACAAAACGTATTGTCCCAGCCGACCCAGCATCAGCAGAGACCATCCCACGGCCTGAACGCTGGCTGAAGAAGTGTTCGCCAAGAGTTATAACAACAGGCCAAAGTACAGAGCTGGGAGCAAGTGCTCAGCGGGTGCCAAGTCTGTGTTACTGGGAACTCCAGATTTACGCCATTTCTTCACGAACCACCTAGCAGAGGCGGTAAGAGCCTGTTATTAGGGAAGCAGCATCTGCCCTTCAGAGAGTCAGTGGGAAGGAAAGAATCCAGGAAGCAGGAAACACTGATAGGGACCTGGGGAAGACAGTGAACAGCAGCACATTGGCCAGGAGCTTCCAGTCCAACACGGCAAATAAAAAGGCCAAGACACAGAGGCTTTGTGCAACGGGCAAAGAGGTGACAGCACCCAGCTCTCTGCCTTGGGATAACCCACTGGAGACGGCGGGCTGTTCGGGACCCTTCAGGAGAGCTGGAAAAATACCGATGCCTGTTCAGAGAAGAGCCACAAAGTGATCTGGGGGCACGAGGGACTGATTGGTGAGGAATAAGCAAAAGAGACAAGTACGTCCAGCTTCGCTGAGCAGTGACCTGACGGGACCCGATAACAATCCGGGGGAAACATGGGGCGGCCCACGGGAGAGAGAGTTTTACAGTAGTGCAAGGTGGGGATAACTGGACGAAATCAAGGCTTAAAACTGAATGTCAGAAAAAACTTCCCAACCGAGAGATGTTTCAGGCTGTGGAACCATCTCCCCAGAGTGGTGACACCCCAGAGTTTGGGACACGGACAGAGCACTGGAGGGAACAGGCGTGCACTGGCAGGGAGAAGTACTAGATTTTATTAGAAGACTTATTAGTTCTTTTCCAAATCTAACGACTAGGATTCTAGGATAGCCACACGGAGAACGACAAATGTTAACTTTAAAATGACCCTTTTCCTAACTACAAACTAGCAACTAAACCCAAGTCCTTTTATACAAGATGAGAAGTAGTTAGTGTCTATTGGAGCGTGCACAGACCTCACAAGGGAGCGAGGGAAGACCCATCGCTGGAGACATTTAACAGTAGGCTGGACACATTCCTAGAACATACAGAGTAGAGACCGACCCTGCATTGGCTAGGAATGGGCAAAATGACCAATAGGTCTTTTCCAGCTGTAACTATTCTCTGGCACTGGAGGGTTTTAAGCACAGGTTGGACAAACCCCTGTCAGGGATGGTCTAGATAATACTTAGTCCTGCCGTGAGTGCAGGGGACTGGACTAGATGACCTCTCGAGGTCCCTCCCACCCTACGACTCTGTGATTCGCTGTAAGATCGCTAGGTGGTCTCCGTGAGATGGTCACCTCTCAGGTCAGGGATCAGGCCGTACTCGGTTGTGAAGCCAAGTGCACACTCCTGGTGGGTAAATAGAGTCAGTAAGAGAAGAGAGAGTAAACAGCACTACAGTAATTATTGCTCCAGGGCCTTGCACCTGGAGTTCTCAAGTCCACACTCAACTGAGATTTTCTTTCATTTCCCAGACTGTCACCAGCCCGGCTGGAACAGGCGCCGTCCGTCAGGTCTGTCCAGTAGTTCCACTGAGGAGCTGCTGGCATAAGCCATAACCACAGCGCAGTAGCAAAGCCTCGCCCACCCCCCAAGTACCCACTGGGCCTGACCTAACACCACCGCACAGCACAGCACCCCCCACCCTGAGAAACCACTGGCCTTCGCCAGAACAACGCTGCTATGTTTGCTCCACACAGGAACCGGGCTGGAGAGTCCAGCTCCTCTCAGTAGTAAGATGTAGATCCCACATCGGTTAACCCAGGCCGTGTCATTTCCAAGCGCTGCTCCATAAACCACAGGTCCCTTCCCAGAAATCTCCCATCCCCCGTGTCAGACGTTCTCTCTAGCACCTCTGGGGGTATTTCCCACCCAGCAAATGGAATTAGTACGACAGCTTTGGCATCCTTCAGGGCAAGACTCGAGCCTGCGTGTGCATTTGAACTGGAGCTGCGTTGTGTAGGGAATGTGCAGTTGGGTTTTCCTTAGGGATGCACGGTTGGTTCGTCGGCGCAGGCCTTCGGCCTGGTTGCTCCCTGTGGCAAGGAGCCGGTTATTTCATCAGCACACTGTACAGCACCACGGCATGTCCAAATCCTAAATTACAGCATTGTTCCTCCTCTGCTCCTGCTCAGGGGACGTAGCATTTCTGTAACTCCCGCCTTATGTACATGGCGTTACGGCTTCCAGAGGCACTTGGCTTGGGGCACAGACAGTAGGAGCGGGTGCATCTGGAGGAAGGGGTTGAACGACTCCCCGTCTCCGTAGCAGGACAAGAGTCTCTCCTCCGTGTGGACGGCCTGGTGCACCGTCAGCTCCTTCTTGTGGCTGAAGATCTTCCCGCACTCGGTGCAGGGGTAGACCCGCTCCACCGTGTGGGTGAGGTGGTGTGTCCGCAGGTTGCCCTTGTACTTGAAGCTCTTGCCGCACTCCACGCAGGTGAAGGGCCGCTCCCCCGTGTGGATCCGCTTGTGCTTCATCAGCGTGGTCTTCAGGTTGAAGGTCTTGCCGCACTCGGCGCAGACGAAGGGGCGCTCCCCGGTGTGGATGCGCTGGTGGGTGATGAGGGTGCCCTTGCGGTTGAAGCTCTTGCCGCACTCGGTGCAGGTGAAGGGCTTCTCGCCGGTGTGGATGCGCTGGTGCTTGATCAGCTCCCCGTTGTGGCTGAAGCACTTGCCGCAGTCGGCGCAGGCGAAGGGCCGCTCCCCGGTGTGGATGCGCTGGTGCCGGGTCAGATCCCCGTTGCGGCTGAAGCTCTTGCCGCACTCGGAGCAGCCGAAGGGCCGGTCCCCGATGTGGATCTTCTGGTGCAGGATAAAGGTCTTCTTGGCGCAGAAGCCCTTGCCGCACTCGGCGCAGACGAAGGGGCGCTCCCCGCGGTGGATCTTCTGGTGGGTGATGAAGTTGGCCTTGCGGTTGAAGCACTTGCCGCACTCGGTGCAGGAGAAGGGCTTCTCGCCGGTGTGGATGCGCTGGTGCAGGATGAAGGTCTGCTTGGAGCAGAAGCTCTTCCCGCACACGTTGCATTCGAAGGGCTTCTCGCCCGTGTGAATGCGCTGGTGTCGCATCAGGTCGCCCTTCTGGCTGAAGCTCTTGCCGCACTCGGTGCAGGTGAAGGGCTTCTCACCCGTGTGCACCCGCAGGTGAGTGATGAGGTTTCCCCGGTGCTGGAAGCTCTTCCCGCACTCTGTGCACGTGAACGGCCGCTCGGCAGCGTGGGCTCGCGGGCGTTTCGCCGGCTCGGTGCTGGCGGCTACGGCCCCCCCGCGGTCAGAGGCCGAAAGGGATTTCTGGCTGGGGTTGCTTGTCGGGGCCGTTGGCCCCTTTCCCTTGGGCTCAGGGGCTGTCTGCGGCCCCTCCGGAGCCACCGCGTTTCTCTGGAGCGCCGCGATGTTTCCCTGGGCGTGTTGCACTTTCCAGTGATTAATGCTGGGTTCTGTCCTGAGCAAGCCCGAGGAAGCCGCCTCTAAGCCTCTCATCAGCAAAGCCCTGTTCGGTTTCACATCCTCGGACTCTTCCCCGGGGCGCTCCCGCTCACCGGCACCTCTGCTCCCATCACCTGCTGGGGAAGAGAGAGGCCAGAGGTTATTCCGTGTGCCGGGGACGGGGGAATTCCCAGTGTTCACCGCAGAATCCAGCTAAGTGCCAGGCGCTGACGCTCGGTGGCACACCCCTGTGTGTACCGAGACGCAGGCTCTAATGCCCTGCACCCTCGGAGCTCGCTGACCGAGAAAGCAGCTGCTCCCAGGCACTGACTCTCAATGGCAGGTGGCATCTCGCTCCCATTTGTACCTTGGAAAATCAACCTTTGACCCGTGCTGGGTTGGGTCACAGCCACACCTCCCCCAGCCATGAGAACGCCACCATGGGCATAGGCGGCGACGGGCAATTTTCTTATTAGTCTTAGGCCATGTCTGTGCTTACCCGCTTACAGTGGCACAGCACCGATACAACTGTGAGCGCGCTCACGGAGCCGCGTCACGCCCCCGGGGGGGAGCTCTTGGGTACAGACATGCTGGAGACGTGCTTGGGAAGGAGGCCAGGGAGCCGGCGGAGGGCAGCCCTGTCATCGTCTGAGCCGGGAGCCCCACCGGAGGCCGGGCCATCGCACTCGCACAAGGCAATGGAGGAATTTCTCTTGGCTTCTCGTGGGGTCACCGCCAAGGCCGGCTCCCCCCACCCCGCTGGGTCAGCATCGCAGCCGGAAGAGATTCACACAGCCAGAGACCCTCGGGTAATTTTCACCAGGTCTCTCGTCACGAGTCAGAGAGCTCTCAGCAGGCACAGACCAGTCCCGGGGCCCGGGTGCATCTCTCCCAGCTGCAGACAGCCAGGGGGAGAGCTGCCTCCTGTCTTGAGGGGGCCGTTCAGGCCTCCGGACAGCACTGCAGTGAACAATCTCTTAACACGAGCGCCCCCAGGTAACCGGGGCTTAGCCTCCGGCCCCCCTGCAGGGGGACGGTCACTCGCGAGGGCAGAGAGATTTGCAGTTCTGGGCTCCACTGCACCCAGTGGCTACCCAGGAGCCGGCACAACACAGCAAGCCCGGCTCACCAATTCCATACCGGGCCCCCCTGAGTTTCTAGCTTTTCCCGTCTTCCCATCCCCAGAGCTGCTCCGGGATCCGCACGGCTCACCTGGGCTGGGATAGCCGGGAATTCCACCTTCGCTCAGGCCCTGGGGATAACCAATGGCCGACTCATCGTCCGGCTCCACTTTCACGATAATCTCCGGGTTTGCGTCACCTGTTCACAGGAAAGAAAAAGCCTGACCCTCTGTTTCCTGTGGTCACTGGGGCCGGGGAGGGAGAACTTGCAAAATAGCTTTAAATTGGATTTGATTGCCCCTAGGAACACGGGCTGGGGTGTGTGTGTCTGTGTGTCATTCTGCAGTGTGTGGCAGACACAGCAAGAGACCTTGGATCTCCTGTCCCTGCCTGTGAATATATCCCCAGGGCCCCATCCTGTCCTCCTCCCACTTATTACAGTCTGCCCCAATCCCCCCCACACACACACATCCCCCGGCGGCAGGGTGCCCCGGCTTCTGGCAGCTCCTGTAGGCGAACCAGGACGCCAGACACCGGAGCGGTGTGTGCCAGGAGCTGGCTACAGCAGGTGCCACCGTGAGGAATCTACAGGCGGGTCCCTGAGTTCTTCCCCTCGCACCTGCCCCCGGAGACCGTCCCGATGGATCCCAGCACCACTCACAGAAGGGGTCGTCGGGACCGTCTCCTTCACCGTAATGCTGGGCACACTCGCCGTAGGAGTCGTCCTTGGGCTCCGTTTTGACCACGATCTCTGCTTTGATACCTGCGGAAAGCCGAGCACGTTGCACGTTCCCTGCGCCCACGGCACGGCTGCGAGGGACAGACTAGCTCCAGGGCAGCGTTGGACTCCCGCTGAGCTGCTCTCCCGCGGTCAGCGGCGTTCGTTTCTAGGGATCTCTTCCCTGCAGCGCGTTCATCCCTCGGGCACGCCAGGGAGGTCTTATCCCCGTTTACCGTCAGGGAGCTGAAGCACCAAGGGACCTGTCCCCAGCCAGAACCCAGATCCCCTAACGCCCCGGCCACCCGGCCTGTCCCAGTTACACTCGGGGACGTGCAGGGCACTGCGGGAAACGCAGCCCCCTGTTCATCGTGTCACTTCCTGGCAGGGATTCAGCCAGGCACCTGCTGCCCCCCAACGTCCGTGCAGAACTCGACGGTTTGCTGCTGCGCTGGGGGAGCCAGCCCCAGTCCCAAGGCCCGGCCAGCGCGCTTGCGCCGTGGGGAGACACGGAAACTCCTCTGCATCCTCCCAGCGCGAGGGCAGAGACGCCCGGCGGCACCGATTGGGGCTGCCCCATTGCTGCCAGGCAGGGAGCCGGACTCCAGCTAGAGTCGCCCCCAGCACTAGGCAGAGGGGCAGGCCGACCCCATAGCCCAGCCGGCTCAGTGGGGCCGCCCTGCATGCCCTGGGGCGGGGCAGGGCCAGTGGGACGGGGCGCGCTGTGCTCCCGGGCAGAGCTGGGTCACCCGCAGCGCGAGGGCAGGACGTGCCTGTGGTTCTAACCCTCCTCTGCAGACACTGCCCAACTCCTAACCGCCTGATCCCCTCCCAGCCCTTCCCCCTCCCCCAGCCGGCCTCCTCGGCTCTTCCCTGCACCTAGACTGGGAGCGCTGGAGGGCAGGGCCTGGCCTTGCCCGGCTGGGAAGTGTCTGCGCCTCATTTTCCAGGGGGGTGGAGGGAGCCCTGGCCAGCGTTTAGCCGGGCTGAGCCATGGCGCAGAGACAGCCCTGGAGGACGGAGCAGACAATCTCCAGCGTAAGGACAATAAAACGCTGCTCTTGGTGGTCGTCTTCATTGGCCTCTGGCCACTGGGGCCGCGCCCATCCCGTGTGGGGAGGCTGCCCTCCAGGGGCTGGCCGTTCCCCGGAGTCTGGGGCGGGACCAGCGAGTGGTTAAGGGCCCTGCTCTGGGCCCCACAGAGGTCTCTCATACAGGGCTCCGGTGCTCCACTTGCCTCTCCCGGCTATTCGACGCGTACGGCGGCCGCGGGGGCAGACGATACGGGCCCCTGGGCTGTGGGGCAGCAGAACCCTGAGCGGGGCTGGCCACACGTTCTGCAGGGCCCTGGGCACAGCCACTCGCTGGGTCCGATCACGCTGCCCCCCACGGCCAGTCCCCCCAGCTCCGTGCACCCATTGCTCCCCATGCGTGGGGCCCCTTGGCTGTGGCGCACGCCCAGCCCCGCACACTCCTGTGCGTGAGGCTCTGGGCACCTCCCCCAGGAGCCGGAAGGAGACACCCACGCACAGCCGTCCCTGCGGCCGCCCATCTCCACGGGAACAGGAGGGGAGCTCGCGTGGGGGGCTGCGGCGGAGCTCGGCAGGGGGAGTTCTGGGGGGGGGCATGCCCCCACGCAGCTGACACGGGGGGGGAGCAGGAGGAGCTAGTTGGCACACCGAGTCACCGTCTGCCAGGGCAACGCCCCACACCCGGCCGGAGCCAGCCGCTCAGCGGTGGGGTCTGTCCCTCCCCTGCTGCAGGGGAAGCCACGCTCACAAGGCCAGGGGGACTCACGCGGCTTCGGGATCCACTGTGCCCAGGGCCAGCCAAGGCTCCTGCCCCAGGAGCCCGACTCCAGGGGTTCACACAGGTCCCTGCTGGGTTTCCGGCTCGCCCCAGCCCCCTTCCCTGAGCTGGCCTGGGGGCGGTTAGCATCACTCACCAGTGCTGGGGTAGCCGGGGAGGTCTCGGTCCCCCAAACCCTGGGGATACCCCACATACGACTCATCGTCTGGCTCCACTTTCACCACAATCTCATGCTTCACGTCAGGCCAGCCTGCGCCTGGGAGGGGAAGAGAGAGAGAAGGGGAGAAGGAATCACGTCCCAGGTCCCCTCAGGTCTGTGGGACAAGCTGCCACTAATGCTGGGACAGTCCTGGGCTGGACTAACCCTCGGAGACTCTGGGCTGGACAGCCCCGGCTGGGGAACCTGGACTGGGACTTTGGGGTTCTTGCGTGTGGAATATTTTGTGCCCGTCCTTTCCCGGCCCAGGGCAGACAAATAACGCTTAGTTCACCAGAGAGAGCACCGGGGCCCTTTGGCTCAGGAAAGCCAGACCCGCCACGCGAGGCGTCCCTGTGCCGGGGCTCAGACCCACTCCCTGGGGACGGGCCCACGGCCGCGCTCCTCAAGGAGGGATCACGCCTTGCTCTGGGAAGACGGGTCCCGGCTGCACGAGCACAGGGGCCGCGCTGCTGCTTGACGAGCCCCTAGGTCTGGTCAACTCGTCTAGCTCCCGGTCAGTCCCAGCTTCCCTTCTGTGGCAAAGGCTCCAGTGCTGGTAGCGACCCTGCAGCTCCAAGCACACCCGGCTTTGATCACCTTCTGGTGCAGCTCGGTCGCTCGGGGGCCGTTCCATGGTCAGAAACAGCTGGCAGGACGCAGGCAGCCCGACTGTAGCAGTTTATACGGGTTCCCCCAAGATCCTGGCTCTGCCTGGCCTCCCTTTGCCGGATCAACTCCAGGCGGAATTTAGCAGCACTCACCTGTGCTGGGGGCACGGAGAATTCCCCCCTCTCTCTGCTCTGCGGGCGCCCCCGTGCACGGCTCCTCTTCCTGCTCCGTTTTAATAAACACCTGGGGTCTGACGTCAGCAGAACCTGCAAGGACCGAGAGTCACAGTCTGGTTCCCGGGGCACCGACACTGGCAGATACTTTTCAACCTATTTAGCTCATCCAAGAGCAGGTTCAGAGGTGACTCCACCGCGCTCTCGAAGCACCTCTGGCCCGAGGGAGCCGTTCAAGCCACGGCAGAACAGCACTCGGGGGCTGGAAGCTGAAGTTAGAAACATTCGTGGGAGCGCTGCGGGGCGGGGGATGGACCGGTCGTTGGCATCGCCTCCCCGGGGGTGGGGTGGGGTCTCCCTGGCCTGGAGTCGGTAAAGCGAGAGCGGCCGGTTTCCTGCTGAGCAGTCCGGGGGGGCTCAAAGCACCACTCACCTGTGCCGCAGGTGTCCGGCATTCCCCTCTCTCTCCTCTCCCTGCGCTCGCCCACACGCAGCTTGTCCCCTCGCTCCATCGGAGACGGGCTTTCCGCGTCCACCGGGGCCTGCCCAAGGGAGAGACGAGTCACGCTCTGGGCCTCCCCGGGTCACCCAGGGCGCAGCAGGAATGATCCATAACCCAACGCCCAGGCAGCATCTGCCTTTAACCAGAGACACGTTTCCTCCACGGCCCACGGGCTCAGGCCAGGCAGTGAGGACGTGGGGCATGTTTGCAGCGTGAGGATTTGAACTCCCCACACATTGGGGTCCCAGTAACCCAGGGCCGTGTGCTCCCCAGTGTCTCCCCTGCCCACGCCCACAACCTGTGCTATGCTCAACCCTCTCTAGTTCCTACCTTCCCGCTCCCCGCCCTGTTCCTTCCCCTGCCCCCCTTCCCCGGCACCACACGATCTCCCTCTTCCTTCCCCTGCCCCCCTTCCCCGGCACCACACGATCTCCCTCTTCCTTCCCCTGCCCCCCTTCCCCGGCACCACACGATCTCCCTCTTCCTTCCCCTGCCCCCTTTCCCCGGCACCACACGATCTCCCTCTTCCTTCCCCTGCCCCCTTTCCCCGGCACCACACGATCTCCCTCTTCCTTCCCCTGCCCCCCTTCCCCGGCACCACACGATCTCCCTCTTCCTTCCCCTGCCCCCCTTCCCCCGGCCCCACACGATCTCCCTCTTCCTTCCCCTGCCCCCCTTCCCCCGGCCCCACACGATCTCCCTCTTCCTTCCCCTGCCCCCCTTCCCCCGGCCCCACACGATCTCCCTCTTCCTTCCCCTGCCCCCCTTCCCCCGGCCCCACACGATCTCCCTCTTCCTTCCCCTGCCCCCCTTCCCCCGGCCCCACACGATCTCCCTCTTCCTTCCCCTGCCCCCCTTCCCCGGCACCACACGATCTCCCTCTTCCTTCCCCTGCCCCCCTTCCCCGGCACCACACGATCTCCCTCTTCCTTCCCCTGCCCCCCTTCCCCGGCACCACACGATCTCCCTCTGCAAATCCCTGCACCCACTTCCCCGGGACTGGCCACTGATGGGGGTCAGGAAGAGGCAGTTAGACCAGAAGTGGGCAGGGGTTTGCAGTGGGCTGTAGGAGCCAACCTCCAGCTAATGGAGGCAGAGGGAACTGCCCAAGGGCCCGTTATCCCATCGCTGCTCCCAGCGGAGTTCTTGCCCCTTCCTTTGAAACGACTGGCCACAGTCAGACCCAGCACTACAGTCCCTGCCCCTCCCCGAACGCACGGCACGCAGCCATCGCCGAGCTCCCTGGGGCGCCGGGCAGCCACGCGGGAGACAAACCAGAAACACCCGAGCTCTTTGTTAGTGATGAACTCCCTGGGGCATTTCCCCGTCTCCTGCCACGCCCTTGGCAGCCACTCCTCACCGCGTCATCCCTCCAGAGGAGACTGGCTACTCAGGGCGCGGGACGCTGACTTTCCAGCCGCCGGCAGAGACCGGGACTCACGCTCTGCTGGTCCCTTCCCACACTTGCATCTCAAAGGCCCCTTTGTGTCATTTCTTGCTGGTTTTCCAACCCCTCCCAGTTCAGCAGCAGCGAATGTAGCCCACGCCGCGTTCACCCTCCTCCCACGTCACTCACAAAGCCATTAAATAAATCCAGGCACCCCGTCCATCTCAGAGGCACCCCCAGCAGAGCACTCCAGCGGGCACGTTACTGCCTCCCTTGTCCTTCGCTTACGGTCCCGCCGCCAGCCTAAGCCAGAACTATTGCCAATTAGCTGCCACCCTGTGTGCTGGGCTGTGCCAGAGTCACCAGTGAGCTCTGCTTCGCGCCAGCCAGTGACGCAAAGCAGAAGGAACATGAGAAGAACACGGGTATCCAGTAGAGCAGCCAAGAGAACAGGGCCTAGAGCTCGGAGACCGACACGCCCGCCCGGCTGCACCGGGAGCCAACTAGACATGGAGCCATTGATCACTACCCGTTGAGCCCGACGATCTAGCCAGCTTTCTATCCACCTTACAGTCCATTCATCCAGCCCATACTTCTTTAACTTGCCGATAAGAATACTGTGGGAGACCGTATCAAAAGCTTTGCCAAAGTCAAGGAATAACACATCCACTGCTTTCCCCTCATCCACAGAGCCAGTTATCTCCTCATAGAAGGCAATTAGGTTAGTCAAGCACGACTTCCCCTTGGTGAATCCATGCTGACTGTTCCTGATCACTTTCCTCTCCTCTAAGTGTTTCAGAATTGATTCCTTGAGGACCTGCTCCATGATTTTTCCAGGGACTGAGGTGAGGCTGACTGGCCTGTAGTTCCCCAGATCCTCCTTCTTCCCTTTTTTAAAGATGGGCACTACAGTAGCCTTTTTCCAGTCATCTGGGACCTCCCCCGATCGCCATGAGTTTTCAAAAATAATGGCTAATGGCTCTGCAATCTCACCCGCCAACTCCTTTAGCACCCTTGGATGCAGCACATCCGGCCCCATGGACTTGTGCTTGTCCAGTTTTTCTAAATAGTCCCGAACCACTTCTTTCTCCACAGAGGGCTGGTCACCTCCTCCCCATACGGTGCTGCCCAGTGCAGCAGTCTGGGAGCTGACCTTGTTCGTGGAGACAGAGGCAAAAAAAGCATTGAGTACATTAGCTTTTTCCACATCCTCGGTCACTAGGTTGCCTCCCTCAGTCAGTAAGGGGCCCACACTTTCCTTGACTTTCTTCTTGTTGCTAACATACCTATGGTTACCATACGTCCTCTTTTTCCCGGACATGTCCGGCTTTTCGGCAGTCAAACCCCCGTCCGGGGGGAATTGCCAAAAAGCCGAACACGTCCAGGAAAATGGCGGCTCTGCTCCTCCCCGACTCTTCGGCTCTGTTTAAGAGCCGGGCTGCACGAGCGTTACCGGCTTCGGGCAGCACTGTGCCTACGGACCCTGCGCCGCCGGAGCCCGGGAGGGGAAGTGCCCGGCCAGGGGCGCAGGGTCCAGAGGCATAGGGGCTGCCCAAAGCCCGAGCGCTACCGGCTTCACGGTTTGCCGGGCAGCCTCCAGACCCTGCACCCCCAGCTGGGCGCTTCCCCTCCCGGGCTCCAGCTACGCTGGGGAAGCGCCGGCCGGGGCGCAGGGTCTGGGGGCTGCCCGGCAAACCCTGAAGCCGGTAGCACTGGGGCAGCCCTTTCCCCCTGGCTGGGAGTGGAAGGGAGGAGGGGGGCGGAGTTAGGGTGGGGAAGGGGCGGGGTTGGGGCGGGGCTAGGGGTGGGGAAATGGGCGGGGCCAGGGCCCGTGGAGGGTCCTCTTTTTTTATTTATGAGATATGGTAACCCTAAACATACCTGAAGAAACCCTTCTTGTTACTCTTAACATCTCTTGCTAGCTGCAACTCCAAGTGTGATTTGGCCTTCCTGATTTCACTCCTGCATGCCTGAGCAATATTTTTATACTCCTCCCTGGTCATTTGTCCGATCTTCCACTTCTTGTAAGCTTCTTTTTTGTGTTTAAGATCAGCAAGGATTTCACTGTTTAGCCAAGCTGGTCGCCTGCCATATTTACTATTCTTTCTACACATCGGGATGGTTTGTTCCTGCAACCGCAATAAGGATTCTTTAAAATACAGCCAGCTCTCCTGGACCCCTTTGCCCTTCATGTTATTCTCCCAGGGGATCCTGCCCATCTGTTCCCTGAGGGAGTCAAAGTCTGTTTTTCTGAAGTCCAGGGTCCGTATTCTGCTGCTCTCCTTTCTTCCTTGTGTCAGGATCCTGAACTCGACCATCTCATGGTCACTGCCTCCCAGTTCCCATCCACTTTTGCTTCCCCTACTAATTCTTCCCGGTTTGTGAGCAGCAGGTGAAGAAGAGCTCTGCCCCTAGTTGGTTCCTCCAGCACTTGCACCAGGAAATTGTCCCCTACACTTTCCCAAAACTTCCTGGATTGTCTGTGCAATCCTGGAAGGCAGGACTAGGCCTCCAGATGGTAAATGCAGCGGGTGAGGGACACACACTCGAACTGGGGGGTTAAAATTAGTCTTGATCTGAAGCCAAGTGGAGCATTTCACAGATTCCAGCCATTCTTATCTTTACCCCGTGAAACCACGAGCTTGTCTCGCTCCTGCCTCCCGCCCGGTAAAGCTCCAGCGACCGTTCTAACCGTGCCCACTCCTCTAGGGAAAAACGGACAGTGACATTCTCAGACGTAGCTGCACCCCGCTCCCCGCTCCCCACCGGGCACAGCGCCGGCCCCGAGAAGTCGCTGTTGCAGCGCAAGGAAAGCTCCATCTTTTGCTCGTTTACGATGAGTGTTTACACGGTGCCAGAGGCGGGAGCTAGGAGCTTTCCAGACACATCGATCCAGTGACTGTTCCTGCCCCTGCCCCTGGGAGCTTGCAACGTAAGGGCTGGATTCTGCTCGCCTCCCTCCCCACGCAGAGTCGTTCGCACGGGGAGAGATGCGCATCTATGGATTCGGGGTTTGCCGGTTGTTGTTCCGCCCCCTCCATTTTTTTGTAAATCTCCTTCCTCTGAAGCATTGGGGTGCCACGGCTAGAGACGGGACGTCGGGGGTGGGCCGGGGCGCTGAGGGGGCACCGAGCGTTCTCGCTCTTGCTGGGCTGCCTGGTTCGTGCCCACATGTTCGGGGTTTAACTCATCGCCATGTGTGGGTGGGGAAGAATTCCCCCCTCCACCGCCCAACTCGGATTGCCAGTCACGTCGGGGGAGGGGGCGCATTGCCTTTCTCTGCAGCCTGTGGGGGCCGGTCCCTTGTCAGGATTATTGGGGTGTCTCACATCAGCATTTCCCTGACACTGCGGTGCACACGAGCACTGGGGCCCCTCCAAGGCTGTAGTCTCCCCGTGGGCTGCGATGCTCTGGTCTGATCTCGCCGTTGGGGTCAGTGCGCGGGTGCTGGGGGGCGCTGCTGGCCTGTGTGGCAACAACATCAGACCAGCCGATCGCGTTGTCTCTTCCGGCCTTAAACTCTATGATTCTGTGACTCCGAAAGGTCTAGGGCTGCTCTCCACCTCTGCCTTTATCCTGGGCACGCCCCACATTTTAACAGCGTCATTTTAAAAAACCAACGTAAAGAAAAGGGGGAATTGTCGAGCCGTGTCTGTACCGGTTAGCACAGGCCATTAGTACATTGTTATTCTCTTTGCAGTGTCTGGTGCAGGGCGCTCTGCGAAACAAGAACCCGGTCCCCGCGCCAGATGGCTCAGTCCCTAGGACCCCGATACTGCAGCCCGTTGGGAGCGGCTGACCTCTGGGCCCGCACGGAGCCCCACGCAAGGCAGCTGCTTCACAGCAAGTTGTGGGAGCAGGGCCGAAGTGCAGGACCAGAGACAGCAAGGGGCTGACACAGACGAACAGGGGCAGGGGAGCAAGAGGACACGGCAGCACTGAAACAGGAACCTTTTGCACACTCGGCGATAGTCTCTGGCCTTGTTTAAACCCTCATGTGAGACAGCCCCTTGATGGCCAAAGTCGGAGAAGTCACCGTCTACACGACGGGCAAACGGCACCGGTACTAACAGCAGTGGACAGCGTTTACCCAGCTGCAGATGGCTGTAATCCCCAGTGTAAACACACACACAGCTCGCCACCTGCCCAGCCATCCCCCGGCCGCTCTCTGCGGGGCTCTCCCCTCCCCAGGGCTGCCACCTCTCGTGAGTCTATCACCGTGTTTGTTTAAAGCCCCAGCCGCCGGAGTCAGGAGACTCTCCGCTTTCACGGCTTGTGAAGAGAAGCTTGACAATGTGAAGCAAAGACACCGTAAAGGGTAAGAAGCAAATCAAACAAACCCAAGGTTTAAAAGCCTCTCGCCAATCCCATGATGCTTTGCAGCCTGACTCATGATTTTTGATCACATGAGGCTGCTGGCAGTATGGCCTCCCCCCTCCGTTTATCATCATCCCTCTCGGTGTTATGTCCAATCGAGACCCAAACCTTCTTTATCGCCCTCCCACGGTGACTGGCCAGGCCTGGACCCTGCCGGCGCCAGGACGCAGCCCCGCAGGACAGGGAAGCAGATAGGGGAGGATTTCCAGAGGGAGAGAGACTATTACTGTCACTTGCACCTCTTGCTACCTCCTCTTCTACCCTCTCCACAATAGCAGGGTTGGGAGGGACCTCGGGGGGTAACTAGTCCCACCCCCTGCTCCAAGCACTTGCCAGGCTAGGGTGCCCAGAGGCGACAAGGGAGTTCAGGGACGGAAAATAAGGCCCCGATCCGGCAACCGGATCCCCGCCGGCAGATCCAATTGCAGGACCAGG
This sequence comes from Chrysemys picta bellii, assembly GCF_011386835.1. NCBI lineage: Eukaryota > Metazoa > Chordata > Testudines > Emydidae > Chrysemys > Chrysemys picta. The sequence goes on along the minus strand of NC_088792.1, from coordinate 1,241,621 downwards.
GCCAGATCCTCCGCTGGTGTCGATCCAGGGAGCTTGGCTGCCATGGATGGAGCTGGTCCGATTTCCACCAGCGCCGGGTTTCTGGCCCATCCCCTTTTCCCCCCAGTCTCAACTACAGTTAAACACAAATCACCATTTCCCCCTCTCCAAAGATCCCCTCCAGGGGGGACGCAGCCGAGGAGCCGGCGGTGCCCGGGGGATGGGGAACATGGGACGCGCTGGTGGCGGATGGCGGGGGAGCCCGGGGACCCCCGCGTGCAGCGCTGCGGCCCAGCCATTGTGCTCCGGGCGGTGCCTTGTCCTGGCCCCCGGCCCAGCCCGTGCACCCCCCGTGCGGCCAGGGGCGAGTCGGGCCAAACGTGCCCCCCCGGGAAGGGCTCTGCGGCCGCGGTGGGGCGCGGGCGGCGAAGATTCAGGTCCCCCGCACGGCAGAGCCCACGGCACTTGCAAGCCCCGGGGGGAGCAGACGAGGGGCCCATTTACGGGGGGGGGGGAGCGGCTCCGCCCCACAGATCCCCGGCAGCCCCGCCGGGAGAGCGGCTCGGTGCGCACAGCCCAGCCGGGGGCTCCCCAGGGCGCGCCCCGCGCAGGGAGCCGGAGCCCGGGCACTCACCCGCTGCGCTGCGCTGCGCTGCGCCCGGCTCCCCTATGGCCGCCGACTCGGGAACTTCTCCGGCCCGATCGGCCGCGGCAGGGGCAGAGACAAAGGGCTCCGCGCCCGCTGCATCCTGGGAGCCGTAGTCCGCGCGTGGACACGAGCTGCGCCGGGGCGCAACAGGGGCGCAGGACGCGCGCACCTCGCCGGGACGCGGGGCCAGGGCGCAGGGTTCCCCGCGCAGCGCCAGACCGGGAGCGCTGGGAGCCCGGCCGCGCGGGACTCGGATTCCCCCGGGCTGGGGCCGGGAGGAAAACTACAGCTCCCAGCTCCCAGCAGCCGCGGGCGGGGCCGAGCCTCCGGCTCCGGTTTGGCACCGGAGTCTGCGCCCCGCTCCCTCCCCGCTGCCCCAGCGCCGGGACCTCCTGTGTCCGGCCTGCGCTGCGGGACCGAGAGGCTGCGGAGCCGGCCTGAGCTCTGCAGCCCCCCCGCCCCGCTGAGCCCAGACTCTCCAAACCGGATTAGAAATAACCCGGTGTGAACAGACCCGGCCTCTCGCAGGCGGTGCCGGGTGGAAGGCAGGGCAGGGTCGCTGCGCCCATGGTCCGGCCCGCTCAGTCTCCTGCTGCTGGGGCTGGCTGGGTTTTCATGCTGCTTTGCAGAGACCTGCATGGCTCAGGGTCCCCTTCCCGGGGCACAGAACAATCAGTGTCAGCAGTGCTTCGAATTTGTCCTATTCCGGCCCCAGTCCCACGTGCGGGTCCCGGTGCTAGGGGCTGTACAGACAGGAGCAAGGAGACAGGCCTTGCCCTAGTCTAGAGCACTTGCAAGCCTGGGTGATGAGCAGAGGCCAGGGAGGGATGATGCAGACAGGCGGGCAGGGCCGGGGACAGGTTCGGCTCCAGGGTTTTGGCCGCCCCAAGCAGCCAAAAAAAAAAAAAAAGCCGTGATCGCAATCTGCTGCGACAATTCGGCGGAAGGTCCTTCGCTCCCAGTGGGAGTGAGGAACCGTCTGCTGAATTGCCGCCGAATAGCTGGATATCCCGCCCCTCTCCTGAGCAGCCGCCCCATGCACCTGCTTGCCAAGCTGGTGCCTGGAGCCAGCCCTGGCCGGGGAGAGGAAAGGAAGAGGTATCCAGTCACCTTTAGCTATTGGATCCCAGTGACAGAAAGACCCTTCCAGCCAGGGGCTCAAGTATCAGGGGGTAGCCGTGTTAGTCTGTATCTACAAAAACAACAAGGAGTCTGGTGGCACCTTAAAGACTAACAGATTTATTTGGGCATAAGCTTTCGTGAGTAAAAACCTCACTTCTTCGGATGCATAGAGCCAGGGGCTGTAGCACTGACCCCATGTGCTGGGCGGGCTGCGTGGAGCTGGGTTCTGCTTAGTGCAAGCCTGTGTCCCGGACCCAACATTGGGTCACCGCCAGAATGTTTCCAAGGGTCGTGTGGCAGCTCCTGACCCACGGCGCTGGCTGGGCTCGCCTCCCTGCTCCAGGCATGGCAGCCTCCGGGGTCCCAGCGCCACTCGGGTCTGGCCCAGGCGTCAATATGACCGGGGTCCAGGTAGGCCAAATGTGAGCGAGTAGCCCCGCAACCCCCCGAGCCAGGTCACCGCTCCACTCGCACAGCTTTGGTCCAGCCGTGGGGGCGGGGCCAGACCTAAGTGATGCTGCAGCCCCCGAGTTTGGAACGCCCTCAGCGGAGAGCCCAGCCCCACAGCACGGGGGCTGCAGGAGCCGGCACTGTGGGGTGAGTGCTGGGCAGGACCCAACCCCCACGGAGGCAGGATGTGACCGAAACCACCCTAGGGCGGGGCTGTTACCGGGCGGGGCTGTTACCGGGCGGGGCGAGCAGGGCAGCTGCCCAGGGCGCAGAGCCGCAGGGGTAACTCAGCTGGTGACACCAGGTGGCTCAGGCCAGCCCCACACGGGGAGGGAACATCACCTCCAACCCCCGACTCACCTCACCAGGCCACCCAGCCTGTCTGGGTTGGGGGAGATGCAACCAAAAAATCGGGGGGGGGGGGACAAGTGACCCCCGCATGTCTCCTCTGGTAGGGGGTGCAAATCTGCTCCCCCAGTCTGAGCACTAAAATGTCTAGTTATGACTCTGCCCCGGGGCCTCCACCCCCAGACTATTTCCTGGGTCACGATGGGCCATAAACATGACAAGTGGGTCGAGAACCCCTGTCGTACAGCATGTGCAGAAACACACAGCCTGCCCTGGGATGGGGCCAGGGCGCAAACCCCAAGTCTCAGCCGGCGGTTTGGTCACTGGCACGAAGGCTGCGGAGGTGCTGGGTCTCTGGGCTCAAACCTGGCGCTGTCCTGGCTGGTGGCAGCCAGAGGGAAAGAACTGGTTCTGCCACTGGCTGGGGCTTTCAGGGGCCGGGTGCCAGCTGGCTTTAAGGAAGTTATCGCAGGATTCTCAATCCTACCGGTTAGACCAGAATCTCACCGCCCCGCTCTCATGCTGTGACTGGTTTGGAAAGTTTAGATGTAGGTGAGGCAGGGACTCCTGCCGCCCGGCCCAGGGGCAGAGTCTGGCGGCTTGAACCTTTCGGGGCCCCATGTTCAGAAAGGCGGGTGCAATCCATGTGCCGTACAGTGCGTGCAAACGTTCCTCTGCAGCAGGGCACGTCTGTGTATCGGGGCTGCCCGGGGCGGGATAAAGGTTTGATTGGCGTTTGTTTGCAACGGTCGCGTGACTCGTGCGTGGTGAAGCCCATTCTCCATGGGAGCTGCTGGAGGCTGCTCCGGGATTTGGATTGGTGACGTTACCGAGCGCGTCGCTATCCTGCGTATATTACGTAATTCCGTCAAATCCAGTTCTGCACCTACCTGGGCTGTGTAACCGCTGGCGTTTCTCCTCTTCCCGCTTTGCTTGTTACGCCCTCTGGTTCACCTTGCCTTCGAGTGCCAGCCCTTTAGGGCCGTCTCTTGCCATGTCTTAGCACAGCAGCTAGCGCGGGGCCCCTCCTCACTGGATATATAACACATCTATAGAATATGGAGATATCCCATCTCATAGAGCTGGAAGGGACCTTGAAAGGTCATTGAGTCCAGCCCCCTGCCTTCACAGCAGGACCAAGTACTGTCCCTGACAGATTTTCCCCCCCAGATCCCTAAATGGCCCCCTCAAGGATTGAACTCACAACCCTGGGTTTAGCAGTGAGGGTAATTAACCACAGGAACAATTTACCAAGGGTGCTGGTGGATTCTCCGTCACTGACCGTTTTTAAATCAAGACGGGATGTTTTCCTAAAAGCTCTGCTCTAGGAATTACTTCGAGTAATCTCTGGCCTGAGCTACACAGGAAGCCAGACGAGATGATCACAATGGGTCCGTCTGGCCTTGTGATCTGTGAATCTGTGGCTCTGTCTATCAGTCCATCCCAGGATGACTCTGCGGCACCTGTGATGTGGCTGTGCATAAGGCAAAGGCGACCCTAGGCTGCATCGGGCCTGGCAGTCCCCGTAGCGATGGAGACGTGTTAGTGCCCTTGTACAAGGCGCCGGTGAGACCTCCGCTGGAGCGCTGCGTGCAGTTCTCGTCACCCGTGTTCAGGAAAGAGGAATCCAAACGGGGACCGCTGCAGAGACAGCCTGGGGGCGTGGAGAGCCTGTCTTCTGAGAGGAGACTGGGAGCTTGGCCTGGAGAAAAGCAGTTGACTCTCAGAGACGAGGCTAGCACCAGAACAAATGGGGGTGAATTCAGGCTGGAAATGAGAAGAAGGTTTCTAACCGTCAGTCAGAGGAGTGAGGTTCTGGAGCAGCCGCACCCCCAGGAATAGGGGGGGCAAGAAACCTAGCTGGCTGCGAGAGGGCCCCTGAACAGGTGGAGATGCTGCAGTGGCCTCCCGAGGCAGGGGGCCCTTTCAGTCCTTTGTTCCTGTGAGAGGCGGTGTCGAGGGGTCAGGGACACAAACTGGCTGGCAGGGAAAGGGGAGGCTCAGTGCCCAGCCCTGCCTCACCCAGCAGCTGGCCAAAGCGGGACCCCCAGGAGACTGACCAGGGAGCCAGAGCAGGCCCCGCACCAGAGAGCCCAATGGGGGCCAAGGATCCAGACAGCAGGCCAGAACCAGAGCCCCCAGCAGGGAAAAGGCTGAGAGCCAGGTGGGCTAAGCACCCGGCGCGGCTGTGAGCCAACTATTAACACGGGTCCATTGGGGAGAGGGGCACCGTGGGGCATGCGTGGCCCTCACCTCAGCAGGGACCTGGGCCAGGCAGGTGCACAGCCAGCCCCCACCGACCCCCTCCGACAGGGTGGCCCGCCGAGTGCCTTGAGCTCATCACCTGGCAGCCCTGCCTCAGTTGCCCACCCAGCACCCTGGTGCGCCTCACAGGCACCCCCTGCCTGGGAACAAGGGCGGGGCTCGGGGCAGGAGTGGAGGAAGCCCCCTAAAAGGGGGGGGACCACTGGCGCCCGAATCGTGGCCCTGCCCCTGCCCCACACCTCCCCCCAAGGCCCCGCCCCCCTACTACCCATTACCCCCGAGGCCCCGCCCCTGTGCTGCCCATGGCCCCTGAGGCCCCGCCCCCATGCCACCTTCTCCCCATGCCACCTTCTCCCCGAGCCCCCACCCTCACGCCACCCATTCCCCCCGAGACCCTGCTCCCACGTCGCCTCTTCCCCCGAGACCCTGCTCCCATGCCGCCTCTTCCCCCCAAGACCCTGCTCCCTCGCCGCCTCTTACCCCTAATACCCTGTTCCCACACTGCCTCTTCCCACCCCCAAACCCCTGCTCCCACGCCGCTTCTTCCCCGTAAGGCCCTGCTCCCACGCTGCCTCTTCCCCCCGAGCCCCCACCCTTACACCACCCATTTCCCCCACTGAGACCCTGCTCCCACGCCGCCTCTTCCCCAAGACCCTGCTCCCATGCTGCCTCTTCCCCCCGAGACCCTATCCCATGCTACCTCTTCCCCCTAAGGCCCTGCTCCCACGCCACCTCTTCCCCCCGAGCCCCCACTCCCACGCCACCTCTTCCTCCCGAGACTCTGCTCCTACGCCGCCTCTTCCCCCCCAAGTCCCTGCTCCCATGCCACCTCTTCCCCCCGAGACCCCGCCTCCCGCTCGCTCCAATCCGCCACCTCCCGCCCCCGCCCCCCTCTTGCCCTTACGGCCAGTAAAAAGTGATGGGGCCCGTGACAATGCTGCCTATGGGAACCAGCTGAGGTCACTCAATCAGGGTGAACTGCAAACAGAACGGGGCAAACAAACCCCAAACGCTGGTGGATATTCCAATACTTAGATTTACCAACCAGCCCAAAACAGCTTCTGTATTACCTCACTGGTTACTCAGAGTCCAACCAACGCAGTTCCCTTAAAGTGCCCGGCCTCAGGCCTCCGTCCAGACACACCTGTCAGATATGATGATGATTACTGAAAATCTTCTCTCATCATATAAAAGAAAAGGTTCTTCCAACCCCAAAGGATCAGCCACACACCCAGGTCCAATTATAACTTAGATCTTACCCAAAATACACACTATAGTCAATTCTTATTAACTAAACTAAAATTTATTAGAAAAGAAAAGAGAGAGAGTGTTGGTTAAAAGATCAATATACAGACAGACTTGAATTCAATTCTTCAGGTTCAGATACACAGCAGAGATGAGCTTGTAGTTGACAAAAGTCCTTTTAGAAATAGTCCGGAGGTTATAGTCCAATGTCCATATTCAGGTGACTCCAGTCAGTGACTGGGGATCTCAATCCTTGTGGGTTAAGGTTTCCCCCTCTTGAAACCCAAAGCAGATCTGAGATGAAGCAGGATCGTGTCCCAGGGTTTTTATACATTTCCAGCAGCCTTTTGGCCTGAGAAAACAATAGGCCTAACTCTCCTTCTCCCAAACATCCTGGCAATTAGCACAGGGTAATTTATCCGTTAAACAGTTCAGATAGAGGTTACCACAACCTTCAAAGAGACATAGAGACAATAATACAATTTTCCTCAAGTATCATCATAAATGTTAATATTCCTTTTTTGATCTTTGAATCAAAGCTATAGCAATAGACAAGACTTGTTTGCTGACATCACAAGACCTGAGCAAACATCTCCCCTTCTACCTCTAACAATGCAGACTTGCATTTCACAGCTCTGTTCATTTACATATCTTCTTAACCAGTCTCTAAAGTTCAGCCACGTCAGGACAGTCTGTGAGTTAATTAACTCTTTCCGGCCCTGTCAGCTTCCAATGAGATATTAAATTACACTCATAACGTCACAGGGCTATGGCCCCCTAGCACGCACACACACACACACCCCGTTCCGGCGCTCCTGGCTCATCGGCCACCAGGGCCGAGCAGAGGAAGGTGCTTGGGCCAGGCCTGACCATTACCTGTGACGGGCCTGATCACAGCATTGTCCAGCTGCAAACAGAGCAGCACCGCCGAGTCCCAGTTCCTGGAGGGGCTCGGGGCCAATACTCCAGGGGGCCCGACAGCCACAGATCGCAGGGCACGGCGGCTGAGTGGGAACGGCCACGAACCCTCCAGCCTGAGAACCACCACGTCTCAGGTGGGCCCCTTCTCCTCACCTACTGTCCAGCGAGTGCACATCACCCTCTCCCCCGCCTTGGGTTTGGAATCATGGTGGTCAGGAATAATTTTAACCGTTTTAAAACCGTCTAAATCACAAGCGGGGGGAAGCCGGAGGGGGAATGAGGCAGCAGCAGGAGAAGGAAGGCAGCATTTGGCTTATAACCTTTGAACCGGATCCTCCCATCCTAGGCTGCGAAGCTGCTGAACAAGGTGTGCTGTGCACAACTGCCCCGTGCTTTGTACTAAGCAGTGGCCAGTCACTGATGGAGATTAAAGCCAGACGAGACCATCCCGTCCGACAGCCTGTCCAGCGCAGGCCAGGGTCACCTGTTCTGAGCCCAGCAACGTGTGTGTTGGCAAAGGCACCTCCCGGACGGGCAGCCACGTCCCTTGGCAGTGTGCGCCAATGGTTACTCGCCCTCCCTGGGCGCAGCGTGGGCCTCGTCTCTCCGCTGAATTTGGTTTCAGTGAAGCTAAGTGGCCCCTGGGGACCCGCACAGCAGCTGGGCACGTGCACGAGAACGTCCAGATGGCAACAGGAGCCCAAGGCTGCCAGCGGGCGCTCCCCAGCGGGTCCAGAGCAGAGCATGAAACAAAGGCAGCTCTAAGTTACGTAGCAAGGGGTGAGCGGGAGCGTTGCACTGCACCAAAGGCTCCGGCTAGCACAAGCTGCATCACCGTCCAGCGCCCTCCGGTCCCTGTTGGCAGCAGCAAGTAGCACGCGCCCGGCTGGTATCAGGCTGACGTTTACCCCCCGCCTCATTGGCGTTGGCTCTGCAGCCACGTGGCATCTGACGGAGCCGGGCACGGCGGATGCACATGAAGCCCAGCCAGCACCGGGCGCTTAGTGGGGTGTTGCCCCATGTCCCCGTGGTTAGGTGTCGATAGATGTTTGGCTGCATGTGGGTTCCCTCTGTGCCGCCCCAGCCCTGGAGCGAACCGCCCAACGACCACATCCCGGATACACTGGCCAGGAGTGCGGCCTTTTGTTTAAGCCATGTTACTGCCCTGCCGTTACGTGCACTGTACGGTTTTTACGTTTGTTGTTTCGGGATGTGTTTGCGTCAGTCCTCGGTGACTCCTTAGCAACGTGTGTTTCTGCAATGTCCGGCCTGGTCTTGCCAGACTCTGCAAGCAGGGCCTGCCTCAGACCAGGCCTCTGGTGCAAGGGCGTATGTCTCAGGCGCTCGTCCTACTACGGTCACGTACCATTGTGTTGCCTGATTCCCACTAGTCGCTGGCGCGTCGGGGCTAGTCAGGCTGCAGGGTGCCGCACAGTGTGACGGGGCAGCAGGGTAAGCCCCGGTGTTTTTCAGTCGCTTCCAGAGCGACTTTATAAAGCTGCACGATTTACCAGGGACGCCCATCCCGGAGAATTGTGTGACACGTGGACTCTGCCGGGCGGGAGCAAGCCTGGGCACTGCTCATGGCAAGAGGAGCTCCCAGTGGTTTGTGATACCCGGGACACTGATGCCAGCTCAAGGCTCAGCTCTCTGCCCCCGTCCTAGGGTTTCACGCTGACTGGGGAGGCTGCTATTTGAAAGCCGATGAATAATTTCCCAACTACAGAGACCTCCCTGAGCTCTGTAACCTGCGAGTGGGAGCTGATGACAACCGGCCCCTCTAGAGAACAGGAAATCGCTAGCGTAGCATTAGTCTCTGGAGGGTTATGTGCCAACGGATTCACACCTGGCCAGCCGCCCAGCAGAACTGCCTGTTTCCTTAGGGGCTAGCCATTGGTGGTGGAAGAAGAACTGACAGTTGAGAAATGGATCATCAGACCACTGGTCCACAGCACGGGGCCCTCCTGGGGCTGTGAACGTTTCCACTTGGCGGTTGGCTCTGGGCTGGCAAGCACCAAAACACTGCAGCGAGCTCATCCCCCTAGCCAGCCGCTCTGCCCGTATCGCGCCCTCTCTGCGTCCCTCCGCTGGAATCATGCAATTCACACGGACAACGAGACGCAAACGTTTCACAGCCAGGGCACCTAGCCATTGGGCAGGGGTGTGCTGAGTCTCCATCCCTTGGAGCCTTTCAGTAGAGACTTACGCGTTGTCTCCACGGCCATTTGACAACACGAACCCGCTCGTAGGGGGTAGAAGTACTGCCGACAAACAGCATTTACTCTGCCCGGCTGCGTCACTAAACGCCGTGTAGTGTAGGCAAAGCCTGACTCGCTTTCTAACCACGAGCTCAACCCCGAGTTGCTGCCCTCAATGCCCGGGTGTGCTGGGTGAGGGTCTGTGCTGTGCAGATCCCACGATCAGTCACAATGGTCCCTTCAGGAATCAGACACAAGCTTCCTGTCCCTGCCTCGCAGGGCGTCTGCGGCCTTCCCCTTCCTGCTGATCTGCTCTGGGCTCAGCCGGCTGCCCCCTGCTCCTTCCCCGTCCTGCAATCTAGGATCCACCTAACCCGCACAGCCACAAACACACGGCAGACGTCTGAGCCGTGTGCTAAGGGCGGCGTGTTCAGCCTTCGCCTCTGAAATTCCCTGCGTGAGTCCGTCGGGCCCGTCTCACCGTTGCGTTGATACCAGGGGGGGGTTGGCACTGACTATTAGCACTTGTGTCCTGGCCGGGGTGGAGATCCGGTTTTCCGGCTCTTACTCCAAGTCTCTGCGCAGAGCCCTGCGGTGTGCAGAGACGAACTCGCTCCAACGCCCACCGATCGGCGCTACGTGGCATTGGGGAGAGAGAGTCCCCAGGGGACCCAGCTGAGCCAGGCGTCCTAAGCCTCTTTCTCCTTCTTTGTAACCTGCTGGGTCCTCAGGAAGGGCAGCGTTAGACAGGCGCCTCCAGCCGGGCGCCGGCTCCACTTCCCAGGGAATCTGAGCAGCCCCGAGGTTCCTCTGGCCCAAGGGGGCCCGTCCTGCCAGGAACGCCAGGGCTGGGGAGAAGCCGGCTCCGCGGCAGGACCCCGGAGGGAATCCAGCCACGCCAGGAGGTGGCAGGGCAGCTGGGCTCCCAGCAGCAAGACGCCGTCAGCCCCGCACCGGTCCAGGCTCCTCAGGGAGCCAGAGAGGAGTCGGCCCAGCAGCAGGTGTCAGTAGGTGACCAGACGTCCTGTGTATAAAGGGACAGTCCCGTATTTCAGCCGCCTGCTGGGGCCCTGACTTTCTTAAAAACGGGCAAATTGTCCCGTGTTTTCTGTCTCCCCCCCTCGGTGCTGGCAGGTCCCTGCTCGCCAGCTGCCCGCCCACCAGCAGTGAGTGGGGGGGTCCAGTGGCTGACGATGGGGGTGGGTGTGCAAGGCTGGTGGGTGTGCAAGGCGGGACGAAGCTGCAGCAAGAGGGGCCGGCCGCTCTCCCTGCCGGTCCGTCAGCCCCTGCTGTGGGCCGGCTCTCGGCCAGCAGGGCCCCGCCCGCCGGCCCGTTTCCGACCAGGGCTGGCTGCGAGCTGCGGTGGCTGGCGAGCGCTGGCAGGCGCCAGGCAGAGGCCCGCCATGTGTCGCCTCTGCTGCCGAGCCGTCGGCCCTTTATGTGCTCCCCTCTCGCTGCCCTCGCCCTGCTTCGCCCCTTCACCCCCCAGCCCTGCTGCTCCTCCATACCCCCGGCAGGACGCGTCCTGCTCCCAGCGCGTGCAGAGATCCAGCCCCTGGTCAGAGCGCTCAGCTCACCCACAGCCTGGCCGGCAGGTTCCTTCCTCCCCCCACCTCTGGCTGGGCCAGCGCCTGGGAAAGCCCAAGTCCCTCCGGCCCAGGGCGCTGCCCAGGAGGGGCTGAGCCCTGCATGTGCCAAAGCCCTGCACAGCGCTGGCACGGGGCAGCCTCCCCACCCCTCAGCTAAGCTCGGGGGGGGGGGGGGGGCAGCGATTTCCAGCCTGTTCACGCCCTGAACTTGCTGGCTCCCCAGCAGCCCCCTGGGGAGGGGCTTAGCCCCCTCTTCACCCCCTAGGCCCCCACCCTGGGTCCTGGCCCCGGGAGCACGGGGCTGCTCCGTCCCCTAGGCACCCTCCCCTGCTGAGCCACCCCTCCGGCCTGTTCGCTGACACCCCTGCAGTCAGGGGCCCTGGTGCACAATGCATCCCTAGGGCTTAACCCCTTCCTGCCCATGCTGTAGCCAGGGGACAGGAGGCGCTGGGTGACGTCCATGGCCAGCAGCAGCCAGGGGGTTTAGCTGCCTTTCCACACGGTGTGGGCAGGAAGGGCCAAGCTGCTTCCAGCCACAGGGGAGCAGGGGCAGAAGAGATGAGCTCTGCAAAGCCACAGGCTCCCTTCCCTTCCCTCTTGCCCAGGGCCGGAGGGCTGCTGCTGGCCACATTCTGGTGTGAACCGTGGCAGAAGTCGGGGCGGGGGGCGCACAAGTGTGTGTGTGTGAGCTCATCCTTCCCCCCCACACACACGTTGCCTTGGGAAGATATGGAGCCAGGACCCAGGAGAGGCGGGCAGGCATGGAGGGCAGAGAGCACCAGGCAGGGATGGTTGGATTGGTCAGTCACACATCTCCCCCTCCTGCCCCACGTGAGAGGTGTATCATAGAATCATAGACTATCAGGGTTGGAAGGGACCTCAGGAGGCATCTAGTCCAACCCCCTCCTCAAAGCAGGACCAACCCCGAACTAAATCATCCCAGCCAGGGCTTTGTCAAGCCGGGCCTTAAAAACCTCTAAGGATGGAGATTCCATCACCTCCCTAGGGAACCCATTCCAGTGCTTCACCACCCTCCTAGTGAAAAAGTGTTTCCTAATATCCAACCTAGACCTCCCCCACTGCAACTTGACACCATTGCTCCTTGTTCTGTCATCTGCCACCACTGAGAACAGTCTAGATCCATCCTCTTTGGAACCCCCCTTCAGGTAGTTGAAGGCTGCTATCAAGTATGCGAGTGTGTGCGTCACCTCTCCCTGTGTGTGTGGGTGGGGGTGTGGGAGGGGGTGTCGGGGGTGGCCCCCCTCCTGTGTGAACCCTGAAACCTTCAAGAGAAGAAGGTAAATAAAAAGACTCCAACTCCACAGTATTTCTTTTTAACGGGCTCAGACAGCTTGATGTTAATGTGAATAACAGACGTGTTGGAGCATGAGCTGTCGTGGGTGAATACCCACTTCGTCAGACACATGTAAAGGAAATGTCCATTATGCTCCAATACATCTGTTAGTCTCTAAGGTGCCACAGGACTCTCTGTTGTTTTTTACAGATCCCGACTAGCACAGCTCCCCTCTGATACTTAATGTGAATGTTTGTCCTGCACAGTCTGATCGGTCGCCATTGAACTCGCTTGAATACGAGTCATTTCCCCGGGTGTCCGGTATTCAGCAGAGGGAAGCGTGGCCACCCTGGTCCCAGGCAGGACTCGGGGGCTCCCGGAAGGAGTTCTAGCACCGGAGAGGGTTGCAGTTAAGCTGCGGAGCAGAGGGGCCAGTTCCCAATGAATGAAACCTCCCCGGGAAGAAGAGGCCGAGTGTGTCCAAGGGCAGGTGGAAGGAAACTGCCGAGTGAGTCTCACAGGAGAAGTTCCTCACTGATGGTTTGACTTGAGCTCTAGAAACCCAGAACCGATGATTCAACTGCACAGAGGGAGTTCGGCCTTGAACTCAAGGAGCCAATATCACTGACTCCGACTCACGACATGTTTATTCATTACCCTGAGGTTACCCAGTAACAGGAAATAGCTACCGCGGCGACGCCCCACCTGACACCAGCCCGGCGGCTCAGCTCTGCCCAGGACACGTGGCCAGAGCCCCTGGAGTTGTTATAACGCAGTATCTGGATTACTGCAGGGCCCACAGCCTGCAAGGCGTCACCTGCATGGCCAGGGAGACGCAGGCCCAGCTCCAAGGAGCTGACAGCTCGGAGCCTCACGTAAACATACAAAGGGTGGGGAACTGAATAAATACACATGGACTACACCCAACTGCCCCCGCCCCCTCACCGCTGTTAGCTGGCCAAGGTCCTGGAGGCATGACCCCGCCTGGAGGAGAGACATGTGGGGGGGCGGGGGAGGGATGGCCTCAGAGATCAGTCCAGGGAGGGGGTTGCAATCGTGTAGGAGGTCAAGGAGAGAACGGCTGAGAAGCAGACAAGTAGGCAGTCAAAGCTGGCATCATCGGTGGGGCAGAAGGGGTAGGGGATGGCATCAAAACGGCCAGGCCGGGTCAGACCAAAGGTCCATCTAGCCCAGGATCCTGTCTTCCGACAGTGGCCAGTGCCAGGTGCTCCAGAGGGAATGAACCAGACAGGGCAGTGTAGTGAGTGATCCATCCCTTGGCGTCCACTCCCAGCTGCTGGCAGTCGGAGATTTAGGGACACTCAGATCATGGTGTGGTGTCCCTGACCATCTCGGCTGATAGCCACTGATCCTCCAGGAACTGGTCTAGTTCTTTTCTGAACCGTTATAGTTTTGGCCTTCACAACATCCCCTGGCAAGGAGTTCCACAGGTTGACTGTGCGTTGTGGGGAGTACCTCCTTAGCTTGACATGATAGGAGACCAGAGTGGGGAAGCCGGCAGGAACGGTTTGCAGATAGCGTTCTGTGGAGAGCCCCAAGCAAGCAATAACTCCATCTATGGCAGGACCTGCAAATCCCCAGGTAATGGTCTGTTTGCAGCCAGATTTACACGAGGTGCCCAAGACGTTCTGTCTCTTGAAACAAACAGGAATTTGTGTCCCCAGCACCATGGAGGTGGCCTGCCAGGAATGGGTTCCACGCAGAACAGGAAGTGTCCTAGCAATTTCAACCCGACTTGCAGCGCTGGCCCCCATCGGGGGGGGAATTCTGGAAGGCAGATGGCCACTTCTGCTCCACAGGGCCTCAGGAAACCTCTGCACGTTCGGGGTGTGTGGAGCCAGGACACACAACGCTGTGCAGTTTCTCCCTGAAGGAGGGTGGCCACTATGAACATAGGTCACCTCGCTCCACTACTGCAGCCTGGCCTGGAGGGGTGTATCTGCCCCGAACTCTGCACAGAGTTCACGGTCTTCCCCACCCCCAGATCCTGTGGGGAACCCTCCCCCCCACACCCCTCTGCTGCGACAGGGGGCAGCCCTGAACTGCTCTGGAACTACAGAGCATTTCCAATCCCTGCACAGTTATAACGTGAGCGGACCCGGGTACAGGGCTGTGGTGAAACCACCAGGGCGGGCGCCCCGCCCAGTGCAGCAAGCGTGCTGTGACGTGCCCCACAGGACCGGTTCTATGGGGAGAACCAGTCACACCGGGAACAGCAGCTAACGGAACCTCACGCGCAACCGTGGGAATAGGGGTGAACTTCTACAGCCCGGGCTATGCCGGGGCAAACCAGATAATCCATCCATTTATCTGGCTACCGTCACCATGGTATCTGGGCGCCCCATTACTGTATTTATCCCCATCCCACCCCCCATGGGCAGGGCAGGCTGGTATCCCCATTGTACAGCTGGGGCAGCGAGGCCCTGAGAGGCTAAGGGACATGCCCAAGGTCACCCAGAAATCTGTAGCAGAGCAGGGACATGAACCCAAGGCTTTGGCTAGTGCCCTGACCTCTCTCAGAAACTGCCCAATGATCTTTCGGAGGGGGCTGCAGGAACCCCAGGTGAGATTCTCTGCCCTGGGTGAAGCAGGAGGCCAGACCGGATGGTCAGAACAATCTCTTCTGACTTTCGCTGCTACGACTCTCTAAGCCCATCACCGCCTCCGGTGGGCTGGGTAACTGGGGGGGGGCTCAGGACGCCCACTGGCGCGCCATGGGACTGCCATTTGAGGAGGGGGATGTAGCTCTCAGGGCGGCCAGGCCCAGGGCGAGTCTGGTGCCTTACAACGAGGACGCACTGCAATATACTGCCGAGCAGTGAAATTCACCCCGGGAGAGGGCTGGCTGGCAAGGCCTCGGCACCGCTTGAGTCCTGCATGCGCGCCAGCCCTCAGCCCTGGGGTGAATTTCACCCCCATCCTTAGCAACGGCAGAACCCCCCCAGAGTGACCCACCCAGGGCTCTGCAAGACAGCAGAGCTTCCCCTCAAAGGCTGGGGTCTTGCTCCATGGCCCACGGGACCCCCAGGCTGAGACAACGCCTAGGCCTCGCCCCAGCCCTCTGCCCAGGGGCGAGTTTCGCCCCCGGGCCTTAGCAACGGCAGAGCCCGCGCAGCCTGCCAGGCCCGGCCGCAGCCTGCAGGAGACAGAGCGGCCGGGGGCTACTGCTCGTCCCCGTGGGCCCTCTGATGGAGGAGCAGCTTGGTCTTGAAGCTGAAGCTCCTCCCGCACTGGGTGCAGGCGTAGGGCTTGAAGCGCCGGTGCAGCTTCCGGTGGGCCATGAGGTTGGCCTTGTTGCAGAAGGTGCGGTCGCACTCGGGGCAGGCGTAGGGCCGCTCCCCGGTGTGCACCCGCTGGTGCATGAGGAG
Organism: Chrysemys picta bellii; assembly: GCF_011386835.1. NCBI lineage: Eukaryota > Metazoa > Chordata > Testudines > Emydidae > Chrysemys > Chrysemys picta. The sequence goes on along the minus strand of NC_088792.1, from coordinate 1,226,172 downwards.
GTTCCCGTTGCGGCTGAAGCTGCGGCCGCAGTCGGCGCACTTGTGGGAGCGCTCCTGCGGGTGGCTGCGCTGGTGGATCATCAGGCTCTCCTTCCAGCTGAAGCTGCGGTCGCAGCGGGCGCAGACGAAGGGCCTCTCCTCGCGGTGCGCCGCCTCGTGCTGGGCCAGGCTGGCCGGGTCGCCGAAGCTCTGCCCGCACTCGGGGCACCGGTGGGGCATGTCCCCGACGTGCTCCTTCCTGTGGGCCAACAGGTTCCTCTTGTGGCGGAAGCTCTCCCCGCACAGGCTGCAGGCGTGCCCGCCCTCGCCCGCGTGCCCCGCCCGGTGCCGCAGCAGGTCGCCCTTGAGGCAGAAGCTTTTCCCGCACTCGGTGCAGGCGTGCCGGCTCTTCCCCCGCCGCTTCTTGTGGGTCAAGAGGTTGCGGCGGTGACGGAAGCTCTTCCCGCAGGCCCGGCACTCGTGGGGCCCGGCGCCCGGGTGCAGGCGCTGGTGGGCGCTCAGTGAGGCCTCGTCATCAAAGCTCTTCCCGCACTCGCAGCAGATGAGGGGGCCCTCGCTCCCCGGGTGGATCATGGCCAGTGTGCCGCCCAGGAACGCACCGTCCCTCCCCTCCCACTCCGGGGATTGCTGGGGGGCGTCTCCCGCCAGGTCCCTCTGCTTCACCTCGCACCACAGGGCAGGATATTCCAGCACAAACCCCTCGGCTCCCCCGGCCAGCGACGTGTGTGGCACCCACTGGTCGTTGTAGCCCTCCACAGACAGCTCCTCCTTGACACGCCTTCCCCAGCCAGCTGTTGGACAGACCAAGCCAAACAGTTACACCCTGGGAAGGGGCTGGGGGAGGCCGGACGCTCCGCTGGTGCCAACGAGCGTTAACATCACACGCCTTTGCCGATTCCCACCGGCCCTGGGTTCACACAGCACCCAGAGCCACTCCTCTGCCCCCGCGCCGCACTGTGGAGTAAGTTTACGGGGGGGGCTGGGCTTTAGAGACAGGGCAGTGTCTCTGCCGGTGCCCGCTCTGCGGCAAACGCGGGGCAGAGATTCAGGGCACAGGCTCAGGTGTGTGTGGTCACGGCACGCTCCCCCTCGGGGATACGACCTGGACTGGCACACAGGGCGTGGGTAACGAATGGTAGATCAGTGAGCTCCCTGACCGTGTGCCCGAGCTCCCTGCAGGAATGGCCTTGCCACAGATCTCATTGCAGAGCAAGGAGCCCAGGGTGATCGGGGGCCACCCTCGCTGCCCTGCTCTGCCCCCGCAGCACAGAGCAGGCAGACAGCCGCCGTGATCGGCAGAGAGCTGGGACAGGCACTCCTACCCCCAGCCCCCTTTTAGCCCTAGCAGAGGGGCCTGGCCCAGGCCCCTGCTGCATGAACGTCTCTCGGGGATACTGATCGGCCAGCGCAGGCCTGAGTCCCCCTCTGCTCATCTGCCCCCCGGGACAGGGACCGAACGTTGCACAACGTTTCTGCTCTTTTGTCTCTGAGCAGTTTGCAGGGAGGGGGAATCGGTGCCGCTCACCTGTGCTGGGGGCGTCCAGGATTCCTCTGTCCCTCTCGCCCTGGGGAGCGGTGGCGTGTGGCTCTTCCCCTCGCTCCATTTTACAGATCATTTCCGGTTTGGGGCCTGCAGAACCTGGGCATGGGGAGAGACCCACAGTCTGGGTTTCCTGTGTCCGCCGCCGGAAGAGGCGATTTGCAACGCGTCGGATGTGAGTGGGAGATGCTGTCACGGGGGCTCTTCATCCGACTGCAAACCCCTTGGGGCAGGGACACACGGGGGGCTACTGACTGGGATGTGCCCAGCTCCCGCAGTGCTGTGTCCACACGTAACAGCAGTGTGTGAACCGGAGCCGCCCTGCGAGGTGCAGCCCACGGGACCTGGAGCGGGTTTGAATTCCTCACTCCCGCTGGGAGAGGCAGCTGCCGAGGGATGGGAGGTACCTGCAGCCCCTGGGCCCGGTGGAGGGGACAGAGCGGTTCAGCCCCTTTCCCAGGCACGTCTGAAGGGACATGTGGGTGCCCTGCAGGATTTCAACATTCCCTTGAAAAGGGCTGGCGTGGGGCTGGGCCGTACCTGGACCATGCACAGAGCTCACTCGCTGCCCGAGAGGCGCGGTCTGAGACTGGCTAGATCCCTCGGGGTGGATTTCATCCCACTCTGGCACCGGACAGGGCCTTTCACAGACTCTAACAGGGCCTGATCCTCACCCAGCGAGGCGATGAGCTCGTAATTCTCCATCATCACGTCCCGGTACAGCTCCCGCTGCCATTCGGCTAACGCCGCCCACTCCTCTGGGGAGAAATAGACCGCCACGTCCTCGAACGACACCAGGGCCTGAAACACAAGAAGAGTCCCCATTCGGGACCTACGGATTCAGTGGCATCTTTATCCACCATCCTCAATGGGGGCAGGCGGGAGGGGAGTCTGTGGGCACCGTACATGGTCACGTCCTCCAAGCTGCCCCACTCACCCCCCAGCCTAGGGCCCCACGGCCGGTTGAGTCACCTCCCTTTACCTTCCCCGAGACAGGTTCTATCTCTGATCTTCTGCGAACCAGCCCCATGTGGCTTCAAGCCTGGGGGTGTCCTGAGCTTGTCCTATGAGGGGTGTGGCAACTGCTCAGGAAGGCTGGCCTGGTGGGCACGGGGTGGGCTGGCACTCAGGTGACCTGGGGCGGTGCCTGGTTCTGCCACAGACTCCTCGTGTGACCCTGGGTACGTCACTTAGTATCTCCAGTGGCCAAATGGGAGGTTAACTCTTACCTCCTCCCTACCTTTGTCTGGGTTATTTAGATTTGCCTATAAGCACCTGGGGGCAGGGGCGGTCTCTGACTCTGGGTATATCCAGAGCCCACCATAATGGGACCCTGATCTAGGGCCATTAGAGCGTCACCGTAATACTACCAATTACCACGTTCAGCCCTGGTCTGTGCCTGGCTGAGAGTAGCCCCTGATCAACCCAGCCGGCACGCAGACCCGCCCGGCCGGTACGCAGACCCGCCCGGCCGGTACGCAGACCCGCCCGGCCGGTACGCAGACCCGCCCGGCCGGCCGGCACGCAGACCCGCCCGGCCGGCCGGCACGCAGACCCGCCCGGCCGGCACGCAGACCCGCCCGGCCGGTACGCAGACCCGCCCGGCCGGCACGCAGACCCGCCCGGCCGGCACGCAGACCCGCCCGGCCGGTGTCTAGATGAGAACATGCAGCTGCAGGGGAGGGAGAGATCCCAGGGGAGAGAGTTCGCAGCAGGCTCACTTGGGCTAAACTTAAAGGTGCAAATCTGCAAAGCGGAAAAAATTGGATTTTTGCCCTTTCTCGTGATGCATAAGGGCAGAGAGACTAGAACAGAACAGGAAGGGGGCAGGGGTCTGCTTGTTTTTTTACCTTACAGCTACGTCAGGAATATCAAGTCTCCTCTTCCCTGATCTTTGGGCGGACTGAGAAACGTGGCATGAGCTTCTCAGCCTCTCCTGGAAGGGCAGGTGGCACTGAGCCAAACTTTAGCTCAGAGAGCTTTTCTCGCAAGTCTTCCTTGGGCATTGGAGTTAAACAGGTGCCGGCACCACAAAAACAGACTCCACCGTGTTTTAAATAGCCACTGCCCCCTTCTTAGCCGGGCTTCGCTCACAGGGCACCTCTAACGCCCGATCTAGCAGGTCGGTCCGGTTTATTACCCTACGCTCACCCCAAGGCTCAGCGCTCCCCACTCGGGCAGTCAGTCTGGGCGCTCTCCGGTCAGCCAGAGACCCCCAGGGAGACCAGCCCCTCGTTCCAACAGAAAAACAAGCAGAACGATAACGTACAAATCTCCTTTGTGCATCATAAAGACGCAGAGGCCACAACAAACCGGTTTTAAAACATTCGCAGGTCCCCGGGAAGAAGCAGAGCCCCCAGAACTCAGGAGGTTTCGAACTCGGCCAGTGGGATCACTTCGTTATTCGTTACGACTCGTTTAGCACAATGCCCCATCAGCCCCCAGGTCCAAGGAGTTCTGGGAGCAGGGCTGGATGTCAGAGAGCTCCCCGACCCTGGAGACGGGGGGACTCCGGCACCTGGGCACCCACAGGCCTGGTCTACCCTTAAAAGGCAGGTTGACATGGCTACCTCGGTCAGGGTGTGAAAAAGTCACCCCCGCGCCCCAGCTGTGCCCAGCATCCCGCCCCCGGGGGACGGAAGACTGTCCAGCGCCGGGGCTGGGCACGGTCCTGCCCTGATGGTCCGGCCCCTTCTGCGGCTGCAGCCCAGGCACTGGGGCTACGCTGGCAGAGCGCCGGGACCGCGTCTGCAGCACCGTTTCCTGCCCCTCCAGCAGCTCCCGGGCCTGGCCCAGCCTGCGTGGGGCTGGCAGCGGGCGGGAGGGGTGATTTCCGGGAGACCCGCTGAGCCCACCCGGCAGAGAGCAGGGCTGCCCGGCTCCCAGGGACCGGCCCCTGCCCCTGGCACTGGAAAAGGATGCTGAGGGCAGCCCCATGCACAGGGCAGGAGCCTGGCCCTGCCCCCGGGGGCACCGGCTGCGCCGGGATGTTTCTAGGGGATGCACCGAGCTCAGACTAGATGATCTAACGGCCCCTGGCCCTGGCCCTGGCCCCGGCCCCGGCAGCCGGGCGGGGAGGGGAAGGTGCCAGGGCAGCTCCCCGCCTGCAGGCGCCCCCAGCCGAGCCGAGCCGAGCCGCCCGCCCCTACCTGCGCAGCGCTCCCAGCGGCCATGCCCCCTGCGCGGCCCGGGACTCGGCGCTGCTCGGCTCCCGCGGAGCCTCCCGGCGCCGCTGCGCTTCCTCCGCCGGGCTGGGCCGGGGCCGGGGCCGGAAGGAGGCGGGCGGGGACGGGGGAGGAGCCGCTCACACAGCCCGGCCCAGCGCCGGGGAGGAGCAGCCCGGGGCTCGCTACCCACGAGCCGGTTCCCTCCACCCGGCCCCAGCGGGGCTCGGATCTGCCCCGGCCCGGCCCAAGGTCCCCAAACTCGGCCCTGGCCGGGGACCTCGGGCACCGAACCTGCGGCGGGGGCGCAGACCCCGGGGTCCCTCCCTTAGCCGGTCCGGTCCCACGGGGCTCCCCGGAACGGACCCCGGCTCCCCCTCCCTTAGCTGACCCAGTCCCACAGGGCTTCCCAGGGCCCCCCTCCCTTAACCAGCCTGGCCCCGCAGGGCTCCTGGGGGGAGCTCCCCTTCGGACCTCGGCTCCCCTTCCCTTAGCCGAGCTGGCCCCGCAGGGCCCCCTCCCTTAGCCAGCTTGGCCCGACACTGACGGGGCTCCCCAGGGCCCCCTCCCTTAGCTGACCCATTCCCGCAGGGCTCCCCGGGGACAGACCCGCCCCTACACCCTGGCACCACTGGCCCTGCAGGCCTCACGGGGACAGACCCCGGCTCTCTCTCGCCCAGCCCTGCCCGTGTAACGGGGCTGGGGAATAAAGGCAACGCACCTCTGCATTGCCAGCTTCACTTCCTTGGAAGGCCGAGTCACCGATTCCCTGCTCAGCGCGGGCAGAAAGCCGCTTTGGGTGGTTCTGTACCATTACCCCAGGACAGCGGAGGGGTGCAGAGCTCCCCGACGGGTGGGTCACGCACCGGCTGCATGCAGAGGCCTGGGTAGGGCTCAGGAGGGGAAGGGTGGAGCTGGGTAGGGCACGGCCCTACAGAAATACAGCACAAACAAGGGAGAAAATCTGATCGACCCTTGGCCCCCGGCACGTGCAGGGGAGGTGAAGAACCCAGAAAAGCCGGTGCTGCACCAGGTTCTCCTCCGCCCCCGGGGACTCCGCGATTTCACAGACATGCTGCACCGGAGCCCAGCGAGCGAGAACTGGACGGGTTTATTGGACACTGGGTCTGACAGCGGGAGAGTGTATTTATGTACCGCGCCGAGTTTCAGTGCATACGCTGCTTCGTCAGCCAGCCCTTCCCTTCCTGCGTGAAGGTGGCACATTTCTCACCTGAGCTGGTGAGTTACAGTCTTAGTAAAGAAAATGTTCTTCAAGCAGGACCCCATTGGTGCTGCTAACTCGCCTCGCCCGTCCCTCCTCGCCCACTCGAACTGCAGCATCATTGGCACCGCCAAAGCCGCCCGGGGGGACACGGCTCGACCCTGCGAAACGCGGCGTTCCCAGATTGCAGAGGGGACCCAGCACTGGCTCAGGCTCTGGCCAGGCTGAGAGCTGCTGCTAAAGCCAGCTTCAAACTGAAGTGGGGGACGAGGGCGATTTCGGTCGCTAGTAGCAGAAACTCTCCGGGCAGCGAAGCTCCGGGACAGGCCCCAAGGGAGGTCATGGAGGCCCCGGCCCTGGAGGTTTTCAAGAACCCGCTGGATGAACACCTGTCAGGGCTGGGCTGGGCTTTCGTGGTCCTGCCTCAGCCGGGCTCTGGACTTGGTCACCTCCCGAGGCCCTGTCCAGCCCTGCGCGTCTATGGCTCTTACAAGGCAAGAGGGTCGTCAGAAGGGCGTGACCGGAGGCTGGACGGGCAAGGCTGGTACTGCGGCTAGGACACGCTGGCGGGCAGCTGGGATTCACAAGCACCCACCGGCGAGTCGGTCCTGGCTGGTTAACGAGACCAGAGAACGGAGACTGGTCAATGGTGCCCCTAGCCAGGCTTTCGCCAGGTCGGCTACAGGCCCTTTACCAGCGAGCCGGGCTGCCCAGAGCAGACCCTGTACTGCGACTCTGGACAGACCCTGGGGTTTTCTCGGGCGAACCCAGCCTGCTGTCGCCTGCACTCCCCTGAAACCCCAGCCTAGAGCCAGCAGTCGTGGGCTGGAGTACAGCAAGCTGCCATCTGCACCTCCTCAGCAATGCTGCCTTCTCTCCCCGACGTGGGCCTTGCTGCAGCGAGATCTGCCCCTCGGGACCCCTTGGCCTGCGTGCTACCTGGGGCTCCGCCGGAAGATTTCTCCTAGGCCCCGCTCTTCTCTGCTAGGTACTGGCTATCGGGGCATGTCCAGCAGCCTCGCCTGCCAGGGTCGGCGACATGAGAGCTCAGAGAGCAGCACTGGGAACGTGCCGCAGGACTTCATGGCTAGGAGTCAGCGGCCTAAACAATGGGACCAGTGCACCCAGGGGGCAGCTGTCACCCTCCATCCGGCAGCAGCAGCTGGAACTAGCTGGATGGGAACCAATAAACAGCCAAAGGAAAAATCCTGGGGGAGGAGCTTGCACCCAGGGGCTCCAGAGCGCTCCCCCCACCAGGGTCGTGCTCCCCGCACCAGGGTGTAGCCCCGCTGGCGTACCTGCATTGCCAGGGTCATCTATCCTGCCACGTGCTGGGAGACAGGGCTGGGCGTCCTCCCCTGCTCCCGCGCTGCCCGAGCCGCCCCAGCCCCGCAGCCAGCTTTCATTTGTACTTGGTGAGGGCACCCAGGGGCTTGCGGGCGTGCGTGCGGGAGATCAGCATCTCGTGGATCTGGAGGAACTCGCTGAAGGTCTCCCCGTTGCCGTAGCCGGTCGGCAGCCCGCCGCCCGCGTGGGCCCTCTGGTGCCGCAGCAGGTCTCCGCGGTCGCCGAACCGCTGGCCGCACTGGTGGCAGGCGGAGGGCTGCTCCCCAGCGTGGCTGCGCAGGTGGGTGGTCAGGTTCGTCTTCCAGTTGAAGCTCTTGCCGCAGTGGGCGCAGGGGAAGGGCCGGGCCCCGGAGTGGGTGCGGCGGTGCAGGAGCAGCGAGCCCTCATGCAGGAAGCTCTTGCCACACTCGGGACAAGTGTGGGGCTCTTTGTGCACGTGGGTCTCCTGGTGGCGCACGAGGTTCTCCTTGCGCGTGAAGCTCCGCCCGCACTGGCGGCAGGCGAAGGGCTTCTCCCCAGTGTGCACGCGCTGGTGCGACAGGAAGGTCTGCTTGGTGCGGAAGCGCCGCCCGCACTCCGCGCAGCCGTGCGGCTTCTCCCCGCTGTGTAGCTTCAGGTGCCGCAGGAGGTTGCCCTTGTTGCTGAAGGCTTTGCCACACTGGCTGCAGGGAAAGGCGCCCACCCCAGCGTGCTGCCGCCGGTGCTTGGCCAGGGAGGCCTGGCTGCCAAAGCCCTGCCCACACTCCCCACACTTGTAGGGCCCCCCGCCCCCAGGGGCAGCGTGCTCCTCTGTTGGCTTCCCGCCCTGCCCAATGCTCCCCCCACACGGCCCCTCTGCAATGGGGGTTACAGGCACGGCTCCCGTCCCCATGCTGCCCCCCAGGTTCTCAGGCGCTGGGCAGGGTCTCTCTGGGGCCCCGTTGCTCTGGAGCTCAGCGCTGGCTGGGGAGTCCCTGACCCGCCTCTCGCCCCACAGGGGTTCATCGTGTCCGTTCCACACAGGCCTCCCCTGGCCCGGGCGCCCTTTGCGCCGACTCTGATTGGCGCTGGCTCCGGTCCTGGCCGAGCCCAGGGAAACTCTCGCTGCGTCTCTCCCAGTTAGCATCTCGCTCGCGTCCAGTCCTGCCGGCTCTTCCTCGTGACGCGTCCCCTCCTCATCAGCCCCCCGGGTCCCACCACCTGCCGGGAGAGGAGCGTCCAGGCGTTATTCCGTGTGCTGGGGAGTCGGGGGGTCCTGGGGACACAGCTACGGGCCCCGGGGACTCTCTGTGGGGCAAACTCAGGTGGAAACTCCCCCGGGACCAGTCCCTGTTTACAGCTCTGCCAGCTCAGAGCCTGCCCCCGGGTCCTCCCTGCATGTGACGTCCCTGCCCTCAGGCGCGTCTCACCCACACCCGCTCTCTACCAAGAGCAGGTCCTGTTGGGTCGCTGCTAGCCAGACTAGCTCCAGCCTCTGCCCGCCTTGCCGTGACGCTCTCACAGCGTGACACTGTCAGAAGGGAGAGGGAAACTCCTCCCGATTCTGTCTGCACATCCCACAGGACCGGTCCCCCCTGCTGGTCCTGGCGGGAGGGGGCGGAGGGACCCCGTGGGCTCTGCTCCGGCAATGACAAACGCACCGACTGACCCGCCGCTTGGAGCTCAGGCCCATGCCCTCCTCAGCACCAGGCACCGCACTCGCAGGTCCGGAAACGTTCCTGAACTGGGCACCACTGTGGCCAGCACAACAAAGTGCCGTGTGTCAGGAGCTGGCATAGGGACCCCGACTCCAGGAGCTTTGCTGGCCCCACTCACCCACGCCGTGGGGACCAGGAACACGTGTCTCTCCGGGGTCGTACGGCTCTTCCCCACGCTCCAGCCTAGAGACAATCTCCGGTTTCTCCACGGTGTCTCCTGTTCGATGGAAGACAAATGGATGGCCTGTCAAAAGCCTGTCAAATGGCTTAGCTAGCCAGTGCCCCGACGGGAGTCGAACGCGCACGCTGGCTGGCTTCTGTCGGGGCTGGTGTGTTTATGACACACCTGCCTTAGGAAGCCACCGAGTCTCACTGCGAAATGAAGACTAATCGGGGCACGTTCTGCCCACGTTCCAGGAGAGCACGCTACGAAGCCAGCCCTGGGTAGCAGACAGCGCCACTGCCCCAATAAAGGGCTCTTTACCCACAGAGGTGACCAGCTCGTAATTCTCCTTCATCACGTCCTGATACAGCTCCCGCTGCCAGTCCTTCAGTTCCTTCCACTCCTCGGTGGTGAGATAGACCGCCACCTCCTCAAAGGTCACCGGCACCTGCAACAGAACAGCCCTGCTGAGCCACGCCCCAGGGACCCTCTGCCCTCACCCCCCGTGGCACGGCAGTCGGCCGCCTGGACGGGAAAGGCCCTGAGCCGTCTTACGTGCTTATGAACCAGCAATTAACGATGCTCCTAAAGCAGAAATCAGGGAAGCCCCTCAGAGCCAGGAAGCCCCAGGCACTGACAGGGGCATTAGGCTGCCGGCTGGTGTTAAAAAAAGGTTTTCTGCTACCCAGAGGCCTAAAACCTAGCTGGCACTGTGCTGGTGCCCCACCCCTTGGCCAGCCCGGGGCCTTTCCCTTGGTCCCCTCTTGCCCAGAGCCTCTGAGTGTCCAGCACTTCGCTCTCCTTACCGGAGCGGGTCTCACCTCGTTTGGGGTGTCGTTCCCCTGTGCTGGAAGCATCAGGACTTTCGCTCTCGAGTACTGATGGTCCCAGACATACGGCGCCTTCTCTCGCTTTGCTTTTCTAGCCGATGCCTTGGGCTTGGGGCCCACGGAGCCTGTTCATGGGCAAGAGAACACGTGCTGTGTCCTGCAGTTGCCAGGGCCTTGCCAACACGCACTGCGCCAGCCATTGTCTGCAACGGGAATTTCTCTTGCGAGCTGCCCCCAGCTGGTAGTTCCCGTGATAGGATACTGGCTGCCTTTCAGACAGCTGGGTCCCAGGCCATCTAGCGCCCACAGCCAGCACCCAGCCCCTTGGATTGCACTTGGGAGTGAACAGGCAGCTGGTGCAGGGCCCAGGGTACGTGCCCACGGCTGCTGCTAAGACATCCTTCACCAGCTCAAGGCCCTGGGAACTGCGTGAAGGCAGCTTGGCAGTAACCCAGCGGAGAGGTCACAGGGACCTGGATCACTGAACAGTTCTCACAAGCTAATCCCGAGAGTCCAGGAGCTGGGTCCAACGGGACAGCACGCCGTGCCCCAGCACCTCCAGGCTTGGCAGTTCATAGCCCTGGCACCTTTGGGCTCCCGGGCAGCAGCCGCCTCTCTCCGAACGCCCAGCTCTGAAGGCAGCGCCCCTGCCAGCGGCCGCGCAGAAGGGTGGCAATATCGCACACCATACCACCTTCCCTTCTGCGCTGCTGCTGGTGACAGCGCTGCGTTCAGAGCTGGGCATTTGGCCAGCAGCCACCCCCAGTCGCCCGGCCGCTCTCCGGCTGCCCAGCCAGTGCTTAATTTGTGCTGGGGCTCAGCTCCAACCTGTCTTTCATTACTCATTAAGCACCGACAGCCAGGCTATGCACTCTAATGGCAGAGGGTGGGGGGACATGTCCTCCATTAGGAGGCACCCCCTGGCTATCGGCATACCCCTGCTGGGATGGCACCAACAAATAGGGGGCTGAAAGTGATGGATGAACTGCCCAGGCACACCAGCGCACTGGGCCCGGAACACGTCCCGCCACGGAGTACAGCACTGCAGCGCCCTCGTCAGGTGGGACGTCTCCGATGTTCAGCCACCCGCCAGGCTTTCTACACATACGTCAGTGCCAGAGTCCCATGGGAATGTGAGATCCCCCTGAAGCCAGCCTTGGCGTGTCCAAGACGCTGCTGCTCCTGCTAATAAAGGGATCCTCACCCAAAGATGCCACCAGCTCGTAATTCTCCATCATCACGGCCCGGTACAGCTCCCTCTGCCATTCCGCTAACGCCGCCCACTCCGCCGGGGAGAAATAGACCGCCACGTCCTCGAACGTCACTGGGGCCTGAAATGCAACCGTGGCCCACTCAGCACCGTCGGCTCCAGTCCAGCCAGGCAGAGGCAGGGGTTAGACACACACAGGCTCCCCAGACGGTTCTCTAACCTCTCACGACTTACAGCTTGTGCTAGAAGAACCATTATCCCAGCCTGGTGCTTGAGTCAGGCCAAGCTCCCAGGGACGTCAGTGCTGCGGGGGGGGGGGGGAGGGAGGGAGGAGGGCGCATTATATTAGCCTCTTTCACACAAGGCTAGTCCGGCTAACGAGCCCCTAGTCCTGGCTCCGTGCCCCAATGGATGGAATTCCCAGGGGCTGGGGCCGACCCGGGAGTGGGGGACAGGACTGTGGGTCCCCTGGATTCACACTGATGCACGAGGAGCACCTCAGGGCTCCTTCCAGACAAAACACGTGTTACTGCTGTTGCAGACACGCCCCCCCCCAGGGGCGCAGGTGTGTATCTCCGGAGATCCTGCTCATCTGTTAGCGGGTCTGGCTCCCCTCCCTCTGTGTGTCTGGCCATGCAGGATCCCAGCTGCAGCCCAGCAGTTCTGGGGCTGCCCTGAGTTGTGCAGTGGGGTCCCACCCCCTGGCACCAGCCTCTGCGTTTTGCCCTGTGGTTGCCAGAAGGCCCCTGGCGGTGAGACTTTCTCAGGCGGCTCCTCGCTCCCCTCCCAGGGAGACCCCGTCAGGCTGGGCTGGCAGGGGAGACCCTCACCCTACAGACAAAGGTGGGACCCGATAGTCACACCTGCTGCGGCTCCCACAGCCCCAGCGCTTCCAGGCTACCCTACAATAACAAACCTGCCAGCTGCTCCCGGGCAGGACAAGCAAGGCAGCCAGGTCAGGCCCGGGGCCCGATTCTCGCCCGGCCTCGGCGTGACCGCCCGGGGCTGGAGACTGACACACCGAGGCAGGGCGAGAGGTGCCGGGGCCGCCAGCCACGGGCAGGGCTGGGGGCCGAGCGCGCACAGAGCGCCGGGCTCCCCCGCTCCCCGCAGCCCGGGCTCGGCTCCCTCCAGCCCCACGCCCCCGGCCCAGCCCTACCTGCGCCGGCATGGCCCGCCCGCCGCCTCCGGCCGCTCCGCTGCGCTCCCAGCCGCGACGCGCCCCCAATGGCTGCGCAGGACCAGCGCGGCGCGCCCTGGGCGCACGGGAGGGCGCAGGGGCCGGGCCGGGGGAGGCGGCGGGCCGGGGGCCGGTCCCCGCTCCGGGCGGGGCGGGAAGCGGTCGGCCCGGCGGACGGGCTGGGCCCCTGGGAGCCAGCGCGCGGCGGGACCGGCCCGGGGGCGCTCCGGAGCCGAGAGCTGGAGCGGGGCTCGCCGCTGGGGCTTTGTTCCGGCTCGGTGGGAAGGGCAGAACTACAACTCCCAGCATCCCCCCGTGCCAGGGGAGACCCCGGCTAGCGCCCCTAACGCCCCCCCCGGCCGCCTGGCTCCAGCTGGAGTCTCGCCTCCGGGAGCCCCGGGGAAAGGGACCGTCTCCGGGGGGTGTGCAGCGCCTGGCGCAGGGGGACGGGGCCGGGACTGGGCTCCTGGCGCTAGGGGAATACAGAGAAATCATCCCCCGCCCCTCCGGATTCCAGCCACCCCCAGCCTAGGTTGCTAACTTTCTAGTCCCACAAAACCGAACAGCCTAGCCCCGCCCCCTCCCTGAGGTCCCGCCCCCTCCCCGAGGCCCCAGGCTGGGGGGTGGGGCCGAGGGATTTGGAGTGCGGGAGGGGCTGCGGGGTGAGGCAGGGGGTCGGGGTGTGGGAGGGGGCTCTGGGCTGGGGCAGAGGTTGATGCAGGCTGCAGGGGGGTGAGGGCTCCAGGCTGGGGCCAGGGATGAGGGGTTCAGGGTGTGGGAGGGGGCTGTGGGCTGGAGCAGGGGTTGAGGTGAAGGGGGTGAGGGCACAGGCTCTGGGGTGGGGCCAGGGGTGAGGGGTTTGGGGTGCAGGAGGGTAGTCTGGATTTGGGGGGGGCTCAGGGCTGGGCAGGGGCGCAGGCTCAGCTTGGGTGGCTCCCGCGTAGGAGCCGGACCTGCTGGCCGCTTCTGGGGCGCAGTGCGGTGCCAGGACAGGTAGGGATTAACCTGCCCTAATGCCGCAGCGCTGCCCACCGGACTTTTAACCGCCCAGTCAGCGGTGCTGACCGGAGCCGCCGGGGTCCCTTTTCGACCAGGGTGTTCCGGACACTGGTCACCCTACATGAGCCCCCTGCTAATCCGAATCCCGGAGACCCCGGGCCCAGCCCCGCCCTAGAACAGACGCTCCCCCAGCCTGGCGCACTCGGGGATCAGAGACGCTCTTCCCCCGAGAACGCGGCAGGAGACCCAACTGGCAAAGCAAGGGCTACCCAGCACCGGCATGGGCAGGGCCCCTGCAGGATACAGGGTCCGAGACGCAAACAGGGCCCAGGCCCAGGGCGAGACGGGCTCTAAGGAGCTGAGGGGGAAGGGCTCGATGAACGGTGCAAGGAGAGACGGGGCCTGCCCCCAGGTCAGTATGTAAAGCCATGTGGGGCGAGCTGGTCCCACCCAGCGATGCAACGAGCTGCCCACGGGCAGGGAGAGTAGCTGGCATGGCTTTGGGAACAAGAGACCTCGCCCCGAGTTAGCACCAGGGACAGAAATACCTCGGTGCTGGAGCCGGATTCAGCCCGTCGGTGGGAACGCTGATGCGCTGCGGCTGAATCCGGCTGCCAGGAAGGGGCTTTCCTGGGGACATTTTACATTTTAATCAAAAATTTCTTGGGAATTTGTTGAGGTTTTGTCAAAAACAAACCAAAAATTGTTTTTTGGCAGCTGAAAAGTGGAACGTTTTGTGCGTACGCTTTCCAACACCGGCCTTGCAACGACAACACAACCCTTGCCATTGAGTCAAAGAACGTTTTTCCGTGGAAAAAGCTTGGCTGAAAAATGTGTGGCCGGCTCTAGACACGTGAGGGCCGAGCTCCGACCCTGCACTGCAGCCTGCTGGGAACTGTGGTCTTTCCTTCCCGCCTGCTGAGAACCAAAGCCAAGTTCTCACAGCAGACAGACACCAAGGACGACTACCAAGGCCACCCAGATGGGGGGAGGGCAGAGGGACAGTTTGCCCTGAGCCCCCCAGTTGAAAGAGCCCCCAACCTCTGTGCCCCGGTGCACCAGGCTACGATGCTCAAAGTCAGGAGTTGAGCCCAGCCCCACAGGACAGGAGCCACAGCTGTGGGGCCAGTGCCGGGGGTTCAATCTCCAAGCCCCTGACCCCAGGGCCTCCCTTCAGTGGTCATTTTTGGGAGGGGGCATGGTGGTGCCCCAGGTGCCCCCAAAAGCTCGGGGCAGCCAGGCCTTGAGGACTCTCAGCTATGGGAGCCCAGGGGTCTTGGACCCGCAATGACTGGGCCCCACTGTCACCCAGCGCGCTGGCTCCACTGGGATCTCATCCCCTTTGCCAGGATAATCGAGATCTTTCCCCCACCCCCCAAGTTACTGGCTCTGGCCTGGCTTCCGGATCCCACTCCCTCCCCAGCGGCTGCCTCCCACAGCCACTGTGTCCCCCCCCCCTCCCCGTGCGCTCAGCCCACACCACTGCTGGGGGAGGCGAGTCCCAGGCTGTGGCCCCTGCAGCGAGGCAGACAGACGAAGGGAGAGGAGGTCTCGGGCCAGCACGTTCTGGCCTTGTGACGTTATTGACATAAACTGGGACCGTATAGATCATTGTTGCAACCAAGGTCCTGTAGTGGCACCCAAATCTTGTATAAAGGGGGTCAAATGGGGTGTCTAAGACAAGGTTATGGTTTACTGGTTATGATTATGCTGTCTAGATGTGTGTATCAGTTTTGTAGTTGAAGTTATGAATATTGGCTCTATACTGTCTGTATGGCAAACTTATGCTATGCTTCTGGGTGACATCCCAGACAAGCTGAGATTAGCTCTGCCTAGCCTGCTTGATGGCCCATTAAGGACCATCAGCTATACAATGGACCCATTGAGAGAAGGCAGATACGCCTTGTACCTCAGCGAAGTATGCGGGGACTGGCCCATGTGACTCCAGACTCCATGTTGCTGTAATCTTCCACAGTAAGAACAAAGAGGTGTTCTTACACCTGGAAAAGACTATATAAGGCTGATGCCTGATCTCCATCTGGTCTTCAATCCTGCTTCTTACCTCTGGAGGAACTTTGCTACAAGCTGAAGCTTTGAACAAAGGACTGAGGACCCATCCCAGCGGGGGATGTATTCCAGAGACTTGATTTGAACCTGCAGTTTATTCCATCGCTGCTGCAAGCCTGAACCAAGAACTTTGCCATTACTGTATGTAATTGATTCCATTTAACCAATTCTAACTCTCATCTCTATCTTTTTCCTTTTATGAATAAACCTTTAGATTTTAGATTCTAAAGGATCGGCAACAGCGTGATTTGTGGGTAAGATCTGATTTGTATATTGACCTGGGTCTGGGGCTTGGTCCTTTGGGATCAGGAGAACCTTTTTCTTTTACTGGGGTATTGGTTTTCATAACCATTTGTCCCCATAACGAGTGGTACTGGTGGTAATACTGGGAAACTGGAGTATCTAAGGAGATTGCTTGTGAGACTTGCAGTTAGCCAGTGGGGTGAGACTGGAGTCCTCTTAGTCTGGCTGGTGGTTTGCCTTAGAGGTGGAAAAAACCCCAGCCTTGGGCTGTAACTGCCCTATTTGAGCAATTTGTCCTGAGTTGGCACTCTCAGGTGGGTTCCGCCAGAACCGCATTGTCACAGTGGCGTAGTCGTGCTTGGATCCACAGAACCAGGTCAATTAAGCTTTGGGTCAGAACCCCACGCTATCCAAATTTGAATTTTGGGATTGAGAGTTTTGTTGGTTAAAGAGCTGCTGCAATGGCTGAGCAAAGAGCATATGAGGGACTTGGGAAAAAAGCCCTGGAAAATTTGTGTTCAGAAAAGAGGATAAGCTTTAGAAAGAAAGCTACAAAGGAAGAATTGAGAAATCTGCTAATAGCCAGTGATCAGGGGGCAAGAGCACAGCCCTTACCTGAGGCTGCAGAAGATGCAGAAAAAATTAGGATGCAAAGGGTGACAAGTCAACTGCAATTTGAGCATGAACAGAAGCTGGCAGATCTTCGATTGCTGGAGAAGCACAAAATAGCAGAGTTAGAAAGAGAGAGAGAGAAAGAGGCTGCTGAGAGAGAGAAAGAGGCTGATCAAAGAAAGAAGGAGGCTGAAGAGAGAGCCCGTAAGGGGCGTCTAGAGCTGCTCGCTGCTGAGCAGGAGACTCACAGGATGGAACAGGAGACTCACAGGATGGAACAGGAGACGGCCAGACTTCAGCTCCAAGTAATGGAAGAGCGGAGAAAGTCATCCCCACCTGGTACTCCACTTCCCCCCCGCCATGAGAAAAACTGGGAAAGGATGTGTCCCATTTACAATGATACTGAGGATATAGAGGCGTTTTTGTCTACCTTTGAACGCCTCTGCAATCTGTACCAGATCCCTGAGGGTCAGCGAATGCCTGTCCTGCTAACCAGACTGACTGGAAAAGCCAGGGAGGTGTTTAATGACTTGGGGGAACAAGAAGCGTTAAATTATGAGCGGTTTAAGGATTCTGTGTTAAGGCGATTCAAGGTTACTCCTGAATCTTACAGAGTTAAGTTTAGAGAGTTTAAAATGCCTAAGGATTGTACTTTTGTAGAATGTGCTCATAAGCTGATGGGTTTTGTTAAAAAGTGGGTTATGGGAGCCAAGGTTCATGGGAGTTTTGAAAAACTGCTGGATTTAATAACTTTGGAACAGTTCTTAGACATTGTGCCTGACAATGTGAGAGCAGCTGTGTGTGACAGGGACCCTGAGTCAGTCCTACGGGCAGCAGAGATTGCCGATGCCCATACCCAAAACAGGGCTCGAGAAGGGTGTAAAACCCCGGGGAAAACTGATCACCAGTCTCCCCAGTTCAAGAGGAGGGAAGGATTTAAAAATAAACCTGACTCTTCTAAAGGAGTTCAAGGGGGCCCGGAGGGTAGGAACTCACATCCCAGGACGGAACAGGTTACATGCTATCGCTGTGGTATGCTGGGCCACATGAGACCAGACTGCCCGACACTGAAGGGCAGCCCAAAACCAGCAACCCCAAATGCCACGGCCAATGCTAACCCTGTTGTTGTAAACTCACAGGCAAGCCACACAGAGCCCAGCATTGGTGCCCTGTGTGCAAATGCTGTTTCTGTTGTCTCTGAAGGATTTGACCTTAAAACTCACATTAAAGCTAAATATGGGGGAAATAATGCAGAGTTTATTAGCAGTGCAGAAGTGAATGGAGTGAGGTGTATGGCATGGAGGGACACCGCAGCAGATATTACTCTGGTTAAAGCAAGTCTTGTCAGGAAGGAAGATTATTTGCCAGGTGAAGATGTAACTGTTGTAGCCTTATCTAAGTATTTTGTCAGGGTGCCTTTGGCTAAAATCCACCTGAAATGGGAGGGATTGGAGGGCACCATGGTTGTGGGAGTAAAAGACATAATCCCTAAGGATATTATGATTGGAAATGATATTAAAGCTATGGTCAGTCAAGTTAATACAAACCAGGCACAAGAGAGGATTGATCCTAAGGTTGTGCCTATGGAGGGTTTCTCCAAAAGTTTGTCTTTGGAAAGTAGCTGTTTGGCTGTGAATGAAGTTTCTGAATGTCTATCTAATGTCTCAGAAGTAAATCTGGAATTAGATCAAGCGAAGGGAGAGGAGAACAAGGAGATTTTGGATGAGCCTAGGCAGTCTTGTGAGCTGATGGCTTTATCTAGTCAGCAGTTTGGGAAGGCAAGGAGAGTGGAAGATGAGTGCCCCTATACCTTATCTGTTTCCTGTGCGAAGAACAGTGACAGTGAAGGAAATGTGCCTGTGTCTGTCAGGGGTGTTGACTTGCCTATGGAGGAAGCTACCCCAGTCTCCAAGCAGTTGTCTGTGAACAGCCCGGTGTGCTGGGACAAGGGAAATGAAATCCCAAACAGTATGTCTAGTAAAGGAAAATGCGTCTCCAACTCTTTTTTGTCTGTGGAGCAGACAGAAGGTGCCTTTCGGCCTGTGATGGTTGAGAGTAATTTAGTTGTCTCAGAGTTGGTTCTGGATTCAACCAAAGCCCAGGAAGGGAATGGTCCTAAGTTTGCATCTGCTGGGGAGAATGGCCCCGTAACTAGGTTGCATCCAGTTAGTGGCTTAGCAAAATCCCAGAGACCAAACAGTTCTGGTGCTTGTATTTTGCCTGTTGCTCATGTGTGGTTGGAGAAGGGTGTAACAACTCTGTCTGATCAGGGTGATACCCTAGCCAGGGCACAAGGAGAGCAGAAAGGTAATTTGGTTGTGTTACCTATGGACAGTTTAACAACTTGTAGCAAAAAGGAAAAAATTCCTAAGCTTGTGTGTGGCAAAGAGAAGGGAAGTATTTCTAACCTTTTATCTAGGAAGTCTATGGGTTCGCCTGAAAGGGGATTGTGTAGAGATCTGCCTGATGGGCCAAAGGTGATCCTGAATGTAAGTAAGACCCAGACAGAGTCTGTTGTTGCTCAGGAAAGTGTGCCTTTAGAGCAAGCCCTAGGTGAAGAGGGTAAGGGCAGAATTTCTGTGAGGGGTGAATTGCTGCTTAGAAAAGCTCCTGGAGAAAGGAATCCTCATGGTACTCGGTGCAAGCAGTTCCCTGCAATTGAAGGGTGTGAGAGTGATTTAATCAAGGAAGTTTCAGTTCCTAGCAGCCAAAAATTGTCTGTTGTGAAGGGATCCACTAACTTTCCTTGTAAAAGATCCAGTGTGGGTAGCTTTGAGAAGGTCTCAGAGGAAGTAAAAGTTGTTAAGGGATTGAGGCATCCCTATAACCAAGTGGCTGTGTGGGGCCAACTTGTTGGGGAGACAATGGTGTTGGAACAGGAATGTCTCCTTTCTGATTCTTTAAATGAGCAGTTTGTGCTTCAGGGTTTGAGGACAGATTTGGTTACTGATGTGTCAGAGCAGAGCAGTTTTATGGCTGAATGCTTGAGGATGCGGGGAAGAGGAAGCAAACTCTCACCCGCAGACTTTTTGGATTTGTGTGGTATCTCTTTAAGACAGAGTCCAGCTTGGGGATGATAGCAGTTACGAATATGAAAACTGGTGGACTGGCTCTGGTCTGGGGTAGTGCAAATTACTTGCCTGGCTGGGAAAGGAAGGACTTGCTAATAGCTGTTAGCACAGAGGGCCCACCCCATCAGCCAGTGAATTCTGTTAAGCAAGAGAAATCAGGGTTTGATCCTGCAGGACAAGGAGGAAAGAGAAAACTGAATTTTGCAAAGGGAAGCCACAGGTTAACCCTAAAATGCCCAAACTCCAATGGTATTGAGCCAAAGGGGTGGCATGACAAACATGACTGTAGATGGACACTTGCAATGAACTTGTTGTTATTGCTAAATTTTGTAATTAATGTGTTGCTATTGCCACAAACGGTAAAAATATACAATGTGCCTAATCTTTTGGAGAATTCATTGAACATGTTAAAAGGAATACATGAAAACACACGTTATGTTAAAAGGCCTTGTTACACTGGGGTTTCACAGGCAATGCATATAAACAATATGGGAACTTTTCACAGGGGAGAGGACATTCCAGACCTAATGTGCTGTATGAAAAGGAAGACTGAGGCACACTACCATATTGCTTTCATGGCTAAATGCCAAGATTCCTGGACTATGAAGAACATTAATATCTGCATTTATTCGATGTTAATTGGGTTCCAAACATTGGCCCGAGCTTGTATGGATAAAGTAGCAGTTTTCTTTAGCTCTTGGCAAGATCACATGGCACATACAGGAACCATGCTGCCAGAGCAGATCCAATCCACTATTGTTCTAACTAAGTGTTACCTTGAGTTTGTAAAGAGGTTCAATCATGTTACTGAACATGACTTTGATGAACCATTTCTGTTATACACTGGTATGGCTTCTAACCCAATACTAGCTGTAGTGAGACAGAACCCAGGATGGGGAGCTCTTGGGATGCAGTCAGTGATGTTTGTGTCATCCATTCCTGCATCAATTTTGCGTTGGGGGTGTGACGTTATTGACATAAACTGGGACCGTATAGATCATTGTTGCAACCAAGGTCCTGTAGTGGCACCCAAATCTTGTATAAAGGGGGTCAAATGGGGTGTCTAGGACAAGGTTATGGTTTACTGGTTATGATTATGCTGTCTAGATGTGTGTATCAGTTTTGTAGTTGAAGTTATGAATATTGGCTCTATACTGTCTGTATGGCAAACTTATGCTATGCTTCTGGGTGACATCCCAGACAAGCTGAGATTAGCTCTGCCTAGCCTGCTTGATGGCCCATTAAGGACCATCAGCTATACAATGGACCCATTGAGAGAAGGCAGATACGCCTTGTACCTCAGCAAAGTATGCAGGGACTGGCCCATGTGACTCCAGACTCCATGTTGCTGTAATCTTCCACAGTAAGAACAAAGAGGTGATCTTACACCTGGAAAAGACTATATAAGGCTGATGCCTGATCTCCGTCTGGTCTTCAATCCTGCTTCTTACCTCTGGAGGAACTTTGCTACAAGCTGAAGCTTTGAACAAAGGACTGAGGACCCATCCCAGCGGGGGATGTATTCCAGAGACTTGATTTGAACCTGCAGTTTATTCCATCGCTGCTGCAAGCCTGAACCAAGAACTTTGCCATTACTGTATGTAATTGATTCCATTTAACCAATTCTAACTCTCATCTCTATCTTTTTCCTTTTATGAATAAACCTTTAGATTTTAGATTCTAAAGGATCGGCAACAGCGTGATTTGTGGGTAAGATCTGATTTGTATATTGACCTGGGTCTGGGGCTTGGTCATTTGGGATCAGGAGAACCTTTTTCTTTTACTGGGGTATTGGTTTTCATAACCATTTGTCCCCATAACGAGTGGTACTGGTGGTAATACTGGGAAACTGGAGTATCTAAGGAGATTGCTTGTGAGACTTGCAGTTAGCCAGTGGGGTGAGACTGGAGTCCTCTTAGTCTGGCTGGTGGTTTGCCTTAGAGGTGGAAAAAACCCCAGCCTTGGGCTGTAACTGCCCTATTTGAGCAATTTGTCCTGAGTTGGCACTCTCAGTTGGGTTCCGCCAGAACCGCATTGTCACAGGTCTGTTGGAGGCTCTTCTCCCGTAATTCCCGTCCCAGTCACCCTGGTAGCCCTGTGCATTTCAGGTGGGTCTTTGGTCTGCACACCTGGCCACGGTAGCCCTCTCCATGGGTGCAGGTGGAGCCCTGCACCCGTCAACATCTCTTGTGCTGCTAACGAGGCTGGGTAACGCAGAACCCTGCTAGCATCTCAGGGCCTCACCCAGGGGCTTCCTGGAGCCAACCGGGGTCTCTGCACTGGCTTGCACCGTCTCTGGCTCACACCCAGAGTCAGGGGCGGCTCTATGGTTTTTGCTGCCCCAAGCACGGCAGTCAGGCAGCCTTCAGCAGATTCGGCGGTGTTTCTGCGGGTGATCTGCCGGTCGCGCGCCTTCGGCGTACCCGCCGCCAAATTGTCGCCGAAGCCGCGGGACCGGCGGACCTCCCGCAGGCATGCCGCCGAAGGCACCCTGACTGCCGCCCCAGGCATGTGCTTGCTGCGCTGGTGCCTGGAGCCGCTCCTGCCCAGAGTGAACATGTCACTGGACCTGCCTGGAGCTGGGGGAGCACAGGGAGGGCACCAGGAGCTGCTGGAAAAGCTGCAGTCCCACTGCCCGTGCACCCTTGTGAGCTGGCCTCCCGCAGGGATGGGGGGATTGGTCTGGGACCCCCAAACGCACACACCTTAAACTAAAATCATTGGCTACAGGGTTATCATTCATTTATTGTGTGCTGTTCTGATTAATTAACATGTCATGTATAATCGTTGTATGCTAAATAGAGTTCAGTTGTAGGAGAGAGGTAAATAGTGGTGTCCCCCAGGGGTCTGTACTGGGCCCAGTCCTAGTCAACATATTTATAAATGATCTGGAAAAAGGGGTAAACAGTGAGGTGGCAAAATTTGCAGATGATACAAAATTATTGAAGATAGATAAGTCCCAGGCAGACTGCGAAGAGCTACAAAGAGATCTCTCAAAACTGGGTGACTGGGCAACAAAATGGCAGATGAAATTCAATGTTGATAAATGCAAAGTAATGCACATTGGAAAACATGATCCCAACTATACATATACAATGATGGGATCTAAATTCGCTGTTACCACTCAAGAAAGTGATCTTGGAGTCATTGTGGATAGTTCTCTGAAACCATCCACTCAATTTGCAGTGGCAGTCAAAAAAGCGAACAGGAGGTTGGGAATCATTAACAAAGGGATAGATAATAAGACAGAAGATAACATATTGACTCTATATACATCCATGGTACGCCCACGTCTTGAATACTGTGTGCAGATGTGGTCGCCCCCTCTCAAAAAAGATATATTGGAATTGGAAAAGGGCAACAAAAATGATTAGGGGTATGGAACGGCTGCTGTATGAGGAAAGATTAGTAAAACTGGGACTTTTCAGTCTGGAAAAGAGATGACTAAGGGGGATACAATGGAGGTCTATAAAATCATGACTGGTGTAGAGAAAGTAGATAAGGAAGTGTTATTTACTCCTTCTCATAGCACAAGAATTAGGGGCCACCAACTGAAATGAATAGGCAGCAGGTTTAAAACAAATACAAGGAAGTATTTTGTCACACAACGCACAGTCAACCTGTGGAACTCCTTGCCAGAGGATGTTGTGAAGGCTGAGACTATAACAGGGTTAAAGAAAGAACTAGATAAGTTAATGGAGGATAGGTCCGTCAATGGCTATTAGCCAGGATGGGTAGGGATGGTGTCCCTAGTCTCTGTTTGCCAAAAGCTGGGAATGGATGACAGGGGATGGATCACTTGGTGATTACCTGTTCTGTTCATTCCCTCTGGGGCACCTGGCATTGGCCACTGTCGGTAGACAGGATACTGGGCTAGACGGACCTTTGGGCTGACCCGGTATGGCCATTCTTATGTATAGAAGTATAAGACTGATCAGTAGTCAGAAGGGATAAGTATGTATTCGGTATCTAAGTAAGTAGGGATGAAACACAAGGCCTGTAGGCTGAGGTCTGCAAGATTTTAGCTTGGCTATTTTAGGCCTTGGAGCTAAGAAATGCCGACATAAGTAAGTGACCGAAGAATAACCCGATGCCCTAAGGTTGTGGGAAAAGACGAACCAAGTGGTGATATTGCGAAAAATTAGATTAATTTTAAATCACAAAAATGCTGTAGAGGCACCTCTGTCTCCACCACGTGCCTGACCCAGGGGATACAGGTTGTGCGTCAGTGCTAATGAGAATAAAGAGAACCTACACAGCCTATAGAAACCGGGGTCCCTTGAGTCTCTAGGGGACACCAGACCAATAAGAAAAAAGAGAGTTGACACTTTTATGGACATGCGCAGAATGTAGGAATAGGCTGAATCTCATTATAAAAAGGTGGTGCCCAGAGCAGGAAAATTGGGCTTCCCATGGGAAAACTCCAGCAGGAACCATCCCTCTACTGGTGATCAATCCATGAGAGACCCATCAGACCCTACGTCTATCCAGGAGGATGCGAGTATAACTGTATTTGTAACTAGTGCATAGGTCTGTATCGAATTTCGGTGGGCTTGGGTAATCAGAACTTTCATTGCAAGTTTCATAACACTTGTCAAACAGACAGACAAGCCCTCGTACTTGGGACTGTGCGTGCGGTCGCTGCCCTTGGTCTGTCTGGGTTCCTAGAGACTCGAACTCGGAAGCAAGGAGCAGATGTGACTTTCCCTCTGTTAAGCTTGAGACGGTAGCCACCGTAGAGCTGGGGCCACGGTGGTGTAATACCACATTACGAAATTCACACTTGACCCAACCCCTCTCCTGGCTGCCAGGTGCCCCCTCCCTGCTCCTGCCTGGCGTGGGAGGCAATGGCTCCCAGCCACAAGGGAGCCGCTCTTTGCGAAGGCCCGTTTCCGAGGCCCCCAAGGGATCAGGGAAGTGGCTGCCCTTCTTTGCAGGCCCCCCACTGCCAGCTAGCAGGCCCAGGGGCTGGCCAGAGCAGGTGTCCCCCCCCCCCCGCCCCTCCGCAGTGCGTTCAGAGGTGGAGCAGGACCGGCGACACCACCAACGTCCCAACCTCGTCCACCTGCAGACACCAGGGGCTGTTTGACTCCGAGCCGTGCCGGCTTGGACTTCTCTTCCAGTTCTTGGGGTGATGCCCTGGGTAACACGGCCGCATCTCCCCACAGCTTGCTGTGTATGCAGCACAGAGGGGCCAGGAGCTGGGGCGGGGCAGGTGTAGTGTAGTAAACTGCTCCCCGTAGTAATGTGCGACCGGTAACAGTTATTGATACATATAGATTGTAAGAAACTGCCATTGTAGTAAACTGCTACCTGATGTAGCAAATGCCTACTACAGGTAGCAGTTTCTTGCACTATAGTGTATGTGAAATTGCTATGTGTAGAAAAGTGCTATCTGTAGCAGTTATTGATACGTACAGATTGTAAGAAACGGCTTTTGTAAAAAGATGCTACTTGATTTTTACATACTTGAAAACTGTTATGTTTCAATCTTCCCTCATAGGTCACGTTTTCTAGACCTTACTTTTTTTCCCCTCTTCTCTGGACTTTCTCCAATTTCTCCACATCTTTCCTGAAATGTGGCGCCCAGAACTGGACACAATACTCCAGCTGAGGCCTAACCAGCGCGGAGCAGAGCGGACATCCCAGAGTAATGTTCTCTTTTTTTGCAGCAGCAGCGTTACACTGTTCACTCATATTCAGCTTGTGGTCCACTAGGACCCCCAGATCCTTTCCGCAGGACTCCTTCCTAGGTTATCATTCACAGACTTTATAGGTGTACTCTCTATGCCATTATCTCAATCATTGATTAAGATTTGGAATAGAAACTTATCCAGAACTGATCCCTGGAGAACCCCACTCGTTCTGCCCTTTCAGCCTGTGAATCACTGATAACTACTGTCGGAACTGTTTTCCAACTCGTTTTTCACCCATCTTATTTTAGCTCCATTTAGGTTGTATTTCCCTAATTTATTTATGAGAGGGTCATGCGAGACAGTATCAAAAGCCCTACTAAAGGCAAGATAGTCCATGTCTACCACTTCCTCCCTATCCACAAGGCTTGTTACACTGTTAAAGAATCATAGACTCATGGACTTTAAGGTCAGAAGGGACCATTATGATCATCTAGTCTGATCTCCTGCACAATGCAGGCCCCAGAATCTCACCCACCCACTCCTGTATCAAACCCCTAACCTATGTCTGAGCTATTGAAGTCCTCAAATCGTGGTTTAAAGACTTCAAGGTGCAGAGAATCCTCCAGCAAGTGACCCGTGCCCCACGCTGCAGAGGAAGGCGAAAAACCCTCAGGGCTTCTGCCAATCTGCCCTGGAGGAAAATTCCTTCCAGACCCCAAATATGGCAATCAGCTAAACCCTGAGCATGTGGGCAAGACTCACCAGCCAGCACCCAGCACTACCACTAATAGTCAAAAATCAATTAATTGACCAAATGAGGCTATCCCATCATACCATCCCCTCCATAAACTTATCAAGCTTAGTCTTGAAGCCAGATATGTCTTTTGCCTCCACTGCTCCCCTTGGAAGGCCTTTCCAGGACTTCACTCCTCTGATGGTTAGAAACCTTCGTCTAATTTCAAGTCTAAACTTCCTGATGGCCAGTTTATATCCATTTGTTCTTGTGTCCACATTGGTACTGAGCTTAAATAATTCCTCTCCCTCCCTGGTATTTATCCCTCTGATATATTTATAGAGAGCAATCATATCTCCCCTCAGCCTTCTTTTGGTTAGGCTAAACAAGCCGAGCTCTTTGAGTCTCCTTTCATAAGACAGGTTTTCCATTCCTCGGATCATCCTAGTAGCCCTTCTCTGTACCTGTTCCAGTTTGAATTCATCCTTCTTAAACATGGGAGACCAGAACTGCACACAGTATTCCAGATGAGGTCTCACCAGTGCCTTGTATAACGGTACTAACACCTCCTTATCTCTACTGGAAATACCTCGCCTGATGCATCCCAAGACCGCATTAGCTTTTTTCACGGCGATATCACGTTGATGGCTCATAGTCATCCTGTGATCAACCAAAGCTATCAGGTTGGTTTTACATGTGAGACTGCTTGAATTAGCTACATCAGATGGCCTTTTTTAGCAAAGTAGGACGTGTCACTGATGCAGGCAGCACGATCCTACAGAGAGCATTTTCACACACACACACACAGTAGGGATGTGCTACTTGTTACATTGCTATATCTGTGATGAAGCAAATTCCTACAGGTAGCAGTGTCTCACTCCATAGGGATGGGAGACTGCTATCTGTAGCAATTTGCAACCTGTAGCAGAGAGATAGTGAATTCTTACCATTAGCAGTTCCTGAGAGCTGCGAAGGGCCGTACCTGTGGACGCTCAGGTAAACAGTGTCTCATGGCCAGCCAGCGGCTTTCCCTTACAAGCCGCAACGCATAGCTGGAGAACCCCTGGCCTAGCAAAATAAGCAAACCTGCCCTGCTATTGTCATTAGGAGCAAAAGAGACTAATGCTGAAGACTGCAGCTGTCAGAATGTGACGTAAACAAGCATCACACAGATCTCTCTCTCTCTCTCGTTAGAAGAGCTTTCTGCCTTTGCTGAATATTTGAGAATCCAGTTGCACACAATGGCATGCGGAAAAACACTAAGGGCCAGACTGAGAGGCAAAATAACAGTTGCAAAAATGCAATCCCCATTGGTGGATTGACTCCAAACAAAGTTTTGACGCTAGGCCAGAAAGTCAGTCGGAGAGGAAATCAGATGATCCAACAGGATAAACATCTGCTCTAAAATGAGAAGAAAAAATGAGAATTAAAAATTCAGGGAATCCCAGCAGCAGATAAAACAACTTGGAAACTGCTGGGAGACTCTGCAATCAGATACAGTGAGACGGGATTCTTTGTTTCTGAGGGGATATGTGTAAAACGTTTCACTGAATTAAGTCTCAGGGATTATCTACACTGGCAAGTTAAAGCGCTCTAACTTGCTGGCTCAGGGGTGTGAAAAATCACACCCACACCCACACCCCCCAGCGCAGCAAGTGTGAGCACTTTCAGGCCCGGCTCCGGGCGCTCGGCGCTAAGCCCCTCGTCGAGGTGGGTTGCCAGGAGCGCCGCCACCCGCGGCAGCGCTTTGAACTTTGTAGTGTAGACGGAGCCTGGGTCGGTGAGATCAGACCGAGGGGCGGCCGTGACGGCCGTGGGGTGCCTGTGCCTTTGAGAACCCAGCCTTGGGAAGCCCACGCTGAGAGGGGCTGGCTGTGGGAGGGGGGGAAAAAAGCCCCTTTGCCCCCCACCATTTTTGCAAACACGGGTGTCTCAGTGCCCCTGGGGTAACTTCTCCCCCCTGTGCCCCTGCCTGGGCTGGGTTTTGCCTCTGTCACCCCCTGCCAGCGCCGCACCCCTGGGCTTAACCCCTGCTCCTCCCCCCTCCTTCCCCTGCCTCCCCCGACCAGTCAATTCCCGCCCCCTTCTCAGACCCTGCCCCCCCCCGATTCGCCCCTTTCTAGCCCCTGCCGAGAGCCGCCTGCGGAACCCTGGACGGCTAGTGAGGGCAGGGGAGGGGCAGTGGCGTCAGCAGATGCACCGCGCATGCTCCGTGCACACGGTCCGTGGCCCATTGCTACGCAGAGCGATTTACAGCGCGGGGCTCGGGCCGCGCATCTGGGGGTCCCGGGAGCTGCGCGGCGCGTGGCGGGGCCGAGGCCGGCGGTGAGCGCGGGGCCGGGGCCGGGGCCGGGTTTGTCTTTTCAGACATTTGCTTTGACTCCGGTTTGGGGGGTTGTGCTGCAGGGAGGGCGGGGCTGTGACCTGCCAGCTGCTCCCTGCCCCCCCCCCCCCGGGCTGTCCCCCCCCGGCTGCCCCCCATGCCTGCCCCCCCGCGGGGAGCTCCCCGCAAAGCCCCCCCGTCCCCCCCTCCTGTCCCGCTGGGAGCTTGTGTCTCGCGCTGCTCAGCATCGGCCCAGGGACTGTCCCCCCCCCGCCCCCGGTCGGTCTGTCGGCACCCGCTGGCTCTTGGCTCAGACTGGCAGCTCCTCGGGGCAGGGACCTGCCTGGCACCTGGAGCCCCTCGGTGCTACTGGGGACTAGGAACAGTCGGTCAGGGAGCGGGAAAGTGACACCAGATTGAACACCCCCGGCCTGCCTGCGCCCTGCGTTACCCCACCCCGGGGGCTGGCCTGGCGGGGGGTCTGGCCGCTGTGCCGGGCGTGCTGGGAGCGAGGCGCGGGACTGGGGAGAGGTGCGACGGCCGGGCTGGGGGCCGGGGATTGTAGGAGGGAGGAACGGGACTGGGGAGAGGTGCGACGGCCGGGCTGGGGGCCGGGGATTGTAGGAGAGAGGAGCGGGACTGGGGAGAGGTGTGAGGGCCGGGCTGGGGGCCGGGCGTGCTGGGAGCGAGGCACGGGACTGGGGGGAGGTGCGACGGCCGGGCTGGGGGCCGGGGTTTGCAGGAGGGAGGAGCGGGACTGGGGAGAGGTGTGAGGGCCGAACTGGGGCCGGGGATTGTAGGAGGGAGGAACGGGACTGGGGAGAGGTGCGACGGCCGGGCTGGGGGCCGGGGATTGTAGGAGGGAGGAACGGGACTGGGGAGAGGTGTGAGGGCCGGGCTGGGGGTCGGGGATTGTAGGAGGGAGGAGTGGGACTGGGGAGAGGTGTGAGGGCCGGGCTGGGGGTCGGGGATTGCAGGAGGGAGGAGCGGGACTGGGGAGAGGTGTGACGGCCGGGCTGGGGGCCGGGGTTTGCAGGAGGGAGGAGCGGGACTGGGGAGAGGTGCGACGGCCGGGCTGGGGGCCGGGTTTGCAGGAGGGAGGAGCGGGACTGGGGAGAGGTGTGAGGGCCGGGCTGGGAGCCGGGGATTGTAGGAGGGAGGAGCGGGACTGGGGAGAGGTGCGACGGCCGGGCTGGGGGTCGGGGATTGTAGGAGAGAGGAGCGGGACTGGGGAGAGGTGTGACGGCCGGGCTGGGGGCCGGGGATTGTAGGTGGGAGGAGCGGGACTGGGGAGAGGTGTGAGGGCCGGGCTGGGGGCCGGGGATTGCAGGAGGGAGGCACGGGACTGGGGAGAGGTGCGACGGCCGGGCTGGGGGCCGGGGATTGTAGGAGGGAGGAGCGGGACTGGGGAGAGGTGTGACGGCCGGGCTGGGGGCCGGGGATTGCAGGAGGGAGGCACGGGACTGGGGAGAGGTGCGACGGCCGGGCTGGGGGCCGGGGATTGTAGGAGGGAGGAGCGGGACTGGGGAGAGGTGTGAGGGCCGGGCTGGGGCCGGGGTTTGCAGGAGGGAGGAACGGGACTGGGGAGAGGTGTGAGGGCCAGGCTGGGGGCCGGGGATTGTAGGAGGGAGGAGGGGGACTGGGGAGAGGTGTGACGGCCGGGCTGGGAGCCGGGGATTGTAGGAGGGAGGAGCGGGACTGGGGAGAGGTGTGACGGCCGGGCTGGGGGCCGGGGATTGTAGGAGGGAGGAGCGGGACTGGGGAGAGGTGTGACGGCCGGGTGGGGGCTGGGGATTGTAGGAGGGAGGAGCGGGACTGGGGAGAGGTGTGACGGCCGGGCTGGGGGCTGGGGATTGTAGGAGGGAGGAGGGGGACTGGGGAGAGGTGCGAGGGCCGGGCTGGGGGCCGGGGATTGTAGGAGGGAGGAACGGGACTGGGGAGAGGTGCGACGGCCGGGCTGGGGGCTGGGGATTGTAGGAGGGAGGAGCGGGACTGGGGAGAGGTGTGACGGCCGGGCTGGGGGCTGGGGATTGTAGGAGGGAGGAGCGGGACTGGGGAGAGTTGTGGGGGCCGGGGATTGTAGGAGGGAGGAGCGGGACTGGGGAGAGGTGCGACGGCCGGGCTGGGGGCCGGGGATTGTAGGAGGGAGGAACGGGACTGGGGAGAGGTGCGACGGCCGGGCTGGGGGTCGGGGATTGTAGGAGGGAGGAGTGGGACTGGGGAGAGGTGCGACGGCCGGGCTGGGGGTCGGGGTTTGCAGGAGGGAGGAGCGGGACTGGGGAGAGGTGTGACGGCTGGGCTGGGGGCCGGGGTTTGCAGGAGGGAGGAGCGGGACTGGGGAGAGGTGCGACGGCCGGGCTGGGGGCTGGGGGCCGGGGTTTGCAGGAGGGAGGAGCGGGACTGGGGAGAGGTGTGACAGCCGGGCTCGGGGCCGGGGATTGTAGGAGGGAGGAACGGGGCTGGGGAGAGTTGTGGGGGCCGGGGTTTGCAGGAGGGAGGAGCGGGACTGGGGAGAGGTGTGACGGCTGGGCTGGGGGCTGGGGCCGGGGTTTGCAGGAGGGAGGAGTGGGACTGGACAGGAAGCTGCAAGAGGCCTCTGGGGCTTTCCCACGCAGAGCTCTGTTCCGCTCCCATCTCCTGCAGAGCACCCGAGCGCTGCTTGCGTGGAGGCTGGGCCATGCGAGCTGAGCAGGACGTCCCCATGGGTGAGCAGAGCAGGCGGGTGGCTACAGCAGAGAAAAAGGCAGCCGAGGTTAGAGGGCAGGGGACACAACTCCTCATTGGTCGGGATCTTGTCCTGGCTATGGACAGTTACATACTGGAGTTAGTAGTTCTGCAACTTCACATTTGAGTTACTTCCGAGCTCTTGAGTGAATCCCGTCTGGTCTGGTCACTGTTTCCTTGTGCTCCCCGGCTGTCTCTTGTCTCATACTTAGGTTGTCAGCTCCTTGGGGCAGGGACCGTCTCTTTGTTCAGTGTTTGTACAGCACCTCACACTGGGGTCCTGGCACATCGAATGTCCACAGGATACGTACCAAATCACTCCTAATATCTTGGTCATTTTTAAGTGTGATTAGAAATTTGCTGGCACAATGGAAAGAAAATAAGATAGTGCTGGGAGTGGGTGGATGAAAGGAAATAGTTTTTCAAACCACACGAGTTAGATCCTGTGGCATTGAGTTCCACAGGCTAACTGAGGCCGAACTTAGAATGATTCAGAATAGACTGGCCGTATATATGGCTAATGAGAACATCCAGAGACAGCGTGGTGAGGATTCGTGTGGGAAGGGCTATGAACCCGCCTGCTTCAGGGCATAAACTGACCCCTAACACCAGGGGAGAGGAAGGAGCTGACCCTGTGGGGAGATCCCATCTCGGGTTATCCCGTCACTGCCCACTGCAGGGGTTGCAGCCCCTTCCCTGCCACTGCTGGAGATGGGCCCTGGGCTGATCCCGTCTGGCAAGCCCTTGGCATCCAGCAGCCGTTGGACCGTTCCCAGGCCTGTTTGAAAAGGGGGCTTAGAAATGGACCCTTCCCAGGCGGCCAGGAGGTGTTGGCATTGCTGGGCCCAGTGCTCAGTGGGGCAGAGTGGTCTGGGGAACCTCCTGTTCTAGTGGGCGTGTCGGCGCGGGGGCTGCGCAGGTCGGGCCTGGGGGGCACACAGGTTGGGCACTGCTCTCACTCCCCTCCCTGTTTCAGAGCGGGGTCAGGATGCCGACTAGCGTGGTGAAGGTGAACAACATGGAGGTTTCCACTGAAGGCTCGGACAAGACCGTCATCAACATCAACGTCAGCCAGGAGTCGGCGCTGGCCTTCCTGGTCAGGTCCGTGCAACAGGCAAGGGCCAGGCCTGGGGCACCCGCCAGCAAGGGCCTTGCCAAGGGCTGCTACCGCGGGGAGCCGAAAGTGCTGGGGGTAAGTGCCAGCGTGGCAGGACGGGGCTGAGATCGGGGCGCCGCAGGGACACAGAGGTGCTTAGGGGGAGTGCCCAGTGAGCAGGAGTACGTCTAGAGCAGGAGTGCGGCTTACAATCCGCTGGTAAGCACCTAGAGGAAAATAGGGTCTAAGGAACAGCCAGCATGGGTTTGTCATGGATCAATTATCCCAGATCAGCTGAATTTCCTTCTGTGACAGGGTCCCTGGGTGGGGGAAGCTGTAGACGGGATAGATCTTGATTTTGCAAGACTCTGACACTGTCTCACATGATGGTCTCATAAGCCAACTAGGGAGATGTGGTCTAGAGGAAATTCCCATCAGGTGGTTGGAAGACCGAGAACGGAGCTGTCGGTGGTGCACTATGAAACTGGGAGTGCGCATCGAGTGGGATCCCGCAGGGGTCAGTCCTGGGGCGGGTACTAGTCACTAGTCTCATTACTGGCATGGAGAGTATTTACTTACACCACTTGTGGATGACCCCAAGCTGGCAGGGGCCACAGGCACTTTGGAGGACAGGATGAGACTCCAAACGACCTTGACAAATTGGAGAACTGGTCTGAATTCAAACCGATGAAATTCAATAAGGGCAAGTGCAAAGTACTTCACTTGGGAGGGAAAAAACAACTGCCAGGCACTGGCTGGGGTACGCCTGGCTGGGGGCAGCGCTGCTGGAAAGGAGCTGGCGGTTAGAGAGGATCACAAATGGAATATCACCAACAACGTGATGCAGCTGTGAACATGGTTCCTGTCGTTCTGGGGCGTATTAACGGGAGTGTCGTGTCGTGTGTATGACACGGGAGGTCATTGTCCTGCTCTGCTCAGCACGGGTGAGGCCCCAGCTGGAGTCCTGGGTCTAGTTCTGGGCACTGCACTTCAGGAAAGATGTGGCCAAATTGGAGAGAGGCCAGAGAAGAGCAACAAAACCGATCAAAGGTCTAGAAACCCTGACCTGCGAGGGAAGGTTACAAAAACGGAGCATGTTTAGCCTTGAGGAAAGGCGATAAAGACAGGAGCCTTCACATGTGTGCAGGGCGGTTCGGGTCAGGGTGAGAAAGAAGACAGGGATCAATTGTTCTCCATGGCCGCTGGAGGCAGGACAAGCAGCAATGGGTTAATGTGCACAAGGGGGAGTTCGGTGCGACGCTGGCGCATCGTTCTAGCGCTCAGGGGAGCTCGGCTCTGCACCAGGCACCAGGGGAAGAGGTGGGATCCCCATCACTGGAGGCAGGACAAGCAGCAATGGGTTAATGTGCACAAGGGGGAGTTCGGTGCGACGCTGGCGCATCGTTCTAGCGCTCAGGGGAGCTCGGCTCTGCACCAGGCACCAGGGGAAGAGGTGGGATCCCCATCACTGGAGGCAGGACAAGCAGCAATGGGTTAATGTGCACAAGGGGAGTTCGGTGCAACGCTGGCGAATCGTTCTAGCTCTCAGGAGCTCGGCTCTGCACCAGGCACCAAGGGAGGAGGTGGGATCCCCGTCACTGGAGGCAGGACAAGCAGCAATGGGTTAATGTGCACAAGGGGAGTTCGGTGCAACGCTGGCGAATCGTTCTAGCTCTCAGGAGCTCGGCTCTGCACCAGGCACCAAGGGAGGAGGTGGGATCCCCGTCACTGGAGGCAGGACAAGCAGCAATGGGTTAATGTGCACAAGGGCGAGTTCGGTTCGACGCTGGCGAATCGTTCTAGCTCTCGGGAGCTTGGCTCTGGACCAGGCACCAAGGGAGGAGGTGGGATCCTTGCCACTGGAGGTGTTTAAGAACAGGCTGGACAAACCCCTGTCAGGGCTGGGCTAGGGTTACTCGTTCCTGCCTCCGTGAGAACTGTTTCCGGCTGTGGGGGGAGTGGGGAGGGGCAAGGCAGGCTGCTGTGTCCATCTGCTGACTTCTGGGGGCTGATCTTGCAGGCCTGCCAGGTGCTGCTCGGGATTGTGTGCGGGGCCATTGGCGTGATGCTCAGCTTCGCGCCGGACACGCAGGAGTTCTGGTCGGGATCCCCGTTCTGGACAGGCGCTCTGGTGAGTGGCACACAGCCCTGCCCTGCCGCTCGGAGCAGCAGCTTGGCCCAGTCACTGGCTGCCCCGCTCCAGACCCCACTCGGGCCTGTTCCTGGCAATGCTCTCTGGCAAACGAAGAGCCCGTGGGGCGGGATTTCTGCAGCTGCTCCTCGGCCCAAAGCCGGCCCTGTCTCCCCGGGCGTGGGCTCTCGGGCTGGGATTCGGGGGTCTCTCTGTAATGCCCAAAGCCGCTTCGCAGCTGCAGTTCTTGGGCTCCAGTGGCTGCCGGGGCTCGTTGGAGGGACATGGCTCGTCAGCGAGTGACCGGTTTTCCAGTCCCCTCTGGCATGGGTCTGTCCTGATCCCCACCACCTTGTGCTCCCGTGCGCCCCAGGGACTGTCGGCCAGCACACGCCTTCAGCCCTGGCCCAGGCAGTCCCAGCGGAAACCCCAGGGCTACCATCTGCACAGCAACCCCCTGCCCCTTTGCTGGGGACCTTGGGGTGGGTGCTCGGGGTGAGGTCTCTCTCCTGGCAACGCCCCAGCCTGCACGGCGCTCACCCTGGTTTCCCTTCCACAGCTCATCATCTCGGGCGTCTTTTGCATTGTGAGCGAGAAGCGTGGCACCAGCTGCTGGGTGAGTGAGTGCCCGGGGGGCTGGACACCGGCTGCTTGTACTGAAGGGAAGTGCCCGGGGTGTGGGCCCCAGCAACCGGCTACTCCCAGCCTGTCCCGTTTCCCCGTGAGGGCAGCTGCACTGCCTGGACCCCAACGCCCAGGGCGGGGGGGGGAGGGGGGAAGCAGGCCGGATTGACGTTGGCACTTCTGGAAGGATGGTGATGAATGGGAAAGGGTCAGGAAGGAGCCACAGGGAAGAGCCGAGGGCTGGGAAACCTGCCTCCCGTGAGGGGCTGCCGGAGCTCACTGGGTTAGTGCCTCCAGGGGAGGGGTCAGCGGTGCCGTGAGCGGGGTCTGCAGGTGCCCGGAGCCCGGTCTGGGCAGGGCAGGGGAGGGGTCAGCGGTGCCGTGAGCGCGGTCTGCAGGTGCCCGGAGCCCGGTCTGGGCAGGGCAGGGGAGGGGTCAGCGGTGCCGTGAGCGGGGTCTGCAGGTGCCCGGAGCCCGGTCTGGGCAGGGCAGGGGAGGGGTCAGCGGTGCCGTGAGCGGGGTCTGCAGGTGCCCGGAGCCCGGTCTGGGCAGGGCAGGGGAGGGGAGGGGTCAGCGGTGCCGTGAGCGTGGGCTGCAGGTGCCCGGAGCCCGGTCTGGGCAGGGCAGGGCAGGGGAGGGGTCAGCGGTGCCGTGAGCGCGGGCTGCAGGTGCCCGGAGCCCGGTCTGGGCAGGGGAGGGGTCAGCGGTGCCGTGAGCGCGGGCTGCAGGTGCCCGGAGCCCGGTCTGGGCAGGGCAGGGGAGGGGTCAGCGGTGCCGTGAGCGCGGGCTGCAGGTGCCCAGAGCCCGGTCTGGGCAGGGGAGGGGTCAGCGGTGCCGTGAGCGTGGGCTGCAGGTGCCCGGAGCCCGGTCTGGGCAGGGCAGGGCAGGGGAGGGGTCAGCGGTGCCGTGAGCGCGGGCTGCAGGTGCCCGGAGCCCGGTCTGGGCAGGGGAGGGGTCAGCGGTACCGTGAGCGCGGGCTGCAGGTGCCCAGAGCCCGGTCTGGGCAGGGCAGGGGAGGGGTCAGCGGTGCCGTGAGCGTGGGCTGCAGGTGCCCGGTCTGGGCAGGGGAGGGGAGGGGTCAGCGGTGCCGTGAGCGCGGGCTGCAGGTGCCCGGAGCCCGGTCTGGGCAGGGGAGGGGAGGGGTCAGCGGTGCCGCGAGCGCGGGCTGCAGGTGCCCAGAGCCCAGTCTGTGTAGGGGGCGGGGGGGCTCTGCGGCAGACGGCCCTTGGCTCCGGCCGGCAGGGCCCGGACAAGAGCCGCTGGCTGGAGCTGAACCGGCCCCGTCCCGGCTGGGAATAAGGAGCGGATTTTCCCTGGGGAGGGTGGCCCCCATTGGAACGACTGAGCGGGGCGGGGGGGGGGAGGGTGTCTCTGTCACGTGGGGTCAGTGACTCCGGGCCGGGCGTGTCTCCCACAGCCCCGCTCTACCTCAGCTGGCGGGGCCGGATGCAGGAGTCCTGGGGGCAGGGCCCTGCGGGAGGCCGAGCAGAGTGGGCAGAACAGTCCTGGTGCTGGGAATCTACGAAACCCCTTCTACTGTGTGTCGGGGGGGCAGTCTGACTGCCCTGATGCCCCCACCCTCTTTTCACACGTCTGTACACCTACCCCCGGGGGCTCCAATACCCCCCCATGTGCCCTGCTCCCTCAGTAGTGGCCCGTCTGCCGGTGGGAGGGGCTGGGCAGCCCCCTGCCCTGCGGTGTCACCTGCGTCCCTGCAGCCGCAGGCCGCGTGCCCCTGCCAAGCCCAGGGGCTGGGCCAGGGCGGGGAGGAGAGGCCCCTGCCTCACCCGGTGGGTCCCCTGTCCTGCAGGTCTGGCTAGCTGCGTTGCTCACCCTGGCCAGCGCCATCTCGGCCACCGTGGCTGTGATCGTGGGGGTGCAGGATGTGGCGTGGTGTTTCAACCTTGACGAAGGCTCCAACCTGTGTGACTCGTACCCATCGCCGTCCCCGGACTCCAGCGACTCCTGGAGGCAGCAGCATTGCAGGAATGAGGTCAGGAGGCTTGAGGTGAGCAGCCTCCCCCGGCGCGGTCACCACAGTGCCCCCAGCCCCCCACGCTGCAGCAACGGGACCCCTCTCTGCGGCACCAGCAGGGGCTGGGCTGTCCCTTGCCCCGGCCAGCCGAGGGCAGACCCCGTGCTCAGCAGCTCTGCACGGGTCGCACGGGGACGAGCCCCTGCCGGCTGGCCAAGGGTCACTTCCAGGGATGCTATTTCCTGCCTCAGGGACCCTGTGCAGAGGAGGGTCAGCCCCCGCCCACCCCTGTGGAGAGGATGTCCGGATCACTGAGCGGCAGAGTTTAGCCGGTGGGACGTGCGTCTCCTCCTGCAGGACTCCTGGGTTCTATCCTGACTCTGCTACCGGCTGCCATGTGACCTTGGGGCCGGGTCCCTCCTCCTGATCGTGGTGTCCCTTTGGGAAGTGCTGGGTGAGGCTTGGCTGGAAGGACCCGATGCACAGGCTCCGTACTGCCCCCTGGGGGCAGCCCCCGGGATTTCCTCTGAGGGGCTTGCCCCCCAGCAAGGAGCATGAGAATTAGAATGAGGCCCATGGGGCTGAAATGAGGGACCGGCCCCTGCAGCCCCTGAGCCCAGCCAGGCCCCTCCCCTGCTAGAGCCGGCCTGGTACCAGGCCCCCGACAGAGCCCCCGCTGTGCGCGCTGCTCCGGCCGTTCCAGCCGCCGTCTGAGCACGGAGCCCTCGGAGCTGCCTGGCTCCTGGCCGGGCGGGACCCCGTGACTGTGGTGCTGCCTGTCCCCTCTCCCGTTCCCAGAACCTGTTCCTGGGCGTGCGGCTGCTGCTGCTGCTCACCATGGCCACCGGCCTCTGCATCACCTTCTACTCCTTCCTCTACGGCTGCTGGGCCCTGTGCTGCAGGAAACAGGTAAGGGGGGGCGGGATCATCTCTAGGGCAGGCTAGCTGGGCCCCGGCGCAGCCCCAGCTGATCACCCAGCTGCGGGCGGGGGGGGGGGGGGGGGCCTGGGCCAGGGGCTTCCTTCTGCCTCCCCACGGCTGGCATGAGGGTTCGTGGGTCAGTTATGGGGAGACGCACCCTAGTGCTCTATGGGGTGGCAGGGGAGGAGACGTCCCAGCAGGACTCCCGGGTAGCTGAGATGACCCCTCCCTGGGCTGCTGTGGAGATCCAGGAGACTTCTCCCCCCCTCCCTCCCCGGAGTCCCCACAGCATGGGGCACGAGTCGGGGAGCAGTGGGCCCATCGCCCCATCAGTGCCACCTACTGAAAGCTGCGGTGTAACCTGACCTGCCGGGCTCAGTACAAAATGGGTGGAGCGGAAGGAACCATCTGATTGGCTGGCAGAGATGAGAGAGCTGTCTGATTGGCTGGCAGCACCTACCCCCCATGAGGTTGTGGGGTAGCCCCATCCCATTAGCATCACAGGGCTACTTGTGATAACGGAAGGGGGCAGGCAGTCCTGGGGAGCCCTTTCTGCTCCTCCCCCCGCCCTGCGTGTCTGCCCAGCCCAGCCCCTGGGGCGCGCTCTCTGAGCCCCCGAGCTCGGAGACCCTCAGTGTCCCGGGGAGCTTGGGAGCGGCAGAGCGAGAAGGGATCAGGACCAATCTGCTCACTGGCTTCTCCTCAGCAGAGGGGCCCAGGCCACGGCAGGACTCTCCCCTCTGCCCGTGGGGGCCTGCGCCAGCCCCGTGGGGTGCGGGGGGGCAGACGCTTGCCCAGGCCGTGCGCGCTGTGGCAGTGCAGCGCTATGCTGGCTGCGCCATTCGGCGCTGGAGCCCTGAGCCCTCTGAAGCCTTAAACCTCTGCCCTGCTTTCAGGCCGGGGCCGAGGCGGTGGAGAGCAAGGAGCCGCTACTGGCCTCTGACTCCATCCTCCCGCCGGACGAGGAGAAAGCCCAGGAGGGCCGGAATATCTGAGCTCCCGGCCAGGCTCCAGCTTCGCTCTGCCGGGTAACCGCTCTGCACAGCCCGCATCCCTCCCGCCTCCCTGTCCTGGCTCTCGAGCTGGGGCTCCCCTCGATTCCCCCTCCTGTACTAACTGTACACTACTACACTAACTATAGCCATGTACTAGGGCCAGGGCCTTCCCAGGCCCTGCTCCGAACAGGGCAGCAGCTGCTTGGAAATAAACCGTCTCTCATGAGTGTCTGTCTTCGCTGGTCCCGCTGGATCTCTGGCACTTGCAGGGAGTGAGCGGTGTGTGAACGGGAGCCCAGGACCCTGCACGCAGGCTGCGCCGCGCCTCCTGCCTTCACAGCGGGGGAGGAAACGAATGGCAAAAAGGCCACGTGGAGCGACTGATGGCACTGCAAAGAGAGGAATAGAACCCAGGAGTCCTGGCTCCCGGTTCCCCCCACCCCCTGCTCTAACCACTAGACCCCACTCCCCTCCCAGAGCCGTAATAGAACCCAGGAGTCCTAGCTCCCATTCCCCACCGGCTCTAACCAGTGAACCCCACTCCCGTCCCAGACCTCAGGAAAAATACACCCATGATATGTGCTGCTGCCCAAAGTGTGATGCCACCAGAGGGCCCTCGCGAGCTGGGTTATGTCAAAGTGGGTTGAAGGGCAGAGAGGGGGAAGGGCTCTGAACCCCCCTGCTGGGGGCACAAGCTGAGCCTGGACTGAGGGGGGTTTGGAAGGGGTCCCTGGGGGCAGCTCCTGTCAGCGCTTGCCCAGGGCTGGGTTCCAGGCCCTGTCCTGGGACGCAGCATGAAGGATAGAGGGAAAGCAAGATGGTTCTTGAGATCAAATGAGGCGAGCGGCGTGCGGCCAAGAAGTGGCTTTGCTGGGGGTGCAGCGAGTGTTCCCAAGGGGTCAGGTCCAACCGTGTCACTGCAAACCGCAGCAGTGGTTTCAGCTGGACCCCCTGGGCCAGGCCGGCTGGGGAGCGCGCTGTGAGGGGGTGTCTCTGCCACCTGGCTGCGGACTGGCACCGAGCAGCGCGGCTGGCAGGGCGCATGGGATATAAACGGGGTCAGGGCCCCGCTGAAGGGAAGGGGCCTTATTCTCTGCTACTCCCCTGGGCAATGGCCCTTGTGCCTGTGGTTCCTGGCTGGGCACAGCTCGCCAGCCCCGTGGTGCCGGCTGGGAACAGGGACTGCACCATGCTGCCCGTTTCCAGAACCCGATCCGGGGGCCCTGGGCTTCCCGCAGGGGCCAGGCTAGCACCCGTCCCACTGACGAGCGCTCTCCTAGTGCGAGCAGGCTGTGAGAGCCGGAGAGGGGGCTGGCCTGGGGGCCCTGGGCTTCCCGCAGGGGCCAGGCTAGTACCCGTCCCACGGACGAGCACTCTCCTAGTGCGAACAGGCTGTGAGAGCCGGAGAGGGGGTTGGCTGGGAAGGGCAGGGCTTATGGCAGCAGTCAGCAGCAAGGAGGTGCCCCCAGGGGCAGACACCACATGGTGTTCCCCCGTTCCCCCTCCTCCTCACCCCCCCTCCAGTGATGGTCCTGAAACAACCCCCCACCCCCGGCTACCACTGCTCAAACCGTGTGGGAGCTGCCGGCTTGCCCCTGCCCCGTGGCTGGCGATGCCATCAGCTCCTGCAGCAGGACCACGGCGCCCAAACTCAGGGGCTTGCAGGCGAGGAACGGAGGCACCGGTAGGGTTACCATACGTCCGTTTTTTCCCGGACATGTCCGGCTTTTTGGTAATCAAACCCCGTCCGGGGGGAATTTCCAAAAAGTCTAACATATCCAGGTAAAATACTCCCTGGCTTACCTTAGAGCGGGCGCCGGGGGCTGCTGTGCTCCCTGACTCCTGGGCTCTGTAAGAGCCGAGCGCTACTGGCTTCGGGCAGCCCCCATGTCTCTGGACCCTGCGCTGCCAGCCGGGCACTTCCCCTCCCGGGCTCCGGGGGCGCAGGGTCCAGAGGCATGGGGGCTGCCCGAAGCTGGTAGCGCTGGGGCAGCTCGGCGCTTACAGAGCCCAGGAGTTCAGGGAGCACAGCAGCCGCCGGAGCCCGGGAGGGGAAGTGCCCGGCCGGGGGCGCAGGGTCCGGAGGCATAGGGGCTGCCCGAAGCCCGAGCGCTACCGGCTTCATGGTTTGCCGGGCAGCCTCCAGACCCTGCGCCCCCGGCTGGGCTCTTCCCCTCCCGGGCTCCAGCTGCGCTGGGGAAGCGCCGGCCGGGGGCGCAGGGTCTGGAGGCTGCCCAGCAAACCGTGAAGCCGGTAGCGCTCGGGCAGCCCTTTTCGGGTGGCTGGGAGGGAGGAGGAGGAATGCAGGGCGCTCAGGGGAAGGGACGGAGTTAGGGCGGGGCCGGGGGTGGGAAAGGGGTGGGGGCGGGGCCAGGGCCCCATGGAGTGTCCTCTTTATTTTTTAAATATGGTAACCCTAGGCACTGGCTCTCTGTCCTCGGGCTGCATGGCCTGCAGCTGGGTAACGTGGTGCTGTGACCAGCGCCTGTGCACTGCAGCCCCACAGAGGCTAGGCCGGGGCCTGTGCGTGCAGATCGCTGCTCGAGGAGCCGGTTACCACGGCGCCCTGTCGGCCGTGGAACGTTCGGTATCCGGGGGCCGGTGCTTCCTTGTGCAGCCACTTACACGCGTGCCGAGAGGGGTCGGGCGCTAACTGATCCGGTGCCCGCTGTGCCCAGGGTGAGGGAGGTCACGGAGCAAAGGGCAGAGGAGAGCCAGGCCATGTGTGTTCAGGACAGGCTGGTGTGTCAGAAGAAGTGGCCAGCTTTCCTCCCGACAGAAGGTACCAGTGGAGCTTGTGGCTAGTATATTAACTAGTGATTGGGGAGCCGGGGGGAGCATGGGAGCAGCGACGTTTGCCAGTGACACAAAGGTGTGGAGGTTAGTTAGGAGCTGAAGGGGCCGTGAGGGGCTCAGAGACCCCAGACCCAGCTGGGCGAACGGGGTCACAATGGCACAGGGATCCCGTGCTCATTAAATGCAGAGTGAGACCCGCTAGACGGGGAAAAAGCAACTCTCCGTCCGCCTGCTGGGGTCCCGATGAACCGGCTCACTCCGGGCAGGGCCTGGGCGTCCCTGCAGACAGCTCGACGGAGATCGCCGCTCCACGCAACGCCGGGGTCCGGAAACGCTCGTGTGAGTCAGGATTCAACAGGCCCGGGATGGACAGAGAATATTCGACTCCCTTCATGCCGATCAGTGGTGCTGTCCACCCCTGGATCCAGTGTCAGCCGGGGGCTCCTCTCGCAGCCAGGATAGGGCAGAACGAGAGGGTTTCAGCCGAGGGCGGCGAGAGGGATCAAAGGATGAACTCTCCTGCGAAGAGATTGAACCGACTCGGAGGGTTACCGCAGCGAGCAGACGCAGGAGAGGGGACGTGACCAAAGTCTATAAAATAACGACTGGCCTAGACAAGGGAGGTGGGAGGCTGCTGTCCCCTCGTCTCCTCACACAAGGATGACAGGACTTTGCACAAAATTAAAAGTTGAGACATTGAAAACTGATCGGTGGAAAT
The DNA here is from genome assembly GCF_011386835.1 of Chrysemys picta bellii. NCBI lineage: Eukaryota > Metazoa > Chordata > Testudines > Emydidae > Chrysemys > Chrysemys picta. Next base: position 1,184,176 of record NC_088792.1, on the reverse strand, counting down.
ACTTTTTTACTGGAGACATAACTAGCCTGTGGAACTCACTGCCACAGGACGTAGTTGAGGCGAAGAATTGAGCACAATTCAAAACGGGATTGGCCGTTTCTCTGGATAACAAGACTAGCCAGAGCGCTGAATGAAATAGTGGTGCAAACGTTGGCAGCGACACCCGACTCCAGCTTCCGGGCTCAAGCCAAGCTCTAGCTATTAGAGATGGGATCAGATCCATGTGCAGGGCAGATTAGCCCACACCTGCTGCTGTGGGGTTTTGACGCCTTCCTCTGAAGCACCTAGTTCTGGCCCCTGTCAAAGATGGGACCAGCCTAGATGTACCTCAGGCTGATCCCGTCTGGCAATGCCTATGTCGCAGTGAGTCTGAGGCACAGTAACCCACCCCTGGCTGGACACGGATCACCATGGAGCCTCGCACACTTGGCTGATGGTTGCATAATTAACAAGGGGGCCCACAGTTTATGGAACAGTTTTGCAGCAGAAAGGGGCTCCTCGGTGAGCCTCGAAAACACCTTCCTAGTGTAACACCGACAGACCCCGGTGTGACGGTGCTGCCCGTGGGAGCCAGCTGAGGTCACTCAATCAGGGTGAACTGCAAACAAAACGAGGCAGCCAAACCCCAAACGCAGGTGGATATTCCGATACTTAGATTTACCAACCAGCACAAAACAGCTTCTGTGTTACCTCACAGAAGTCCAACCAATGCAGTTCCCTCAAAGTGCCCAGCCTCAGGCCTCCGTCCAGACACACCTGTCAGATATGATGATGATTACTGAAAATCTTATCTCATCATATAAAAGAAAAGGTTCTTCCAACCCCAAAGGATCAGCCACATACCCAGGTTCAATTATAACTTAGATCTGACCCAAAATACACCCTATAGTCAATTCTTATTAACTAAACTAAAATTTATTAAAAAAGAAAAGAGAGAGAGTGTTGGTTAAAAGATCAATGTACAGACAGACTTGAATTCAATTCTTGAGGTTCAGATACATAGCAGAGATGAGCTTGTAGTTGCCAAAAGTCCTTTTAGAAATAGTCCGGAGGTTATAGTCCAATGTCCATATTCAGGGTGGCTCCAGTCAGTGACTGGGGATCTCAATCCTTAGGGCTTAAGGTTTCCCCCTCTTGAAACCCAAAGCAGATCTGAGATGAAGAAGGATCATGTCCCAGGGTTCTTATACATTTCCACCAGCCTTTCGGCCTGAGAAAACAATAGGCTTAACTCTCCTTCTCCCAAACATCCTGGCAATTAGCACAGGGTAATTTATCCATTAAACAGTTCAGATCCAGGTTACCACAACCTTCAAAGAGACATAGAGACAATAATACAATTTTCCTCAAGTGTCATCATAAATGTTAATATTCCTTTTTTGATCTTTGAATCAAAGCTATAGCAATAGACAAGACTTGTTTGCTGACATCACAAGACCTGAGCAAACATCTCCCCTTCTACCTCTAACAATGCAGACTTGCATTTTAAAGCTCTATTCATTTACAGATCTTCCTAGCCAGTCCCTTAAAGTTCGGCCATAGGTCAGGTCAGTCTGTGAGTTAATTAACTCTTTCTGGCCCTGTCACATTCCAATGAAATAGTATATTACACTCATAACGTCACACCTAGTTGCCGACGGGCAGGATCGAACCTGGGACCTCTGGCGCTAAATGCATGAGCCAATGAGCTAAAAACCATATGGCCCTTAACTGAGGCTGTAGCAGACTCATTAATCTCTAAGTGGTCTCGGTGCCACGAGAGGGGACAGACACGACCCCCAGGAGGTGTGTGGGTTACACTCGGAACATGGCCCAGGGACTGTTGCTGTCTGACAGGCCGGGAGGCAGCAGGCGCATTTTGGACCGATGGCTGCTGGAGTGTTTCAGAGGTTTGATCACAGCAGGGGTTGGGTTGCAGAAGGAAACAGAGAAATGGGTGTTTCACAAACACCAGCGTCTGACACGGGGGTGGTGGATGGATGGGGGAAGCTCTGACACAGGGGCTCTTGTTCCTGGCACAGTCGTGTGATTTAACAGGGGCAGTGTGCTAGGCACCAGGTCACTGGACTAGATTGGGGTCCTGCATGACTCCCTTTTCCCAGCAGGACCCCCCTCCTGTCTAGCAGCAGGGAAGGCCAGTGTGCTCGGACCCCTGCTTAGGGACCCCTGAACTGGAGCCTTTTTAGCTTTGGCTGATTAACAAGGGAAGTTTCTACCTAACTTGCTACAGTAACAAGCCAAACGCTCCGGTATCACTAAAAAGGGACTGCAGTGGGTGGGGGGGGGACGGGGACTGCAGAACTCAACAAGGTGTTTGGGCACAACAAGAAGTTACCGACATCCACCAGGGTGACCCCAAATTAGCACGTGATGTGATGCTGCCTGGGGCAGGGGAGGAGGGCAGTGACATCGCTCCAATGGGACTGAGTGGCCGTTCATTTCACAACTGATCGATGTGATAGGAAACCCGAAGGGAGACAGACACCCAGTGGAAATCAGAGGCAGCCTGTTTAAACCCGACCAAAGGCAGTGTTGTTAACCAGTGGAACTCACTGTCACAAGATTTCAAGGCAAGATGGGAAGTAGCATTTGGTGCCTGTTTGGCACTGGAGTCAGTGACTGGGCAGGCCCAAGGCCCAGTGGGAATGAAGTCCAGGGGGTAGAAACCCCTGGGGCTTGGAAGTCAAATCTTGGCTGGATCCTGGCCTTGGAGCCGGTTTCACTCTGGCAGCCCTGGGGAGCCCGAGCTCGCTGTGGGGCGTGGAACGAAGGCCTGGCACACGGGGGCTGCCGGCTTTGTTTGGTACAATCGTGTTTCCGATGAAAACCCAGCAGGAATTCCCACCGCACCAGACACGTTTCCAGCCCCATTTCATGTGGGGTGAAAGTTTCTGATTTTTGTTTTAAATGAAAAACTGGAACCCGGATGTGTCCAGCCCCATGGGCCGGGTTCTCACGGGCCGTTCGAGGGACAAATTCATGTTTTTGAAAATTGAATTTTTTTTTAACCAAAACACATTTAAAAAAAAACCAAAAACCTGGTAAGGAAAGAAACGGGGAGGAAGGTGGCGGGGGCGGGTTGTTTATCTGGGGTCGCTAAAAACCCAACATCTATTTCCATGGGAACGCGGGGGGTTTGTTCGGCTCCTTCCCACGACCCACCCTGCTGGACCGGACCGGACCGGACTACAGCTCCCGGCATGCACCGAGCGCGAGCGGGGCCGCAGCCTCCGGACCGGACCGGACCGGACTACAGCTCCCGGCATGCACCGAGCGCGAGCGGGGCCGCAGCCTCCGGACCGGACCGGACCGGACTACAGCTCCCGGCATGCACCGAGCGCGAGCGGGGCCGCGCCGCCCTGTTCTCGGGGGCGCCCCGGACCCTGCGCTGCGCGCCCGGCCCGGGAATGGCTGCGGGGCTCCGCGCCCGGGTAGGGCCCTGGCTGCGCTGGCGCCCGCGGGGCGATGTGGCTCCTTGGAGAAGCCGCAGCCCGGGGGGGACCCGCAGCCCGAGCAGAGCCCCCGCCCCTCCCCCCCCCCCCGTGCTGCGTGTCCCGGGCTCTGCGGGGATCGGGGCCCCGAGAGCTCGGGGCAGATGTAACTCGAGCCCCAAGGCGCGGGGTGAGCGAAGGCAGCAGAGAGCCGGGAGCCAGGCTGGGCAGGGCGACCGCTCGGCTGCGTTGGGCCGGGGGCTGGGCAGGACCGGGGGCTGGGCAGGGCGACCACTCGGCTGCGTGGGGCCGGGGGCTGGGCAGGGCCGGGGGCTGGGCAGGGCGACCGCTCGGCTGCGTGGGGCCGGGGGCTGGGCAGGGCCGGGGGCTGGGCAGGGCGACCACTCGGCTGCATCTGGCCAGGGGCTGGGCAGTGCCAGGGGCTGCGCAGGGCGACCGCTCGGCTGCGTTGGGCCGGGGGCTGGGCAGTGCCAGGGACTGCGCAGGGCGACCGCTCGGCTGCGTGGGGCCGGGGGCTGGGCAGTGCCAGGGACTGCGCAGGGCGACCGCTCGGCTGCGTGGGGCCGGGGGCTGGGCAGGGCCGGGGGCTGGGCAGGGCGACCACTCGGCTGCATCTGGCCAGGGGCTGGGCAGTGCCAGGGGCTGCGTGCTTGGCTGTATCTGGCTAGGGGCTGGGCAGTGCCAGGGGCTGCGCAGGGCGACCGCTCGGCTGCGTCGGGCTGGGGGCTGGCAGTGCCACTAACGTCCCGGGAGGCAGAATAACCAGAAGACGCTTTGCAAGTGGGTGTCACTTTGTGCCCATTTCTTTCCTCCTGTATCTAGTGTGCTCAATGTCTCCCAGCCGCCACCCCGGGCCCTGCCCAGTGCTCCCTGCCAGGAACCTGCTCCCTCGCTCCTCCTTCCCTGGGATGGCCCCCAGCTGCCCTCACTGCCCCTCCCCAGACCTTCCCTTCCCACCTGCCAGGCCTGGGCTCTGGGCCTCGGATCCAGCAACATGGCCCATTCCCTAGGCCAGGCCTCTGGCCTCTCCCTGGCTCACAGACCCCTGGCTTCTCCTGCATTGCGCGAGTCCTCTCTTCTCTCCCCGGAGATGGAAGGGAACAGCCCCTGCCGGGCACCAGCCCTTCCCCACCCGCGCCTCCTCTCTGCCCAGCTCTCCCAGGCCCTGCCCAGCCCAGTGTGGCCTGGGGAGCGGGAGTGGGGAATGGGGTAAGAGCCCTTTCCCCTCTAGGGAGCGCTGGCTCTGAGCTCGCCCCAGGGTGGGGGGAATGGCTGGGGCAGGGGGGCATGGGATGGGGCCTTTTCCCTCTAACGGGTCCTGGATCCCGTGGGCCTCCTTTGGCTAGAGACCAAAAATCGTTGCTGTTTGATGAGCGGTGTCAGTATTTTCAGTGCCTCAGAGATTTAGATCCCATTGGAGCCAGCGGTGCTGAGACGGGGCCGCGTGTTGTTGCAGGTGCCGGTGTCGTTTGAGGACGTGGCGGTCTATTTCTCCCCGGAGGAGTGGGCGGCGTTAGCGGAATGGCAGAGGGAGCTGTACTGGGATGTGATGAAGGAGAATTACGTGCTGGTGGCCTTGCTGGGTGAGACTCCTTTCTTTGCAGCCGCACACATGAAAGTCCCTGACTCGGAGAGACCAGACCCAACGTCACTGAGCCCAGCAGCGACGCCGTTCCCCCGGGATCCCCGGTGATGCTGTCGCTGCCAGGCCAGGGCGAGGAGCACTGGGGGAGGGGTTTTCCCGCGGGCTCTTAGTGGGGCATCTTCCCTGAGAGAGGCAATCACAGGGGCTAGTCGGCGGGGGAAGACGTTCTCTAGGCTGGTGCAGGACTGGCCCAGTCCTTGTCCTGGCAGAGCCCAGACTGGGGGCCTTGGCCCAGGGCTGTGGGAACAGCGCTAACCCAGCCAGGTCTGGTGCTGGGGTAATGGGGTCCTGCCAGGCCGTGGCCCAGAACCGCCAGCCCCAGAAATTCAGAAACCACCAGGCAGACCCCATTTTGTTGCCCAATCACTTAGTTTTGTGAGATCTTTTTGAAGTTCTTCACAGTCTGCTTTGGGCAAGGGCATGGTGCCTGGGAGATACGGGAACACGCACACAAGAAGGGGTTCCCGGGGCAGGAGAGGGCAAGACTGCGCCGTGAATAGCCCCGGGGCTTGGGGCAAGAGAAATGGCGCCCCACTGTTGTCACAGAGATCCTTGGACCGTCGTGCGCTGCCAGGCAGCCTGTTCCGTAGGACGGAAGGGAACACCTGGCATGCCATCGCCCCGTGTGGTCCACGTCCCAGCCCTCGGTGGCCACCGGAGACCCAGCTTGTGATTCTCTTCCCCCAAACAGGCTCTGCAGGCGCCGCAGTGGAGATCGCCTGGAAGGCGGATAAAGATGAGCCGCACGTCGGGGCTCCCCAGGGGAAGAGGGGGGGAGGAATCCCCCAGCCCCCCAGCCCGGGTGAGTGACACTGAACTCACCCCTGAGCTGCTCTGGTTTGGAGTGGGGCGGCCTGCAGCGCAAACCCCGCTGGTAACTCCTCGGTGTGTCAGGCTCTGTGCCGGCGAGGAGTCGGGCACTCGAGCCGCTCGGACTGCTGCTGGGAGGATGCTGTGTGTGAGCCAGGTTGCTGGGAGTTCGCAGACACCGCCCCAGCGCTGCTCCTGCAGGGTCTGGGGGAACGTGTGCTCTGGGTCAGGCGCTCTGTCTGCACTGCAAACGTGACGGGTTCAGTGCCCCGTTGGTCTGGGCCAGCCCGCCAGGGAGATGGGTGTGTGCCGTTCGGTCACAGCCTTGCTGCCCTGTGGGACCCAGCCGGGCTTCTGGAGTCTCAGGAGCCGCTGGGCCTGAAGCGATGTTCCCAGCTCCCCAGGGCTGCTCCCCTCGGCCACGGCCACCGGCCCAGGTCTCTGTGGTCTCAGGGCCAGCTACAGCAAAGCGGCCTGTGACCCCCCAGGGACGTCAGTAGTGGTGGAGGATGAGGAGGCAAAGTGCGCCGGCTGGCTGGGCACCCCCGGGGGGAGCTGAAGGGGCTGCGTCGGGGGGGACCCGGTGAGCTCAGAGGTGCCTGTTCTCTGGCTGGGCAGAGGTTCACGCCGACGTCCCCGGCCCACCTGCAGCTGGATTCCAGCCCAGCGGGAGAGTCTCACTCGGGGCCCTCCAGCGGCTTGTTTTGTCTCTGCCCCCAGCAGGTGGGACCTACCTGGCGTGTGACTGCACGGGGGCTGTGAGTTAAGCCCACCCCCCTTGTCCCAGGCTGGGTCACTGCTGCTCTGTGGGAGGGGTGAGTCCTGGCAGCCCGAGCGAGCAGCCCTGGTCCGGCTGCGGGTTTGCCTCCCCTCAGTCCCCTGTGACACCACTTGGTTAGGTCTGGCCCTTGTGTGACCTGTGGATTAACATACTAGCCAGGCCTGGATCAGCACACAGCTCTGCCGATGCCCCTCACTCCCGACCCGCAGCCCCCTGCTAGCCCAGCCCTGGGCTCCCTCCTCCTCCCCCCTCCCCACAGCTCTGCCGATGCCCCTCACTCCCGACCCGCAGCCCCCTGCTAGCCCAGCCCTGGGCTCCCTCCTCCTCCCCCCTCCCCACAGCTCTGCCGATGCCCCTCACTCCCGACCTGCAGCCCCCTGCTAGCCCAGCCCTGGGCTCCCTCCCCCTCCCCCCCCCAGCTCTGCCGATGCCCCTCACTCCCGACCCGCAGCCCCCTGCTAGCCCAGCCCTGGGCTTCCCCCCAGCTCTGCTGACACCCCCTCTCCCAACCCGCAGCCCCCACTATTCCAGGCTTGGTGTCGCTCAGCCCCGGCCTGGGGCTCCCTGTTCTGTTGCTGGCTGTGTGGGGGGGGCTTTTTGCACCCTTCAGCAGTGGGACAGTTGTGCACCTGGGGAGCCCGGACTCGCAGCCCCTTACTGCGTGGCATGAGGTGGGCTGGATGCACCTGGCCCTTCCCTGTCCTCTGCGAGCGGTGTTACCACGCAGAGAGCTCGCGCCTTCGCTCCGTCCCGGTGGCCTCTCCCGCGTGCTCGGATAACGCGGTGCCGTTCTCTGCCCCACCCAGGCTCCGACGACGCCCGGTCGGACGGTTGGGTTGCGGCGAGTCGCCGAGTCGGGCCGTGTGTCTGGGATGGTCGGTTTGTCTGGGCTCCTCGGTTCTCCAGGGTCCTGCACCGGGGACAGGTGTGCGAGACGCAGAGCTCCCTGCGACCGGCGCAGGTAGGGAGCGGGGGTTGGGTGGAGGGTGCCTGGGACAGATGTGCCAGGTGGATGGTGCTCCCAGCAGTGCCCTGGGCTGATGGCTCCAAGGGCTCCCCCACCCCATGAGCATCCTAACTGTCGCCTTGGAAACGCGGCAGAGCCAAGTTCCAGGCCGGGGTCTGGCTGCCTCGGTTCCCCGTCCCAGCGGCTGGCTCGTTCTGCCGTGCAGGGCAGCCTGTCGCGAGACTGGCCAGGGGATCTGCTGTCGGCTTGAGTGCAGGGGAGGAAGAGGCCAGTGCCATGAAACCGTCTGGCTCCAGCGCCCCTGCGCCGCTCCCATGGCTGCCCTCCTTCCCAGGGGCCTTTCCCTCCCAAGGTCCCAGGGCCAACTCGGAGACAGGGGATGGGAAACGGAGCCGGGCCCTCCTGTCTGCCTCCCTGGGTGGGTGGTGACGTTGTAGGGCCTGGGCGTGGTTATTCAGGAGGTGCTGTGGGGGGCGGTTTGTGTTGCAGGTGGCGTTCGAGGACGTGGCGCTCTGTTTCTCCCCGGAGGAGTGGGCGGCGTTAGCGGAATGGCAGCGGGAGCTGTACTGGGCCGTGATGAGGGAGAATTTCGAGCTGGTGGCCTCGCTGGGTGAGGCTCCCTGTCCATCTCTTTATCAGCAGCACAAATAGCCAGTTACCCCCCGTCCTGCCCCCAACCCCAAAGTCCTGGTAGGGGACCCGTGACCGAGCGAAGGGCCCTGCTGCCCACCGCTGGGACAGCCGGTCCTCCCCTCCCACCCCCTGCAGGACTCAGCAGCGTCCGTCAGCCCCCAGGTTTGGGCACCACTCCAAGCTCCCCCACCGCCCTGTCTCTGGCTGGGCCTGGTAGGGTGACCAGACGTCCTGATTTTATAGGGACAGTCCGGATTTTTGGGTCTTTTTCTTATATAGGCTCCTATAACCCCCCCACTCCCTGTCCCGATTTTTCACACTTGCTGTCTGGTCACCCTAGGGCCTGGCCACCTCCAGCGCTCCCTCGTAGAGTCCGGCTCGCCGCTTGGCATGGCCTGGCCTCCCTGCTTGGCGACCGTCACCATCCATAGGCCCCGGGATCCATGATCAGGTTGAAAGGTTCTGCCCTGGCAGAGACAGCGACCTCCTCCTCCCCTGCGCTTCTTGGGCGTTCCCCACCAGGAGCGACCGACCCGTGGGCCAGGCGCGTCTTGTCACGGTTCCCCAGGGGCCCCAGGGAACTCCTGCGCCCGGTCGCTAAATGCCAGGTAGTGCCTGTTCCACCTCCCATGTGGCCTGAGCATGGGGACAGAGCCGGTACCTTGTCGTTCCAATGCCTCCGGGGGTTACGTTGGTGCCCAGTCGGTTTGCTCCTGGTCGTTAGCACGGCTGCACGGGGGGACCTGGCCTGGGAGCAGCCCTAGAGAAACGTACGCGCCGCGGGCTGGGGCTCTGAGCAGCTCGGGGGGTCGATGCCTGGGTCTCAGACTGCACCTCTAGCCAAACCCCGAGCTGTCCATGGGCCCTGACCTCGGCTCCCAGAGAGACCCAGGCACCGGCTCTGCCCGCCCCGTGGTACCCGGCGGCTGTAGCGAGCCCTGCAGGCGTGATCCTGCCCTGCCTCCGCCTCGCCAGGACATGGGCTGAGGGGCTGTTTCCGGACGTCCTGCTCTGCGTGTCTGAGGCCTGACAAGTCTCGACGCCCCTCATGCCTGTGACTCCCCTCCACGCACAGGCTCTGCGGACCCCAAGCCAGAGAGCAGCTGTGAAATGGAGCGAGGGGACGAGCTCCAGCGGGGGCAGGACAGAGAGATTCCTGAGGCACCCAGCACGCGTGAGTGAGGCCAGGGGGCTCCCCCAGAATGGCTCGGGCCAGGGGCCGGGGCTGGGGGTGGACTGGGGGGCCGAGAATGTTCCTGTTTCTCAGTGGGGTGGGCTTTGATCTCCCCGGCCTGCTCCTTGCACATGTCGTCCTGTCCCCCACTGACTGTATTTCCTCTCCATGCGGCTTCCTTCCGTCTCGTGGTGGCTGCCGCTCCGGCCTACCAGGTGCACGGGCTGCCTCCGGGGGTCCCCCCCCCACCAGATTCTGTCCCATCTTCCCCCTGAGGTCTCTCAAATTCACCCCTTGCCCCGACCCAGCCCTGGCTGCCTCCGCCCACCTGCGCCCTGTCCCGTATCCCTCGCGACCCTGCCGTGGTTCTTGTGCAGAATGTTTGAACCTCCGTCCTCAGTAACGCCCCCCTCCCTCCCGCTCCCCTGCCCGCAGCGCCATCCCCTGCCCTCCCGGCCCGCTCCCTCAGCGCCACCCTCCTTCCCTCATCCCCTGTCCTCCCGCCCTGCTCCCTCAGCGCCGCCCTCATCCCCTGCCCTCCCGCCCCGCTCCCTCAGCGCCGCCCTCATTCCCTGCCCTCCTGCCCCGCTCCCTCAGCACCACCCTCATCCCCTGCCCTCATCCCCTGCCCTCCTGCCCCACTCCCTCAGTGCCGTCCTCATCCCCTGCCCTCCCGCCCCGCTCCCTCAGCACCGCCCCCCTGCCCTTATCCCGTCCTCCTGCCCCGCTCCCTCAGCGCCGCCCTCATCCCCTGCCTTCCCAGCCCGCTCCCTCAGCACCGCCCCCCTGCCCTCATCCCCTGCCCTCCTGCCCCGCTCCCTCAGTGCCGTCCTCATCCCCTGTCCTCCCACCCCGCTCCCTCAGCGCCGCCCTCATCCCCTGCCCTCCCGCCCCGCTCCCTCAGCGCCGCCCTCATCCCCTGCCCTCCCGCCCCGCTCCCTCAGCGCCGCCCTCATCCCCTGCCCTCCCGCCTCGCTCCCTCAGCGCCGCCCTCATCCCCTGCCCTCCCGCCCCGCTCCCTCATCCCCTGCCCTCATCCCCTGCCCTCCTGCCCCGCTCCCTCAGTGCCGTCCTCATCCCCTGCCCTCCCGCCCCGCTCCCTCAGCACCGCCCCCCTGCCCTTATCCCGTCCTCCTGCCCCGCTCCCTCAGCGCCGCCCTCATCCCCTGCCCCGCTCCCTCAGTGCTGCCCCCCTGCCTGCCCTCCTGCCCCGCTCCCTCTCGTGCTAGACTCTCTCCTCGGCTGTCTCGTTCCCTGAGCCAGCGTCTGGGGCTGGGCTCGTTGCCGTGATACGAAGCTCCCCACGGCGGCCGCAGTGCAGATCTCATCGCTGCTGGCTAGTTACTGGAACCCTCCGCTGGCTGCACTGCGCTGGCCGTTCTCTCGGTGACATCCCGGATGGGAAATCTCTCCTGCCCTTTCCCCTCCGAGCTAAATTCCCCCCGATAATCTGCTGCAGATCCAGGCTCCTTCCCTCTCAGGGCGCTGGCGGTGACGGCCGGTCTCTCTCTCTGCCCGGCAGGTGATGGAATCTGGGCTGGGGCTGAGGAGAAGCCGTGGGGAGCCCAGAAGTCCCCGGGAGGAGCAGCTGCCATCCCAGTGCCCCAGGGGAAGGCGCCAAATACCTGCCAGGACTGCGGGCAGAGCTTCTTGGAGCGGGGCCTCCTCATCGTGCACGTGCTGAGGACCCACCTCGGGGAGCGAACCCTGCCCTGCGGGGAGTGCGGGAAGATCCTCTCCGGCCGGGGCAGGCTGGCGGCGCATCAGAGGGCCCACCTGCGGGAGCGGACGTTCACCTGCGTGGCCTGCAAGCGCAGCGTCGTCTACAACAAGCACCTGGTGGACAAGGTGCGCATGGAGCTGGCCGGAGGGAAGCCCTTCAAATGCACCAAGTGCAGCGACAGGATCATCCTGATGGTGGAGCCGCCGGCGGAGCGCGGGAGGGGCTCCTTCCCCTGCCCCCACTGCCCCAAGGTCTTCCCCTATGTCTACCTCCTGCAGCGCCACCAGCCGCTGCACGCTGGGGAGGCGTCCTTCCCCTGCGCCGAGTGTGGCAAGAGTCTCCAGCGGCGGACCACGCTCGGCAAGCACCGCCGGCGCCACGTGGCCGAGCAGCCCACCCCCTGTGCTGAGTGCAGCCGGAAGGAGCGCCGGGAGAGCCCCGCACCGGAGCAGCCGTTCCCCTGCACACAGTGCGGGCGGCTCTTCCCCCGGCGGGGCTCCCTGGCCGCCCACCTCCGGGCCCACGCGCGCCCGCCGCTGCACCCCTGCGCCCAGTGCAGCCAGCGCTTCGGCAGCAAGCGGGCGCTGCTGGCGCACCAGCGGGCCCACGCGCCGGACAGGCCCTGCCGGGAGTGCGGCCAGGCCTTCGGCTCCAGGGCGGCCTGGGCCGCGCACCGGCTGGAGCACGAGCGGCAGAAGCCGTTCACGTGCGCCGAGTGCGGGAAGGGCTTCAGGCGCAAGGACAGGTACACGGTGCACCAGTGGCTGCACGTGGGCCCTGCGCCCCTCGCCTGCTCCCAGTGCGGCCAACGCTTCCACCTGCCGCTGCAGCTGGAACGGCACCAGCGCCTCCACCGGGCGCCCAGAGAGGCCAGGCTCAGGCCGAGCGCGCAGGCCTGCCCGGCCGGAGAGCTGAGCCCCACGCCTAGCCCTGCCACCCCATCCGCGTGCGATCCTGGGCCAGGCACCTCGCCAGCCTGGCCCGTGGTGTCCCCACCTGAGAAATAGGGTGAAAGGGCACAAGGCCTGGGCAGTGTCTGTGGCACTGGGTGTAGGTGTACATTAGAGAGCGGAGAGCTCTCGCTGGGGGGAGTCATGGGGGCTGGTTTGGAAGGGGGTCTGGGCAGCCTGCATGAGTGGGCTCAGACGGCTTCCGTAGCCTGCGCTGGGGGGCTTTTCTTTGTGCCCCCCCCCACAGTGGGAGTGGGTGATGGGATGGGTCCCTCGACTGCCCTGTTCTGTCCATTCCCTCTGGGGCACCTGGCACCAGCCGCTGGCGGAAGCCAGGACCCTGGGCTGGCTGGACCGTTGGTCTGACCCCGTGTGGCCGTTCTGATCTCAAATGAGATTGACGCTCTGAGCGCCTCAAAGGTAACCAGGGTTTGCGCTACAGTCAGTGTCAAACCAACCTCGCATCTGTCTCTGCCCGGGTCACAAGGCCGGGGGCGGGGGGAGCGACAGAGCTCCGCTTTAATACGGTTTGTGATGCTGTCTACCATGACCTCATAAGCACACACGACTAATAGAGCCTCCAGGAGCCTACGGGTGCAGGACTGGTTGGAGACCCGCTCCCAGAGAGTAGGTACCAGTGGAATCGCAGAGCGAGTGAGGTCCCGCGGGGATCTGCCCTGGGTCCGGTTCTAGTCAATATGGTCATAAATGATTTGGCTAATGACAGAGAGAGAGCGCTGATGTTACCAAACGGAGGGGTTGCAGGTGCTTTGGAGGACGGAATTGGAATTCAGAAGGATCTGGGCAATCCGGAGAACTGGTCTGAAGTAAATAGGATGACATTCATAAGAACAAATGCAAAGTGCTCCCCTTAGGAAGGAGCAGTCGGTTGCACGCACACAATGGGCAGTGACTGCCGAGGAAGCAGGATTGCGGGAAGGGATCTGGGGGTGCTAGTGGATCTCCGCCTAAAAAGGAGTCAATAATACAAGACTGGTGCAAAAAAACCCCAACATTCTGGGATGTAACAGTTGGGAATTTTTCATATGATTTTGGATGAATAATGTGTGTGCCTCAGTTTCCCCTATGGGCTGCATGGTTAACGGCGGGGTGGGGGAGGGGAGCTTTACTCTTTGTGGAGACCCAGGAGTGGCTGATGCCTGGCTGTCTGGGGCCCGGAGAGGACAATGGCGACTCCAACTGCCCAGCCCTTTGGTACCTAGCAAATAACGACCATGGATGGCCCATCCTCTGCGGGAAGCCAGCCAGTAGTGACCAACTGGAGGACAAAGGATGGTGGGGAACTTGTTGAGTTCTTAGGTGTGGGCTGCTGCAAGCAGGGTTCCCTCTTTTGGACTGGAGGTCAGACAGGGCTCTGGGCTCAGGACTGGCCCGGATGGACTATGCTGTAACTCTGTATGTGAACTAAGAACGTCCTACACTCTGTTCCAGACATCTAATAAACCCTCCTGTTTTACAGCGCTGGCTGAGAGTCACTCCACTCTACGGCAGTTGGGGGGTGCATTATTCCCTGGGGTGTGCAAGTCCTTCCCAGGTGTCCAGTCCCGGGGGATTCGCAGCCAGGCGCTCAGGGTGTGATGCAGGGGTGCTGAAGGCACCAAAGGTTGGTCCCAGAAAACATGACCTACGAGGGGCGATTGAAAGAACTGGGTCTGTTTGGTCTGGAGCAGAGAAGACTGAGAGGGGACATGAGAACAGTTTTCAAGGACATAAAAGGTTGTTACAAGGAGGAGGGAGGTAAATTTTTCTCCTTAACCTCAGAGACAGGACAAGAAGTAATGGGCTTAAATTGCAGCAAGGGCTGTTTAGGTTGGACAGTAGGAAAAACTCGGACTTACAACACAATCAGTTCCTGAAAATTGCGTCGGAAGTCAAAACGCCGTCACTCAGAACCACAATCTGCTCCATTGCAGGACCGAGCATCGTCAAGTCGAAACCATTGTAAGTCGAATCGGGTTTTCAGTTCAGAAACGTAAGTGCCGTTCGTTGTAAGTCGAACATCATAAAGTCAAGGTCTGCCTGTAAATTGCCCAGGGAGGCTGGGGAGTCTGTGTCACTGGAGGTTTTTAAGAGCAGGTTGGACAATCACCTCCCCCCTTTGCCTTCCTCTGAATGGGACCCACCGATGGCCTGAAATAACAAGTCGCAGCAGCCCTCGGACTGCTGGGCCTGGGTCTACTGGTGAGCTGGCTGCCGGGCTCTCCGCTGGCCTGGGGCAGGGCTGCGATAACGCACTCAAGAACGAGAGTGCGGGCAGCGGACTCTGGGTACCGGCTCGCTCCAGCCCTGCTCTCTGGCTGTCCGTTCTGTCCGAGGGGCTTTTCCAGCTGCGATTCCTGCGGTCGGCAGTCGTATCGCTGCTGCGTGTCCCCTGGAACAGGCCTGCTGCCCGGGCTGATGGCTTGCAGCAGCTCTCGGAGCCAGTAGGCATGGAGGACGGTGTGTAGTTATAGGGACGTTACACGCTCACAGGCAGCACGAGGAAAGGTTCTCCCTCTGTCCCGGACTGTCGGGGAGAGCCAGGGGCCATGGACACACAGCTAGCCCTCACGCCACCCAGCCCTGCTGGCACAAGGAGGAGGGCAGGAGTGCTGCAGGGAAACTCCATGTCCTACCTCTCGCACAGCTGGGCCACGATGCCACTAGACCGTCAGTTACAGGCGGCTCAATCCCCTGCTGCTCTGGGGGTCAAGCGGGGCCATTCACCGGCTCTCGTGCTTGGGGCAGTTGCTAAGATTCCTTACTAGCGCGATTATGCCTGGTGCTAGGGTCAGCCTGTGACCCAAAACCTCTTAGTCCAACTGACAAGGGGGTACCGGGGGCTTACAGAGAGCTCCTGCATCTGGTGTGAACGTTCTGGGTCACCGAAGAATGTCACACGAGGTCTTACTCAAAAGCCAGAGTCACACTGGTCCTCAACATCCCTGTGAAGTGTCTACACGTGCACTGCACAGGAGTTACGGGTCTGGGCCAGCCAACTGTGCTCTTCAGCCGGCGAGGGCGAAGTGGTCACCAAACGGCGCCATGCCTTAGCCGGTTCCTCTGGGCAGGAGCTGCGGATCCCGCGTCTCTCTGTTGGGATGTAAGTTCTGCCCATTCACATACGAAGTCAAATGTTACTGAGGAGACCGGTGGTCAGTAGGAATGGAGCACACAGGAAACACCCAGCCCAGGGGTTGTCCTGGCTGTGGGTAAAGCCAAGGAGCTGGGGGGTATGTCTCAAAGGCAGAGGAGACATGCTGGGGTGCTGCACCCCGGACGTCAATGGACAGCGCATTTGGAAGCGGGGTCTCAGCCAGCCTGGCTTGAAAACATGGCAGAGGATCTGGGGTGAGATGAACTTCTTCAGGGAGTGCGTAACCTGTTATGTTCAGTCTCTAGAAAGCATGTTACGGTTTGTTTTACACGTAACCATCTGTTTCCAGGGTTCTTACTCACCATCCCCTGAATCTTTGATGATAAACATGCCCTTGTTTTCACTAGTAAAGTATCGAAGGGCTGTGTGTTCAGCTGGGGTGTCCTGGTCCTTTGGGAACAGCCAGCCTGGTCAGTCTGAGGGAGGCCAGCGGCTGGACACCGCAGGGACGCTCCGAGGACTCAGGGTTGGTGTGGGCCTGGCGTTACCGATACAGAGAGGGCGAAGCTTGTGGGGGCCTGGTGGGCAGTGATTGTGCCGTTAGAGGCGGGTGGGTTCAGGGAGCTGATGCACAGCAGGACCAGACAAGACTCCTTCATGCTAAGGCCAAGTGGTGGTGAGGTGCCTCCCAACCTTGGGTGCCCCTGGGGAGCATCACACTGCATTGTTGGGGATGGAGTTCTAGTCCCCCAACTGCCAGAAGTGACCTAGTGCCATTTCGCCATTACCCCGGGGGAATGATGGTTGCTGCCTCCTAAGGCAGGGGGATGAAGATCTGGTCACTGATTGGTTGTGAATGGCACAGAATTATTAACGCCAGTCAATGGGAGAGAAGCTTTGAATTCAGTCTCCAGGTTCCCAGCCCACTGCACCTTCCCTGAGGTTTGAAGGAATTTTGAACAAGGTGTGAGGCCCTTGCTCTTCTGTGCCCTGCACAGCGAACCCAGAGTCGGAAGGGCAGCGTGAGGGGGAAACGGACTTATCTGCCTCCACTCCTGTCAAAATGGAGATGACCCCGGAGCTGTCAGGCCGGGGGGGAGGGGCAGATGTTGCTGTCAGGGTGAATTGATTTAAATCAGAGCAATTTAAATCATCAGTTTTAATCAAGATTGAAATCAACAGGTAGTAAACCTTGATTTCAACCCTCAGCTTAAACCATCAATTTAGTCCTCTTGCGTTGTCCTTTTTAGTCCTTTCCTTAAAGAAAGGTTGAGTCTCACTGGTTGGGAACGTGCTGATTTCCAACTAAATGTGGCCTTGACCCTAAATTTGTGCTGCTTTTTGCTACCCCCTGGGATACACTACGTCTGCACACATTTACTGAAGCAGTTATTATAACGCTTGATCTACATTTATTCAGATTCTCCATTTAACATTTTTATTAGAAACTGGTGAATACACCACTACCTCGATATAACGCTGTCCTCGGGAGCCAACCAAGCCTTACCGCGTTATAGGTGAAACCGTGTTGAACTTGCTTTGATCCGCCGGAGTGCACAGTCCCCCCCCCACCCCCCGGAGCACTGCTTTACCATGTTATATCCGAATTCGTGTTCTATCAGGTCGCATGATATCAGGGTAGGAGGTGTACAACATTTCTAATTTACTAGATTAATTTATTTTTGATTTGTGTCAAGCTCTCCTTGCTCCAAATCCCTGATTTGAATCAATCAAATTTTTGAATTTCTCTGCTCCAGCTCCGCTCCATGCTCTGACTCAAATGAATTTTTAACTAAATAAAAAAGTGCATACTGTAATTTTGAAAAAAAATTATTTTATTCAGACTTTTAAAACAATTTAAATGTCATCAACAATGATACAAACTAGAATCATTCATAATTCATTCTGTAAAAAATTATTGCAGCAATCAAGTCATCTTTCATAGCCTGCCGCAAATCATTTAAAATGAATTTTAAAGCCGAAACCAGTCGCTCTACACTAGCTTGCGTTGTTGTCATGCTCGAAGCAATTCTACAGGCAGCCTGAATGCGGCGTGGGTAGCTGTGAATGGCCTCAAAAACACACTTAACTTTTAGCCTCCCAATAGACTCCATCGCCTCACAATCTTCCCGAAAGTTTCTCTCGAATAATGCTTCATTACAATTATGAATCGCAGAAACGCGCCGGCGTCTTTCTTGTTTATCCAATTCCTTTTCGAAGTCGTCATCTTCTGAAGAATTGATGCTTGAATTATCTCCATTTCCCCGTGATGGTTGAAGACGTCTCAGGGATGGACGCTCGAACAAGTTCAGAGTGGAGACAGAAGTTTGAGAACAGCCTGCTACTTCTGAAGGATGTGAACTTTCCGAAACCGCAAATTCGATTGTTGATGACTCCTTTTGTTGTGTTTTGTTTTCTTCTACCTCTTTCGCCGAGTTCAAATGTAGCAATAGATTTTGTTTTTCGAGTCGTCGAGCAATATCAAGGAGCCCTTCCTTTGCCTTTGGTATTTCCCTTGAGGTAAGAAGAATCCGATACCGTGGGTCAACATAAACTCCAGCAAGGAAATGAATATTGTCAAAAAGCTTCTCTTCATGTTTCTGCATGGAGGATAGAATTCCTTCTGCAATTTGTCCACCATTTTCTTGCAAGAATTTTGACAGTTTTCGCCATTCCTTCATTAAAACTCCCGGAGTTACATTGTCAGCTTGAAGATTCATGGTTGTTTGGTTTGGCTTTGCCAAGAGGTCTCGCAGGTTCTTCACTTCGTCCCATTCAGCTTTTGTTAACTTGAGTTCTCTTGTTCCAGCAGCCGCCACTTGTTCACAGTAAGACTGAAAAACGAGAAGCCGATCAACCATCGCAAATGTGGAACCCCAGCGAGTCTCAGTATCCAATGATTGAGTTACCCCATGTAGATCAAACAGAACACTTCGAATACTTGGGGTTCGTAGTTTGACAACCACTTGTCGAATTTTTGCCAGAAATTTCTTCGCGTGTTCTTCGTTCAGTCCATCCCAGATTGCCAACTGAAGAGTGTGAATACCACACCTCATCAGCTGGACTTTTGAGTCGTCCTCATGAAGCCATGTTGGAAGTATGAGGCTAGGGTCATTAACCCACTGCGCAGCAGCATCCATGTTGAGTTCGATTTCATTCATTCCTTTAGTTCCTTCCTCAGGCAACATAGCTTCAGTTCTGTCCACATCCCTGTTCTCAGAGGTGGAAATGGTTTCATTGTCCTCGCTGAAATTTTTGACGGCACACGTCATGTTTGCTGCGTTGTCAACGCAGATGCTTAGCACTTGCATTTCACTGATCCCAAATTTTTCTAAAATAGCTTTCACTTGACTTTTCACATACGAAGAATTGTGACGCCCTTCAGTGTCAATTATATCCAAGGTTTTTACCACAGCTTTATCTTTTCCTTCTTCGTAGTACTGAGCATTGATTGCAAGGAAATTTCTGTTTCCACGGGTTGCCGCATCCATTTTCAGGTAGCACAATTTTTGCTCCAAAGCTTTCTTGAGCTCTTTGCGACCAGACTCAGCTGTGCTGACAACTAAATGACGAACTGCATCGTACCCCGTCGAAACGCCAAGCTGCCGACCCATTTCACCTGCAATTTTTTGGAATCCTTTGTTCTTTGGCCCGAAGGTGGTGAGCGGTGTTGAACTCAAGCAAACCATTTCCATCAGCCCTTCACGGAAAGTATTGGCATCCATGGTGACTGTAACCTTTGAGGACTTCAAATATGAGTCAAGTTTTGTTTGCTCAATTTTGGGTTTCTTTTCAGATGAAGCTCCGCAAAAAATCTTTTCTCCAGGAGTTTTCAAAGAGCCAGATGAACGTCGTTTAGCCGCATCGGCTTTCTGTTTTGCCTCATCTTCCTGGTCCTTTTTTGTAACCAGAGCCGCATAGTTTTCAGGATGGTTACGTTTTACATGCCGCCAAAGGTTGAAACTTTTCACGGCACTTGCTTCACTTGTCTTGAAGCTACATGTTTTGAGCTCGCCATTCACTTTCTTTTCCACCTTGCACGTTGCCGATTTCTTCTTTGCTTTTCCCAAAAGCCCAAATTTGGGCTTTTCAAATTCAAAAGTAAAGACGTCGTTGAGATCCTTTTCCGTAAATCGGCTGTCAATCATGGGGGGCAGATTTGATTTTCTGGTTGAAGCCTTGGCCAAATCTTCTTGTGTTGCTACCGCATTCAAATGTTTCTTGTTATGATCTTCGAAAAGCAATGAACAAAACATAACCTCTTTTATACTGTACCTGCTTGTGATATCTTAACCACTTATGGTACTTCGACTTTATTTTGGATTTTCTGGACAAAAATGATCGCATTTTCTTTTTACACAAAATTATTATTAAAGTATATTTTAATATTTTAACCTGTTTCTTGCAGTTTTAAATAAGTATTTTTAATATACATAATTAATATAAATTTTTATTTATAAATTGCAAGTTTAGTTTTTCTTATGAAATTTTAGGGTAAAAATATTAGAAAATTTTTCCAAGTTTTTAATTAATATCTCAGAAACGCTTTAATATAGATATATCAATGAAACTTGGTATGTGCCATAGCGTTAGTACGTGCTATCGCTGTTCTACAACATTAATTGTTGGGAAGTAACGAGGCTACACATTACAAGGTTGGAAATAAACTTTAACGGGAAAGCGGATTCAATTTGCAAGCACAGTCCTTTTAGTAAAGAGAGCAAATTTTTGGAAATATGTTTTTGCTTCATCAGCCTGAATAGATTGTACAAGATAGAACCTGTTATTTGCTCTATCTTGTATAATGTTTCCAGCCTGATGAAGGAAAAACATATTTCCAAAAATGTGCTCTCTTTACTAAAAGGACTGTGCTTGCAATTTGAATCCACTTTCCGGTTAAAGTTTATTTCCAACGTGCTATCTGTGACAAAGTTCCTCCTCTACCTTGGTGAGTCCTGCACTTATTGGCAGATTTGGTCCCCTCAGAGCTCTTCCCCTCTGGTGGAACCCACAGTCCGGGTCAACACTTCCTATGTCTGATCAGGAGTTGGGAGGTTTGGGGAGAACCCGGGCCCGCCCTCTACTCCGGGTTCCAGCCCGGAGCCCTGTGGACTGCAGCTGTCTAGAGTGCCTCCTGTAACAGCTGCATGACAGCTACAACTCCCTGGGCTACTTCCCCATGGCCTCCTCCAAACACCTTCCTTAGTCTCACCACAGGACCTTCCTCCTGGTGTCTGATAACGCTTGTGCTCCTCAGTCCTCCAGCAGCACACCCTCTCACTCTCAGCTCCTTGCGCCTCTCCCTCTCAGCTCCTCACACTCACACCACAAACTGAAGTGAGCTCCTTTTAAAACCCAGGTGCCCTGATTAGCCTGCCTTAATTGATTCTAGCAGCTTCTTGATTGGCTGCAGGTGTCCTAATCAGCCTGTCTGCCTTAATTGTTTCCAGAAAGTTCCTGATTGTTCTGGAACCTTCCCTGTTACCTTACCCAGGGAAAAGAGACCTACTTAGTCTGGGGCTAATATATTTGCCTTCTATCACTCTCCTGAAGCCATCTGGCCTGATCCTGGTACATATCATACAACATCATTAAAATACAATTATTTAAACTACAGGCGTCGTGAACTGGGGGGACTGGGCCAATTTTATTTAATATATTTTAAATCTTTGACTATTTAACAGATATGACCCTGGAATATGATTTAATGCTAAAACATGCATTAAAATGGTACTTTTAATTTATTTTGTATAATTAACCTTTTCCGAGAAAACTGTTTAAAAATTTTAATCTGCTTAGATGCTTAGAATGATACAAACAATTTTACTTATTACTTATTTTTCAACTTTGGAACCAAATTTAAAATGTAATAATAAATAATAACCAAAAATTAACTTATTATGGAACATAATATTACCGCTCGTAGCCAGGGCAGTCGACGACAAGCCTTTCTTGAAATATGAAATAAAAATGACCAACCGCCAGTTTGGGATGCCTATGGTTTAAATAATTTTGGCTAATGTAATATGGTAGCACATACTAACGCTAAGACACAGACATAATTTCATTACTTTATATTAAAGCGTTTTTGAGATATTAATCAGAAATTAACTTTTCATCACCTCCTTGAAGGGACTGTAGCTCCCTTAGGAAGAATTTTAGGACATGTGTTCACAGAAACGTTTTTTCTTAAAATGACCTAAGGATTCACCCCCAACGTTGTGTTGGACATTTTCCAATCACTCTGGATATATCACAAAAATCACTCCTAATTTATGCAAAAATGTTTACTGTATATATGCCTGCTGCACACGACTTTTTCAGTAAATTTAAAATGACAAACAACGCTACCAAAAGACCGTTGAACAGATGTCACGTAAAATAAGTCCGCGAGAGTGATACGGGAGCATGTACAAATGAACAGATGTACCGGTAACGGGAACTGGTGTGAGAAATGAGCTTAAATGGTTAATATCGCAGCGAACAGCGGAGGCTAACAGAGGGAGTTTGCCTGAGAGTTCGCCTGGGGAGAGCCCACTGAGGCTTACATCTCGCGGGCTTCTGTGAGTAGTTTCTGCAACAGCTGAGGAGGTTCTTAGAAGGAAGGTAATATGGAAGGTGAGCGTTCAGCTGTTGTAACCTGCACAGGTTGTGCCATGTTTGTCTTTCTCCCACAGGACAGAAGCGACTGTGTCTGTACAAAGTGCAAGCTGGTCTCCATATTGGAGGAGAAGGTTCGAGGTCTGGAGAAACAAGTATCGACCCTGCGTTGCATACGAGAAAATGAAGATTTCCTGGACAGACGTCAGGATATGCTTCTACGGGCACAACGTTCTGAAGAATTGGAGCAGGTTGTGCAGAGGGGACAGAGGGACGGTGAAGAAATTTGGCAGCATGTAACCTCCAGAAGAAGAAAGAGGAGCGTCCATGCACCAGCAGCGGAGATACAGGTTAGCAACCGTTTTCATGTTCTCTCCACAGGTACTAATGCGGAGAGTGGAGTAGATGATACATCTGAGGGAAGGGAGCAGAAGGAGACTCCACTGATTGGAAGGCAAAAGATGCACTGTCCTAGGGATGGGGGTTCCACGACGACCTCTCAAAAGAGGAGGAAGAGGGTGGTGGTGGTCGGGGACTCCCTCCTCAGGGGGACTGAGTCATCTATCTGCCGCCCCGACCGGGAAAACCGAGAGGTCTGCTGCTTGCCAGGAGCTAGGATACACGATGTGACAGAGAGGCTGCCGAGACTCATCAAGCCCTCGGATCGCTACCCCTTCCTGCTTCTCCATGTGGGCACCAATGATACTGCCAAGAATGACCTTGAGCGGATCACTGCAGACTACGTGGCTCTGGGAAGAAGGATAAAGGAGTTTGAGGCGCAAGTGGTGCAGGGAAAAGGCCTGGGTAGAGACAGTCGAATTGTGGAAGTCAATGAATGGCTACACAGGTGGTGGAGAGAAGGCTTTGGATTCTTCGACCATGGGATGGTGCTCCAAGAAGAAGTGCTAGGCAGAGACGGGCTCCACCTAACGAAGAGAGGGAAGAGCATCTTCGCCAGCAGGATGGCTAACCTAGTGAGGAGGGCTTTAAAGTAGGTTCACCGGGGGAAGGAGACCAAAGCCCTGGGGGAAGTGGGATACCGGGAGGAAGCACGAGCAGGAGAGTGCAAGAGGGGAGGACTCCTGTCTCAGACTGAGAAAATGGGATGATCAGTGAGTTATTTTAAGTGCCTATACACAACTGCAAGAAGCCTGGGAAACAAGCAGGGAGAACTGGAAGTCCTGGCACAGTCAGGGAACTATGATGTGATTGGAATAACAGAGACTTGGTGGGATAACTCCCATGACTGGAGTACTATCATGGATGGATATAAACTGTTCAGGAAGGACAGGCAGGGCAGAAAAGGTGGGGGAGTTGCGGTGTCTGTAAGAGAGGAGTATGACTGCTCAGAGCTCCGGTATGAAACTGCAGAAAAACCTAAGAGTCTCTGGATAAAGTTTAGAAGTGTGAGCAACAAGGGTGATGTCGTGGGGGGCGTCTGCTATAGACCACCAGACCAGGGGAATGAGGTGGACGAGGCTTTCTTCCGGCAACTAGCAGAAGTTACTAGATCGCAAGCCCTGGTTCTCATCGGAGACTTCAACCACCCTGAGTAAAAAGAAGCTTACAAGAAGTGGAAGATTGGACAAATGACCAGGGAGGAGTATAAAAATATTGCTCAGGCATGCAGGAGTGAAGTCAGGAAGGCCGAATCACACTTGGAGTTGCAGTTAGCAAGAGATGTTAAGAGTAACAAGAAGGGTTTCTTCAGGTTTGTTAGCAACAAGAAGAAAGTCAAGGAAATTGTGGGCCCATTACAGAATGAGGGAGGCAACCTAGTGACAGAGGATGTGGAAAAAGCTAATGTACTCAATGCTGTTTTTGCCTCTGTCTTCACGAACAAGGTCAGCTCCCAGACTGCTGCACTGGGCAGCACAGCATGGGGAGAAGGTGACCAGCCCTCTGTGGAGAAAGAAGTAGTTCAGGACTATTTAGAAAAACTGGACGAGCAGAAGTCCATGGGGCCGGATGCGCTGCATCCGAGGGTGCTAAAGGAGTTGGCGGATGAGATTGCAGAGCCATTGGTCATTATCTTTGAAAACTCATGGTGATCGGGGGAGGTCCCGGATAACTGGAAAAAGGCTAATGTAGTGCCCATCTTTTAAAAAGGGAAGAAGGAGGATCTGGGGAACTACAGGCCAGTCAGCCTCACCTCAGTCCCTGGAAAAATCATGGAACAGGTCCTCAAGGAATCAATTCTGAAGCACTTCGAGGAGAGGAAAGTGATCAGGAACAGTCAGCATGGATTCACCAAGGGCAAGTCATGCCTGACTAACCTAATTGCCTTCTATGAGGAGATAACTGGCTCTGTGGATGAGGGGAAAGCGGTGGACATGATATACCTTGACTTTAGCAAAGCTTTTGATACGGTCTCCCACAGTATTCTTGCTGGCAAGTTAAAGAAGTATGGGCTGGATGAATGGACTGTAAGGTGGACAGAAAGCTGGCTAGATCGTCGAGCTCAACGGGTAGTGATCAACGGCTCCATGTCTAGTTGGCAGCCGGTATCAAGCGGAGTTCCCCAAGGGTCGGTCCTGGGGCTGGTTTTGTTCAGTATCTTCATTAATGATCTGGAGGATGGCGTGGACTGCACTCTCAGCAAGTTTGCAGATGACACTAAACTGGGAGGAGAGGTAGATACGCTGGAGGGTAGGGATAGGATACAGAGGGACCCAGACAAATTAGAGGATTGGGCCAAAAGAAATCTGATGAGGTTCAACAAGGACAAGTGCAGAGTCCTGCACTTAGGATGGAAGAATCCCATGCACTGCTACAGACTAGGGACCAAATGGCTAGGCAGCAACGGAGGGCAACAAAAATGATTCAGGGGCTGGAGCACATGATTTATGAGGGGAGGTTGAGGGAACTGGGATTGTTTAGTCTGCAGAAGAGAAGAATGAGGGGGGATTTGATAGCTGCTTTCAACTACCTGAAGGGGGATCCAAAGAGGATGGATCTAGACTGTTCTCAGTGGTGGCAGATGACAGAACAAGGAGCAATGATCTCAAGTTGCAGTGGGGGAGGTCCAGGTTGGATATCAGGAAAAACTATTTCACTAGGAGGGTGGTGAAACACTGGAATGCGTTACCTAGGGAGGTGGTGGAGTCTCCTTCCTTGGAGGTTTTTAAGGCCCGGCTTGACAAAGCCCTGGCTGGGATGATTTAGTTGGTGTTGGTCCTGCTTTGAGCAGGGGGTTGGACTAGATACCTCCTGAGGTCCCTTCCAATCTGATATTTTATGATTCTATGATATCTCTTGCGATATCTTAATATATCAATAAACAAAAACTTTTTTTTGCAATATACCTGTTTGTGATCTCTTAAATGTTGCGTCTCACGTCACACTTTTCCGTAAGCAGCACTCAGCGTGTCTTGTTGATCAACCCTTACAAAAGAAGTATCAACACATACTAATCTAACTCATCTACGCGAGTACGTACTCGCCTAACCTTGGCACAAGGGTGGGGGCAGTCTGCCTGCAGTGCTGCCGGATGTCTGATAATTATCTGATTCTTTAATAAAACACCTCTCCAAAAAACACTGTAATTTTGGATCTGTACATTAAATCTCGATTTCGGCCCAAGTGAGAATAACTGTGACATATTATGTGAAGTGGTGAAGTAGATGTAAATATCAATTGTTATACAATCTGAAATGTTTTGGCACCTTTAGGACTTTCTTGCTAAATATCATTCATTTTGGATTGAAAAAAAAAACTGGAGCAGTGGAGCAGTCAAGATTTTCTGTGCTCCGGCTCCATTCCAGCTCTGGGCAAAAACCTCGAGCTCCACTGCTCTGCGCTCCAGCTCCGGGCTCCGCTCCAAAGCCCTGGTTACAGCGATGGGGCAGAGCTCGCGGGGCCGCGCAACGCCCACGGGGGAGAGGTCGCGGGGGCCGCGCGATGCCCACGGGGGAGAGGTCGCGGGGGGCCGCGCGACGCCCACGGGGGAGAGGTCGCCTGCCGATGTCCTAAAACTAGCTCAACGAGCGGCGGTAGCGGGAGAGCGTCTCCCCGCACCACGGCACTATGCAAACTAGCGCTCATGCCAGCGCCACTTATGTCGCTCGGGTTGTTCTTTTCACACTCCGGAGCGACAGCCGTTTTGCCGCCGTAAGTGCCAGGGCAGACGTGGCCTCACTTCAGGCACCTTCCCTGCTGCACAATCCAACACTTCGCCGA
Source organism: Chrysemys picta bellii (assembly GCF_011386835.1). Classification (NCBI taxonomy): domain Eukaryota; kingdom Metazoa; phylum Chordata; order Testudines; family Emydidae; genus Chrysemys; species Chrysemys picta. The sequence goes on along the minus strand of NC_088792.1, from coordinate 1,158,165 downwards.
AGCCAGAGGCAGCTAGAAAGACTTAAAGCATCAATAAGGCAAAAGAGAAACACCAGCGCTCCAGGTGTTGCTATTTTTCATATTCCCAGGCTCCTTTCTAGGCCCAAGATGCCTGGGCACCTGGGAGCAGCTTGGACCTTTGCTGTGAAACGGCCCCTCTCGCTCCCTTGCGGCTGCCTGGCCTGTCCGGAAGGGCTGTACAGGATCATGCTGGGAGGAGCTGGTGAAGCCACAGAATAATTCGTGCTCCACCATTATCGACCGATCGGCACCTAGCTCTCCCCTCGGTTTGCATCCTGCTTGCGGGACTCACTGGTTTACTAAAGTACAGACGGGCTGGAGACGTGCTTGGGAAGGAGGCCAGGGAGCCGGCGGAGGGCAGCCCTGTCACCGTCTGAGCCGGGAACCCCGCTGGAGGCCGGGCCATCGCACTCGCACAAGGCAGTGGAGGAATTTCTCTTGGCTTCTCGTGGGGTCACAGCCAAGGCCGGCTCCCCCCACCCCGCTGGGTCAGCGTCACAGCCGGAAGAGGTGCACACAGCCAGAGACCCTCGGGTAATTTTCACCAGGTCTCTTGTCACGAGTCAGAGAGCTCTCAGCAGGCACAGACCAGTCCCGGGGCCCGGGTGCATCTCTCCCAGCTGCAGAGGGCCAGTGGGGAGACCTGCCTCCTGTCTTGAGGGGGCCGTTCAGGCCTCCGGACAGCACTGCAGTGGACAATCTCTTAACGCGAGCGCCCCCAGGGAGATTTGCAGTTCTGGGCTCCACTGCACCCAGCGGCTACCCAGGAGCCGGCACAACACAGCAAGCCCGGCTCGCCAATTTCACACAGGGCTCCTCTGAGTTCCCAGCTCTTCCCATCCTCCCATCCCCGGAGCTGCTCCGGGATCCGCACGGCTCACCTGGGCTGGGGTAGCCGGGAATTCCGCCTTCGCTCAGGCCCTGGGGATAACCAATGGCCGACTCATCGTCCGGCTCCACTTTCACGATAATCTCCGGGTTTGCATCACCTGTTCACAGGAAAGAAAAAGCCTGACCCACTGTTTCCTGTGGTCACTGGGGCTGGGGAGGGAGAACTTGCAAAATAGCTTTAAATTGGATTTGATTGCCCCTAGGAACACGGGCTGGGGTGTGTGTGTCTGTGTGTCATTCTGCAATGTGTGTGGCAGACACAGCAAGAGACCTTGGATCTCCAGTCCCTGCCTGTGAATATATCCCCAGGGCCCCATCCTGTCCTCCTCCCACTTATTACAGTCTGCCCCAATCCCCCCCACACACACATCCCCCAGTGGCAGGGTGCCCCGGCTTCTGGCAGCTCCTGTAGGCGAACCAGGACTCCAGAGACCGGAGCGGTGTGTGCCAGGAGCTGGCTACAGCAGGTGCCACCGTGAGGAATCTACAGGCGGGTCCCTGAGTTCTTCCCCTCACACCTGTCCCCGGAGACCGTCCCGATGGATCCCAGCACCACTCACAGAAGGGGTCGTCGGGACCGTCTCCTTCACCGTAATGCTGGGCACACTCGCTGTAGGAGTCGTCCTTGGGCTCCGTTTTGACCACGATCTCCGCTTTGATACCTGCGGAAAGCCGAGCACGTTGCACGTTCCCTGCGCCCATGGCCCGGCTGCGAGGGTCTTATCCCCGGTTACCGTCAGGGAGCTGAAGCACCAAGGGACCTGTCCCAGCCAGAACCCAGATCCCCTAACGCCCCAGCCACCCGGCCTGTCCCAGTTACACTCGGGGATGTGCAGGGCACTGGGGGAAACACAGCCCCCTGTTCATCGTGTCACTTCCTAACAGGGATTCAGCCAGGCACCTGCTGCCCCCCAACGTCCGTGCAGAACTCGTCGGTTTGCCAGCCCCAGTCCCAAGGCCCGGCCAGCGCGCTTGCGCCGTGGGGAGACACGGAGACGCCTCTGCATCTTCCCAGCGGAGGGCAGAGACGCCCAGCGGTACCGATTGGGGCTGCCCCATTGCTGCCGGACAGGGAGCCGGATCGGCTCCAGCTAGAGTCGCCCCCAGCACTGGGCAGAGAGGCAGGCTGACCCCATAGCCCAGCCGGCTCAGTGGGGCCGCCCTGCATGCCCTGGGGCGGGGCAGGGCCAGTGCCAGTGGGACGGGGCACGCTGTGCTCCCGGGCAGAGCTGGGTCACCCGCAGCGCGAGGGCAGGACGTGCCTGTGGTTCTAACCCTCCTCTGCAGACATTGCCCAACTGCTAACCGCCTGATCCCCTCCCCTCCCAGCCCTTCCCCCACCCCCAGCCGGCCTCCTCGGCTCTTCCCTGCACCTAGACTGGGAGCGCTGGAGGGCAGGGCCTGGCCTTGCCCGGCTGGGAAGTGTCTGCGCCTCGTTTTCCAGGGGGGTGGAGGGAGGCCGGGCGCAGCCAGCCCTGGCCAGCGTTTAGCCGGGCTGGACCTGGGGGCAGTTAGCATCACTCGCCAGTGCTGGGTAGCCGGGGAGGTCTCGGTCCCCCAGGCCCTGAGGATACCCCCATATGACTCGTCATCTGGCTCCACTTTCACCCCAAGCTCATGCTTCATGTCAGGCCAGCCAGGACAAGCAGCCACTAATGCTGGGACAGTCCTGGGCTGGACTAACCCTCGGAGACTCTGGGCTGGACAGCCCCGGCTGGGGAACCTGGACTGGGACTTTGGGGTTCTTGCGTGTGGAATATTTTGTGCCCGTCCTTTCCCGGCCCAGGGCAGACAAATAACGCTTAGTTCACCAGAGAGAGCACCGGGGCCCTTTGGCTCAGGAAAGCCAGACCTGTCGCGCGAGGCGTCCCTGTGCCGGGGCTCAGACCCACTCCCTGGGGACGGGCCTACGTCCCACGTCCGCGCTCCTCAAGGAGGGGTCATGCCTTGCTCTGGGAAGACGGGTCCTGGCTGCACGAGCACAGGGGCCGCGCTGCTGCTTGACGAGCCCCTAGGTCTGGTCAACTCGTCTAGCTCCCGGTCAGTCCCAGCTTCCCTTCTGTGGCAAAGGCTCCAGTGCTGGTAGCGACCCTGCAGCTCCAAGCACACCCGGCTTTGATCACCTTCTGGTGCAGCTCGGTCGCTCGGGGGCCGTTCCATGCTCAGAACCAGCTGGCAGGACACAGGCAGCCCGACTGTAGCAGTTTATACGGGTTCCCCCAAGATCCTGGCTCTGCCTGGCCTCCCTTTGCCGGATCAACTCCAGGCGGAGTTTAGCAGCACTCACCTGTGCTGGGGGCACGGAGAATTCCCCCCTCTCTCTGCTCTGGGGGCGCCCCCGTGCATGGCTCCTCTTCCTGCTCCGTTTTAATAAACACCTGGGGTCTGATGTCAGCAGAACCTGCAAGGACCGAGAGTCACAGTCTGGTTCCCGGGGCACCGACACTGGCAGATACTTTTCAACCTATTTAGCTCATCCAAGAGCAGGTTCAGAGGTGACTCCACCGCGCTCTCGAAGCACCTCTGGCCCGAGGGAGCCGTTCAAGCCACGGCAGAACAGCACTCGGGGGCTGGAAGCTGAAGTTAGAAACATTTGTGTGAGCGCTGCGGGGCGGGGGATGGACCGGTCGTTGGCATCGCCTCCCCGGGGGTGGGGTGGACTCTCCCTGGCCTGGAGTCGGTAAAGCGAGAGCGGCCGGTTTCCTGCTGAGCAGTCCGGGGGGGCTCAAAGCACCACTCACCTGTGCCGCAGGCATCCGGCATTCCCCTCTCTCTCCTTTCCCTGCGCTCGCCCACACGCAGCTTGTCCCCTCGCTCCATCGGAGACGGGCTTTCCGCGTCCACCGGGGCCTGCCCAAGGGAGAGACGAGTCACGCTCTGGGCCTCCCCGGGTCACCCAGGGCGCGGCAGGAATGATCCATAACCCAACGCCCAGGCAGCATCTGCCTTTAACCAGAGACCCGTTTCCCCCACGGGCTCAGGCCAGGCAGTGAGGACGAGGGGCAGGTTTGCAGCGTGAGGATTTGAACTCCCCACACATTGGGGTCCCAGTAACCCAGGGCCGTGTGCTGGGCTGTGCCAGAGTCACCAGTGAGCTCTGCTTCGCGCCAGCCAGTGACGCAAAGCAGAAGGAACATGAGAAGAACACGGGTGTCCAGTAGAGCAGCCAAGAGAACAGGGGCTACAGCTCGGAGACCAACACGCCCGCCCGGCTGCACCGGGAGCTGTACGATCCGTGCGCCCCAGTAACTGCCCTTCCCGACTCGTGACAATCCCGCTTTTACTGGGACAGCCCAGCAGGACGGGGGGGTGGGGAACAGGATGAAGCTGGATTTCTAGAGCCTCAATTCCTGGCTAGCAACGGAGATGTCAGAAACCCATCGGATACAACAGCACCTAGACAGACGATCCCCAAAGCGCGTGAGCTCTTCTCCCATCTCCTGGGACGGCTGGTCTCCCTAGAACAGCCTCAAGATTTTCAATATCACATATTTGAACCCAGGGAAGAAATGACGTGGAAAAAGGGTTTTATTTTCCTTGGACCATTTCTATGCCCAGTAAAGTCTCGTCATGGGGTGTCCTCCTGGAATATCACCAGCTGCCTCGGGAGTGGGGGGGGGGCAGCTTTCTGCCTTTAACCTACCGCCCAACCCAAACAAGACGCAGCTACTTCCCAGAGACCCAGAGCCAAGGGTGTGCACGTGTCCCCGTGCCACTCACAGCCAGCTCGGCTTCCCTGCTTTTATCACACACGAGCACCGGAACAGCTGCCTAGTAAAAATACAAGACAGAGAAATCTAGCCAGGGGTGATGGGCCAAATGTGCTGACCATCGCACGCCCGTCAGGCTTGTTGGAATCAGGGGCTGGAAGTCAAGGCAGGATTTTGCCCTGAGGCTGGAGGGGAACGGAGCACCCTGGGTTATACCATATGCTGGTTTGTTTTCTCGCAGGAGGCCGGTTGCTCTAGGTGGCCAATCTCACAGGTTCGCCAAGCCGTCTCCTCAATTCCAGGCGCACCCAACTCTCCCACCAAAACCAGGGAATCATAGAATCTCAGGGTTGGAAGGGACCTCAGGAGGCATCTAGTCCAACCCCCTGCTCAAAGCAGGACCAATTCCCAACTAAATCATCCCAGCCAGGGCTTTGTGAAGCCGGGCCTTAAAAACCTCTAAGGAAGGAGATTCCACCACCTCCCTGGGTAACCCATTCCAGTGCTTCACCACCCTCCTAGTGAAATAGTGTTTCCTAATATCCAACCTAAAACTCCCCCACTGCAACTTGAGACCATTACTCCTTGTACGGTCATCAGGTACCACTGAGAACAGTCTAGATCCATCCTCTTTGGAACCCCCTTTCAGGTAGTTGAAGGCTGCTATCAAATCCCCCCTCACTCTTCTCTTCTGCAGACTAAACAATCCCAGTTCCCTCAGCCTCTCCTCATAAGTCATGTGCTCCAGCCCCATAATCATTTTTGTTGCCCTCCGCTGGACTCTTTCCAATTTTTCCACATCCTTCTTGTAGTGTGGGGCCCAAAACTGGACACAGTATTCCAGATGTGGCCTCCCCAATGTCGAATAGAGGGGAATGATCATGTTCCTCGATCTGCTGGCAATGCCCCTACTTATACAGCCCAAAATGCCGTTAGCCTTCTTGGCAACAAGGGCACACTGTTGACTCTCATCCAGCTTCTTGTCCACGGTGACCCCTAGGTCCTTTTCTGCAGAACTGCTGCCTAGCCATTCGGTCCCTAGTCTGTAGCAGTGCATGGGATTCTTCCGTACTAAGTGCAGGACTCTGCACTTCTCCTTGTTGAACCTCATCAGATTTCTTTTAGACCAGTCCTCTAATTTGTCTAGGTCCCTCTGTATCCTATCCCTACCCTCCAGCGTATCTACCACTCCTCCCAGTTTAGTGTCATCTGCAAACTTGCGGAGAGTGCAGTCCACACCATCCTCCAGATCATTAATGAAGATATTGAACAAAACCGGCCCCAGTACCGACTCCTGGGGCACTCTGCTTGATACCGGCTGCCAACTTTTTTCTAAATAGTCCTGAACCACTTTTTTCTCCACAGAGGGCTGGTCACCTTCTCCCCATACTGTGCTGCCCAGTGCAGCAGTCTGGGAGCTGACCTTGTTCGTGGAGACAGAGGCAAAAAAATCATTGAGTACATTAGCTTTCTCCACATCCTCGGTCACTAGGTTGCCTCCCTCATTCAGTAAGGGGCCCACACTTTCCTTGACTTTCTTCTTGTTGCTAACATACCTGAAGAAACCCTTCTTGTTACTCTTAACATCTCTTGCTAGCTGCAACTCCAAGTGTGATTTGGCCTTCCTGATTTCACTCCTGCATGCCTGAGCAATATTTTTATACTCCTCCCTGGTCATTTGTCCAATCTTCCACTTCTTGTAAACTTCTTTTTTGCGTTTAAGATCAGCAAGGATTTCACTGTTTAGCCAAGCTGGTCGCCTGCCATATTTACTATTCTTTCTACACATCGGGATGGTTTGTTCCTGCAACCGCAATAAGGATTCTTTAAAATACAGCCAGCTCTCCTGGACCCCTTTGCCCTTCATGTTATTCTCCCAGGGGATCCTGCCCATCAGTTCCCTGAGGGAGTCAAATTCAATTGAAAATGCACAAAAACGGCATTTCATTTATTTTATTAAATAAAACTACCTTAAATGTGCTTGATACAGAAGAAAAAATAATACAAGCTATTTGGCATGTACCCATAACCGCCTGATTAAACACAGCTCGCATTGCTGGAGTTAGTGACCGGTCACCCTGCCTGTCCTCCCGGAGTTAGCACCAGCCGCGCTGTTCCCCTCGCACCCTGTGATTCACAGACTGCAGGAGGAAAAGGAACTTTCCCGCTTGTCCAACTCCCAACCGGTTTCTTAACGCGAGCTAGTCCCTGAACTCACTGTACCTGCAAGCGGCTACCGCTGCCAAAGCTGGGGCGAGCCCTTCCGCCCCTCTGGGTCCAGGGGCCCGGCCAGCGCCGTCCGCGGCTCGGCTGGTTTCCTGGATCCCACAGCCGGGCGGCAGCTGCCCAGCTCGGAGCGGTGCGCTCGGCGGTGGCGATACAAAGCCGCAGGCTCCAGGCCTGGACCCGGGCTGTGGATTTCAGGTTGGATTGGAGCCGGAGCTCCTGGTACCGCAGCCGGGTCTGAGCACTGCAGCCAGGGCAGAGGGATGGAGCCGCACTCGCCTCTCCCAGCCCCGTACAGGCTGCGCTGCGCTGCGCTGCGCGGGGGCCGGGCTGCGCGGACCCCTGGGACGCGGAGCGGGGCGGGGCGGGGCTGCCGCTTCCCCGTGTTGCCAAGGCACAAAGCCGGGGCCGGGCCGGGACTACAGGTCCCAGCGTGCGCCAGGAGCCGGCTGCGCCCGGGGGCAGGTTTGGGGTCTGTGCCGGGCGGTGCCGGGGCGCATCTCTCCGCCTGCCGGGCTGGGCACCGCGTCCCTCCTGCAGCCGGCGGAGAGGGGACCCCGGCGAGGGGCCGGACCGGGGCGCGCTGCACCGCGGGGCCGGGCTCGGGTATGTGCCCGCCGGGCAGCCGCGGCGCCATCGCTCGCAGAGGAGAGAGCGGGGAAAATGGCTGCAGGGGCTTGGGCGCAGGTAGGGCCGGGCCGGGCCGGGGGGCTCTGGGGGCGCGCGGCGGGGCCGGGCCGGGGGGCTCTGGGGGCGCGCGGCGGGGCCGGGCCGGGGGGCTCTGGGGGCGCGCGGCCGGGCCGGGCCGGGGGCTCTGGGGGCGCGCGGCCGGGCCGGGCCGGGGGGCTCTGGGGGCGCGCGGCGGGGTGGGGGGCTCTGGAGGCGCGCGCGGCGGGGCCGGGCCGGGGGGCTCTGGGGCGCGCATCTCCTGCCTCTGTGCTCGCGGGGGCTCTCGGGGATGGGAACCGGGGAGACCCCGAGGGTTGGCGGAGCCTCCAGCCAGCAGCGCTCTCGTTGCTTTATATGGGTTGCAGCTGGGCCCGGGGGGAGGCGGGTTGGGAGCCAGGACTCCTGGGTTCCATCCCGAGCTCTGGGAGAAGAATGGGGCCTAGTGGCTGAGGGGAGGGTGGAAGTGAGGGCTCCTGGGTTTTGTCCCTGACTTGCTGTGGGATCTCTTTTAGTCCTTTCCTGGCTCTGTGCCTCAGTTTCCCCCTCTGTAAAATGGGGATAAGTGAATAACCGCACATGGTGCTGGGCAGTGTAGACAGATAAGGGGTCATTTCTTCCCCTTCCTCCTCTTCCCCCACACCCAGTCAGGGCATCTCAGTCCAGCACGCCTGGCAGCATTGCTGCCACTCAAACCCTGCTCCCCACCTCTGCAGAGCCCTCCCTCCCGCCCCCGCAGTCCCTGCCGTTCCGGAGCAGGGGCTCCCCGGCACACCCCACTTCGAACAGCCAAGCCGGCGAGGCCTGTCCCTGGCGCACTGCCCATCAACAGCAAAGGGTGACGCCTGCATCGTCCCCTGGAGCCCGGCGTGAAGGGGGCAGAGGCCCTGGGATGCTGGAACCAAGTGTTGCCTCCTGGACGTTACGCTGCCCGGTTACACTGCACACCCCCTTCCTGCAAAGAGCCGCAGCGCTGCCCAAGGCCTGGCGGGGCTGCAGGAACCTGCCTGCCTCGGCTAGGTTATTAGCTAGCGATCGCCTTGTCGCCCCAGGCGTGGGCCAGGCCCCCTTTGTGCGAGGTGCTGCACACACTCAGAGCAGGAAGTCTGGGCCCCCAGGAGCTGATCATGTAGGTACCAGCCAAGAGACAGCAGAGATGGGCGGCTGGAGGGGGAGTATGGGGACACAATGCGGCGGCGCTGAGCGTGGTGGGCAGCGGGCTCGGCGGGTAGCAGGCTCAGCGCTGTTGCAGCCTTGCGGCAAGGAGGCTTGTGAAGGTGGGTAATCCGGTCGTTTTGTGGGGGCTCTGTGGGGCTTGTTTGAAATGTGCCAGGCAGGCCCTGCGCCGGCTGGCAGCTGAGAGGGAGAGAGAGCGGGTGGGTGAGGACGGACAGTGAAAACTAGCAGCGAAGGAGCCAGTGGAGGGCAGCAAAGAGGGGGCGACGTGGTCAAAGCGAAGGGCCCCGAGTGTCCGCAGGCCGCCGGAGCGGGTGGCGCTGAGCAGGGAGCGGTTTGTTTCCCAGGGACCCGTGACCTTTGAGGACGTCGCTGTCTATTTCACCAAGGAGGAGTGGAGGAAACTGGCAGGATGGCAGCGGGAGCTGTACCGCCACGTAATGCTGGAGAACTACGAGCTGGTGGCCTCGCTGGGTGAGCTCCTTGGCCATCCCTTGTTAGCAGCAGCCCCCAACTCGGACCTCACCGGGGTCCCCCATCAGCCCCCATCTCGGACGTCACTGGAGTCCCCCATCAATTCCTGCTGTGGGGAAATCTGACTGAATGTGACAATCATGGAACCCCGTGGGGCATGGCATGGCGTGGGGTGGGCAAGGCATGGGGTGGGCTGGCACCAGAGCAGGCTGGGGCGGGCACCAGGGTGGGCGTGGGCGGGCACCAGGGCAGGAGAGGCGTGGGCAGGCTAGTATGGGGCTGCATAAGCTCCTGTCTGTGCACTGCAACTGTGACCTGCGATATCCCCTGCTGAGCGTTTGTGGCTCCTTGTGGGTCTCCCTCGGTCCCTGTCTCTGTTTCAGCCCACTTGTGCCTGGTGCCCGGCACTGAGCCCCGGGGAACTGCTTTTGCCCAGATCTGGCCTTGTAGCCCTGGTCAGCGCATTGCTTGTGCAGGCCTGTCCGAGCGCTCCAGGCGCTGGCCGAGTAGGGAGCCCTGGTGGGGGACGATGGAGGGTTGGGGGGCAGGGTGTGGGGGGAGATTCTGTCTGGCCCCTAGGGGAATTAACTGCTCTGACTGTGCCTCATACAAGAAGGCCCCTTTAGCGCCAGCTCTGATGACTGTTTCACACCTGACCCCAAGCGCGCCCCTCTTTCCCCCCTCCCCGAGCAGCCCAGGAGAGCCTGAGCCAGGGTCCTGGGGGAGTGCCAGAAACCGACTGTGCTTCTCCCCCCGGCCCAGGCTCTGCAAGCCCCAAACCTGAGCTCGTCTCTAAGCTGGAGCGAGAGGAAGAGCCGCATGTCGGGGACAGCCAGGACCTGCGAGCGAGGGAGAGCCCCAAAGGCCCTGTCCCAGGTGAGTGATGCACACACCTCTCCAGACCCAGTTCCCAGCCTGGATGGCCTGGTGGGCCCACTCTGAGGCCCTGCCCCCCACTTTTTTGCCCCGGGTTGTCACTGACGGCTGGGCAGCATGGGCGTATGATGGCCCAGGTGCAAACAGCGGCACACGGCCCGAGACGGGAGACTCAGGCCTGGAGACTTCCAGGCCCATAGTTTCTAGCCTGCCCATACACAGCTATAGTGACTGCACGTGTGAATGGCCAGGTCCCTGGGTAGCTGGTGTAATGGGCATGTCCAGTGATCACACATGCAAACGCTGTCTCTGCATTACTGCTCACGGCTGGTTCTCCGCCCTGCACCTCACGTAGCCATGTGTCCTGTTAGCGCATCTGACCCGTCTCCGCTCCCCGCTGCTGGGGAATGTGTCCCATGCTCTCTGCAGGCAGCCGCTCGCTCCCGGAGTCGCTTCTCCGCCAGGGTTTAGTGCCCACGTCCCAGCGGGGGGGCCCAAACTCGGTCTGAAAAAGCCCCACGAGTGTCGTGCTGGGACTGACAGATCTTTAATAGGAACTCCCGGCCGCTGCTCCTTACAGGCAACGCAGGCCGGGCTGCGGCAGCACCACGGTCTGGGCGTGTGTTCTGGTCTTGTGGTTTCCTATTGCTCAAAGCCCCCCAGCGGGGAGGGTGGCCAGCTGCTAGCGCAGGGGTTGAGAACAGGGTGGGCTGCCCCACTCCTGGGTCACAGCCTCTCCTCGCAGGTGACTCATTCAGGGCTGCACGTGGAGCGTTTCCAGTGGGACTCCTGGGTTCTTATTCCCAGCTCTGGGAGGGGAATGGGATCTGCTGGGAGGTGGGAGCCAGGACTCCTGGGTTCTGTTCCAAGATCTGCCAGTGAGGTGCTTTGAGACCTTGGGCAAGTCACAGCCCCTCTCTATGCCTCAGTTTCCCCATCGGTAGCCGGGGATGATCTTCGCTCCCAGGAGGGCTGCGAGCCTCAGAGCCTGGGGCTAGAGGGGGTACGACTGCTCAAGGAAGATGCGGGGTGTGTGGGGCCCAGTCGCCCAGGGCTGCTCTGGGAACGAGGCGTGGGAGAGGCGCTGGGCGGGCTTCGGAGAGCTGACGGGGTCTTTCTTTCCCAGCAGACCCTTCCAAGCGCCGGCTCTCGTGCTGCACGACCACGGTCATTTCCAAGAGGAAGGAGCTCTCGCTGGCCGACCGGGTCAAACTGCTGCAGGCCCTGGAGTCGCCCTCCGCCTCCCTGTCCAGCGTGGCCAAGCTGTTTGGGATCTCCAAGAGCCAGGCGGGCCGGATCGGCCGCAGCCGGGAGCAGATTCTGGCCGACTGGCGCACCAACGCCAACCCGCTGCGGAAGCGGAAGCGGGAGGGCAAGGGCGGGGAGGTGGAGGACGCGCTGTTCCTCTGGTTCCAGCAGGCCCTAGCCAGGGGGGAGAGGCTCTCGGGCCCGATCCTAAAGGCCAAGGCCCAGGAGCTGGCCCTGCACTCAGGCCGGGAGTTCGAGGCCACGGACGGCTGGCTCTGCCGGTGGAAGACCCGCCACAACATCGTCTTCAAGCGGCAGCATGGCGAGAAGCAGGACGCGGATGTCGGCAGCGCCCAGAGCTGGGTGAGCGAGGTGCTGCCCTCCCTGCTGGCCGGCTACAGCGCCGAGAACATCTTCAATGCCGACGAGACCGGGCTGCTGTACCGCGGCTACCCCGACCGGGACCCGCCGCTCCTGGGCGGCAAGAAGGCCAAGGACCGCGTCTCCGTCCTCTGCTGCGCCAACCACGCCGGCACGGAGAAAAGGCGCCTCCTGGTGGTGGGCAAGAGCCGGCGGCCGCGGTGCCTGCCCAAGGACCTGCGCGCCCTGCCCGTCGCCTACGCCAACTCGGCCAACGCCTGGGTGACCGCGCACATCTTCCAGGAGTGGGCGCTGCAGTGGGACCAGGAGCTGCGGCGCGACCGGCGCAAGGTCCTGCTTTTCCTGGCCCACAGCAGCGCTCACCCCCGCGAGCTACAGGCCAAGCTGCGTCACATCAAGCTGGCGTTCTTCCCCCCCAACACCAGCAGCATCACCCAGCCCATGGACATGGGCGTCATCCGCAATCTGAAGGGACACTACCGGGCGCTGGTGGCGGCCAAGGCCCTGCTGAGCCCGGAGCAGGGGCGGGCGGCTGAGATCGCCGGGCGGGTCACGCTGCTGGACGCCGTTTACATGCTGCACCAGGCGTGGAGCCTGGTCCGGCCGGCCACGGTACAGAGCTGCTTCCGCAAGGCCGGCTTCCACCTGGCGCCCTTTGAGCGGGAGGAGCTGGACCTGCCGCCGCTGGCCGACGTGCCCCGCCCGCCCTTCATGAGCGAGCAGGACTTCAGCGACTTCGTCGGCATGGACGCGGAGGAGCCGGCCGTGGGCGAGATGACCAGCGAGGAGTGTGCGCTGGCCCAGAGGAGCCAGTGGGCCGAGGCCGCCGAGTGCTCGGAGGAGGACGGGGACCTGGACCCGGGGAGCCGCGTCACCGCCGCCGAGGCCCTGGCCGGTCTCTCTGCCGCCATGAAGTGGTGCCAGCTGCACGGCCTGGTCTACCACTGGGAGAGACTGCTGGAGACGGAGAGCGCCGTGCAAATGGCCGCCGTGGCCGAGGCCAGCCAGAGCCGGGCCACCGGCTGCTCCCGCTACGTGCCCGGCGTGGGGCTGCCGGCTCCACCCAGGCTGGGCTCGGCCCTGCTCTGACCCCTCTGACCCGCACCCCACCCTTCCCTCCGGGGGGGCTCGGGCAGCAAGGCAGGGTGAGCCCAGTGCTGCAGGCTGCCGGAAGGGCCAGGGGTTCCTCAGGCCTCGGTGTCTAGACTGCGAGTAGATCAGGCTGGGGGGGCATTGGGGCTGGGGGTGTGGAAAAGAGGAGGGGGAAGGAGTGAGGACAGACAGCATGGCGTGGGGGGGAGAGAGGGGGCTTCCCGTGGACTGGTCATTCCCGGGGAACGGGTCTCTCTCCCCTCCCCCCCCACAGGTAACCCATTCCAGTGCTTCACCACTCTCCTAGTGAAAAAGTGTTTCCTAATATCCAACCTAGACCTCCCCCTCTGCAACTTGAGACCATTACTCCTTGTTCTGTCATCTGCTACCACTGAGAACAGTCTAGATCCATCCTCTTTGGAACCCCCCTTCAGGTAGTTGAAGGCTGCTATCAAATCCCCCCTCATTCTTCTCTTCTGCAGACTAAACAATCCCAGTTCCCTCAGCCTCTCCTCATAAGTCATGTGCTCCAGCCCCCTCCCTCCATCCCCAATAGGGTGGCCAGGCGCCCCAGGGATGGGTCTCTCCCCTCCCCCGATAGGGTGCCCCGGGGACAAACTCCCCTCCCCCAGTAGGGTGGCCTGGTGCTGGGTCTCTCCTAATAAGATGGCTTCCCCAGGCAGGTCTGTCCTTGGAGGGGATTTCTTTGTGCCTGTGACTGGCTGGCCCTTCCCATGCCCTTCATGACTCCTCGCTGCTCCACGGGGCGGCTGGTCCCTGGCCGGCGGGTTTAACCCCTCTGCCGGCGCTGGCCACGGGCTTTGTCCGGACACAGCTCCTGTCACGTGATGGTGAGTCTGCTCCGAGTGCTCCCTCTGCCTAAGGAGCCGCTGGCGTCCTCTTGCCCCCCCGCCACCTGGCTCTGGCTCTGAGGGGCAGGGGTTGCCCTGTGGGAAGCTGTTTCTGCCCTTGGCATCTCTCCTTCCTCTGCCCCACGCCCGCACCGGTGCCAGGGCTCTGCTGGGAGTCCCACCGCCCCCTGCAGCCCTGTCCCCGGGGCATCCCACCCGCTGCGCCAGGGGCTCCCAGGCGTCGCCTGGCCAGTAGAACTGGGGCAAACAGCAGGCTCCAGCCCAGGCGGGAGGTCAGGGGCGGCTACAGATCTCAGCTGGGCTGGACCCTGGGGTGACGCTGCCCCCCGAGCTGTCTGGGAACGTCGGTTCCCGTGCACAGGGTGGCGGGAGCTGCTGATGCCCTTTGCAGGGTCCGGACGACTGAGGCCAGGCCCGGGCGGTGTCTGTGGTCTCATTACATGTCATTAGAGCCACTAAACACTATATCCGTAGAGCAGCCGTGAACAGGCATCCCTCAGTTCCCGGCCAGGCCGACAGAAATCCCTGGACGGTGGCAGGTCTCTGGTTGCGAGGGGAACGTCGCAGCCCAGCCCGGGAGCCGGAGTCTTTCCCCCCCTATGACCAGGCACCAGCAGCCTGGCTGGGCTGCGCTAAGCTGCTGGATTTGGGAGCTACCCGAGCGCTGTCTGTTGCGCTGACCTCTGCCTGGGCCGCGGCTCCCCGACGCAGCGGCTCTGGGGGATCTCGCGCTCTGAGATGGCCGTGGAAAGGCAAGTTGGGCTGACTCCAATCGCCTTTGTCCTCCGTGGCATCACAGCCCTAGGCCAGGGGCTTTCAGGCTGCGGGCTGCGGCCCCCTGGGGGTCCTCAGACTGTCTAGGATTTCCAAAGGGAGCTGCCCCTCCAGTCGAAAGTTTGTAGGGTCTGCAATGGAAAGAAGTTGAAAAGCCCTGAGCTAGGCTGACCTGGTTCCTAGCCCTGCCCGTAGCAAGCTGGGGCCAGAGGGGGGCAGGCTCGGCAGCACGTGGCCGTGACCTGTGTTCGGAGTCTTCAAGAGTGAAACCGGGTCTTAGAGCAGCAAACGCTCCAGTGCAGAGCAGACTGAGGTGCATGGTGGCTACAGACACACGTTTAACCCTTTATCTGCTGCTCCTCCGATTAGAAACCTCCCGGTCCCGTGCAGCGAGGCTCCTGCTTCGGCTGGCTGTCCATGGGGCAGGTTGGCCCCAAGGCGTAAGGCTCTGAGTGTTGACTGTAAAGTAAAATAGTCGCCCAGTGATTTGGACGTTGGGGCTGATTGCTGCAGGCCAGCTCTCCCAGCATGGAAGGAAAAGGGATGTCAGGGATGTCCTTCCAGCCCTATGGGACGCCTGCCTGGGGCTTGGGGCTTTGATCCTGTGCGGGAGGGGTGGGGGGGGAATGTCGTTCATCCTGCTAATCTAATTTATCCATTGACCCTTTCATCTAGTGTTAATATAGCCCTCGTGTAGACTAGAATGGCCCAATCCCCGTTGCCTTGGCCAGAATCCCCCGTGGATTTCTGCCCCTCCTGGTTATGCAGCATGAGTCACTGGGAACAGGGGTGTTTGCCTCCGAGCCTGACGTGTTTGTGACTAGAAGAGAAACACGGAACTGTAACAGAGTGAAATAAAGCGGAGCTGTTGGACACAGCCAGTGCGGGGTGTTGCATTGCTCTCGGCGTAACTTGCTGCACCTTCCTGCTGGGGTGTCCTTGCATTGCCTAGCCAAGAGCCCATTGGCAGCTTGTACTAGGCCTGTGTCTTCACTTGGGTCTGATCCTGCAATGGGACTGGCCCCTACAACACTGCAGAGTCAGACCCAGAGCCTGCCGGCCGGTGATGAACACTAGCTGGGGAGGGCTCTGAGGTACTAGAGAGAATTTTCTCCTAGGTGTCTGGCTCATGGGTCTTGCCCACATGCTCCAGGTCTAACTGATCACAGTATTTGGGGTCAGGAAGGAATCTTCCCCCAGGTCAGATTAGCAGACCCTAGGTGGGGTTTCACCTTCCTCTGCAGCATGGGTTAGTTTAAACCTGCAAGTGAACTTGAAGTCTCTCTAACTTGAAGTCTTTAAACGGTGATTTGAGGGTGTCAGTAACTCAGCCAGAGGTTGGGGACTATTACAGGAATGGGTGGGTTCTGTGGCCTGCGACCTGGAGGAGGTTAGACAGATGCTCACAATTGTCCCTTCTGCCCGTGTAGTCTGAGAGCCAAGTGCAGGTCTGTGGCTGGCTTTGCAGTGGGCCAAGATGTGTGAGTGACTTTGGGTGCCTGATTTCTGGGGGTGCCCCTCGCAGCCTGGTTCTCCGGGTTCTTCGCTGGCCCCCTCACCATGCTGGCTGCGCACTACGGCTGCCCGCGACCAGCGAGACCCCTGTGGGGTGGAGAAGGGAGGTCCCTTTCCTCACGGCTCGGCTGTTTGCCGAAGAGGGGAACCTGCGACTTAGCGGCTGTTACAAGTGCACCCGCTGGTCACGGTCGGGGAGCTGGCAGAGACCTGCAGAGACAGATCCTGGGGGGCAAGGGGAGCAGCTACCCACGAGGCAGAAAACCAAACCCGAATCAGCGCGTACACATCCGTGGTGTTTGTTATCCGCATGGCGGCAGCAGGGCCGGTGCAACCTAGGGCGCTAGCATTTAGGGACGGCATTTTCTTCGGCGGCGACCACGGCAGCCAGATCTTCGGCTGCCCCAGTCATCATCGGCATTTCGGCGGAGGGAGCTGGGGCAGGGGGCGCGGGGAGGGCCACCTGCAGCAAGTAAAGGGGAGAGGCATGCAGGGGAACTCCCCGCCCCAGCTCAGCTCTGCTCCGCCGCCTCCCCTGAGCACGCCGCCCCGCTCTGCTTCTCTCCCTCCCAGGCTTGCGGCACCAGACAGCTGATTGGCGCCACAAGCCTGGGAGGCGGGAGAAATGGAGCGGCGACGGCGTGCTTGGGGAGGAGGCGGAGCAGAGGTGAGCTGGGGTGGGGAGCTGCCACACGGCTCCCTGGGCGGGGGGGGAGCTGCCATGGGGGGGTGCGCCTTAGGGCAGAGGGGGGTCAGACAGCAGCCAGGGTGTGCTGAAGTGAGGTTTTTCACCTTACGTTGCATGTGAGTCTTACTGTCCTATACTAATATTGTGTGTGCCTCTTTCCCTGTGTGCTGCACCGATGCCTGTGTGGTGGGAATTGGGTGTGACCTTTGCTGAGGCCCTCGGGGAAAGTGGGGTGGCTCCAGTTGCCTGCATGTAGGCGATGGCCGGTGCCCTTCGGAACCTGAGACCAGGAGGGGAATGTGACCAGGTCACACTTTGCTCCGGACGCAGGACAAAAAGCCTGGAGGGAGGCCAGGCAGCTGGGTCCAGGGCAGTCTGCGGTGGGGGACTGGAGGGGGGAGGCCAGGGTGTCTGGGATTCTCCACGAGGGACTTGGCTGAAAGTCACTGATTTCTGTGCTAACAAGTTCTATTCTACCCCATGTTCCTGTCGACTAATAAACCTTGGGTTTTACGCTGGCTGAGAGTTGTGCCTGGCTTCGTAGGGAGCAGTTCCAGAGCATCGCCCGGGGACCCCGTGACAGGCTTCAGCGGAAGTCTTGGTTCCCCACAATGCTGACGCAGTGGCAGCTCACCTGCATGGATACGGCCAGGCCGGGGATTCCCCGTTCATGCCCTGGTAGGGCCGATAAACAGGACCGAGAAGCCTCCTGTTCCTTTCCGTGCCCTGGGCTTTATAGGTGGAAGGAGCCTTACCTGCTCCCACCCCCGCGGCAGCGCCATTGCTGCTGCGTTAACACCCCAGCAGAACCCGGCGTCTCCGTTCACGCTACTGCTGAGCAGGCTGGGGCCGGCCCGTTCCCAGGGGGAGCCTTGTCCATCGGCCGGCTCCCTCGAGGAGAAACCCGGGTCTGGCTACCCTGCGCAGCAGCCACTCAGAGCCTGGGCCGCCAGGCGGGGGCTCGCAGGACTCGCGCGGCGGGGTTAGAACTGGCTGTGGAGATGCCGGGCTGGAGGGCAGGCGCTGAAGCGTGGGGGAGCAGCTGGGCTTCAGAGCCCGAGCCCCCCCCATCGACAGCTGTTTTGAGCACTAGGCCTGAGCCTGCCCACCTGGCTCTGGGTCGCTGCCCTGGGCTGGGTGGACGTAGTTCCAGCGCCCACCAGAACTATTTCCCCGCCTGGCACCTGGGCTTTGGGCTGAGAATTGGGCTGGCCTGCACGGGGGAGAGCATGTGCCACAGCTAATCCTGCCCAGTCCAGCACCCCCGCCCCATCCTGCGTGTCCCTGGCCTCCATGCCGTCCCCTGCTCCCTGCAGCCAGCTCCGAGCTGCTGCTCGCTGACCGAGCCGGGCTGGGGCGTAGTTCTCCCAGCGCTGGGCAGGAGAGGAGATGGAGGATGAGGCAGCCAGGCACTGCAGACCGTGGACAGACTGGCTGGCCGGGAGCTTTGCTAGCCCATTGCTGAGAAGTGGCGGCCGCATGGCAGTGACATGCCAGAAGGGATGGCCGGGGGCTGAGCCGGGAGTGATTACAGGGGCTGAATGGGTGTGTGAGGGAGCAGGGGAGGTGCTGGAGCAGGTGTGTAATGGGACTGGCTGCACCAGGCCCCAGAGTTTGCTGCGGGCGAGCTGAGGGCCTGTGCGGGGAATGAAGGGGCTGGTAAGCCAGGCCAGTTTGTCTCTGCCCCCTGCACCGCTCAGGACGTTAGACTTCGCCCATGGAGTTCAGTCCCTGGCAGCCCGGCGTAGCTTCCAGAGGGCCCCAGGCTGGGCTGGGAGACGTCAGGCCCCAGAGACTCCATCCTGGCCCTTGGCGGGTTGTTCCGATGGCTAATCGCCCTCCTGCGGCAAAGCTGGGCCTCACTCCCAAAGGCTCCAGCTGCCTTTCTCCACTGCCCCGGGGAGCCCTCGGGCCCTGGGCCTGTCTCCCCAGGGAGGTGCTTTCCGGGTGTCTCTGCCGCCCACCGCAGGGCCCTCCCCGGCAGCTGCACACGCCGCTGTTCACCCTGGCTGCACTGGCTCGTGTGCCGCGGGCTTGGCTGCAGCGGTTCCCGGCCTCGCTGCCCGTCGGGCTGGGTTCTCCTGGGCTGTGGGGATCCAGCGCTAACAGCCGGGGGCAGCACGTGGGGACGCTCTGCCCTGCCCTGCCCGGCTCCGCACACTAGCCTTGGTGAAAGGGGGAGGAGGGGCCTGTGGGCTGCCTGGGCCCCATAAGCTCCTGACCACCCCCAGGTGTGACCCTGGGAGCAGGGAGGGGTTTGCGCTGGGTGCCGAGCACCAGTTATTCCCTCCCCTCCTGCTGTGCAGCCCAGAGTGAGACAGCGCCCTGCCCCGCGGCGTCCCCACCTCCTCTCAGCCAGACCCGCGGGGACGGGGCGAAGGGAAGAGCCGCAGGGTGACTGCAGGTCACTGGGCTCCTTAGCCCGGTTAGAGCCCAGCGCCCAAGGCAGCGGTGTGGGCACGGCCGTGTACCCACCTGCTGTAACAGAGGCCCTGGGCGCCAGGGCAGGGCTGGTGTAGACACACCGTAGGGCAGGTTGGCCGGGGGCATTACCAGAGCAAGACAGCGTTTCAAGGTATTAGACTCATGGGAGGCAGGGGTGTTTAAGATTGTCTCCTCGCATGCACTTACAGCAAGGCCGATGGCTCCCTGGGTTTCTCATAATAAGCAGCACAAATGGATGGGCCTGAAGCATGTCCTGACTTTTCCTTTCTTGGCAAACTTTTTGTAACAGCCCTTCCCTTTCTTCACTGCTGACAGCCTCTGCAAATCCCCCTTGTGCTCCCCCAGTGTCTCTCTGTCTGACACGTCCTCTTTTCCTAACTCCCCAGAGTGCTTATTCTGTTCTCCTGTCGGCTCTCAGCTCTCCCCGGAGTAAGTGGGGGGCAGGGTCTATGGCTGACGCTGGCTGTTCTTTCCCAGGTCCCACCCGGGGCACCAGGATACGGGAAGTGGGATTATCTGGTATTATATTAACAACATTGATCATGAGCAGAGGGATGGTTCCTGATGGAGTTTCCCATGGGAAGCCCAATTTTCCCACTCTGGGCACTGCCTTTTTATAATGTGATTCTGCCTATACCTACATTCTGCACATGTGCATGGAAGTGTCACCCCTCTTTTTCCTTGTTGGTCTAGTGTCCCCTAGAAAGTTAAGGGACCCCGGTTTCTATAGGCTGTGTAAGTTCTCGTTATTCTCATTAGCACTGACGCACAATCTGTATCCCCTGGGTCAGGCACATGGTGGAGACAGAGGTGCCTCTACAGCATTTTTGTGATTTAAAATTAATCTAATTTTTCGCAATATCACCACTTGGTTCATCTTTCCCCAGAAGTTCATGTAACCCCCTCCCGCTCCCCCACCCCGGGGTGCGTGGAGTGGCGCTCTGTCCCCCTCTAGTGGTGGCTAGGCCCCCGAGGGGATGATGAGCCTGCTAGAGCAACGTCTCTCACCCCTTTCACACAGCAGGCCCCTGAGTGCCACCCCCCCCTTATCAATTAAATACACTTTGTAAATATATTTCACACTATTATAAATGCTGGAATGAAGCGGGGTTTGGGGTGGAGGCTGGCAGCTCATGACCCCCCATGTAATA
Source organism: Chrysemys picta bellii (assembly GCF_011386835.1). Taxonomy (NCBI): domain Eukaryota; kingdom Metazoa; phylum Chordata; order Testudines; family Emydidae; genus Chrysemys; species Chrysemys picta. The sequence goes on along the minus strand of NC_088792.1, from coordinate 1,137,959 downwards.
ACCTTGTGACCCCCTGAGGGGTCACTACCCCTAGTTTGAGAACCCCTGTGCTATAGCCTTGGGTAACAGAGATGTGTCTTCTCATGCAGGAGAAGCTCATGCGTTCAGCTCCAGAGGTCCCAGGTTTGATTCCCTGCTGCCAATGCCCGGGTGTGGGTTGGCATTACACTTAGTGTATTGGGTTATTCTTCAGTTGGGTTGGCATTTCTTATCTCCAAGGCCTAAAATACATACACTAAAATCATGCAGGCCTCAGCCTACAGGCCTTGCGTTTCAGTCCTGCTTACTTAGATACCTAATACATACACCTCTACCCCAATATAACGCGACCCGATATAACACGAATTCGGAGATAACGTGGTAAAGCAGCGCTCCAGCGAACCAAAGCAAGTTCGATATAACGCGGTTTCACTGATAATGTGGTCAGATTTTTTGGCTCCCGAGGACAGCGTTATATCGGGGTAGAGGTGTACTTATCCCTTCTGACTACTGATCAGTCTTATACTTCTATAATCCTACAACTGAACTCTATTTAGCATACAATGATTATATATGACATGTTTATTAATCATGCCCCTACTTATACAGCCCAAAATGCCATTAGCCTTCTTGGCAACAAGGGCACACTGTTGACTCATATCCAGCTTCTCATCCACTGTAACCCCTAGGTTCTTTTCTGCAGAACTGCCACATCTGTACCCTAAAGTTCAGATGTGGGGACCCGTATAAAAGACCCCCTAAGCTTCTTTCTACCAGCTTAAGTTAAATTTTAATACTCTGCCATCACCAAGTGCTTTAACAAGAAACAGGGAAAGGACCACTTGGAGTTCCTCTTCCCCCAAAATATCCTCCCAAGCCCTTACACCCCTTTTCCTGGGTAGGCTTGAGAAATATCCCCCGAAGCCCCTACACCCCTTTCCCTGGGAAGGCTTAGTAATCCCCTCACCAATTAGTGCTGGTGAACACAGATCCAAACCCTTGGATCTTAAAACAATGAAAAATTAATCAGGTTCTTAAAAGAAGAATTTTATTAAAAGAAAAAGTAAACTTCATCGCTGTAAAATCAGGATGGAAAATAACTTTACAGGGTAATCAGATTCAAAGAGTCCAGAGGAACCCCCTCTAGCCTTAGGTTCAAAGTTACAACAAACAGAGGTAAACCCTCTAGCAAAAGGAACATTTACAAGTTGAGAAAACAAAGATAAACCTAACACGCCTAGCCTGTTACTTACAAGTTTGAAATATGAGAGACTTGTGCAGAAAGATTTGGAGAACCTGGATTGATGTCTGGTCCCTCTCAGTCCCAAGAGCGAACCACCCCCAAAACAAAGAGCACAAACCAACCCTTCCTCCCTACCCCACCCACCCAAGATTTGAAACTATCTTGTTCCCTTATTGGTCCTTTGGGTCAGGTGTCAGCCAGGTTACCTGAGTTTCTTAACCCTTTACAGGTAAAAGGATTTTGGTGACTCTGACCAGGAGGGACTTTACAGTATTGTACACAGGAGGGTTGTTACCCTTCCCTTTTCAGTTATGACATGCTGCCTAGCCACTCAGTCCCTAGTGGGTAGCAGTGCTTGGGATTCTTAGGTCCTAAGTGCAGGACTCTGCACTTGTCCTTGTTGAACCTCATCAGGTTTCTTTTGGCCCAATCCTCTAATTTGTCTAGGTCCCTCTGTATCCTATCCCTAACCTCCAGCGTATCTACCACTCCTCCCAGTTTAGTGTCATCTGCAAACTTGCTGAGAGTGCAGTCCACGCCATCCTCCAGATCATTAATGAAGATATTGAACAAAACCGGCCCCAGGACCAACCCTTGGGGAACTCCGCTTGAAACCGGCTGCCAACTAGACATGGAGCCATTGATCACTATCCGTTGAGCCCGACGATCTAGCCAGCTTTCTATCCACCTTATAGTCCATTCATCCAGCCCATACTTCTTTAACTTGCAAGAATACTGTGGGAGACCGTATCAAAAGCTTTGCTAAAGTCAAGGAATAACACGTCCACTGCTTTCCCCTCATCCACAGATCCAGTTATCTCTTCATAGAAGGCAATTAGGTTAGTCAGGCATGACTTCCCCTTGGTGAATCCATGCTGACTGTTCCTGATCACTTTCCTCTCCTCTAAGTGCTTCAGAATTGATTCCTTGAGGACCTGCTCCATGATTTTTCCAGGGACTGAGGTGAGGCTGACTGGCCTGTAGTTCCCCCGATCCTCCTCCTTCCCTTTTTTAAAGATGGGCACTACATTAGCCTTTTTCCAGTCATCCGGGACCTCCCCCGATCGCCATGAGTTTTCAAAGATAACGGCCAATGGCTCTGCAATCACATCCGCCAACTCCTTTAGCACCCTCGGATGCAGTGCATCCGGCCCCATGGACTTGTGCTCGTCCAGTTTTTCTAAATAGTCCCGAACCACTTCTTTCTCCACAGAGGGCTGGTCACCTCCTCCCCATACGGTGCTGCCCAGTGCAGCAGTCTGGGAGCTGACCTTGTTCGTGGAGACAGAGGCAAAAAAAGTATTGAGTACATTAGCTTTTTCCACATCCTCGGTCACTAGGTTGCCTCCCTCATTCAGTAAGGGGCCCACACTTTCCTTGACCTTCTTCTTGTTGTTAACATACCTTGTTACTCTTACCATCTCTTGCTAGCTGCAACTCCAAGTGTGATTTGGCCTTCCTGATTTCACTCCTGCATGCCTGAGCAATATTTTTATACTCCTCCCTGGTCATTTGTCCAATCTTCCACTTCTTGTAAGCTTCTTTTTTGCATTTAAGATCAGCAAGGATTTCACTGTTTAGCCAAGCTGGTCGCCTGACATATTTACTATTCTTTCTACACATCGGGATGGTTTGTTCCTGCAACCTCAATAAGGATTCTTTAAAATACAGCCAGCTCTCCTGGACCCCTTTGCCCTTCATGTTATTCTCCCAGGGGATCCTGTCCATCTGTTCCCTGAGGGAGTCAAAGTCTGCTTTTCTGAAGTCCAGGGTCCGTATTCTGCTGCTCTCCTTTCTTCCTGTGTCAGGATCCTGAACTCGACCATCTCATGGTCACTGCCTCCCAGGTTCCCATCCACTTTTGCTTCCCCTACTAATTCTTCCCTGTTTGTGAGCAGCAGGTCAAGAAAAGCTCTGCCCCTAGTTGGTTCCTCCAGCACTTGCACCAGGAAATGGTCCCCTACACTTTCCAAAAACTTCCTGGATTGTCTGTGCATCGCTGTATTGCTCTCCCAGCAGATATCAGAGTGATTAAAGTCTCCCATGAGAACCAGGGCCTGCGATCTAGTAACTTCTGCTAGTTGCTGGAAGAAAGCCTCGTCCACCTCATCCCCCTGGTCTGGTGGTCTATAGCAGCTGATCCAAGCAGGACCATTTCCAGCTGATCCACGTCCAGACCATTTCCTGGGGAGGTGCCCCAAATCCGTTCACATTTATGAAGATGCCTGGAAGAAAGTTGTTGCCCCTTCCCATGAGGGAAGCCCCATAACTGTGCAACTTACATGGGGGTAAGGGACCCGCACAAGTGTCACCGCCACAGACCCAGCTCCTGACTCAACACAGACAGCAAGAGACTTTCCAAGGCGTTGGCTCAGAGGTTTGAAAAAGTCATGAGCGCTCTGGGTCAGGTGGGGCTTAGCTAACGTCCTGCCGTTCCGTCAGCGCTCGAGAACTCCCCAGGCAGTCGTTTCACTCTCTGCAGAGAGCCTTGGACGGAGCCAACTGGACGGAGCGAACCGGCAGTAGCTGCTTCTCACCCTGGGTAAGTCTGGGCTGAAATCCTTCATTTCATGGGTAAAGCTGGTATATTCCAATCCCAGTGCTTGTATCCTAACAGATAGCACAATCCACCCCCCACACACCATTTGATCTGCTTTGGGGAACCCCAGAGAGCCCCCTCTCAGTTCAATCTAGCAGCTGCACAAAAACGTGTCATCAATACTTGGAATACGTATGAATAATTTGTCGACAAAGGCTGTTAGGTAGTAAATCTACCGGTCTTCGTACAAACCACTCCACTGAGTCGCTTTTACAGATACTGAAATGCACAGTTTCAGCCGAACCCTTCTGAACTTGAGGACACTGTGACGAACTGGGACTGTTCTTACTGTGGTCTGTGAATGCTGACAGGGGAGTGTGGCTGGGATAGTCTGCATTGCGGGATGGGAGTCTGCCCGAAGGCGCATACCTGAGTGTGTAACATGAGAACCCAGGAAGGGGTTGGAGGCCAGGTGACTCCTTGGCCTGGGAAACTGAACAAAGGCTGGGGGAGGGGTCGCTGAAGGCAGAGTCTGGGAAGCTGGGTGGTGAGATGGTGGGGAGGCAGAGATTGCTCTGACCTCCCAAGGGGGGCTGGGATGCCCTGGGACCCCAAGATGGACCTAACTGAGGGGGTCCCTGTTGTCTGTGCCTGCAAGACCTGTCTTGGACTGTATTCCTGTCATCCAAATAAACCTTCTGCTTTACTGGCTGGCTGAGAGTCATGGTGAATCGCAGGAGGACGGGGGTGCAGGGTCCTGAGTTCCCCAATACTCCGTGACAACTGGTGGCAGCGGCGGGATCTACTGCACCCCGTGGATGGCGCTTCCTGCAGTAAGTGACTGGGGAGCAGTAAAACGAAGGGGGATTGACGGGGACCAGGCGTGCTGAAGAGTGAGAGAGAGACGGTTATTACCCCTGGGAGTGTGTGACCAGCGAGAAGGACTTTTGCAGTAACAGGGTCCCCCGGGGGGATCGCAGCGAGTGGTCTCAGGGGCGGAGGAGTCTGCAGCTCGACCCTGGCAGAGAGGTGGTGACCTCGAGAAGGGCTGGCACACTAGGGGTCCCCCTGGGAACTGTGGGGAGCTGTGAGCACACAGGCCAGTGAGTGGCCAGCAGGAAGATGTATGCCAAGCGGCTTAAGAGCGACCTGGTGGAGCTGTGCAAGCAGAGGGGGCTGCGCAGTGGGAGGCTCACCAAAGAACAGCTCATTGCCCGGCTGGAGGCGGAAGATCGCGCGAATGAACTGATCCCTGTGTCTCAGGGAAGCAGCCTGGCACATGCAGCGCAGGCACCAGTGTCTGTCCCAGCTGGGAGTGGTCAGCCGGCTGCTGAGGGCTTCCCGAGACCCCTCCTTCCTATGCCTAGGGGAAGGGTGGGGAGGAGCCCAGCAAATACCGAGGGCGCCGTGACCCCCCCGGCCAGCAGGGGATCCTCCCGGCGAAGCTCGCCGGCCAGCAGAGGATCCTCCCGGCGACGTTCGGCATCCGTGGAGCGGAATTGGCTGGAATGGGAGAAAGAGCTAAAACTGAGAGAGCTGGAGGATCGTGAACAAGAGAGACAGCGTGAAGAGAGACAGCGTCAGCATGAACGGGAGGAGAAAGAGAGACAGAGACAGCATGAAGAGAGACAGCGTCAGCATGAACTGGAACTGGCAAGACTGAAGGGCAGCGAACCCCCGGCTGCGGTGAGTGAGGGGGGACCCAGGACTGCACGGAGCTTTGATAAGTGCATCCTGGCCCCACGCAAGGAGGGGGAGGACATGGATGACTTCCTGGAGGCCTTTGAGACGGCCTGCAAGCTGCACCGGGTTGATCCCGCGGACAGACTCCGGGTCCTTACCCCCTTACTGGACCCCAAAGCCGTGGCATTGTACCACCAACTGGAAGAGGCAGAGAAAGGGGACTACGAACTATTCAAAAAGGCCCTGCTACGTGAGTTTGGGCTGACTCCTGAGATGTACCGGGAAAGGTTCCGGAGTCAGGATAAAACCCCTGAGATCTCATATCTGCAACTAGCCGTCCGCATGGAAGGATACGCCAGCAAGTGGGCTGATGGGGCCCAGACGAAGGAGGACCTGATTAAACTGCTGGTACTGGAGCAACTGTATGAGCGGTGCCCATCCGACCTGAGGCTGTGGTTGGTGGACAGAAAGCCAGAGAACCCGCGACACGCAGGGCGGCTGGCCGATGAGTTTGTAAAGAGCCGGTCAGGGGGTGGCAGGGAGGAGCCCCAAAGGAACAGTCCCACCACAACGCAAAGAGAAAGTCACCATGGGACCTCCCCGTGGGAAAATACAGAAAAACCCCATCAGAGGGAAACATCCGGCGTCAGGACCATCCGACCCACTCAAGGGGACCCATGGGACATGGGCTGCTACCACTGTGGCCAGAAAGGCCACATACGGGCCCAGTGCCCCAGGCTCAGGGACAGACTGAGCAGACCGAACCCACAGAGGGTTAACTGGGTAGAGACCCAGCCCGGCGAGAGGCAGCATTCCCAGGGAAGGGGGGCTGGCAGAGTACCACCTGCTAAGGAGGGAGGAGAGCTCCGGGCCAGCTCCTCTAGGGGGCGGGATGCTCCAGACTCAGGGTTTTTGGTTTATACGGTAGGCGCGGGGCTGTCCCTCCGGAGAGAGTACCTTGTTCCCCTGGAGGTGGATGGGAGGAAGGTCAATGGATACTGGGATACAGGCGCAGAGGTGACGCTGGCCCGGCCCGAGGTGGTGGCCCCAGATCAGGTGGTGCCCAACACCTACCTGACCCTGACGGGGGTGGGCGGAACACCAGTCAAAGTGCCCGTGGCAAGGGTACACCTGAAGTGGGGGGCCAAGGAGGGCCCCAAGGATGTGGGGGTACACCCGTATTTGCCCACTGAGGTATTGATGGGGGGGACCTGGAGAACTGGCCAAGCAACCCCCAAAGGGCACTGGTTGTGACCTGCAGTCAGAGCCGGCGAGGGGCACTGCGCCCTGGCCTTGGGGGGGGTGCCTTGCCTGAGGCGCAGGACCCTAAGCTGGTGGGGAGGGAACGCCCAGGGACACGGCTCAGGGAGGCTGCAGCTTCAGACCCAGCGGGCGAGAAAGAGCAGGTGGCCATCCCTGTCCCAGCTGCTGAGTTCCAGGCCGAGTTGCAGAGAGATCCCTCCTTGCGGAAGATAAGGGACCTGGCCGACCTCAATGCGGTACAGACCATGGAACGAGGTGGCCGGAAAAGGTTCCTGTGGGAGAAGGGGTTCCTGTACCGAGAATGGGCTCCCCCAGGGAAAATGGAGTCAGGGGGGATCAGGAGGCAGCTGGTGGTACCCCAGAAGTATCGCCGCCAGCTGCTGTGCCGGGCCCATGACATTCCTCTCTCAGGGCACCAGGGAACCTGGCGTACCCAGCAGAGGCTGCTACGGAGCTTTTACTGGCCTGGGGTCTTTGTTACTGTCCGACAGTACTGCGGATCCTGTGACCCCTGTCAGAGGGGGAGGAAGGCCCGGGACAAGGGGAAAACGGCTTTAGGACCCTTGCCCAGCATAAAGGATCCTTTCCGGAGGGTGGCCAAGGTTAAAAGGGCGGCTCTAAACCAAGAGAGCCCAAAGCACAGACCTCCAGACTGGAGCGCTGGGAGAAGACCACAGCCCAGTTGGAACCCCAGAGGTATGGGGGTGGGAAAAGGGCACAGGCCGCATAAACCTTCCCACATGCGAACTGCGAGTGCCATCAAGCACCCCCGACCTAAGGGGGGCGTGAAACTGGAGGGGCCTGGTGTAATTCTCACCAAGGAATGGGAGGGATGCGGGGGCATCCATGGGAACGGGGGTAGGTTCGAACTTCCCCAGGTCACTGGCTAAAGTGACCCTGCTCAGTTCGGTCTCGAAGGGGGGAGATGTGACGAACTGGGACTGTTCTTACTGTGGTCTGTGAATGCTGACAGGGGAGTGTGGCTAGGATAGTCTGCCCGAAGGCGAATACCTGAGCGTGTAACATGAGAACCCAGGAAGGGGTTGGAGGCCAGATGACTCCTTAGCCCGGGAAACTGAACAAAGGCTGTGGGAGGGGTCGCTGAAGGCAGAGTCTGGGAAGCTGGGTGGTGAGATGGTGGGGAGGCAGAGATTGCTCTGACCTCCCAAGGGGGGCTGGGATGCCCTGGGACCCCAAGATGGACCTAACTGAGGGGGTCCCTGTTGTCTGTGCCTGCAAGACCTGTCTTGGACTGTATTCCTGTCATCCAAATAAACCTTCTGCTTTACTGGCTGGCTGAGAGTCATGGTGAATCGCAGGAGGACGGGGGTGCAGGGCCCTGAGTTCCCCAATACTCCGTGACAGACACACATTCCCCTGGGATCTTCTCTTAGAAATGAGTTCTTGGTCTCTGTAGGGACGCCATGATCGGCGGTGTCTGTCACCTGGACTCTTTCCTTTCAGCTGGAGAAGTATGGCACCATCTCAGTCCTTTTCCAAGCATTTCAGAGCCTTGTCCGCAAACCACAGCCTGGGGTCCTGGCCGCCAGCAGCATCCCAGCCTTACATTAATAGCTATTGGGGAACAGAAATCTGCAGCCTGGCTCCAAAGTGGCGCGGGTGTTGGGACCCTGCCCTCAGAGCAGACACAGCTCTTGGTCCTGCCTGGATCAGCCGCTATGTCTACAGGGCTGTCTTAAACTCCTGTTTCCTCCATTGACTCCCTGGGCCCTGTGTGAACAAAATACGCTTTAAGAACAGGAGTCCTTGTGGCACCTTAGAGACTAACACATTTATTTGAGCATAAGCTTTCGTGGGCTACATACGCTTTGTGATGCATTGTCCTACTTTGTGAGTTGTGTTTGTCCACAGGGACGTGTATGCTCAGCGCTTCGCCCAGACAAGGATGGGAACTGGCAGGTTCCACTCCAACACCTGCTGTGTCCTGTGTCCCAGGTGGGGGTGGAGGGGAGCGGAGGGGAGCGGAGGGAGACCCCGGGCTGGTTATTAATATTGGTGCAGGCGGTGGTGCTACAGTAATCACATGGGTGGCAGTGATGTTATAGGACCCTCAGGGGGTCCAGTCTGGACTTGGCCCCAGGGTCCTGCATCCAGCCCAAAGACAGAATGAGCCAGTCTCTGCTGGAGTCTATGATCTAAGGCCCTGATCCTACAACCTCCCCCCCAGTGCCTAGCCAGTGCTCTGCTGCGAGAATTTAGGACTAGATGGGAGCAACCGCTCACCCAGTCTGACCACCTGCCTAGCAGGGGCCGGAGAGTTTCAGGCAGTCCCCTGCCCTGAGCCCTGGTGCTCAGCTCCCAGAAAGGCCCCAGACACACAGCACAAGCCCCCACCCCAGTGGGAGACCCAACGAGCCCGGGGCAGGGGGACGAGGGCAGCAGCTGCGGGATGTGCAGTGCTTGGGGCAAGTCGACAGTTTCCGGCCATTGCCCCCGGTCAGCAGCGAAGGTCTCCCCGAGCCTGGGGTGTGCGGGGCAGGTCCTGGCTGGTGGGCAGCGGGGTGCGGCGGAGCTGGCTTTGTACAGGGGGGCGGGGGCTTTAATTCACTGTAGATCCGGAGGCCTTTTACCCGCAGCGCTTTGCAAGCCCAGTGGTGCCCTGCGGAAAGCAGCCAGCTCTGGGGTGGAGGGCCCCAGGGAGTCCCTGAGTGGCACGGGGGGAGGGGTAAATCCAGGCCCCGCCCCAGCCTGCGGGAGGAGGGTCCGGGCGGTGCCCGGGGGGGGTCTCCCTCCCCCAGGCCCATGCAGCGAGTCTGACGCGGCTGGGTCCGACTGCGCTAATCCGGCCCCGGCCCCGGCCCGCCTCTTCCTGCCGGAGGAGCCGCTGGGAGCGGCAGATACAAAGCCCGGCCGGCCGGCGGCGGGAGCCGGATGGCGGGGCCCAGGCCCGAGGCCAGGGCGATGGGCGCAGGCGGCTCTGCACAGGTAGCGCTGGCCCCGGGGGGAGGGGGGCACAGTGACCCCGATCCGCCCCAGCGCCGCGGAGAGACGCTGCGGCCAGTCCCGGACCCGCTGGCGGGAGGGGCCCTTGTCCGCCCCATGGCTCCCCGCTCGGCCGGGGGTCCCGGGCCCCTCCCCGCCGCCGCCATCTGCCCTGGGGGCAGCCAGGCTCGGGAGTCGGCGGCCATCTTTACTAGGGCAGCCCCCCCCCGCGCGGGGGGGCACCCGGGAGCGCGGGGGGGGGAGATCCCGGGAGGGGGGGGCAGGAGCGCGGGGAGGAGATCCCGGGGGGGGGGGCAGGAGCGCGGGGGGGCACCCGGAAGGGGGGGCAGGAGCGCGGGGAGGAGATCCCGGGAGGAGGAGGCAGGAGCGCGGAGGGGGGGCACCTGGGAGGAGGAGGCAGGAGCGTGGGGGGCACCTGGGAGGGGGGGCAGGAGCGCGGGGGGGCAGGAGGGAGGGGGAGGAGTGTGGGGGGGACCCGGGGAGTGGAGATGGGGGTGGGATCCCCCCACCCCGCGCCGGAGGAAGCCAGGCAGCCCCCGAGGCCGGGCTGGTCTCTGGGGTCCGGGGGCACTGGCGGTTCTCTCAGCGCCTGTCTCAGGACACTCGTGGTTGTCTGACATCCCCAGCCCGGCTTTGGGGAGACAGGCCTGACCCCAGAGCCCCTGACAGTGGGAGGGTGGGCGAGATGCCCTGGGGCAGGGTGGTTTTAACATCTCCTGGCTTGGGGCCTGCGGCTCTGGCCATGCTGTCAGTGGGGGCTTTGCTCCCACCCTGCCTGGGAGAGCAGCGTGGGGCGCTGGGACAGGGTGCCGGATTTCTCCTCTCCAGCTCTGGGCACAAACAAAATCAGTTCAGGAGTCTGGCACCAGCCCCGGTGGACACTGGTCCACATCCCAAGTGTGAGTCTCCTCTCTCTACCCAGCACAATGCCCTGGCTCCACTCCTCGCTCACCCCGGGGCACACGCCACCTTCCTGTCCACCAAGGAGGAATTCCCCAAGGAACAGACAGGGCAGGCCCGGTAGTTGTGTGACTCCTGGCAGCGTTAGCCAGGGACGAAAAGGCTCCTCCCCTCTGTAGAACTGATCATTGTTTTTAATTGTTCACTTTATTAATGTAACTTCATAAGTAAAGTTTTATGAATGAAACAACATTCATTCATAAAACCAGTTACCCCAATAACTGGCTAATTGACAATTAAGATGCGTGTTACGAGTCACAGCGTTCAACCAGTTGCCCTTGTAAGTTTCACTGTCAATCCAATTCCTGCTTAAATCACTGAGACTTGCACCGTTTCAGTTTTGTAACTTCTGTTCATTGCTTGCCATTCATTACACTTGTCTATATTGTAGCTTCTGTCACTGTTTGCCATATTGTAATTCAAACCCCATTTTAAAACGCTCACGCCATTTTGCAAACCCTGCTGCAACCTTCATTGTTGCAAACCCTGCTGCAATCTTATTAGTTTAGTTTAGATGTGTGAATGAGGTATGGATGGATGATGGAATTGACCTCCAGCCACAGCCTGTCCTGATAAAATTAGAGTTCAAACACCAACGGCGGAAGATGCAGACAACAGCCCTAACAAAGTGAGAAGAGTCCACCCTAAAAAGAAAAGAACAAAGGTACAATAGAAGGAAGATCAAAGCCAGGACCGAGGCTGAAAGTCACGACAGGTGATCAGTCACACCGAACCCAGAGGCAGCGTGATGCAGCAAGACCTATGGACTCTGGATTCAAACTAAAGCCTACAAAAAGGATGGGTGAGATGGAAAACTTCGGAGGGTAACGTTCTGCTGCCAACATGGAAGGGCATCGGTGCGCCCAACAGAGACCCAGCTTGTCCTTGTGCCCGGCTTTCCTGGCCAGTTACCGCCACAAGCTACGAACCCAAGCTGCAAACTCAAGCCACGGACTCAAGCTACGTTCAGGACTGGTAACTATACAGCAGCAGAACATCTGGTGTGTGTGTGTGTGTGTGTGTGTGTGTGTGTGGTGTAGGTATTAGTTACTGGTTATAAATCAAATTGTGTCATAATAAATGTGACATCTTTGTCTTGCCCCCTGAAACGATCCTGTGTAGTTCTGTCTGCATAACGCCTCCAGCTTTGTTCCAGCTTTACCCCCAGAGCTTTGTCCAAGCTGGTCATTCAGAGAACTAATTAGTGACTGCTAATTATTAATAATTATTAAATGCGTTGGATTTAAATGGGGCTCAGTGGGCCCCTGTGCAGGCAGAGTGAGGATGGGACTTGAAAGGGGTTTGGAACCAGTGCGAGTTCTGGGTGTGTGGTTCCTGAGCGAGGGCTGTGTGCTCTAATCCTAACGCTAATTCCGAGCATCCAGCCAGTGTTTTTCACTGGTAGCAATTCCCAGTCCTTCACCAAGAGGATTTGCAATGTTGTTGCAGGTGCCGGTGGTGTTCGAGGACGTGGCGGTCTATTTCTCACCGGAGGAATGGGCGGAGTTAGCCAAATGGCAGAGGGAGCTGTACCGGGACGTGATGAAGGAGAATTACGAGCTGGTGGCTTCACTGGGTGAGGCTCCTTTCCCACTCTTCTCTCAGGGCCGGGGGTCTGGGACAGAGCCAGGAGATGTCAGAGCAGCTCAGCGCACATTTCACTGCGGCTCAGAAGAATCTCAGACCCTGGAAATGCTGTGCTCTGACACCCCCACCCCCACCCCGAGGGCTCTTGGCCCTGTAGCTAGAAGGGTTTATGTTGGACAGCAGAGATTCTCAGGGTTCTGTGCTTACTTGCTGGGCTGCTTGTGGAGTAAAGGTCCTACAGAATCAGGCCTACAGACCTGATCACAAACTGCTCTTCATAAGCCAGGGTGAACCCACAGCCAGGAAATCTACTCCTCCCGAGTTCGTCACTCACCAGGCTGCAATTCTCTGCCCCCTGCACAGGGCATCCTGGTGTCAAACCCGAGATCATCTGCCAGATGGAGCGAGGGGAAGAGCCATGTGTGGAGGATCCCTGGGGCTGGGAAGAGAGAAGCACAACCCAGAAACCCTGCTCAGGTGAGTCATGAAAACACCAAGAGCTGGGGGAGATGGAGGGATGGGCTCAAAGCCCAGGGAAATCGCTCCGGGTCAAAGAATGTTTCAAACAATGGCTGGCTTTCCCGGGCCCTGGATGCAGCTGTGACCACTTGTAGGTGACATTGGAGAAGGGCAGGGAAGATGGCAAGGGGTCTGAGCAGGTTAGGGAGAGCTGTCAAAACTGGGTTATTCCTATGGGAAGAGTTAAAGGGGAGTAAGGCCTTGTCTACACTACAAAATTAAGTCGACTTAATTTACATCAATGTACAGCCGTCGCAGGACTTAAACCACTGTTGTGTGTCCACACTACGCTCCGTGTGTCGGCAGTGTGCATCCACACTAGCAGTGCGTGCATCGACACAGAGAGCAGTGCACTGTGGGTGGCTATCCCACTGTGCAACTCACCACCATCTAGTGCGCGGTGTTCTGGGAAGGGTTTGCAATGCCTCATGGGCAAGGAACAGTCACGCAGGGGCGAGTTACAATACGAGTTCAGCATCCCATGATGCAGTTTTCTCCATCCCGTCATTCCACGGGTATCCGGTTACGTTTCACACTTTTCTCCGGCAAGCCTGTGTGTCCGCCATCTCCGTGAGACTCCTGGATCCTGCGCTGCTCTTCAGTGTTGTGCTGAGTGTCATGAACACAACACGGCTGATCCTGCAGTACTTCCAGAGCTGCGAGGAGTATGACAGTTCTTTGCAGGCTGCCTTGCTGTGTGCTGTGGAAAGAAACAATTCAAGATTGCTGTTGGCATTTACCGAGCAACTGCACACAGTAGATCGCCGGTTCTGGACCCGGGAAACAAGCAGTGGCTGGTGGGATCGCATTGTTATGCAGATGTGGGATGACGAGCAGTGGCTGCAGAACTTTTGGACGTGCAAGGCCACGTTCCTGGAACTGTGAGCGGAGCTCGCCCCAGCCCTCCAGCTCAGGGACACCAAAATGAGAGCGGCACTCACGGTGGAAAAGTGAGTGGCGCTCACTGTGTGGAAGCTTGCAACGCCAGATTGCTACTCATCAGTCGGGAATTGCTTGGGAGTTGGGAAATGCACCGTGGGTGTTGCTGTGATGTAAGCGTGTGGGGCCATTAATCATATCCTGCTACAAAGGACAGTGACTCTGGGCAATGTGCAGGAAATAGTGGATGGTTTTGCAGCAATAGGGTTCCCAAACTGAGGGGGGCCATTGATGGCCCATACATCCCTATCTTGGTCCCAGACCACCTTGCGACGGAGTACATCACAGAATGGTATTACAAGCGCTGGTGGATCACCGGGGTTCTTTCACCGGCATCAAGGCAGGCTGGTCAGGGAAGGTGCATGACGCACACCTCTTTAGGAACACAGACTTGTGCAGAAGAAGGCTTCAAGCAGGGACTTTTTTCCCAGACCAGATGATTACCACTGAGGATGTGGAAATGCCAAGAGTGATCCTGGGAGACCCAGCCTACGCCTTACTACCGTGGCTCATGAAGCCATACACTGGCCACCTCGACAGCAGCAAAGAGTGCTTCAACAACAGGCGTGGCAGGTGCAGAATGACTGTTGAATGTGCCTTTGGCCGTTTTTACTGTTTACTCTCAAGATTAAACCTCAGTGAAGACCATATCCCCATGGTCATAGCTGCCCATTGCTTCCTGTTCTATCCCTAGAGGCTAAGGTGAATAAGTTTTCTCCCTCCTCCTTATGACACCCTTTTAGATACCTGAAAACTGCTATCATGTCCCCTCTCAGTCGTCTCTTTTCCAAACTAAACAAACCCAGTTCTTTCAGCCTTCCTTCATAGGTCATGTTCTCAAGACCTTTAATCATTCTTGTTGCTCTTCTCTGGACCCGCTCCAATTTCTCCACATCTTTCTTGAAATGCGGTGCCCAGAACTGGACACAATACTCCATCTGAGGCCTAACCAGAGCAGAGTAGAGCGGAAGAATGACTTCTCGTGTCTTGCTTACAACACACCTGTTAATACATCCCAGAATCATGTTGGCTTTTTTTGCAACAGCATCACACTGTTGACTCATATTTAGTTTGTGGTCCACTATAACCCCTAGATCCCTTTCTGCCGTATTCCTTTCTAGACAGTCTCTTCCCATTCTGTATGTGTGAAATTGACTGTTCCTTCCTAAGTGGAGCACTTTGCATTTGTCTTTGTTAAACTTCATCCTGTTTACCTCAGACCATTTCTCCAATTTGTCCAGATCATTTTGAATTATGACCCTGTCCTCCAAAGCAGTTGCAATCCCTCCAAGTTTGGTATCATCCGCAAACTTAATAAGCGTACTTTCTATGCCAATATCTAAGTCGTTAATGAAGATATTGAACAGAGCCGGTCCCAAAACAGACCCCTGCGGAACCCCACTTGTTGTACCTTTCCAGCAGGATTGGGAACAATTAATAACTACTCTCTGAGTATGGTTATCCAGCCAGTTATGCACCCACCTTATAGTAGCCCCATCTAAGTTGTATTTGCCTAGTTTATCGATAAGAATATCATGCGAGACCGTATCAAATGCCTTACTAAAGTCTAGGTATACCACATCCACAGCTTCTCCCTTACCCACAAGACTCGTTATCCTATCAAAGAAAGCTATCAGATTGGTTTGACATGATTTGTTCTTTACAAATCCATGCTGTCTGTTCCCTATCACCTTACCACCTTCCAAGTGTTTGCAGATGATTTCCTTAATTACTTGCTCCATTATCTTCCCTGGCACAGAAGTTAAACTAACTGGTCTGTAGTTTCCTGGGTTGTTTTTATTTCCCTTTTTATAGATGGGCACTAGATTTGCCCTTTTCACGCGGCACTACTGTGTGTCCCTATCATAGTCCTTCTTCGTGCCCTGAGCAATCTGGTCGTAGATGTCAAAGTTCTTACAACTGGATCGGAGCTGTGCCTACACAGCCTCCTCTCTCCTCAGACCCAGGAGATCCACATCTGCCGTGTACTCCAGGCAGGAGTGTGTTTGCCGTGTGGAGTTGGCACGGTCAGCTGGGCAGTTGGTACGTGAGCTATCCAGACCGAGCAAATAGGAAATGGAATTTAAAAAATTCTCAGGGCTTTAAAGGGGAGGGGCAGATACCTGTGTACCTGGCTGCCGGGCAGTGGAGTTCAAAACTGACCAGAACGGTCCTGATAGGACACTTCCTGGAGACCATTAAAGTCAACATAGGCAACACAATGTCTATGCTGCCACTGTGTTGACCTAAGCACTGTGCATCTCGTGGAGGTGGATTTATTAGGTTGGCGTAGCAGACGAGTTAAAGCGGCAGGAGGAATATTGTGGGGTAGACACTTACACAGTTAGGTCGAAACAAGCTGCCTTACGTCGACCTAACTCCATAGTGTAGATCAGGCCTAAGACTGTGATGGGTCTGGTGAGAGGCAGCCAGCCCCTCTGTCCCTACCTAGGTTCTTTCCACCCTCTGGTTCAAGCCCTCGTGACTTCCCTGCACTCGGCCTATCCGAGCAATCTCGCTGTTTCACAATCAACCTAAACTGAGAGTCTCACCAGCCCAGAGCAAAGACGGTTCACAAACACTGCCGAGTATTCCAGGGGGCTTTGAAACGTGTCTAGAGCCCTCTGCTCTCGAGTGCAGATGGCTGCGTTTGGGAGTCATTCATGCATTGCTGCATGGCTGACACCAGGGACCTCCATAGTACCGAGAGCTTGAGCTAAAGAGTCCGGCTCTTGACCCAGTGCTTGCAACAGCCTCACATCCTCTGTGGGTCAGGTCCGGGGGGAGCGCGTAACATACTTACTTACTGTGTGCAGTTCTGGGCTACCATGTTTAAGAAGGATGAATTCAAACTGGAACAGGTACAGAGAAGGGCTACTAGGATGATCTGAGGAATGGAAAACCTGTCTTATGAAAGGAGACTCAAAGAGCTCGGCTGGTTTAGCCTAACCAAAAGAAGGCTGAGGGGAGATGATTGCTCTCTGTAAATATATCAGAGGGATAAATACCAGGGAGGGAGAGGAATTATTTAAGCTCAATACCAATGTGGACACAAGAACAAATGGATATAAACTGTCCATCAGGAAGTTTAGACTTGAAATTAGACGAAGGTTTCTAACCATCAGAGGAGTGAAGTTCTGGAACAGCCTTCCAAGGGGAGTAGTGGGGGGCAAAAGACATATCTGGCTTCAAGACTAAGCGTGATAAGTTTATGGAGGGGATGGTATGATGGGATAGCCTAATTCTGGCAATTAATTGATCTTTGACTATTAGCGGTAAATATGCCCAATGGCCTGTGATGGGATGTTAGACGGGGTGGGATCGGAGTTACTACAGAGAATTCTTTCCTGGGTGCTGGCTGGTGAGTCTTGCCCACATGCTCATGGTTTAGCTGATCACCATATTTGGGGTTGGGAAGGAATTTTCCTCCAGGGCAGATTGGCAGAGGCCCTGGAGGTTTTTCACCTTCCTCTGCAGCGTGGGGCATGGGTCACTTGCTGGAGGATTCTCTGCACCTTGAGTCTCCACTTCAGTGGCTCAGACACAGGTTTGATACAGGAGTGGGTGGGTGAGATTCCGTGGCCTGCATTGTGCAGGGGGTCAGACTAGATGATCATAATGGTCCCTTCTGACCTTAAAGTCTATGATTCTATGGACTTCCTGAGCTGTCCATTGGGACCTGATCCCTTCGTTAGTCTGGTGGAGAAAGCAATGCTAACTTCCACCACGTGGGATCGCTGTGGAGACTATTCTGAGCTCAGCCTCATGGCAGCAATTCGTGTTCAGTCAAATGCAACACGAAGGCAGTCTTTTCCCACTGGCTGTGTCTTTGCCAATAGACACTCGAGGAAGCCCCGAGACCTGCTTCTCTGTAGTTAGTGGAACCACTCCTTGAAGGGGGTAGCTTCCCAGGAGCTGAGGGCAGGGAGGCTTTTCCAAGAGACAGGTTCCTTGGGCTGCGGTTGGGAATGGAATGTGCTGAACATCAGGAGTTTCCCTCGGTCACTAGCTCAGGAGATAACGCCAGGGCTTTTCTCTCTGCAGCAGATGGTGAGATGAAGGATGACGATGAGGAAGGTACTAGAACCCTGGATCTTCCCAAGACATCCCCAGAACAGACTGGAGGGGACCTCCACCAGCACTCAAGGAAAAAGCAAAGATACAAAAGTCAGAGCAAATCACAAAAGCAGCAGAGAAATATTATGCAGGAAAAACTCATGCCCCTCCTCAGGCCCCAGAGACACAGAGCCAGCCGGCAGGGGCGGACACGCCTGACTGCCCAGCAGGGAGAGCCCACGGGGAGCAAACCATTCTCGTGCCCGGAATGCGGAAGGAGCTGTATGACGAAGGGCAACCTCAAAATACACCAGCGAGTGCACACGGGGGAGGGGCTGTTTCCCTGCAGCCAGTGCGGGAAATGCTTCACCACCAAGGGCAACCTCAAAATGCACCAGCGCATGCACAGCGAGGAGCGGCCCTTCGTGTGCACCGAGTGCGGAAAGAGCTTCATCGCCCCGGGCAACCTCAAAATGCACCAGCGCCTGCACAGCGGGGAGAGGCTGTTCCTGTGCACTGAGTGTGGGAAACATTTCACCAGGAAAGACATCCTCAAACTGCACCAGAGGGTGCACACAGGGGAGCGGCCTTTCCAGTGCACGGAGTGTGGGAAGAGCTTCACTCAGAAGGTGAATCTCCTGACACACCAGCGGTGCCACACGGGGGAGCGCCCGTTCGCCTGCTGTCAGTGTGGGAAGAGCTTTGCCCAGAAGGGCACGCTCAACACGCACCAGAAAAGCCACGTGCGTGAGTGGCACTTTGCATGTGCTGAGTGCAAGGAGAGATTTGCCTCCAACAGGGACCTCACGATGCACCAGAGGATTCACACCAGGCAGCGCTCATACATGTGCAGCCAGTGTGGGAAATGCTTCACGCAGCCGGGCAATCTCCTGACGCACCAGCGAGTGCACACGGGGGAACGGCCGTTCACCTGCACCCAGTGTGAGAAAAGCTTCACCACCAAGGGCAACCTCAAAATGCACCAGTGGATCCACACGGGGGAGCGGCCCTTCACTTGCACCGAGTGCGGAAAGCGCTTCATCGCCCAGGCCACCCTCAAAATGCACCAGCGCCTGCACAGCGGGGAGCTGCCCTTCGTGTGCACCGAGTGTGGCCAGGGCTTCGTTCAGAACGAATTTCTGAAGCTGCACAAGAGGCTGCACACGGGAGAACATCAGTTCCCCTGCCCCGAATGCGGGAAGCGCTTCATCAGCAAGGCCGTTCTGAAGGTGCACAGCAGGACACACGGCAGGGAGCAGCTGTTCCCGTGCATGGAGTGTGGGAAACATTTCACCAGGAAAGACAACCTCAAACTGCACCAGAGGGTGCACATGGGGGAGCGGCCTTTCCAGTGTGCAGAGTGTGGGAAGAGCTTCACTCAGAAGGTGAATCTCCTGACCCACCAGCGGCGCCACACAGGGGAGCGCCCGTTCACCTGCTGTCAGTGCGGGAAGAGCTTCGCCAAGAAGGGCACGCTCAACACGCACCAAAAAAGTCACGTGCGTGAGAAGCTCTTTGCATGTGCTGAGTGCAAGGAGAGATTTGCCTCCACCAGGGACCTCACGATGCACCAAAGGATCCACACCAGGCAGCGCTCATACATGTGCAGCCAGTGTGGGAAATGCTTCACGCAGCCGGGCAACCTCCTGACGCACCAGCGAGTGCACACGGGGGAACGGCCGTTCACCTGCACCCAGTGCGAGAAAAGCTTCACCACCAAGAGCAACCTCAAAATGCACCAGCGGATCCACACGGGGGAGCGGCCCTTCACATGCACCGAGTGCGGGAAGCGCTTCACTGTCAAGGGGACGCTGCAAAAACACCAGAGTGTCCACACGAGGTGGAAGCAGCTCATGTGTGCCAGCCCGAAGCTGGAAGGGCTTTCCCAGCCTGTACTCCAGCAAAACTCCCATTGACACAGGAATGATCACGCTGGATCAGACCCAAGGTCCTGCCAGCCCAGTGTCCTGGCTCTGACGGTGAGCAGCACCAGATGCATCGGAGGAAGGTGTAAGAATTGCACACTAGGCAAATGTAGGATAATCTTCCCGCCCCCCCATTCCTGGCCAATATTAGGTCTCATCCTAATCATTAGAAAATTGCTTAAACCCTGAAGTACAAGGTTTAATATCCCTTCAAATATCTGTTAGTATTAATTATAACTTTGGATATCTTCGTTCAATAAATGTTTTTAACCTTTTCTAAATTCTTGCCCGTAACAGCATCCTGCTGTCATGAGTTCCACATGTTAATTGCGTACTGTGTGAGTCTTTCCTTTTGATCAGTTTTCAGTTTGCCACTCTTTCATTTCTTTGAATGTCCCTTGTTATGTTATGACAAAGGGAGAACAGAAGTTCCCCATTGTTAGTTGTTGGCTGCGTGTGTGGATTCTTTCTGTGTGCTGGCCCAGCTCTATGCGGCTAGCGACAGAGCACACGGCCATCAAACAGCCCACAATGACCACAAGACTCGCTTTGTAGCGAAGGCACCTAGCCAGGTTTATTGTCGACGAAGCACAATCCTAGCTCCCCGGATCAATGTCTACAGGTACACTAGCACATGGATGTCTGTGACAATGGACCAGCTCAGTGAGTGGCGGGACTTTCCATTCCCCCCTCGGCTGGACAAAGACACCCCCTCTCTGACCCTTCTTTTATACACTGACACAAACAAGTTACATATTGCCCCTCCAACATGGTAGTTACTACGCTTTACCTTGTACATCAAACATCTCTGTCCCTCACCCTGTCATCCTGACCTTATCTTTAGGAGGTGTCGTGGAAAAAGGACATTAAAGAGTCTCTGCCCACCAAACAGATGTCTGTGTGTGGCCCTCCGAAGAAGCTTGGCCTTCCATCCCAATGCGATGAGGCTTTAGGTGAGAGATGTATAGGCTCCTTAGTGCTTTAAAATCCTTTTTCTATTAGGTTGTTCTTTGTTCCTAGATCAAATTGTCGGGGAGAGTTGAGAATCCTCTTCCCCTCTTGTGTGATGGCCCAACCCAAGTGGCCGATATTATACAGTACTTTGGATTAAGAAGGCGAGTTTGGGTCACCCGTTTCCCATTTACATTCTACAAGCAGTAGTCACAAGTGGTTCAGGGGCTGGAAAAAATTCCTTCAGAGCTCAGTCTGTGCAGTTTAACAAAAAGATCAAGCTGTAGACTTGAACGTAAAGATCTACTCAGACAAAATATCACATCCCGAAGGGCTCTTTCATCTCGTGCAGAAAGGCAGAACAAGAACCAGTGACCGGAATGTATAGCCAGGCAAATTCAACTTAGAACTAAAGCCAAAGTTAACAGTAGGGTGACTAACCACCGAACAAACTACCAATGAAAGTGATGGATTCTCCATCTCGATGTCTTCAAATCCAGACTGGATTCCTGCCGGAGGATAGTGTAGCCAAACACAAACGACTGGGCTCAGCATGGGGGTAAGTGGGTGAAATTCTAGGGCGTGTGCTATACAGGTCAGACTAGATGATCTAACGGTCCCCTCTTCTCTTATTTGTTGCCTTTGATAGGGTCCAATTGCCGAGTTTTGAAGGGTTTCTGTGTGACTTAACTAGTCTCTTGCCCCTGCCATTTCGCCCTATTAGTTTAGTCTTTGCCTTCCTGGTTCCCTGTTTTGTTCATGGCCCACGTCTTGTGATACTCTTATTCCCTTCTTAAGTAGCATCCATGCCACCTCTAAGGACGTTACTTTTCCCCAGAGGGCCTTTTTGACTGACCTCCTTTTTATTGCAATCTCTCTTTCTAAAGTTTCGTGTCCCCGTGTCATTTTTAGGTAGCTTAGCGCCAGAGGCTGCTGAACCTGGTTCTATTGGGGTCACTGTTACTCAGTTACTGTCCCTTGTATATTCACAGGCTGGAGCTGGAGACGGGCAGCTGGGTTGGGGGGATCCATGGATGGGGGGCTGGGGTTTGCGCTGCGGCCTGGGCTTCTGCAGGTGCGTCCCACACACCCCTACCCCACATCGTGCCTAAGGTGGCTGGGCCTGGGCCTTGCTGGTCTCTCTGCCCCCCTCCCCTGCACAGAACCCAAGCCGGCTGGGCCCAGGGCACGAGGCGCTGAGCTGACCCCCTCTGTGCCCTTGGAGGACATTGCAGTCTCGTTCTCCCCGGCTGAGCAGATGTAATTGGCAGAATGACCGCAAGAGACTCACCGAGACAGGCACGAGGGATCCGTGCTGGTGCCTCTGCAGGGTGAGGACGGGGGCCAGCTATTTGCAAAGGAGGCGGTGATGAGCTGGGCTGTTTTGTGATGTTCCAAAGAGGGGCAGCTCTTCCGTGATGGTGACAATTATTTGATTTCTATCGCTGTAGTGTCTAGGAGCCTTGGTCCCGGCCCAGGACCCCACTAGCTGCTGTACAAATGCAGCACAAAGGGTTGGTCCCTCCCTCCAGTAACTCCCAATCTATTTCCAGCCCTCATCCCTCCAGCTAAGCTCCAGTCCTCTGCAGCGAGAGCCCCTGTCTGGCAGGGACCCGCCAGGAGGATTTGGGAGGGGCGGGGCTGGGGGGGGCAGTGCAGCAGCAAGGGGCTAGCATTAGGGAATTCTAGATTTGCTTTTTATCAGAGAACAAATGTCACCCTGTGACCTCAGACACTGCCTTGGTACCTCCATGGTTCAGACACAGGCCATCCTCTCCCCTCCAGCCAGTCCAGTTTTCAGTAGTTGTATAACTTCACACACAGTGAAATGAACCTTTAAAAATGATTCTAGTGTAGAGGCTGAGCCCAAATCCTTCCCTGGGGAGCCCTCTGCCCCCCCTCCCCCTTTCCCCTGCACAGGGCCGAGGGACTTTGTCAGGGTCAGAGCTGGGCACTGAGCCCCAGATCCTCCAAGATGTCTAGGTGCCTAATTCCCAATGGGACTTGGGTAAGTAAATAGCTTGGAGGATCTGGCCGTGCCCCCCAGCCGGTGATTCTCTTCCCAAAGCAGGCTCTGCAGGCCCCAGCCTGGGAATTGTGTCTAAGCTGGAGCCAGGGGGTCCCCAGGGAGAGAGGAATCCCAGAGGCCCGCAGCATGGGCAAGTGATGCCATTCAGGGACAATAACTCCCTAAAACAGAGACTATGGGGGGAGAGGATGAAATAAACAGATGGAAACAAACCCTGGTAGCCTTCTGCAGTGGGACCGTAGCCCTGAGAGCCACAGCCTAAGGCTGGGGGGGCTCAGGGCTGCCCCTACTGCAGGCTATAGGGACTGGGATCTGGTCCACAGCTGAGGAATTGCTAAGCTCTTGTATAGCAGCTCCGGGCCAGGCTCTCAGCTTGGGTCAATCAGCACAGCTCCATGAGCTTCAGACCTCCTAACCCTTGTAGATGTGAAGAAAATTTGCAACCATCAGCCCAGTGTAACGGACTCAGAGCTGTCTGTCTGAGGCAGCAGGTCGCCTGAGACAGTAGCCCTGATGGGGGCGCCCCACTGCATTCATCTCAATGGGGAGTTGACTCTGAACCCTGAGGAGGGCCATTGCCTGCCAACAGTGGTAGCTGTTTGCGGCTCATCGTTTTAATAAGAACATCCATCGAATGTGCTTCTCCTACAATCCCAACCTGCCTTCTCCTTTTTCCCACCTCCAAGTGCTCCCATTTCCACACTCGTCCAGCAGATCCCTCTGGGGGTGTTAGCACACAGTCCTACAGTACGGTGACAATGGGAAATGCTGGAGGAGCAGAAAATATGCTGACTTTAACATCAAATAGACTCCAAGGCCCCAAGGGGCCCTTGTGATCATCACGTCTGACTTCCTGTGTGCCACAGGCCAGAGACCTGCCCCACACTAATTCCTAGAGCAGAGCTGGTAGAAAAACCTGCAGCCTGGATGGAAAACCTGTCCCTGCTGGAGAACCCACCACACCCCAGCGGGGCTGGGAGACGCTGCACTAGGACGGGTGCTGCTGGTCCGTCGGTGGGGGGATGCAGTGACCCCATGGGCCAGGCGGCCGGGACTCGGCCCCGCGCAGGGGGCTGTACGGGGCGGGCTGGTAGGGGCTGGGCGACGCCGCGCTAGGACGGGTGCTGCTGTCCCGTCGGTGGAGGGATGCAGTGACCCCATGGGCCAGGCGGCTGGGACTCGGCCCCGCGCAGGGGGCTGTACGGGGCGGTGTGGTAGGGGCTGGGCGACGCCGCGCTAGGACGGGTGCTGCTGTCCCGTAGGTGGAGGGTAGGGTTACCATACGTCCTCTTTTTCCCGGACATGTCCGGCTTTTCGACACTCAAACCCCCGTCCGGGGGGAATTGCCAAAAAGCCGAACATGTCCGGGAAAATGGTGGCTCTGTTTAAGAGCCGGGCTGCCTGAACGCTACCGGCTTCGGGCAGCCCCATGCCTCCAGACCCTGCGCTGCCGGAGCCCGGGAGGGGAAGTGCCCGGCTGGGGGCGCAGGGTCTGGAGGCACGGGGGGCTGCCCGAAGCCGGTAGCGCTCGGGCAGCCCGGCTCTTAAACAGAGCCGAAGAGTCGGGGAGGAGCAGAGCCGCGGGGGCTGGAGCCTCCAGGCGCCGGGGCTCTGTGAAACTGACACAGTGTCAGTTACACAGAGCCCCAGCCGCTGGAGGCTCTGTTTAAGAGCCGGGCTGCCGGAGAGCTACCGGCTTCGGGCAGCCCCGTGCCTCGAGACCCTGCGCCGCCAGAGCCCGGGAGGGGAAGTGCCCGGCTGGGGGCGCAGAGTCTGGAGGCACGGGGGCTGCCCGAAGCCGGTAGCGCTGGGGCAGCCTGGCTCTTAAACAGAGCCTCCAGCCGCCGGGGCTCTGTGTAACTGACACTGGGTCAGTTACACAGAGCCAAAGAGGAGCAAAGCCTCCAGCTGCCGGGGCTCTGTTTAAGAGCCGGGCTGCCCGAGAGCTACCGGCTTCGGGCAGCCCCCTTGCCTCCGGACCCTGCGCCCCCAGCCAGGCACTTCCCCTCCCGGGCTCCGGCGGCGCAGGGTCCGGAGGCACGGGGGCTGCCCAAAGCAGATAGCGCTGGGGCAGCCCGGCTCTTAAACAGAGCCTAAGAGGAGCAGAGCCTCCAGCTGCGGGGGCTCTGCTCCTCTTCGGCTCTGTGTAACTTATACAGTGTAAGTTACACAGAGCTGCTGGAGCCCGGGAGGGGAAGTGCCTGGCCGGGGGCGCAGGGTCCGGAGGCATAGGGGCTGCCCGAAGCCCAAGCGCTACCGGCTTCACGGTTTGCCGGGCAGCCTCCAGACCCTGCGCCCCCGGCTGGGCGCTTCCCCTCCCGGGCTCCAGCTGTGCTGGGGAAGCGCCGGCCGGGGGCGCAGGGTCTGGGGCTGCCCGGGAAACCATGGAGCTGGTAGCACTGGGGCAGCCCTTTCCCCCTGGCTGGGAGTGGGAGGGAGGAGGGGGCGGAGTTAGGGTGGGGAAGGGGTGGAGTTGGGGCGGGGCTAGTGGTGGGGAAATGGGCGTAGCCATGGCCCGTGGAGGGTCCTCTTGTTTTATTTATGAGATATGGTAACCCTAGTGGAGGGATGCAGTGACCCCATGGGCCAGGCGGCCGGGACTCGGCCCCGCGCAGGGGGCTGTACGGGGCGCGGTGGTAGGGGCTGGGAGACGCCGCGCTAGGACAGGTGCTGCTGGCCCGTAGGTGGGGGGATGCAGTGACCCCATGGGCCAGGCGGCCGGGACTCGGCCCCGCGCAGGGGGCTGTACGGGGCGGTGTGGTAGGGGCTGGGCGACGCCGCGCTAGGACGGGTGCTGCTGGCCCGTAGGTGGGGGGATGCAGTGACCCCATGGGCCAGGCGGCCGGGACTTGGCCCCGCGCAGGGGGCTGTACGGGGCGCGGTGGTAGGGGCTGGGCGACGCCGCGCTAGGACGGGTGCTGCTGGCCCGTAGGTGGGGGGATGCAGTGACCCCATGGGCCAGGCGGCCGGGACTCGGCCCCGCGCAGGGGGCTGTACGGGGCGCGGTGGTAGGGGCTGGGAGACGCTGCGCTAGGACGGGTGCTGCTGGCCCGTAGGTGGGGGGATGCAGTGACCCCATGGGCCAGGCGGCCGGGACTCGGCCCCGCGCAGGGGGCTGTACGAGGCAGGGTGGTAGGGGCTGGGAGACGCCGCGCTAGGACGGGTGCTGCTGTCCCGTCGGTGGGGGGATGCAGTGACCCCATGGGCCAGGCGGCCGGGACTGGGCCCCGCGCAGGGGGCTGTACGGGGCGGGGTGGTAGGGGCTGGGAGACGCCGCGCTAGGACGGGTGCTGCTGGCCCGTCGGTGGGGGGATGCAGTGACCCCATGGGCCAGGCGGCCGGGACTCGGCCCCGCGCAGGGGGCTGTACGGGGCGGGGTGGGAGGGGCTGGGAGACGCCGCGCTAGGACGGGTGCTGCTGTCCTGTCGGTGGGGGGATGCAGTGACCCCATGGGCCAGGCGGCCGGGACTGGGCCCCGTGCAGGGGGCTGTACGAGGCAGGGTGGTAGGGGCTGGGAGACGCCGCGCTAGGACGGGTGCTGCTGTCCCGTCGGTGGGGGGATGCAGTGACCCCATGGGCCAGGCGGCCGGGACTCGGCCCCGCGCAGGGGGCTGTACGGGGCGGGGTGGGAGGGGCTGGCACCCCGGGGTGGGGCTGGAGGGCGCTGGCCCAGGCTTGGGCCTCAAAGCAGCAGCGGCGTCAGTGGGGACGGGCACGTGGCGCTGTCCCGTGTCTGCAGTGAACGGCCATAGAGCGCCGCCTCCGCCACGGAGCAGAGCGGCTCCACACCATAGAGCCGCGCGGCCCCGAGAGGGCTAGAGGGGCCGCGGATGAACCATAGAGCGGGGCTGTGAGGGCTAGAGGGGCCGCGGATGAACCATAGAGCGGGGCTGTGAGGGCTAGAGGGGCCGCCTCGGCTCCCAGGGCGGAGCCCTCCAGGCGGGTTGAGAGGACCGAGCCCGCCGCTGGCCGCGTGCGATCCGAGCGGGCGGCGGGGAGAGGTTGGTTTGCGGCTCGGAGCCCCCCACGGCCCCCGCTGCGGGGGGGGGGTGAGGCGTTGCCATGGGGACGGGCGGCGCTCAGGTGAGGGGACGCCTGGGGCGTTGCCATGGGGACGGGCAGCGCTCAGGTGAGGGGACGCCTGGGGCGTTGCCATGGGGACGGGCGACGCTCAGGTGAGGGGACGCCCGGGGCGTTGCCATGGGGACGGGCGGCGCTCAGGTGAGGGGACGCCCGGGGCGTTGCCATGGTGACGGGGGCGCGCGTGAGGCGTTGCCATGGGGACGGGCAGCGCTCAGGTGAGGGGACGCCTGGGGCGTTGCCATGGGGACGGGCGGCGCTCAGGTGAGGGGACGCCTGGGGCGTTGCCATGGGGACGGGCGGCGCTCAGGTGAGGGGACGCCTGGGGCGTTGCCATGGGGACGGGCGGCACTCAGGTGAGGGGACGCCTGGGGCGTTGCCATGGGGAGGGGCGACGCTCAGGTGAGGAGACGCCTGGGGCGTTGCCATGGGGACGGGGCAGGGCTCCAGCTGATCACTGGGAGCACGGCGCTGTCCTGGAGCCATCGGGGCGCTCCCCCATGTGCAGCGTCTCCCCGGGGCGCTGTCCTGGGGGCTGCCTGGCCCAGTTCTGTGTCCCCCCAGGGCCCCACCACTGGGTCAGCTTGGCGATTCCGCCCACGCCGGCCCAGCTCCCGGGGCACCACGGGCGACAGCTGCAGGGGTTGAGCCCCCGCCCTGCTCCACAGGGAGCCCTGAGATTGCCCACTACGGGCACCCTGGCCGTGTGCAGTGAAACCCCACAACGGGGCGGGCGGTAGAGCCAGCCTGCAGCGTAAGTGCCATGTGGCCGCAGAGACCTGGCTCAGTGCAGGCCCTGCAAAGTGGGGATCGCCCAGAGCAAAGACCAGCTCAGGGGAAAGAATTGTGTGTTGCTTGGAGCTGAAGTTGGGAACAACTTTGATTAAATTGGAAGACGGCGTATTATGTTCAGGTAAAGTCAGTGTGGTCACTGCAGATGGCAAACAGCAATTCAGGGAATACACCTGATTCTTCTCATAGACTTTAAGGCCAGAAGGGACCATCATGCTCATCTACTCTGCCCTGAACATTGCAGGCCACCGAACCTCACCCACCCACTCCCGTAATAGACCCCTAACCTCTGGCTGAGTTACTGACGTGCTCACATCATGACTTAAAGACTTCAAGTTACAGAGAATCCCCCGTTTACACTAGTTTAAACCTGCAAGTGACCTGAGTCCCATGCTGCAGCGGAAGGTGAAACCCCCCAGGGTCTCTGCGAATCTGACCTGGGGGAAAGTTCCTTCCTGACCCCTGAGCACGTGCACAAGACCCACCAGCCAGACACATGGGAGAGAATTCTCTGTTGTAACATCTTGTGTCCCATCACCGGCTGTTGGAGCTATTTGCTGCTAGCAGCTGCAGATGGGCTCCATGCCGT